>NC_060254.1:105052916-106313041 GCF_921293095.1 Ischnura elegans | reverse complement strand
TAACTCTTCTGGCTCGTTGAGTGTGTTCTTCTAGACGGACCGAGTGTTAAATTGAGTATTAATAGCATCCGAGATTAGCTCTATTACCATCTCAATGTTTCATGGCACCGAAAAGAGATGAAAAATTGAAACCGTTGGCTGGTCGTTTTCTTTGACTCCATGACGCCATTCCCGATTGTTTTTTTCTCCAATAGCGACTGATGGTGGCGTTACCAAGGAGCAGACTTTTCTTGACAATATCATATTCAATGTGCTGAAGGCCCCTATCCGCCAACACGGCTGAACTGCTCGCCAAATTTTATAATATTCTACTGTTTAAAAAAATAATAGCATCAGAAGATCTTCCTCCAAAACCATTAGAGATGGATGTTATGAGCCCAGTAGGAGTAGACGATGCCAAGTATCTGAGTGTTTTGCATTTTTGCAATTTTTGTGTTTAGACCATGACATTGCCTGGTGAACAGGATTTCTTGGCTTCCAAATTACAACCTCGAGACAATATATGATACAAGCAACATGATGAAATGAATACCGAAATGACATTAGAAGACATTTTGTGATTCAGAGAAATGGCGAAAGAATTAACTGCTTTGAATAGAAGGCAAGAGGGAAAATAGTTTATGAAAAGACCATGGTAGCACACGAATAGGGCATTCCAAATTGGTTGCATAATCTCACAAACGAATCATGTATTTGATTATCATTAAAGTTAAGCATACACTCGTTTCTGGAAGGCCAACATCTTTCAAAATAGTATACCATTCCCTCGGTGTTCCTGAATATATCTTTGGCTCCTTGATTAAGATGTTTGCCATAGTCACAATGAGGTTCAAACAGTGTTCAAATCACTGTCTTTCGCCACCCTTTGTTGTGGGTGAGATAACGAAAGTCAAAGGAGTTATTTCCTGTGTCAGCACTGCCAATCAAACTTCTATGCAACACCTCATTACTTTGTACCGCAGATGTCAATGAGAAGACAACAAACTTCCATTGCTGATGTGGCTTTCGTGACACAGGCATTTTTCACACTTGCATCTGCTACGATCGCCTTAAATAGCATGCATGTAAGCTTTTTTAATGTGGAAAGCAGTGAATGAAATTCCATACCAGAAACAGACCCTACGCTAGGAAATCAATATGCTTCAATAATAGGGTGGTTTCCTTTTATTTTTTTATTGCCTAAATCGAAAGATTATTACTACTGTACTATTAGTACGCATTTCACGCTCTTAGATTATCGAATGACGATATCTAATTTTCGCGATTAAACGAAAAGTGAAAATTTTCAAGCGCGCGAAAACGCGACGGGTAGGTATGAATGCCGGGAAAACTCCCGTGTGACGTCGTTCTGGTTCCCGCTGCCGCAAAAGAGGCGACCTTGGGGCGAGGCTCTGAGCGCTGATACGACGCAGGATGCTAGCAGGTCGCAGAGTACCCTGCTAGAAGGTAGTGCTTGGCTAAAATATGGATTATTACCACCTTATCAGACGAAGGAAACTTTCCGACCTTAGGCAATTTTAATAAGTGATTATTAAGAGATGTTTCCTTGAGCTCTGTGACTCATGCATGCATTGGTAATCTCAGACGATGTAAAACTCCTATCCTCTCATGTAGAAACTATGTCCCTGTGACGTCACGTGGAGTGGAGTCGCATGGGCGCCAATCTGGCCTTTTTCAAATGAGGTTAAAATTGACCATTGCCATTCGTTTAAACTGGGATTTCTAAAACCAAATAATTTGTATATTAGGAATACACTAATGGTGGGAAACGAATAGCAATCAATGCATTTCATTTTCTTTGATGAAGGAAACTACCCCATTGTCTTTTTCGGTTAAACTCTTCAATCGCTGCCGATCATTACTAGCGTTGAGGACAAGAATCAGATCGGTTCCATTCTCGCTATGTGAAACACAGTCTACTTGAATTAAGAAAGAAGAACTTTGTACTTTCACATTAATATTTAATCACGACCATGGTTTCAACGTTAGACGTCATCATCATCACCTGATGATGACGTCTAACGTTGAAACCATGGTCGTGATTAAATATTAATGTGAAAGTACAAAGTCCTTCTTTCTTAATTTAATTATGAATCGCTTTCACCAAGTTACGCCTCAAACAATTAACAGTCTACTTGATTTTTCCCCCGCGTCCGTTGGCACGAGTCTCGCTGACAATGCATCCAGCAGTGGCGGCTCGTGAGTCATGCTGGGGGGGCAAATTCGTAATCATAACAGAACTGTGGCAAATACTCGAGAATAGTTTTCCTACGTCAATACGGCCTTTAACTGGTTGGATTTTATGTGTTCCGGAATTCAAACACCCAAAAACGCAAGCATAATGAGATAATTTATTTTCTGTAGCAATACCTACCAGTAATTAAAAATTAAAATCGTATAACTACACCCAGTACAGTGACCATTCTGATTCCGTAGGTCCCTTTTCTGTGGCAGCACCAAGTAGACGCCAGATTATACGCCCGCCAGCCGGCGCAGCGATGTCAACTCACTCGTCGCTCTGCGCATTCTCGGACGACGTCCCAAGACACAAGGTTTGACGCGTCATAGCACCAGCAGCCCCCACCACTACCACTCTCCATGTAACTGCTTGGGATGGATTGGGATGTTCTGGCCAGCGCCCCACGGCTACAAATACGAACTTCTCGCGCTATTTCTTTTCGTGTTTTTCCTACACTTTCGCTGAGTGCGACTAAAAAAACACTCTGATTAATTAGATGTATAATTATAAATTAATGGATATTTATTTTTTTTTACTTTTTCAAATATTTGGGAGGGGCGGCGTCCGAGAGTCCTTATGGGCAAGCCGCCACTGGCATCCAGGTCGCGGGGAAACGCTGTCAGCGACAACGGACGCGGTGAGAAAAAGCAGAAATCATCTGATTTAAGTTCGATCCTACATTACCTAGTCTACTTCTTGAAAATTTCCCATTTCCATTGGGTCAGAAACTCAACAAAATGTTAATGATTAGGTTGTCGGTGGTATTAAAAAAAATAGTATTCTACCGATTAAGGTAGGTTTCCATGGAGTGTTCAAGAAGTGATCTGGAAGCCTCCCTTTCCTTCCAGCACTGCCTTCTTTAATTCACTGTAAGGCCTACTCCCTTTCAATCTATCTAAAAATCCTATTCTTTTCCTTCCCCTCCCTCGTTTCCCTAACACTCTACCCTCTAACACCATTTTCTACATCCCCTCCCCGCTAAGCACTCGCTCCATCCATACATTCTGTCTCCTCCGTATCTCATCTAAAAGCTGCCTCTCCTCACCCACCATGTCCAGCACTTCGTCGTTCCTTTTCCTCTCCGTCCATTTCACCCTCTCCATTCTTCTCCATACCCACATCTCGAATGTCTCCAATCTTCTCTCGTTTTCTTTCCTCAGTGTCCACGTTTCCGCACCGTAGAGAGCTACACTCCAAATCAAACTCTTCACTAACCTTTTCTTTAAACTCTTACATAACGATTCTCTCAGAAGCTCGTACCTGTTCACGAATGCCTCCTTTGCTAGTGCAAATCGCTTCCTGTTGTCCTTGCTACTGTCTCCGTTTTCCTCTAATGTGCTGGCCAAATAGTTAAACTGCTCTACCTGTTCATGTTTTTCCCCACCAACTTTTATCTAAAGTCTCACATTCCTCACTCGCGATACTTTTCAAAACCGCATTACCTTAGTCTTCTTGTGATTAAGTCGGTGGCATTAGTGAACGAAAAAAAACCGCAGGTAATAACAAATACTAGGAGTAAAAACGGACGGATTCACAAAAAATGATAAAAATGACTGGAACCATTGAATATTAACAAAAGTTAGCCTAGCTCTATATCACTCAAGTAATTTTGGCGATCAAGTTTGAATTGCAACTCAGACAGGGAATTCCGCGTCAAGACGGCCTCCCGAAGATGATTTGCGCTTCTATTGCCTCAAGAACGTTAATTCTTGAGTGCCGCATAATTTCGTGGGATTCTATTCGCGTCAGGGATTGTCTCTGAATTTGAATGCAATAGCTTGTAATGTTGCCGCGAGACTCGAGACTTTTTCATCTCGTCTCGAGTCTCGTCTCGTTTTCGAGACGAGACTGGTGGGTAGAATTCGAGACGAGACCACTTTTTGACGAGACGAGACGATACCACTCCCAGGAGACTCTCGAAAGTCTCGAAAAACAGATGCATGTTTTGGATTGGTATTTTATATAGCTTTACCCTTAAAACTATGTCCTTCTGTTGTGAGAAAGTAAATATTACTTTTTTCTTAAGTATTATATTTTTAATTTAATTCAATAATAACTTCTAGATAAATTACCTAACCATAAAAAAAGAATTTTTGCCGAAAATTCAATTTCTGAATGCAAGAGCGTGACTTCTGAGCTGAGTTTGTGAGGATATTTATCATAATGTCGCTGAATTGTGTTGAGGATGTTACTATTAAAAAAGATAA
This sequence comes from Ischnura elegans, assembly GCF_921293095.1. Lineage (NCBI taxonomy): Eukaryota > Metazoa > Arthropoda > Insecta > Odonata > Coenagrionidae > Ischnura > Ischnura elegans. Next base: position 106,308,595 of record NC_060254.1, on the reverse strand, counting down.
CTACAATTGGCTTTCCTTTGACTTATTTTGCTAGCCAAAAGCCCATTTAATTAAAAAGTCCATACTGGATCATCTGATCAGCATATATTCATGCAGTCTATTCTAAAATGGGCCAGAAACCTCCAGAAAAAAATCTATTTGCAGATTTGTGCGAAATTTCTGAGAGGAAAAATCATTTGCCCTAACCGGAATTTAAACCCAGATCCCTTGATTTGCGGCCAAGCTACTTATTACTCTGCTTTTTGAAGAAATGTTTATTTCTTTCCAAAAAAATAGACATAGTGATTTTATGCCTTCAGATTTTTTTAATGTTTCGATGATATTCCGTTTCCAACCAGCGAGTTGACGAATTAAGTCCTAAAAATCAACTTCTTTCTTCAACTGTGCTATCTTGAAAACTGTTTCCCATTCTGATTTTGAGAAATCAAAATGGGTCAGATATTTTTGCTTTAGAGAACGTGATACATAAAACAATGAATATTTATTAAAATTGCTTGAAAAATTATGATATAGTAGCGCATTATAAATATTATGGAAACTTAGGAAGGAGGACGAGAAAAGACTGGAGGCACTCGAGATGTGGATGTGGCGAATAATGGAGAAGGTAAGGTGGACGGAGAGGAGGAGGAACGATGAAGTGCTGGACATGGTGGGTGCGGACAGGCAAATTGTAGATGGAATACTGAGGAGACAGAAGGTATGGATGGGGCGAGTACTTAGCGGGGAGGCGATGTTGAAAACAATGTTGGTGGGTAGAATGTTAGGTGAACGAGGGAGAGGAAGGAAAATAATAGGATTTTTAGATAGTACTCCATGGAAACCTACCTTAATAGGTAGATTAATTATTATTAAGCAGCGCATTATAATACGCATGTTTACAAACATTTTCAACAATACTGATAATGTGTTATGAAAATTATAAACTATTGAATGATAGCATGCCAAAAAGACGAAGTCATCTAAATCTCATCCGGCCGCTGGGATAGGTTTTAATTAAATGCCCGCTGCGCTGGAGAGGTTAACGTTATTTTTACGTCCATTTTCTTAAGCCTTCTGTGGATTTCTCTGTATTAAATTTATGTCTACATTCCCTTTTTAGAAATTTTTCGTTTTAAGCAGAGGCGGTCTGGCCAGGTTGGCGATCGCCGAGGGCTCCGAGCTCAGGGGGCCCCCAGAGTCCTCTGGATTATCGATAATACTCTACATAGTGCATAACATTCATAACGCTATGAGGGAGTTGTGTAGAGAACTGACATTCAGAAGACTTAATGGGGCCCCGAGCTTTGGGGGCTCGCTCATGAAAATCATGAAGCGGCCACCTTGCTGTGTGCGCTGTTGGCGTCTCTTCTCTCTCTTTCCTGTCCCACACTTAGGCCAAATTCGATGACGAGATAGTGTGAATATCCCTTGTTAGATGAGACTACGGTGGCACCGCAAGTGTGACCTTGTATATTTCAGTATATACTGGGTCAACTACGGATCATTTGACATGCCTTTTTTTTCCCTCTTCCACTCTTCCCAAAATCTCAGTTCCGCAGGGAAACGCGATATACCCGCGGGTATGGATACCGTAATTCATTCGTCCAGAAAAAATATCATATCATATGTCTGGTATAGTATCACAAATTGATTTTTGACTAAGGGGTATCTATTACCGTGGGAATCAGCGCCAAGTAGATCTCCCAGGAATGGAAGGATGCGTTATTGGAGGGGAAAAGTTGCGCGCGCACAACACAAATATTCTCTTTTTTCCCTCAGATAGATCGCGAAATCCGTATGAATTCTTAGTAGGTCAGTGAATGCCAATGGTGAATGCTGGATTGACAAGGGAGAGGGTTTCATGCGCAATTGAAGTGTTTCTATGAAACGAGTTCATAAAAACGGTGCGCAGAAAAGAAATGAGAAGAAAAAACTCTTTTCTGTCAATAATATCTCAAAAACGTCAGTGGTTGGCAGAACAAGAACAGTGGTTCCTGTATGGAATTACTACAAAATCAGAGTTTAGCTACAAATCCAGCTACGTTGTAATATTCGTATTTTCATTTTAATAGTTTGAAAAATACCGTCTTGTTACGCGCTTCGATTCAACATACCGTGCGGTTCTTTCTGCGTTTATTTTTTAGTTCGTTTCGTACATATATTTTAATTATTTGTGCGCTTAGTTTCTATTTTCAAAAAGTATACGTAACGCAAACCAAGGAAAGAAACGATCTGCTAGTGCGCAAAATCTGCCGTGATACACCTGATACCAGAGGCGGATCTTAATTTGGACCAAAGGGGGGGGGGGGCACCGGGGGTCTGCCGCAGGGGTTTGGAGATATAGGATATTTGGGATTTTCAAGACTCAAGAAGATTGATTTTCAAAAACGGCGTGTTTTGGCTAATGATAAAGACTACTATGCACACGTAGGAAGCCGATTCATTAGTAAAAGTTTTATGGTGGCCATCAACATCCGCATGCTACCCCGCAAGCTGCCTCAATAGGCGTGTGGCGGGGGATGTCATGACACCCGCCGTATTCATTTATAAAGGAAATGTTCTAACGAAATTGCGCCTAGCATTTATTTAAGTCCTTTGTCGTGCGGGGGAGATAAATTCGTTCGCCTAAATATCTCTAATTTTATCGTTTTGGTCGTACCTGGAAATGTAGTGGGGTTCTAATATGATGATCTCCGTGTCGCTCTTACAATTAAAGATATCCATTCTCAATTAATCAAGCAATCTAAGCCTATCGCGCAGCCTCCGAGTCTCTAGCGGCTGCCAACTCAATTCGTTTAACATCCGTGTAACGCTTTCTGTACGACAGCAGCAGTTTTTGACGCGTCCCGAATCTTGATAGTTTGGAGGGAATGAAGCCTTCAAGACGACGGACTCCACGGAAACCTCTGCCGTCTATTTTAAATCTATCTGTGAAATGAAATGATCCAAATTGGTAGGTTATTGATTTCCTGAACTATTCTTCTGGATTTTCTGAGGACGCGTTGCTTCCCGTTTCTTTGACGTATGCATGTTCTCCGTGTTGATATTCCAAACCCTAACTCATCTGCCACTTGAAGGGAGTTCTCGGATAGACCTTTGAATACAAGTTCGGCATCGAGTCAAATATCAGCAATATTTAAAAAATGTCACTAGTGGAGAATTGATCTTAATCGCTATTGTTTTATTTCTTACCTTAAGTGTGTAGAAGTTGGTTGTATTACTACAGTTGTAATTAATTATATTGTGAGTATTTTTTGTGAGACTCTGATCACATAATCACTTAGAAAGGAAATCACAAAAAACAATTGAATTATTGATTGGGCCCATTAATTGTTGCTAACGGCTTCCGGGTGCAGCTGGGTGGGCCCATTAATATTTGACAGATACTGTCAAAATACATTTTTTAAATACAGCCTCTCTAATATAAAGATCAAAATAAATGAAAATATAATAATTGTATCCTAATACATTTCCTGTTATTTTCTCCTCCACACAACAGTTTTAATTGGCAAGCTGATTTATGTTGACGAACTAATTGTTACACATTATCCTTATAGGAAATAGTGTGAGATATGTTTGTTAATTCAGGCTTAAATTTTTCTACGAAATTAGTACCTCAATATTTGCACAAGTTTTTATCTACACTTTAAAACAATTATAGTCATCGAGTATGGATAAAAGCTACTTACTAGTGACTACATCTATATGCTATGCAAAAGTGTATAGACATAATTAATGCACAACCAAATGTCTTTATCTGGCTCCAAAATGTCCTTTGTAATATTTAAAATTTTACTTCTGCCGTTTGAAAGGATTATTCGATGAGGTTATTTTAGGGGTTCATTAATTTCAGGGCATTTCCAAGGAACAAATTTACTAAATAACAGGCCTCCCACTCAACCGTGAAAACCTTAAAACCGTGAATAAGCCGTGAATTTCGTCTACAGTGAAAAAAACTGGAAATAGCCGTGAATTTCGCCATGAAACCTTATAAATATCTCAATCTTGATAATAATACTACAACTGACTGACCAAATTCGATATGTTAATCAAGTGTCCTATCAATAATTAGTTTTAAATCAAATTCCTCTCCTACGATGAAATTCTACTTCCATCCCGTTTCCATTTTGCTTACAAACAAGGCCACGTTGAGGCATTCGTTATTCAATTATTGCCCTTAGTTCCTCTCGATGTCCGCATCTAGGGGCACATAATGTCGCTACATTCGTCGACGTCATGAATCTAGCCCAAAATAAATGTGGCAACACTGCCCCCCACCAATTTGGAGGATTTCGAGTGGTGAGGTTTCTGGATATAGCATTCAGCAGAGCGCGCCGCTACAAGTTGAAGCATGGTTTCTGGATACGGCCCTTAGTAGGCCCTGAATTTTGCAAACGATAGGTGACGCCATAACAGATATCATTTTTCATTGCTGCGTTTGGATTCACGGCATCTGCGTCTTCATACGGCCGGTGATTGCCTTATTGTTGGCTTATTAACGGAGGGTGAATTTGACGACATTGAGACCGTGAAAACCTGAAAAAAATCGTGAAAACTTGAAAAACAAAATGTGAAAACCTAGAAAAACCGTGAATTTCATTATTTAGGTAGAGTGGGAACCCTGAAATAAGTAGATAATAGACCCATAATACATAATTAAATTCTATAAGCTGTGAAGTTCCTAGAAAGATCTGAGATGTGAAGTTCCCACTTTTCATTATATTTTTTCTTATAAAATTTTATCTAGTTTTTAGCGCCAGAATATCGTCAAAATCAATTTCCGGGCATGCGAAATCATAAAATTTTCAGGGGGGGGAGTGGGACGGGGGCGTGGAGGCGAGCGAATCCTCCGGTTAGGGGGGGTCCCATCATGAGCTCCAGCTGAGGGCGCCAATCACCCCAGACCGCCCCTAGTTTTAAGCTACGAGTTTATTCATTGTGTATCAATAAAATCAATAATTTTACAAGCATTGACGTGGTTGGTCTCCAGATCAATATATATTTAAAATTTATATTAATGGCTTTCTTATTTCGAGGTACCGATTCAGCGAACAAGTTCGCAAAGGAAACGGCTTTTATGGTGCTAAATTTATTTTGGGGGTAACGAGACGAGACTCGAGACGATACCTGAGGTCAGAAAACGAGACTGAGACGAGATTGGCGCAAGTCTCGTCTCGTCTCGCGGCAACACTAATCGCTTGATCATTGCCGCGTAGGTGCAGCGCATAGGGCCCAATAATATTAGTAAATCGCTTACCTACTTAGTGAATTCACCACTTATATTCATTTATGTAATAGTTCAGAATTTTCGCTTACCTTTACGGCGTTTTGATTCAGGAATTAATTTAAATATTCGAGCGAAGGCTAAAATAAGACTTCGTTCGAGAGATAGAACTCCTTTCCCACTGTTATAGTCATTGTTATTATTATTATTATTACGAAGGTATAGAATGGTATTTACGAGGCATTTGTCTCACGCATTGACGGCTATCTACATTGTGTGTCCAAGATTTAAGGCGGCACCCTGGTAGCCTTCTATCCGTTGGAACTTCGTAGAATATAATAAAACGCGCGTCGTAAAGAAAACTATTTTAATACAATATTATGTAATATAATTTTATTCCACTCATATTCAAATACATAACATCGAGAAAAAAAAACCTGTAATAATTGTGGAATATATAGGTAGCCCTTGGTGGAAAAGATTTGGGGCTACCATCATACACTATTTAGAACATGACTGGTGCTAACATACATAAAAAATACATTTATTTCGTTTAATTGAGTGATTTGTTTTCTTGACAACGGCATTCGATTGTGAATTTACAGTAATTTACACATGGATAACTTCTCTTAACACAAACACATTCATAACACTTTTTCTCTCATAATGCAGAAGAATTACCGGAATTACATACAATATACCTTTAGTAATATACCTTTATTTGCCTCCGCAGTAATATACCTTTATATATAGCCTCCGTAATAATATACCTTTATTTGACAACGTTTATAACACCTTTCTTAGCAGAAACTCTACTTCCTCATACTGCATAAGCCATTTTTAACTGCAGATATAAAACCCCATCTGTACTCCTTATTTGCCACATTTTTTTGCAACATACTATATAATTTTGGCCCCAAGTATTGATATGACTGTCTATATATTTCAGTCGTCGGCCTAAGTATGTAATGGGTACGCAGTCCGTCACCTTAAAAATTCGCGGGTCGCACGCTTCGTATTGCGTGTGGGTTCTTGCCCTTGGTGTCGGGAAGCGAATAATCACACACAAATTTTTAAGTTTTTAACCCTAAGTTTATTTCCATTCAAAAGCCCAATATCCAAATCAATTCAAGCCAACGGCATAAAATAATGATGCATTTGTGCGTCCAGAATACCCAAAATTTAGAATATTACCAAAAGTCTCGGGAAGGAGAGGAGCTGCTGGTGATGGCACGGGTGGATAGAGAGGCGCTTAGGTCGTACGGGCCATACTTCCGCCGCGCTTTGACTCCAACTGGCGGCTACATTGCTGACTGACCGCTGACGACTGACCCGTGATAGTATGAGTTACTGAGTGACTTCCTGAGTGCGTCCTGAGTGCCAATAGCATCTCCACCGTGCCATTATGTAAGGAAGTGGAACCAGGATGTTTTCGTCCAAGAGGAAAGCAAGGTTAGGCGTTCTAGAAAGTGAAAAGGTGCAAATCCCGAGGCATAGTTTGTCATAGAGAGACTTAGGTATGTATATTATTCTGTACGATATTCTGAGATGTCACACAGCAACATATTTCTCCACATTTTGGAAATGGAAATCTTCCATTTCCGGATCACTACAGGTATATCAAAGTTTCTCCATGATCTGATGTCATAAGTTTGTGGTCTGGCCTTTTCGCCGCTACGGTTATAGAATCTATTTTTATAAAAAAGATATAAGAGTCTTTAGGAATCCTATTGAAAGGTTCTTAAGAAAAAAATTTCCAGCTTACAGGGTACAATTTTTATAATTTAGTTCATTTTCTAATTCTTACGATTTAGAGCGAGCGAGCAATGCTCATTAAATTCATTAATGCGTCATATTTATATGCTAAATTCACTCACCCCTTCAATGCCATTACTTATCTATTTTCAGACGAAAGCATTAATTATTTTCAGACGAACTGCGCATATTCACCTTTCAGAGAAAAGCTTTCAATTCTTTTGGAGCGACGTTTCAAGGAACAATATCAATAAAAAGGTAGAAAAATGTCTGGCTGGAATGTTAACAACGATATCGGAGAATTCGAAAGTATTTCATGAGAAAATATTTATCTTTTCAATTCATGCTTCTGATTGCACCCGATCAAATTGTTTTAAAAGAGAGAAGAGAGAGAGCAGTAAAGTGTCTGAGAAGAGCAATAAACTGCAATAAAGTCGCGTCGCTCACCGCCAGCCATCGATTCGAATTTCAATTTTTAATGAGCTATAACTGAGGCTTTCAACCGAAATGTATAAGTACTTGTGATGTAATCGCTATACAGCAAATACATTTTGAAAATAAATGGATCGCCCTGAGCCCGTGTCGGACCTTTTTTAAAAGGGATTAAAATGCTCCCACAACCAAATGTCACGCTCAACAAACGCGGTCGTGTGAAGTCCCCTCGCTCGATACCATGGGAACCTACTCTTGGATAGGTATTCGATGCTCATTTATTTAACTGTGCGATGCCCGCCAGGTGCCTCCTCCGTCGGAGGCGGTTCGTCAGCTGCCGCTCATAATTTAAACGGAGAGATTGACATCGAGTTCACTCAAGTGCAGCTGATCGTCGCACAGTGAGCTAAAATCGAAAAAGGCTGGACAAAACCTCAAAATCGATTTTTTTAAATGCGGAATTTGAAACTTTGCACAGTTAATGTTAATACATTAGTGCATTTTCACGATAGACGCGAGGGTTTCGTTGTTGCCCCCTCCTCCGAAAACCTCCCCCCCCCCCTCCCAAGCAAGTTAGCAAGTGCACACCCAAAGATGAATGAATAATGAAAGATAACTATTCCTTTACAACGAGAAGGATAAAAATCCTGTCTACTAATGGATGTGATATGAAGCTCCGAACGCTACAGCTATCTCGAATTCACCGCTCTGCAAGTGTGCGATCCCGTGGCATCACGCCGGGCGCAAATTCGGTCTCTGCGATCGCTTTAGGGTGCTCGGGCGGAACGAGGTAAGCGGGGGGAATCTGCTGTTCACATGGGTGCTGGGTGCAAACTCAAAACGACTCGAGTGCGCACGCGCATGTTTGGTGAGTGACTCGCAGGTAGTGTAGCTGCCGCCTACACTACCTGCGCCCAGGATCCTACTGTCCGTAAAAAAACAGCAAGACGTCCGAGTTTGAGGAGCCCTATCCTCCAAGCGAGGCAATCAATTTCAATGCAACAAATAGCATATGAAAGAGAATTTATTTCTACGTTGAAGAAATTACTTAAACAAATTTTTCACGCCTTAGTATTTCCTGTACTTCATTTTTCCTAAAAAAAAATACCCGTTTTTTGCGCGTAAAATCAAGTTGCCCAGCTTTGAGCGCTTGATATTCTCGCAGTTTTCGTTCCAATAACTTGGAATTTTGTTATTATTAACATTTTTTGGAAAAAAATTGTTTATACCACAAAAATTGGCGTATTTGTTTTCAACTACTTAAATCTCTGCTAACTTCGAAACCAATGGGTCAATTGAAAATGAGCTTGAAAACTGACCTTGAAATAATTTACATGCATGAGGACTTCCGGAAAGTGTCCAGTGTCGCTGCCCTACTAGGATTCATCGTTGACAATAACATTCAAAAATCATTCAGTGAAACAACTCAACTACTGAAAATTCTTGCGACAATTCCGATGACAACTATTGAAGCAGAGAGGATTTTTTTCAACCCTTAAACGTGCTAAAACATCATTACGTTGCCAGATGGACGAGAACAGGCTCACTGCTTTGGCGATGTTGACAATTGAAAAATGTTCCAGGATGGTATCGAAGGTTTCAATGAAAAGGTAATAGAGAAGTTCGCTCGGAAGAAGGAAAGGAGAATGAATTTCACCTACCGTCACTTGAAAAGGTGTGGATAGAATACTTGTTTTCATTAGCATGCTTATATTGTTTCTCTTCATGCAGTTTTAAGGGTAGAATGTACTAGTAGTATGCCTTGAATGCTATGTATTCTATTACGATGAAATATGATGGTCATGGATTAGAATTAGCATTACATAAATAAATCATGATGCACAGAGGTTAAGAAAAGACTTCGCTGTTTCACAAAATAAAATATATTTGCGACCGGTTTCTATACAGCGTATCATCATCTGGCAATTACAAGTATCAGTACATAGAATTTATATCCTTGAAGGCATTAGAGGGGCGGTGGAGTGGAGGTGGAGAAAGGGGGGGGGGAATGGGGAAGGGGGGTAAGGGAAGGGAAGGTAGGTTTGGGAAGTACGTCGCTGATGGGTCACTGCACGGGGTAGGCGAGGGTTGGTGTATGATGACGAAATACGGGGAGGGGTATTCTACATCTACATAACATCTGGCAGCTTTTCTTTGCACCCTGCGAGCCACCTCTAGGGTGTTTGGCAGGGGGTGATCAATCACCAGCATGCAGCATGCATTTGGACTCCCACATGCACACCACACCGTCCAAAAAACGTCCCGTATACTAACAAACTATACTACTATATGCTGTTAGAAATATTAATTGAATTAAGAAACATGCATTAATTTTTACATAGGTTAGTAGGCTACACTACAAGTCATGCAATCTATTTACGAGTTCTATTGTTGCCGTTATTGTCTCTTATTGATCGTGGAAAAAATGACATTCGGAATCTGTCTGTTCTACAATCTATCTCTCTTATTTTTTCCTGGATATAGACAGTTACTTATACCACTTATTTATAAATAAGTGGTATAAGTAACTGTCTATATCCAGGAAATAATGGAATACCACATAGTTAACCAAGAGTTAGTGAATTTTCTCTCTTATTTTATTTATATGATCTGATCTTCCGTAGTATGTTGATGTTCGTAAGATATGACTGACTTCGTCAGTAAAGACACTGCTCTTGAATTTATCTAAAAGGTTTAGTCTATTTTTCAGTCTACGGTCCGACAGAGATTCCCATCCAAGTTTATCTAAGAGGTCAGTTACACTAACAAGACTATCGTAACGACCTTTCACATACCTGGCAGCTTTTCTTCGCTCGCGTTCTAACTCTGTTATTAAGCCTTTTTCATGAGGGTCCCAAACACTGGCAGCGTATTCCAAATGTGGTCTCATGAGGGAAAAGTAGCTAATTTCTCTCACTTTGTCGTCGTACTTTCCTAATATTCTTTTAACAAAACCCATTTTACGATTAGCTTGACCGGTTGTTTCTCGAATATGTTTATTCCACGATAGATCATTATTGAGTCTAACTCCTAGATATTTCACGGATTCAACAGTCTCTAATTGGGTACCCCGAATTATATAACTACGTTGTAGGGAGCTGTTCTTTTTCCAGAAATTCATTACGACGCATTGTTTCAAATTTAACTCTAACTGCCAAGCATCGCACCAAGCTTGGATAGCAGCAAGGTCATTCGTTAGTTCATCTATATCTTTGCTGGAACGGATTTCTCTGTAAACTACAGCGTCGTCTGCAAATAATCGTAACTTACTGTGTACTACTTCGCCAATGTCGTTTATATAAAGAAGGAATAGGAGTGGGCCTATGACAGTACCCTGAGGACCGCCAGAAGTGACTAACCTCATTGGAGACTGCACCGTCTAATACTACTCTTTGGACGCGGTCGCTCAAAAATTCTCTTATCCAGGAAATGACATCTTCGTCTAGACCAGCGGTTCTCAAAGTGGGGGTCGCGACCCCCAAGGGGGTCGTAGGCCGTTCGGAAAGGGGTCGCGAGATACTAATAATATGGTGAACAACGTACTTAAACTTGGACGACCATTTTTAGGGGGTCGCGGCTAAAAAGAATGAGCTAAAATGGGTCGCGGAAAGAAAAAGTTTGGGAACCGCTGGTCTAGACCATAAGATTTCAGTTTTATTATTAACTTTCCGTGGGGTACTTTATCAAATGCCTTTTTGAAATCAAGAAAAATCGCGTCTACTGGAATGTTGTCTTCCCCGGAGACTAAAATATCGTGGGCGAAAAGCGCTAACTGAGTTTCGCACGATCTGATTTTCCTGAATCCATGTTGAGTTCCCGTTAATAAGTTTTTCGCGTCTAGGTGTTTCATTACCGAGCTGACTATGATGTGTTCAAGGACCTTGCATGAGATGGACGTTAAAGATATCGGCCTGTAATTAGATGGCTGTTCCTTGTCTCCACTTTTAAATAATGGTGTTACATTAGCGATTTTCCAGTCATTAGGTACTTCGTGTTGCTTGATGGATTTACTGAATATTAACTGCAAGTAGGGGGCAATTTGTGAGGCTAGTTCTCTATACACGCGAGAAGGGATTTCGTCTGGACCAGGTGATTTATTTGGACTAAGCGATTTCAATATATTTTCTATTCCGAGCGTACTAATGTCAATAGCTGGCATCTTATGTATTCAGGGATTGTCATCGGTCTCGGGTGAGTTATAAATTGGCTTTATCGTAACTGCTTGTCAACACATCTCCATTGTCCTTTCTCAGCGAACATACGGTAGATCGTTTACCTTGAACTTCCCTAACATATGACCAAAATGCTTTTGGGTTATCCTGTAACTGCTCTACTAGTGTTTTTCTTTTAAAATTCGTGAACGCATTCCTGAACGCTTCCTTCGTGGCGGCTTTAGTCATCCTATAGTTTTTAATTATTAGCTCGCGTTCATAAATCCGTGCTGACTCTTTTCATTTTAACATGACACGCTCTCTGTCGCCTCAATGATTATCTAACTTCCGCGTCGTACCATCTCGGTTCGCTGCCTTCTTTTACTGTTTTACTAGGAATGTAGCTATTTATTCCCGAAGTTACGAGCGAAATAAAGGCTTTCCAAGTATTCTCTACATTTAACTTTAATACTGATTCTTGGAACTCGGGGAAAGCATTTTTCTGATGACTCTTAAACCCATCGAAATCAGCTCTTTTAAAAATGAAGACTTTACGCTCTTTTTTAAAGTTTACAGCGGTATTTAGAGAAAACTTTGCAGTTACTACCCTGTGGTCACTAATTCCTTCGACAGTGCCAACGTTTACTACCTGATGTGGTATATTTATCGCTAATAAAGCAAGAATACTTTCTTCTCTGCTTGGCGCGGATGCTATTTGAAACAATGAATTAGATGTAAAAGTTTGTAATAAAGCCTCGCAGATCGCTTTATCCTTCCCACCAGGAATGAAGCTATAAGTCTCCCAATCTAAAGAAGGTACGTTGAAATCTCCACCTACAATCAAGTTTCTTTCAGGATACTTGGATGCTACGCTGTTTATTTGATTTTGAAAATCCAAAATTGACGTTATATCTGAGTAAGGTGGTCTGTAATACGAACATAATAAAATAGCTTTGAATTTTGGACATTTAATTAAACACCACACAGATTCAACGCTGGTCTTAGTTACGGTTATCGCTTGGCTGACGATTGAATTCTTTACAGCTATAAAAACTCCGCCCCCAACTCGATTAATTCTATCTTTCCGATAAACAGTGAACGGTGTTATGGAGTGGTGAGTGGCACCCGTAATGGTTTCTCAGAAAAAACATTGAACAGTGGTGAATGGTGAGAATACAATCGCTCGTTAACTAATGTGATGTTGGGTGAGGTTTGGTCCACTAAAATTTCCAACTGCTCGAGTGCGTCAAGCCTTGGGCCGTTGTTTTCTTTATGTAGGATTATTGGTTCGAAATCGCTTGTGTGGTCGGAATCCAAGAGGTGTTTGGCAAAGTGTGAGGTTTCTTTGTTGTTAATAAAACATGAACGATGTTCCTTGGCCCGGATGTTCAAATTCCGTCCAGTTTTTCCTTTGCAACAGGAATTGCAGTCATTGCATCGGAGTTGATACTCCGCTGTGTTCTCCGGCACTAATTTTTTCCTTGGCACTGCCCAACAGTTTGCCCAGTGTATTTCTACTGTAGAAGGCAACCTTCACGTGATCTTTTGGTAGTAATTTTCCGGTTCTGTTGGATATACGACCGAGATAGGGGATTCTACGCCATTTCGTGTCATCATCTTTCCCCCTATCTGTGTAAATAAGGTTGAGGGCGAGTCGTTTTTGTTTTTGGTGGTTAAGTTTGGCAATGAGAACTTCGGAGTACCATTTATTGGATGCAATTAGTTTGATTGTGTTTAGCTCCTTCATCCTGTTGTAATTCGACAATGGAATCATAGATAGTCTGTGAAGCATACAATGTATTGCTGATAGTTTGTGAGAGAAGTGGTGTCGTGAATTGTGGTGTATTATTTGGTCAGTGTAACAATTTTTTCTGAAAATCGAGAATTCACATTTTTTGTTTACATTTTGAATGGTTAAATCTAAGTAATTCAACCTTCCTTCACATTCAACTTCACTAGTGATTTTGATGTTTTTGTCCAAAGAATTTAAAAATGACACGAAGTTGTCTAACTGTCTTAGTGAGCCGGTCCACACACAGAAAACGTCGTCGACGTATCGATACCACCGAAAACATTTTTCACAAGGGTGCTATTAGATTTGAAAACACATTCTTCGTAGTTGTCCATATATATGTCAGCAAGGAGTGGAGACAGCGGGGATCCAATGGCGAGGCCGTCAGGTTGTTCATATATCGTATTGTTGAATTGAAAATAGTTTTGGCTAACACACACTTTCAGTAGGTGGCACAACTCGGCAATTACAAGGGGTGGTGATTTGGCTTTCACTAGAGTAATATCGGCTAGATGTAAGGCTGCAGATTTGGGAACGATGGTGAACAGATTCACAACATCAAAAGACACTAGGAGACATTTAGGGGGGAGTATTTCACTTGAGAGAGCCCTCGCGAGCTCCACTGAATTTTTAACGCCATATTTGGGAATGCATTTTGAGAACTGGCGGAAATAGAGTTTAATTTGCGTGCCAACTGATGGTTAGGGCTAAACACACTAGAAACAATGGGTCTCAAAGGCGCTCCAGGCTTATGCATTTTGGGGAGACCGAAGAATCTAGGCGCGATGGGATTCATTTGGATGAGGCGTTGTTTTTCCCTGGGATACAGCTACGGGATATTAAAGTTATCCAGAGACCCAATCACGGATCACCAAAGAGAATGCAAGAAGGCAATAGCAGAATGCACCACCGTGCTGTATCCCAGGGAACAAACTCGTGGAGTACGCAATTCACGCTCATATATTTTCGAATGACGTTATCTATTTTTCGCGATTAAACGAAAAATGAAAAATTTCAAACGCGACGGCTGAGTAGGAATGCTGAGAAAAGTCCGTGTGACGTATTTCAGATTCCAGCTGTCGGCGTGAGAGGTGACCTTGGGGCGAGGCTTGAACGCTGATACGACGTAGGCTGCTTGCAGGTAGCGTTTGGCTTAAATAACGATTATTATTCCCCTATCAAACGATGGAAACTTTCCGAACTTAGGCAATTTTAATAGGTGATTATCAAGAGATGTTTCCCTGAGCTCTGTGCTTCATACATGCATTGGTAATCTCAGACAATGTAAAACTCCTATCTACTCGTATAGAAACTAGGTCCCTGTGACGTCACGTGGAGTGGAATCGTATGGACTCCAATCTGGCCTTTTTCAAATGAGGTTAAAATTGACCATTGCCATTCGTCTAAAATGGGATTTCTAAACCAAATAATTTGTATATTATGAATGCACTAATGGTGAGTAACGAGTCGCAATCAATGCATATCGTTTTCTTGGATGAAGGCAACTACCCTATTCTTCGCAGTTACTTGACATCACTTGATGTACAGTCACTTTCAAAAGTTTTAGGACAAAGTTTGTGGCGCCACTTCTGCTTCTCAAGAAAATTTAGTTTCCCTTACTCCATTCGTTTTCCTTGCTCACGCACTGCAAATATTTCGCTTCCATGTGAAGATATATGAACAAAGAGGAAGTAGTTACTTGCTAAATTTATCGTTTTGTTTCGATCTTTGATGGATTTTATGATTAATTTCGTGTGCATACTCTGTTTCCTTGCTCCGGTTTTCACTGCTGGTCTCATATTGTGTATTACAAAAACCTCAATGTCAGAAGCCGTGGTGGCGTAGTGGAGTTAATGCGACGTCGTCATAGTAAAGGTTGTTGGAATCGATTCCCCTGCTCGGAATTAAGATGTCAACATTTTTTTTCCTTGGTAACTCCTTTTGTATTTAATAATGGGTTTCAAATACTTTAAATTCGCTGTAACCGTTATATACTTTTTTTTATGATAAATGGTAATATACAATTTAAGGATTGGGCAAGGGTTGACGTATCATTTTTATGGATTGCTAGAACACATTTTGAGCGTAAGGGATTTGCAAAAGGGGTAACCGTAACCCGACGGTAAGGGGCGCATTCAAACCCAGCGTTGGTATTAACTTAGTGATTTTAGATTGGCGATGAAGGGTCATACATAGCAGTTGATTATTGCATTAATTGGTTTAGAAAGCTGTTGATTATTATGATTCTCTGCAATGAGCACCATGCTTCATCACACGTCTCTTGAGACGGGTGATATGTGTGTCATTATATGACGTCCAACTTGACTTACATACAGCAAATAGCCTTTATAATCATCACATACTACTTCATTTGGGTTTTGCGTTGAATGTGTTTTCTAGTTTTCATTCAATGCAAGTTCCAACTAATTTGTCAGAACGGATTCTTCCAAGTTATCGGCGAGCTGATAATGGAAACCTGTTGATGTTATACCCTATTGCGAATGCACAATATAGAATTTTATCCAATGAATTAGAAGAAGGCCTAAACAGCCCTAAGAAATAAAAAATATCTTAAGAGACCTCTACCCCATCATCAGCGCAAACCAAAGTACTTCAATCAAAGTACTTCAATCTCCTCCCTTCCCGCCCTTCTATCACCTACAGAAAGGCACCCAACGTGCGCAAATATTCCGATACAACCGCCCCTCTCTCCCCCGTACTGCCCCCCTATCTTCTTCCTCCTCAACATGCAACCGCCCAAGATGCAAGTGCTGCTTCTTGTTTCACTCCACCTCCCCACCAGTCATCAACAAATCTTCCTCTTCTCCTTTTTCCTTTAAATACTTCCTTTAATTCCATCAACCGACTATCCTACAATTTCTGCCCTGCCTACTACATTGGAGAATGCACCACGGCAGTATCCATTCCGATGAACAACCATCGCCTCTCCACCAAGTCCCCCCCATTAGTTGAACCAGTACTCCAACACAAAATAGTTCCTTCGAGCAGTGCTTTTCCCTTTCCTAAATCGAAATACTACCAGAAAATTCACCCAGCACACCTGGGTGGAAACAGCGTTCAAACCGCCAGGGCTGAACGTCGCTCAGTAGCCACTAGCCAATCCCTCCCCATTTCCCCCTCACCTCCACCTACCCCTTCAACCTCCCCCCCCCCCTAAACTCCACAGAAGACATCAGCAGTCCTGTCTCACTCATTGAGAATGGTGGGTCACCCCATCGAAACGTCTGAAAAACATTTTGTGAGTGTCCCTTTTTCAGTGTTTCTATGTTATTTATTTATTTAATCTAAGTATATTTATATTCATAAAAAAGTCATAAATCGTGTTAGTTACACTATTTATAACTCGAGAACGGCTACATATATTTGAACGATTTTCTAGATGAATAGAATTTTTTGGATTCGTATCAACCTCGAATAGCAGAAGTTTACGGAGTTCACTTTTACCAAACCGAGTTATAAATGGCTCGCCACAATATGGACTTTATTAACTGCTTTATAAAACCACAATGTCTAAATTTTGATAAGTTAAAACGTAAAAATTATAAAATTCACAGAAAGAAATTCTGCGTAACATGCCCTGGTCAACCCTATGTAGATAGAGAAAATGCCTTTCTGACAAGCAATTGCAATACTAATTGTTGTAGTTTTATTGAATCTTTACCTTACGGTATTATAATAAGTCAAAAATGATTCAAATCGGTTCCGCCGCTCATTATTTATAAATGCTGTAACCAAAATGTTCATTGTGAAATATGATTTTATACTTTCCCGGCGAATAATGTGGGTAAACTCTTCTCGGGATTCCCACCGGCTTAATGTTTTTATAACGGCCTACGTGTCAAGTACCGTCTCGGCACTCATCATCAGGGCTGAATGTTGATTTATTTCAAATAAATGTTCATTGATTGCTAGGCGGTGCGAAGTTCGCCGGGTCAGCTTTCATAAAAAACAAATTAAGCCCTTTTAAATTATAAGTATCTATTGAATAATAATTATGACAGTAAATACGCTGAAATTAAAAATTTTCAAAAGAAAAAATATTAGCTTCGGTGGGGATGCGAAATTAAGACTCCAGATCAGCAAACTAACGCTCTAACCACTTATCCATGCCACGAATTACTAATAAGTGGGAATGAAAGATATCCATGGTTTTAAAGTAGTAATCATGGGAACAGGACCTGAGAACTGTGAACCATGGAACAGCGAATTAAAGAAAAGCACGTGGCTTAGAAACAACTTCATCGATAACTCAGAACCAATCTTGAACTACTGAGCTATGGAAGAGCAGAGGAGCACGCGGTTGAGTCCAACCTTACGTGTACAGGTAATTGGGATGGTTGAGGGCGGTAAAACAGTTGCCCAAGTAGCTGGCCAGCTCAATTTGTCCCGGAATACCGTGTATTACTGGGTACGGCGTTTTAGGGAAGGCGGCGAATCCCTGAAGGACGGGCGAAGAAGCGGCAGACCTCGGGCCACCAACGATTTGGAGGACAAAAGGATTCGCCATTTGATTGAGGGTAAACCTCTCAGTGTTGGCGGAGTAGCTGCGATTTCCAGGGAGGCGCAATTTGGTTGCAGCTACGCAACAATTAGAAGGCGGGTGATTGCGCATGGCATACAACACCACAAACCTGCCCTAAAGCCTTTCTTAACTGAGCAGGAGAAGCATTCGAGGTTGTTTTTCAGCAGAAATAATTTAGTAAACGACTAGGTTTTTTGGGACTTTACTATTTTCGCGGGCGAAAAAACTTTTCGCAGCAATCAGGAAGGAATAATAAAACTGTGGAGGGCAAGGAATACACGGTATGAAAGCATTTCTTTCATTTCTTAAATTGCTAATATTTATTTCTATTGTTTTGTCAATCATGATGGAATTGATTAATGCAACACGAACATATTACGTTCATAGATACGATCAGCGGCACATCCTTACAAGGAATAACTCAGGACGCCTCAGCAAAAGTTATTGGGGTGCAATGACGGCTGCAGGGCCTGGGCCTATAGTTTCCACGTCTCCAAGACTAAATGCAGAGGAGTACGTGGGTATCCTGACGAACCATCTTCTGCCGTATATTGAAACGGTCGTTCCGCCTAGCGAGGAAGTGACTTTCCTCCAGGACAATTGCCCAATCCATAGGGCAAATATCGTTTCTAATTTTCTTGAACAGCATCCACGTATTCATGTTTTGCCATGGCCATCTAATTCCCCAGACTTGAATCTCATAGAAAACCTTTGGAGTGTAGTGGTGAGAGAATGGGACATTGGGAATGAGCGCAATCTGGATGCGCTAAATGGTCATGTGCGCCAAATATGGCAATCGATTGGACGCCGTCCTCAGGTGTGCGAGAATTTAGTTCGTTCTATGAGCTCCAGACTGGAGGCGGTCACAGAAAATAATGGTGGTATTACTCGCTATTAATTAGATAAAACCAACGCTTACGCCTTCCGAAGAATAATTTGCAAGCTTTGCCATTTTTGTATCATGTTTTGATTTTTTAACTTTTATTGGTCGATAAAAGATGTTGCGAAAATTTACAATTATTTTTTATGCGTATGTACTGAAAAAAAACACGGCAATCAAATTAATAATTTTAAAGTTTTCCATAAGTTTTTGGGTTCATAAGTAATTATTTTTGATTATTTATTTAATTATTATTTTCACTTTAAGTCATTTTTATTTGATCATTCGGGGAGAGATGATTGATATCCACAAATTTAACTTACCTGGGATTCATTTTATAATTTGTCATGGTAATAGAATTTACTTCATTCCTTTAGTTTTCGTTTTTCAATATTTAAAGGTTTATCTGTTGAACGATTCTCAGTTAAGTTAAAAAAAACTTGAAATTATTTAAGAGTTGTAGTGGGTTATTGAGCTCTACTACCCTCTAGCGCCATGTGCCTGCTACGGTAAGTGTATAGCATGAGTGGGTAATTTCACGGAAACAAATTTTCGTTTTGACAGTGCATAGGTAATTCTCTCCGAGGGCTTTTTTCAAAAATCTGGCGGTGGTGGACATTTTTCTGTTGAATGTCGTTCCCATCCTGTGTGGTGTGTGGGTAACACTGCAAGTACAAAATATCTGTCCGTCGCATGTGACGTTCAGACCCTTGGCGCCTTTTGTTAAGAAGAAGAGAAAGCCGATGCCAGCTTTCTCTACTCCCTATCTTTTTTAACGTGCCCTGAACGCGCAAGTGAAGTTATTTGTCGTTCGCCTTAACACAGTACTTGAAAGAGGATTCAAATATTGGCGAATTCCTTATTTCCGCCATCTTTAATAATGATATATATGCAGGGGTGCCGACTCATAAAAAAATATTGGGGAAGCCCATACCGGGGGTCTTGCCCAGGGAGTTTTTATAAATAGTGCGTTTAAAAGTTTAATTTCGAAGCTCTATTTCAAATCCCTAGACTGAGGTTTGTGGTGATGAACATTGTGCTTTATCACCCGTCTCAAGAGACGTGTGATGAAGCATGGTACTCATTTCAGAAAATCATAATAATCAACAGCTTTCTAAACCAATTAATGCAATAATCAACTGCTATGTATAACCCTTCATCGCCAATCTAAAATCATTAAGTTAATACCAACGCTGGGTTTGAATGCGCCCCTTACCGTCGGGTAACGGTTACCCTTTTTGCAAATCCCTAATTTTCAAAATGGGTACTAGCAATCCATAAAAATGATACGTCAACCCTTGCCCAATTCTTAACTTGTATATTACCATTTACCATTTAAAAAAAGTATATAACGGTTACAGCGAATTTAAATTATTTGAAACCCATTATTAAATACGAAAGGAGTTACCAAGGAAAAAAAAGCGGAAATTTTATTTCCGAGCAGGGGAATCGATCCAACAACCTTTACTTTGACGACGTCGCATTAACTCCACTACGCCACCACGACTGTTGACGTTGAGGTTTTTGTAATACATAATATCAGACCAGCAGTGAAAACCGAAGCAAGGACATAGAGTATGCACACGAAATTAATCATTAAATCCATCAAAGATCGAAACAAAACGATAAATTTAGCAAGTAACTTCTCCCTCTTTGCTCATATATCTTCACATGGAAGCGAAATATTTGCAGTGCGTGAGCAAGGAAAACAAATGGAGTAAGGGAAACTAAATTTTCTTGAGAAGCAGAAGTGGCGCCACAAACTTTGTCCTAAAACTTTTGAAAGTGACTGTACCTAGAGTGTTGCAGTGCTTCACCTCCGGGAAAGACATAAAAAAGTGAGGCGGTGTGAAACGAGTTGCAGGGGGGGGGGGGGGGGCGAGGGTTCGCATTAAAGTGGACGGCTTGGATGCGCCCTCCCTCGCGAACGCTCCGCTTCGACGTCCCCCAGTAGTGCCCCTGACCCTAATCACCCTCTTCCTCAACTCATCTCTCCTTTCCACTCATCGTTTGAGCGACCGGATGAGTGCCCACTGAGGCTCATTGCATCGACGCCAAGTCCTCATTTGACAGTCGCTGCAATCAGGATGGCACGATCTCGCTGGTTGGTCCATCCAGATTCGGCGGATGAAAAATTCACCCCAGAAACATATTTTAACACTAGAATGCCCGGCTGGGTCGAATTGACACAATTAGAGAATATTCATGTTAAGAATTTAAAAACGAAGGAACATTTTAGACTCATATTTCAATGACTTTTAATCGTTTAGTTTGGTTTACCACTGTGCAAAATTTAGGCCAAATATTATTATTTTTTCTCATCGTTTACACCTGCCGTGCCCGGATGGGTCATTTTGACCCAGACCATCAAATTTATTTGAAGCCTTTCTACTGTTTCTTTGTATTCATTGTAACTGTGTGTTTAATACAAAATATTTTGTCAAAATATATACGTAATTTGTTTTTAATCCTGACATCAATGATGTTCATTGTACCTCCCAAACACATCAGAGGAAAAGTGATAAGTTTTCACAAAGTTGTGGAAGCTAGTTTCCCGTAATACCATAGAGATTGTTGAACAACTAAAATTTTAATATTTTTCATCTAATTAATATTTCTATTGCCTTCCCAAATGCTTTACAAACAAAATTAATAAAAAGACTTGGAAGAAATCAAATATTTTAAATGAAATATACACACACCTGGCCACATTGGGTCAAATTGACCCATTCGGGCATAAAAGGGTTCAAGGATTAGTCGGGCATGCAAGAGTGAAGTGTCCACTGAGGCACGCCCCCCCCCTCCTCAGCTCAAATCACAACTAGAATGGGTTATTTTTTGGTATTGACAATTGGGTGGTTTCCTATTATTTTTTTATTGCTCAAATCGAAAGATTATTACTCCTGGAGTACGAATTTCACACTTTTAGATTTTTAAATGACGATATTTATTTTTCGCGGTTGAATGAAAAGTGGAAATTTTCAAGCGCGCGAAAACGCGCCGGCTAAGTATGAATGCTGGGAAAATCCCGTGTGACGTCATTCTGGTTCCAGCTGCCGCCGTGTGAGGCCATCTTGGTGCGAGACTGTGAGCGCCGCAACGATGCATGCTGGTAGCAGTTAGCAGAGTACCCTACTAGCAGGTAGCGCTTGGCTTAAATAAGGATTATTAAGACATGTTTCCTTGAGCTCTGTGCCTCATGCATGCATTGTTAATCTCAGACGATGTAAAACTCCTATCTACACGTATAGAAACTAGGTCCCTGTGACGTCACGTGGAGTGGAATCGCATGGGCGCCAATCTGGCCTTTTTCAAATGAGGATAAAATTGACCATTGCCATTCGTCTAAACTGTTATTTCTAAAACCAAATAAATTGTAAATTATGAATACACTAATGTTCTACGAGTCTAGAGTCAGCTATCGTCGTGAGAGGACGTACATGTAAGTCGCTCTCGTACCGGAATGCCGTATACCTGTGCTAAATGTGACCTTGCCATCAAACGGCAGTCGAAACTCATTACATGTGGTAAATTTAAAGAGGTGTATCACCTTACCTGCGCCAAAGTTACGGAGGTGGAGTCAAATGTTCTTGAAAAACAACAAAGATCCTGGTACTGCATTTCCTGTACTGCTGATGCGAGATCTTCCCGAACGGATGACACCCCTGTGAAGGCAGCTTCCAACAAACCAGAGGCCCAAAGGGAGGACTCCAAGTCTCTGCTGAGGGAGCTGTTGGCAAGGGTGAAGGCTGTCCAGGACAAACAAGGCGAGGTAAAGAAAACTCGGTTGTGGTGCAAGGAGTCAATTGAGGAAAATACTAAGGCAGTAAGGGAACTACATGCTGCCATTCAAACTATAAATGAGCGTACCGATAGCTTAACTAACATGTGATGTTGCTCATGCTAACTCGCGGATGAGTCAGCTCGAATCCCACCTACACCAGCTTGAGCAGGACTCACTAAGAAACGTGGTGGAGATCCATGGCGCTCCTCGAACAAACAGTGAATCACTTTCAGTCCAAGTTTTTCAAATCGGGGTGGCACTTGGCGTCACAATGAGCAGTTTGGATATTGATTATGTTTATGCTATTACATCACGTAATGGCACCTCGCAGCCTCCCACAGTAATTGTACGCTTTGTTAGACAATGTGTCGCAAAAGAACTGGTGAACAGTAGAAGAATAAAGCGGAACTTTGAAACATGGGATCTGGAGTTATCTAGCGAACATAGTCGCACTATTTATGTTAACGAGTCTCTCACCCCATTCTATAGAAGACTATATGCACAAGCAAGGGAGTTAAACAGAGCAGGTAAATTTAAATTCCCATGGATAAGAAATGGCAGAATTTATGTTTGCAAAGGCGAGGCGGAGGAACGCATAACAAGTACTTGCCCTGAGGATCTCTCGATATTCTCAAAATGAGCGGTGACCAAAGTGAATTATTGAAGTTGTGCCACGTGAATGCTCAGTCACTGTTCTGTCATATTGATGAATTTAGAGAGCATTTCTCGAGCAAGCAATACCACTTAATTGCCGTCTCGGAGACATGGTTGAATACTAAAATACCTTCAATTGCAGTTGAATTCGATGGGTGTGCATTGATTCGTAATGACAGTGTTGGAAGAGTGAGTGGTGGTGTCTGCGTGTATGTCCTGGACTCTCTCACGTATTGAATCTTAAGTGCCCCCGAAAGTGTTCCATTCAAACCTAAATACATGTTTGCTGAACTAGTGAGCGAATATGGAAAAGTGCTACTTTGTGTGGTTTATCGCCCACCGAAATCTGGATACTGAATGAGGGGTTCGAGACCTCTTTGCTGACCTTTTTGCCTATGTACACAAATGTTATATTGTGTGGTGACTTCAACTGTGATATGCTAAAAAAACCATACGATAGTGCTTACATTAATGATTTAATTTTTTCCGGTAACCCTTCGCTGGTACAATATAAACCTACAGGTAATTTAGCAAACAGTAGTACTTTTATCGATCTGTTTATTGTGGATGACATTGAAAAAGTTGTAGAATATGGCCAGTATCCTGTATCATTTCTTTCAGAACACGATTTGATATACATAAAGTATCACTTTAAGTTGAATTTTTACACACCAATAGAGCTGAGTTCACGTGATCTCTGCCATATTGATCACAGTTAGCTCCAACAAGACTTTGTAATGATGAATTGGACTGACTTTTTTAACTCTAGATGTGTCAATCACAAAGTAGAGATTTTCAACGAAAATGTAACAAAAATACTTGATGTTCACGCCCCACAGCGCAAGCGGATTTTTAGACGACCCCCAGCCCCCTGGATAACTGAAAATACAAGATTTATGATGACGCAAAGGGATCGCATTCAGAGAAATTTCCAAAGAATCCGTCTTCCTGTTCTTCACGAACAATACAAATTGTTCAGAAATCGCTTGAAACAGACACTCCGGAATGCAAAAATGAAATATTATCACAAATGTTTTCAGGATAAAGTTCCGCAGCAGGTACGGGCGGCGTCTTAGCGGCGCGGCGTCTGGGAGGGGCGAGACTCGACCCGCCGCGTCGTCGGCCGCGGAATCTTGAGGGCTGGCTGTTTGCCCGCGGTGCATTGGTGGTGCTTGGGGCGCGCTCCCGGATAACCTCGCGAATGATAGTCGTGGGCTGTGCTGCCGACGGCGGGAGGCGCAAGATTTCGTTTGGGGCAAGCAAACGAGCAGCAGTGTCCCACCCGTGGGTGGCGGCAATTGTCAGGATCCGTGCGCGGTTGTAAACCAGGGAGCGGACCGGTCCCGGGAGTGCGTCCCAATCAGCAGCAATTCCCAACAGCAGGGAGACCTCGTGCCCATCTCGTTTCGCGAGCTTAGAGCTCGATACGTTGTTTCTCAGGAGGTACACTAGCTCGAGGCACTCTTGTTCCTGGGGCAGCTCGATACTGTTTGGTGGGCGTTCAGGTCCGAGATCGCGGAAGCGACGATCCTCTGGCACAACTTGGGATGCTGGGGTGCAGGGCCTCGGCGTTTGCGTCGTTGGGAAGGAGACCAGCGGAGGAGTGGGCTCCGACATCAGCCCAAGTTGTGTCAGAGGAATGCCGCGGCTGGTTCTGGGGCCAGGGTCCAGGGGCTGCGGTTGCTGCGCTGGCTGCGGCTGGGGGACGCTGACCGTCCCCGGGGCCCAGGACTCAGTGATGGCCTTAAGGAGGATAGGGAGCCAGGAGGGAGGCTCTTCCGACGTAGGCGGCTGGACTCGCGTGTTGAGCAGGCTGGATGGCTCAGAAGACATGTGATATCCCGTAGGGGATGTGTTGGGGATCAAAGTCGGAGAAGGCGACCCCTGTCGCGGTGAGCGGGAGTGCGAGCGGCTCCGTCCTCTGCTGCGGCCCCCCGGCGAAGCGGTGGGGTTCGCAGAACCTCCTTTGCGAGCTTTCGGACCCATGCTGCTGCGAGCGTATTAGCCGCGAGTGCTAAAGACGCGAGCGTGTGGTGTAGAGCGAACACAGGTCACTATGGTGAGCGGAGAGACTGGACGCTGGCGAATTCACCGCTCTACAAGTGTGCGATCCCGTGGCATCGCGCCGGCCGCAAATTCGGTCTAAAATTTTGCTCAGTTCCCGAGAATATACTGAATAATAATATTCATAGTTACCACTGCGACATCTATCGGAAAAAAATTGTTGAAACTGCGAGAATGCGAGCTAGGAATTAGAGCAGGGGCTATTTTGACGTCTCGCATCCACGCATTCTCGCATGCACTCTAGCAATTCACCCCTTTACATGACACAATTTTTATTGCGCCTTCGTACGCACGTCAGATTGCGCAATGAGGTGCCCCGCGTAAAACGGCCCGAAGAAAAGGAAGCCGTGTGACAAACAGTATGACAGCCATATGTCAATTTAACATAAAATGATCTCAAAAATTTTTTCATACATATTGAGAAAATTGTCTGAAGGATATTGCTACCTTTGCTTTTGTTTCAAACTGCCAAAATTTAAAGGATGCCTAAATGAGAATGATCATATTTAGAATCCGTATTAGTGAAAATTTGTATTATATTGATAGTTTTTATTGTTTTTTCGTTGAATATTAAAATGTTTTATTTTTAACGTATTTTAATGTGTTGTAGAAGAAAACTTCGTGTTTTCCACATTCCTTTGCATAAAGTTTTACAACGCAATAAAAAACAAAGCATCACCTTTAATTCTCAAAAAAAACCCTGCCCCAAACTGTCTGCTCCCACCTCTCCTATCGAGTGTGATCAGTGGCGATGACTCCATGGGGCTTGAGGGGGCCCGAGCCCCCTCAAAAATTCGTAATGGGTGTGAGGAAAATATGTGTTAGGCTTGCTGATTTTCCCCGGAATGTCCAGATATCGAGATTCGAGTTACCAGGGTTCTAATGTTGATGATATGACTCTTCTAAAATGCTTAAAAAACTTAAAACTCACTACTTATAATATTTCCCGGTGCAATATCCCCGGTTTGGGCCCCCCCAATATTTTTTGTAAGTCGGCACTCCTGAGTTTGATTGTCCAGCCGTCCGGCGCACTGATCAGATGCAGACACTCAACGACTGCGCTGGCAAGTCAGAAGCTTGTCTCGGAAAGCGCGCGGCTGCAAGGGAATAGTTTCTTGTTCTTGGAGAGCCCATATCTTACCGCAATGCACCCGCATTTTGCCATCCACACCCTCCTGGGTTTTTCATAGCTCCCATCAGCTCAAACATTGGAAATGGCACAAGAGTGGCGGCGGGCACTACCCTGCCTACCGCGTTAATCCCTATTGTGTCCGTAAACCCTACCTCAATCTTAAGGCCATTTTATACGGTACACGGAATTGCGCAATCTGACGTACGTGCGAAGGCGCAATCAAAATTGCGTCGTGTAAAGCGGTGAATTGCTAGATCACATGCGAGAATGCGTGGATGCGCGACGGAAAAATAGCCCCTGCTCTAATTTCGTACATGCATTCGCGCAATTCCACACCATTTTAGAAATAAATACAGCTCTAACCTGCGCAATTCCGTGCCCCGTGTAAAACGGCCTTTACGATTTCTCTATATAGTAAAGCATTTAAGAAGTTTGGTACTCAAAGCATAGCTGCCCCTTTGAAGAAATGCCGCTTATTGCTGTATTGGTTATTATTTATCCCAAGATATAATATCTCACTGATTGTGTGTGTTGTATAATGCAGGGAATTTTATTCTAATTTCGAGTCTCTTCTTCGGTGATTCAGATTGTTGATGTTTCGGATAAGAATAAATGGAGGGCGTGAAAGTAACACGAAAAGAAACATGGCGTTTTTGATAATGGAAGTGGGAATTTGTTGTCTTCAAAACGTAAATTAGCCGAGCGATATTATCTTAACAAGTTTAACTTGAAGTAAGAAGGGAAGATCAAGGAAGTATTTAAGAACTTCATGAACAAATACTAAGTATATAGATAAATAAGTATAAACTAAATAATAGTTTAAATGAGTGGAATATGGAACCCTATGTGAACACAATTGTGTGTGAAAAGCTTCCTACAGTACAATGAAAGGATAGTTATGGTGAAGATAGAGACTAAGCCGGTAGATACCGTAGTGGTACAGGTCTACATGCCCACGACAGACTACGAGGATGAAGAAGTTGAAGACGTCTACGATGATATAAAGGAAGTAATCAAAAAGGTAAGGGGTGAAGAAAACCTTATTGTTTTAGGTGATTGGAACGCTGTCGTCGGCGAAGGCCAGGATGGAAGAATAACCGGAAAATATGGATTAGGAAATAGAAATGAAAGAGGAGAAAGGCTGTTAGAGTTCTGCACAGAGCACAAATTAGTGGTTGCCAACCTCTATTTAAGAATCACATGCGAAGAAGATACACATGGAAAATGCCAGGAGACAAAAGAAGATTTCAACTAGACTATATTTTAGTGAAGCAGAGGTTTAGAAACCAGATAAAGGACTGTAAAAGCTACCCGGGGGCAGATATCGACAGTGATCATAATCTAGTGATGATGAAAAAGCCATGGATCACGGATGAAATCCTAGACCTCATTGAAGAACGGAGAAAGTATAAGAATACGATTACTGAGGAAGGACAGGATTGCTACAAGAGAATAAGGAACGAGATTTGCCGCCCAGCGAGGAAAGCCAGAGAAGCTTGGATGAGGAACATATGTGAGGACGTACAAAATAACCTCGTACAAGGGAAAGTGGAAGCGGCCTATAGAATAGTGAGGAACCATTTCAAGGAAAGAAACACAAAATGTAATAGCATAAGGGACGGGAATGGAAACATTCTAATTGAAAACGAACACAAAGCCGAGAGATGGAAGGAATACCTGGAGGAATTATACAACGGGAGCAAACTTAGCTCAAAAGTTCTCGAAGAGGAAAGTGAAGTTGAAAAGGATGACATTGGAGAAAGCATCTTAAGATCGGATTTGACGCTGCAGTAAGAGACCTGCGAAAGAATAAGGCCCCAGGAATAGATGACATTCCAGCAGAGTTAATAAAAAATGCAGGAGAAAAGGTGTTAACTCAACTGTATAAAACGATCTATGTAATCAATAGGAGATTTACCTAGTGACTTCGAGAACATCATCATCATTCCCATACCCAAAAAAAAGAGAGCTGAGAAATGCGAAGAATTAAGGACCATAAGCCTGACGACACATGCGTCAAAAATTCTTACAAGATTCATTTACAGGAGAATTGAACGAAGAGCAAAAGAATTCATGGATGAGGACCAATTCGGATTTAGGAAAAGCAGGGGCACAAGGGAAGAAATTTTGGCTCTTAGGATGATCATAGAAAAGAGAATGGAGAAAAACAAGCCAACCTTCATACCATTTGTCGATTTAGAGAAGCCCTTTGATAACGTGGAATGGAATTCAATGCTTAGAATCTTGAAAGAAATCGGCGTACTCTACAATGATCGTAGAATTATTCATAGTTTGTATAAAAACCAAGTAGCTGTGATCAGTGGCGGCTGGTGGTAATTTATCAAGGGTGTGCATTAGAGCAGATGTATAGGATGATTTCATTATATTATGGTAATCCTAATCCATGAGCATCATATTTCGTCGTAATAGAATACATAGCAAGCAAAACATATCACTGGTACATTCTACCCATAAAATTGCATGAACAGAAATAATATTAGCATGCATGAAAATAATTATTCTCAACACACCTTTACAAGTGACGGTAGTTGAAATTCATTCTCTTTTCCTTACACCCTATGAGGAAGTAGTGTAGAAAACGACCATACAGATGGCTCTGTTGACGGACTAGGATCCTGGGCGCAGGTTATGTAGGTGGCGGCTACACCACTACACTACCTGCTAGTCAGTCACCAAAAACATGCGCGTGCGCACTCGCATCGTTTTGAGTCTGCTCCCATCACCCATTTGAACAGCACATACCCCCCCGCTTACCTCGTCCCGCCAGAGCTCCCTCAAGCGATCGCACAGACCGAAAATGCGCCCGGCATGATGCCACGGGATCGCACACCTGTAGAGCGGTGAATTCGAAAAGGAGATAGCTGTAGCGTTCGGAGGCTCATGTTTCTTGCACATGCAGACAGTACTTTTATCCTTCTCGTTGCAAAGGAATAGTTTTCTTTTATAATTTATTCATCTTTGGGTGTGCACTTGCTAACATGCGTATACGCACGCGCCGCCACTGGCTGTGATCAAATGTGGACCAAATGGTGCAGAAGCAAGAATAAGAAAAGGGGTGAGACAAGGTTGTGTGCTTTCCCCCTTAATTCTTAATGTTTACATAGAGAAAGCCATCAACGAAATCAATCAGAAAGCTTTGGGAGTCAATATCCACGGAGAAAAAATTAGTGTGCTGCGATTTGCTGACGACATAGCAGAGATAGCCGAGACAGAGAAGGATTTGAAGAAGACGTTGACAAACATGGAAAGGACAATGGCCAGATATCAGTTGAAAATCAACAAAAAGAAGA
The DNA here is from genome assembly GCF_921293095.1 of Ischnura elegans. Taxonomy (NCBI): domain Eukaryota; kingdom Metazoa; phylum Arthropoda; class Insecta; order Odonata; family Coenagrionidae; genus Ischnura; species Ischnura elegans. The sequence goes on along the minus strand of NC_060254.1, from coordinate 106,278,894 downwards.
CTAAGATATTAGTTTGCAGCTAAAGAGAGGAGTCTAAAACAAATATCAACCTAGTAAAGCATAAGCATGAAGAGGTGAACGAGTTCTCTTACCTGGGAAGCCGAATTACCAGCGATGGACGGAGCAAGAAAGAAATACACAGTAGAATAGCGCAGGCGAAGAGGGCTTTCTACAAAAAGAAGAATCTTCTTACAGCTGAAAATACCAGCATAGAAGTAAGGAAACAATTCATCAGATGCTACATATGGAGTATGTTTCTCTATGGAAGCGAGGCTTGAACGTTGACAGCAGCAGAGAAGTCAAGAGTGGAAGCATTGGAAATGTGGTGCTACCGAAGAATGATGAAGATAAAATGGATTGACCGTGTGAGTAACCATGAAGTGCTAAGGAGAGAAGGAGAAAAGAGAAGCCTCCTAAAAACATTAAGCAGAAGAAGGGACAACTTAGTTGGCCACATTTTGAGGCACGATGGTCTGATGAAGACAATCGTTGAAGGACAAGTGGAAGGGAAAAAGGGCAAGGGACGGCCCCGAATGAGTTATATAGGACAGGTTATAAAGGATGTAAAAGAGAATAAATATGTAGCTATGAAGAAATTAGCGGATAGGAGAGAGAAATGGAGTGCTGCGTCAAACCAATCTTAGGATTGTTGACTAATGGTGATGATGTGAACACATGGTTGAGGAGACACCGCGCAGCAGACGACACGAGGAAACGCACTGCAAAACCATCTCCGAAGGAAGAGAACCCATTTTTTCATTTGTTTGGAGAAGTTAGAAAATGGTATGTATCTGGCTGAAGTTTCGTCCATTTGGGTGAACGGAGAATGTACGGCCAGCGTAAGGAAAACGACCGATAGGAGGTCGAGTGTAAATTGTCTCCAAAACTATTGCAAAAAATTGAAATGAGCCCTCATCAAGGCAACTATAGCCGCTGTCAATGGCCCACTAGCAGACGTGCAGACCGGCGAAGAAAGATAATCGAAAGGTTTGAATGAACTGAGGGGATATGAGAATGAAGCGACTGAAGGATTAATGAACGAGACTAACTTCTTGAGGCTGGCACTAACGGGTCAGGAACATGTGAGAAAAACTGCGTTTGTGATAGAGGAAGTGACCCGTAATTACGAGATTATACTGGAATATATAATAAAAGGGGGTAAGGAGTGTTATAGCAACAGATAGTCCAGGAGAAATCTTCAGTGTGATTAAGGAGGAAGAGACGAAGTTGCCCAAGGAACTGTCCTTTACCTTCCCGCCAAGTGTGGCTTACAATAACGCTATATTAAAATTGTTAACTTTAGATGTGTTTCTGTCCAAGGAAGTTTTAGAGTATGAGTTGTATTAGCCTCATTGCAATCCATTGAAATTGAATTTATGTCTTTTTTTAACCTTCCCCACTTTGGTGAAGTAAAGATAGGGATGAAACAACGAACGCCCTTGCTGCTATCCAAGCGTGGTGCGATGCATGGCAGTTAGAATTAAATTTGAAGAAATGCGTAGTAATGAATAACCCCCCACAACATACGTATATCATTCGGGGAACCCAATTAAAGACAATCGAATCCGTTAACTTTCTAGGAGTTTGACTCAATAAGGATCTATCGTGGAATAAACATATTCGGGTAATAACCAGTCAAGCTAATCGTAAAATGGGTTTTGTTAAAAGAATATTAGGAAAGTGCGACGACAAGTGTGAGAAATTAGCTGCTTTTCCCTCGTTAGACCACATTTGGAATACGCTGCCAGTGTTTGGGACCCTCATGAAAAAGGCTTAATAACAGAGTTGGAACGCGTGCAAAGAAGAGCTGCCAGGTACGTGAAAAGTCCATGATAAAAAGAAGAACAAAATGGTAATTTCCACACTTTTAATGTCACAACTCAGCAACCGACCATGGTTTCATTACGTAAGTGTCATTTTCAAGGAATCCCTTGCCTTGAAAATGACACTTACGTATTGAAACCATGGTCGGTTGCTGAGTTGTGACATTTAAAGTGTGGAAATTACCATTGTGTTCTTTTTATCACGGATATAAAGAACTTCCACAAAGTCGAGCCGGATACGATTTTATACGTGAAAAGTCGTTACGATAATCTTGTTAGTGTAACTGACCTCTTAGATAAACTCGGATGGGAATCTCTGTCAGACCGTAGATTGAAAAATAAACTAAACCTTGTAGATAAATTCAAGAGCAGTGTCTTTACTGACGAAGTCAGTCATATCTTACGAACATCAACACACTACGGAAAATCAGATCATATAAATAAAATAAGAGAGATAGCTTGTAGAACAGACAGATTAGAAATGTCTTTTTTTTCCACCATCAATAATAGCTTATAGCGGCAGCGTTGGAAGTCGCAAAAAGATTAGATGACCTTTAGAGTAGCCTACTAACTTATAGTGTGTGTACCGTAAGTTGACGCAAGGGGCCCGCGAAGTGCCTGAGCCGCGATCAAAGGAGGGGAGGAGGAAAGGACCGAGGAAAAAACAACAGTATGGGTCCGTTTGGCCGTCCCCCCGACGAAGGCAACTAATCACCTCTAATAGAATTATCAACTTTTTTTACTTTCTCATAATATCTCAATCTAAATGGGATATTTGTAAAGTACTAAAAAAGCTAAGAAGAATGATGTAAAACACGAAGCGCTCGGATCATAAATAACGAAATGGTCGAAAGCAAAATGAAAATAAAGAAAAACATAAAGCATAACGGCTAAAAAAAGGCCAGTGAATACGAAGGTCCTTTTGAGTGCACACCTTTTCCAAAATTGCAGACGATGTTATCTTCATTACGCAAACAGGCATATAGGATATCATCGCTCGCAGTTTTCGAAACGGAGGGGAAAAACGGGTGGCAAACGAAAAATGGACAGGTTTCTCAATGAATACATATTTAGGTGAAATTTATTTAACTAAAATAATAAGTTATCAATAAAATGTAACAGTATATGTCAGCTACCTTGCTTGAAAGTCGCACTTGGATGTGAAAAACAATGGTTACTAAAGTCACAGCTAGAAATATTTTTTTTTCATTAAAACCAATGAAAAGAAGCAATGAAACAAAACAGGATGAAAAACATTCTGAGAGAGAGGCGAAACCAGCGTCTCATGACATAAGTAGTAGTTAATTCATAGGTGACCATTGTGTCATCCTTTTTTTCTGATATCATACTCATCAGAAATCACCCGCAAGCATTTCATATTATTGAAAAATGCAATAGGGTGGTTTCCTACATTTTAATTGCCTAAATCGAAAGATTATTAATCCTGGAGTACGCATATCACGCTTTTAGATTTTTAAAACACGATATATATTTTTCGCGATTAAATGAAAAGTGAAAAATATCAAGCTCGCGGAAACGCGACGGCTAAGTATGAATGCTGGGAGAAGCCGTTGTGACGTAATTCTGGCTCCCGCCGCCGCCGTGAGAGGTAACCTAGGGGCGAGGATATGAGCGCCTCTACGATGCAGGCTGCTAGCAGGTAGTAAAATGCCTAGCTAGCAGGTATCGCTTGGCTTAAATATGGATTATTATTCCCCTATCCAACGAAGGAAACTTTCCGACCAAAGGCAATTTTAATAGATGATTATTAAGAGATGTTTCCCTGAGCTTCTGTGCCACATGCATGCATGTATTGGTAATCTCAGAAGATGTAAAACTCCTATCCACTCATATTGGCAACCGGAAGGAAATCCAGGTGGCAGCACTAAGTTAGGTGTCATGGCCGAATAGGGAGGATCGCTTACTTTAGTACGTTTGTTTGTGTGGAACGATAACCTGCGAATACCCGAGTTTTATGTTCTTACTGAAAGCGTTTCCATGGAAAACCGAAGAAAGAAGTTCAAGAGCCACAGAATGTGTTGCGTGTACAACTGTACCAACCGGCGTGAGACAAATAATGCTGTATCTTTGCATCGGTTCCCCAAAACCCCAAATATGCGTAAGAAGTGGGAGCACGTCTTGAGAATGGGCAAAGTTGTGCCCATGAATGCTGTTGTGTGTAGCAATCACTTCAAGGAAGACGATTTTAGAATACAGTGTAAGTAGAAATTTATTTCATTGTTTTAACTTGCCGTGAATTCATGGTTTTCAAGGTGAAAATTATTCTTACTCCGTTTGAGGAAGTGTGCATGCCGATTTCACGTGGTTTGTATTGTCTGTTTTTTTCTCCCCATTTCTCCACTTGTAACCTACCCGAGAGCCTTCTGTAATCATCATAACTACTTCAGTCCCTTGTGTGTTTTTCTCGTAAATTTGCACCATTCCACCCCATAACAATATTTAGTAGGTACTCATATCATGGTAACAAACCCCTCGATAGGCATGAAATTTGGTAACCATGTCTAAGAGAGAATAAAGGAAATACGATGTGACTACGAGGCCACAGTAAAGGTCTAAATTTTATGTTCATAGAAAATTTCACCTGAGATGAATATTTGAAATTACACCAAAAATATGCAATTGTTCTGGGTTGAGTAAAATGCAAGAGTTTTTTCTATAAAATATAACTTAAAGAAAGCTTCCTTTCTCAATGAAACCTTCGAAATTGAAGTTTAACTATCCATAATATTTTATAACTTTTGCATAAGGAAGCGCTACGCTGCATTTGCCAGACAGAAACCACAATTTTAATACATACATCTTACACCCTTTTTCTTGGGGGGGGTTTATCCCCCTAAACCCCCACTTACCAATTACCACTCGATGACAACAGGCATAACAAACTTGCAGAATGGTGTCACATGATAGTAATCCTGGAAAACTCACCTTGTCTGCATGAAGTACCAACCCATGAAAGATATTATACAAAATGTTTCAATTTTTACCTTGCCAGCCACATCTTTCAAGAGGAAGTGCTAGTTCTGTCGACAGATGAAAGAAAGAAATAGGCAATATATAAAACAATTTCATTTATTTTTTTTCAAGAGATTATCCTTGTTTTCAAGTAGATTGGGCAAAATAAACATCTGTTAAATCATTAATAAAAATATGACAAAAATCCTCATCATATAATACACCAACACAAAAGTTGCTGTCACTCGCCTTGGAGTATAACAAAAGTATACACTTTTTCAAATTTGCCAACACAAGTCCAAATTGAATTTGGCCATAGTACCTACATGTGCTTCTTTTGTAAAGAAACTTCACCATTTTCGTCAATGTCCAAATAACTAATGAGATTTGGAAGTTCCTCAGCACAATTCTCCTTCCCATTCAATGGGCACTTGACCTCTACTAAGTATTCTTCATCACCGAGCACTACCGCATCCGGTGAAAATCCAAACCAGGGTGAGTATCTACTAATTACAAGCCCACATTGGAAAACCGTAACCCCAAATTCCCTTTCAAAAGCTGAAATGGCATGCTTCTGCCCCTTTTGCCCATATCTGGTGGCATGGTTCCCACTAAATTTGGGGAAAACATCCCTGGATAGAACTGAGGACCAATTTCCTCTCCCTCCCCTCTTATAGGTCCACAGGCTGTAAGCGGTGGATCCTGTGATGCGGATTTGCTGCTCACTAAGCCATACTGAGCCTTACTGCCTAGTGGTTTTATGGCATATGGCCACACACTCCTCGTCCGTCAAAGAAACCATCTCATGAAAGAAATTTATTTCTTCCTGGCTTCCTCGACTAGCAGCCATTAACGCCAAATTCTCATCTCCAATAAGAGGATTATTGGAATTTATCAATTTAGAGATATTAGCTAGAATAGCCTGAGGAATTATTTCCGTGTGACAGCCAGCATTGCTATTCCTTCTTCCAACATGCACAGCAACAGCTGAATCAGGGAAACCTGAAAAGGTAGGAACAAGTACATAGAATGAGCCTCAGCATTAAGTGGTAAGATTGGAAATAATCAAGGAAGAAATATTAATTAGAAATAAGGACATTCAAATACTTAAAACTATTGGAAAACAAACTAACTACATTGATGTGTCAATCGATAGTGAATCAACTATCGATATATATTGTTTTTGGATATAGTGTGGTGTGCGATTTTCACCATGTGCTCAGCCTGCTGAGTAGTCAATTCTGTTTCCTCAGAAGATGTTCTCATTATATTTCTTTTGTATTTCCTGTTGAATCCAATATTAAAACGTTATCACTAACTGGTCATCGATAATTTCAACAAAAACAGATTTTAAGTAAAGTTTAATGTTTGTTATTGATAGGTGGAGTGACAATTCTCAGAAATGAATTCTTACCCTTCAACACCATCTGAAATATCTTCTCTTCAATGGAGGAGGCAGTGGTCGTGGAATCTGCCTACAGTATGGCTGTCTGGGCCGCTTCATGTGGCAGGAATCCTGTAAGGGACAGGGTTGGTACAACTCCCGCCCACGCTTCGATATAGTTCCCCACTGCTGAGACATATCTGTAGCACTGAACTCTTGCAGATCCATAAGCGTAGCACTGTGAAAAGTTCAATATGATTAATAACATGATGACTAATATGCACAAAATATTACATAAGGTAGCTATAATTCTGATATTTGACTATGGATTCAGTTACTTGTTAAACCAGAACTCGTCCACAGAATTCCCTTTTCACATGTGACATATAAAGTGTTACATAAACGTAGTATTTACGGGGATTCATCTCTGGCCTCTGCTCCACAGAGCAATGTCGGCTTTGAGCCATAACTTATCATAAGTACGACTTTTTAGACTGGGTTGTATTGCTATGTTATTTTAATAGAACACTGTTCGACATACCATCCCACACAGTACATAATATTAATTTCCCTCACTAATTACCCTGTAACAATGAAATGTATTTTACCTTTCACATCTCATGATCTTGTACATTGACATTCAGAGAAGTTAACGGAATTATCTTTCCAACATTAAATAAGAGAATGCGAAGATGAGCATTGCGTGTCATGAAAAGACAAGCGTTATAAACAGACAGGAAAAATATTGATTCTTTGTTAAATCATTCAGCTTGGAACGTCCGTTACTAACTACGTGAATAGAACAAGGGGTCTTTCATACAAATAAACAATTTATATGAGTTTCCTCTTAACATCAACTTAATTAATTCCCTTTTACAGTATGGCTGTCCCTGGACTGGTAACGTACAACACGTAAACACAGAATTGATGAACAAGCCGTGAACACAGACAATAAAAAAATCCACGAAAAGAATGATATTATTGACATTATCATTAAAAGGCAAATGACACAAATGTCGCAGGGAATTTATATTAACTTTCCATGAAGATATTAGAACGAAATATGTATAAATGACGGTAGGTTCATTATTCCAAGTACCAAATATTAAACATAAGAGGCAACTTTAAACGACTTCGTCTACTCCAAGAATAACACTGAAACGTCAAAGTAAGACAGAAAAGTAAGTACCACAGAATACTTACTTCTTCCATTTTAGTATCAGGAAAAGGAAGAACCAATTTTCTTCCGAAAGGCGTGGACTTCGTGCGGCTTCCCATTTATGTCGCTCGTTTGAAGACACAAGCCCATTACGTGAACAGCATTGTCCAAAGCTTCAACCACGCCAACTTCCAAAATGTGGTTGCCGCGTTCCACTCCGTAGCCCTCAATGAAGGGTCTTTTGAAGTCTCCAATAAACGCCAAAATATCGGATATGGAGAAAATTACCTCATCCATCACTGAGAAATTTCAAAGAAATAACTTTAAAAAGTCCTGAAAAGATACCCGTTCCGTTCACCGCTGAAGCACTAGGAAACTAGGGGCCGATCCTCCATGTCTCGTTTCTCAATTTGGCCACCAGATGTCAGCTACTTTGATTCCCGTTGCCAATAGCATATAGGTCCCTGTGACGTCACGTGGGGTGGCATCGAATGGGCGCCAATCTGGCTTTTTTCAAATGCGGTTAAAATTGACCATTGCCATTCGTCTAAACTGGGATTTCTAAAACCGAATAATTTGCATATTATGAATACACTATTGTTGAGTAACGAATCGCAATCAATGCCCTACGTTTTCTTTTTTGAAGGAAACTACCCTTTTTAGTCCAGGAAATGAAACTTATAAAAGTGCAAAACCTTGCAATTTTTTCAAACTCAATCGATTCGCACAAAAATGTGGGATTAGACTAATTATACCCCTTACTTCAAAATCTATATTATGCCGAAGGGCGCTTTTTATTTTTTAGGGGTGAAAACTACCCCTAAAAGCTAAAACCTATAAAATTATATTTTAAAGCTAAATACGGGTAAAATTTAGTTTAAATTATTTGTATAATTATTTTTTTATGTTTGGAAAATAATTTTAAGGTGTTTCAACCCATAATAATCAACCCTTATTGGGGGTTAATGTAAAAAAAAATTATTTATCCTAAAAATATAAATTATTTATCACATTGTATCTTCTCATTCATTTCTTACTTCTTTTATTATGTATTCGCTTTTTTCTCTGCTGATTTTAATCACAGCACAGAAAAGATATAACCATAGGATAAACAGAACAAGCTTCGTCATGTTAACATAAGCAAATAAATGTTATTTATGTAGACATTACATGAAACACTATCAAACGGAGACTGTATGGCTTACAGTCTTCCCGCCACATGCATGCACACAGGTCACTGTGAGCGAGAGCAAACATACTCACATATGTGTATGTATATACGCATCTTATGGGTATGTGTGTTTATTTTGTATTAAATTAGAGTGTATCATTAGCTTCGAACGTAAAGCACACAAAGTATATATTGGTTATGAGGAATGTTATGCTCTGAAATGTGGATTTCGAATTTTTCGGAAAATAAATTTGATTGGTATTTCAAACATAGCTCATTTATTTTTGATGATAGAAAGTTCATTTAAAAAGTATTTTGTAGGGTTTTTACTGACTACGAGGTCATGTGAATTAAATTTTTTCGAGTCCTTAATTTTGAAAGGGGATTTAAGGGTTTAAATTAGGTGGAGCTCCCTTGTAAATAGAGGTTTTATTATCAATATCTCACCAAATAATTATTGCACAGGAAATTTAAACACGCAAAAATATTTGAAAATAAAGAAGCTACGATGTATTACTCCTGCATTTTTTTCCATATCTCCAGTTTTTTTGGAGTTATTTTGAAAAAAGAGCAATTTTAACGAAATTGTGGAAAATTGCTTTTCACTTTTACCTCCAATTTTTAAAAAATTTAGAATTTTAAATTAAACAAACTTCTAGGATCAATTAACAATACTTAAATAAAGAGAAATTCTGAAGGGAATTGATCAATTTTGTGTAGTGTGGTAATAGGGAGTTGTTTTCACTGACTTTTTCGTAGAAAAAAGTAGGGACTGATCTTATTTTTAATCATAACTCGCTCAAATTTAATGATAAAAATTTTTTTCTCATTTTAAGAAAGTTTTTTAAAATACTTTTAAACATATTGCATAAGATTTCCTCGAAAAATAAATTTTTCCCGCTATTTGGTATTGAATCTTTCAAATTTAGCCTATGACAAACAAAAGATAACCATCAACAAGTTGTAGCTCGGTCGGAATTGGTCATAAAGGAAATATGAAATAAGATTTTTATTTAATTTTGTACAAGCTACAGTTTTCTAACTGACAATTTCCTAATAAAATTATTACTTTTCAAGTTTTTTGCCTATAACCGATTAAAATCGTTGATTTTTTCGTCAAAAAACTGTTACTTTCAATCGCGAATAACTCGAAAAATATTAATTTGATTAAAAAAATGTATACAACATTATATTCTTAGAATTTATTTTTCTATCGATTCCTGTGGTCAAAATATAATTAAAAATTTCCACCCCCGAGATGGGGAGGAAACCACCCCGAGGGTAAAAGCGCCCGTCGGCATGATATAGATTTTGATTCTTGGTATATTTCCTACATATTGTGATAATTTCAAGAAAATCGATTCAGTTTGAAAAAATTGCAAGCCAAAATTTTGGAAACCCTTATTTGATTATTTTGAAAACATGTTTTGGCCTTCACAACTTTTATAATTCCAACGAATGCCATTGGCAAGCTCCAGAATAAAGCATGCATCAATGGGAATTCTCACGTATCAAAACCAGAGACTATATCTTCACGAGGAAATGGAGCCGATCTAAGTATTCAACATCAGCATGGCACTAACCAGAATATTTAATCAATGAAAAAGTCTGTTTTCACATGCACTTTTCGTATGAAAAACAGACTATAATACTGTCTGAACAAGCACAATTTGGTTGAGTCATTCCCATAATCATGCGTGAGAGCAAGTGGCAGTGTTCCCACACTGACTGCTAACTGAACGCTTCCTCTCACCATCATCCATCCCAGCAGGCTTCACTGGTGGCAACACTGTTGCACCGTGCTTACAAACTCTTGGATGCGGAATCACTGGCCAAGGAAAGGGAGCACCTGATGAGGACTCTAAAAGAGGAATGGATACGAGAGAGAAATGATCCTGAGAAGGACTGCGCAAGTAGAGAAACGCAACGAGACATTTGACCAGGAGAAGCAGCCAAATGAAAAGCCAGAAACATAAAATACATCCCACACGTCGCACAGTGATCCCAAATCGAAAAAAGCTGGCCAAAAGTCATTTTTTCGACTTTTTAAGAGGAAAATTTGAATTATGTATTCAGATTCTACAGGATTTGGCCTACAATATTTCGTACCTGATAGGTCTGTGTGATTATTATGTTGACCTGTGTAACCCGTCAAACATGGGCATGTTCAGCCTAAAACGCCCGAGGCGTAGAAATAGTCGATTTTAGGGAAATTCAACTTAGTAAATGACTACTTTAATTTCATGGGATTCATCTGTCAATTTTAATACGGTAAGTTTGCATATTTTTGCACAATATTATAGCATTTTTTGTTCGTTTCAGAATTTCTTATTACAATATTTAATTATTTATAATGTTAGCTATTTTTGTGCCTATTTATACTCAAATGTGTCGATATAGTTTTGTGCTCCTCCGTGCTCCTCGAAGATTCCTATGCTGAATCCTTGGGAAGAGTATGCACAACATGATGGAGAAAAAAATCTTGCCTATACTTGCCTATCCGACATCTAGAGGGTTTTTAATTGAGCGGTGTACCGCTCCGCTGAGGGCGGCTGGCCGGCGGCCGGCGGAAGACCGAGTGCCATTATCGCTCAAATATTCCTGTATCGGTGGTCGAACATGCATTGTGTATGCTTAGCATAATTCTATATCCTGTAATATTACATACCTCCGACAGTTCCGGAGCAACAATGCTTTCGAAACCATACGGCAACCGTTACTAGCGGAACATTGTTACTCTTTTCACGATAGCGCCGGAGCTACAGGCTTCAACAGCTCTTCTAGTGAAAAATAATATTTTCGGCTGAAAACCAATCAACTTTGAATACCAGCATGGGCCAATGCTTGCGTAAGTTTAATATGTATTATTAAATAGCAATTCTAGACCAAAATTTTCTGTATATATTGGATAATTTTAATTAAAATACGTGCAGGAAGTGATATTGCCTAGCAACTAATTGATTATAGACATCATTACATCCCTTTGATTACATCCCTTAGCTAGTCGGTCGTTGAATGATTCAACAGTTTTCGACTGGTGATGACTAAGAAATTGAGTATCGTCTAAATGTTAGGAGTAATATTGCTCAGAGGTGAATTAACTTAGCAATAATCGGGATCGTAAATCTGATGGGCATGCCTTCGTGGTGTACCTCATACATTCAAGTGCATATTTCATGCCCTCGCTCTCGTCGATATACGAAATCGGTATCGCTTAATGTATGCAATGACCAATTATACGACGAAGCAGATCCATAGTGTCTCATTACATAATAATGCTACTCGCTGTATAACGTGTTTGCAAATTCCAGATATCCTAGGCTCGAGTCCTTTTGATATTATTTAATATACAATGTAGGCTCAGGAATTTACTTAAATAAGGAATTTATCTGCAAAATTTTCGCGACTATGTATGATTCAAAGCATTAATTTGTTATTTATTGCATATGAAATTGAGAAAGGTTGAAATAATCTTAAATAAAAACTAACGACTCGCCCAAGTGTTGCTTTCGTCAATGTTAGTTGATGAACTACCGGCAGTGATATGCAATAATGGTAATGTTAGTATTGTGATAGGCAGGGGCAAAGCCAGGATAATGTGTTGGTGGAGTCAAGACCCGACGTTTAGGTTGAAGCCTCTGAACCCCCAGGGGAAAGTGTGAGCATTATAATTTCTAGAAATCACAATTTATGCTTTTATTAGTACGCAATTGAAGGATCGTCGGAAAGCTGTTTTGCGAAAATACATCGATGGAGAATTATAAATTCATTTTTTGGATTCATATTTTTCTCCTAAATGAAATGGTTTAGGGGTGCGCGTGCCCCCTCTGATCCCCTGGCTACCTCACTGGAAATAGGTATTTTTATTTCATATTGGCGTTTTCTTCTCCATCCTTAATAACCTGACTCAGTGGCGTAATTAGGATTATGCTATGATGGGAAAAGGAGGGCCTTGGGTGACCCCCCCGGCAGGAAAGTTTAATTACGGGAAAATTTTTGAAAAAATGACATGCCTGGAAATACATTTCATACCATTTTCTCACTTAAAATTTAAGTTTAAGCAGATTACTAATTTTATGTAAAAACCAGACAATGGTTTCAATATTTTTTATTTTCTGCTAGACTTTGGGTGGGTGAATCTATCCCTCTCATCCCATATTTATGACCTGACCTATGTAACTCATGCAAGGAGGCCCCTTACTCTTCTTCCCGTCCCTACGACGTGTGCTTCATATAGATATTATAGGACTGACATATCCTTCATTCTTCGCCAGGCAAGCGGAAACGGCTGGCGAAGGTGAGGGATGATCATGGACGAGGGAGAGAGGAGGATGTAGGGTTTCATCGCGTACCTCCACCGGAGGACGCCTTTCCATCGATGCATCCGGAGGCCAACGCCATTACCACCGTGACTCCACCCAGCACCCCGGAATCGGATGCATCGGTGGAAAGTGTGCCTCGACCGGATTCTCCGGTGGAGGACCAAGACGACGTGATGATCCCGGATTGGCTTTTCCATGATGAGAATCTTGGGGCGGGTGATGCCGGCAGGGACTTAGGAGTGGCCGCGATGGGCGTTGTAAACATCGTCGTCCGCGCGCTGGCTGTAGAGGATGGACGGCAATGGGTGGTCCGGACGGTGGAGTTCGTGTTCCCCGATGGCCTAGTATTGGTCCTCCCGGTCCCCCCAGCCCCCGCCGCGGAGGAGCGATCGCCGCGGGCCGGGCCCCAAGGCGAGGGGCCCATTTGAGGCCCGCGGCTGGCCTCCATCAATAGGTGGGTGATCCTCCCTTTGCTTAGCTATTATGAGTACCCTAAACTTGGGTAACTTTGATCAAGGGATGTAAAAAGATTCAGAGTTCATAGTATTTTCTCATTAGAATGACATTATCGATTTAGTTCTTGCATCAGCCGTCAGCAATCATCACTGGCTTCACTCCTAAAATAGAACTTCAAAAACAGCTATTCAATACTTAGCTGAGGGATCTACGACCTTTTTAAATGCTAAGGTCAAAATCGAGTTCAAATCGTCCGTAGGGCCACAATGCTGTAAGTCACTTTACCACCACATCAATAACATTTAAAATAAACCTACAATTTCAAAGACTTACAATAATCTTACTTGATTAACCGGTTCAAATCATCAATACGATTTTTGGCATTATTTATTTTTGACTACTGCGTCGATAATTGGTTCGCGATAAAATATTTCCTTTAGCGTCTAAGGACAGCAAGAAATTATTCGATTACCCTTTTGATCTTGTCGATCTCGTTTGTTTTCTTTACCTGAATTCTCTACCTAACTCAGTTTAGAAATAAAAATCTATAGTGCCCCTTGGCTTCTCACCGCTTGATGCGTAGGATGCGACCGACAGCTGAGGGATTTGCGCAATGATAGAGGGAAGGGAGGGCAAGAGAAGCCCGATGTCGGCATCATCCTGAACACGGTTTTAAGTTCCATGCGACATACCGAGCACTGCGCTTGAGGGACCTTCCGCCAAGGACTCAAGCAGGGATCGGGCAGTCTCTGAAAAATATCTGCCGCCTCAAGGCAAATGCCTAGTTGCTTTGAACGCCGGTATTAAGTTTTTTGTGGGTGTACCTACCTAAACGTTAGCACTTATTTTTAAGAAAATCAACAAGCCTCGATCAAAATATTCGCAAATTTTATATTTTACTCATGAGGAATATTTATTAACTCTTAACAGAAAACGATCCAGTCCTACAACAAAAAATTCTGATTCTGTTCATTAGAGGTTTATGATTGATGGAATATTATAAAACTTCCGCATTAAGTAATTATCCCCATATGATTCACGCGAGGATTGCATACTGCTCAATTCAACTCGCGTTTTTCACAAATATAATTAATCTTTGGTCATCTCTTATTTCTAAATGGAATTTTATAAGATTTTCCTACATATTTCAATCGTGAGCTTCAGAAAGACTCGTCGTCCTCTATCCACATTGGCTGCATTGCTTACATTAAATTGTCTCAGTAGTCTGAAGTTTTAGTAGTGGGGATTAGAAAATAAGTTGGTTGGTGGTTAATATTGCGCTTCTAAATGTTAAGTAATAGAAATACTACCTATCACGTAAAATATTACTTGAATAAACACTATTCAATAGGATTATTTTTTATTTATATCTGTTGCATTTCAGGACCATAACATCTCGGTCCTCCCCGTCCCAAACATAGCTCCAGGAAAAGCCAAAGGTATGTGAAATTTGCTCTTCTTATTATCCAAATAAACTTTTTGTTCGTTGACATAGGAATTATATTTCTTTTTAATTCCGTCTTTGAATGGGTGATGATATCGATAGCAATGAAACACTCCATTTGCAATTTGATTTTTCCCGGAGATTAGGGTGGATTCATATCACAGCGTTATGATAATTTTGTGTTTCAGTGGCTCGATTGTTTTTTATGACTACTAAAATAATGGTTTTGGATAAAAATACAGAAATTACGGAAAGGGATTCGTTGCTATCAGGGAGAAGTTTCAAAGCTGAAAGAATGGATACATATCAATATAATTAGAACATGGTTTCCAAAAGGGTTAGAACAGACAAGAATTAAACAGAAAATAAGTTCACTATCTCTCTCTATTAAGAATCTCGGCTACGTAACAAAAAAATAAGATAAAGGGTATAGGAATTGATCAAATGAAATAAACGTAAGAGGGATGAGGCAAAAGGTCAAAGGGGATGCAGCAAGAGGTATTGATAAAGAGAGTGTGGATGATTATGAGGAATTAAATTAACAGGAGATGTAGTTGAGACGAAATGAAAAAAATGGCTGAGGAGGGTATCGAAGAAGACCATGGTGACCACGGTATTTAGTGGCAAAGGATAACGATTTATGAGGTGATTAATGAATCGGGTATCACACGAATAAAAAGAGAAAATACAAACAAATGGGGGACGCAGGAATGTAAAAGCAGGATACAAGATAGACTCCCACATCACTCTGTCCAAATTTCTTAAATATTAAGTATGAAAAACGATGGTTGTAGCAAAAGCAAACGGTAAAACTTTTAATTAATATAGTTAATTGCTATTGGCTTAGATGCGTAACAGCCAACTAACCTGACCGGAATTGTGAGCATGAACTCGATTCTTGTAAGGTAAAACGACTTCGTCTTGATGTGCCTATAAATTATCTTTTTTAATTTGTAGACACAAATAATATTTACGATATTGTATAAATAACAATAACAGTAAGAAAAAGTTGACTAGATATAATGGTGAGGTGACAGTTATTGATTCTCACACGAACCATGCATATGATAGTGACATAATTATACGTGTGTACTAAATACTATAGGCACATAATACTGAGGGATCAGATAACTTTTACTCCTTTTCCGATTACCTACCTTTTTCCCGAACAGTTTTTTCCGACGACCTTTTTCTCGAATTTTTTTTCCGAATCCATTTTTCCCGAATAACCTTTTTCCCGAAGTCAATTATACCGAACGTCTTTTTTTCGAAACTTTTGTCCGATGATTCCATTGCTATGAATGTGTTTCCATGGCACTGTTATTGTTTATTATTGACAGGAGAAAATTCTGGTACCATTGAGAACATAATACTAACAATAAGTTCAAATTCTTGTGAAATGGCTGAAAAAGAGATCCCAGTAATTATTGGCGAAACGAAGATGGTATTGGCCGGATTTTTATACCAAAGATCTAAGATAAGTGGTGCTGTCACATATTGGATAAAAATATCCCCAGACTTGAACCAATTATGAAATATTTTCAAGAAACATACGTTATTGGTGTAAAAGCTGTTGGCAGATGACGCGCTGTTTCTCCTCGATATCCTCCTAGTCTATGGAATCAACATGAAGCTACAAAAGCAGGTTATGCAACAACAAATAATGCATCTGAAGGTTGGAATAACCGCTTTACTGGTTGGTTACTAGTCGGGAAAAACCACCCGGATTTATACTCAGCTGTAAAAGAGCTGCAGAAAGAACAAGCTGACACAGAGATAGCCTTGATTGAATTAAGTGTTGGGAAAAGTATCAAGGGCAAGCCAAAAAAGAAATGGTACGACATGCACGAGAGGCTGAAATCGGTTGTAGAAGAATATGAAGATTACAAGAACGATAGGAATTTTCTTGAATTCTTAGAGCTATCGCGCACAATATAATAAAAAAAAAATGATGTATCTTGTGTATGAATATATTTGGTTATGAAAAATATGAACTCATTTTTATACCATCGGGAAATAAGGTGTTCGGTAAAAAATGTTTCGGAGAAAAGGGTTTCGGGAAAAAATCTTTCGGGAAAGAGGACGCGTTACGATTCGGGAAAAAATTCTTTCGGGAAAAATGTCGTCGGAAAAAACGATTCGGGAAAACGGTCGGGTACGCCTTTTTTCCGTTTTCATCAATTTTTGAGCTGCTCCTTGTAATGATATGCTGATTGCAAAACAGTAGTTCGTATCCTTCTTCCACGCCAAGTTAATCACTACACCTTATATGATTGTGTCCACTATCAGCTAGATTGAGCTTCAATAAAAGGAGGCATAAGAATGGCGCCTGATGGCTGACGCCGTAGGAGACCATTGACCGGTGCATACCTGTCTAATGTTGGCGAAAAAAATATGAAAACAGTGGAACGATCGTATTCTTCATCTCGTCAGGGGAAAAATATTTGATAGCTGAATTTCTTTGTAATTTTTCCATAAAGAACGCCACGTTCGTATTTCAAGGGTTTTTTAAAATTAAATTTTACCCATTCCTTGATTTTCAAATTGGCTAATATGTAGACGATAATTTTCGAGGTTTAGAAGAACAATTGAATATTGGAGTTACGTAGATTTGTATAAGTAGTTTTCAAGGAAGGAAATGTTTACATTAATCCTCTTACTCAAAATAAACTAGATAGATGATAAGCGCCCCGCGGAAAAGCACTCCACCGATCACAACCATTTTCGTATTTATGCAAGAGAAACTATGAAACTAGTGACCTGGAAGGGGTAGGGTAGCTTATGTGTGGTGCAGGTCGCATAAAAGATACTTTTTTTTGTAATGAGACTCCCCTTGGTAAAGACGTAATTTTAGATAAACTACCTACTTATTTCCTATAGTTATATGGACAGTATAACAGGTTAAATTTACATTTCATTCTTTTATTGACAATTCTCCTATGATATAATGGAATACAAATAGATGTAATCCTATAGCTTAAAAAGTTGGCGAGATGAAGCAAAACCTTGGATACTATAATATGCAGAGGCCAAAAGTTATACAGACACGAACTTAAAAATGGGTGTTCCCCAGTGAAATTTATATTTTACTTAAATTTTACAGAAAAGACAAATCATCACTTTGATGGAATAGAATCAATGAAGCATTATCAATTCGATCATACGTCGAGGGTATTCGGTAAATTACCGAATCTTCCTCTTACATTTTATCTTACACCTGAAAATCATTTCACAGGCCAGAACACCAGGCCTCCTCCCCTCTCCAAGTCTACGGACTACATCCATACAGGTAAGGATGTCCTCAATGAAACAGGATCAATTTGGTCATATGTTGAGGTGATTCGGTGAATTACCGTATCTTCTGCTTGCATTTTATCTTATAACTGAATATCGTTACACAGGCCAGAACACCAGGCCTCCTCCCCTCTCCAAGTCTACGGACTACATCCATACAGGTAAGGATGTCCTCAATGAAACAGGATCAATTTGGTCATGTGTTGAGGTGAACCAGTAAATAACCGTATCTTCTGCTTGCATTTTATCTTATAACTGAATATCGTTACACAGGCCAGAACACCAGGCCTCCTCCCCTCTCCAAGTCTACGGACTACATCCATACAGGTAAGGATGTCCTCAATGAAACAGGATCAATTTGGTCATGTGTTGAGGTGAACCAGTAAATAACCGAATCTTCTCCTTGCATTTTATCTTATAACTGAATATCGTTACACAGGCCAGAACACCAGGCCACCTCACCTCTCCATGCCTACGGAACACATCTACCTAGGGGCCGTATTCTGTATTTCGTCGATACTTCACCGATCGGTTTCCCTTTCAAGCCCACCGACTGGACATCATTCCGTACCGACAACGGTTTCCGTACCGACGACGGCACTTTCAGCGATTCTGTAAGGTCGTCGGTTTCAAACCAGTCGGTACGGTTCCCCTTCCTTCCCAAACAGGGAAAATCCGAATGTATCCGAAGTTAGAAGTCATCTAACGCGTTACCACCAATGAAAGAAAGGTAGAAATAAGTGGAACTTATTGGCACAGTTTGTTGTCGTCATTCTCAATCTTTTTATTTGCGGAAATTACGACTTATTGATAGATTAAGATAATCGATATTGGATAAGTGGTTAACAATGCTTATATAATGTGTAATAGTAATGCTATACCTATAGAATCGAAGGAAACATTATTACAACATCATAATATAATTTGTATGTGATGGAGATTGTTGTTGCTGGAATGAATTATTGAAACTATCCTAGAGATCGTAGTTTCTTTTTCTAAATATTGCTTCCGTATATTGCTATTTATTCATGATTTGGTAATATAGTTGTCATTAAGTAAGTTCCGTCGAAATGTTATCAACGGAAGGTTATGCCATTGGCACCGTAGCAGACGAAAATCACATACCATGGAACGTGAACGTATATATACATAGGATTACTATTGCATCTACTCTAGGATTCAAAAGCAAATGTAAATGTTATATTAGAGGAACAAGTTAGGAAATTGTTATAAAAATATGGAGCTGGTGTAATTATAAGAAGTCTAATGAATAGGAAGAAAAGAAATTGTGATTGGGTGAAATACATATGTATAAGTTGCGCATTACAAGTGAGAGAAAATGATAGTATTGCGGCAAACCTCATACTTATTAACAAATATCTTCTTCTATCGTCAAGGGAATCAATGGCTGACGATAAAATGAAATAGTTGCCTATTACAAATGAAAGAAACTGATACCGTTGTGGCATACAAGTACTTCATACTTGAATAAAAAGATCTTATTTCTATGCCGAGAGAAACGCCAATTGATAATTGAGTGAAATAATAGTTGCCTATTCAGAGTGAGATAAAGTGATAACATTGTGGCAAAACTCATATTTAATCAAAAATATCTTTTTTATGTCAAAGGAGCAAATAAATGTTGATAGAGAGAAATAAATCCTATCACGAGCGAGTGAAAGTGGTAATATAAATGAGAGAAAGTCATTATATGTTAGCAAACCTCATGTTTATTAATCAATATCTTATATTTCTGTCAAGGTAATCAATATAGATGATGACACAGTGAATTATAGAGGTGTGTTCGAAGGGGCAGAAAAAGATAACATTGCAGCAAACCTCATTATTTACTCGGTGATGAGGTAAAAACAAAATAAAACGTACAATGCGCACCGAGGAGTTCATGAAACCCACTAGTCGATGGCCGTATCGACACCTTTTTGCTGTCGGTATGGCTACCGACGATCTCCCGTCCTCACGTCGGTGCCGCACCGATCGGGTTCGTACAGAATCGCACCACTGCTTGCCGGGAGTCGGTGTGACGTCGCACCCGACGAATCGGTGTCGCACCGATCGGTTTGGAGTTACAGAATACGGCCCCACGTAAGGAACTTTTTCAAAGAAACAGAATCAATTTGTTTATACGTTGACGGTGTTCGGTAAATCATCGTATCTTCTGCTTGCATTTTATCTTATACCTGAAAATCATTGCAGGGGCCAGAACACCAGGCCACCTCCCCTCTCAAAGCTTACTGATTGCATCCACGTAGGTAAGGAACTCTTTCAATGAAACAGGGTCAATTTGGTCATATGTTGAAGTGATTCGCTAAATTACTGTATCATCTGCCTGATTTTATTTTATACCTAAAAATCATTTTATAGACCAGAACACCAGGCCACCTCCTCTCTCCAAGCCTGCGGATTACATCCATACAGGTAAGGGACTCAATTCTACATCTTATTATTCCATCATTGAACAAAGGCAGATAATAATTCGCTATGGCGGATGTATGAGGGGGGCGCAAAAAGGTTAGTAGGCCCCACTCATTTGTCTAAACGTACTCTAGAATATTATAGAACTAAATAAAATACATTGGAGGTTTCCTCTTTGTACACACCTATTTCAGTATAGTTGTGAGCATTTCCCGGGTTTTCCACCGTGTAAGGTTCTTCATTTCTCCTTCCAACGTATCTACCAGCGAATTGCCTATCGTCTTAAGGGATCCAGGAATCTAGTCAACTGCATTTGGAATTGCAATGGAATCCTACGCTCTGGATTGCTGAATCCGTGATGACAGTGGGCAAGTTCCTTGTTGAAAGTTGAGCTAGAATTGAGGACATTACCCCTTGGGAAACCTGAAAGTTCTTCACTGACATCGTCGACGTGAAAGAAAGAATAGTTACATATTTAGTTATATATTCCGATACATGTACTAACTGTTTAGGCTTTTTGAATTCCCTCCAGGTGGCGAAGGAGGGGGGGGGGGGAGAGGTCTAGTGCGCATGCGCTGGGCCGACCAGGAGTATCGTCTCGCCCGGCATTCACTCTCACTCTTACGCCGAACCGTGTCTTGTAAAGTTGGCCTGCATTCTTATCCACTATTAAAGAAGTTCAGCTGAAGACACAAATTTCACTTTATTTCAACATAAAATTTGGTCCTTCGGGCCGGATCATTCCGGTGTTTACTACGATTCCAGCGTTTATTACGTGCAGTATTGTGAAATTTTTCTACTTTTGTCGGCACTTAATGGACTTTTATTTTAAGGTGGAAATTTCTAGAAGCCACGTGGTTCGGACATCTTTCTTCAATTGTGATGGGTTTTCTACGACTCCATCTGCCAGGGTGTGTGCTTCCCCTAGGACTTTGAAGAAGTTTCTGCTCTACACGGCCTGCTTCAACTTCATCTGGTTCTTGGTGAGATTGACTTGACTGCTGAAACTTTTATTCCTTCGATCGTTTTATTTCGTGTTCAATCATTCCCCTCGAAGTATGTCGAAGGATCTAGAAAGCCTCGTGCAAACTCAAATGAGTAAAAGTGAACTTATTTCTCGTTTTTGGTCAAATACGATGAAATTGGTCAAGGACAGACTAACCGCTAACTTACTCGAGAAACGTAAGGACTTGCTTGATTCGTATTGGAATACATTTCTTTGCAGACACATGGAAGGTGACAGCTAATCCAAATAAATGCGTCCACATGACTTTCAGTCGCCGTCCAAAAGCTGGCACCGGAAATCCCATCAACTACGGAAACAAGGAAATCAAAAGACAAGAATCGACCAAATATTTAGGAGTCACACTAGACAAGAAATTAATCTGGAACCAGCAAATCACGAACTGAACAGGAAAAACCAAAGCCGCAGCAGCAGCTCTTGGCCCTCTGCTGCAGAAAAAAATCCAAACTATCTTTGAAAACAAAATTTCTTCTGTACAAAACAATGCTGAAACCACAGCTGACGTATGCATCTCCGGTCTGGCTGATTGCGTCGAAGACTCACCTTTCAAAAATTCAAAAAACGGAAAAAGTACTCTTAAGAAAAATTGTTAGCGCTCCATGGTATATTCGAAATAAAGACTCACGAAAGGACCTTAATGTAACACCCATTCTCATCGCATTAAAGGCAAATTTACCGCAATTCAAGAAATCCCTAAGACGCACAGAAAATGAAAAAATTGCTAACCTCTGGGACTACACTCCAGATTCAAGTTTCGAACTCCAAACTCCGCATTCCTCCCAAATCACATCCCTTCCCCGTAAACAACCACACTACCAGAGTGACTGAAATAACATAAGGAAAAACATACAACAGAAACCACCTTTACTGAAACACACTGGAGACAGCCAGTAGGCTGGGACTAGTGGCCAAAATAGACCAGAAATTCCGGCGAGGCGAGGCGAAGAGACAGGATCTAATGTCAAATGGCTGGTTAGGGTGAACTGGTTCACCGGGACAGCGGAAATGCGCCTTCGGCGCATCAATTAATGCGTGGAAGAGACAGGAGACAAGACAGCAGCCAAGGAGCAGAAGAAGAAGGAAAGCAAAAACACCGAAAATATCGCTGCGGCCTGAAGACGCCTGGTGGAATCCTGGCGAAACTATCGTCACTTCTGACAACGAAACGCGGCGAAAACCCGGAAAATGGAGAGAACCACGAATACAGGCTTCGAGTGAAATGGATAAGATAATAAGGAGAGAGGTGAAGGATTGACTGAACAAGAGGTTCAAAGGGACGGAGAAGACGGAATGGAAGGATAGTGGTCCTTCGTAAGGGAGAATTGCAACATTTATGATGAGAGAGGAAGATTCGAGGATGGTAGAGGGTGTGATAGAAATCCGGGGGAGGGTCCATATGAATAGGGATAAAATTACGAGGAAGAAAACTTGGCATTTAGGCCGTATAAATAAAAAAGTGATAGAAGTACGTTTTAGGTGTGAGTATGAAAGTTGCACCACTCATTATTCCTAACTTAAAAGAAAGCTTATTTTTTGCATTGAGTATTCAGATTAGGAGGGTCCCATGTCGTTTGACATGACTAGAGTACAATCATGGCCGCATTCATAATACAGAGGATTCAGGATATCATCACCCAGGATGGTCTGCATTTCCTTGTTAAATAGTGTCGTGCTTTTAAGTGAGCACTGAGCATTGTATGCATTCCAGCACTACATGTCTCACAGCAAGACGGCGACCGCAGCTATCAAATAGGGATACCCGTTTTTCTTCAGTAAAGAGGTATGCATGCATGAGCGCCAGTGGCGTAACTATTGGGGGATTGGGGGGATAGATCCCCCCCAAAGTCTCAGAGAAATAAAAAAAATATCCAATATAATAGTCTAGTTTTGGCATATAATAACTGCACCGGCTAAAAGTGAAATTTGAAGCGCCAAAATGATGTAAAATGTATTTCCAGTCATATATTTTTTCGAAACTTTTCCCGGACAAACCGTTGCCTGGGGGGGGGGGGTGGTCGCCCCCTCAGGCCCCCCCGAAGCAATATTCCTAGCTACGCCACTGGTGAGCGCGGCAATAAACAAGCAACTGGGAATAGTGGACGTAATTTTGTCGACAGCGGAAGTTAAAAACGTATCTATACGCTATAAAATCAACTTTCGACCACTGACTGTCTCACTCATACACATTTTTGGGGTGAACGAGACGGAATACAAAAAAGTCATGGAATCGACCACCTCTAAAATCGTCGAAAGCTCTACGAAAATTTTTAGAAACACTAAATTTTCTACTTATCTTTAATCAAACTAAGGTTAGATATCAACGAAAAATGACTCCTATGGAACATACGGCACATAAAAATATTAAGAACTGGCAGATTGACAAGAGCAGGCTGCAGGTCAGGGGGAAAGAGAGCCCCCATAGGGAACGAAAGCGAGTTAAATCGTTAAGTACGATAGTATCCGTCAAAAGAATTCCAGCATACTCTACTCCATAGGCAGTTAGGAATAGAATCACCGTGATTCATTTCTTTTCAGCACGATAAATTAATAATAACAGTAAATAATATTTTGGGATAGATAAATTTAAAACTATCACAATAGTCCGAGGTAAAGTACAAATGAATGATATTCCTCTACAAGATGGGCAAATAATAGAGGCCATGGATGAGGGAGATACCTATAAATACCTAGGATTCCAACAGGCAAGACTAGACCACTCTACGATTAAGCAAAAACTTGTAACTGAATTCCAAATTAGAATCAAGAAACTTGTCCGCACTGTATTAAACACCAAAAACCTCACTAATTCAATTAATACCTTTTCCATCCCTCTCCTGACATACTCCTTTGGTATAATCAAATGGTCACAAACGGATCTAGACGACCTACAAAGAAATATTTGGTCTCTAATGACAGAGAAAAACATGCCGCATAAAAACTCTAATAGAAAAAGTTGCCCAGAAAATTCGGTGGAAGAGGTCTCTTAGACATCAAGAATCAGCATAACTTATAACTTTATCAACTGCGGAAGTATTTTTTCAGCAAGAAATCTACCTCGGATCTCCTGAAAACTATCTTCGACGCAGACAATAAATACACACCGATTAACCTATCTGACGAAAGTACGCGAATTAGTGAAACTACTGTAACTATAACCAGTAAAATGTCAATATGGAAAGCCTGGAGGCCCCTGAAATCGATAAAAATGCATCGCACACATGGCTCAGGCATGGACAACTCTTCCCGGAAGCAGAAGGATTTATGATCGCAATGCAAGACCAGGTGGTGAAAACAAAAAAATATGAAAAATATATAATCAAAACCCAAATTTATATGATGACAGATGCAGAAAATGTGGTAATGCCTCCGAGACGATACAGCACATCACAAGTGGATGCACTAACATATCCCAAAAAGCTATCTGCACCGTCTAAATCAAATATGCAACATCATCCACTAGAAATTAGCTCTGAATTATAAACTCATAGAAAATGCAGTTCCTTATTATAAATACAAACCTAAAACCATCATTGAAAACGATCACTGCAAGATTTATGATGACCGATCAATTATCACCGATAAAACAGTCCATAGCAATAGACCTGATCTACTAGTGCAAGATAAAATTCACAATGAAACGTACTTGATAGACATTGCCGAACCTAATTCGCATAACATCACGACAGCCTACACCAACAAAATAGAAAAGTATGAAGAACTTAATTTTTCTTTTTACTTCACTCAACGATTTTAACTCTTTAAATTCACTCTTCAAGTTATTAAACAGTTTTGGTACAACAACTTTCAATTGCCTACAACCCTTATGCGTATAACATCGCGGAATCTCATACTTTCCTAAAGCCCTTAAATCGATATTACTATTATTATTTCTTTTCCTTTTGTATCTATTAATAACAATAGAAAACGCAATACTGGTAAAGGAATCTAAACTTGGTCATTAAATAGATAGAGAGTTGGTCTAGGCATCGATGTCCTCTCGATAAACCTAGTTAAGTACGATAGCATCCAACAAAATAATTGCAGCATACTCTTCTCCATAGGTAGTTAGGAACTACCTGTGGAGTACAGTATGTGTAATCACCTTTATTCATTTCATTCTAACACGAATTAATAATAATAGTAATAATAATGTCTTTATTCTGGTTCGGTGGAGACTAATAAGTCCCCTCTTCCACTTCACATTCAGATTGGCTCTCAGTCGATGGCTTTGCAAGGCCTAAAAATATCCGACAAGTGCAACGTGACCAATTGAAAATAATTGCCACGCCAACCCTGAAAGAGCGAAATTCACTCGTTTATCGGCCTATTCTAAAGTAAATTATACCTTCTAGAATACTGACTAACCCCCGTTTTGAATCTACGAGGTGATGGAGTTTTCCTGGGAGAAGAATTGGCTCTTCTACCATATGAATATATGAAGTGTGAAGGCAATGGGTGCATTGATTTTTGAAAGAGTTAGGTCCAGACATTGGGTGCAGAAATATACAAAATCTTAGTGACCAACGGATAAGAGTGAGCCTCTGTATCGCGCTAACACCGATTGGAAAATAAAATGCACTATTAAATACCGTCTCGTTCGTTTTCATTCCCTCCTTTTCGTTCTCGGCCAGAAAAAATAACTTGTACCCTCCTTCGGCTTCTCACCCTCTCATTTGAAAATCGCATGTATGCGGCTAATCTCTGTCCTCACCACTTAAACCAAACTTCGAGTTAAATAACAACATTTTGAAACAATGAAAGAAACTACTGATTACTACAATTTTATATTCTCCTCGCTTCCGGATAGCGGCCTCTTACCCGTTATTGTTATGTCCCCTTGACTATTGCCTTATCGGAAAACAACTCGAGAGCAATGTGAGTGAAAGAAAGTAGGCCGTATTTATAAAAGGGAACACTGTGAAGGGAAGGGACACTACCTCTTAAACACTTCTTGTAAACCTACCTGAATCGGCAGAATACTTAAAAAAATAACGTCAACCATCCTCAGCAACATAATGATCGATAGCCTTGCTCGACAGGTGATAGCCAAATAACTGTTTAAGATGATCTAAGGATATTTATATTGACTTTTTCATCCTTCCAAACGAAGAGTGTGACGCCTTGGTTGTCCGTATACTTCACCTAATACTTCAGTGACCATTGACCTCATTCAAGCCGTTGGAGGTCGACTGGGTGACAAGAGGGATCTGTGGACCTCGTCCATAACTTTGGCAACCTAAAATGCTTCGGATAGTTATGATAGTTGTCCAGAAAGTGAGGAAGAAACCTCGTGGAAATTAGACCCATGTAGGACGTCACACTAATGAAGCTGAAAATACAGGTATGTGGACAGTACTATAGACTTAAATTTTCGAAAAAAAAATTTTGATAACATTTTTCGTATGCACCCAGATTATGGGGTCAAAAATATTTACCTATCTGCTGTGCAATTGTTTGGATTCAATAGCAACAGCAGTACAAATATATGTATTTCTTACCAATAAATACTATTCAAATAATCGTACAATGTCGATATTTTCCACCGAAGCCATCAACATGAATGCATAAAAAATAGTTACAGCCAATACAATCATGGAAAAACAATTTAAAAATGGCACAATGATACCTTAATGTCTCACATGGATCAGTACTCTCGAGAAACTCTCACACTGGTTAAATTATAACAGCATTGAAGAAAAATCATCAGCAAAAAATAAATAGAAAAAGCGCCGTACTTCAAATCTTTAATATTTAAAGCTTATTCTGCATATACTTACAGAAATAAGGATACAGGAAGGTAATATAAACATAATTATTATAATAGAGCACACAGACAACTAAATCATGAAAAAAATCCACAACCACCAAAAAATCGATGAACAGCCTAACATTCAAACCCCCGCCCCCTCATTTATGCCTTATCCCTTCCTTCTCCATCTATGCAGCCGATGACTTGAATTTCTTCAATTGGTGGTTTTACTTTTCCTTGCTCCGTAGACACTTTTCGAACGCCTCCATTCTGTAAAGAGGAGAGAAGAGAATTCATGTTAGTTCGTAAATCCCAAATTATCCGCCACAAAATGTCTACATTACATTCAAACTCTTATAGTCTATTTTTCAAAAGATTTAAAAATAATATAACTACATCAGAAACAAAATTTGCGGATTATTACGGAATTACAGATAAATTATATTTATCCTGAAATTTATAGAAAATGCCCACGATACGTCATACAAATAAGGTATTTACACATTGATTGAAATTAGGTCAATAATTAATCAAAAGATGAGGTTCCCTCCGGTATAGTGCAAAGTTAATAACATAAAATGTAATGTTCTTTTAATATTCCCAAGCATCGATCTTTTATTCTACCGGAAAAATTCCCAATAATCAAGCCAAAAAATAATTATCTTTAAGTGATCGTAGTTTCATTACCATACCCCAAGGGTTCGGTTTATAATCAAAGTTGCTTTGATATCTGTATTATAGAAAGTTTTCCGCTGTCTTTTTCGTAGGCTTGGTAATTATTTCCTTCAACATACACATTAACACATAGAAAATTACTCTTCTTACTCATTGCGAAAAACATATATAGTCAATATCACATCGAAAATTAATTTAAAAAATCAGAAATGAGGAGTGTGGAGTATTAAACCAACAAATCATTATTTTGCGTTAGCGTCAGAAAAATTCCTCTGTTACGCCTACAGGTCGAGGGAAAAGTGAAGGGTCCATCAAATTACAATGAGAGGAAACTTAAGAATAACTAGAATTGTAGATGTCATTCTATTCTCCACTTTTATAATGGCTTTTGTATTGAGCACGCCGAGGTAAACGATAACCGTGATAGCTCCATAGTAAAAAAAAATGATATTCAAATTATGATACGCGAAAAATTAATTATGAGGTAAATTAATCGTATCATTATTGTTGAGCCTCATTCACTTAATCTATTCATGTAATTATCTTTCTGTACGCGAATGACTTGATTTCTCTGTTTTATAAGCTTCTTTATTAATTCATGCTTATTGTGATAATTTCTACGATGGCCTTTGAAGAATGTGTTTTACTGAAAATGATTGTGGGAATGGGAATAACATGTTCCAAAATTTCGATCAATTAATAGGAGAAAAAGCAATGCCAACTTCAAGTTTAAACGAGGTTTTTCGCGGAAATGCGCTATTGTCCAGGAAGTCTTAAATTATAAAATATTTCATTAATTAATTTATATTTTTCAATTACATAATCAACACCTAAGGCTTTACAACCAAAAGATACCGCAATTATGAATTAAAAGGTTTACTTCACAATAGTAGTCAACGTCGCACAGTGGGCTAGAATCGAAAAAAGCTGATCAAAACATCAAAAACGATTTTTTTGAGCTAGAAAGTTGAAAAATTGCATGAATATTTTCAAATACACTGTGCATAACTTTCCAGATTATTTCTTTCCTTTGAGTTCACGTTATAAAATATTTGAGGTCAAAGTTGAACTAAGGGTCTAGCCGGTTAAGATGGTGAAAAGTGCCCCCCGACGTTTTGACAAATAAAGAATATACACTTAATTTGCATTAAAAATTATGTGTTTCCCTAAAGTTTCAGGCCTTAACAATGGATAATAAGCCCAAAAAAAATTGAAACATGATTTTTAGTTTTTTTACTATATCTCCAGTTTTTATTTTTGTAAAATCGTTATCTTGATTTTAAAATGTAAATACAATTATGTTCTACCACCCTGATTTTTTTCAAAAATTTTAGACCGAAAACTTAACTTTAACATAAGTTTGAAATATTCAAAATTAATTTAAAAAATTTAGGACACAATAGACACGTTGAAAAAAAATATGTTTTTACCCCTACATTAAAGTATATTCCTAATCTTTTTCAGATTTTTAAAATTGTTGAAACACTGTGAAAAACACGAATAACTGCTTTGCGCCATTTGCATCTATGTATTCCAGGAGGACATTTGAATTGATTGTTGAGAGCAACGATTGTTGATCAGTTTGTAATATTATTGATTAAGGCTACAGATTGGCATAAACAATTCCTATCATATTTAGATTAGTCGTAATTATTGCTTATAACCATACTGCTAGGCTTTATGTTCTTCTTCCATCTCCCCTGAACGGAACTCAAACTGTGTCCTACCCATTGGATAGTTTCACGCCTCGCACCTGAGAAGTTGCTCTTCTGTCAAGCGGAGAGCGCAACCTTTACTAGGAAAACCATGTCACAGGAATGGCAATGCTATCACTAGGAAGAATATGGCATGCACAGCGCAAGGCTTCATTTCCAGAGTGAATTAAACTGTCTTTAGTAGGAATGGGCGATGGACGGACTTCATTTAATCGTCATTCGGATGGTAAGCTTTACATTGCCACACATTTCATCGTGGGTTAGTGTGTTTGTAAATGTTCGGCGTGAAGGAACGGTAGTATCACTGATTCAGAGTTGTCTTAACATTCTACAGTGTGTTTTGACTTCGGTGTAATTCCTTTCATCTTATTAACAAAATTGACAGTCTGAAAAATGATCTCCCAAATCATGGGGACGGCAAATTCTTTATGACGTTTTCACTCAGTCCAACCAGTAAGAAGCCCCACACTGGTGACACATAACACATGGGGAGCCAATCCTTTATTTTGGCCACCCAACAGGACGTCAAAAATAAGCTTATAACACTGTCTGACAAAGAGAGAAAATTTCCGCCTTTGAGTCTTAAAAGTAATCTCACCGTATACATAACAGAAGTCATCATGATGGTTCACGCACCATCTAGGACTGATAAAAGCTAAGCCGCTTCTCAGCGATTACATTTTAATAAGCTGTATTTTCCTGCGAGCAACAAAATTCTCCAATTATCTTCAGAGAAAACAAATGTCTTCACTCGCCGACAGCTGGCCACATGCTGATGTGAAGTGGCGGGTGCATTGCTTTGAACAAAACGATAGGGTAGTACAATTTTAAACATATTTAGACAGAATTGGAAGGCATGACATCGTAGGACAATTTGTTTTGGCTGGAAAGTTTTATTTTCACTTACCCATCCTATCACGATATATAAGTGAATTAAATTACTGCTTTCGCAAAAGCAAAAACATACATTAAGCTGTCCTAAAGAAACAAGATGCGATAGAAAGAATATAAGCACAGATTCGGAATCAGCGCGAAAAATACGTCTAAGATCTCTCAACCTCTCCAGAACAAAATTTATATTGACCAGTGATACCTAACAATTATCACTTTAAAAGGTTTTAGTGCGTCAATTACGATTGAACGTTACCTCAATGATATGCACATGATTTCAACAAATGCATTTGATGACACAATTTTTTGAGGTAATTCCATTAATCGTAAAATAAAATTATCATTTTATTTTTTTCCTTTCCAGTGGCAAAAGAGGTTTTATTTTCTGCAATTTGAGGCCTCACTTTCTTTTCGATTTATTTTAAATCAATTTTGCAAAATTAAAACAATGCCTGACATTTTGGTTTCAAATTACTTTAGACAGTATTTAAGGGTCAAATAAAACCTCTAATTAATTTGGACAATAAAATGATGGACGAAAAATGTACTTCAATGAATTCACACTTCACTTGGGAGAATATCTCTCCTTTATATAAATTCGAAATCTCAGCAGCACTTCGATACATTATAAGTATGTCAGCATCAACATCTCCAGTTGTACACCTAGTTCCTAATCCGTCACCTCTCAGGTATCTTAAACCAAGATAGGAACGTATCCTTCTCGATCGAAAGAAAAACGCGTTCTGGCAATGTGCTCGTTAGTCCTTCCGGAAAAGCTAAAACTTCTTCAAAATCAACTGCATTCAAATATTTGGCCCATAGAATCTTCACATTGACTGTTTACTTTACCTCAAGAGAAAGATTGCTATGGCCCGAAGTGATTTTTGCCGTTTCGTTGAGATAGGCGAAGGAAAATTCAGAGGAGCGTTCCCAATGTGCGCACATGATGCCGTCGAATGCGCCTCAATTCTACGGAGTTCATCGCGAGTCATACTTTTGGCTGCGGGAGGCTCAGTAGTCGGCCGCGTATTTGGATGACGAAGATAGGAAATGGTTTGTCTTGTTTGAATTTCCATCACTGACCAAAGATTAACAACCCACTGGAAAGGAAACCCACTATCCCGCGGAGCGATAGTGGCGGCACAAACTTTGCTGGGATACTTTTTTCTCCCATAGTACCTATTTCATGCACATTTATGCAGCACAAAAAGAACGATTTTCAACGCTTGAATGATACCTACTGCGCTAAGTATTAAATTAGGTATCCTCAAAGTTCTAGCGATAGCGCAAGTGCTTGGAAAGCTAATTTTTTCACTGATGCTTCCAGCTCTGCATCTTGTGTTGTATGTTAATATCATTTGTTAAATTGTTGTTTCAGTCATGTAACTTTATCACTGTGGAGGCCATGGATAATCGACAGCTCTTGCCTAGAAATAGTTTGTTTGTTAATAAAAGCGTACGTGTCCCTACTTTAAGCACACGATTTAAGTCCATTCTCCGTAGTAGTATATGGAATGCACTCAAAGAAAGAGGCCTTTCAGTGCACCTCTTGCAGTGCCCAGCGATTGCATAATAGGAGTCATTCGTAGTAATATTTATTAATTTTACTTTCTGGTGATTATTTTCTATCACTATTATATCTATTATACACATATAAAAGTGAATGAGACCATATTGCATTCACACGCTTGCCGCGTCGCCGTACTCTCCGCCGCCGCGGGCTAGAACCGGAGTCGACCGCACGCTCGAAAAAACGATTTAAAATTCTGGGTTGCATGTTGGTGCAAGGTTTTACTTTAGATCCACAATGCAAAAGCTTCATAGAACGACGTGATATCAGTCACTTGGCGGAATTCGGCGGCAGTATCTAATTTTTCTCTACGTTTATGAAAAAATAGGCTGAAAACAGGCTCCACCAATTTGTTTTATATCTATGATTATTGATGAAACAAAATCTTAAAAAAATCTTCAAATGGAAGAAAATAAAGTCTTCATTAAGATAGTATATCAGTTTTGTCGCTAAAACTATTCATAAAACCACTTCACGAGGATAAAACTGGCAATTTTCTGACAAAATCGAGTGTGGTCGTTTTTCGCTTAATTTCTTCAACTTTGACTTCGCATATATTGCTAACGTGAAAGCACAGTAATAAAAAAATCCGCAAAGTTATGCAGAATTTATTTGCAAACATGTATGTGAGGTTTCTTTCTTTTTTTCGTAGCTTAGAAAAATTGTTTTTGAGGTTTAGGCCAGCTATTTTCGATTCTGTGCTTCGGTTTCACACCTTCAAAACAGAATATTCAATTCGCAGACCTCTTCGTGAGACTTGTGTAAATATCCATTTTTTAAACAGACGCATTCAGGAATAACTCTGACGTGAAATAACAAAATTATCTATGACCATATATGACTAACTCAACATAAAGGTAAAAATAACGGGCGTAGGTTTCTGTAAGGACATTATCAAGACTGACGGATGTCATTCTTCTCTAACAAATTCATTCCTATGATTTTTCGAAGGTCCGTAGGTGTCGCGTCTATATTCCGAGCGAATCAGAGGGGTTATCCCAGCACTCATGACCAGGACGAATGCAGGCCATCGCATTCGGAATGAAGAAATCAAATGGGTTCCAATGTCCGTTTTCAAGGAGAAAAGAAATTGCACAACCTGATGCACAAACCAACATGGAATGGAAAATTTATCGTGCAAAGCCGTGAAGAACTACAATGCATGGAAAAATAAAATTCTAAAAATTCTAAAATGCCGAAACGTCAGAGTGAGGAAAACATCACCAGTTGAAAGATGTGAATTTGCATTCCCGATGCTTCACGGGAATAAGTAGAATCTGAATGATTGAACAGGCAACACTGAAAAGTAGGAAGGTATTGCTTCAGTTCTCCGGGATCGCCGAATGTCAAGAAGTAGCCAACAACTTACATTTGTTAAACTCAACGACGAAGTTCCTACTCACGTAGCGACTTAATCCGGAAAGAAACTTTCCAGTATCAATTGCAAAGAAACTTAATAGTTAATCGACTGCTTTACATGACACCATCTCCCATTTGGTACCTACGTTCTAACCTACTATCGCAGGATTAAAAAAAATGTTTTTGTTTTGAACAAGGGGAATTCTCTACGCACTGATTTTCCACTGAAGGGGGCAATGCAAAATGATAGTAGCAGAGAGTCAAGGGTAGAGGCTTTCGAAATGTGGTGCATAGAAAAGAATAATGAGGATCAAATGGAGTGAGAGATACTGATGTCCTAAACGGAGTTGGAGAGAAGGGTCACATAAACCGTGATGAGAAAGCGAAAAAATAGCCATGCTTTGAGAAATGATGGCCTAATGGTCACAATCGTCGAGGATCCGGTAGATGGCAAGACCGGGAAAGGAAGACCTCGAATGAAATTCATGGAACAGGTAAAGAAAGATGTGAAACAGAAGAAATAAGTGAGTGAAAAATAAGCTGATAGTATCGTTATAATTACTGATTTGTATGGTATATTAAATTATAATTACCTGCGGATAGATGCCTTCCGTTATAATAAAGAGTGCTAAATTGGATCATAAAAATATTAGGTGCGTAAGTACCGCGAATTATCTTCTCTTCCACAAATAAAATTGTTACAATGTTATTTGTTGCTTATAACTTGGGAATCGGCTGTTTTATTACCATACAAACTGCCTCCACGATACTTCGAGGGTCGCACTAGTGTTGGGTGGGGAAACAAGCCAGCTGATCTTTCTCAAATAATATCTAACCTTCTGCCAAACACCCCCCTTGCCTTGTACGGTACCACCTGGACGTATTTGTACGAAACATTAACATACCACAGCTGAAGAAAACTCACTTAAGAGAAATGCCAGTAGACATGATATGATTACATATATTGAATTTATTCTACCAAAAAAATGAAAAGAAAAGACGACAAAAGTATAAGCGACGACACATGATAAAACGTAATAGCGACGAAGTTTCAACTCAAATAAAAACTGATGAAAGCGGCGAAAAGGATTTGGTAAGAGGAAATATTGAAGAGAACACGATATCTAGTGGAATTTCTGGAAGCAGAAAAGAATAAAATAGCATCGAATGTGACCGAGAAATCAGAGTGAGAGAATTATAGAATCTTGAGCAACTTTGGCTATAAGAAGCAGATAAAGCATTTATTGGGAGAAGGAAAATCGTGTATGAGAAAAGTAAAATGGATCACGTAGAGAGTCTTTGATCTCATGAAAGACACTACTAAGCACAAATTTACGAAAACTGAGGAATTCAAAAGGAAAATTAGGAAAGAGATTTGTCGTAAAGCCTGGGAGGCCAGAAAAACGTGGACAAGGAATACAATGGCAGTCTTTTAAGTGTCGGGAATAGAACGTTCCTTATCGATTAGCAACTATAAATGATGTTTATAAACAACTTTTTGAGTTGGTTAATGCCCATGCAAATTTACATTAGGATCGGCCTGCATTAAGAACGGTAGCGTGTCAAAGTTTGCAAATCGCTGCAAGACATGGAATTAAAGTCATGAACAGGAACGCACCATAATTTCCTTTAACTTTCGACGAAGCCTTAACCAGCAAGAATGCGTTACTGAACTTTTTGTTGTTTTTGGCGAAGAAGCACCATAAAAGACAAAGCAAGTTTATCGCTGGTATGCAGAGTTTCAGCGAGGACGCTCTAGTCTCAGTGACGAACCGCGTGAAGGAGGACCAAAAACCGCCGTCATTCAAGAAAACGTGGATGCTGTACGTAACATGACTATGGAAGATCGTCGTGTTTCATAGCGTGAGATTAAGACGTCACTGGACATCTAAGGGACCACAGTTCAAAAAATCTTATACGAAGAGATAGGTGTTAAAAATTGGTTTGCCGCTGGATACCGCACCTCCTCAGAGAACAACAGAAAGCAGCTCGAGTCAAATGATGTCGAAATACTCTACAAAGATTTAATTAAGTAGCATCAAAGGACGTTCAAAACATTGTAGGTGGTGGTGAACCATGGATCTATAGCTACGAGCCTGAATCGAAACGCCAATCTTCAGTATGGGTCTTCCAAAGTGAACTCAAATCGACAAAAGTTGTTCGCTCTCGTAGCATTTCCAAGAAAATGGTCGAATCGTTCGAAGCCAAATCAGGGCAAGTAGCAATAAATGCTCTTGAAAATCAAAGAACAGTTAATGCTCGATGGTATCCATACATAAGACATACATAAACGCCACGTAAAATTATAATCTGCCGAAAGGATAGAGAAGGACTGCATCAAAATTATGAGCGTAAGATTTAATACCGCAAGTGACAAAAACGGAGAACTTATGACTGAAAAGTTTTGATTGAATTTCGTTTGTGTCCTTTAGAAATGAACAGCGGTCGTCCTCATGACCTCTAGGGACTGCGAAGAGAGATTTGGGTACTGCCTCGACCTTCTCCTTGAGTGGATAACCTTTGACTAAGTATAGTTTAACTCTAGCATCCACAGATATACCTAGACCACACACAACTTAACTGAGCCTACCTCTTAATGATATGCAATCAAAGCGACACTCTACGTATTTTTTCGTATTTTACATCACAACTATCCACTGGACGGTTTTTTTATGTCAAAAAATATTTTGTTCGCTGATAGGACATCTTTAAAAAATAATTCAGGTATACTGGATCTCTTGTCGTATGATCAATAGTTAGGAAGGATAATACCGTCCTTGCACTTCAATGCGTAACAGCGACTAAAGGTTACATGGACTTATTTGGGAAACACTATTTGTTGTTCTTGGTACATGATAACGTTTAATTTAGTTCGTCAACACCGTTAATACTGGCCCAGTCCAATATCGACTTATGTCAAAGAGAACCCCGTTCTGAGATATTATCTTTGACGGTTGATAACCTCTAAATAATAAAGATACTGCCTCTTGCCATTAGTGCCAGCGGAATAGAAAATTTATTGAAATCTCTCAGTCCAAATAATTCACCAAGACCAGACGAAATCCCTGTTCAAAAATGGAGACAAATTTAAGAGATGGATTGAATATCTGGGAGAGTTATAAAAAGGAGGGAGACTCGATATCGAAAGCATTCGAAAATGATTTAGAGTTTATAAAAGATGAAATGGGAACCCAAAAAATAAGACCAGACTTTGACGGAGCAGAAGCGTGGATTGGAATTAAACGCTTAGAATCATGAAATAATTCGGGTACTTCCACAATTCACTCAAAAAAAACAAATTGGGGTGATAACATTATGACCCAGCTATGAATAATCACTAAATAATAACGGAGTGAGACGAAATTGTGTTATTTATCCCTTAATCTCAAATTTAACAACTGGAAAAGGCATTAATAAAATTAAATAAAAGCCGTCATGAGTCATGAAGGCGAATACTTTAATCGTGAGTAAAACTTAGCTGAGACTAAACAAAATTTAAAAAGTAAAAAGTGCTGGAAATATTCCAAAGTCATCTGGAAATCCCCATCAAATATTAGAGAGTAGCAAAAGAGAAGAAGTCAAGAATAACATAAAAATTGGGAAACAAACTCTGGAAGATGCCAACCAGTTATACCATTTGTGAAGCACAATATACCAGCGATGGAAGAAGAAAGAAAGAAAGAAATAATCAGTAGAATACCCCAGGGGAGGAGATCCTATTAGAAAAATAATAGATTTCTTCTACATTCTTCTAAGAGCAGGATATTTGCTTGATTAAATGATACTATCTTGATTATTAAATAAGGAAACGATTCATCTGAACCTACAATTGGAGTATGTCTCCCTATCGTAGTGAATAATGGTCAATATCAGACGAGGAGAAATTGATGGCTATAGAAAAATTCATCTACATCTACATCGAAATCCACATCAATATTAAATGGATCGACCGGGTGAGGACTGTCGAATTCCTCGGAAGAGTGTGCTTAGAAACCATTTGTAAAAATATGAGTAGAAGACATACCAATATAATCGGACATATCTTGAAGCATTAATCTCGACGGTCTGATGAATTCGATTTAATATAGTTGTCTGCATAAATAGCAGAATGCATTTTTTGTATGTTGCAATTCATTCATTAATGACTAACTACGAAAAATTTTCTCCATCTTTTACGAACTAATGTTAATCATTTTAAACTTATCATAAAATTGCAGATTAAGGAATGTCTTTTTCCCATTCATCTTATCCCTCACTTGAATCTCCCGAATTCTTCTAATGAATGGAGATTACGGACTAGAGAGAGTCCATCACGTAAATTAGTGAAATGAAAATAACCCACAGCGGAAGTACTCTTGTACATGGCCAAAGACATTTCTACAGTGGAGAGCAAGTACCTACGACAGTTTAGCTCAAAAATAAATTGCATCTGTCAAGGTAAAATAGGTTCCGATTGAATAGTTAATGACTTACTATGCTGTTATAAATGTCAATAATAGATATCTGCATGCATTTCTTGGCATGTTATAGCTCATGCTACGCTAAGTTTTCTTCTTTTAACTAACTAATAGTTTATTTGTATGGCGGCATGTTCGTGTTCTTAGAGCTCTCCTGGTTTCTGGTCAGACCGCATCTGCCGTGTGTGATTGTCCTGTGTCCGGCAAGCGAGCGCGTGTCTAGTTAAGGTTAAGATGAGTATTACCTGCCGAGTATGGAACCACCCCTTGCCACACACCGTAGTAATGGCTTGCACGAGAACACGTAGTGGTAGATAAAGGCAATCAACGCAAGACAACTGGATGACAAAAGAGCGATATCGGAAAACGTATTTTTCGGAATCAGAAAGGAAGGGTATACAACCAAATTTGAGAGATTCTACCCCTGTCCACATTACATCATAAAATATTAAAATATATTCACTCAAAATTTAAGTGAGCTACGTAACACTACAACTTTTAATTTCTCCTAGTTGCCTTCATAGGCACTATAGCCTCGTAGGATAAAAATAGTAAATCAGGCGAGTGTTCGTATAATAAAACACTGTTAGAAAATAGTACAAATTGAAGTGTCGTCCACCTAAAATAATATCACATTCTACGTTTTACGAACTGCATCGGTTTTCGCTAACCTGTAGCGACCAAAAGAGACAAGAGATACAGAAGATCCATGCAAGGGAATATTTGAAGATTTATCAAATTATTTTCATCAAATGAATGGTATTTACTCACCGTATTTCGTTTGGCTTCCTCTTCTTCGCAACCACATCGCAATGACTCATTAATCCCCTCCCGTTTCACGAAATTGACCTGCTACCCTGCCCTTGACCTGCAAGAATCAGTATTAAAGTTAAATGTAGAGAATACTTGGAAAGCTTTTCTTTCGCTCGTAACTTCGGGAATAAATAGCTACATCCCTAGTAAAATAGTAAAAGAAGGCAGCGAACCGAGATGGTACGACGCGGAAGTGAGAAAATCATTGAGGCTACAGAGAGCGTGTCATGCTAAAATGAAAAAAGTCAGCACGGATTTATCCGCTAATGAACGCGAGCTAATAATTAAAAAATATAGGATGACTAAAGCCGCCACGAAGGAAGCGTTCAGGAATGCGTTCACGAATTTTAAAAGAAAAACACTAGTAGAGCAGTTACAGGATAACCCAAAAGCATTTTGGTCATATGTTAGGGAAGTTCAAGGTAAACGATCTACCGTATGTTCGCTGAGAAACGACAATGGAGATGTGTTGACAAGCAGTTACGATAAAGCCAATTTATTAAATTCCTACTTTAAGAGCGTGTTCACGGAGCCTTCCGAAAACTCACCCGAGACCGATGACAATCCCTGTCTACATAAGATGCCAGCTATTGACATTAGTACGCTCGGAATAGAAAATATATTGAAATCGCTCAGTCCAAATAAATCACCTGGTCCAGACGAAATCCCTTCTCGCGTATATAAAGAACTAGCCTCAGAACTTGCTCCCTACTTGCAGTTAATATTCAGTATATCCATCAAGCAACACGAAGTACCTAATGACTGGAAAATCGCTAATGTAACGCCAATATTTAAAAGTGGAGACAAGGAACAGCCATCTAATTACAGGCCGATATCTTTAACGTCCATCTCTTGCAAAGTCCTTGAACACATCGTAGTCAGCTCGGTAATGAAACACCTAGACGCGCAAAACTTATTAATGGGAAATCAACATGGATTCAGGAAAAGCAGATCGTGCGAAACTCAGTTAGCGCTTTTCGCCCACGATATTTTAGTCTCCGGGGAAGACAACATTCCAGTAGACGCGATTTTTCTTGATTTCAAAAAGGCATTTGATAAAGTATCCCACGGAAAGTCAATAATAAAACTGAAATCTTATGGTCTAGACGAAGATGTCATTTCCTGGATTAGAGAATTTTTGAGCGACCGCGTCCAAAGAGTAGTATTAGACGGTGCAGTCTCCAATGAGGTTAGAGTGACTTCTGGCGTTCCTCAGAGTAGTGTCATTGGCCCACTCCTATTCTTTCTTTATATAAACGACATTGGCGAAGTAGTGCAGAGTAAGTTACGATTATTTGCAGACGACGCTGTAGTTTACAGAGAAATTCGTTCCAGCAAAGATATAGATGAACTAACGAATGTCCTTGCTGCTATCCAAGCTTGGTGCGATGCTTGGCAGTTAGAATTAAATTTGGAAAAATGCGTCGTAATGAATTTCTGGAAGAAGAATAACTCCCTACTGCGTAACTATGTCATTCGGGGCACGCAGTTAAAGGCAGTTGAATCTTTGAAATATCTAGGGGTTAGACTCAATAATGATCTATCGTGGAATAAACATATTCGAGAAATAACCGGTCAAGCTAATCGTGAAACGGGTTTTATTAAAAGAATATCAGGAAAGTGCGACGACAAAGTGAGAGAAATTAGCTACTTTTCCCTCGTTAGACCACATTTGGAATACGCTGCCAGTGTTTGGGACCCTCATGAAAAAGGCTTAATAACAGAGTTAGAACGCGTGCAAAGAAGAGCTGCCAGGTATTTGAAAGGTCGTTACGATAGTCTTGTTAGTGTAACTGACCTCTTACATAAACTCGGATGGAAATCTCTGTCGGACCGTAGATTGAAAAATAGACTAAACCTTTTAGATAAATTCAAGAGCAGTGTCTTTTCTGACGAAGTTAACCATATCTTATGGACGCCAACATACTACGGAAGATCAGATCATATAAATAAAATAAGAGTGATAGATTGCAGAACAGACAGATTCCGAATGTCATTTTTTCCACGATCAATAAGAGATTATAACGGCAGCAATAGAACGCGTAAATAGATTGCATGACTTGTAGTGTAGCCTACTAACCTATGTAAAACTTACTGCATGTTTCTGAATTTCTATTCTATATTCTATTTCTAACAGCATATAGTAGTATAGTTTGTTATTATACGGGACGTTTCTTGGACGGTGTGGTGTGCATGTGGGAGTCCAAATGCATGCTGCATGCTGGTGATTGATCACCCCCTGCCAAACACCCTAGAGGTGGCTCGCAGGGTAATATGTAGATGTACCCCAAAATTACTCGTGCACCTGAAAAGCAAAATTTCGCATTCAGGGTTGGCAACATCTAAGAATTAAACGGTCACAGTTAATAAAGAGGACAAATAAAGAATGATGGTGAAGGTAAAGGCTACAAAAAATTATCATACTAACGACCTCAAAGGTGAAATATGTGGAAAAATTAAATGCTAAGTTAATCGCCATAAATCCAAAGTCGATCGCCAATATTTTCTCTCACATAGAAAATATATGACCAATTACAACAGAGAGGTTTCGGAATGGCAGTAATATATCCGAACGAAATGAGTCGATTGCAGCTTCCTAGGCTGAAATATCAAGGACTTTCCAAATTACGTTTTAGATACTAAAAATACGTCAAATATTAGTAACTCACCATTCAGGTAGCCATACTATAGCAATTTAAAACATGAGTAGGGGTTGATAACTGGCGAACGAAGTTACCTCAGATAGGAGCTTGATTTTTTTATATCAGGTGATCTCACAATCAATAGCAAAGAAGTGTGGCTGGCATGAACTGCACTGTTCCGAGTTTAATGTTAATTTGCCCTCGTTAAAAAGTATCTAAGAACCGGAGTACTGGAAGTAAGCTACCAGACTGCCGTAAAGATCATAATTCCTGTAATCAAAACGATATTTATGATAATCTAAGAAACACGATAAATGTCAAGTATTACTACTCGCATGTCTCTTATATCAAAGGTCGACACACCATCACGTAATACAGTTTTCAGAAGTTAGACGTATTACACTCGTTAATGAATACATGCGTACTCAGTCAAAGGGGTCAAAGGGGCCAAACGAGTTGGTTAATGGAGTACTCGTAAATTAAAATCGCTTTGGCGGCAAATAAAGAATGGTATTCATGGTCCATCATCGATATAATTTTCACAAAAGAAATTACTTCGAAATTCACAGGGCAGAGAGTGAATTCTTTCGATTTTAATCGGAGAAAATACTTCCTTGTCACTAGCGTTCTTTAAGAAAGCCACTCTAAAAGAAATTTTAATCTAGAGGCACATTCCTTACATGGCATTAAAATTTCGAGCTTTGACACTACTGAAGTAATAAAAATTGTTAATTCAAAATAATAGTCACTCTGGTCACGATTACTTCATGAAGTTGAAGTAAAAAATACTAGCAAATTATCCTCCACTTCAAAGAACTGAAAAGGATTGAATATTATTCAAAAATGCTTCACCAAAAGAATAATGTAGGTACTCACCTCTTAACCCCAAGAGAGCTTGCCGCGAAGTGAAGTCCTGAGCTAGCGGGGACTTCTGACTCCGTCGGACACATGACGAATGCCTGTGACGTCACGATATTTTCGAATAGATTCCTTTTTAAGACAATTAAAAAACTAGAAACCACTGAATAACTTAGATTTTACGTTAAATTTAAATTTTATCAATTTAAATCCATCAGTAAATAAGATTATATTAAACATTATAAAAAAACTATATCGCGCGGAAAATCAATAATCGGCTTAACCAATGAGATTAGTTCATAAGGAGACACTGTAATACAAAAATAGCGCCAAATTTCTTTTACGGCCAGCGGCCACAACACACGTGGGCATTTCTCGACTTCTACGAAGGTCAGTACGACTACAGAACACGTCATCGCATTACGAAAACAGATAGACCAGACGAAAAATTTCTCAACGGTCGGCATTCAACTCTCGTTTCCAATCCAACACCCCCCCTCCCTTCCCCCTACTTACGAAGAAATAACAACACTTTCCTCACTAGCCGTTCTTTCTGTAGTATCACCTTTTTGCATATTTTAACTCTTAAATATTAATTTTCTAAACTTTTCAGTGTTTCTCAGTTCGTTGAAGTCACCGTCTCATTCCGGGGAAGGAGGATGGTGAGCGATAACTACATGTTATCAACAGAAATACAAAGAAGAAATTCAACAGTGTAGGCTGAGGTAAGTGAGAACATGTAATGGCATAGTGAACAGAGATGGTAATTGTAATTTTGGTCTATTCACGTTTATACAAAAGCAATATCATGTCACTGACATAGCCCATCACGTAACATTATCGCATATGGGAGTGAATAGCGGATATTGGCAGTGAATTAATGATGCGGAGTTCGTGAGTGAACGGGACATATTAATCCCATAATGCGATAATTGAATAAGTGAGAAGGATAATTCTGTTCGCATTAGTGCATAAAAATGCTCCCTTTCACTATTCACTTCATTACAATCGATGTATCAAATTTATTTACGTTGACCTTTTGAATACCTTGCAAGTGAATGTAAGCCACATTGAGCATAAGTCGCCTACATTCAATTCAAGAATAGTATTCATCGCTTAGGGATATTACGGGCCAATTCTACGTCGGATCTATGTAGAATTTCTGTAGTAAATATTTTATGAAACGGATATATTCAATCGACATCCCAGTTTTATGCCAGCTGCGTATGAGTTTTTTTTTCTATTTTCTCATAACTGCTGCCCTAGGTTCGATCTCTGATAAACTATAAAATGACGAAAGCATATTATTTGTTATCTTGTTAATTGGTCAAGCATTGATGGTGAAACCGATACAGTGCCAAACTAGAAGTTTCAGCACCAATACAGATCTCCAATCTTAGAAAAATCTATGTTATTAAATTTAGTAAGCAATGTGATCACCTTCTTCTATTTTGCCTTAGGTAACGCTAAGCTTTGTAAGACGTATTCCATTTGTTCGTTTGTAATAGCGTTAGTTAGAAGCTGGAGAACCTATCTTGGCCTAAATAAAGAGTCATTAATCCAGAGTAATTTTGCCATTAGTCTGTCATCTGAACGACGACGAAATGAATAACTCTTGAATGCAATATAAAATTTATATAATAATATTTAAATTTTCTGGTCATTTGCAGATTCGCTGCCCAGATACCCATACCCGGGTGGGATAGTCTGATGCCGTCTTTATTATGGAAAAGGGATTGCTAAATGATTCATTGCAAGCAACAATGGATCCTCCATTACCGACTGAAGATATAATTTACCTGCGAAAGCTACTACTTTAAGGAAAATATAAGGAGCGACTGATGGAATTGACTTCTTTCCGTGAAGACAGTCTAAATTCTTGGTCTTCATCGTCAAATTTTAGTAGTTGTTAAATCTTCATAGAAGAGGTAAGTAATTTCACTATCATTTCATCATTTGAATTGATCAGTTTGTCACGAATAACTTTAAAAATCGTTCATTCCATTGACTGCATTAGTGAATAATAGTTTAGAAAAGGCATCTTGAGTAGGCTAAAACATGTTTTTAATAACTATATAAATTTTGGTTTGGTTTCATTACTACTCTTAACTATTATCAGCCACAATTAATTGTGCACTCTAAAACCC
Organism: Ischnura elegans; assembly: GCF_921293095.1. Taxonomy (NCBI): domain Eukaryota; kingdom Metazoa; phylum Arthropoda; class Insecta; order Odonata; family Coenagrionidae; genus Ischnura; species Ischnura elegans. The sequence goes on along the minus strand of NC_060254.1, from coordinate 106,234,535 downwards.
ACTAAGAAGTATCCCTATGAGAGGTTCATAGATTTTAATCAACGCGTTTTTGTATGAGAATGTTTATAAATGTTTCACCGAAAATTCACGCAGCGATGTTTTCTTATCAGTGTTGTGTAATTCATGGTCAACTAGAGTTGAAGAGAGAGCCTTTGCCCGCCGATATTTTGGAACCGATTTGTTTTTAGACAACAAAAAATAAACTAGATACCGACGAAGATGGCATATTTAGGTTTCATTTAAATTTTATCTATTAAAATACATAAATAAAATTCGATGATATTTAAAATTGTAAAAAAAAACTTATCGCGCGGAAAAACAATGCTCTACTTAAACAAAAAGATTCGTTTATAAGGAAGCGTGATATTGCGATATTCGAGATATTTTGAGACATTAAGCATGAGAAAAGCTGACTAAATATTCGCCGAATACTTAAATATTCTTATGAGAATCGCGGAGAGTTTTATAAATAGCCTGGAAAGGTTTCTAAGATATACTTCAGTTCTAAAACGGCTTTGAAATTTACAATTGCTGTTGACTAAGTGAAAAAGCACTAAAATTGAGAGAGAATGTTCATTGATAGACAATTAAAAGAAAAATATAGAGCAGGAATCTTCAGTTAACATAATATATGGCTTATGTTGCCGGTATACGATTGACCGTATACAAAGGATCTATCGAAGGTGAATTCCATTAACAATTCAAGGGAATACTTGATATGAATGGTGAAGACTGATACTTGTGGAAGTATATTTTAGTATATGAAGTGAAGGTACCTTGGACTTTTCCGAATAAATATTTATTTAAAAATGAGTCAACAAGTTTCACTGCACTGCAGCATCATCAGTAATTGTGAGTCCAGTGAATTATGTTTTTTCTCAATTTCAAATAAATATGTACGTGGAAAACTGCAAATTATCCTTACTTCATATCCTGCAAGAGAAAAGCTTCAGATTTTAGCAAGTAATGTGTCGGAAAAGAGGTATAACCGCGATTATAACTATAATCTAGAATATATATATATATATATTCGGACAAGCGTTAGTGGCACGTCCTTATAAGTCATGTCATTCAGGAGAGAGATAGATATTGGTGGTGGCATCGCATAAAGTTGAGGTCAAATAGGGTCCTGCTCGCCGCAATCACTGCTTCGCGTAAGTTTTTTTTTAACGTTTTTGTGTCAACATCGCAGTGGGAAGGGGAAAAAATTTATCTGCTGCCGAAGACCAAATGCGTTTCTCACTCCAACCCACTTCTTCCACGTGGTGACTCAGTCATTTTCATATTTCTCTCTCTCTCTACCTAATTTCGCTCAATACATACTTCGTGAATAATTTTGCCAGCACGTCAATTCGGAAAATCAAAGAGATTAAAGGGCAAACATAAGATCAAATGATTGGCGATAATTTCAGGTAGAATACTACTTGCCTGTCGTTCGAGATGTATTGAGAAAGCCTAATTATTATGGTAGAAACGATCACCAGGATAAGATTAGGGACAAAAATTACAGAACCGATAGATTTAAAATGTAGTTAATTCCCCGTAATACCTGCGAAAGTTTAGTTCTATGATACCTTGACGTGGACTACATAAAAGAGACTGTTTTAGATAATAAATTCCTATAATTCTCAGCACTAGCTATATGCATGCATTTCTTGGCATGTTACGATCAAACATGACTCTTTTATTATGCTAACTTTTCGTTAATTATTATTGGCATGGAATCAACCCGTGCCACACACCGTAGTGGTGGCTTGCACGGTACCTTTTGCATGTAGATTTAATTTACATACATTTTATTGGAGTTTGAACTGCTACTGAATGAAGACTGATTGCTGAGCCGTGTAAGGTGTCAAATTAAAAATAGTATAATCTTGCTTAAGTCGAGCTTGTTAAAATTGTAGGGAGTGTTTCACGATAGTAAATGTGCAATAATTGCATTTAATATGTATTGATCTAATCTGAAAATCGTTATCATTTATCCTGCTATGTTACGAATAACACTAGAACCAGCATGCAAAGAAAACTGTGGATTTTCAAAAAGACGTCACCCTTCATCAATGAATTCCCCTTAGTATAATAAAAGTGGGAGCTAAAACTACTTTGTTTTAAATAATTTTTAGCAAAAAACGTTTAAACTTCATATCGATCAAACCGCATGAAGAGAAGACTCCCTACCTTATTTTTCTCCCGGGTCCATGGGCGGCAGAGCTCAGCTTCACAACAGCGATTCTTCAAAACACTTATTTCCACCAACACTTCACATAGAACACGCAACTGACAATGATTTTTTAAATGAACTGTTGATACTACTTTCACTTCACTGCACAGCTGTATGATCACTTGCTACTGGCGTTGAGTAACATAGTATGTAGCTTCTCATTATTTCCACGAGGCATGCATACTTTGAGCAGTATGACCGATGATGATACTCCAAAGGTCAAGCCAAAAGCTTGAAAGGGATCGTTGAAAGTTTGATTTTCGGCTTGTAATCTCATTCAATGGATTAATTGAACTATTTACTACACCTTTCGTAAGCTCTAAAATTAAAAAAACAAGAAATTCCATATAAGCTGAAACACAAAAATTATATAAACGACACATTCATATGTCAAGAAGTAAAAGTGACAGCGAAAATGCATGCAATGAACACCTATTTAAGTGATTTTTTAAGACCTAAGTTCATTACATTACAACTGGTACAAGTTCATGTATACTTCCGCACATATTCTAATTGAACGAAAAATATGTGAATGCGTAAACCAAATTCTTGCGTTCATATATGAACTTGTTCGTGATAATATATCGCGTAACCAGACCTTGATCCTGGAGCCAGATTTTGAAAATAGCTAACAAAAACGAAAAGTCTGATCCAAGTCAAAAACTATGATTTACTACATAAAAATAGCATAGGTTATTAACAAGCATTTAACTTACCTGACTCTTCAGCGACAGATCGTCCACCTCTCGACGCTAACCGAACTACTTTGAGACTAAAACTTCTCATAACAGAAAGAGGAATGAGGGGATAGAGCAGAAGTGACGCACTGCTTCTTTCTTGCTGCATTGGAGGGATAAAAGTGGGTGAGGAAACAATAAGGATCGCAGGGCCTAACACAAATATTCCAAAGCAGAGTCAAAATGTTTGGCCTGATTTTGAGCCCGAGTGCATCGGTCGGGACAGGTTCGGTTTGCGCGTCGTTGGGTGGAGTTGTGGTTAGGGGGAGGTATTCAAGAGCGTCGGCGAAGTCGGGAGGGGAGGATGTCAATTCACTTTCGTGACATAAACTGAGGTATACAGAAATGCAAAACTTTACTTATAATTAACAATCAATACATGATATTTAATATTACTGATTACTGTTTATACTTGGGTGAAGTTCGGTGGCAGTGTAGTCTTTTGATCCTCTTGAAACCCGACCACCTCTGGTGTAGATGGTATACAGTAAATTAGCACTGTGGCTACTATTTTATACATACCAGAAAAAATTCATTTGTATACGATATCACGTATCTTGTTTTTAACTTTCGTGCTTGGAATTCAAAATCTGTACCAGAGTATTTTAAATTTGTATTATTTTTTTGCAACTCCTTTTTAATTTGCGAGGGCTGTTTTTTTCATCCTCCGATGAGTCATGAGCATGGGAGAAGTTAAGTATGTGGGGGGGAGGGCAGCAATCCTGCAGGTGGTTTAGGTGCTATGGAACATCTTCTACTATAAGGAGGAGTACTCTATAGCCCTTAAATTTTCCTGAAAAATATGTTTAAATTAGCCTCTAAAAGCAACATTTTAAGAACTACCAACGACAAATAGTTACTTAAACTTTTGATGCTTTTCTTGATGTCATGAACAGAAGACAATTTGATTAATTAAAAATCATTTAATTGCTAAATTTAAAGTACACTTTCGGGTAATTTTCAATTAGTCGTGTTTCCGGGCACGCTTTACAATACCTTCATTATCATTCTCAACACAGTAAAAAGGTGGATGTCAAAATCGCCAGTTCAGGATTGCACGGTGGGTGATCGTAAGTGTCCCATTGAAATTCCTCAAGGAGCTGTTGGGCTATACCAGCGCCGAGAGGACAAGACTTGTCATGGATCAAAACATTCCCAGAAGTCAGCATGTCACATCTTATGCTTTCAATAGCGTAATCGGCGAAATGATTCACACTCAGCAGATGCATTTATTTTTGTACCCACAAACAACTTGAAATCCACAAGCAACACGCCCTTTTGATGTCAAAACACGTCCATCGTAACCATTCGAATGTTCCAGGATGGCCTGAATTTTCTTGATTTTCTAGGTGTCCTTCGGTAAATTCATTGCCGTACCCGCCGATCGCCAGTATGACGATTTAGGTGACCGATCGGAGATCGAAATAAAATTTTACCTCTTATATATTTTCTGTTAAAATTCTGCACCCAATATATCTTACATACAGGTAACTTGCTTCTGGTCTACGATGCCATGAAAATTGTTATTTTCAATTTCAAGTTTTTTTTAGGCTTTAACGGCTCAATTTGTCCAAAATTATTCATTTCCCATGAACAAGAGACCGGAAGATGATCACATAACTTTGTACAGTGGATTCAAATTGGAAAAGCATGCCACAAAGTACAAAAATAGTTATTAGCTACAAAAGTTTGCGAAGTTGATGTCAATAAACTACTCAAAATGGAATTAATTTCGCTATAAACGCCGATATCGAACTTTTTCTGAGATTCACCATATTCCAGACAATGCTACACCTATTGTGTATTATAGTATTCCAATGGAAAACCAAACATATATTGTTTTTTTAAAGGTCACCTATTCTTGATTATTGGGAATTGAATATTATGATATAATTGATAATTTTTTTGCGGATATGAAACATAATGGCGGACCCTGATTTTCTGAGAGGACGGGCCTTGTCATGGATCAGAATACTTCCAGAAGTCAGCATGACTCTTTTATTTAATAGCTCCGCGCAATCGGCGCATTGTTTCACACTTCCCAGTTGCATTTATAGTTGTCCTCAAAAGTAACTTGAAATCCCCAAGCATCACACCTTTTTGATTTCAAAACATAGCAGCATAACCTAATGATTGAAGAAGGATCGCCTGCATTTCTTGGTTCATTTCGTGACTTTTTGTGCATTCCTTGTTGTGATTGTTATTTGCTTTAAGCGTGTCATATATAATCTGTCTCATCTCTAGCCACATCATTTAATTTAAAAAATTTCTCCTTCATCTGCACAAATGTCTCTAAATGTCTATATTCCAGAAAAGTAGAAAGTAGAGGAAAAGAAAGACTTTATTAAAAAAGTGCCGCAAAAGAGATTCGATCCACGGACGTGGGATTCGGAAGCAGTAACCTCAGGAATACGGCTCACACGTTATATATACGGGAGCACATTTGACCTCTAAATATTTAAATACGCTTTTGTTTAAACTAATCTTTATATAGCCTCATGTGGGAGGTTATTCGAGGACAGTTCCCGATATAACTCTACTAATTTTAAGTTTGATTGATGTCTTTTCAGATAATTTTTCAAGTTTCATTGAACTCTGAGGCCCACTTTTCGGAAAATTCCCTTCTGAGCGTGAGGTACGGAGGACGCGCAGTTGCCCTCTGAGCGCAATACCCGCCTAATGACGGAAAAATCGATTACGATAAAATCTAAAATCAAATTTGAATTGGAAAATATTAAGGAAATCGAGATCAATCCTTTATCTTGGGAAAAATCTTCAAGTAATAATTATATTGATGCTATGATTAGTACCACCAACATTTTTGAAACCAACCATTAGAGGCACTTACTTGATCACTTACTTAGTTTGTTCAAGCCTCAATTTTACGGCATATCCAATTCCTTACAGCACACAGAAGAAAAGAAGGAGAGAAGGGAATCCTCATGAAAACCTTGTCAAGAATAAGGAACAACCTTATAGGACATATCTAAAAATTATGATGGCCTGATGAAGACAATCGTCGTGGGACAAGTACACGGCAAGAACGGGAAAGAATGACCTTTAATGAAATAAACGCAACAGGTAAAGAAGGATGTCGAAAAAAGAAAGGCGCAGGTGTGGAAAGATAAACGGATAATAGAATTGGGTGGAGAGCTACGTTAAACCAAACTCAGGATTGTCAGCCACTGATTATGATACAGAGATAATATATATTTCAACTTAAGGGTGAATGGCTTCATTCGGCAAATTGCTAGCTATTTTTAGGAATGGCACAGTGAATGCTGTCGAAACCTGGTCCATACCATCAAAAAATTGTGAAACATTAAATATTGGTGTAACTGATTATATTTACTGATATATTGTTTGCTGTTAAACGTTGAAAGGTAATATTTTATGTTAATGTTATCAGAAGTACTATATTTATTTTGAAACCAACTTGATTTGAGCAGAAAAAATGTATGGTATCATTACAATGATATAATAGTAAATAAAAGTAAAACATCAACCCCAATGAGCAGCCAGAGGTAAGAGGTAAAGATTAAATTACACTATCGCTAATAAAATGCATGGTTATTATATGCATTGTCATACCATCCGACGCACAGTGGGCTGAAATCGAAAAAAGCTGGCCAAAAATCATATCTTCCATAGTTTTATAATTATCTCGATAAAATTTTTCCTCCTAATCTTGTTTAGGCTATATAACATGAATATAATGACATTTTTTTCGAAAAATCGATTCAGGGAGTTTTTTAAACAAATGCGAGGAGGCGGAAACAAAACCAAAAATCGACTATTTGCACCGCTTTAGTAGAGAGGGAACATTTGATTGAAATTAATAGTTAGGCATAAAAAAAGTAGTTTAACTTTAAATTTAATAATTTAAATAAAAATTTCATATTAAATACATAAAATTATTTTTTAAACATTATTAATGATTTAGTCAATTAACTTTACGTCAACATTTTGTCTGAGAGAACACACATAAGAAATCACCTAGCAAACATTTTATACCATAAACCACAATGCCACATAAAATTATTTATGTGCCATAATAAATAAACATAAATATATAAAACACAAGAAAACATTAGGGATAAATTAACCAGCCCACTACCACGTTTCATCGGATTTCCAGCTGTCACTGTCCTCATCAGAAGTATGCTCTACCAATACGAGTAAGTTTCGGATATCCTTTGAAACATTTATTTTAGCATTTATACAAACATAACTATTGGATATTAGAGGATCCGAATTAAGGAGGTGCCTTCGGAAAAGATCTCCCATTTCAGGTAAGCGTGAAAATTTTCGCGTGTGGTGCGTTCGGAATCTTCTGATATCTTTGTGGCGAGATTCCAAAGCTTCCTCCGAAAGTTGGCCAATTGGAAGCACTACTGCCTTGGAAATTGGTGCTCCATGAAACAGCACCTTGTGCACTGTCCCACGGCATGTAGTACCATGGATACAAATCCACAAAAAGGGATGCAGTTTCTGAGCAGTACTCGCTGAAATTGGCGTAATCTATCTCAAGTCCAGATGTCAGAGCTTTAAAATTGAGGCAAACCTCGAGATGAGTTCCTCGTTAATGCCTATTTGAAAAGGAAAAAAGTCCTCACCAAATCCTTCCTCCAAAATAATCTAAATATTCATGACAAATTTTGGAATTAATAAATAAAAATGAAATATGAGTTTTTGATAGTAAATATACCGGTTATTTCTGATGTTAGCTTAGGATCAGAAAAAAAAACATCGGGCAGTGTTCCCATCATTAGTCGTGCCTGAGATATATTATTTGGAAAACGTACCTTTTTATCGTTCCGAGATATTCTTCACTAGTGGTAGGTAGTTCGGTCTTATCGCTGATATTTCACGATATAGGGAAAATAAACCCTGGTTCTTCGCTTCCGTATCACAAGCTCTCTGAGATCCTTTCGCACTCAAGAAGACAAACTGAATAATTTTCTCGGTAAAATAGTGAAAGAGAATATTTTTCAACCAATTGGAAAGAAGCCTTTGTGGAAAACCCTATACGAGCAACTTCGTGGAAACGTTTGCGCGGATATCGAAGGGCAAGGAAAGAGATCCTCAACTGTCCAAAAACCTCTTCATGTACCGAGGCAATAAAGCAATAAGCGGAATTTCTACAAAGGGACAGTTATGAAACGAGTACAGAACTTCTTTAACACTAGATAAGAATCATAACACAGTGGTCGGGTTTTCGGGTACAATAGGGATTAACGCGGCCGGCAGTGTAGTACCCGCCGCCAAGGCTGCGCTCCGCCACACGTGTGCCCTTTCCAGTGTTTGAGATGATGGGAGTTTTAAAAGGCCTAATCGTAATGTGCGTGGGGAGCAAAATATGCGAGTGCATAGTGTTTAGAATTGGGTTTACCAAGAATTTATATAATAATGCTTTTCAGCCGCCCGCTTCCGAAGACAAGAATCTGACTTGCCGGTGCAATCGTTGAGTCCATTATGTCTTATGAAAGAAATCGTCATGTGCCCTTGGAAAAATTGGAACAATAAGACCATTGTGGCATGCTAAATGTTAGCAGTGTATGTAAGTGTAGACAACTGTAATTTCGTCTCACTTTTAGCGAATTATCCTCGACTACAGCTGAGTCTGAACAAATGTTCGCATCTAACCACCGTGTCGGGCGGTTGGACATTCACGAACATAACTTGATGGGAGAGGCGGGGTTGCAAATTGGGGCTGGATTTTTCAATTGATAACTTAAGTTGACACTTTATTTTATAATTTGGTGCTAAACACTTCGTGAAGAAAAGTGAAAAACATAAAGTTTTCTCTACATAAATTTGAAAATACGTGAAAAATAGGACATTTTAATTGTTTAAATAAAAATAATAAAAATTATCGCTAGAACTAACTAAAACTATCGCTATCAAAACTTTCACTACGACGGATTAAAAAATGGTTCATTTTTATAATGTAATGATTTAAATTTAGGAGTTTTAAAACATAACGCAACAGTAGCAAAAGACTTCAGTCAATTTTTTCACAAAATGGGAAAAATATTTTTCATTAAATTGGCAGACGTCTCCCGCTTAAAAAAAAATGAGTTATAAATAAAATAATTTCAGTAATGTAGTCACTGATCATTCAATAATTTGAAAATATAATAGTTTTTTCCAAATTAAAAAGTGAAAAAAATCATTTTTGGCCAGCTTTTTCGATTTCAGCCCACTGCACTGCGACGGACGAAGTGCTGTGCTTCAACTGCCCTCCACCAAGTACTCTACCAGGCAGCGGGAACTCTTTGTAATGCCTCCGCCTCTGCTGGTATTTTTATTTCGACGTCAAGGATGAAAAGCCAACACTACAGCCACTACACCTACCAGATCCTAGTGTGTTAACCTAATGATACAAATAAATTATAAGCATTTTTTGTGCCCATGTTCAATTTTTTAACTCAACGGATGTCGTATTATTGTTAATGTATGCGAAAAGAATTGTTTTGATCGGCGCAGCCGCGTATCTGGCTTCTTCAGGAGGTTTGTATGATAAATAAGGTTGCCTTTGACTAAAAGATTGGCTCTAGTAAGGACGATGAATAAGTATCAGAATTATAACAGAATAAAGTTCTAATTGCTGCCTTCACATCGCCATAAATGCCCGATATTTCATCAGAATAAATTCCGACTGCCTGGTCATTTATTTCTGAGGTTTCAGCAAATCAGCTGTTCGTAGATGTACCGTTGCCGCGGAGTAGGAGGTGAGCAGCTGCTGGCCTTGGGGATAGTGGAGGCCGAACTTGGGGCGGCGAACGACGATTAGTACCGAGTAGTCCGTTTCTCCTCTCTGGTTATAGTACGTACGAACGCATGGGGAGGAGTTGAGGGATGAGAGGGGAAGTGAGAGGGTTGCGAGGGTCAAACGCCGCTACGAAAGACTCAATTTCAGAGGAAGGGAGAAATAACGCCCCAACTAACTGCCAACGGATCGCGAAACATGGCATTAAAAAATATTACAAATTAAATACGAGAAAGACAACTGAATCCATAGCGCTCAAGTTCAACTTTAAATAAGAGCGTTCAACGAATAAAATGGCAACATATCCGGCCGCAAGAACCAAATAAATGTCGCGGAATGGAAAACAATGTTAAAAAAAAAACCCGAAAGACCAGATAAATACACTTTCAAATTTTCAAAACAATAGGGTGGTTTCCCGTTATTTTTTATTGCTAAAATAGAAAACTTATTACTCCCGGAGTACGCATTTCACGCTCTAAAATTTTCGAATGACGATATCTACTTTTCGCGATTAAACGAAAAGTGAAAAATATCAAGCGCGCGAAAACACGACGGCTAAGTAGGAATGATGGGAAAAGTCCGTGTGACGTCGTTCTGGTTTCAGCTGTCGGCGTGTGAGGTGACCTTGGGGCGAGGATATTGTGCGCTGCTGTGGTGCTGGCTGCTATCAGGTTGCAGAGTACCCTGCTATAAATAGCAGATAGCTCTTGGCTTAAATAAGGATTATTAATACGCTATCAAACGAAGGAAACTTTCCGGCCTTAGGTAGTTTTAATACGTGATTATTAAGAGATGTTTCCCTGAGCTCTGTGCCTCGTGCATGCATTGGTTATCTCAGACGATGTAAAACTCCTATCTACTCGTATAGAAACTAGGTCCCTGTGACGTCACGTGGAATGGCATCGCATTGGTGCCAATCTGGCCTTTTTCAAATGCGGTTAAAATTGACCATTTCGATTCTTCTAAACTGGAATTTCTAAAACCATACAATGAGGAACTTGCATGGGTCGTAGATTGCTCTAAAAACTATTTTGAATAAGTCAAATGGATACATTAGCTCGCAAAATTACCTTCAGTTTCTCCATTCAACATCAAAAGAAATAAAAAAATTGCATTTAAAATCGAGAAAAATTTCTCTGAGCCGACCACTGCGCGAAGACACCCGAGCGTTGCCGAGGCCAGGCGTGACGTCATAGGTGCCTAAACAACCGTAGGGAGTAGGGAAATACGCTGAGCGCATGGTGTAAAATTTGTTTTGAGGGAGTATTTAGCCGCTCATCGTCACTTTATTTTGTTCTGTTATTCTTGGGAAAGTTTTCCTATTGCTATTGTGCCTAGATTATTACTTGGGATATTAATAATGCGGCATCTGGATGATGAAGTACAAGCGTTTCACTTCGTGTGTTTTGGTTATCAGAAAAATGGATGATAACGTTGCCACTCGTTCGAATAGTACACCTGAAATTCATCTACGTCTACATAATACCCCGCAAGCCGCCTAAAAGGCGTGTGGCATGGGGTGTTAGGACACCAGCCTTTTTTTAGGACACCAAAAATTGATGCCACGACCCTCATGGAATTTGTTAAGACAAATTATTGCTATACGTCGGCGGCAAATCGAGTTGTAAAAGAAACTTGTAATACTGGAGGATAACGATCGTAAGCTGTGCTGTTGACATTAGAGTAAGCTGTGCTGTTGAATTTGGCAACGCCGGATTAACGGAGAAGGTAGTCCTATCCGTCCTACGGTACGAATTCACAGCAAAACAGTCTGCACACAATCCACATGTGAGATCGCGAATCGGTTCCGCTGCCAACACACACACAAGCTACAACCTATTTCAATAATATAGGTAAATCCATAAACAATATACTAGCATATACCATAATAATATAGTGGGAAATAGGCAAATACTCTTATCAAAAACTGGATGTCACTATCACATTCTTATATTCATCACGTACAACTTAAAATAACAGAACTCGTTATGATGAATACAACTATTTATTCACTGATTTAAACCACGGCCGTCTTTAAACAGGCCGGAGTGACCGATGTGGCAACGTCGCGCGCCCGTCATCTAGGAGGCCTGCGGGATTGCTCTCACCTGCGATCAAGTCTATTGTTTCGGCGTAGAATATCGGCAAAAGAAATCGCTTTGCGGCAAGGAAATCCACTAAAAAACTGCTGTTTTACTTACCTCGGCATAATCGTGCATCCATTGCTGATTGTGAAGCAGGAGCAGACAGGAATGATACAAATTAGTTATGTATAAAACAGATGATTTTATTGAAATATGTAGTCACCGAATTGAAAGCAGTCACATAATTGTCGAGTATTTTCTCTTATTGGAAGTGTGTCTAGCGACATCCAATCTGTTATTCCTCACTTTAGTATAATTATTTAGAAATACATTTGCCAGAGTTTTAATAAATTTTGCAAAAAAATAACTGTTCGGTACATTGCACTGAAAACAGCTGTCTTCATAAATTCCTCTTAAATTATCGTCAAGAAGGATAATTTTAAGAAATGTAGCCTCATACTTTGGTTCTGCTAGAGTCATCATAATGGCCAATGCATGAAGACCAACACTTATTACAGACATACAAGGAGAAATAAGTCCGTTTTACACGGTACACGGAATTGCGCAATCTGACGTACGTGCGAAGGCGCAATCAAAATTGCGTCGTGTAAAGCGGTGAATTACTAGAACAGATGCGAGACGGCAAAATTGTAGCCCAATATCAGGAAATCCTGGGTAAGAAACTAGAAGAAGGAGCAGAGAACCTGAGTGTAAATGACTCGATAGAGAGAAAATGGCTTAATATAAAGAAGACTATGGAAGAGGCTGGAATGGAGACCATAGGAGAAAGAAAGAGAACAAGGAATGAAGAATCGTTTGATAATGAGTGCAGAAAAGCTATAGAAAGGAAGAATATGGATCGAAGAAACACCATCCAGAAAGAGACAAGACAAAATGTCGAAAGATATGAAGAAAGCAGAAGACAAGCAAATAAAATACTACGAAAAAAGAAAAAAACAGCACTTAAAAGGGTATGTGGAAAAGATTGAGGAACTGAACGCACAAAATGAAAGTAGAAAGTTATACCAGGCAATCAAACGGATGACAAATAAATTTCAACCAAGAACAAACGCATGTAAGGATAAGAATAATAATAATAAAATGCCTTTATTCGGGCGAGGTTGAGACTGGAAAGTCCCCTCTTCCAAAGAATAGGAGGTAGGTTGGAACAGAGGAAGAAGTAATGGGAAGATGGGCCGAGTACTTAAAGGAATTGCTGAATGTCAATGAGATAGATGAGAAGGATGGAGAAATGTTGGACATGAGGGTGGACACCAGTATTAGTAGGCTATCAATTGAGAAGGCGGAGGAGTCGTAGAAACGGCAGCGGAATAGGAGAGCTCCCGGGGAAGATCAAATTGTGCCGGAGTTAATCAAGTATGGAGGAAAAAATTAAACAAAGAACCTACGTAGACTGATATGTGAAATATGGGAGAAAGAAGAGATGCCTGAGAAATGGAAGATTGGTTTAATTTGCCCTATATTCAAGAAGGGAGATAAATTTCAATGCAGCAACTATAGGGGAATCACATTACTAAATGTCACTTATAAGATACTTTCTTGTATACTGCAGAGGAGACTTAACACGTATGCTGAAGTTATCCTTGGTGAATACCAATGTGGCTTCAGGCCGGGAAGAGGAACAACCGATCAAATCTTTGTAATGAGACATGCATGCATGGAGAAATGTTATGAGTACAACATTGACCTACATATATTTTTCATTGATTTCCAGCAAGCTTTTGATAGTGTCAATAGAAGAAAAATGTTGAAGGCATTGGAGGGATTTGGAATACCAAAAAAACTAAGTTGGTAAATATGACTATGGAAGGATCTCAAGCTAAGGACTATATCGGGGGCAAGAAGCCTTTAGATAACAACTGGAGTAAGAAAAGGAGATTCTCTATCAGCAGTACTATTAAATCTGTGTCTACATGAAGCCATGAAAGAACTGGGGTTAGAGGGGACAATTGTGCATAAATCTACTCAGGCATGTGCCCATGCCGACGACATAGTTCTAATGGCACGGAATATGGATTCTCTGAAAGAAGTATTCAACATCTTACAATAGAACAGAAGAGTAAGACTATAGGGCTCAGAATCAATGAGAGAAAAACGAAATACATGAAAATGTCGACCACGGAAGACAGAATATAGACTCAAAACGTTACATTTGGGCAGTACAACTTTAAAAATGTAAAATATTTCAGCTACCTCGGTACTAATTTAAACTGTAAGAACTCAATGACAGAAGGGATCAACAAGAGGATAATGGCTGGAAATAGGGCTTACTTTGCTAATATTAAGCTCCTGAAGTCAACTCTTCTATCTAAGGAGATGAAATTCAAGATCTATAAGACACTTATCAGACCGGTCGTGACATATGGAGCAGAAACGTGGAGCATCTCCGCTGGAAACGAGCAAGCTCTGCGGATATTTGAACGGAAGATTTTGCGAAAGATATATGGTCCCGTGACAGATGGGGTAACTTGGAGGATAAGAACAAACAAGGAAATAGAAAATATTATGCGACACGAAGACATAGTGAGATTTGTGAAGACCCAGCGGCTAGCTTGGTTAGGTCATGTAAAAAGAATGAGTGAAGAAAGGATGCCTAAGAAGATTCTACATGGAAATATGGATGGAAAGAGAAAAAGAGGAAGACCGAGGAAAAGATGGATGCAGGATGTGGAAGAAGACATAAAGGCTATGAGGATTGTTAGTTGGTGGGAGGAAGTGCAGAACAGGAGAGAATGGACAGGCGTCTTGACGGAGGCCAAAGCCCATACCGGGCTGTAGTAGAGACGGCAAAATAGCCCCTGTTCTAACGAAAATAGAACATGGGCTATTTTGCCGTCTCGCGTCCACGCATTCTCGCATCTGTTCTAGCAATTCACCGCTTTACACGACGCAATTTTGATTGCGCCTTCGCACGTACATCAGATTGCGCAATTCCGTGTGCCGTGTAAAGTCTATGAAATAGGCATCTTCACTACCCTCATTTGAAATAAATGAACATGCACATATATCAATGGTTAAGTGCTGCAATCCCTTCCTGGCAGCATACCCACAAACGTAATTGAGACCCGAATATTCCTCGGCAGTGATTAATATTGGTTTGCTCATAGTTTCCAGGAGGTCGAACTGATTGAGTATGAGCTCATCATCTTCCAACGCTTCAACTTACAAATAAATAACTTACCTTCGACTACAGCTAATATGATAGGTTAAAAATGAATCTTCTAACGTCATCTCCTGCAAAAATAGGGTTTAGAGGAAGAAAATTAACTTCAAACGAGTCATGTTGAGTATCTTATTCACCACGAGTCCACTGTTGTAGAATGATAAACAAATAATAAATAGGCCTCCTCCGCGTTGTTGCCAAATATCATCCCTCCGGCCTGTTTAAAGACGGCCGTGTTTAAACCCTTAAATTATCCCACACAAGTGACACAGGTGACATTTCTCACTACTATTCGTTGAAATAATGGAATAACAAACTTCACACACAGTTTTTATTTCAATAGCGTGATCGTGAAATGTCATATCTACGGTGAACAACGGAGATTAGCAGCCACTGACAATTTTTACACTACTGTTAGACATTTATCGATAGCGTAGTAGCACTTTTTACAATTCAATCACGATGGAACACTGATAACTCATGGCCGATATTTTTCAACCTTGTCAAACTTTGTGCATTACAACCACTGGCACTGTGATTATTAGCAGTAGCTTAACGGGAGATGTCACGTTGAAAATAACACTATTTTGGCCCAAAATTGTTCCTAGATGTCTCCAATCAGCGAGCAAAAGTTGCATTGACTGGAATTCACCCCATAATACAAGCACAGACAGTCCTAAACGACGAATTCTCCGGTACCTACGAAGAAACGGATGAAGTTATTGTATATAAAAGCTAAGCGGACATTAGTAAACATCAAAATCGTTCTAATTACATACTTAAATGAATGATATGCCGTCGATAACATCACCTTACAATTAACGTATCCCCTTTCCAATGGCCGTGGCTCAGACTCCTACAACGATGTTATTTAGGTATTATCAAATTTTTGGTTTAACTGCTCCAGTTTTATATTTTATGCCCTTACTCAGATATTAATATTATAAATAATGCAAAATACGAGGGCTTCCAAGCCTCTATCGTCGGATATTTATCTTTAAATAGAAAATAATCAACACGTCTAACAAACGAAGCTCTCACAACTGCTGGCAACTATTACAAACAATCACAACAATAGCTTCGCGTGATGTTTAGGCACCTTTGACGTCATCGAGGCTTCGTCGGCAGTGGCTTGGGGGGTGAGGGAGTTTTTCCCGCGCTTTAAAATTCGTAATATTTATCATTAAATATCTCGCGAAGGAAAACTCAGATTTACATGCGGTTTTCTTTGTTGTATTCAGAAAATAATTTTCTGTCCGCCTATGAAATAAAAAAAATTCATGCAAGTTCCCCATTGGTATATTATGAATACACTAATGGTGGGAAACGAATTGCAATCAATGCCTTTCGTTTTCTTTGATGAAGGAAACTACCCTATTTTATTCTTTACCCTTAACAATATCATAACAATAATGAAAATAGGGGCAAAATTTCACTTACCAGTCAGTCAGCCTCGTCTTGCCTCCAGTTCCGCCGAGCACACTTGTGGGGAGGGGCGGTAGGAACACCACTTGTTCTCATTCAGAGCTCCACACACACACTAACTAGGCTGACGAGGAGTTTACGACTGACTCAGGCGACTCAGGCGCACAAAAAAAAGAACATAAAAAAACCACGCCCTCCAGTGGCAGTTACGACAACTAAAAAACAAGCATTGTTTACGGAACACATCCAATGACAGTTAGATTATCTAGATAAATACCACGCTCAGACAAGGAAGAAATCTTTTCTATCACCACTGAGCCGTCCATTCTTCCATCTAAAGAGAGATCAAGCAGTGGAAGTGCGCCTGGTTTACTTAACAATTTATCCTTGACATTTATTTAATACAACGTAATTTCTTTGTTAAAACTAGACTATTACTGTACTTAACATAAATATTTAAGCTTTTCTTATATAGAACAAGTCAATAGGGTAGTTTCCTTCATCAAAGAAAACAAAAGGCATTGATTGAGATTCGTTACCCACCATTACTGTATTCACAATATACAAATTATTTGGTTTTAGAAATCCCAGTTTAGACGAATGGCAATGGTCAATTTTAACCGCATTTGAAAAAGGCCAGATTGGCGCCCATGCGATGCCATTCCACCTGACGTCACAGAGACCTAGTTTCTATACGAGTAGATAGAAGTTTTTCATCGTCTGAGATTACCAATGCATGCATGAGGCACAGAGCTCAGGGAAACATGTGTTAATAATCACCCATTAAAATTGCCTGTAGTCGGAAAGTTTTCTTCGCTTGATAAGGGATTAATAATCGTTATTTAAGCCAAGCGCTACCTGCTAGCAGGTTACTCTGCTACCTGCAAGCTGCCTGCATCGTATCAGCGCTCAAAGCCTCGCCCCAAGGTCACCTCACACGCCGACAGCGGGAACCAGAATGACGTCA
Organism: Ischnura elegans; assembly: GCF_921293095.1. NCBI lineage: Eukaryota > Metazoa > Arthropoda > Insecta > Odonata > Coenagrionidae > Ischnura > Ischnura elegans. The sequence continues at coordinate 106,217,145 of NC_060254.1, read as the reverse complement.
CTCGGCTTTTTCCCATCATTCATCCTTAGCCGTCGCGTTGTCGCGCGCTTGAAAATTTTCACTTTTCATTTAATCGCAAAAAATAGATATCGTCATTTAAAAAATCTAAAAGCGTGAAATGCGTACTCCAGGAGTAATAATCTTTCGATTTAGGCGATAAAAAAATTATAGGAAACCACCCTATTCCCGTTGTTTCTTTGATCACCCATCATGCCATCGGCCTCTTCTTTTTTGGGTAATACTGTTTTTCTATCGCATTGGGGTGATTTCGCGACCAGAAATTGTTTATTCACACCGTGATCAAAAACAATGTTCATGTGTTCAAAAATAAATATACAGGTTTAACAATTGCATTAAAAAAGTGTATTTAAGGCATCAAAAAAGAAGTCGTAAAAATTTGAAATTTTCAATATTTCGGCAAATTTTAGGTCCTATGCGCGCCACTGTAAGATATCAACTGACCGATACCAAATTAAGTACAATGTTTTAAGGCTCAATTTGAAGACGTCACAAACTTCTGCGTTTCGAAAACATCTAATTAAAAAATTAAAAAAGTAATCACAAAAATGTAGTTTTTTCATATTATGTCAAACTATAGGGTCTACGCGCGACCGGAAGATGTCAACCGGTTTTGATATTTTTTATTTGCTTTGTCTATGCAATTCGCAAATTTTCGCGCTATTACAACTTCGAAATAAAAAAATGAGTGTCACCCAAAATGTCTGCCTCCCTCTGGGCTCACGTGCTTGGTGCGATATTCCGGGAACCAAAGGGCAGAAATGAAAGATATTTGAAGTAATGCGCTAAAAATGTCAAACGAGTCGTTGTAAAAAAAAAAACAGAAAAGTGATAGAATAATCCGAGAGTGACATCATCTTCAGTTATGTCCGAAAAACACCCAAAAATACCAACATTTCAAAACTTTAATCGCGATGCGGCACGTTTTCCCGGTATCCGATTGCAAAAACAATTTACAAGATTTATTTTCTCGACAAATGGGGCAAAATCGGGGGGAGGGGGGGTTCCAAAAGAAATTCGGAAACTTTTAAATTAAGGACCAGCGTATTGTAGATATTATAAGATTTTCATCGTGTGCAAAATCGGGAATGTCTTCGTAAGTGAACTTCGGAAATTGCCCACTTGGTAGCGTCCTTATTTTGAAGTTTTCAGCGGTGACCTGAAAATTCTTTCACTCGCTTTGATTTTTCTCCGCGCTAAGACGCCAAGCAACGCGGAAAAAAACCTAAATAATAATAATAAGAATCAAAATCGTTGCTATGACAGCGAAGAATTGGCGAGCACTAACGCGTCTAGTTTTTCAACTCCGTCCCATAACGACGAAATTCACAGGGAGTCGAACGGCGAACAGCTGATAAACAAAATTCAGTCGACGCTCATTGGATCGAGGGGCGCGATTGATTTTCCCGGAGACGGTCAAACAAAGGACGAAGCATCAGTCCGCATGAGGAAGCTGCGTGAACCGATGGAGCCTGTCCGTGAATTCAGCACCCGACGTCGAACACACTGGTCCTTTCCGTGCGTGAATTGCAGCGGCGCGTCTGCTCCAGCCTCGCAACTCCGTCAGTGGCAGTCCCCGTCATCGCCAGACGCGCCCACAGTGCGCTGAATTCGAAAAAGTAAACTACCCACACGAACACTTGGATTGTATGCCTTCCTTATTCGCATTGAAAACTCAATGACGTGCTTAAACGATTTTAATTTCTCCTGGTGGACACTATTGATGAATATTTCTCGGGTTCTCAGCCAGGTTAATAGGGTGGTTTCCTATTATTTTTTTTATTGCCTAAATCGAAAAATTATTACTCCTGGAGTACGCATTTCACACTTTTAGATTTTTAAATGACGATATCTATTTTTCGCGATTAAATGAAAAGTGAAAATTTGCAAGCACGCGAAAACGCGACGGCTAAGTATGAATGATGGGAAAACTCCGTGTGACGTCGCTCTGGTTCCCGCTGCTGCAAGTGAGGTGACCTTGGGATAAGGCTCTGAGCACTGATACGACGCAGGATGCCAGCAGGTAGCAGAGTACCATGATAGCTGGTAGCACTTGGCTTAAATAAGGATTATTAGTACCTTATCAAGAGAAGAAAACTTTCCGACCTTAGCCAGTTTTAATAGGTGATTATTAAGACATATTTCCCTGAAGTCTGTGCCTACCTTACCGTGACGACTATTCAAATAAAATAATTCGACGATTATAAAGGTTTGATGTTTCCACCTACTGTATCAGTTGTCAATTGCACTGATTTTTATTAAATATTCCCAATTCATTAGAACGTAAAAGCAAGGCTACCTAACCTTTCACTCCCATAAGTAATCGGGCCAAAAATATGGCTTAATTAAATTTGTTAAAGTTTATATATCTGTGGTTTGACACTTCACAAGGGAGGCGAAAGGTATATACGGGCATACATAAGTGCTACTTGATACATTGTCACACAATTCACGTTGTTGCGGGGTAAAATTATTTTAGAATTGTCCGTCTGTAGTTTTTTTTTCATGTAATACCCTGTCGTTTTGAGCATATTACGGGAATGAAGGAAAATTTTGAATGAGTTTGTTCTTTCATTCTCGTGAGAGCGTAGTTGATTGTTAAGTTCGTGTATCGTAAGAACTAAAGTACAGGTAGTCGCGAAATCCATCATTTTTTCCAACAACATATGGTTTACTTACTTAATTGTTTAACCAAATTGTCATATTTTCATACAGTATCTCAATTAAATATGAATATTGAACATCATAAATGATGTTATGGCCTTCATGATATGCCGTAAATATCTTACAAATTTTCCATAAAAGTGGAGGTACGCTGGAAGGAAATACAGCGATTAAATTAGGTTGAATAGTATCCATCATTATTAATGGCTCGAGTTATGTACGTTAAAATAACGCAAGATAATGTGGTTAGTTTGTTATCTGTTTTGCACGCACGCGATTATTTTTATGACACCATTTTATTTGGTACGAAAATGACAAACAGTTCCTATTGTCGCACCTTTAAATATATCTTCTAAATTATATTTCAGTGTGCGATATTTCAACAGAGAAAAAAAATAATCGCTGCAGAAGGGAATTAAACCCTTGACCTTTTATCATTGCCTAGTGTCTTAGCCCACTGCGCCACCACCGCTTATTGGGAGAGAGTTAAAATTTGTGGAGTATGTATAACGAGATGGTGTGAGGGTGCTTCCGTATAGTTGTTACCGTGGCTATTCCCGTTATGCTTGAACTAATATTACAACGAATATTTAGAATGTACACCATGGAATCAACTGAATAGGGTAGTTTCCTTCATCAAAGAAACCGAAAGGCATTGATTGCGATTTGTTACCCACAATTACCGTATTCATAATATACAAATTATTTCGTTTTTGAAATACCGGTTTAGACGAATGGCAATGGTCCATTTTTATCCTCATTTGAAAAGGGCCAGATTGGCGCCCATGCTATGCCACTTCGCGTGACGTCACAGGGACCTAGTTTCTATACGAGTAGATAGGAGTTTTACATCGTCCGAGATTACCAATGCATGCATGAGGCACAGAGCACAGGGAAATATCTCTTAATAATCACCCATTAAAACTGCCCAAGGTCGGAAAGTTTCCTTCGCTTGATAGGGGAATAATAATCCTTACTTTAGCCAAGCGCTACCTGCTAGTAGGGTACTCTGCTACCTGCTAGCATCCTCCGTCGTATACTTACTCTATGGTTATGTTCATATTGCGCAGCGCATATCAGTGGAAGTAAATTTTAACCGTGCATGTTGGGGATTGTTGACCCCCTGCCAAGCACCTCCGTAGGTGGTTTACGGGGTAATGTAAAAGAGTGTGCACATAGTATAGAACCACTTGCGGTCAATGTGCAAGACCGAGGAGCGGCGGTGTATCGCTCAACAAGAGATCGTGACGTCATCAACTAATCAGCGGAAGGGTTTGAGCCGTCGATTTTTCGCCGCGAAAAACTCGAGAAGTAGGCGATGGATCGGATCGGGAGAGCGATCGATCGATCGAAAAGGGTCTCTCCACTCTATCGTAAACCTCATCAAAATATACGATAATAATGGCGAAGTAGCCGACTGCATCAGCAAGAACTGGAGCAGCAGCAGGCCGAGATAAGTCGCACGTCAGCGATCGAAAGAGAACGCCGTAGGTACTGGGAACTTATTTAAGAGGTTCATGCACATGGCGTTAAATGGCGCTTTCAAGTACAGAGCAGATGCATCACTGCTCATTTTGACCCACCCCCCACCCTCAGTCTCTCTTGTTGAAAGATAAAATAGGCATTCGCCGAACCCCTCCATATCTCCCAGTGGCGCCGACTCCATGGGGCCTGAGGGAGCCCGAGCCCCCCCCCGAAAATTCGTTACAGATGTGAGGAAAAAATGTGTCAGGCTAGTCAATTTTCCCCAGAGTGTCCAGATATCGAGATTCGAGTGATCAGGGTTCTAATGTTGATCATATGACTCTTCTAAAATGCTTAAAAAACTTAAAATTCGCTACTTATAAAATTTACCGGGGCAAGGTCCCCAGTTTGGGCCCACCCAATATTTTTTATAAGTCGGCACCCCTGACATCTCCATACGTTAGATTACAATATTTTTATTTGCACCAACTAAAAATAAAACTGCATATTACACACTATGTATTTTGAAGCATTTCTGTGCCTATTTCAATCGAGCGCTATGAAAAGGGTACCATTTTGTTAATTCTTTTTTGTCTATTTTTTGTAATAAGTAGCGCAATGCATTAGCCGGGTGCCCTATAGAATATACAATAAGCAGTGCTCGACCTCTTTTCCATATTTTCGCTGAAGCGATACACCTTCCCGTCTAGACGTAAGCAATGCTATGACCCCCTTAAAGTTTATAATATAAAGTAAGCACTTTGAGCACCGCCACTACCCACCAGCAATGCTTCCATAATACTTGACCGCTTGCGAAGGTGGCGTGGACGTACCTTTGGAAAATGAATGCATATTTGTGGTTGAAACTTTCTGCACGAGTTTAATTTTCGACGCCACATGATAAAAGTGGAAACAATTGAAGCCACCGACTTCATCTCTTAGATATGCGAAGCATATTAAAATGTAAGTCCAAAGCAGAACGACAAAATAAGAGCATCATTTTATTACAAATGTAAATATTTGTAATGAAATAATTTTGATAAATAAATTGATTTTGTAGAGCATCACAAGCTATGAATGTGACACTCTAGATAAAAGTAGACGGGGAAAAACTTGAACGGGGCGAAAAAGAGGCGTTCATCAACAGGAAGGAGCTGATGAGAGGTTCGTTGATCAAGAGTTCAAAGAAAAGTTCAGTGAAGAGTCTTATCTGGAGTGTAGCTCTCTACGGTGCGGAAAGGTGGACACTTAGGAAGGAGGACGAGAGAATATTGGAGGCATTCGAGATGTGGGTATGGAGAAGAATGGATAAAGTGAAGTGGATGGAGAGAAGAGGAACGACAAAGTGCTGGACATGGTGGGTGAGGAGAGGCAACTTTTAGATGAGATACGGAGGAGACAGAAGGTATGGATGGAGTTAGTGCTTAGCGGTGAGGGGATGTTGAAATTTGGGTTAGAGGGTAGAATGATGGGAAACGAGGGAGGGGAAGGAAAAGAAAAGGATTTATAGATAGATTGAAAGGGAGTAGGCCTTACAGTGAATTAAAGAAGGTAGCGCTTGAAGGAAAGGGAGGCTCCCAGATCATTTATTTAGTAATCCATGGAAACCTACCTTAATCGGTAGAATACTATAATAATAATGTAATTCTTAGCTTTAAGGGAATAAAATCATATGAATTAATATTCCATCATTGGTTTTTCACTCATATCAATAACTCCTTATCAAGGAGAAAACTATACATTGAGTTTTAGGTATGAGGATATCTGTCATTCTTTTGAGAGGATCATGAGATGCTTAGAGAATTATTTTAATTCTCCAGCAGGCACATCAATTAAAACTCATGTTTCTATCCCAGCGACTGTGTCTCCAAGGTTGCCTTGCATTTTCACTTTTACGTATCATAATAATTTTTAATGACCAAGGGACTTATTTTTGTCAATAAAAATCAATTAGTAAAATAATAATCATACCTTAGTTCTTATGAGGATATTATTAAAAGAATATGACTCACAAATATCCGCACGGCGCTATTCACATGTCTCGCACAACTTGCACACTCACCTAACCCATGATCGATCGTTGAAGCCAACAATGAAATTTCAGTTGAAGTTACAGCGATTGCATAGTCAACGTAGGATGCATGATGCGATCCCGCCGTAAAGAATCCCTTCTGTATGGTAATACATGAACATTGAACAATCGTGTTCCCAATGATTGACATGTGCTCGCTATGAGATGAACAAGTAGTCAGTGGCGCCGACTCCATGGGGCCTGAGGGGGCCCGAGCCCCCTCGAAAATTCATTGTGAGTGTGAGGAAAAAATGTGTCCGACTCGTCGATTTTCCCCGGACAGTCCAGATATCAAGATTCGAGTTATAAGGGTTCTAATGCTGAGCATATGACTCTTCTAAAATGCTTAAAATAATTAAAACTCACTACTTAAAAAATTTCCCGGGGCATGATCCCCGGTTTGGGCCCACTACAATATTTTTTGTAAGTCGGCATCCCTGCAAGCTGTTGACAAATTTCATTCATCCATGATTTCCAACGGAAATTGAATTAGGTTCACACATGGCCCAACTCTTCTCACAATGAATATCTATCACCAACCAGCTGTAGCAAAGTTTTTAGGTATTCTGTATATCATTGTTTTAATAGGGAAGTTTTCTTCATCAAAGAAAACGAAATGCATTGATTGCGATTCCTTACCCACCATTAGTGTATTCATAAAATACAAATTATTTGGTTTTAGAAATCCCAGTTTAGACGAATGGCAAAGGTCATATTTAACCTCATTTGGAAAAGGCCAGATTGGCGCCCATGCAATGCCACTCCATGTGACGTCACAGGGACCTAGTTTCTATACGAGTAGATAGGGGTTTACATCGTCTGAGATTACCAATGCATGAAATGAGGCACAGAGCTCAGGGAAACGTCTCTTAATAATCACCTATTAAAACTGGCCAAGGTCAGAAAGTTTTCTTCGCTTGATAAGGTATTAATAATCCTTATTTAAGCCAAGCGTTACCAGCTAGCAGGGTACTCGGCTACCTGCTAGCATCCAGCGTCGTATCAGCACTCAAAGCCTCGCCCCCGTGTGACGTCATTCTGGTTCCTGCTGCCCACTTGCGGCAGTGGGAACCAGAACGGCGTCACACGGGGTTTTCCCAGTATTCATACTTAGCCGTTCCATTTTCGCGCCCTTGAAAATTTTCACTTTTCATTTAATCGCGAGAAATAGATATCGTCATTTAAAAACTTAAAAGCGTGAAATACATACTCCAGGAGTAATAATCTTACGATTTAGGCAATAAAAAATAAAAGGAAACCAAACTATTATAAATGTGAACAATTATTTGTCATTGTAAATGGTATTATTGTTTCTATAAATATTCTCCTGGATGATCAGACAAAGATTGAATGAAAGAACAAACTCATTCAAAATTTTCCTTCATTCCCGTAATTTGCTCAAAACGACAGGGTATTACATTAAAAAAAACCACAGACGGACAATTCTAAAATAATTTTACCCTGAAACAACGTGTATTGTGTGACAATGTATCAATTAGCACTTATGTATGCCCGTATATACCTTTCGCATCCCTTGTGAAGTGTCAAACCACAAATATATAAACTTTAACAAATTTAATCAGGCCATATTTTTGGCCCGATTACTTAAGGAGTGAAAGGTTAGGTAGCATTGCTTTTACGTTCTAATGAATTGGGAATATTTAATAAAAATCAGTGCAATTGACAACTGATACAGTAGGTGGAAACATCAAACCTTTATAATCGTCGAATTATTTTGTTTGAATAATCGTCACGGTAAGGCAGGCACAGACTTCAGGGAAACATGTCTTTATAATCACCTATTAAAACTAGCTAAGGTCGGAAAGTTTTCTTTGTTTGATAAGGTATTAATAATCCTTATTTAAGCCAAGCGGTAATCGCTAGCAGGGTACTCTGCTACCTGCTAGCAGCCTACATTGCAGCGGTGCTTATATCACCTCACACGCCGACAGCTGGAACCAGAAATACGTCACACAGACTTTTACCAGCATTCCTACTTAGCCGTCGGGTTTTTCGCGCGCTTGAAAATTTTCACTTCTCATTTAATCGCGAAAAATATATATCGTCATTGAAAAATCTAAAAGTGTGAAACGCATACTCCAGGAGTAATAATCTTTCGATTTAGGAAATAAAAAATTATAGGAAACCACCCTATTAAAACGATGACATTTGGTGATATTTGGCTCCCAAGGAAACTGGAGTCCTTTGTCCCCCAAAGTAACCCCCAGCATTCATTATTTGTATCACTAAGCAATATGACCATGTTGATGCAATAAGGTGCTTGAAAATATTTCACCCATCTCCTAGGCAGTAATTTCAAGATATAATGTAACAAAAGTACTCCATTTATAAATAAAGATTAAGTCATGGAAGTGAAAAATGGCGATCTTACATATGAAATGCTGAGTACAAACATGTAGTAAAGATTGCTTGAAAATTAACAGGATTAGATCATTACTTCATTGATAAGGTGCAGTGGCATTGGGGCGGACTGATGTAGATGCAGTATTAAAGTATGTATAAAAGAAGTTTAAACCTCAAGTAAAAAGGCATCAACACCCAGCATGTACACAGAGTTGTTGCAGCGCTTCACAAGGATGTCAGCGCTGCTAGCACAGCGCATGTCAACTGAACCGTGTCAGCTGCGTCTAGAGTTTATTAGGACTTTTTAGTAGATAATCCCTACGTGAGTTTCTAATTGATTTTAGCTGCTAATTGTGATTTTTTGCCAAGTCGCAATTTCGTAATAGGTGTGTGTCTTCTAGTATTTTTCAAGAATTTATATTTCAAAAATGTTTCCATTAATAAATTGGTATTTGATTGCTGAAATTGGTGTCCTTTGATTTGTTTAAGTAAGATATATTCCCTAGAAAGTCAGCTCTTTCCCACATGAGAACTTCAAAATTTAAAAGGAAATGGCGAAGTAGTTTAGGCAGACTGGAACGAGGATGAAGAGGGTCCTGTTAAAGTCTGCTACTGAACTTACACTTTAAATAGCATGATGATGAATAAAGTCATTTACTGCAACCATGTGTTTCCAATTCATTCTTATTGGCCCTGACATACTTTAGTGGTGCTTATGACGATTACTAGTGCCACATCAGGAATTCATTTCCAGCGATTCTGACATTTGTTAGAAGAGATCGTGGCACACTTGTGCAGCACTCCTGACACCCATCAGCAGTGAATCTGACATGCAAAAAAGAGAAGTTTAAGAGTGCTAGGCTCGCTATGGCAGTGCCTTTGCTACAGAGCACAGTTAAAGCGCTGCCGCATCTGTTGCTCATCTGCAGCATTTTGTGTGTACTGAGCAGGAACATTCTCTCGAAATAAAATATCCCAATCTGTACAAACAGTTGTATTTACACTGTAGTATTTATAAAAAAAACATACAAAACTACCTCTAACAGGAGGAAATTGCATTGGAAACACATGTAATATTGATTCTCTAAATCAAAGTTTGTTGTTAAAAACAAAATGCTGAGTCTACTTCAGCTTCCTTCTCGGTCTGTACAAACAAGTACACACGGGAAAAGAAACTCAATTACCTCTGAAATATGCTTTCAACACATGTCAATCATTGTTTGAAACAAGTCACCTTGTCGCATTTGGTGGAATAATTTCTGAGTTTTGAGCGCTCTCCCACAGCATTTCCTTTGAAAAAGGATTCGTTGAATGGCCGTTTTGTTCACAACTGAGAATCTGCTCCGCCTGATCACATATTTCCTTCCATGCAAACTGGACATCTTTCTCTTCGGTAAACCGACTGCATACTGCAAAGCGAATCATGTAGCTCCCAGCATATGTGGCTGCCGTCACATAAATTTTATGACTCTGAGAAAGAGCTTCATACAGTTTCTTTGTGATGGAATCAGCGCCCTGAAATAGAAAACGTTATTGAACCAATGTTGGAACTCAAGCCAAGCACAGCAAGAAAATAATTTTTTAACAAACTAATCACTCATAAATGAAACAGTAGCTTGGTTTCACATATTTATTTCCCCAATATGAAATGCTTTGACGTATCATCAGGCACAAATATTTAAAAATTTTGTCCATACTGTTGCCTATTTCAGGAGTTCATGATATGGTGCTTTTCCGAGACCACACATACCATAAAGCATTAGCTAAAAAAGAAAACTTCAGGTTATACATGAACAATGGAAACAAGTATCATCCCTACACTGTCTCACTGACTGACCTTTCCTGGTCTACCAGCTTCAATTCTCCCAGTTTATTAAGGCCAAATGCTACGGCTGCTATTCTGGATGGAATTACACTGTGCTATGTGCCGATATTACACCAGAAGGCATAATAATATGGCGTATTACACCCCTTTTGCAATACGGTATTCTGAACGGGCGTAGTCCATGTTTCAATTACACCGGAAGACATAATTCTCAAAATTCCTGTAGCGCCACCGGTGCCATTCAGTATTTTGAATGGCGAATCGCATCCGGTTGGGGTGGAATAATATTACACCGTCTCCCAAACTGGGATATTCCTTATTACACCCCGTAAAACGTGCAAATTGCGATGTTGAATTGTTTTCCTGAGGTTAAAGTAACCTAATCGACTTGAACTGCTTGCTTGAAAATAAAAATCAGTGCTACGGACGGGAAGTAGCGAAGGAAGCGTTATTGGAGGGGGAAGTTGTGTGTGCACTGTACAAATATTCTCTATTTTTCCTCACACCAGTGGCGCAGCGATGGGGGGGTTTTGGGAGATAAAACCCCCCCAGAACTCAGAGAAATATTTAAGTTTAATCCATTTATCTTAATTGGATTGGGATTACTTATAGAATAGTGTTAGGATTAATTAAATATCTCTCAGGAAGCCGTAAAAATCGCCATTTGAACAATTAATATTAACATTTTTCTGGAGAAGGGTTCCCGCAAATCCCGCTTAACCTGGCGGGTATGCAATACCCCCACACTCCTAAGTGTTAGTTGTGCCTTAACCCCCCCATAGCCATTAATTCTTAGCTGCGCCCCTGTCTCACATAGGTCGCAAAATCCTAAGTAGTTCAGTGAATGCTGGTTTTGTTAGTGAGAGAGTTTCATCCTCTTCAAAGTGCTAATATAAAACGTGTTTATCAAAGCAGTGCACAGAAAAGATGTGAAAAGAATAAAAATCTCTTTTATGTTGAAAAAATATCTCAAAAATTTGAGTTCTTGGTTGAACAAGGACAGTGGATCCTGTATCGATTTACTACACGATGAGAGTTTAGATTTAGATTCGGGTAAGAACCTTGGAATACTCGTATTTTCATTTCAATAGCCTAAAAATACTGTTTTGTGACGCACCTCTAGTCTACTTGCCATGCAGTTCCTTCTCCTCTCCATAATTAGGTTTATTTTTTAATTAGTTTTGAACATATATTTTAATATTTTGTGCGCTTAGTTTCCATTTTCAATATATTGTGCCGAATGCAAATAAAGGAAAGAAACAATGTACTTTTGTAAATCCTGCAGTGATACGCCTGATACCAGAAGTGGATCTAAGTTTGGACCAAAGGGGGGGGGGGGATCCGGGGGGTTTAGGGAATTCCCCCCTGCCGAAGGGGGTTCAGTGATATAGGATATTTGGGATTTTCGAGACTCAAAGACGGCTGGTTTGGGCTAATTCTGTGATTAAGAAAGACACTATTTAGTAGGTAGTTTTGTTAGTAAAAGTTTCATGGTGGTCATCTACATTTGCATACCACCCCGCAAGCTGACTTAATAGGCGTGTGGCAAGGGATGTCAGGACACCAGCCGTATTCATAATAAAAGGAAATCTTCTAACGAAATTACGCTTAGCTTTTATTAAATTCCTTTGCCTTGTGGGGGAAACAACGAATCCCAGCACCTATCCGTTCCCCTAAATATCTCTCTTGTTTTATTGTTTTTGCAGTATGTGGAAATGTAATGGAGTTCTAATATTATGATCCCCGTGTCGCTCTTAAAGATATCCATTCCCAATTGCTCAAGCAACCTAAGCCTAACGTGCAGCCTCCGAGTCTCTAGCGGCTCATAACCACTCATTTAACATCCGTGTAATGCTTTCTGTATGCCCGTAGCAGTTTTTGACGAATCGCGAATCTTGATAGGTCGGAGGGAATGAGGCCTTCAAGAGGAAGGACTCCACGGAAACCTCTATCTTAAATCTATCTGTGAAATGAAATGATCAAAAAAAGGTAGGATATTGATCTCTTGAAATATTCTTCTGGATTTTCTGAGGACGCTTTTCTTCTCTTTCTCTGACATATGCATGTTCACTGTGTTGATATTTCAAACCCCAGCTCATAATACATATTTAAATATTTTAAGCAGTAAAATTCTCACATTTCACAGTATTTTTTCTTACAAAATTGCTATTTTTTATTAACTTCAATCTAGTTTTTGTCTCCCAAAGCCCTTCATGATATAAATACATGGATAATATTTGTAAATCTTTGATCCTGATAATGGAACCCGTGCATCAAAATATGTTGAGCGTAAGAAATAAATCTGTGAAAGAAAATCAAGTTACTGATTCATTTGTGGGATTCAATTTCCACTCACAGTTGAGCTTGAAACTGTTGAACAAATAACACCTATCACTAGTTTCCAAACTAATTAATTTCCACATACCTTGAGTCTGAAGCAAACTAGTCCCATGCTTGCATTCAGAACAAGTTCAAATCTGGGATCGGCAAGAACCATTTTCTCAAAACTGTGAGCAAGTGCTACTTGCTTACGTATGTGATTCCTCAGGCCGCTGGCCCCGTAAAGCCTCAACACAAACCAAAGCTTCAGGGATCTGAACCTTCGCCCCAATGGTATCTGCCAGTCCTGAAAGAGAAGGGGCAGAAAAAATATCATCAACTGAAATTGCTAGGTAGAGTGGTGGATGAATGAAAAGCAATGGATTGAAATTATTTGAAGCAGGAACATACCGTATTTCTCCGAATATAGTCCCCCCCCTAATTTTGAGGCTTCAGTTTCGGGAAACGTTAAAAAAATGCATTTGAATATAGTCCAAATACTTTACTTTTACCACAGGCATTTTTGGAAAAAAGGGGCGACTATATTCAGACATATACGGTAATTATCAACCACCATGCCAAGAAGCGAAATTTCCATCTTTCACCATACATATGCAATTTGCTTCATGTTTAACTTCAATGTCTCCAAAATATATGTTCCAAATATTCAGAGACTGCAGCAGTAACTCATGTCATAGTTTTGATATTAAATAACTTTCCTTTTGTTAGATATTTTGCCTTTATACAATTGAAAATTGTTGACAGTTTTTTTTTTCCTTTCAACACATTAGAATCACAAGCTGTAGAGACGTTTGGAAATGGCACCATGAACTCAAAAGATGCTGTCAGATAAGCATTCAAGGCCGATGAGATATGATTCATTTACTCACCCTGTAATCTGGTGCCAGGCCCTGCTTTTGATGAGCCAAGTAAATGCGATCCACACTGAAAGCACCCACCAAGTCATTTGCATTTTTCACCCTGAGGGAAGGAAGAATCGATGTTAATCTGAATAATGACACAAAGAAATTCAACCACTGGTATTATTTTTGTTTTTTTTCCAGCGAACAATTGCAGTAAAGTTATCTCGGGTTTCGCACCGTGTCAGGTACGGCATGTCTCCTTCCAACGTTTCAATGAGCAACTCACCCATCATCACCAGGGATTCAGGAATCCAAGTTGGATGACAATTGGCGAGTTGTTCATCACAACATTGGAAGGAGACGTGGAGGACTTCACCCACTGAAAAACCTGAGAAAACTTTACTGCAATTCAACCACTGATTGCAACATTGTCCATAAAATCATTTGGATTGTGTGACATTCCAAGGAGGCAGATCAGAATTGGAACAAATACCATAATTTAAGAACATCTCGGACTGTTTTCAAGGACTAAGAATCAGATATGAACCAACACCCCAATAGTATCTGCAAATCCTGAAAGAGGATAAATTTAGTGACAGAAAAATTATCACGTTGGTCCTGGCTCAAAGAGATGAAAGGGATTCTACTTGGGACAGTCTCAAACAAAAATTTCACCGCTCTTTCAATGGGAGATATCCCCCGACCCCTCCTCCATATTTTAAGCAAAAACATCTCACAGTTTTCAACTTAAAAGTAGCTGGTAAAAATATTCCAAAGCAAATATTGAAATTAAATCCCATAAGATGGTTGGATATGAGGTTAACTGTCAACTACTGAATGAAAACATTTTCCAATCCAGCATTGTCTTGACATGTTCTCTGCTGCTAAATACCTATGTCACCAGAAGTCATCAATCAAATATGAATAGGTATTTTTGCTAACCGAGTCAGAATTGGGTCCAAAACACAACTGCAGATGAAGGGAGGACCATATCAATCAGGGGTGCAGCTAGGGATTAAGGCTGGGGGGGGGGGGTTTAGGTGCAACTAACACCGGGGTGTGTGGGGGTATGGAATACCCACCAGGATAAGCAATAGGTGCGAGATAAATAAATTGCGGAATTTTAAAGATTAATGGTTCAAAACGGCGAATATTACAGCTTTCTGAGGGATATTTTATTTATCCTTACACTATTCTATTATTAATATCGATCCATTTAAGTAAAATGTATCAAACTTAAAAATTTCTCTGACCTCTAGGGGGAGTTTTATCCCCCAAAACCCTCCCCCTCGCTGCGCCACTGAATCACCACATTCCGTAACATCTGGTAAAGAAACATCATTATCCTTGATATAGTTCCCCACTGCATTCATCCATTTCAAGTAAATTAGCTGGACAAATCAGATCTTCTATTTAAGATCACATAAATTTGTCATTTCATTTTTATTATTTCAAAATTTCATTTTGGGCATAAAAAATTACAGTATACCTAATTTCCAAATGCATGAAACTTCATGATGAAAAATAACCCCATGCCGATATTCCCAGATTTCACATTTTCACTTAAAATATTACTTTTTCATGGCATTGCAAATTTTAATAATAATATTTATAAAATAAATAGTTGAAATTATATGTTTACAGCACTAATAACAGCTGAAAACATAAAACATTGTAAGAGTAAAGGTGTAAAATAGTCCATTGAAAGTACTAAAAGCCAAAGGATTACCAAGTTCACCACTTAGAGCAACTCTGTGATATGCCTGAAGTCTGTTTCAGTGGGCGGGGGACAAGACACATACATATTACCTAATATCCCTGGAACCCAATAAAGAATATTTCAAACTCACCAGAATGAAGGGTAAACAGTCATTAGCCAGTAATAACAGTGTTTACAGAAGAGAAAGGACACTTGAATGATTGAATATCATGAAAATTGCAGCAGGTATCCAGACTATTTGGCTATCAATGAAGAAATACAGCTCTTGACCAAAATATGACTCAATTAATGAAAATAATTCTGATTATCGCAAATATCATATTAGATTTGATGGCTATTGAACTTGCATTATGCAATGAGACCTATCATAATCATTTTTTTTTTTTTCAAGCTCTTTTCATGGAAATTTTCATAAATCTTAGAATAAATTTCCGGTATCACAGAAATGCCATGTGTTTACAAAGCTGAAAAGTAACTAAATCATGAAAGGGCATGATTAAAAGCTGAACACATGAATGATACATTTAGATAATAATTAAACATAAAATAGCAATCATCATATAGACCTTTCAACACCTAGTGTGCCTGCACAGGCATGATGATTTTGAAGTGAACAGCATTACTTTCAGCGGTGAAGGACAACATTCGGTATTTTGATGGCAAATCATTGTGAGGGAACAATGATAAGTACGCATACCATACTAACTATTTCATAATGGCCTATGATAGTTGGGACTACATTGATATTAAACTTCCTCATTAGAATTTGAAAGAAAAGATGCTTGACCCCTCACTGCAGTGGCGCAGCGAGGGGGGGGTTTGGGGGATAATATCCCCCCAGAACTCAGAGAATTTTTTAAGTTTAATCCATTTTACTTATTTGGATCAGTAGTACTCATAGAATAGTATTAGGATTAATCACATATCCCTCAGAAAGCCGTAAAACTCGCCATTTTGAACCGTTTTTCTTCAAATTTTTCTGGAGGAGGGCCCCCGTAACTCCTGCTTACCCTTGTGGGTATGCAATACCCCCACACCCCTAAGTATTAGTAACCCTAAAACCCCCCCTAGCCTTAATTCCTAGCTGTGCCCCTGCCTCACTGAATGTGTAATAGGGCTGATTTAATGGGTACTTTTCTTGGTTTCACTCTCACGCATACATACCACATTGCAGAACAATCAAAGTTGACTAGCAGCCACTTGTGAGGGTTGAAATTGAAAGAGTCAGCAAGTTCCACGCCTGCCATATGATGGCGAAATTCTGGGCAAATAAATGCAGCCCCTGAAATACAATTCCCAATGGTGGTTAATGCACGAAAAAAACAATGGCAAACAATTAGTAATAAGAATGCATTAAATGTATTGGAGATTTTTCAAATGACACAACCACTGAGCAAGAACAAAAATGTATAAAAACAATTGTAACATGTTGCTTTGGAGTAGAGATGCCAACCATTTCTCATCTATGCACATATTTCTTGCGTATTTCTAATGTATCCCGACATGAACAGATGATATAGTCCTCAATTTTCAAAACAGCAGCGAACAAAAACCAATCCAACAGATGAAATTCATTGGAATAATTAAGTTAATCAGTTTAAGTGGCTGTACATGTCTGGAGATAGGGCAACTGGCACTTAAAGTTGGAAGGAGTGTCTCAGGAAAAGAGATTTACCGATTGTCTCAGGCAATCATCAATAAGGAGAAGTTGTGTTAACCCATGCACTAGCTAGGCCAGCCTTAAAGTAACCTCCTACCCATTGATAATTTCTTAGGACTACTGAAAAACATGTTCTTGTGATACTTTGAGTCCAACTTCAATTGGACTTACGGTTTCCTGAAATTCCAACAGCCTTGCACTTTTTCGGAACCGTTGTAGAATTTATTACCTATTGTGGCAGGATTCAGCTGAGACAATAATTATCAAAAATACTGTTATGTATGGTGAAAGGGTTGTCTGCTTTTTAGTGTGTGCTTTGTCAACTGAAAGAAAAGATGCTTGAGACGGCAAACAATTGGTAATAGTTGTGTTCATAGCATTCACTGGTGCCCCCTGGGAGCAGAATGGGCAACCATATTGTCGTAGCACAGTTAGAATTGCAAGTGAGTGTAAGCACGTGTAATCAATAAAACCCTAATTAAAACCAGAGGTTCCTAGTCATTTGGTGAGGATGATTCCTGAGGATACTACAATAACTATCACTTGAAATAGCGTCTCATGGAATATTTTGTGAATCATTCCACCTGTCCCCTGTCTCCAAATTAAATCTTCAAATTATATTCATCTTCAAATCTGCTCACTCTCACTCTAGCATAAGTAAATCCAATTCTTTTTCTGCCTTCCCAACTTGAATAACATTCTTCCCTCTAGCAAGGTTTTCAGCATCCTATCCCCACTCAGTATCCATTCTATTCAAATCCTTTGTTTCCTCCCAATTGAAATATCCCTAATACCTATATGTGGAATGTTTTTCACTTCAAATGTCTGCCTTTGCATTGAATATTTTTGCATCAATAGCCATGACTGCATGCAAAGTCATTAGCTCTTAAATGTATAAGAAATATTCTAGTTAGATTCTTGCTCTGAGAATAAATTATGACGAAATAATAGACAATAAAAAAGCTTCATAAAAATGGCAATACATTCACCATTTCTCAACTTATTTCAAACAATTTCACTTCGAGGCAGTTACTATTCTAAAAAAACTTGTATAAACTCCTCTCATCAGTAAAGATACCTAACTCATTCATAGTTGATAATGGTTAGACAGTTAATACTATGTATGCTCTTTCCGGAACCTCACCAGCATAGGCTGCATCCACATGCAGCCACATGTGGTTCTCGTGGCAAACAGGGCCTAATTCATCCAACGAGTCAAAGGCACATGTTCCAGTAGTACCAAGAGTGGCAATTACCTGTAAAACACAAATTTTTTCATGAATAAGGTTGCGTATTTATGGAGAGAAGACATGAGATGAAGTCCTTCAGAAGAGAAATCAAATTGAGCACTTCAGCTGATAGAAAGTAAAAGATTTTTATGGGAGTGCATACTTATCTCATGTAACTTGATACATATATTGATCTCACCTCCACTTCGTAAGATATAAACTAAAAATGCCGCTGTATCAGAGGATCTTATTTGTCCTGGCAACATTTTTACTGACATATGGGCAACTCATATCATCAGTGATATAGACTTCCTTATTATAATGAGCCACATCTTTGGGTCAAAATGTCAGAAATAGAGTCAATTATGTTTAAAAAATGTTGAAAAAATCTCAAGAGACATTCACCAAACCAATTATGCATGCACTCCTGAATTAGTGAGTGATTCAGGACAGAATATGGGAAGTTGGAAAGAGGTAGAAATATTCACAAAAATGCAAAATTACTGGAGAGTTTGTGGAAATTTTTTTCATTGTTGGAGGGCGGATGGATTATAATTATGCACACTTTGGTGTCCCACCCCCACAGACCCAAACCATTCATCAATAAGTTACGGGTTACTAAGTCTGGGCAAATGAATATTTTTCAACTCAATTTTTAATGTAAAGCCTTATTCCCATTACCCATTACCCATACCCATTACCACAGTGCTTACTTATGAACTCCTTTCGACAAAGATATTCTGTTTGCGTAGTGAACATACAATAGTATAGGAAGTTCACACACTGCAAAAAATGAATATCCAGAGAGAAACCATCTGGCATGATAACTGCCATGAATTAATGACTGGCTTTCAATTTGGTGAGAACAGTATACATGAGAAGAATTAGTACCTTATAAAAGACAGACAGATGACATTCATATATTTTTCCAGGCGTGCAACTTTATGAGGAGCATTAATGGAAATAGTTGTGAACACATACATATTGTATTCCAGCCATAAGACAGCTGGTGCCAGGGAGTAACTCACCACACAAGGAATGAGGCCAGCCGCTTTATCCTTCTCCACTGCTTCCTTCAGTGTAGAGCCTCGGAATGAGCACTTTTCATCAACAGGCAAGAGCCTCATCATCATCGACCCCAGAATCCCTGCCTTTTCCACTGACGAATTAGACTGATCTGGAGATGGGAAAAATTATGACTGGATCAATCAGGTGTTATTATTATTATTAAATTGTTACAAGTAGGCCATTGGCCTGGTGGTAACATGTACATATGATGCAAAAACAATAGAAAACATTATAGAAAAGCCCTTGGTCCCTAGTCCTTCAACCACTTTTTAAAAATATGTAAATTTTTCGGGAAGGGCTCAAATAGTTTTGCTGGTAGGTCGTTCCAGTCCCTTAAGGTCCTATTCAAGATGGAGAACTGCTTTGTATTTGTCCTTTGTGATCAGCACTTTATCTTGAACTGGTGATCATTTTTTCCAAAAAAGCTGGGTTTTGATATGTCCTTCCCAAATTCTTTCCATGCTTTTTCCTCACTCATTATTCTAAACATTCCATATAGCCTGCTTCTTTTCCTCCTCTCTTGTAAACTCTCCCACCTTAGAACTCTGAGCATTTCTGAAACACTTTCAGTTTTTTTTAGGTGTCATAATGCATGTGAGAAATTCAATCCCATTTGCAATAAAAAAGAAAAAGGTTTAGTGCTACTGAATTGAATATGCACTTGCATATCTAAACAAGACTCACAAAAAATGACCCTTTGATCAATGGATTTAAAATATAAGGAAACAAGTTTTGCACATGTATAGTATATCAGCAGCACAGGCTTGGCAATTTACGCATGAATACACGTAAGATTCCACCCAATTGGACTAGGATTAAATTTTCATGAGCTAGGAAACATAATTTAAAAACCTGCAAATAAAAAGTTAAGTTATGATTGTGCCTTGTAAAAGAGGAGGACCAAGATTTTTCATTTGGGATCGATGAAAAAGGAGTATCCAAGAGGATGATCTGATTACACAAATGTATGGATTCAATCACATTATGGATTTCATCAGTCTCAAATGGACTTCCAAATAGAGTTGTACCTGATGTATAAGCCACCAGCTTAGCCTTAATCTCCCCCTCATCCATGTCTGGCCTTTCCTTTTTAATCCTCTGAACTGTCCTCTCCTTGGCAGCCAATAGAGCAACCAGGCTAGCTTCACTAGCTGATCCCTGTGAAGACAATCAGCCATTACAATTACGTTCATCCGTGATCCAAAATAGATTTTGCCATTTCAATCTATGTACTTTGTTCATTGAATGCCAAATCAGTCGCTTGACACCCTCAAAAATGAAATATAAAAGAATATAGTCAAATCTCCATGACCGAATGAGAACATGAAAACAAGTTTATAAATTTGTGGTTCCATACCCTTTCCTCAAAAATTCTCCCTCAGGTAGGGGAATGAGATGTTTTACATTCTTCAAAAATAGTGTTGGAAAAACATATTTTTCACATTTGAATTATCACTGCAATTAATGTTTTACCAGGAAAGACATGTAGAACAAGTATTTACGTTTGTATTATTACTGAACTGTATAAACTGATTTAAAATGATTTTCAAGCTATAGTCAATTCAAGGAATGATGATGTTTTCTACTTGTTAAATTTGTAAACAAAACCAAAGATAATTAACAGTGTCCGGCGATACCTTGTGGAAATGTTCGATCTCCATGAGAATAAACTATGAATGGAAAACTTCCACACAATTTTGTGGAAGTGTGTGGAAATTTACCATTCATAGTTTATTCTCATGGAAAACCAAAGACCTTGGTCTCCCTAAGTCCTCTGAAACTGAGCCATTGTACAGTCAATTATGTTGAGCAGAATGCACAAGAAGACTTAAAAGTACATAATAAAGAGAGAGGAAGCAAGTGGGAAGAATAGAGGGAGACAAAGCCCAGCTGTCGCCAACACCAGAACTGTTGACGATGTATTTAGGTGAGAGTGTTAATGGGTGAGTGCAATGGATACTATGGAGGTGGTCTTACTTGAATCACGCCTCCCCCAGGGCCATCGGAGCAATTTAAAAACTCCTTGGGCAACTCGAGCAGTTTGCCTAGCCAGTCCATCATGGCCACTTCCAACTCCGTGCAAGCAGGACTGGTCATCTGTGAAAGAGAAACAGTGCTTCACTACAAAAGATAACTGACAACCCTTATCAAAGTTGCTTGCACTGCGAGAATACAAGCATTCTTCTGGAAACATTGGATAACATATTGGTGACAAAATACTAATTTCATTGCTTACGCAACGCATGAGTAACGCAAGGAAAATGCATGCTCTACAAGATGAATCCAAAATGGCAGTTCACCTAATGTGCTTAGGAATGATTTTGAAGCCAATGGCTTCAACTTGCTGTCTCTGAACACACACTTTACTCCACACATGCCCACGTATTTACATGGTACTTGATACATTACTGAGCCAAAATGTATTGGATTCAAGGTGAGCATATTAAAGAAAAGATACAGTTTATCCTAAGCAACTTAATTCAGCTGCATCTTTTACAAGGATAATGAGAGAATATGATTGGCCTTCTTCAATGGTTTATTAATGAGAAGGAATACGGTTATAGTCAGATATCTGGCAATGAAACGTTGCACAGTCATTCACAAATCAAATAGAACGAGAAGCAATTTCCTTACCCAGCTGAAACCAATGCATCCAATTCCAGCACTCAGCAGCTCCCCCACAATGCCAGGGTATGAGTTGGCGGTTGGATAGTAAGCGTGGAACTGCGGGGAATGCCAGTGTGTCACCTGCAATCAATCACAACTTTATTTGAGTATGTATGTACACTAAAACCTCTATGTAGTGAACCTCTTTACATCATAAACCTCCTTACTTCATACCACCCCTACAGTCCCGTCAGATTAACATGTAAATTTACAGGCAAACCTCTTTCCACTGAAACTCTTTATATCGTAAAACCTCCACTTACCATACCAAGGAAATACCCCGGAGAATGCCTCACTACCTCCGCAAATTGTACCGAGACAACTAGAGACCATTAAGGCAGCCTCGATTGCATACATGGTAATAATAATAATGGAATGACATTTTAAGCAATAAATGTTTCACCCTTATTTATTTTTCTTACACACGTTTAATATGCTGTAATTTTCACGTTAATCATTAGTTGTTGCCATTTTTTCCATATGAGAGTAAACCTAACAGTAAATAAATAAAAAGGTATCCAACTATCTCAATCATTTTAAATGACTGTTGAATTAAGAGAGATCACATCATTTTCTCTCCAATCATGGTAAAAAATCATGCGATAGCACTCGCTTTCTGTTATTTATAAATACTTGTTCACTAATGCCTGCATGTTTGTTTAAACACACAAATATAATGGTTTTAAAGACAGTAGTACCTTTCATTTCCGACCTCTCTATAGTGAACCTCCATACATCAAATTGCCCAAATTTTGGTCCCCTTCATTACGATGTAAAGAGGTTTTGCTGTAATTTATTATTCAAATGGTGAAAGCAGCTGGTACGATATTGGCTGCTCCATCTCAATAAGCCCACCGTAAATGGGCTACAATGGCCTTCTTTTCATCAATAGGGTAGTTTCCTTCATCAAAGAAAACAAAAGGCATTGATGGCGATTCGTTACCCACTATTAGTGTATTCATAATACACAAATTATTTGGTTTTTGAAATACCGGTTTAGACGAATGGCAAGGGTCAAATTTTATCCTCATTTGAAAAAGGCCAGATTGCCGCCCATGCGATTCCACTCCACGTGACGTCACAGGGACCTAGTTTCTACACGAGAGGATAGGAGTTATGCATCGTCAGAGGCTACCAATGCATGCATGAGGCACAGAGCTCAGGGAAACATGTCTTAATAATCACCTATTAAAACTGGCTAAGGTCGGAAAGTTTTCTTCGCTTGATAAGGTATTAATAAACCTTTTTTAAGCCATGCGCTACCAGCCAGGAAGGTACTCAGCTACCCGTTAGCATCCTGCGTCCTATCAGCGCTCAGAGCCTCGATCAAGGTCACCTACCAGGCGGGAGGGGGAACCAGAAATGCGTCGCACGGACTTTTTCCCTTCATTCCTACTTACGCGTCGCGTTTTCGCGCGCTTGAAATTTTTCACTTTTCATTTGATCGCGAAAAATAGATATCGTCATTTAAAAATCTTAAAGCATGAAATACGTACTCCAGGAGTAATAATCTTTCGATTTAGGCAATAAAAAAATAATAGGAAACCACCCTATTTCAAAGATGTTTCTCTCTAATAAGATAGTTTTTACCAAAGTCAAGCTAACCTTTTTATAGTATGAACTATAACATCATATACATACTTTAGCTTAGGCTCACATTTTGGCTCAATTTTTTAAATATGTATATATTTTTACGTAGCTTTTAATTTTGAGCCAATTGCTCCCTCCTCTGTCCCAGAGAGCACCAAACCTGGGTATCGTAGTCCGTTACAATGAACAATAACAAATTTCCCAATTTCTACAGATTTCTTCAATTCTTCCTTGCTCTCCATTCCATCTTCAGTATTTTCAGGAGGGACGCTTGATCTGACTCTTCCACTGCTGTGCCATATCATTCCACCTGTGCCTTGTCCTACAGTATCGCGTCCCTTTAGGACCATTTTCAATCCATGTGGTCCATAAATGCTCTCATTTTTATGTAAAATAAGGAAGTCAACGAGTCGCCATTGGCATTACCACACTAACATCAGATTTAGCTGAACTCTCAATACATTCACGGTACTTGCACCCTCACCGACAAATTACTTTTTTCCTTCCAGGATCATCCGACATGCAAGTTTCGTTGAAGTTATGAATTTTATCTGGCGAAACACCCTTTCCACATCTCAAAGATTGTCAATGTAGTCTGTGATAACTTTTTCATCAATCTGAGCACAACTTCTTTAAATATTTTATGACAACTTGACTGTCAGGTGAGGGTGCCAATTTAAGAATGACTTAACACAGTCACAGCATGGAATATTGTTATAAAAACATAGCACAGCCTTTCCTTGCCTAATGAAGTAGGATTTAACGACAAATCCCAAACCGAGTTCATCAAGCCGAAAACCATAATCGCACATTTTGTAGATATGACTTGCAAAAGCTAATTCTTCTTCCTGCAAAAAAACTTCAGGGTGGCCTGGGGACCTGAAAGTGCATTGCTCAACTTTTATTTAATATGTAGTATTATATTGGTGTATTTTGAAAGGATCGGCAGCCTACTTTTGTGTCATTTCACCAAATTTGATTGTTTCTAAACAACTTTGAAGGTGTTCGCTACTATAGTGAGCATATTTTCGGCTCCCAGGAAGACATTTGTAGTTGTAGGGCATCTTGAACAAACTAAAAACAAACACATGCGATAGAAATATGCCCAATAAACATTTTGCAAGCTATAAATAGAAACATTTAGCCTAAAGGTATTGGGTTTGTTAAAGTACGACCTATTTTGGCCCGAAAATATCTGGGCCGAAGAGGGTCGTATTTTATTGCTTACCGGAACTTATTTAAATTGATATGAAAATGATAAGACACATTGTGCTTCACAGATTTTTAACAACAGAAAAACATACGTTTGCTCGTAAAAGAAAATATGCGTCTTGGGCAGAGTTTGGGAGGATAAAATTGCATGTGGCTTCACTAATCACACAAATTGTGGGATAATTACTTAACAGCTGAACCATCAGGCAGCTTCAACGATACTACTCCTTAGCCAGAATTATTTTAAATATTGCCACAAATACCACTGTGAAGTACGTTTCGTTTTAATTTAAATTTTGGCCAAAGAAGAACCCCCGTAGTAGTCCATGTTCACAGTTCTGTACTTGGAATAGGGTGGTTTCCTTTATCAGAGAAAACGAAAGGCATTGATTGCGATTCGTTAACCACCATTGGTGTATTCATAACATACAAGTTATTTGGTTTAAGAAATCCCAGTTTAGACGAACGGCAATGGTCAATTTTAACCGCATTTGAAAAAGGCCAGATTGACGCACATGCGATGCCACTCCACGATGCCACAGGGACATAGATGCTACACGAGTAGATAAGAGTTTTACATCGTCTGAGATTACCAATGCATGCATGAGGCACAGAGCTCAAGGAAACATCTCTTAATAATCACCCATTAAAATTACCTAATTTCGGAAAGTTTCCTTCTTTTGATAGGGTATTAATACGCCTTATTTAAGCCAAGCGCTACCTGCTAGCAGGGTACTCTGCTACCTGCTGGCAGTCTGCAACTCAGCGGCTCACATATCCTTGCCCCAAGATCACCTCACTTGGTGGCAGCGGATACCAGAATGACGTCACACGGGATTTTCCCGGCATTCATACTTTGCCGTCGTGTTTTGTGCACTTGAAAATTTTCACTTTTCATTTAATCGCGAAAAATAGATATCGTTATTTAAAAATCGAAGTGTGAGGAGTAATAATCTTTCGATTTAGGCCATAAAAAATAATAGGAAACCACCCTATTGCAAGAAAATAAATTATATTTTCTTTGGCAAGGCTCAAAACTTATTCTGATTAGAAAACGAATTCCAAAATATAAAGGGCTGGCATACAGCTGTGTCCATTTTCATACTTATGTTGGATGGAAATTCTGTAATTTCCTAAATAATGAGGGATATTGATAACCCATACTTTAATAATTTCAAAACCCATTACTTTTATAATTTCAAAGATGAAGGAACTTCTAAAACCATTGAGTTTAGAAAATATGAATAAAAGCATAAACAACTAGTTTGTCCATCAAAGAACTCGAAAGATTAAGCATGAATTAGTGAACTGAAAATGAAACTATTTAGCCTTATCTTTCTATATAATGACATTGAACTGCAATTTCAATTGCAGCCGGTATTAGAGCATCACTTACTCCCGGCATGATGACCCTCTCCACGTCCTTGAGCACATCCTCCCACTCCTCTGGCTCCTCCGGCGCCTCACTCGGCAACAGCTTACGCATGTACCCTGGCTCCACTCCAGGTAACACTGGTCTGCAACAACAAGAGAATAATTTTATCAACAAAGGCATCTCAATTGATGCATTTTTATTTCAATATTATATATATTTATATGTACTACATACTTCATTCATTCTGTGACACCTTAAGCGCAAACATTCAAATAAATTCACAGGTAAGGAAAGAAAGGGATAGGAACATATAATAGAAAAAGGACGAGGACAACTGTGCTGTGGTAGATGGAAAGAGCCAGAAATATCAGAGGGTAATCAAATGCTACCTGACTGGGACTATATATATATATATGTACTTGGAAATGTTCCTCGACGAGGTAAATGATACATTGTAAGAATCATTGAATTGACGCCGATGAGTGACTTCCTTACGAGTTGGCTTACGAATTGAGCCAAAGGCAGTGCCAATAAATCCTCAAAATGACGAAAGGCAGACAGATAAGAGTAGGTCACCCCATAATCCCTCTCAAAAGTCTCAGTCAAAGTTTTGGCTGTACAAATCTGAAATTTGAAATGTTTCCGCTAAACAGTACTTTTGCAAATTAAATATCTTTCTCGGGATTGAGGGAGTGAGGTCAAGGGTCAAAAGCTCGCTTTAGTTCAAAAGTTCAACGCCAGGAAAGATCATAACCACGGAAGTTCAACCACAGAAGGAAGCGCGCATTCTTCAGAGAAAATGCCAGAACGATGAATTATGCGCAGAAGGCCAGATATTTTTGTGCCAAATTGCGGTGGATGGCGATAGGAGGAGTATTGGCAGCGATCAAAATATTTATTCAATTTTTTTCAAGCAATATATGACTAAAAAGAATAAAAGGAGGAAATTGGTAAAAAATACATATTTGGAAAATTTTCAAACACAATCATCCAACAAATATAATTCCTAAGCCGTGAGTGTGTTTTTCTCCTGTCCACTGATTTTGAAGACACGGAAAAAATGCTAGGGTAGAGCGGGTTAATACCTTACGGCGGCGGGGCAATCCCTACCGTGCACCATAATTTTAGATCCGATGGAGTATCTGTGGGACCGACTCCATGGGGCCTGAGGGGGGCCGATCCCCCTCAAAAATTCCTTGTAGGTGAGAGGAAAAAATGTGTCAGGCTTCTCGATTTTCCCCGGAATGTCCAGATATCGGGATTCGAATTATCAGGGTTCTAATGTTGATCATATGACTCATCTAAAATGCTTAAAAAACTTAAAACTCACTACTATTACATTTTCCAGGGGAAGATCCCCGGTTTGGGCCCCCCCAATATTTTTTGTAAGTCGGCATCCGTGTGGAGTATGTAGTGAGCGCTGGGAAGTGCTGCTGATTAGCGGAGGGAAAGCGAAACCGATGGAGACAATCAGGGAGCTTCTGCCTTTACGCACGTGCATGCGACGAAAGTTTTTCTGCTTTTTCCAACTTTTCTTATAATTTTGAAGACTAACTCGAACTGAGGTAAAGGAAACGTGTTATTAGTGGCATTCAAACTGGTGCTTTTGAATAGCCCATATCAGGGGCTATTTTTTAATACCAAACTCAAGTCATCTATTGTTCTTATTTTAGGTTAGGGTTGAAAATGCTGCGTCATGTCGTTTTGGGGCAATGCCGTGCTAGTCGCAAGGTTTAGGATTTTGCCCCGCGTTGAACGATAATGCCCCATATATGAATTATGAAGGACCTTTAAATGTGCAATCCTCCCAAGTGCAGGCGAACCTCGATACTCCGATCACACGATAGTCGGAACACCTCAGTAATCCAAACCACCGTCATGAGTCGTGTCTGTACTAATTATGGATTTTCATATTTTGATACTACAATAAAAAATTCAATCGCAAATAGAAAAGGATTTTAAATAATTTCAGTTTATGCTAGCTGCCTTTTATTAAAGCAAAGATGGGGTTGATAATATTTTAATTTTAATGTAAGCTAAAGTGTTTTGCTTATTTCGATGATGGAATAAAACTTTAAATTGCATTCTCCATCTTTGTTTTTCCCCCACAGTCTTTTCAATATCGTTCATCATCACAGGTTAGGGGCAATACCGCACAGAGCGCCTAACTGATGTACGTTATTGCCTCTCGGCACACGGGGCATAACCAAGCAGTGTAAGGGTTTCGTGAAATAAGAGTAACTCTCAAAGTAAGTTAAGTATTCCAAATATGAACCAAGTAATCGGTGGGAAATCGAATTTCCTGCAAAATAATATGATTTCTTCATTAGTTGAAGTTTTCAATTGAAAGATACAGAATGAAAATGCTTTACCCCTCCCTCCCCTACTATCCAGCGACATAACCTTTGAAGTCGATGGTTTGATGCATGAAAATTGCACCAATAATGGCAGTAAGATCGTTAACAAAAACATTGAAATTAATTCATACAGAGGAACACATTGTTGAAGTCAATGCTTCCGAATAGAGAAATATGCGTACGACATCAGAATGATTTTGCAAGTAAATCCCCGACTTTCGGTTAGTCTCGAAAAATCAACGGACATTTCCTACTTTAAGTAAAATTTATCAGCAAAATGTTCAATATTTACTCGAAAAGGGTATTCGTCTGCATTCAGTAATTCATACATGCATTTCAACAAAAAAAAACTCAAAACATGAGACCCATTTGACCGTTATCATTCCATTGCCCCATTCATTCGTTTCGTGGTAAGTGAGAGCAGGTCACCACAACGAAATACCAAGAAATATATTTCGTTAAAGTAGAAACACTTTTCTTCTTTCGTGGATAAAATATTCAATTGAAACAAAATTTCAAATCGAAATGAACGAGATGAAAATAGAGGTGACAGTTGTGGTCAGCCTCCCCGTTGGGATTTTGCCATTTCAACGATAGCATTTCTTAGGAGCACACTGGCCGAAAATCGCTCTTGTTTACACGTGTTGCTACGAAGGCACTCTGACCTTTCATCCACAGGAGCCCATCTCCATCGAGACCCATGGGTCGACAACTGGAAATAAGGTTAAAAACACGAACAGCTGAGCGTGTGACAGCGTAGGCAATGTGTAATAGAACTACGCGAGGTGAAAGTGCCTCGCGGTGCATTTAACTCGCCTGACGTCGCAAAACGGTGCGTGCATGGTGAAAATATGCGTGAATCCACATATTATAGTTCAAATGCTTAAAAACGCCCTCATAATAATTTCTTAACTCGGCCTGGGGTACCACGAAAGATCATGATTCTCTACGGAGAGAGTGCAACGTATTTTTTCAACACCATTAACTAGGTCATTCATGCCAAGAGAATGAGGGCTCAAGGGGAGCCCTTCGAGGATACAACACACTGGGGCCGGGAACCAAGCCAGTGGCTTATACGCCATATCACCCGGGGAGGGGGAGGAGAGGAAGGGAAGAGGAAAGAGGCGCCGCCGCGATAGGAGACCGACGACGCCTCTGGGGTAGGATAGGAGCGGAAGGAATGGGACGGGGAAAAACACCTCAGCGCTATAGAAGCGAAGAGGGCCCAACTAAATAGCGAAACCAGGCAAAGGCATTAATGTTCTAACGATCTTGGAAGATCATTCTATGAGGAAGAATAATCCAACGATCAGATCGTTGGATGTCATTCATGACATTCAGGTACAGCGTCAGCCGGGTGATTGTTGCTTTAATTGTTGGAAATCGTCATCAATTCTTTTTTGAGTGCGTGACATCTTGTCGCCAAACAATGAAACGGCCAAATTAAACTTTGCCTGAATTCGGGATGAACAGTTTTCGTGTTCATATTTGTAGCTAATGCAGCTGTTGCTTCCAATTAAATGGAATTGAAAATTGGAATTATTAAACTTATTTATCTCCTATTTGGAATTCTCCAAATTCTACGACATGATTAACAAGATCCACGCAGGGACAAACCAGACTTAGCATAGAAATTTCGTTTTGAAAACAAACTTAACGGCAGTGTAGCCAAGACCTCCCCTTTCTCGTGCTATCTTCTCCAAACACCTTACTTTTAATTTCAGTTCCACAGAAAAGAATCACCGACACGAAATTTAAAACTATAGTTGGATTTAAACTGTTTATCCTTTTACAAATGACGATGATAACTCATTGACCGAATACATTGATTATGCGTTCCTAAATGCGATAAAATTCATCCAATGGCAGGAGAACACGAGACAGGTTAATTCATTGCAATCGATGTCATGGTGCTCTGTAGAAAAAGCCAATGTCTTTCCCTCTACCCTTATGACATTTCGGAACTTACATTGCACATAGTGATCACATACTATCTAGAAAATTATGCCCAGGAAACATTGTACGAAATAATGATACATTACATTGCCAAACGTATTTTCTTTTCGCGTCGCTGAAATCATTCTACAATTGAGCCAACTTCTTTGAGTGTGCTTCGAATGCCAATTTCACACAAGGCAAGTGAGTGAGAGTCATTTATGATTAATATCCATCCACCATTTCTTTATTCCTGATCTTTGACTTCTCTTCAATAGAGTGGTTCCCTATTATTTTTTATTGCCTAAATCGAAAGATTATTACTCCTGGAGTACGCATTTCACGGTCTTAGATTATAAAATTACGATATCTATTTTTCGCGATTAAACGAAAAGTGAAAAATATTTCAAGCGCACGAAAACACGACGGCTAAGTAGGAATTATGGGAAAAGTCCTTGTGGCGTATTTCTGGTTCCAGCTGTCGGCGTGTGAGGTGACCTTGGGGCGAGGCTTAGAGCGCTAATACGACGCAGGATGCTAGCAGGTAGCAGAGTACCCTGCTAACAGGTAGCGCTTGGCTTGAATAAGGATTATCAATACCTTATCAAACGAAGGAAACTTTCCGACCATAGGTAATATCAATAGGTGATTATTAAGAGATGTTTCCCTGAGCTCTGTGCCTCATGCATGCATTTGTAATCTCAGACGATGTAAAACTCCTATCTACTCGTATAGAAACTAGGTCCCTGTGACGTCACGTGGAGTGGAATCGCATGGGCGCCAATCTGGCCTTTTTCAATTGCGGTTAAAATTGACCGTTGCTATTCGTCTAAACTGGGATTTCTAAAAGCAAATAATTTGTATATAATGAATACACTAATGGTGGGTAACGAATCGCAATCAATGCCTTTCGGTTCCTTTGATGAAGGAAACTACCCGATTGTTTTCCTAAGTGAGTAAGAACTTGTGTTCTTCGTCAATGAGGGAAACGGTTAAAGAAAACATTTAATCGCAAAAGAGAATCTATAAGTGACCCAATAAGTCAACATATGCTACTTTACTATATGCTTGACGTTTTATGCTTTGCACGGCTGAATAAATTAAGCAAAGTTATTCGAGAATATTAAATAATAAGGGGGGTTGGAGTGCAATCGTCCATCTGATGTTCTGAGCCGCTGAAGTAAGTCCGAGTTAACAATAGGAACTACAAACCCGGTCGAAATAACTTACGAAAACTTTCAGCAGAAGAGAAAATAATTCCACCCGATCCGTACTTATTTTTGAACTGTAGGAGGTAGCAAGAGAGAATTTCACTTCCGCGTTTCACTCGAAAATGAGTAAAATGATCAAACTAACACTTTAAAGCTCGCTTGTGAGCGGACACCTGTAAAAATGGACAGATTTGAGGTGATAATGCCAATGAGTTTCCAAACAAAAAGGTCGTCGCCGTCTTCGTTGATAGATGGACTCACTCGTAATGCATTCTAACGCTCCGTGAACAACTTCCGATTCTCGCTTGTTTCACAATAACGAATGCGCGGTTCCACGCAAAACTCGAAAGGAGAACGACACGTGGAGTAAACAACCCCAAACCATTCATCAAACCTTCTCGACAAAATCAATCCACAATCACCGATTCCTATTCAAACAAACCTAATCCTCCTTCCCACTACGTGACAGCAGCAATTTACCGCGACACTGATAGTACTAGTACTGATTGTATTTCATACTTGTATCTTCCCCATATTGGAATATTTCTCATAAATCTGGTCTAAAGGCCTGTTTACACGATACATTAACACGTACGAATTAATGTCTGTTTGCATGAGTGATTTTTGTGGACCGGAACGGAACATGTGCGAATGCATGAACCAAATTAGAACAGGTTCTATTTTCTGTGCATGCATTCGCACAAGTTGGGTGGTTACACGGTGCATTTTGGCGTTCATTCTCGCGTTCATATTTCGACACTAACCCGTGCGTGTTAATGTACCGTGTAAACAGGAATTAATGCCCACTGAGGTCTACTAACTATATCAACTTTGAATATGCGGTAATTAGCTCTACGGCCTTGGCAGGTAAATGTTAAATAAGTTGATCCAATAGGCGTAACAAGTGTGACTTCTTACGGCTTTTGGAGCTTCTTATTTAACATTTATACTTCAACATTATTTACGATGGCTCAATTAAAAGATTATCCGTATAAATTTTAATAACTCCAACAAACGTTATTTCGCAATAGAAAAAAAAATCAATGTGATCACTCTTGACATTTCTGAGCTAGAAAAAAATTCGAGGCTCTGCTGAATACCAACGTTAACACGTTTATTTTCTTTATCTCAAAATATATGTGCATACAACAATGGGATAACTTTAAAAGTGAAATTCGAGTTCACGTCAGCTATTTATTCAATCATTTTTTTCCGCGTTGGTTTTGGAGTAAACCAGCACAAAAACTAAACTACTAAAGTGTGCAAAATAAGTATTGGAGGCGGATTCGATGGCGTTAATCGCAGCTGTTGTCACAGACCGTCAATACTTCCCAGACAAAGAGAGGGTCGTTAGTTTGTGAAAATACCGAGCATGATTACTAAAAGAAAAGCATCAATTCATAATCGTCAAAGCTGCATCGTACGTGAGAATTCATTCAGCGTAAAAATCGATCTCACTTTTGAGAGCTTAAAAATTTCAAGATTGATCAGGATATAAATTCATACTTGAATTTCCAATTGGAAGTTCTTCCACGCCCTCCAATAAAAACTGTGCAATTTCTGCTGTCGTTTTATAAATGAGTCATATCGCGGCCGGAATCTAATCTGGACACTAAATTATACAAAAAGAAAAGTTTGGTAACTTATAATATCAGACCTATGATTCGACAAATTTTGGCCAGCACGTAGGGGGAGTCCTCAACAGATGACATGTTGTGATAGGAAGGAACTTATTAATGATTAATCTTAAACCCATTGTGCGGAGGACTTGAACGTTTAGAAAAGGGTACCACGTCGGCGCTATCTTATCCGAGCGTTATCTTCCTGAATCGTCCAAGAACTTGAAAAACAGTAAGCATCAAATTTCTTTAGCGATGTCTGCCGCGCCATTCATGTAAGATAAAAAAAATATATAACAGCTGCTGAGAAAGACGCAGCCTATAAGTAACCATGTTCGGAACAAGGTATTGAATTGAGAACTCATCCACAACAGTCAGATTTAATGATTAATGGGAATTTGAAAGCACTTCACGCTTCCAAAATTATAAACAATTCAAGAAATCTTTTCAAATTATCCTTCCTTTAGTGTTTTACGTTGATAAAGAAGACACGGAGGACATACCTAATGTAAACCATGCAATAAATGTCCTTTCAGGAGCACATTAACCCTTAGCCGGTGACGTGCGCTCTGAGAGACCGCTGCGTTTCAAAAATTATGATTTTTTTTCAAAATTGCTATTTCAAATTATCTATAATCCTCCTGAGCGTTACAATTTTGTATGATGAGGACATAGCACTCTTAAAATTTAACGTTCCTATTATTTATTTCTGAAAAATTTGCAACTGAATTTGTGTAGCGGTCTGTGAGTCCTCACGTCACTAAATTGGATAAACCAATAAACGTAATGCTGGTGGAAATAATAAAAAAAATGTAAAAAAACAATTCCTAGTGTTTTTTCAAGAATGAAAATAATAATAATTAATGGTTTGCAAGGATGCATGTTTAGTTTCATAACGTGGATAATAAACTATTTAATTACGAAAAGTACGATAATAATAACAACTCAATTGTTTTTTATATCAGTTTTTGATTCTGTTTCAAATAACAATTTTTACTGAAAAAGTTGGTTCGTTTTGGGAATGCATAATATTAAATATTAGTTTTATAATAGCGGAGAAGTCAAAGAAACATTAAACTAAGCAAAAAAATGACTTTGCCACGTTTTCTTAATTTTTGTTTTGTTGCGGTCTCCCAGACCGCACGTCACTGGTAGTGTAACAAGAATTGCACGTCACTGGTTAAGGGTTAACAAGAGAAGCATTTAAAAGCACAGCTGTCGACACTAGGAACTTTCCTTTTCATAGTTTTCTTCCAAACGGTCCAAGTGGTCAGAGATTTTGACTGGCAGGATTGTATCTACTGGTTGAAAAAAATTGTAGCGAGTGCAGTTTCGAGACTGGTATTTCGAGATTACGGTTTAAGTACGGAATATTCTCCGGGGCCAAGGTCCAGCGAAACGAGGGCGAATACGACGGAATCTGAGGAGAGCGAGGAAGTGGACAGAGAGGGTTCATGATGAGAGAATATTTTCAATGTCGAAAATGGGAACTGAAAATTGTAGGCATATTTAAGATAAATGCCAAAACATCTTTCTGCATGAATGGAATTCATCGGTTAATTTATTAAATATTCGACTTTATAAAAGCTATAAATTTACCAGTTGTTTTTTTTTTAAATTAGGGGTAAATATGATTAAAAAATATGATAAACATGCGATTACCAATTTGTATAAGTAGTGCTTGTATAGTATGACCTACCTCTAACTCTTTGTGATTTTAAAGAAATCCATTGATCAAACTATTTTAAGAAATAATTTTTAGAAGCAAGAAAAAATTCGGTCGCGCAAATAAAGCATATGTGCATACATTTACAAGTTGCTTCATTGTCGTCTCCAATTCTGAGTTTTAGTCATGCACAAAAAATACGCCATTTCAAGGCAAGATATGCTAAAATTCACTTTTTAAACAGATCATAGTCCGTTCCAGTAGCAATAATGCCTATATCGAGTACATCTGATGAAATTCCGTCACATCAACTGAAGCTCACGGAAATGACTTCCATTTGATGTTACCTTTAAATACTTACTGATGTAAATTCTCATGTTAAAGATCGCTATCGACTTAATCAATGCTCTTGATGGTGGACATGATCACCACCAGTCCTTGTTCCTATGCAAACATAACACCTCGGCATCCACTGCTGTTGTCGAACCAATAAACTCGGGAATCAAGACTCATTGCAGTGCCAGCAAAAGCTTTTAATGCGGATTACGTAAGAATACTGGTTCCAGTGCTTGCCTTGTCTCTCACCTGGACGCCTCCAATCTCAAGTTCAAGGATAGTGAAAGCCATGAAAGGGGAAATCACGCCCTTGAGTTGTCTTCATTGTCCACGGATAGCAACTGAGAAATGAATTCCCAACCAATGGAATATCACGAAAAAGCACAATTTTCCCACTACCTGAATTTGAAGTCCGCTGTAATAGCATCCACTGTCGAAGCGTACGTAAACGCACACACAGACCGAAGGCATACATCTCCAATAGAGCAAACAAATATACAGCATCCAGTATATTCACATCAAATTATGTCCAAAAGTGAAATGAAATTATTACAATTCGGTGCTGACCATAAACTCTTAGTAATGAAGCCGTAACAGGCTGTGCGAGGAAACCGTTTGCATAAATATTCTTTATGGTAATTCCTAAAACTATCAAAATATCAATGCGCTTCACTCCATCACGCCACCATCCATTATTCTGATTGAAATCGAAATGTAATGTATAATTACGAAGGATTCAGCCCATAGACGCCGCATAACTGAAATGAGTAATCCTAATATCCTCATCCTAATATACAAATGCATCGAAACAACCAAAGGACGAAGGAGTTCGCATTGTAAACATATTTGTCTTTGCCGCCAAAATATGTATTTTTTCTTTGCTAATAGCATTAGTAAAATATTTTCCATTCATGGTGAAAGTCATCATTTGGTGAATTTTACTTTGCGCTGATACGATACAGGATGCTAGCAGGTAGCAGAGTACCCTGGTAGCTGTTAGCGCATGGCTTAAATAAGGATTATTAATACCTTATCAAAAAAAGGAAACTTTCCGAGCTTGGGTAATTTTAATGGGTGATTATTAAGAGATGTTTCCCTGAGCTCTGTGCCTCATGCATGCATTGGTTATCTCAGACGATGTAAATCTCCTATCTACTCGTATAGAAACTAGGTCCCTGTGACGTCACGTGGAGCGGCATCGCATGGGCGCCAATCTGGCCTTTTTCAAATGAGGTTAAAATTGACCCTTGCCATTCGTTTAAACCGGTATTTCTAAAACCAAAAAATTTGTATATTATGAATACACTAATGGTGGGTAAAGAATCGCAATCAATGCATTGCGTTCTCTTTGATGAAGGAAACTACCCAATTGTCCTCGGAAGGTTTTGCAAAGTTTTCCGCGTCGGGGGAAGCGACGATGATAATAAGAGCGCACAGCTGTCTGGAAGTGGCGATTACTCCTTATTACGTCATCACGCACTCGGACGAAGTAGTGACGATCAAATGCGGGTTTTACCCTACCGACTGAAAGATGGCCGTGACTCTAGAAAGAACACAACATTGAATCTGACCTCGTGGCCGTATTTTTTGTCCTATGCAACTATGACGTCGAGGTTGGCTGGAGGACGAAATAGTGACGGGTTTGGTTGGTCTACACTAGATTTTGAGAGCACGGCACAGAGATCAAAATGTTATGCCTGCGATTAGTGCGGCAGCGGTGAATGAAAACACTATACAATACTTACTGCATTCATTAATATAAACTTGCCGTACGAATATTAACTCCCCACTCTTTGAGTTTTATGTTTGTTTCTGAGCGGAAAAAAACTCGAAAGTGCCTTCGTTAATGCCACACCGTGGCTCTCCTACAATCATGAATTCAGTATTGTATCCATACGAAAGTAAAGGCCGTTTTACACGGTACACGGCATTGCGCTATCTGACGTACGTGCGAAGGCGCAATCAAAATTGCGTCGTGTAAAACGGTGAATTGCTAGAACACATGCGAGAATGCGTGGATGCGAGACGGCAAAATAGCCCCTGTTCTTATTTCGTTCATGCATTCGCGCAATTCCACGCCATTTTAGAAATTAATGCAGCTCTAACCTGCGCAATTCCATGCCCCGTGTAAAACGGCCTTAAGAGGGAAATCTTTGAAGCCATGTTGGGATTTCATTCTTTTTTTTGGGTCAGACGCTGCATGAAACTATGTTGAAAGTTTACGAAAAAAGGAATTCTCAAGTTTGTTTTTCCTCAGTCGAATCGATCCAAAAGTTCAAAATTCTCACGATGACTGCGAAAATAATCTGAGAATAAATGTTGGATTTTAACGTTTCCCTCAGCTTATGGTTATTACGCAACCGCCTTGATTCCTTCATTTGTGTTTACTCCGAGGGTCTGCAGTGAGGCTATCCGCCAAAGTGGCGAACCCCCTTAAACCGGTAGCGCCTGAATTAAAAATTCATCCGAACTTTTTCGTAATATTCAATTTTAAAATCAATTCAATTATGATTGATTACGTAAAAAAATTTATACTTTTGGCACTAATAGTCTTGCAGATATAGTCTGGTACCATGTGGTACCGCATTGCCCATAAGGGGTAAAAAATCGAAATTAAATAATCATTTCGAATTTCACATTTTAATGCCAAAAACGTTAAATATTTTCTTTTTTTTCGTGAAAAGAAAGATTCATTTTCATCCAAATTTACTCTAAAATGTCGGATCTTACTTAAAAAAGCAAACTTTTCTGAAAAACGTAAATATAAATATACTTATCCGTTTAAAACTCTCAAAATGCCAAACAAATTACAGTAAATAACAAAAAAGGTGCGATTAGTATTGTACCACCAGCTGGTACTGGTTAATTTACGTCGACTATGAGTGGTCCAGATGACTTCCACGGGTTGGAAACCACGGCTTCAAACAGACGAGAGACGAACGCTGATATTATTCGGTGGCGCCAGAGGGCAAAAGGATAAGAGTGACGTATTTGGGGACCCACGGCGCGGCGGAGGTCAAGAAGTCAGCGCGACCCCTGAT
Organism: Ischnura elegans; assembly: GCF_921293095.1. Classification (NCBI taxonomy): domain Eukaryota; kingdom Metazoa; phylum Arthropoda; class Insecta; order Odonata; family Coenagrionidae; genus Ischnura; species Ischnura elegans. The sequence continues at coordinate 106,178,871 of NC_060254.1, read as the reverse complement.
ATCAATCAATCGCCTTTCGAAGCGGAAAAGAAGAGCTCCGAGCGGCGAGAGAGCGAACCGCCGTCGTCGTCAAAACAGGAAGAGCGCTGCTCACCCCACCCACGACCCGTTGGACGTTAGCCACACACACGCGCCGTGTCAACACGAGATTGACCGGATTAGAAGATCCTGAAGAGCGGAAAATGGAGATCCAGATACGATGCGCAAATTTGCGCTCGCTGAGCGCGGATTATTTTATGGAGTTTCTGTTTAGGAAAGTGACACGAAAACGTTTTCAATAAAAGGTACATTGTATGTATGTAATTATGCGTTTATGTAAGATAGTTTGTTATCCTTGTGTACATTTTGAAATATCACAAGTGAATGCAATTGGTAAGATAAAAAATCACTGAATGCAAAGAAATAAATTTTTCTTTTCATGTATGTTTTCACCAGACCTGTACAAAAAGTGTATGATGGTAGCCCCATAACTATTCAATAAGGGGTACCTATATATTCCACAATTATTAAAGTGTTTTCCGATGTAATAAATTTGAATATAAATGGAATAAAGTTATATTTTATATATTATATTATATATTTGGCACCAAAAGCCTCCACATCTAGGGGGGCCATGGGCACCCCTAGGATAAATTGTGTTGGACTTACCGTAGTTTAATATCGGAAAGCAGAAATAAATGAGAAATGGCGTGAAACTCTTCGCGGATTCAAATGTATTCTTACAAGCGAATGCTTTCTGAAATCATCGTGCCTTAATTACCTTTAAAATGAAATACTTCGTTCTAACTATACTGCGTGCTTATTTATGACATCATTAGGTTCTATAAAAAAATCCCAGTCTCAGGATCGATTGATCATGATGTAATTCCCGTAAAAAACTCACCCCAAGTTTATTTCATCACTCATGATAGCTTTCGAAGAGTGTTGCTTGAGGGCCGTTCCAAGGGCACGAATATTTAAATATTATTATCATATAAGAAACCTTAAACAATCCCAACCCCTTACTTGTATACTTATTAGTGATTAAAACAGAGTTACATTTTGGTCGGGAAGGACATAAAGGGAAATTCAAGACGAAAATGGGGAACACCCACATCGAGAAGCATTGGAAGTCCGAAGTAAATCAATGCTATGATTGCAACACGAATAATAACAGCCTTTTACAATTCCGAAAACTATATACCAGAGTACCCTTTTACTCGCCTTTAGAGATGAATTCGCATCTCATAAATGTCATCTATATGTCGAGAAAGTGAGCGTTCACTTTCTCGAAACCTTCGCGATTGATTGCAGGGGTCGCGCTGACTTCTCAAACCACTTTCTCGAAAATATTTTTATTTTATTTAATGAAAAGTTTCTAAGATGCGTAAAAGCGATCAATTCTAAGAACGTATGACCTGATGTTGACGACAGAATACTTAGAAGATGTTCCTGTTTTGATGCTGCATTCTCTATTGAGGATATTTCAGAAGTTTAATGGCTGCGTGCGCGTTGAACAGGATTACGCGTCAACAAATGCTCATAAATATTCACATGCAATTTTATCACGCCGAGGAGTGACCAGGAGACACTGGGAATCGATGGAGGCGATGACACAAAGACTCCAGAGAATGGCGCACCGGAATAACTACTCTGCATGCATACTCGGTATTTTATCTCAGTTCTGCACTTGCTAATCCTCGGACCAGTGGCGTAACTATGATGGGGGATGAGGGGATAGATTTTGAAAGCACTCTAAAGCCTCAGACAAATAACAAATTATTTAAAAACTTTTGTCTAGTTTCGACGTATTGTAACTGCATCTACTTCAAGTTAAATTTTAATTGCCACAATGATATAAACTGCATTTCCAGGAATGTCAATTTCCAAAATTGTTGATATGGGTGTGTGGGGTCCCCTCCCGTGCCCCCCCCCCCCCTAAAGCATGTTCCTAGTTGACCCTGTCTGCCTCGCGCTTTGTTCTCGTTACTGAGCAATCCCAGAGGACATCGCGGCCGCCGGAAAAATGCCGACCAAGGAACATCCTTTGCATCGGTGTCTGCGAACCCTTACCTGTCGCGGATGTTCTCCAGGTAGTCGGCGATGTAGTCTATCGTCGCCTTCCCAAATTCGCGAAACTCCTTGGCGTCCATCTCCGATGCAATGGATGTATGCGCCGTGGAAGATCGCGATGGCTCGCTGCTGCGGGTGTCGGCGGAGAAATGCCATTCAAATAGACGTCCCGGTGGTGTCTCCCCATGGCGGAGGGGGTGGGCGGGTGGGAAGGGGATGGGGGAGGGAGGGGAGGGAACGTCACGACGCGAAGGGCTGCATGGATGCTGGGATTCCCGCACTCTACGTCACTATGACGACATCAGCGGTAACTTAGAGATTTTCCGGGACTACTGAGACAAGAGTTCCCAAGTACTGACATAAGACTATGTGCACTAATACGGAGTGCAGCTTAAGATAGGTCGCGATACCCAATTAGAGACTGTTGAATCCGTGAAATATCTAGGAGTTAGACTCAATAATGATCTATCGTGGAATAAGCATATTCGAGAAATAACCGGTCAAGCTAATCGTAAAATGGGTTTTGTTAAAAGAATATCAGGAAAGTGCGACGACAAAGTGAGAGAAATTAGCTACTTTTCCCTCGTAAGACCACATTTAGAATACGCTGCGAGTGTTTGGGACCCTCATGAAAAAGGCTTAATTACAGAGTTAGAACGCGTGAACAGAAGAGCTGCCAGGTACGTGAAAGGTCGTTACGATAGTCTTGTTAGAGTAACTGACCTCTTAGATAAACTCGGATGGGAATCTCTGTCGGACCGTAGATTGAAAAATAGATTAAACCTTTTAGATAAATTCAAGTACAGTGTCTTTTTTAACGAAGTAAACCATATCTTACGGACGCCAACACACTACGGAAGATCAGATCATATAAATAAAATAAGAGAGATAGACTGTAGAACAGACAGATTCAGAATGTCATTTTTTCCGCGATCAATAAGAGATTATAACGGCAGCGATGGAACTCATAGATATATTGCATGACTTGTAGTGTAGCCTACTAACCTATGTAAAACTTAATGCATGTTTCTTAATGCAATTATTATTTCTAACGGCATATAATAGTTTAGTTTGTTAGTATACGGGACGTTTTTTGGACGGTGTGGTGTGCATGTGGGAGTCCAAATGCATGCTGCATGCTGGTGATTGATCACCCCCTGCCAAACACCCTAGAGGTGGCTCGCAGGGTATTATGTAGATATAGATAGGTCCTAGGTGTGTTTATTACGCCCGAATCGTCAATTTGAACTCAACGGAACTATTGCCTCGTCAATTTTTCGGGACATCGTGCAATCAAATTACTTATAGAGCCGATAGTTGCTACCTTTGACTGCGACGCGAAAAACCTCCGACGCAGAGTAACATTTTTGTCATTTTGCTCATATTTGTTGTCAATATGATCACTATGTGTGCGTTAATTATAATACCGTGCGTTAATTTAGTGCCGTGATGGCGCGAAGCAAAATAACCTACAAAACCAAATTAAACGTGTTTGAAGTATGGCGCATGTTTTAATTCATTTTTTTGTTGCTTTTTTCGGGGTGGGCACACGAATCAAGATGAAGTTCCCGAAAATTTCCAGGCTATTTAGTCAACTTTCGCTATTCTCCCGACTGGCGCTTATCTTGAAAAATCCGAAAATCCGTTTGACACAGTTCTTCACTCATTTGAATCCACTACGCAGCGAACGTCTCCCCAGAATCATTATTTGAAGCAGACCATTTGCAATACAGTACAAGTACTATCTCCAAAGCTACTTTTCCTCGTGTAAATATAGGTAACATTATGTAATTCCTATCGAAAAATCTACGAAAAAGGCAAGAGTTATATTTGTTCGTCGATCAAATGTTTGGTCGAATATATTTGTGTCGGACTGGAAATTCCTCTCCTATCCCACACTCTTGATCCTCATCCCTAACAGGGGTGCAGCTAGGAATTAAGGCTGGGGGGGGTTTAGGTGCAACTTATACCGGGGCGTGTGGGGGTATGGAATACCCACCAGGATAAGCGTTAGGTGCGAGATTAATGAATTTCGGAATTTCAAGATAAATGGTTCAAAATGGTGAGTTTTACGGCTTTCTGAGGGATAATTTACGAAACCTTACACTATTCTAGTAATAATTTCAGTCCAATTAAGTAAAATGGATTAAACTAAAAAAATTCTCTGAGCTCTGGCGGGGGGTTTTATCCCCCCCTCGCTGCGCCACTGATCCCTAATACTGACTAGAGCTAATCTTTTAACACTGATATATACCGTAAACACGGATTACTTGAACCCTGTGGGCTAACTTGAGCCAAAAACTGAAAAATGAAGTTTGGTTCTTTTCGCTCTCTCAACATCAGTAAAGCGACGTAATTCAGTGCTTTGCTGGTAGGCTTATAGGCAGTAGGTAGACAATACATCGAGTCTAGGAGGTCACCACCGAGAGAAATACTGGTTATATAACTTACACAGATGTTTGTTGTTTATTTCACTCCGCAAACTTTCGCCTGTATAGACATCAGGAATAGCCTAAAACCGGAGATAAGTGCATACCTTTCATACTAGGTTTGTTGTCAAAGCATATCGAGGCCTTTTTATATCCTAAATAGCTCATTAACTGTACAGTATGTTTTTAAGTACAACTAGTATACATTATCTAAAAACTCGGGTTACTTGAGACTATGTGCTCAAGTAATCTACTGCTACTTTTCTTGCTCTTCAGTCTATAAAGAGTTTGGGCTCAAGCCCCCCCAGAACGAAATTCCTGGCTACGCCAATGGCTCAAGTTCCCCACAGCAATATTGTCACTGTTGAAATGTTTAAGGACTGGGCCACCTATTATTTGCTTTTTATTTTTAAGAAACAAGAGGGGAAGAAGGTGATAATTGAACACAATCTTACTTCACACCTCAGTATCAATTTTATTCATTTCTGTGATGCATACTTCGTTTGTCTCCCCCATAAGTCATCCCACCTCACTCAACTACTGGATGTGGTGTATTTTTGGTCACTCAACATGAAGTGGAAGTGCGTCCTTGACCGATGGAAAGAATAAGATGCTGGTAAAAGGATCGGTGCTTCCAAAGAATCAGTTCCAAGCGCTGTTGCGAACTGTTTTAGAAGACATTGGTGCAAACATAGAAAGCAACCTATAAGTAGGCATAAAAAAAGCTGGAGTAGTGCTTATACACGAAAATCAGATTAAAAGCCATTTGCTAAATCAATAAAAATCCAAAGCAAATGCAGACTTGTCTATGATTGAGAACGCATTTCTTCAATGACTGCAAGAGAAGAGAGGTGAGTTTGCTACACCTCACATTACTTAGAAGAAAAGAACTCCAAGTGTCACCTGGATAAATTGTAAGAGTGCCTGACTTCTTCTGTACCAGTGCCTCTGCGGAAAACAGCACCCATCAGGAAAAAGGTCCTAAAGAAAAGGCGCAATAAAGAAACTAAGACTAGAAACAAGAAACTTTAAATTCGACCAAGAAACAAAAACATTAGAAGACTCTGCATCAGAAGAAGATGACGCATTCAGTTTAAGATCAGGAGGCGACAGCGAAATCAGCCTCGAAAATGCTGATGAGGAACATATAGAACATGTGCCTATGTGTTCTTCCTAAGCCAAGTTATCAACAACACCATAGTCTGAAAAGAAAGATGACCTAGAAATGGGCAATTTAGTTCTGGGAAAATATGGAACGAGAAAGAATATCCAAGAATCATCCTTTGTATGGGAGCAGAATGCGTGAGATTCGACTGCGTGGAGCCCACGATGTAAGCTTGGAAGTTGCTAAAAAAACAAGGTGTCTTGTCGTACAAATTTGAAGATGTGGTCAAGAAAATTGAACCCCCAAAATCAATAAAAAGAAGTTTATTTTCTTATACTGGATTCTACACTTGCTATACGCAAATATACTTTTGCTTGTACAATGTCATTACAGTGTTGCTCAAACTAATTTTTCAAATGCATTTTTGAAATTAATATTTTTAAATCATGTTTTTAGTAATAATTGATCTTTAAATTTACGTTTTGAAGCTTACGGGAAGATTATAAACTATTTATTGTAATAACTGTTTCTCTATTGGAACTCAAACTGCCTTCAAATGGTTGTTACTATGGGAATTAGGATCTGGGGTCAAGTAACTTCTTGTTAATCTTTAGGTTAACTTGAGCCCAAATAAAAATTCAAAAATAAAAGTATTTACTATGTCACAAACATTGCATTTTGTATGTTAAATTATTCGTAATTAACTATACTTTAAACATATAAAATGAGCATGCCGAAGAAAACAATATGTTGTACCCATCTTATAAACTAAAATTGAAACTTGAAGCACGAACGTGGTGAAAGGGCTCCATATTAATTAAGAAAGACACTTCGTTTCTTCCACAAGTTTATAAAAAATTCTATTTCATAACACATGTTACACCATTATCAAATACTGTATTTGATAATGGTTAAATAACCGAAACCGGTAATAAAATAAGAGTTTTTATAAGATTGTAGAAGAAACAAAGCGTCTTTCATAATTAATGTTAAAGGTTTCAAAATATGGTCTCAAGTAGCCCGTGTTTACGGTCATTCTCATGTGTTACATCACATGGTCCGTGAATTTCAACCGACGCACAATGGGCGGAAATCGAAAAAAGCTTGACAAATCTAATATCTCCGTTATTATTCAACGTAGATCCACGATAATTTCGATTTTAAATTATTATTACCTCCTTAATCCGAATCTAATGTTATTTTTGCTCTAGAACAATCAGGGACTTCTCTAAAATAAAATGGCGGAAACAGTAAAAATTCCCTAATTTTAATATTAAAAGCGCTTCATGTTAGATGCCTATTAAATTCATACAAGTACTATCAATGACTTATAAACTTCGATACATAACCATAAACAACTTTACCGTGATGTATCGATGCATCATAGAATATGTATCGATGCGCGGTATATTTATATTATATTAAGGATATGGATTTTATCAATGTATTCCACGGAAATACAGACAAGTATTTTTCGATTATTTTCATTAGAAGTTAAAACCATATTTCTGTATCTGAAATAAATGACTAATGAAATGGAAATAATGGATACCTGAGTAAATACAGTTATAGGTCTTCGTCATCTGAATCATTCTCGTCTCCATCCGAGTCTGCGTTCTCGTCAATCAGGAGGTTCCTAGCTCCTTTAGGTACCTTCACATTTCCGTGATTCGTATCGATTTATGAGGATATTTTTGCGTCCGAAGATAGGAAAAGTCTTCGAAAAATATCTTCGAACGACACCAGTCTTGAAACTTTTCTGGAGTGCTGCTCCCTGAACCTCCTAATATCCTTGTGCCTCCTCCGACAATTGTCCAATGGGTAGCACTGCTGCGTTTACAATAGACGCTCCATGTATTAGAATCTTATGCACAGTTGGGGGCATAAAATACCATTCATAGTGCTCCACATAAAGGGCAGCAGTGGAAGAGCAATACTCGAGGATATGATCTACGTCAGTTGGAAGTCCCAAATTTCCCAAAAAATCCTTTACCTCTGCACCTCCTTCAATGCTAAATTTTTTTTATAGAAATTTGAATGCCAATAGTTTTTTCGACTCTATCGTCTACACCATTCCTTGGCACATAGCATCGTGCAGTACCTGTCGTGTCACTTCCCTCATCTATATTTTATCCGCTGTCGGAGATAAAAACTTCTAAATCTACAAGCCACAAAATACAGCTACATTTTCTAAAGCTGCCTTATCAACAGTAAATATTTCTACAACCAGTGGTGTTAATCATACCTGTGACCGATTAATATACTCCCTCCGTCGTGTGCGACCTCTCTGTATTAGAGTAACTTCGACAACAGGTAACCAATCGATGTGTTCACCGAGGAGAACTCACTCGGCGTATTTCTGGTTCCCGCTGCCGCCCTGTGAGGTGACCTTTAGGCGAGGCTTGAGCGCTGATACGACGCAAGCTGCTAGCAGGTAGCAGAGTACCCTGCTAGCAGGTAGCGCTTAGATCAAATAAGGATTATTACTACCTTATCAAACGAAGGAAACTTTCCGACCTTAGACAATTTTAATAAGTGATTATTAAGAGATGTTTCCCTGAGCTCTGTGCCTCATGCATGCATTAGTAATATCAGACAATGTAAAACTCCTATCTAGTCGTATAGAAACTAGATCCCTGTGACGTCACGTGGAGTGGAATCGCATGGACGCCAATCAGGCCTTTTTCATATGCAGTTAAAATTGACCATATGCCATTTGTCTAAACTGGGAATTCTAAAACCAAATAATTTGTATATAATGAAAACCCTAGTGGTAGGTAGGTAACGAATATCAATCGATGCATTTCGTTTTCTTTGATGAAGGAAACTACCCTATTGCAGCGATTGTACGATGTTACTTGTAAATATATACAAAACGAGTAAACAAGCTGAAATGAAGTTGTGATTCAAGTATCGCTCCATGGGGACCCGATACGACAAACATCGCTGCAATAGCAACACATTCTGCAAACGGCTGACGCAGAGTCAATAACAATTGCATTTATTGAAGTTTATATTTCATGATACACTTTTTTATCACTTAAAAACTTTTCTGCATTAAAAAATTACTGGGCCTCGTGCGCTTTCCTGTCTAGGTGTATTTGCTTAATTGTCATCACCTAGCGACACAGAATTTTTGTGTTCCATTGGCTAAAGGTTATTTGAGGTAATAAGGCATTCTTACATCAAATTTCTGCTCCAGGGTAGAAAGTGATGGCCTATTTCTCACACAAAAGTAATAATTAACTCGAATCACCTTGGCACATATTCATATATTGGTAAATATAAGCATAAGTCTTAATTAATAAACGCAGAGAGCTCCTTGCAATGTAAGTCTTGTAATACGCAAAGTATAAAAGAAGTGAAATCTGGGGCATGTAATCATTAAATAATTGCACACAATATAGTCACCTAAATCGAAACGAATGATGGATTTGCAATAATGAAATGAATCCCCCCATTTAGTACATATATTCACGCACATTCGAAATAATTGCGGTGTGTATTGCAAAAGTAAGTTTCATTGCCAAAGACAACAAAAGGAGTAAGAAAAAATCAATTTCCTTGAGAAGTAGAAATGGCACCACAAACTTTAGAATGAGTGTGTTCATTTTTCGAAGGGAAGGGCAATAGAACCAATCAGAATTGTTCGTTTCGCAGTCAAATGGGATCATTGTGCGGGATGTTTGGACATTCACTGGCGATCGAATGCCCCTGACACCTAGGGACACCTTCCTTATGACATCAATTGAGGCGCCACAGGCGCAGGCCACAGGCGCATAAATCCAAAAATCGCTTTCATATGCCAACACCGAGTGGGCACCTACTTACGACGCGTAGTTTGTCAAGATATCACCAAATATCGCGGAGTCAATAGTGATTTTATGAAAGTGACGATTAATCATCGTCCAGTCATATGGTGATCGTCGGATGAATCGTTCCCTGATTATCACCATTATCGAGGTTGAATCACTCGCGCGATATGCCGTTTTGATCGAGATACATTGAAATGATCATATCGCGATACCCGACGAAGGAAGACCTCGATCGCACTCCAATGATCAAATTGTCCTCATATGGTTGGGAGTGATGGCGGTAGGCCCAGGCCATTGATTCTCGTTTTCCTTCCGCCCGGGTCTTCACCTCGCCAAGGTAACTCGAAGCGAAGCGAAAATTTTCTCCGCGATTATTCTCCTTCTTTTCGCCTCGCCGATTGGTAACCTCAGACAATGTAAAACTCCTATCTACTCGTATAGAAACTAGGTCCCTGTGACGTCACGTGGAGTGGCATCGCATGGGCGCCAATCTGGCCTTTTTCAAATGAGATTAAAATTGACCATTTCCATTCGTCTAAACTTGGAATTCTAAAACCAAGTAATTTATATATTATGAATACACTAATAGTGGGTAACGAATCGCAATCAATGCATTTCGTTTTCTTTGATGAAGGAAACTACCCTATTAAACTCATTGGGATAAAAAATACAACATAATAATTATGTTCAGCGGCAGTAAAATCACGAGTCTGTCTATCGTCAATTCCTCCGCTAAGCTGATAGAGCGATTTCATTGTCGTCGCTGGCGAAATTCACTCGGGGCGAATGTTTACGTTCGCTATATGCTCGCCAGACAGATAACTTTTTCGTCGCCAGAGGGACGAAGCGAAGCATTCCTGGCGAAATTGCTAGAGAATGAAATGAGAATACGAATGCATGCAGCGTTCGCCAATCTTTTCGACAAATGGCGTTGGTGATAGCCAGAAAGAACCAGGATCAGACCCCAGGGGCCGTATTCTGTATTTCGTTGGTAGGTACCGCACCGGTTTCCCTGTGGAGTCCACCGACTGGACGTCATTCCGTACCGACGACGGCACTTACACAGATTCTGTACGGTAGTCGGTACCTTCCCAAACAAGGAAAAGCCGAATATGCCCGAAGTTAGAAGTCATGTGACTTGTCTCCACCAATGAAATAAGTATGGAAACTAGTGAAGACAGTTAATGCTCAATTCTCGCAAAAAATTCCAAGGATGAAAGAAATCTGTACGCAGTTTGTTGTTGTTGCTTTGAATCTTTTTATTCACAGAAGTTGTGATTTAGATTAAGATAATTGGTATTGTATAACTTGTCCATATTGCTTATATAATGTGTGGTTGTAGTGCTCTGCCTACAGGAGCGAAGGAAACAATATTACATCATCAAAATATAGTTTGCATGTGATGGAAATAGTTGTTGTTAAGATGAATCACTTCAATTCTCCTTGAGATCGTATTTTCTTTTAAAATATTGGTACCGGATATTGCTATTTATTCATGATTTGGTAATATAGTTGTCATAAAGTAAGTTCCGTCTAAATGTTATTGAACGATGAGTCCAAAAGTCACTCGGATTAAACTTATTGGATAGTATTTCAATTTTAATCTAACCCAGAAGGCAGTAAATAAGGGAATTCTTTGTTTCTTATGATGTTACGGCAATGAGCTCGTTGCAGACGAAAATCACATACCATGGAATAAGAACGTAGGATTCAAAAGTAAATGTTATATTTGGGGGATAAGCAAAGAAATTGCTATAAAAATATAGACCTGGGAGTAATTCAAAAGAAGGGTAATGACGAAGGAGTAAGCAAATTGTGATTGGATGAAATATAGTTGCCCATTCCAAGTGAGAGAAATCCATGACATTGGGCACACCTCGTACTTATCAAAACATATCTTCTTTTACCGTCAAGGGAATCAATAGCTGACGATAGAATGAAATATAGTTGCTTATTCCAAATGAGAGACAATGATAACATTCCGGCAAACTTCATATTTAATTTTAAATATCTAATTTTATTCCTAGGGAATCAACAACTGACGTTGCAGTGAAAATCAGTATTCATTGGATGTGTGCAACCCATCCTCGAATATTGCTCTCCCATTTGGTCAACTGCTTCTCCCACCACACTAAAATTAATCAACCGTCCACTCAATTTCTTCTTAGCAATAGTTCGACACCGCTTACCTCACCTCAGATTCTCTTCACGTGCCGAAATACTTCTTTCACTTGGATTATTACACCCCAACCACCGCAGATTGATATTAGACATCAAATTTCTTTACCGCATCTTAAATGGGTCCTCCAGATCCAGTGATCTCCTATCCTTCTTTTCACTACGCATTCCTGCTCGCAAAACCCGCAATACTGAACTTCTACACCAGCCCAACTTCCGTCTGGCAATATCTCAACGATCCCTCTTTTCCCGCCTACCTTCTATTTTCAATTCAGTCTCCAATACTTCTTCCTCTCTTGACATCTTCGCCTCCCGCTCTAATTTTAATAACCAAGTGAAAAGTCTATCTTTCTGACACTGACCTTTTGTATCTGTTGTATAAGCTGAAAATGATTGTTACTTATGATATTAATTTTTTACTTGTTCATTATTATATTTATATAATTTATTTTGTTTATAAGCCCAATGTAAAGGCCTTAGTGCTGTTTTTGGTGTGACATAAATAAATAAATATAATGAGAGAATGTGATAACATTACGGCAAAACTCATATTTAATCAAAAATATCTTTTTTATGTCAAGGGAGTAAATAAATGATGAGAGAGTGAAATAAATTTGCCTATTCAGAGTAAGATAACGTGATTACATTGAGGCAAACCTCATATTTATCATAAATATCTTATTTATACATCAAGTGAGACAACAATTGATGATAGAATTGACTATTCAAAATGAGAGAAAAATCATAACATGGTGGCAAACCTCATGTTTATTAACAAATATCTGATATTAATATCAAGGTAATCAATAGTTGATGAAACGGTGGAATATAGTGGCTTATTCAAAGGGAGATAAAGAGATAACTTTGCGGCAAACCTTATTATTTCCTCGTTGATGACAGAATAACAAAATAAAACGTACAATGAGCACGGGAGAATGGGGTGGTTTCCTATTATTTTTTTATTGCCTAAATCGAAAGATTATTACTCATGGAGTACGCATTTCACGCTCTTAGATTTTCGAATGAAGATGTCTATTTTTCGCGATTAAACGAAAAGTGAAAATTTTCAAGCGCGCGAAGACGCAATGACTGAATCTGAATGCTGGGAAAACCCCGTGCGACATCAGTCTGGTTCCCCCTGTCGCCGTGTGAGGTGACCTTGGGGCGAAGCTTTGAGCGCTGATACGATGCAGGCTGCTAGCAGGTAGCAGGGTACCCTGCTAGCGGTGGTTGAAGAGTGAGCCTTTCAACACTTCCGAGGAATCTCGAATTAGCCGCAAAGGAAATGCACAAGTCGCAATAAAATCACACGGTAATGTACACTCCGCTGAGTTGATTTTCCGTGACTCCATTTTCCTCCAGGTAATCATCGAAATAAGGTGGTTTTCTATTATTTTTTTATTGCCTAAATCGAAAGATTTAGGCAATAAAAAAATGCGTGAGTACGCATTTCACGGAGAAAAAAACTCCTGGAGTACGCATTTCACGCTCTTAGATTTTTAAATTACGATATCTATTGTTCGCGATTAAATGAAAAGTGAAAAATTTCAAGCGCGCGAAAACGCGACGGCTAAGTGGGAATGATGGGAAAAGTCCGTGTGACGACGTTCTGGTTCCCGCTGTCGGCGTGTGAGGTGACCTTGGGGCGAGGCTTGAGCGCTTATACGACGCAGGATGCTAGCAGGTAGCAGAGTACCCTGCTAGCAGGTAGTGCTTGGCTTAAATAAGTATTATTATTACCCTAATAAACGAAGTAAACTTTCTGAACTTAGGTATTTATAATGTGTGATTAAGAAGAGATGTTTCCCTGAACTCTGTGTCTCATGCATGCATTGGTAATCTCAGACGATGTAAAACTCCTATCTACTCGTACAGAAACTAGGTCCCTGTGACGTCACGTGGAGTGGAATCGCATGGGCGCCATTCTGGCCTTTTTCAAATGAGGATAAAATTGACCTTTGCAAGATTGCAAAGGTCAATTTTATCCTCATTTGCAAACTTGGATTTATAAAACCAAATAATTTGTATATCATGAATACACTATTGGTGGGTAACGAATCGCAATCAATGACTTTCGTTTTCTTTGATGAAGGAAACTACCCTATTCATGAAACCCACTGGTCGACCACCTTTTTGGTGTCGGCACGGCTACCGACGATCTCCCGTCCTCACGTGCGTCGGTTCGGCACCGTTCGGGTTCGTACAGAATCGCACCACTGCTTGCCGGGAGTCGGTGTTACGTCCCACCCGACGAAACGGTGCCGCACCGATCGGTTTGGAGATACACAATACGGCCTCAGGTCGTGGAGGAGAGTGACTAGTGGTCAGGGATGGGCAGTATCGAAAATACTTGTATTTGAATACTTATTTTCGATAATTTTGTGTTTTGTAATTTGTATCGGAAATACATTTTCTGAGAGTATTTCATATTTTGTAACCACAATACATCAAAAGAGTATTTTATATTTTTAAAATACATTCAAATCAAAATACATGTAATGTTTTTGTGCATAATTAGAAAGAGCGTGCGACGAGATGGCAGGGATCCCAAATGAGTCCAGAGTCCTCTAGATTGCTCTCTCAACACTACTCTCTCATCTAGTTATTATATGGCAATAAGAGGACTCCGAATGAGTCCGTATTAGCCTGCCATCTATGGGACAATAAACTGCCCCTTGATTTACTTCTGTAACACCCGTAGGCGCTTGTATACTTGCAAAACGTAGTCGCGTGTGGAGTATTTTGCGAAACGAAGTTGAGCATTGAATAATTTGTGGAGGGGACTGGTAGACTCTGACGCTGTTCCGAAAGGTGCAGGATACATTATTCTCCATTTTATTTAAGATAATTCGCCATGGATAATGGTCTATAATTGCCGGTTTCCTATAAATACGTTGCAAGAATGTTTGAGCCTCTCATTCTAACAATAGTTCATATTTGAATTGATTTTAATTTTTTTATTAGGTAAGAACTTCAGTGAAGGCGTGTATTTCGTATTTTAATAGAGTATTTTGAAATTACATTTGTATTTAGTATCGAAAATGCAATATTTAGAAGTAATTTGTATTTTGTATTTGAAGTACATATTCTAAAAGTAATTTGTATTTTGTGTCTAAAATACATTTGACATGTATTTTGCCCATCTCTGCAGTAGTGGTTGGGATGCTGGCTCTCGTGTGGACGAGGGATCGCTTTAAGCAGGAGCAAGGTCACGCCCATGGATTCGCCCGATGGCGGCGGTAGGACCTTGGGCAATTCTTCGGAGCGCCCTCCGAGAAACAGCGGATAGTAATTGGACGTTGCTTCATTCCGATCTCATCGCATCTCATGCGCAGCGGTGGTTGAAAAGTGAGCCTTTCAACACTTCCGAGGAATCTCGAATTAGCCGCAAAGGAAATGCACAAGTCGCAATAAAATCACACGGTAATGTACACTCTGCTGAGTGGACTTTCCGTGACTCCATTTTCCTCCAGACAGTCATCGAAATAGGGTGGTTTCCTATTATTTTTTTATGCCTAAATCGAAAGTTTATTACTCCTAAAGTACGTATTTCACGCTTTTAGATTTTTAAATGACGATATCTATTTTTCGCAATAGGGTAGTTTCCTTCATCAAAGAAAACGATAGGCATTGATTGCGATCCGTTGCCCACCATTAGTGTATTCATAATATACAAATTATTTGGTTTTTGAAATACCTGTTTAGACGAATGGCAAGGGTCAAATTTTATCCTCATTTGAAAAAGGCCAGATTGGCGCCCATGCGATTCCGCTCCGCGTGACGTCACAGGGACCTAGTTTCTACACGAGAGGATAGGAGTTATACATCGTCTGAGGTTACCAATGCATGCATGAGGCACAGAGCTCAGGGAAACATGTCTTAATAATCACCTATTAAAACTGGCTAAGGTCGGAAAGTTTTCTTCGCTTGATAAGGTATTAATAAACCTTTTTTAAGCCATGCGCTACCAGACAGGAAGGTACTCAGCTATCCGCTAGCATCCTGCGTCCTATCAGCGCTCAGAGCCTCGATCAAGGTCACTTCACAAGGAGAGAGGGGGAACCAGAAATGCGGCGCACGGACTTTCCTACTTACGCGTCGCGTTTTTGCGCGCTTGAAATTTTTCACTTTTCATTTAATCGCGAAAAATAGATATCGTCATTTAAAAATCTAAAAGCGCGAAATACGTACTCCAGGAGTAATAATCTTTCGATTTAGGCAATAAAAAAATAATAGGAAACCACCCTATTAAATGAAAAGTGAAAAATTTCAAGCGCGCGAAAACGCGACGGCTAAGTATGTATGTTGGGAAAACTCCGTGTGACGTCAGTCTGGTTCCCGCTGCCGCAAGTGAGGTGACCTTGAGGCGAGGCTGGAGCGCTGATACGATGCAGGCTGCTAGCAGGTAGCTGAGTACCCTGCTAGCTGGTAGCGCTTGGCTTAAATAATGATTATTACTACCTTATCAAACGAAGGAAACTTTCCGACCATAGGCAGTTTTAATAAGAGATTATTAAGAGATGTTTCCCTGAGCTCTATGCAGTGGCGGCTGGTGGTAATTTATCTAGGGTGTGCATAAGAGCAGATATAGGATGATTTAATTATATTATGTTAATCCTAACCCATGAGCGTCATATTTCGTCGTAATAGAATACATAGCAAGCAAAACATATCACTGGTACACTCCACCCTTAAAATTGCATGAACAGAAATAATATTAGCATACATGAAAACAATTATTCCCAACACACCTTTACAAGTGACGGTAGTTGAAATTCATTCTCTTTTCCTTACACCCTATGAGGAAGTAGTGTGGAAAACGGCTTTACAGATGGCTCTGTAGACGGACTAGGATCCTGGGCGCAGGTAGTGTAGGTGGCGGCTACACCACTACACTACCTGCTAGTCAGTCACCAAAAACATGCGCGTGCGCATTCGCATGGTTTTGAGTCTGCTCTCATCGCCCCTTTGAACAGCACATACCCCCCCGCTTACCTCGTCCCGCCAGAGCTCCCTCAAGCGATCGCACAGACCGAAAATGCGCCCGGCATGATGCCACGGGATCGCACACTTGTAGAGCGGTGAATTCGAAAAGGAGATAGCTGTAGCGTTCGGAGGCTCATGTTTATTGCATATGCAGACCGTACTTTTATCCTTCGCGTTGCAAAGGACTAGTTTTCTTTTATAATTAATTCATCTTTGGGTGTGCACTTGCTAACATGCGTATACGCACGCGCCGCCAATGGCTCTATGCCTCGTGCATGCATTGGTATTCTCAGACGATGTAAAACGATGACTCGCAAGGGCGCCAATCTGGCCTTTTTCAAATGAGGTTAAAATTGACTATTGCCATTCGTTTGAACTGGGATTTCTAAAACGGATTGGCACCCATGCGATGCCACTCCACGTGACGTCGCAGGGACCTAGTTTCTATACGATTAGATAGGAGTTTTACATCGTCTGAGATTACCAATGAATGCATGAGGCACAGAGCTCAGGGAAACATGTCTTAATAATCACCTATTAAAGCTGGCTAAGGTCGGAAAGTTTCCTTCGTTTGATAAGGTATTAATAATCCATAATTAAGCCAAGCGCTACCTGCTAGCAGGGTATTCTGCCACCTGCTAGCAGCCTGCATCAGCAGCCTGCGCCTGGCGGCGCACATGTCCTCGCCTCATTTTGCGGCAGCAGGAACCAGAATTACGTCACACGGGATTTTACCAGCATTCATACTTAGCCGTCGCGTTTTCGCGCTGGAAAATTTTTATTTTTCATTTCATCGCGAAAAATAGATATCGTCATTAAAAAATCTAAAAGCGTGAATTAGGTACTTGAGAAGTAATAATCTTTCGATTTAGGCAATAAAAAAATAATAGGAAACCACCCTATTGGGGAGCAATGATGCCGCCTGTGACCAACGCTCAATCAAGCATAGAAAGGTCGCAATTACACACGGAATTGTGAAAAAAAACTTGATTTGGTAGAAGAAAACCACTCACAGAATTGAAATCACCAATACTTTTTCACCCTTAAACAACTCAAAAATTGGAGTGTACAGAAAATAAGTTTAAAATTGTTCCCCATTATTCTCGATCATAGCCACGACCAAATTTAATAGTTTATCGCTGGTAATGTGTTATATGTGTTGTGGAAATAGAAAATAAAAGTTAAAGATATTTCAGCAGAAAAATGATTTTCAAGAAATTATGGAGCAAAAAGTCCTCAAAAGATTAATACAGTAAAATAACTCTGAAAAATAAGTGTGCTGCATGCTTACAGCTGTAAAAATCTGCATTAGGTATGTATATCACTGTAATATTTCATTCTTTTCCTTATAAATATTTGAAAGTTGTTCGGTTTCCTAAACACAGGTTTCGATCTTAAGGACAACCTGGAGCTTCCCTTTCTATGTGCCTGTCTAATAATTGAACATGTTTTGGGGCATTCAAAAATTATAATTATTATTACTCATTATTCATTATTACTTTTGTGAATATAATAGGGTAGTTTCCTTCATCAAAGAAACCGAAAGGCATTGATTGCGATTTGTTACCCACCATTACTGTATTCATAATATACAAATTATTTCGTATTAGAAATACCGGTTTAGACGAATGGCAATGGTCAATTTTTATCCTCATTTGAAAAGGGCCAATTTGGCGCCCATGCGATGCCACTCCACGTGACGTCACAGGGAACTAGTTTCTATAGGAGAAGATAGGAGTTATACATCGTCTGAGATTACCAATGCATGCATGAGGCGCAGAGCTCAGGGAAACATGTCTTAATAATCACCTATTAAAACTGGCAAAGGTCGGAAAGTTTTCTTCGTTTAATAAGGTATTAATAAACATTTTTTAAGCCAAGCGCTACCAGCCAGCAAGGCACTAAGCTACCCTCTAGCAGCTTGCGCCGTATCAGCGCTCAGAGCCTCGATCAAGGTCACCTCACAAGACGGGAGGGGGAACCAGAAATACGTCACACGGAGAGATTTCCTTACCCGTCGCGTTTTCGCGCGCTTGAAAATTTTCACTTTTCATTTAAACGCGAAAAATAGATATCGTCATTTAAAAATCTAAAAGCGTGAAATACGTACTCCAGGAGTAATAATCTTCCGATGTAGGCAATAAAAAATAATAGGAAACCACCCTGTTAAGTGTATTAGGAACTAGAAAGCATTTGTTCTCAATCACAGATGATGAGGAGGAACAGAGAGTTAACAGAGTATGTCATACGAATAATTTATCTGATGGCTCAAAAATAGATAAGACTTAAGATGAAATAAGTATGTTTTCAGTTGAATGTATGAAGTCTCAGGAAAATTTATGATTATTTACTTATTCTCATGCATCAAATCGGTGAGAATAATAAAATTGGAGTTGTGTTTTTAAAGGAAATTATATAAAAGTAGATCAAGAAGTGACCAACTTGCAAATACCGGATCATGAAATGATATGTAAACTTCGAAATTTTGCAGGTGTCAGGCTAGTCTATGTCTTTAATGATAAAAGTTATCATTGTGTTACCCATGGGGGTTGCCAGCAAGGGGCAGGAGGGAGCAGCTGCCCCCACCCCCCTTAGAAGCAAAAATCGGAAATGTCTTTCAGGAAAATAATATTTTTTCGATCAAATTATAAAAAAAAACGATGAAACTACCATCACCCTCCGCAACAAGGAAGCAGCTTGGAGACTTTGGAAATCCCACCCGACCCCTAACACCTCTTTTCACCAAAATGCGAAAGCATGCCAGGAATGCTCTTCATCGTGATTACGTCAGTCACGCCCAAGCAATCACCGATGACATACAATCAAAGCCTAAACGAATTTCTAATTAACTGCAGGAGAAAGTCAATCAGGATTCCCAATACCTTAAGTTTAGGATCGCACAGACATTTTTCGGTGATGAGCGATGGCTCGCCTTCAATAACTTTTTCGCCGACAATTTCACTCAGCCCTCTCTCCACCAAAATTGTCCACCCACCCCTCCCATTTGTTCCCATTCACTATCAACCATTTCCATCGCACCGAATGAGGTCCTCAGTCTTCTTTCTTCCTTACCGGCGAACAAAGCTACAGGCCATCGGGTCGCCTTTCCTCAAACGCACTTCCAGCACCTTACACGCTCCTATTTCTAAGATATTCAACAAAGCATTTTCCAAGCAAGTTGCATTCCCTCTCCAGTGGAAAATGGCCAATGTCACGCCGATATTAAAATCAAAATGCAAAATTTCCATGCTTAATTATCTCCATCTTACCTGTCCTATCTATTACCTTCGAAAGAATCATCGACAACCGCCTCTTTTCATTCACTCTATTTATTTATCTCCAAAACATCGTGGGTTCTTTCCAAGTGCATCATGCTCCAGCAATGTCACAGTCGCTGAAATATGGGCTGCTATAGAGCGTTCCACATTTAGTTGACAGTACGGGCCTTATGGATAACAGTGTTGCCAAGCTTCCGCTCCGCCGGCAGGCATCCTAACAGCGTATGCAACCGCACATAATAGAGCGCCAAAATGGTTTAGTTCAAAAAGGAGTTAGAGATCGCACGAAAGACGACGTAAATTAAGGGATTTTTTAGCGTAAATTACAATACCTTTGCTGCAATGTAAAGGGAAAAATCTTTTTTTATTTTATGCACGTACTTATACAATGCACAAGCTGAATAATGAATAATCTGTAATGTAAAAAATAACAATAAATTGAAGGATAATAAAAATTATCGCCATTCCTGAATGAGGAAAAATTTCTATTCCTTCCATATTATGCAATATTTTTTGGCTATGGCTAGTATTACTTACATGAAAGGCGATGTTGTATAAGAATCATCAATCTTTAATTTTTCAAAATTTTCCCGTTCTTGGTTTATTGTAAATTAAAGATCTCTTTTCAAGCTCACATCTTCAAAGCTAATTTCCTTAATGTTCTCTTTCCTCCACCTTGTAGTAGGCAAGGATTCCAATTTCCTTGAGTAATAAGAAGCATTATCTACCACTATAATTGATCCATCGGGTAAGTTTGCAAGAAGTGAGTGCTCAAACCATCTCTCGTAACACTCGCCACCCACTTCTTCATGATCATCCATTGAGTTCTTTTTGTACAGAAACACATGCGATGCTCCTTTTATGAATCCTTTTTCCGTTCCTGCGTGTATAATTGCAAATCGTCCTCCTCGGGAAGTGGGGGCCAAGCCCAGTATTTAGTCCAGCAAGGAAAGCATGACGCGGATTTTCTAATTGTTTGTTTCGCAAACTAATGTTCATTATTTGTCCAACATTAATCCAACTTTCGCCTGTGAATACACTCGTCCTGTGTTCGCGACGATATTTTTTAGCTGCCTTAAATAATTAATTGTGCCACCAACGAATAATATCATCCCTTTCGATAAGGATGATTCTTTTCCCCCTGCGTTCGTACACGAAGCCTATGTCCAAAAGAAGACGATATAGTGTTATCCTTTTGTAATTTGGGAGAATACTATCCATATTTACCGAGTTTAAGATGGATTTTGAAGTCGGAGGAATATTTTTCACGAAGGATTCATGTACCTTCCTTCTAATTCCCGATCTCACCAAACCGTCGAAAATCACTGCTCTCGAATTTTTGTAAGGCTGTCTAATTTCTTTAGTTTTTGAAGGAGTTACCAATGGACCACGGGAGCTTTCGTTTCTCACTCTGTAATAGTGAACTCCTAGCACCCAGTAGCCTTCGAAGCTTCTCGGCTGGCCTCACTAATACTGAGAGATTTCCTTAAGTACGAGAAGACTTTGAGCACCAACTGTCTTTCGCGGCTTATGAGCTTCTCACCTCTTCTCCTCTTCTTTGTATCGGACATATTGATTGGGCGTGTTCCAGCAAAGATAAGTGTAAAACACTTTTCACAATTCTCAAATTCAGCAGATCACACAACACTTGTTCACTTCAAACAATGCAACGACAAACTGAACGCCTTCGTAAATTCTTCCCCCGGCCCCCTCGGCTAGGGTCGTTTCTGGTGCAGATGTTTTATGGTACCCTATGAAAGGAACTCATAAAAAACCCAAGCCCCCTTTTGTAAAAGGCGTGCACTGGATGGGGTAGTGTTTCGCACAGATTATGAGATATTCTTTTTCTTGGTTTCCGCGATGGGACCTAAACACCCAAGGCGAAAGCGTCTTATTTCCAAGCCGCTTGCATACTTTCGTGTATCAATGTATTCAGATAAAAACACTGCTGTTACGACGTATGAGTATTCTCTGTTTAGGATATCAAACGAATAGATAAATACATTTCATAGTATGCATTGACAAAAAACTCCTTTTCCGCCCGAGAATTTTCCCTGTGCGCGCAAGAAAAAGCAAGAAGCCCGGCCCAGCGGCACCGTAATATTTTTTCTTAAGATCAAAACCTTGTAACTCGCTTCAGAACTGATGTAAGTTAATGATTGTTTCACCAAAAATAACTTTGTAGTTTTCTTTACATTTAATACGCAGCATGTAGGGACCTACGACGTAAGAAACGTAAGTTAGTAAGCGACTACTTTTTACCTTGTCCTAAAGGGTGTTACGTCGGCATAACAACATTAAAACTCAATATTTGTACAATTGGTGAAGACCTTCACCGAGAAAATAATGTGAAGAATTTTTTGCAGAATATTCAATTCAATACAGACAACGGTCAGGCAGAAATTGCGAGAAGAAGATAAAGTAAAAAAATACACGTTTCTTACGGAAATTTAACGAAATGTTTTTTATAGATTTGTTATAATTTTTATCGAAAAACTATTGGCACCAATGAATGCAGCATCTCTTTCTACATTAGAATGCAATTTTTAATCAGTGCATAACGCAACATTTATTTTCGTGCTGTTAATGACAACACCGCGCTCCCGGCCTTATGGAGATTAACATGGGAAACGATTCTCCATAAGAGCTCATACTGTCAACTAAATGTGGAACGCTCTATAGCAGGTATCGCTTGGCTTAAATATGGATTATTAATACCTTATCAAACGAAGGAAACTTTCCGACCTTAGCCATTTTTAATAGGTGATTATTAAGAGATGTTTCCCTGAGCTCTGTGCCTCATGCACGCATTGGTAATCTCAGACAATGTAAAACTCCTATCTACTCGTATAGAAACTAGGTCCCCGTGACGCCACGTGGAGTGGCATCGCATGGGCGTCAATCTGGCCTTTTTCAAATGAGGTTAAAATTGACCATTGCCATTCGTCTGAACTGGGATTTCTAAAAGCAAATAATTTGTATATAATGAATACACTAATGGTGGGTAACGAATCGCAATCGATGCATTTGGTTTTCTCTAATGAAGGAAACTACCCTATTACGAGTTCGTGTAACTCTAACTTGAATTGCAAACACAAACCCTTCAGCTCCGGGTGTAAATAGCCATCTTGAAGCCATTCAATAGATGCGTTTCTGACAACCCAATCCTCCTGCATGGCTGTTGGGAACTTTTCATATAAAATTTTAGACCTCCATTCCTGCTTTTGTTGGTTCAGGTCTGGTATTTGGTTCCGATTCTGATCCTGTCCAATATTCAATAATGTGTACCCCACGTCAGCCTTTATTAACTCTTTCATTGATGCATCTTTTGAAACTTTTAAGGCTGTTTTACACGGGGCACGGAATAGCGCAGGTTAGAGCTGCATTAATTTCTAAAATGGCGTGGAATTGCGCGAATGCATGAACGAAATTTGAACAGGGGCTATTTTTCCGTCTCGCATACACGCATTCTCGCATGTGTTCTGGCAATTCACCGCTTTACACGACCTTCGCACGTACGTCTGAATGCGCAATTTCGTGTACCGTGTAAAATGGCCTATCAAGAGGATGTCATTGACTGTCCCCGAGATCGGCATTGTCGAAGAATATTTATTAGGGTTCTGTCTCCTTCATTTCTCGGGATATATAACCTGGTGACTGAAGCCTTATCATGTAAACATCGGAATTTATTCAAAAGTCGCCTCATTAGTCGGTTCAGCTCATTCAGATCCTTGCCTGACCATTTTAAAATGCTGAAGGAGGAAGTCAGGCTGAGGAACAACTAGAGGCTGGATCATCCGATGCTGCCTCCACGAGGGAAGATATCGAGAGGAGTCTTGCTTCCCTAAGCCAAGTACACGATGAACTTGTGAGTACCGCTAATGCTTTAAAAAAAACACTGTGACTGATCGTAATAACACCATCAGCGACCTCAAAGAACAGCTTGATCCCAAGGACAGAACTATTAGTGAATTACAAAAGAAGGTAAACATTCTAGATCAGAAACAGCTAGAAAACAAATTAGAAATAGTTGGTGTTCCTGTGAGAGATAATGATCACAGTGAAATCGTAAGAAGTAAAGTAATGGACATGGCCAATGAGATTGGCATCAAGGTTCATCAGAACTCTATTTCGGATGTTTCTGTCACACCGAGAGCACAAGCAAAATCTGGCATAAGTATTGTTGAGTTTTCTAACAAGACTGTAAAACATTCTTTTTTAGCACATAAAAAGGATTTAAAATAATGCTACTTTGAGACATAAATATCCCGACTCAAAAGTGTATATCAATGAAAGCCTGACATATTTTTACAGGAATCTATGATGGCAAGCTAAAACTAAGGCACAACAACTAAGTTATATGTTTGTGGTACAAAAGTGATAAAGTTCCAGTTAGAAAAAGTGAAAACGCCCAAATAATTAAGTCACAAAGTGAGAAAGATCTAAGTATATTGGGGTAATGTAATACCATACCCATGGATCCATTATCTGTTATAACTGCCGTGTTAGAATGAATATCCTACGACTGCACGCATAAATTAATGGACACTTTTCATTTGTATAAAGGTTACATTTGTTACTTGCTGACTGTGAAAAGAAAAACTGGGGTGAAGTAAAGGCATTGAACGGTATTGGCATTGAATGATTGAGATCAGGTGCTGGGATGTATGCTGGCTGAAGTCAGTGTCAAGTCATCGGAGCCACATCCTTATCGTTTGCCTAGTTTCAGCTCCTTTCATAAATTGAGGAGTGGAGGAGTAATGTTCTTTCTTAAGGAAGGCATATCTGCTACAGTCGTTGATTTGGAGTTAGATGAATGTGAATCCTTGATTTTGAAAATAGATGATGATTACGTCACTTTTTATTTAATATGTATTTATAGACCACCACATACAAACAAGAAAGATGTTCTCATTAGTATAGAATCTTCTCTTCAAAGTAGACAAGACACACAAGTAATTTTGATTGGTGATCTGAATTTAAATTTAAAATCAAAGAACAACATTATAGTGGATATTTACAAAAAAAATTACTTGTAACCCAAGGACTCCCAACTTGCATCACTAAAAGCACAAGAACTGAAGTAAAAAAACATAAAGTGGCATCGTACCTATATCACATAAATTTCAAATGTTTCTAATCCAAAATTGATGGCTTCATAATAAAAATAAAAATATCTGATCACTTCCCTACCGGTGTTTTCATACACACAAATCTAATGCATAAAATTCTCGTGTCAAAGTTTTTTTGCCGCCCAACTCCTCCGAAACGGCTGGACCGATTCCAAGCCAAGCCAAGCGGATTTTTCTTAAGTACCCTTCTTCCAAGCTCCCAGCCAATCAGCTGTCTTCTTGGCGTTTCTGGATCAGGGTTGATTCATATGCTATAGTTGAGCTTTTGGATGAAAAATTTTAGTCCGGGCATTGTAGGGTTGGGTAGGGAAAGGAATATGGGAAGGGATTAGGGCTGATTTAGGGTATCTGTGTTTGGGTTTGGGAGGTAAAACATAGTCCCATAGATTCTCAATTAAAATGTTTTTGGTTCTTTTGCAAGAATTTTGAAATTGCGTCACAGCTGATTTTAAGGAAGTTAAAATTGGACAGATTTTTACATCATTACGACTTTGGCGGTTGCTGATAAACCAAGGGGCGCCTTTAATTTTCCGGATTATTTTGTTTTCGCATGATTGAAGTTTCTTAAGATGGCATGCACTGGCATGAAGCCATACTGGGGAAGCATAGGTTAGCAGCGGCTTGATTGTTGAATTGTATAATAGTAGTTTTTTACATATATAAAGTGGGAAAGTAATTCATTGATTGGGTGATTGATACAAATTCGCAGCCCAAACTACCGGGCCGATCGAGGTGAGATTTTTTGGGGTAAAACTAAAAAAATATTCATCGGGAGAATAAATCTGAAAATGACAAAAAGTTCGATACTTTTCGAGATATATCGATCTACTTTAACATGGGCTCTTATGGAAAAAAAATAAATTCGCGATATGACCCACTAAAAATCGCCGCACGCGGACGAGATCCATATGGGAAACATTAGTTTTTTGGCCGATTTTTTTGGCATTGGTAAGAAGCGTATAGGTCGAACCGTTTTCGAGATATCGATTTACACGCGTTCTTATGTGATTTCGATTTGAGAGCTGGCGAACGAAACTTAAGCTATGTAGCTCGCGAAGTTGTTGGCACAAGCCTAACTATTCGTTAGACTTTGGGTTTTCTTTTTTAATTAGGTATCGTAATAGTTAATGAATTATTTCATTTTGAAATTTTCCCAAATTATTTTTTTGGCTTCCCGGCCATCGCCGCCATTCCTCCCCGCCAAACGGCAAGTGGTCGGACTCGGTAAGAAAAACTCGCATCGCCTTATCGGAGGGAGCATGGCAGTAGACATTGGGAACTTGCATTGGGTATGTATACGGAGATTCTTAACCAAAGACCACTGTCCATTTTTCGAAATGCGTTTTTCTATTGTTTCCAAATTAATATCTGCTATCTCATGAATATGGATATGCATATATGAATACAGGATGGGTAGGACCATTGGCTCTTAGGGTCCCCTATGCCGCCATTGAAAAAAGCAAATGAACATAACTCTGTTGGTGTTTAGGATAGACCAATGAAAGTTGGCAAATGGGTACATCTTGGTATTCTCCATGCAGCAATGTTAAAAGGACTACTGTTTGAGGACTCACTTTCGATATATATCGAATCTACGTTTTCTTGAATATTATCTAATGCTAATAACTATTTGGAATATCCATCGCTGGAGATAGTTGTGTTAGCATAACCTGAAGAATGACAAACTAATGGAATATACACCAATAGAATTGCGTATTTCAGAGTACCGGTGTCAGTGTAATTGAAAGTTCGATTCGATTATTTTACCAAATACGAAAATTGGCATAACTTGGTAAGTATATTTGTTAGGCCAACGAAATTTAGTGAACTGATACATCATGGTATTACTCAAAATCTGGTGTGTAAATATGTTTCCTATGTAGTCACAAAATCGATATATATCGAATATTCGTTTTCTTAAAATATATCGAATTGCTGTAATACATAGGATTTAACTTATACGGGCAAAGTTGAGGAGGAATATTATAGTGTAAGACCACAGAAGATAATTTGAATCAGTAGCATTGCGCATTTTACTGTACAAATGTCAGTATAATCGAAAGGTCGATTCGATTATTATAGCAAATACGAATATTGGTATAACTTAAAAAGTATTAATGTTAGACCTATGAAATTTGGGGAATTGATACATCTTGGTATTACACATAATGTTTTGTGTAAATATGTTTCCTATGTAGTCTCATATTCGATATATATCGAATCTGCGTTTTCTTAAAATATATCGAATTGCTATAATACAAGGGATTTAACATCCACGGGCAAAGTTGAGGGGGAATATTATAAAGTAAGACCACAGAAGGTAATTTGAATCAGTATCATTGCGCATTTTACTGTACAGCTGTGTGAATAATCGAAAGTTCGATTCGATTATTACATCAATTACGAATATTGGTATAACTTAATAAGTATTACTGTAAGATCAATGAAATTTAATGAATTGATACATCTTGGTATTACACATAATGTTTTGTGTAAATATGTTTCCTATGTAGTCTCATATTCGATATATATCGAATCTGCGTTTTCTTAAAATATATCGAATTGCTATAATACAAGGGATTTAACATCCACGGGTAAAGTTGAGGAGGAATATTATAGTGTAAGACCACAGAAGATAATTTGAATCAGTAGCATTGCCCATTTTACAGTACAGGTGTCAGTATAATCGAAAGTTCGATTCGATTATTACAGCAAATACGAATATTGGTATAACTTAATAAGTATTACTGTAAGATCAATGAAATTTAATGAATTGATACATCTTGGTATTACACATAATGTTATGTGTAAATATGTTTACTATGTAGTCTCACATTCGATATATATCGAATCTGCTTTTTCTAAAAATATATCGAATTGCTATAATACAAGGGATTTAACATCCACGGGCAAAGTTGAGGGGGAATGTTATAGTGTAAGACCAGAGAAGGAAATTTGAATCAGTAGTATTGCGCATTTTACTGTACAGGTGTCAGTAAAATCGAAAGTTCGATTCGATTATTACAGCAAATACGAATATTGGTATAACTTAATAAGTATTACTGTTAGACCAATGAAATTTAATGAATTGATACATCTTGGTATTACACATAATGTTATGTGTAAATATGGTTACTATGTAGTCTCATATTCGATATATATCGAATCTGCGTTTTCTTAAAATATATCGAATTGCTATAATACAAGGGATTTAACATCCACGGGCAAAGTTGAGGAGGAATATTATAGTGTAAGACCAAAAAATGAAATTTAAATCAATTGCGTTGCGCATTTTACTGTAATTGCGTCAGTACAATCGATAGTTCGATTCGATTATTATAGCAAATACGAATCTTGACATAACTTGATGAATATTCAAGGTAGATGAATGAAATTTGGTAAATGGGTACATATTGGTATTCGTCATAATGCACAGGGGTGTTATGTTTTGTTTGTAGTATCACATTCGATATATATCGAATCTGTGTTTCCTTTAAATATATCGAATTGCTATACCACATAGAATTTAGCATCCACGGGCAAAATTGATTTTCTTTTATAATTCGGTTTCGTAATAGTAAATGAATTTTTTCATTTTGAAATTTTCCTAAATTATTTTATTGGGTCCCCGGCATTCGTCACCATTCCTCCCCGCCAAATCGGCGGTGGTCGGTCCCCGGAAGAAATACACGCATTTCCCTATCTCATTCATGCATGACGGCGGGTGAAATTTGCGGAGGGCTAACATAGGACTATACCCAGTAAAGCCTCAGGGCATTACTTTTTAAAGTATTGATTTTTTCATTACGAAATCCGTATCGCATAGGAGACACTCATTTGTTATGTATACGGATTTTGCATTGACATGGGCCCATGTCTTAGAACGTGACTTTACTGCTATGGTGAAACGGAAATGAGCATAACTTCCAAGGTATTTCACCTAGGCCTATGAAATTTGGCCAGTAGGTACATCATTGTATTTTAAATATTACTATATAAAATGTTGTCCGAAGATGGCCATCAATTTCGATATATATCGAAACTACATTTTCCTGAATTTACACGAATGCTTATAACTTTTTGGAATACTTATCACGGGGGAAAGTTGTGCCAGCATAGCATGTGAAACGACCAACATATGGAAAATAAACCAATTGACTTGCGTATTTAAGAGTACCAGTGTAAGTATAATCGAAAGTTCGCTTCGATTAATTTAACTAAGACAAATATTGACATAACTTGAGGAGTATTTGAGGTAGATGAATGAAAATTGGTGAATGGATATCTATTGGCATTCCTTATAATTCCCAATGCAAATATGTTTTGCGTGTGGTCCCACATTCGATACATATCGAATCTGCGTTTTCTTAAAATATATCGAATTGCTATAACACA
The DNA here is from genome assembly GCF_921293095.1 of Ischnura elegans. NCBI lineage: Eukaryota > Metazoa > Arthropoda > Insecta > Odonata > Coenagrionidae > Ischnura > Ischnura elegans. The sequence goes on along the minus strand of NC_060254.1, from coordinate 106,149,501 downwards.
TAGGATTTATCATCCACGGGAAAGTTTGCGATGGTAATAGATAGTGGATGACCATGGAATGAAATTCGAATCAATACCTATGAGATTGGTACCGTACAGATGTCAGTATAATCGAAATGTCGATTCGATTATTATAAGAAATATGAATATTGACATAACTTGAGAATTATTTGAGGTATATGAATGAAATTTGGTAAATGGGTACATATTCGTATTCCACATAACGCACAGTGGAAATATGTTTTGTATGTCGTGTAACATTCGATATATATATCGAATTCACTTTACCCTAAAATATATCGAATAGCTATATCACATAGAATTTAGCATCCACCGCCATAGTTGTGACGGTAATAGATAGTGGATGACCATAGAATGAAATTCGAATCAATAGCTTTGGGAGTTTTACCGTACAGATGTCAGTATAATCGAAATTTCGATTCGATTATTATACGAAATACGAATATTGACATAACTTGAGAATTATTTGAGGTATGTGAATGAAATTTTGTAAATGGGTATATATTGGTATTCCACATAACGCACAGGGGAAATGCGTTTTGTTTTTTGTCTCACATTCGATATATATCGAATCAGCATTTTCTTAAAAATGTATCGAAATGCTATAATACATAGGATTAAGCGTCCACGGGTTTAGTTTTGATGGTGATGGATAGTGGATGACCAGTGGAAGAAGCTCTATTACATTGCTATGAGCATTGTACTGTACAGATGCCAGTATAATCGAAAGTTCGATTCGATTATTATAACAAAAACGAATATTGGCATAACTTGATAAGTATTTGAGGCAGATGAATGAAATTTGGTAAATAGGTACATATTGGTATTCCTCATAATGCACATGGAAAATACGTTTTGTACGTAGACTCACATTCGATATATATCGAATCTGGGTTTCCTTAAAATGTATCGAATTGCAATACGCCGTAGAATTTTGCATCCACGGGCATGATTGAGAAGGGTATAGATATAAGATGAAAACAATTATGAGAAATGGGTAACATAATTAAAATGCGAATAGATATTCGTATTTTTCAAAACAGATGTTACTTTATTTATAAGTTCTACCCGGTTATTGTAGGAAATATTCAAAATTACATATCTACATGACTTTTTCAGTTAAAGCAATGAAATTTGGAGTGTGTGTTCATATTAGTGGTCCACTTACTTTTAATCATAAATGATTAAGATAATGCGCGGACTCTCGATTCACATCGAAAATAAGTTTTCATAAAATTAGCCCAATTGCTTTAACTTGACGCGGTGGAATTTTCTAACTTTTTACCAACTTATGGACCCAGGACTAGGCTACAATTGACACCACCATATCTTCTAACCTTTACACACCTGCTTGATATATTCAAGCATCATCGACTCGTTACGCTATTTAAAGCTGGAAACTGATTCATTGATTGGGTGATTGATACAAATTTGCAGCCCAAACTGTGATAGCTGTGGGTATATGGAATATTGGACGTAAAAGTAAAAAAAAATTCATCGGGAGGAAAAATCTGAAAAGTTGAAAAAGTCGATTAGTTTTCGAGATATATCGACTTGAATTAACATGGGAGCCTTATGGGACTAAATTTTTTTAGGTTTTTTTCGGTATTTATAAATGCGTCAGGAACATGAGATTCCCTGGACGAAAACTATATTTTTTGGTTGATTTTTCAGTGTGGTTGTCATTTCGATAAAATGATATTTAGTATTTTTTATGATTTTTTGAAAGTGCCCCATGCTTTTCTTATGGCACTACGTTAGGATTTTTTTTGACCAACTTGAAATCATCGCAGGACAAATTCCTTGAAACGCAAGATACTAGATTTTTTGGTTGATTTTTTGGCTATCTCGAAATTTTCATATGTCGAAACAATTCCGAGGAATAAACGATTTCGACTTTCCATTGTAGAGGTGGTCGAATTTTCAATCTTGGATTTCGGCGTTGAGACATGTGCCATATGAAAATTTGGAATCTTTAAGAAAAACCGTTAGAGGGTTCTCCGAACCCTCACGTTTGAGCTTACTTTCGCCGTAACCCTCTTGGTTAATTCATAATTAAATTCCGAAAAATGTCCTGCAAGCGAAAAATCATTGTCGCCATTTTTTTGTGGAGCATGCAATCTTGAATATCTTAGCAACCGTTTAAGCTAGAGGAATGAAATTTTCAGAGTAATAATATTATTAAAATGGTCAACTTTTGCAATGATGACCATTCCGCTCGATCGATTCACGTGCGAGTTATATCGATACCAATCTCCTTGGATACGCTTTAATCGCTAATAACTTTTTTGTGAATCAAGTGTTGAACATGAAAGTCATACACAATACAGCTGATAATGTCATTCATCCACCAAAAGTTAAATCAAACGGATCGAATGATAAGACTCGAAGATATGATCGATACAAGGTTGTATTCGATTGAGCCATTTTTTGGGCTAATTTACATAGTTACGGAAATAAAAATTTTAACAATATGTAAGGAAAAAAATGAATTATGCGCACACATAAATAATTTAGATGAATTATGTTTCCTAATGAAGATACATCGATTTGAATTTATATCTTTTTGTATTAGGCCCCCGTAAGAAAAAAACGCATCCCATCTATCTACGTCACCAATATAAGAACATAGGCTAAATTTGGAAAGCGGGGATATTAGAGAAGGCAGGGATAAGGGAGTGACCATAGAAGGGATATCAATAGGATTGCGGATTTTACAGTACAGATGTCAGCAGTGTCTAAAGTACGATTCGATTAGTATAACAAATACGCAAATTGGCATAACTTGATAAGTGTGTACGTTGGACCAATGAAACTTGGTAAACAGGTACATCTTGGTATTCCTCACGATACTCTATGGTAGTATGTTTTGTATTCAGTCTCACGTTCGATATATATCGAATCTACTTTTTCTTAAAATATATCGAATTGCTATAACATGTAGGATTTAACATTCAAGGACATAGTTTACCAGGGATTAAATAGTAGACACCCATAGACTGGATTTAAAACCAATAGCATTGCGGATTTTTCAGTACAGATGTCAGTATGATCGAAAAATCGATTCGATTATTATAGCAAATACGTAAATGGGCATAACTTCCATAGATTTACCGTTGGATCAATGAAATTTGGTGATTGGGTATATATTGGTATTCCTCACGATGCCCAATGAAAATTTGTTTTGTACGTAGTCTCACATTCGATATATATCGAATCTACTTTTTCTTAAAATGTATCGAATTGCTATAACATGTAGGATTTTACATCCAAGGACATAGTTTACTAGGGATTAAATAGTAGATACCCATTGACTGTATTTTAAACCAATAGCCTTGCGGATTTTACAGTACAGATGTAAGTATGATCGACAAATCGATTCGATTATTATAGAATATACGCAAATGGGCATAACTTCCATAGATTTACCGTTGGATCAATGAAATTTGGTGATTGGGTACTAATTGGTATTCCTCACGATGCCCAATGAAAATTTGTTTTGTACGTAGTCTCACATTCGATATATATCGAATCTACTTTTTCTTAAAATGTATCGAATTGCTATAACATGTAGGATTTTACATCCAAGGACATAGTTTACTAAGGATTAAATAGTAGATACCCATTGACTGGATTTTAAACCAATAGCCTTACGGATTTTACAGTACAGATGTCAGTATGATCGAAAAATCGATTCGATTATTGTAGCAAATACGTAAATGGGCATAACTTCAATAGATTTACCGTTGGATCAATGAAATTTGGTGATTTGGTACATATTGGTATTCCTCACGATGCCCAATGAAAATTTGTTTTGTACGTAGTCTCACATTCGATATATATCGAATATTCTTTTTCTTAAAGTATATCGAATTGCTATAACAGGTAGGATTTTACATCCACAGGCATAGTTGACCAGGTATTTAATAGTAGATACCCATAGACTGAAAATTAAACCAATGGGATTGCGGACTTTACCGTACAGATGTCAGTATGATCGAAAAATCGATTCGATTATTATAGCATATACACAAATTGGTATAACTTGAAAAGTATACCCGTTGGACCAATGAAATTTGGCGAATGTGCACATCTTGGTAATCCTCACACTGCCCAACAGAAATATGCTTTGTATGTTGTCTAACGTGCGATATATATCGAATATGTTTTTTCTTCAAATATATCGAACCGCTATAACATATAGAATTTTACATCCAAGGGCATAGTTGGCCAGGTATTGTATAGTAGATACACAGAATGATAATTAAACCAATAGCATTGCGGATTTTACAGTGCAGATGGCAGTGTAATCGCAAGATCGATTCGATTATTCTATCAAATACGCAAATTTGCAAAACTTGATTAGTTTATACGTTGGACCAATGAAATTTGGCAAATGGGTACATCTTGGTATTCCTCACAATGCCCAAATGAAACATATTTTGTGTATAGTCTCACGTTCGGTATTATTCGAATCTACTTTTTCTTAAAATATATCGTATTGCTATAACTAATAGGATTTTACATCCAAGGACATAGTTGACCAATATATTTATGTGGAAGATAGCCATAGACTGTAAGTTAAATCAATAGCATTGCGGATTCAACGATACAAATGCCAGTATAATCGAAGAATGGATTCGATTATTATAACAAATACATAACATTGGCATAAGTTGAATAGTGTATCCGTTGGACCAATTAAATTTGGTGCTTGGTACATCTTGGTATTCCTCACAATTCCCAAAGGTAATATGTTTTGCATGTAGTCTCACGATTGATGCATATCGAATATGCTTTTTCTTAAAATATATCGAATCGTTATAACATAGGATTTTGCATGCACGCACATAGTCGACCAGGAATTTTAGTGTTGATGATCAAAGATTGGAAGGTAAATCAATCGGATTGCGTATTTTCAATGCACGTGTCAGTATACTTGATAATTCGATACGATTATGATATCAAATATGCCAAATCTTTTTTGCAAAATGGAATATCTTGAGAATTACTATTTTTTAAGACCAAAGAAATTTGAGGAAACGTTACAATTCAGTATTTTACAAACTGCATTATGGATATTCGTTTTGCAAGTGGAATATCTTTATATATTTATCTAAAGAATCTGCGTTGTATTTTCAAGAGTGGCTTATCACAATGCTTATGAACTTTAACAGTTGAAAAATAACCATATAATCGACACTCTCTTGAAATTTTTAAAACCTTATTCCGATTATGTGTCAATGGTTAACTTAATGGATCAAAGAATCAATTATCCGTCAAATAAAATCACATTGAAAATAACAAATATTTCTATCAGTGAAAAATTTAGTTCCTTACCCTTTCAAAAAACGGCGGGGAAATTTTTGAATATTAAACCACTTATGGGCACATGACTCGGAAACACGTGACACAACTATGTTCCCACCCCCCCTAATTACCCGCTTGATGAATTCAAGCGCCCAATCGACTCGTTGCGTCTATAAAGTGGGAAAGTGATCATTGATTGGGTGATTGATACAAATTAGCAGCCCAAACTGTGATAGGTGTGGGTACATGGAATATTGGACGTGAAAGTAAAAAAATATTCATCGGGAGGAAAAATCTGAAAAGTTGAAAAAGTCGATTAGTTTTCGAGATATATCGACTTGAATTAACATGGGAGCCTTATGGGACTACAACTTTTTCGCTTTAATTTTGTACTTTTAAACGTCCGAGGAACATGATATTCAATGGACATGGACTAGATTTTTTGGTCGATTTTTTGGTGTGGTTGCCATAGCGACGAATTGATATTTAGTATTTTTTATTACTGTTTGAATGCTCTCAATGCTTTTCTTATGGGAAAACTTTGGGAATTTTTTGACCTACTTGCAATAATTGCACGACAAATTCCTTTGCCAAAAAGTTAGAGAATTCTTTGATTAATTTTTTGGCTATCTTAAAATTTTCGTACGTCGAAACAATTCCGAGGAATAAACGATTTCGATTTTACATTGTCGAGATGGGCGAATTTTCAATCTTGGATTTCGGCGTTGAGACATGTGCCATATGAAAATTTGGAATCTTTAAGAAAAACCGTTAGAGGGTTCTCCGAACCCTCACGTTTGAGCTTACTTTCGCCGTATCCCTCTTGGTTAATTCATAATTAAATTCCGAAAAATGTCCTGCACGCGAAAAATCATTGTCGCCATTTTTTTGTGGGGCATGCAATCTTGAATATCTTAGCAACCGTTTAAGCTAGAGGAATGAAATTTTCAGAGTAATAATATTATTAAAATGGTCAACTTTTGCAATGATGACCATTCCGCTCGATCGATTCACGTGTGAGTTATATCGATACGAATCTCCTTGGATACGCTTTAATCGCTAATAACTTTTTTATTAATCAAGTTTTGAACATGAATGTCATACAAAATACGACTGAAAATGTCATTCATCCGACAAAAGTTAAATTAGGCGAATCGATTGATCAGACTCGAAGTTATGATCGATACAAGGTTGTATTCGATTGAGCCATTTTTTGGGCTTATTTACATAGTTACGGAAATAAAAATTTTAACAATATGTAAGGAAAAAAATGAATTATGCGCACACATAAATTATTTAGATGAATTATGTTTCCTAATGAAGATACATCGATTTGAATTTATATCTTTTTGTATTAGGCCCCCGTAAGAAAAAAACGCATCCCGTCTATCTACGTCACCAATATAAGAACATAGGCTAAATTTTGAAAGCGGGGATATTAGAGAAAGCAGGGATAAGGGAGTGACCATAGAAGGGATATCAATAGGATTGCGGATTTTACAGTACAGATGTCAGCAGTGTCTAAAGTACGATTCGATTAGTATAACAAATACGCAAATTGGCATAACTTGATAAGTGTGTACGTTGGACCAATGAAACTTGGTAAACAGGTACATATTGGTATTCCTCACGATACCCAATGAAAATTTGTTTTCTACGTAGTCTCACATTCGATATATATCGAATCTACTTTTTCTTCAAATGTATCGAATTGCTATAACATGTAGGATTTTACATCCAAGGACATAGTTTACTAAGGATTAAATAGTAGATACCCATTGACTGGATTTTAAACCAATAGCCTTACGGATTTTACAGTACAGATGTCAGTATGATCGAAAAATCGATTCGATTATTGTAGCAAATACGTAAATGGGCATAACTTCAATAGATTTACCGTTGGATCAATGAAATTTGGTGATTTGGTACATATTGGTATTCCTCACGATGCCCAATGAAAATTTGTTTTGTACGTAGTCTCACATTCGATATATATCGAATATTCTTTTTCTTAAAGTATATCGAATTGCTATAACAGGTAGGATTTTACATCCACAGGCATAGTTGACCAGGTATTTAATAGTAGATACCCATAGACTGAAAATTAAACCAATGGGATTGCGGACTTTACCGTACAGATGTCAGTATGATCGAAAAATCGATTCGATTATTATAGCATATACACAAATTGGTATAACTTGAAAAGTATACCCGTTGGACCAATGAAATTTGGCGAATGTGCACATCTTGGTAATCCTCACACTGCCCAACAGAAATATGCTTTGTATGTTGTCTAACGTGCGATATATATCGAATATGTTTTTTCTTCAAATATATCGAACCGCTATAACATATAGAATTTTACATCCAAGGGCATAGTTGGCCAGGTATTGTATAGTAGATACACAGAATGATAATTAAACCAATAGCATTGCGGATTTTACAGTGCAGATGGCAGTGTAATCGCAAGATCGATTCGATTATTCTATCAAATACGCAAATTTGCAAAACTTGATTAGTTTATACGTTGGACCAATGAAATTTGGCAAATGGGTACATCTTGGTATTCCTCACAATGCCCAAATGAAACATATTTTGTGTATAGTCTCACGTTCGGTATTAATCGAATCTACTTTTTCTTAAAATATATCGTATTGCTATAACATATAGGATTTTACATCCAAGGACATAGTTGACCAATATAATTATGTGGAAGATAGCCATAGACTGTAAGTTAAATCAATAGCATTGCGGATTCAACAATACAAATGCCAGTATAATCGAAGAATGGATTCGATTATTATAACAAATACATAACATTGGCACAAGTTGAATAGTGTATCCGTTGGACCAATTAAATTTGGTGCTTGGTACATCTTGGTATTCCTCACAATTCCCAAAGGTAATATGTTTTGCATGTAGTCTCACGATTGATGCATATCGAATATGCTTTTTCTTAAAATATATCGAATCGTTATAACGTAGGATTTTGCATGCACGTACATAGTCGACCAGGAATTTTAGTGTTGATGATCAAAGATTGGAAGGTAAATCAATCGGATTGCGTATTTTCAATGCACGTGTCAGTATACTTGATAATTCGATACGATTATGATAGCAAATATGCCAAATCTTTTTTGCAAATTGGAATATCTTGAGAATAACTATATTTTAAGACCAAAAAAATTAGAGGAATGGTTACAATTCAGTATTTTACAAACTGCATTATGGACATTCGTTTTGCAAGTGGAATATCTTTATATATTTATCTAAAGAATCTGCGTTGTATTTTCAAGAGTGGCTTATCACAATGCTTATGGACTTTAACAGTTGAAAAATAACCACATAATCAACACTCTCTTGAAATTTTTAAAACCTTATTCCGATTATGTGTCAATGGTTAACTTAATGGATCAAAGAATCAATTATCCGTCAAATAAAATCATATTGAAAATAACAAATATTTCTAACAATGAAAAATTTAGTTCCTTACCCTTTCAAAAAACGGCGGGGAAATTTTTGAATATTAAACCACTTATGGGCACATGACTCGAAAATATGTGACACAACTATGTTTCCACCCCCCCTAATTACCCGCTTGATGAATTCAAGCGCCCAATCGACTCGTTGCGTCTATAAAGTGGGAAAGTGATCATTGATTGGGTGATTGATACAAATTAGCAGCCCAAACTGTGATAGGTGTGGGTACATGGAATATTGGACGTGAAAGTAAAAAAAAATTCATCGGGAGGAAAAATCTGAAAAGTTGAAAAAGTCGATTAGTTTTCGAGATATATCGACTTGAATTAACATGGGAGCCTTATGGGACTACAACTTTTTCGCTTTAATTTTGTACTTTTAAACGTCCGAGGAACATGATATTCAATGGACATGGACTAGATTTTTTGGTCGATTTTTTGGTGTGGTTGCCATAGCGACGAATTGATATTTAGTATTTTTTATTACTGTTTGAATGCTCTCAATGCTTTTCTTATGGGAAAACTTTGGGAATTGTTTTGACCAACTTGCAATAATCGCACGACAAATTCCTTTGCCAAAAAGTTAGAGAATTCTTTGGTTAATTTTTTGGCTATCTTAAAATTTTCGTACGTCGAAACAATTCCGAGGAATAAACGATTTCGATTTAACATTGTCGTGATGGGCGAATTTTCAAACTCGGATTTCAGCCTTAAGACATGTGCCATATGAAAATTTGGAATCTTCAGGAAAAACCGTTAGAGGGTTCTCCGAACCCTCACGTTTGAGCTTACTTTCGCCGTAACCCTCTTGGCTAATTCATAATTAAATTCCGAAAAATGTCCTGCACGCGAAAAATCATTGTCGCCATTTTTTTGTGGAGCATGCAATCTTGAATATCTTAGCAACCGTTTAAGCTAGAGAAATGAAATTTTCAGAGTAATACTTTTATCACAATGGTCAACTTTTGCAATGATGACCATTTCGCTCGATCGATTCATGTGCGAGTTATATCGATACCAATCTCCTTGGTTACGCTTTAAACGGTAATAACTTTTTTTTAAATCAAGTTATAAATATGAAAGTCATATATAATACTACTGTTAATGTCTTTTCTTCGACAAAAGTTAAATCAAGCGAATCGAGCGATTACAGTCGAAGTTATGATCGATAAAAGGTTGCATTCGATTGAGCCATTTTTCAGACCTATTTACATAGTTACGGGGATAAAAATTATAAAAATATGTAAGGGAAGAAATGAATTATGCGTACACATAAATTATTTAGATGAGTATTGTTTCTTAACGAAGATATATCAATATGAATTTATATCTTTTTGTATTAGGTCCCCATAAGAAATACACGCATCGCCCTATATACGTCACCAATATAAGAACATAGGCGAAACTTTGAAAGCGGGGATAGTAGAGAAGAGAGGGATAAGGGTATGGCCATAGAATGGAAGGGTTATCAATAGGATGCGAATTTTTCAATACAGGTGGCAGCATAGTCGAATGTACGATTCGATTTTTATAGCAAATACGCAAATTGGCATAAAATGATAAGTGTCTACGTTGGACCAATGAAATTTAGTGAATTGGTACATCATGGTATTCCTCACAATGCGCAATGGAAACATGTTTTGTATATAGTCTCACGCTCGATATATATCGAATCTACTTTTTCTTAAAATATATCGAATTCCTATAGCATATAGGATTTTACATCTAAGGACATAGTAGACCGGGAAATATATAGTAAATACCCATAGACCAGAAATTAAACCAAAAACATTGCGAATTTTTAAGTACAGATGTCAGTATGATCGAAAAGTCGATTCGATTATTATAGCAAATACGTTAATTGGCATAACTTCAATTGTGTTTCCGTTGGACCAATGAAATTTGGTGAATGGGTACATCTATGTATTCCTCACAATGCCCAATGGAAAATTGTTTTGTTTGTGGTCTCACGCTCGATATATATCGAATATAATTTTTATTAAAATGTATCGAATTGCTATAACACATAGGATTTTACATCCAAGGACATAGTTGACCTGGAATTATATAGTAGATATCCATAGACTGTAAGTTACACTAAAAGCAATGCGGATTTTAAAGTACAGATGTCAGTATGATCGAAGAATCGATTCGATTATTATAGCAAATACGTTAATTGGCATAACTTCAATAGTGTTTCCGTTTGACCAATGAAATTTGGTGAATGGGTACATCTTTTTATTCCTCACAATGTCCAATGAAAATATGTTTTGCATGTAGTCTCACATTCGATATATATCGAATCTGCTTTTTCACAATTTATATCGAATAGCTATAACATATAGGATTTTACACCCATGGGCATTCTTGACCAGGAATTATATAGTAGATGACCATAGACTGGATATAAAAAAAAATATCATTGCGGATTTTACATTACAGATGTCAGTATAATCGAAAGATCGAATCGATTATTGTAGCAAATACGCAAATTGGCATAACTGGATTAGTATATACGTTGGACCAATGAAAATTGGTGAATGGGTACATCTTGGTATTCCTCACATTGCCCAATGGAAATATGTTTTGCATGTAGTCTCAAATTCGATACATATCGAATCTGCTTTTTCACAAATTATATCGATTAGCTATGACATTTAGGATTTTACACACATGGGCATTCTTGACCAGGAATTATATAGTAGATGACCATAGACTGGATATAAAAAAATGTCATTGCGGATTTTACATTACAGATGTCAGTATAATCGAAAGATCGAATCGATTATTGTAGCAAATACGCAAATTGGCATAACTGGATTAGTATATACGTTGGACCAATGAAAATTGGTGAATGGGTACATCCTGGTATTCCTCACATTGCCCAATGGAAATATGTTTTGCATGTAGTCTCACATTCGATACATATCGAATCTGCTTTTTCATAAATTATATCGAATAGCTATAACATTTAGGATCTAACACCCACGGGCATTGTTGACCAGCAATTATATAGAAGATGACCATAGCGTGGAAATAAAATCAATATCGTTGCGGATTTTACAGTGCAGATGTCAGTATAATCGAAAGATCGATTCGATAGTTATAGCAAATGCTGAAATTAGCATATTTTGATTAGTATATACGTTGCATCACTGACATTTTGTGAATGGGTACATCTTGGGATTCCTCACAATGCCCAATTGAAATATTGTTTGCGTTTAGTCTCACGTTCGATATATATCGAATCTACTTTTTCTTAAAATATGTCGAATTGCTATTACATGTAGGATTTTACATCCAAGGACATAGTTGACCAGGAAATATAGAGAAGATTTCTATTAACTGGAATTAAAATCTACAGCATTGCGGATATTACAGTGCAGGTAGCAGTTTTATCGAAAGATCGATTCGATAATTGCAGCAAATACGCGAATTGGCATAACATGATAAGTATTTACGTTGGACCAATGAAATTTGGTGAATGGGTACATCTTGGTCTTCCTCACAATGCCCAATGGAAATATGCTCATCGTGTAGTCTCACGATCTATATATATTGAATATGCTTTTTCTTAAAATATATCGAATCGTTATTACATACAGGATTTTCTATCCACGTACATAGTTGACCAGGAATTTTAGGGTTGATGATCGGAGACTGGAACAGGATTGCGAATTTTCAATACACGTGTCAGTGTACTTGATACTTCGATACGATAATGATAGCAAATATGCCAAAGCTATTTTTTTCAAATTGGAATATCTTGAGAATAACTATTTTTTAGTACCAAAGAAATTTGGGGAATCGTTACAATTTAGTATTTTACACACTGCATTATGGACATATGTTTTGCGAGTGGTACATCTTTATATATTTATCTAAGGAATCTGCGTTTCATTTTCAAGTTTCGTTTATCACGACGCTTTTGGACTTTAAGAGTTGAAAAATAACCACAAAATCATCACTGTCTTGAAATTTTAAAAACCTTATTCCAATTATGTCTCAGTGCTAAACTTAGCCTATTCAAATAATGAACTATCCGTCAAATGAAATCAAATTGGTAATAACAAATAATTTTAAAAGTAAACAATTAAGTTCCTTACCCTTTCAAACACCGGCAGGGAAATTTTTGAATATTTTTAACACTTATGGACACAATGCTCGACAACACGTGACACAACAATGTTCCCACCCTCCTAATTACCCGCTTGAAGAATTCAAGCACCCAATCGACTCGTTTTGTTTTTAAAGCCAACGGAGACGTTGATATTAGCAAAGGGAATAACGCGGCATGAATTCCAATTGATTTGTCAGTTTGCGTCTTGATGTGACTGGCCCATGTTAGACGTTTGTCTAAGATTACGCCAAGATATTTGGCGGTTTGACTTTTTGGGATTCTTGTACTGTCGTAAAATTGTTGGTGTCCTTCGCCGGCTTTCGAACGTCGCGAAAAAACCACATGTGCGCATTTGCTGGCATTTACGCTTAGTTTCCACTCGTTCGCCCATTCCTGGTAGTCGTCAAGATGATCTTGAATGATGTCAGCATTCCGATACGGATCCGAACCCTGGGCCAGGATGGTGGGCTGGACCGATTCTTATGAAACTTTGTGTGTATATCCAGTAGGTCTGAGAATAGGATGTAAACTATTTCTTATTATTATTCCGCAGGGCCCATGAGGCCCTGAATCATTTCCATAAGAAATACATGTTGAGTTCGCTATTAATACCTGCATACCTTTTTTCTCTTTCTCATTAAAATTAATGATAATGGTCACATTAAGATGAGACATATACCATGGAAATAAAAAGAAAATGCACATTCATGTTTTTGCAATAGATTTTCGTTTTCCACGTATTTACGGTGAAATTTGTGAAACAATAGTTATAAATGCTGAAATTTTGGCGTTTTCGACTTACTATACCCTTGACGACCGCCAGTATTGTTTATGTAGAATGACATCTCTTCTATCGATACAGTTTGCGATACCAGCAAAGCTTCAAATTATCCACCAGAGTTTTTGAATTTATTGGATTTGCCAGGCATTCCATCGCATCGTTTACTACAAGGTTGGACCTCCAATTAATTATGCTTCGTAATTTGAACCCACCACGGCTGTGCAATGGCCGCGATTAGTCATTAAAAATTAATGAAAAATGTTGTCGAACGTTTGGAAAGTTCTAAGGAGAGCATGTATTTCTACCACGTGTATTCATTATCTAATTCCATATTCATTATCTATTGCCACCATTGTGTATTCATTATCTAAAGTGAGACAGAGGAAAATATTGGTGATAAAACGTACATGCTTCCTTGGATAAATGATGCCATTTATTTAGAAATACATGGAAGGGACAGTATTCAAAAAAATTAAATCCAACTCAATCAACAAATCACACAAAAACAACCATAGAAGTCAAGGAAATAAGGTGACATCCTTGATAAGGAGGTCCAAAATTTCTCACATTAATACAAAACTCACAAGAAAAAAAGATGACATTAGAAAAACCTTTTAGGAAACAATTAATTATTAATCGGCTTCTACATAACAACCCGCAAGCCACCTAAAAGGCGTGTGGCAGTGGGTGTTAGCATACCAGCCGTTTACAAATAAAAAGGAAGATCTCTAGCGAAATTACGACTGGCATTTATTAAAGTCCTTTATGGTTCGGGGGAAACACGAATTCCCATATCTATCCGTTCGGCAAAATATCTCTCTTAATTTATCGCTTCTATCGGACCTGGAAATATGGTGTGGCTTTAATATTATGTTCTCTGTGTCGCTCTTAAAAATATCCATTCTCAATTGCTCAAGCAATCTAAGCCTAGCGCGCAGCCTCCGAGTCTCCAGCGGCTCCCAGCCTAATTCGCTTAACATCTGGGTAACACTGCCTGTACGCCCGTAAAAGTTTTTGACGAAACGCGCAGCCTTTCTTTGCATTTTATTCAGTTCTCAGATTAAGTCTTTCTGCACCAGATCCCATACACTCGCTGCAGATTCACGGTGCGGTCAAACGAGTGTGAAATAGCACCTTTCTTTTACCTTCTCATCCGAAAATCTTTCCACATTACGCTCGACGAATCCTAATTTCTTCAGGGCTATGCCGAAATATTCCTCATTTGTGTTCCCCACGAGAGGTTCGAGGTTATCGTAACTCCCGGGTACTCCACTTCGTCTGTTGCCTTTGTGTTAATATCTACCATTCACAGCATAAACATGATTATAGTTGGACGAACTCTGCAAAAAAGGTAACGACATGCATTTGCTCAGATTAAGTTCGAGTCCTCACTCTGGGATCCACAAACAAACATTGTTTAAATCCGATGATAGACTTTCATAGTCAGAGTGATCACTAATTTCGCGATAGTTGACAGCGCGGTCAGCAAATAAACGTATTTTACTGCTAATTCGGGAGCAGAGGTCATTAATGTATACGATGAACAAAAGGGGGCCGATCATGCTTCTTTGTGGAACATGTGATACCACTTTAACTACATCAGAGCTAATTCCGTCAAGAACTACTTTTTCTTTACGAACATTCAGAAAGTCGAGTATGCAGTTTATTACTGTTTCATTTAATCGGCATGACTATAATTTGTATAAAAGTTTATTGTGAGGTACCGTGTCGAAAGCTTTCTTGAAATTCAGAAATAATGCGACGACTTGTCTTTTCGATTCACCAGATTTGAGAACGCCGCGAAGAAAGAGCGCGACCTGAGTCGTGTATTGAGAGAGCTTACAGATAGACGTGTTCTAAAAAGATCGGGAGGAAAGCTAACATAGTGGTGTTTTGAGAGAACTAAAAGAGAGACGTGTTCTAAAAAAAAAAGATCGGCAGAAAGAAGAAAAGATTGCATAGAATAAGGAGGCGCCTACTAGAGAGAAAGATCGCGGAGGAAGAGACACGGCAGAACTCAAGTCAGTTCGTTTAAATCTTTCGCCTTTTACCAAAGATTTCCGTGGCGGGAGTTCAGTTGCATGTATAGACAATTTTTTATTGTGCACATTGGAACAGGAAGGGAAATTACGCAATAAATATATATAATATCAGATTGTAAATTGGGCCCGATAAGTCTTCTTTACGACATTTTGAATATAATTTATAAAAAGTGATTTTGGTGCATGTTATTTCTTAATTAAGTGTATTTCTGTACCCCAGGGTAACCCAAACTAAGAAGTGGAATGTGAGTTTCGTTACAACATCATATCGCATACAAGTTCATTCAAAGCCGCAGTTGGGTGTTGGTTATTCGGGGCTCACAGGCCTCATGGAAAGTCGGGACAAAAACATCGACAATTGATCGAAATGGATGGGAAACACGTCTCACAACGCGGAGAGGAGAAAAACACACATTACATAAAGCGCAGCCTCTGGCTTTCAATGATATTTCCGTAAGAATACGGTGGGAGGACCAAGAGAACAGACAGGAGAAAGTGCGCGTCGTGACACTTGCAGTTCACGTCGGGAGTTACATAAATCCTATCGGGGTGACAATCAAGCACCGTCCCAAAAAAATCACGGCCGAAATACAACATCAGAGCGGAAACATGTCTTCACAATCACACAGCCCATAACATTGACCAGCATGAGAACGAGGAAAGTAGCCACGAAGGGACGACCTTTAATGTATGCGTCATTCACGCGTTAAAACAACCTGATTTCAATGAAGCTTACATAACGTTATGTTTTCCTCCTCTGAGCGACGTATTCTAAGCAATAGGCCTGTTTTAATGTAACACTATAAAAGAGATTTCTAGCGCCCATAGGATCTCATATTCGTCCAAGCATCTTACAGCACGGCGGCGTGGCAAATTTCTTTCAAATATATGCTCAAAATCTTTGCAAAACTTATTTCTTTACAGGTGTATCATGAGTAATAATGTGCGGGACGCGATGGAAGAAGTTCCCCTATGTTCAGATTTCCACTTAAAATCCTATCGACATTTGTCACGGTGTGTCCTTAAAATTGCCACATTCACCGCGAATAGAAATCCTCATTTTGACATTTGATAGTGATTTTTTTGGTGTTTAATGCCAATGAATAACTACTAGTTCACACGGCTCATTCTGCATTATACAACTTACTTTTCTGCTCTTTTCCTGGATGGCGTAGAATTAAATATCTGTGTTTCTAAATTAATGTGTAAAACGCCCTCTGATATTTTTTTTGGAATTATTCATAATTCCTCCAAGATATATTATTAATGTTTTTAAATTTCCTTTTAAGATGGAACCGATGCCTTCTGATGATCAAACAAAGGAAACTTTCCGACCATAGGCATTTTTAATAAGTGTTTATTAGGAGATGTTTCCCTGAGGTCTGTGACTCATGCATGCATTGGTATCTCAGACGATGTAAAACTCCTCTCTATTCGTATAGAAACTAGGTGCCCGTAACGTCACGTGTGGTGGCATTGCATGGGCGCCAATCTGGCCTTTTCAAATGAGGTTAAAATTCACCATTAACACTCGTCTAAACTGTGATTTCTAAAACCAAATAATTTGCATTATGAATACACTAATGGTGGGTAACGAATCGCAATCAATGCCTTTCGTTTTCTTTGATGAAGGAAACTACCCTATTATAAGTACATAGGGATGGATGCATGCAATCTGCGATATTATGCGGAATAGCGATGGTGACGGAGATAATTGCAAAACGATGACTGAAATGCTTAAGAATGTGTGCAAGCGACGCAAAGAAAAAGAGCGAGCAGCCAGGCGCTTTGTCGAATAAAACTTTTCAACTCCAAGATGCATAATGTTGAATCGGCAGAATCGCTAAGATGCGAGTGAAACGTTCAAGATTGATGTCCTCAGGCAGGAAGTTTCATGACCTCATTTAACTGGGCAAAATACGAGAGTCAAAATTTAGTTCAGAACTTAATATTCCCCATAAATAACAGAGCCAAGGACTCTCACACAAACAGTCGTGAAATAAGTAACTATATTAAATTAACTTTTGGATAATCTCTGTGCATCTGATACTTACTTACTTCTGTGCAGGAGAATTCCTTTAGGACAAGGTGGGGACAGAAACCAAAAGTTAATTTTCAATTATTCATTGATCCGCGAGAGCTTCCAAAAGTTCATAAAATCAAAAGCAGAAAAAATAGCAATTACCGTTGAATGCATAATTCCACCATATGAGACTTAAACTTTTTGATTTCCATTTTCCAGAGCAATTGAAATTCGATGTCGAAGTACAATTCGCCCACTCCACCTTCCAAACAAAATCCTGGGTTCTTCCCTGGTTTAGGGTAAATTCTCGTCGCAGTGCATTCACGGGGCGGATTTCAATTAACTCACGTGGTCCAAAATATTTCCCCAAAATTCTTCAAACAATTCTTTGGTCGAATAAATGCATGGATTTGAACGTCATCATCAACCGTTATCATTTGTTTTGGTGTCGCCATGGCACGTGGCCGCTGGAATTTCGGTCGTCATTTGTCAAACACGCGCCACTAATATTGATTCGGAGAACGGTGGCTTTTGCATCATTTCCGTTTAAGCTTTCCAGCACTGAGCAGAGAGAGGAACAATCGCTGGAAAAGCCGCAGCAACACGAAATAACATGATCAGCCAGTCAAACTAAATCTCTAAATGGTGAAACGACGCATATTCGCACAAGACCCAAAGGTACTGCCGACGACTATCTATTTTTCCAATCGCCTAGCATGAACATGTTTGGCCCAACCCATTGCCGTCCGCTACAAGTGGATTTTATGTTTCGGCATATCTTTTGAAAGGAACGACCGATAATTCAAGGCATTTAATGACCTATTAGTCGCGATTTGTTTTTTGCTTTAAATAATGTTCTTGAATGACTCGAAGTGTGTGCTTTAATAGTTAGCATAAATCTTCATACAATTCCTCGTACGTAATTTACTATTTATTGATGCAATTTGTTTTTGTTAATTTTACGCTATTTAAAATATCCCCAAGATAACATACATAAAGGCGACATACGAAATCTGGTCGATAAAATTATTGAATTATTCTAAAAAAAGACCTTATTCTAAAAAAATTTTAAAAAATGATTAAAATGCATAAAATATTAAGAAATTCCTCACAATAATAATGTTATAATAAAAGCTACACATATCTGGAGGATTTATTCATAGAAATCATAATTGAGAAAAGAAAATACAGTTAATGCCACAAAAGTACGACAAACATTACAGCTGAATTAATAATATACGTGAATAGTTCGAAATACTCATGGGCTGTGCAATGGATCAAATGGAAACCTTGGTCGATTCTGAATCTTTTACCTCAAGTTCAAATATCATATCATACCCCTCCTAATATTACCATGACCTTCAATTAATTAATTTATGGCCGACTACAGCAATTATTCAATTTCAACAAAGAGTTCACCTAAACCTATTCTCCTATTTTGATTCGTTTTAATTAATGCTTCACCCTAACAAATTATCTTTTTCATCTACATAGTCTATGATACTTTTTAAACCTCAATTTAAATTCTAAATTCTCCTACCTTAACGTGGCGTTAATTAATATAATTATAAAGTATTCCACCTATACTAGGTTTGCACGGAGCATTCTAATTTTCATCCACTCATGGACCTCCCGCTTCATTTCACAGTAAGACCTACTCCCTTTCGTTCTATGTGAAAATCTCTTCTCTTTCCTCCTCTCCCTCGTTTATCCAACATTCTTCCCTCTAACACTGTTTTCAAAATCCCCTCCCACCTCAGTACTCGCTCCATCCTTATCTGTTCATGAACGCTTCATTTGCGAAAGCAATTATCTTCCTAATGTCCTTACTTATGTATCAGTTTTCCTCTAACAGAACACACAAACTATTTTAATTGAGCATCAATCAATTACATAAGTAATTATCATGTTGGCAAAAGATTGTGGGCGAACTGGTATGTATGATGTGTACACATTTCAATAAAGGAGAGAAGTCAGAACGTAAAATAAGGAAATATTGTTATTTTTTTCCCTATTGATCACGCTAACTTTAGGAGAACTTTTCGCAGAAGTCAGAACGAAAAATACGAAATAGTATGCAACAAAAATTTTTGATAAGGTTTAGCGAGGAAATACAGTAGTTAAGATCCCAGCCTCTTGTATAAGCAACGAAAGAAGACGAAGCTGATTCATGATGGAGGTAGATATGATCATCACATTTGATTTCTAACTAAAATTTTGAATCTAACTAAAATATTACCGAATTTTCACATTAACCATACTACTTACAATGCTAATTAAGATTGATGGCAAAGTCCAACCCTCCATTTCTTCCAATCACACGCTAGTCACTTTTCTAGCCTTCGTCATTCTCTGCGTGAGACAAGTAGGTACCTAAATGCATAATTGTCTCTTGACCTTACCCTTTCCATCAATTGCTATCGCCTTTGTATTTATCACGCAAAAATACTCTGTCTATCGTATTCTCCGAATAATATCTATAATAGTGTGCAATAATAAAATAATAATAGTAATAAAAAACAATAATAAAATAGTTTGCCTATCGTAGGTGGTGGACTGGATGAAATATTGGCAGGGTGGAGAATTGAAGCCTCAAAATAGGCAAAAATGTTCAAGGAGAAAGTAACGAAGTGCGGGCTCACGAGCATCATTGCTTCTGTCATTGGCATCATCACCAGCTCAGAGCACTAGCCTTTCCCCCAATCAACTCTGAGTCATCACCACAAGAATACATATGAATCGTGGCTTATAAGGGACTTATAAACTCCGACTTTATAAAAAATATAACAATTCATTATTTCTAGTGTTAGATGCCAGTTGTTTGTGGACATATTTTTAGAGGTACGTCGAAAGATCACGTACTTCAAATAAATGTTCACAAACTTTGCTTATTCCGTGCGATAGTATGAGGGGCGGGCATTTAGAGCAAAGAACACCGGCTCCAGCGCACATTTTTCATATCGTGCGACTCACTCAAGATTAGAGATACGTGAAAATCGCTGATGCGATAAATGCGATATAGATGGGATGTGCGCAAATAAATGCGATGACTGGACTTTCATGATATTTTTACGCAAATTTGCCTTTTCGACGGCAAAATTCGTACATTTTGTGCCGAGCCCAGTTTAAATGCTCCGCCGACACCCACCGCTTAAAGCATGTGAGCGACTGGCCAGCTGCTAGTTGGCTGGGACTCTACGTGGCCGCGAACTACAAGTGGGCGCGGGAAAGCTACACCTCCGCCAGTATATGTCTTATTCCTTAATTTATTATTGTTCTACAACATAATTATTTAAAATATTCTGTATTTTGTCGTATAACTGTTTTTCACTGCATTTCATCGTCATCTACCTCATTATGAAAAAAATAGGCGCTACAAAATGGGATAAACTGTTAATGAACGTGCGATAAAATAAAACCGAAAGTGCGATTTTCACGCATGATGCTATCAATAAGATATGTGGCGTGATCCGGTATTGAAATGTGCAATGCATGAATACGGCGGTATTTTTAATTCCGATTATGATTCAGTCAAAACACTATTAATTGACGCACAGATTATGACTAGTTATAATCTAATGCTTTAAATGGTATGTTCGATTAAATACTGCCAATTTATCTAATTATTTAGGTATTTTTCCATTAAAGCATTTGTCAAACGGTCTACACAATTGATTCAGAATCCCTTGGAATAGGATACTCAAATCTATATAGTGCACCACGCCTAATTATGTAGTGGCCTCCAAACGTTCATTACATAACGATATCTTGGTATTCGCAATAGGCTGACCGCTAACAAGACTTCACATTGGCTGTGAGACTCCCCTTCCTTGAGATAATGCATTTCATTACGTCACGTTGAGGTATAACAAAGTAGCATTTTCCACCAGATTTGCGACAACGTATGCTTCAGTTCCAACAACCATCCCGCGAGTAATTTAAAGCCGCTTTCACTAAATGAAGAGACTTCCTCGGAATGTCCTTGAAGGACCGACCGCTATCTCTCTCAATAAAAACCATTACTTTTACACCCCTCACTTCGCTGGAATCAAAGAATACCTACGTCACAGAGACACTTTATCGGAAAATGCACATAAAAAGGATTAATCTCTCAGCTGTGAAATACTATGAAGCACATTGGTCGCCATTTCAGGGAATCAAATTTACGACGTAGTTGAGTCAAGAAAGGGGTGTATAAAAATGAATGCACTAATTCAAAATAGAGACACACCGAGAGAAATTAAAGATTAAGAGAGTCGTCACAATTGACGAGAAGGGATTTTCAAAAGTAACGAATTGGAGGAATTTTTTCAAATTTCAGCCGTTCTTTTTTCTTTCTTTAATGCGTTGATATTTTTTGTGATACATGCAAGTAAGTAAGTTGAGGAGAGGCTAAAAAATAAAATCACGATTGAGGGAATCCGACACTACGTGTGTTGGAGTGTTATAGCGATGAATTGGAGAGAAAAACTATCGCTGAAGAATGCTAAGAATAACCAAAAATTAGTTAAATCTATAGCATAAATTGTGACTGATGATGATCAGAAACTAATGGAAACTAAAGACAGAAACAGATGACGAGCGCCACCATCAAAATCCACCTCGGAAGGGAAAATACTTAAATGATTAAATGAACACTCGTCTTAATTAATAGGTATCAATAACTGAATAATATGAAATGATAACTATCACTTTATGACATTAAGCTTTGATTCAAATTCACTGGAAAGGTATTACCCTTGGTAAAGGAAAATTTGAGCATTTATTTCGATTCTTATGTCAGACCTGTGAAAATCTGCGCAAAAAAATGATGGTGAGTCGTAGATGGTAATCATATAGGTAGAGATACGGTCCTCTTATAAAAGGAACGACCACACTATGGGACTTAGGAAGCAATTGAGAGATGTCTTGGCTAAAGAGCTTTTCAAAGACTTAGTGAGTAGGAATGTCTTCGCTGAACTATGCGAATTATAACGGCAAAAGGCAATTCCACGTAAATGTCATACTGACTGGTTAAATAAAAAAGTGGTTGGAGGCTCTGATATGGATCAAAATTTGTACTATAAAGTCTAGAATTTCGTTATTAAGTGCTGACACTAGCATGAGTCGCGTGTCTCTGATAAGAGAAATCTTTTTATGTGCTCACCACAGTTTTTAGCCACATACTAAATTTAATGAGTCATCTACACACAAAAAACATCTGTTTCGATAATTGATTTTTATGGCCACTGTATTAATAATTTTTTTCTATTGTGAGGTTCGTTTATTATTTTGAATGATTTTAAGGGTTTTTGCACAAATTTTCTTTTTTAATTTTGAATTGAAGAAGTTATTTTGTAAATTTTTTTGGCAGTGAATACATTTATACCAGAAGGGAATCACAAAAGTCAGTCCGTGACATTTCTGGTCAGTCCATGACGATGCTTTTCAAGAGGAATTACTCCTCTGTAAAATCAGTTATTGTAATGGGCTTTGCAGAAGTATGAAATTTGCATTTGGTGTTCTGAGATGTATTTTACTGAAACTCTGATCACTCTTTGTTTCAGAGCAAACCTTAGAGGTTTTACTCTGAGCTGAAAGTTCGTTTCATTTTTGTCAGTCCGTGACAGTGAATTTTAAGTATTTTTATAGTTATTTTTCCTGTATTTTTCAAGACAAAGTAGTGCATCAACCAAAGTTAAACTTCACACCATTGTGCAGCAATTTGGAAGTTGAAAAAGTTTTGTATGTCAGTCCGTTCGCGTTACGTGTGTTCTTAAAAGTTCAAAAACGCATTGTGACGGTCAGTCCGTAACGCGTGGAATCGCCCTAAACTCTTTACCGTGGCGATGGCGACTACTGCTCTCTAGCTGCAGCGAAAGGTATAATGTTCACGTAAATTAGATTTTGCTTGATAGATTTAGAGAATGAGCCAATAACCTGCAGCTATATATTTTAAGAACATTCACAAAAATCCCTACGACCTTTTTAAAGGCAACGTCAAAGCAAAGAATAAAAAACTTATCGATAATCTTCGCGCAATCAAAATCCGGAGAAATAGACATTCTCGCTATCGGATCACGCTTTCCCATATCGCAGACTGAATCTGCACGAATAAAATTCAAGGTTAATATATAAAAACAGGATAGCTATTGGATAAAAGTGGTGACTATGCAAGAAACACCGAATTACTTTCCATTCTCACACTCCACATATCTGTTAAAAAGGTTTAACTCTAAATGTGAGACCACCAGGCATCATGAATCGATTCACTTAGAAACTAATGATCCTCACTGGCCGATACCAATCCTCTTCCGTCGCCCATTCAATTAATTTCATTATGACCTTTCCTATATTTCCTATTTTATGCAGCGAGCGTATGGGACCCGGTGTAGAAAGACTTAATCAGCGAACTGAATAAAATACAAAGGAAGGCTGCGCGTTTCGTCAAAAACTGCTACGGGCGTACAGGCAGTGTTACCCAGATGTTAAGCGAATTAGGCTGGGAGCCGCTGGAGACTCGGAGGCTGCGCGCTAGGCTTAGATTGCTTGAACAATTGAGAATCTTTAAGAGCGACACAGAGAACATAATATTAGAGCCACACTATATTTCCAGGTCCGATAGAAGCGATAAATTAAGAGAGATGTTTTGCCGAACGGATAGATATGGGAATTCGTTTTTCCCCCGAACCATAAAGGACTTAAATAAACGCTAATCCCAACTTCGTTAGAGCACATTTTTTTTAGCTGTAAACGGCTGGTGTCCTAACACCCCCTGCCACACGCCTTTTAGGCGGCTTGCGGGGTGTTATATAGATCTAGATGTAGATTCGTATTTCCTGTACTCACACAACATGTACCTACGCCTTTAGCAAAAAGACTATGGATGATGATTGTGGAAGTCAGGGGGTATTCTACGACGTACAGATAAAAATAACGTCTGAGCATAATAATATATTATCCACAATATGGACATTTCCATACATGTAGCACCAATCTGCTTAATAACGTATAACGCCTTCAAAGGCCATTGTGTGAAAGCTGCGTCGGATAAGACTTGCTCCAAGAATGTGGGAAATACAAAACCGACTTATTCTCGGGAAAAACCCCATGCAGGTAATAATTAATTTACCTCCTTACAGAAAATTAAAAATCATTTGCCTTCGCCGGCGCTGCAGTTTATGAGTCATTAAATGGTGTCTCCTCGATAAGGCCTTAAAGGTGCGAAATGAAAAATAATTATGAGTATCATTCCTGGGGATTGACCACACTAACTAGCTCCTACAGGATTTATTGTTCCCACCAAAACATTAACTTCTTCTATAAAAGACGGTACAGATCATTAGACCACATCAGAAACACACAAGGCATTTTATTTTTTGAATTTTGTCGGTAATTTTTGTGTATAAATGTATGATGCATGCAAGATCAGTCACCTGAGGATGTAACCAAGTTACGAAACCCGGGTCGTGCCCATAATTAAATAACAGTGAACCTTACAAAGTTTTATTTCCTTACTTCCAATATGGAGAGGTTTCACAAAGTAAAGCCTGAAGTTATTAGCAAATGTAAATGTTATATTAGAGGAACAAGTTAGGAAATTGCTATAAAAATATGGAGCTGGGTGTAATTAAAAGAAGTGTAATGACGAGGAAGTGAAGAAATTGTGATTGGGTGAAATACATATGTATAAGTTGCGCATTCCAAGTGAGAGAAAATGATAATATAGCGGCAAACCTGATACTTATTAACAAATATCTTCTTTTATCGTCAAGGGAATCAATGGCTGACGATAAAATGAAATAGAGTTGCCTAAAACAAATGAAAGAAACTGATACCGTTGCGGCAAACTTCATATTTACTTAAAAAGATCTTATTTCTATGTCGAGAGAAACGCCAAATGATGATTGAGTGAAATAATTGTTGCCTTTTCAGAGTGAGATAAAGTGATAACATTGCAGCAAAACTCATATTTAATCAAAAATATCTTTTTTATATCAAAGGAGCAAATAAATGATGATAGAGTGAAATAAATCCTATTACAAGCGAGTGAAAGTGGTAACATAAATGAGAGAAAATCATTATATGTTAGCAAACCTCATGTTTATTAACCAATATCTTATATTTCTGTCAAGGAAATCAATATAGATGATGACACAGCGAATTAAAGAGGCGTATTCGAAGGGGCAGAAAAAGATAACATTGCAGCAAACCTCATTATTTACTCGGTGATGAGGTAAAAACAAAATAAAACGTACAATGCGCACCGGGGAGTTCATGAAACCCACTAGTCGGTGGCCGTACCGACACCTTTTTGCTGTCGGTAAGGCTACCGACGATTTCCTGTCCTCACGTCGGTTCCGCACCGATCGGGTTCGTGCAGAATCGCACCACTACTTGCCGGGAGTCGGTCTGACGTCGCACCCGACGAATCGGTGCCGCACCGATCGGTTTAGAGTTACAGAATAGATACGGCCCCTGGTTGGAGACCGGGTTTGAGCCAGCAGAAGTGCATTCGACTCTTGAGAACTTGCGCACGCTAGTTAGGAAGTGGAATGCAGGAATGGATGATGCAAATTTACAGAAATAGATATAAATTGGAGTCGAGTGAACGGGAATACACAAAAAAAATTATTGAAAAGGACAAAAATAGAAAAAGGTGTAAAAAGGCAAATGGGTACGCGTGGAAAATTGTTTTTGTTTCGCATCCCACAGCAAGGGAATCATTCCAACGATTTTATGACTCTGGCGATGAATTTGTGTAGTTGTGCGCCCCGCCGCTTTCTGTTGTTGACCGCCGACAATTCGGGCAAGTTCTCATCTCGTGAAAGACATGCAAAGGATATCGCGAGAGGTTGAAATAGGTGGTGTTTGGGAAACATCGCTTATTTGGATATTGGCGGGTGAACATTTGAAAATAAAACTCGCTGTGAAATTTGTGTTCATTCTATAAAATTTTCAAATTTCATTGTTTACTGCGTTATCTCAGAAATGCGGTTTTTTCCTGTGTCAGATCCTCACAGGAAAAACCCTCGTCCCAAATCAAGGCTGCCCCTTTCCCCCTTTCCCCCACCCCCTCTCCCTATTTCAGTCCGTGTTTAACCCCCACCCCCGCTCTTTCAACCAGTCCTTTTCCTTTCCGATAGATGTCCTCACGGTCACTTGTGTACTTTGTTTATAAATGTATGATGCATGCAAGATCAGTCACCTGACGATGTAACCAAGTTACGAAACCCGGGTCGTGCCCATAATTAAATAACAGTGAACCTTACAAAGTTTTATTTCCTTACTTCCAATTTACATTTGCTTTTGAATCCTACGTTCACGTTCCATGGTATGTGACTTTCGTCTGCTACGGTGCCAATGGCATAACCTTCCGTTGATAACATTTAGACGGAACTTACTTAATGACAACTATATTACCAAATCATGAATTACTAGTAATATAAGGAACCAATATATATATAGAGAAACAACGATCTCAAGGACAGTTTCAATAATTCATTCCAGCAACAACAATTTACATCACATACAAATTATATTATGATGTTGTAATATTGTTTCCTTGGATTCTGTAGGTATAGCATTACTATTACACATTATAGAACATCATTGTTAACCACTTATCCAATATCGATTATCTTAATCTAACAATAAGTCGTAATTTCCGCAAATAAAAAGATTTAAAACGACTACAACAAACTGTGCCAATGAGTCTTCACTTGTTTTACCCTTCTTTCATTGGTTGTAACACGTTAGATAACTTCTAACTACGGATATATTAGTTTTTTCTTGTTTGGGAAGGAGGGGGAACCGTACCGACTGGTTTGAAACCGACGACCTTACAGAATCGCTGAAAGTGCCGTTGTCGGTACGGAATGATGTCCAGTTGGTGGGCTTGAAAGGGATAGCGATCGGTGCGGTAACGACGAAATACAGAATACGGCCCCAGTTCCGTTTTTATGTAACGGTAGATGGTGCAAGAAAAAGTTTTCTGCGAGAGCACGAGTCTCGTGGATATAATAGAATTCCGACGAGGCGATAGTGCAGGTGTGTTGTTGACAGTGGACAACGTGAAATTCCACCGAAAAGAGTCGAGGGGAGTGAGTTGGCGGAGGAGTCCGCCCCGCGAAGAACCGTGATTTGTGCTCTCGCACCAGAGTCGTCGCTTTTCAAAAGTGTCCGCAGAGCGGCGCACCATTCATTCTCAATAGCGTAAATAATCTACACAGGATTCTCCACTTCCATGGTTCCATTGATTCCCACCAGTCGCATTAAATAGAGGCGTTCCAGTCGGTAGGATACAGGTAAACATACGTAGTAGCCCGCAAAAGATGCACTACGCGTTGAATGTAATCGTTCATTGCTCAAAATCAAGCTCAATTAATTAATATTAAGCTTAATTTCATATCTAATAATTAAAAAAAGCAGGTAAATGAGTGCAATGTAGTCCTTTCAAAACATACGCATTAGCCCACATAAAGTAGCTGTAAATATGGTCTAGTGGTTAAGGTACTGCATTACCATTTTCACGTTCCATGTTCGATTCCCACCAGCGATCATTTTTTCATAATTTCCTTCTACTTTTTCTTTATCAGAAACTTACTATTCATAATTATATTCATGATTTTCACTGCTAATTTTAATTCTGTGCGAGGAAATATTTTTGTACACTTGCGACGTCTGATGTTTCCTCATTTTTACACAAGGAAGCTTCCTTTAAATTGTTGCATTTTCGTGTCGCAACACGAAGCATAATTAAGATACACATGCATTTGGTTTTTTTTATGTTGCAAAATGATATTGTCAACCTATTCTTACCATTTATGCCTAGTTTTCGAATCGGATTTCGTTATTATTAGGACTTTTAACACCCTACCGAGTAGGAAAATCTCACAACAGGAAACGCTGTATTCTTAGATGATTAAAATTGATAATTCTCTTGAAAGAAAAAGCAAAATCTACCGACAAGACACTTCTCTGGAACTTCTTGTTAGATGAGTGACAGATCGCCGAGTGAAAAGATCCCGTCCGTCTGACTGACCGTCCCCAACTCTGGAGGAAGAACCCATTCCCTCCCTGGCTCGCTCTGTCTGGTTTTCAACGGTTCTTTTCCAACGACTGGAAAATTAGGCTTGAATTGTAAGTCCACAAGCCCGTAATTCAATATGAAAGGCACATGTACATGTGTATGTTAAAAATGCGTCGTGTTGCGTCAAGGAAATTAAATAATTCAAAGAGACAAATTGGGAAAACATCACATGCCGCACGAGCACAAAAAAATCCTCGCTCAGAAAAAGTGAAAATTTCAGTGAAAATCATATATCCTATCTATATACAGCCCTTGTGGTGACTGACTGACTGATGGATACAAATTCCCGACCACTTCTAGAAGTGCTGGAGAGCTGAAATTTGGCACGCGTGCGGGGAACCCGAAATGATCCGGAGGAAAAATCCGAAAACCGGAAGTTTCCGCCACGTGTCGTCCCTAGGACGACAAAATGGCCGAAATCGGGCTTTTTCCGGTGACCGTCTTTCGGTTTTTATTTTACTGCGCGCGAACCATGCGTGCCACACGAGTCGTTAATGTATTTTTTGAAAGCTACCCCCGATAACCCCGTGAAACCTCCCAAAACATTTCTAATAAATCGCCTCTCCAGGTAAAAGAATCGTGAGACCACTGTTCCGGACCCCTAGGACTTATCGGCACGGAATTCATGAGAACGATTTGTGACCACTGGTTTAACATAAGTATAAAACCCCTGGTATTCCGATGGAAACCCACGCAAAAAAAATGAAAAACTTGCCATTAAGACTTCTTTTATGGGTACTTGTCGCCACTTTCACTCCGCATTGCACTACCCTTTACAATCATCGCTACATGATCACCGTGGATGATTGGTGACCGCATGCATAATATATTAAAACCCCCGAATCACCCTGGGCACTCTTCTCGGTGGAGAAGAGCATTAATTAGGACTAAGCGGAGCAGCCGAGGGGGGGCTCCTCAACCCCCAGGCGGCGAAGCCGCCCCACAACGAGGAACGGCGAAGCCGTTCCGAGGAGTAACTGGGGTAGGCGAGGGGGAGCTTCAGTAAACCCCGGGCGGCGAAGCCGCCCCGATATTCAAGCTGTGGGCTCCCCCCATCTCTGGGCGGCGAAGCCGCCCTGAAAACGAATAACGGTGAAAAAGTTCCGAAAAGCCCTCGCCCTCTGGGCGGCTATGGCGACCATAGACAGGGAATGGCGAAGCCGTTCCAAGTATTTAGCGGGGTATTCCCGGGGGGGCACAAACAACCCCTGGGCGGCGAAGCCGCCCTTGAGCGAGGAACGGCGAAGCCGTTCCGAAGAATGAGTGGGGCGCCTCCCTCATCCCTGGCCGGCGAAGCCGGCCAATAGCTGAGGTGAGATTATTCGACTTCAAAAGCCTTCGAACGACCACCAATGTAGACGGCGAAGCCGGAACCGGGGTTTTTAAGGGGCGGAGCCCCTTAACGAGCGCGCGCAGCGCAGCGAGTCCCATCTATATACAGCCCTTGTGGTGACTGACTCATGGATACAAATTCCCGACCACTTCCAGAAGTGCTGGAGAGCTGAAATTTGGCACGCGTGCGGAGAACCCGAAATGATCCGGAGGAAAAATCCGAAAACCGGAAGTTTCCGCCACGTGTCGTCGCTAGGACGACAAAATGGCCGAAATCGCGCCTTTTCCGGGGACATTCTTTCTGTTTTTATTTTACTGCGCGCGAACCATGCGTGTTACATGAATCGTTAATGCATGTTTTGAAAGCTGATAAACGTGGTCACGTGCTTATGTAATAGTATTAGTTTCTTTTTAATAAAATGACTGCCAAAATGGCGTCTAAATTTTGGTTTTTCGAAAATAATTTCATTCCTTCCGCTCCCCTCGACTTAATTTCGAGTGTAGGATAACGAAAATGATTATTATATATGCTCATAACATCGTCTACGAAATGTAGGCAACAATTTTCTTTCGTCGTCCTTGGTTACTCAGAAAAAAATTAAAATATACCGAAAATTACCGAAAATTACGATTTCCAAAAGATTAACACAGGATTATGTAAATTTTAACCTGATCGATTTCTTTCAAACTTAGTATTTGCATACACGTATGCATTGACTTTCAGAAAAAATAAACATTTAATAAATTATTTAATCGATATAACGGCAAAAAAATGAAAATGGCGGGCACTACTAATTTTTTCCGGGGAGAGATTTATTATTTATTGTATTACTCTCGAAATATGGATGCCATAGGGACAACTTCTCTTACATATGATAGTAAATGGATGTGATCATATAACATCATCATCTTTAAACCCCCTGAAACCCCCTACAAAATTAAAATTTGCATATAAGTAGCCTTTTCGGGTACTTTTCGCCACAATTCCGCCGCTTTTCCAACCCTTACCACTCATCGCTACGGAATTGATATGGGCGATTGATGACCATTGGCAGTACAAACCTATAAACCCCCAGTAAACCCTCCTACACCCCAAAAAATTAAATTTTGCACATAAGTCTACTTTTTGGGTACATTTAGTGACTACTCCACCGCTGGTTCTTACCCCAACGACTCATCCCTACGTAATTTCTGTGAACGGATGGTGACCGCAGGGAGTACGCACATAAACCCCCGGTATCCCCGTGAAATCCCCCCAAATGTTAAATGTGCCATTAAGTCTCCTATTTGGGAACTTCTCGCAAACATTACGCCGCACTACCCGTCCCCTCTGAGCTCTAGATCCGGAATATTTGGTGAGGGCGAGCCACCGTAAACCATACGGGAAAAAATATCAGAAAACCCCCGATCACCTCTTGGAACCTCGCCGAAAAAAAAATTTTTAATGTCGCCTTTCCGAGTACTTTGTTACAATTTAGCCGGTGCCCCTTCTACTTATTAAAACCCCCGATAACCCCGTGAAACATCCCTAAACAATTCTCTAATAAGTAGCCTCTCCGGGTAAAGGAATCGTCAGAACTCCGCCACTGTTGCGGACCCCTAGGACTTATCGGCACGGAATTTATAAGGACGATTTGTTTCGTTCAACACAAGTATAAATCCCCCGGTATTCCGTTGGAACCCCCCGCAAAAAAAATGAAAAACTTGACATTAAGTGTTCTTTTATGGGTACTTGTCGCCACTATTACGCCGCATTACACTACCCTTTACAATCATCGCTACATGATCACTGGACGATCAGTGACCGCATGTATAACACATTAATACCCCCCAATCCCCCTGGGCACCCCTCTCGGTGGAGAAGACCATGTATTACGACTAAGCGGAGCAGCCGCGGGGGGCTCCTCATCCCCAAGGCGGCGAAGCCGCCCCACAACGAGCTTAAGTAACCCTCGGGCGGCGAAGCCGCCCCGACGTTCAAGCGGCGCAGCCGCTGTGGGCTCCCTCCACCCCTGGGCGGCAAAGCCGCCCCTTAAACAAATAACGGTGAAACAGTTCCGAAATGCCCTTGCCCTCTGGGCGGCTATGCCGACCCCAGCCGAGGAACGGCGAAGACGTTCTGAGAATTAAGCGGGGTAGCCCCGGCGGGGCACACTTAACCCCTGGGTGGCGAAGCCGCCTCTCAACGAGGAACGGCAAAGCCGTTCCGAGGAATGGGTGGGCCGCTTTCCTACCCCCTGGCCGGCGAAGCCGGCCCCTAGCTTTTTCTGGTGAGGTTATTCAAACTAAAATTCTTCAAACGACCACAAATGTAAACGGCGAAGCCGGAACCGGGGTTTTTAAGGGGCGGAGCCCCTTAACGAGCGCGCGGAGCGTGCGAGTCCCATCTATATACAGCCCTTGTGGTGACTGACTGACTGATGGATACAAATTCCCGACCACTTCTAGAAGTGCTGGAGAGCTGAAATTTGGCACGCGTGCGGGGAACCCGAAATGATCCGGAGGAAAAATCCGAAAACCGGAAGTTTCCGCCACGTGTCGTCCCTAGGACGACAAAATGGCCGAAATCGGGCTTTTTCCGGTGACCGTCTTTCGGTTTTTATTTTACTGCGCGCGAACCATGCGTGCCACACGAGTCGTTAATGTATTTTTTGAAAGCTAATGAACGTAGGCACGTAAATATGTAATGTTGTTAGTTTCAATTCAAGAAAATTGCAGCCAAAATGGCGCCCAAAAATTGTTTTTTCGAAACTAAATTCATTCCTTCTGCTCCCCTCGTCTTAATTTCAGTTGTATGATGACGAAAATAGTTATTATATATGCTCCCTTGATTTTACATTTAACCTGGGTAACGATTTCTTTTTGCCACCATTGGTTGCCGAGAAAAAAATTAAAATATGCCGAAAATCGCCAAAAAGTACAATTTCCAAAAGATTAACACGACATTTCGTCCAGTTTTACACGACCGATATCGTTTAGACTTAGTATATGCATAAAAATATTCATTTTGTATTAGAAAATTTAAACATTTTTACAATTTTGCCATCGATAAACCAGCAAAAAATTAAAAATGGCGGACAATTCCCATTTTTTTCCCGGGAGTCCGTTTACTATTTATCGTTATACTGGCGATACATTTCTGTCACACGAACCGTTGTGCATATTATGAAAGCCAATAAATGTTGCTCTCCTACTTATGTAATTTTTTAAGTTAATTTCCAAGTTTAACGTTTTCAAATGGCGTCAAAAATTGATTTCTCGGAAAATATTTCATACTTTCCACTGCCGTCGGCCTTATTTTGTGAGTTGGGGCAACGAAATGATTATTATATATGTTCAATTACATCCTCTACGAAATATAGGTAACAATTTTCTTTCGTCGTTCTTGGTTTACTCGGAAAAAAATTAAAATATTCCGAAAATCACCAAAATTACGATTTCCAAAAGATGAACACTGGATTTGTCAACTTTTACCTCTCCGATTTCTTTGAAATTTAATAGTTAGATACACCTATGCATTATCTTTTAGAAAGCATAAATATTAATAAATGATTTAATTAATATAACCGCGAAAAGATAGAAATGGCGGGCACTACTAATTTTTTCCGGGGAGAGATTTACTTTTTATTGTATTACTCTCGAAATATGGATGTCATAGGGGCAACTTCTCTTAGATATGATAGTAAATGAATGTGACCATATAATGTTGTCATTTTTAAACCCCCTGAAAACCCCTAAAAAATTAAAATTTGCATGTATGTAGCCTTTTCGGGTACTTTTCGTCAGAATTCCGCCGCATTTCCAAGCCTTACCACTCATCGCTACGGAATTGATGTAGGACGATTGATGACCCCTGACTGTACTAACCTATAAACCCCCGGTAAACCCACATACACCCCAAAAAAATAACATTTTTCATATAAGTCTACTTTTTGTGTACTTTCCGTGACTATTCCACCGCTGATTCTTACCCCAACGACTAATACCTACGGAATTTATGTGAACGGATGGTGACCGCCAGGAGTACACTCATATAAACCCCCGGTATCCCCCTAAAATCCCCCCAAATGTAAAATGTGTCATTAAGTCTCCAATTTGGGAACTTTTCGCAAACATTACGCCGCACTACCCGTCCCGAAATATTTGATGAGGGCGAGCCACCGTAAACCATACGGGAAAAAATACCAGAAAAACCCCCGATCACCTCCTGGAACATCGCCGAAATTAAGATAAAATACTTTAAAGTCGCTTTTTCGAATAGTTTTCGTCACAATTTAACCGGTGCCCCTACCACTTATTAAAACCCCTGATAGCCCCGTGAAACCTCATCGCTACGGAATTGAAGTAGACGATTGATGACTCCTGGCAGTACAAACCCATAAACCCCCGGTAAACCCTCAAACCCCCCCCCCCCCCAAAAAATAAAGTTTTGCATATAGGTCTACTTTTTGGGTACTTTTCGTGACAATTCCACCGCCCCCAACGACTATCCCCGCGGAATTTATTTCAACGGATGGTGACCGCCAGGAGTACACACATTTAAACCCCCGGTATCTCCCTGAAATCCCCCCAAATGTAAAATGTGTAATTTAGTCTCCTATTTGGGAACTTTTCGCAAACATTACGCCGCACTACCCGTCCCGAAATATTTGATGAGGGCGAGCCACCGTAAACCATATTGGAAAAAATACCAGAAAACCGCCGATCACCTCCTGGAACATCGCCGAAAATAAGATAAAATATTTTAAAGTCGCCTTTTCGAATAGTTTTCGTCACAATTTAACCGGTGCCCTTACCACTTATTAAAACCCCCGATAACCCCGTGAAACCTCCCAAAACATTTCTAATAAATCGCCTCTCCAGGTAAAAGAATCGTGAGACCACTGTTCCGGACCCCTAGGACTTATCGGCACGGAATTCATGAGAACGATTTGTGACCACTGGTTTAACATAAGTATAAAACCCCTGGTATTCCGATGGAAACCCACGCAAAAAAAATGAAAAACTTGCCATTAAGACTTCTTTTATGGGTACTTGTCGCCACTTTCACTCCGCATTGCACTACCCTTTACAATCATCGCTACATGATCACCGTGGATGATTGGTGACCGCATGCATAATATATTAAAACCCCCGAATCACCCTGGGCACTCTTCTCGGTGGAGAAGAGCATTAATTAGGACTAAGCGGAGCAGCCGAGGGGGGGCTCCTCAACCCCCAGGCGGCGAAGCCGCCCCACAACGAGGAACGGCGAAGCCGTTCCGAGGAGTAACTGGGGTAGGCGAGGGGGAGCTTCAGTAAACCCCGGGCGGCGAAGCCGCCCCGATATTCAAGCTGTGGGCTCCCCCCATCTCTGGGCGGCGAAGCCGCCCTGAAAACGAATAACGGTGAAAAAGTTCCGAAAAGCCCTCGCCCTCTGGGCGGCTATGGCGACCATAGACAGGGAATGGCGAAGCCGTTCCAAGTATTTAGCGGGGTATTCCCGGGGGGGCACAAACAACCCCTGGGCGGCGAAGCCGCCCTTGAGCGAGGAACGGCGAAGCCGTTCCGAAGAATGAGTGGGGCGCCTCCCTCATCCCTGGCCGGCGAAGCCGGCCAATAGCTGAGGTGAGATTATTCGACTTCAAAAGCCTTCGAACGACCACCAATGTAGACGGCGAAGCCGGAACCGGGGTTTTTAAGGGGCGGAGCCCCTTAACGAGCGCGCGCAGCGCAGCGAGTCCTATCTATATACAGCCCTTGTGGTGACTGACTGACTGATGGATACAAATTCCCGACCACTTCTAGAAGTGCTGGAGAGCTGAAATTTGGCACGCGTGCGGGGAACCCGAAATGATCCGGAGGAAAAATCCGAAAACCGGAAGTTTCCGCCACGTGTCGTCCCTAGGACGACAAAATGGCCGAAATCGGGCTTTTTCCGGTGACCGTCTTTCGGTTTTTATTTTACTGCGCGCGAACCATGCGTGCCACACGAGTCGTTAATGTATTTTTTGAAAGCTAATGAACGTAGGCACGTAAATATGTAATGTTGTTAGTTTCAATTCAAGAAAATTGCAGCCAAAATGGCGCCCAAAAATTGGTTTTTCGAAACTAAATTCATTCCTTCTGCTCCCCTCGTCTTAATTTCAGTTGTATGATGACGAAAATAGTTATTATATATGCTCCCTTGATTTTACATTTAACCTGGGTAACGATTTCTTTTTGCCACCATTGGTTGCCGAGAAAAAAATTAAAATATGCCGAAAATCGCCAAAAAGTACAATTTCCAAAAGATTAACACGACATTTCGTCCAGTTTTACACGACCGATATCGTTTAGACTTAGTATATGCATAAAAATATTCATTTTGTATTAGAAAATTTAAACATTTTTACAATTTTGCCATCGATAAACCAGCAAAAAATTAAAAATGGCGGACAATTCCCATTTTTTCCCGGGAGTCCGTTTACTATTTATCGTTATACTGGCGATACATTTCTGTCACACGAACCGTTGTGCATATTATGAAAGCCAATAAATGTTGCTTCCTACTTATGTAATTTTTTAAGTTAATTTCCAAGTTTAACGTTTTCAAAATGGCGTCAAAAAATTGATTTCTCGGAAAATATTTCATACTTTCCACTGCCGTCGGCCTTATTTTGTGAGTTGGGCAACGAAAATGATTATTATATATGTTCATTACATCCTCTACGAAATATAGGTAACAATTTTCTTTCGTCGTTCTTGGTTACTCGGAAAAAAATTAAAATATTCCGAAAATCACCAAAAATTACGATTTCCAAAAGATGAACACTGGATTTGTCAACTTTTACCTCTCCGATTTCTTTGAAATTTAATAGTTAGATACACCTATGCATTATCTTTTAGAAAGCATAAATATTAAATAAATGATTTAATTAATATAACCGCGAAAAGATAGAAATGGCGGGCACTACTAATTTTTTCCGGGGAGAGATTTACTTTTTATTGTATTACTCTCGAAATATGGATGTCATAGGGGCAACTTCTCTTAGATATGATAGTAAATGAATGTGACCATATAATGTTGTCATTTTTAAACCCCCTGAAAACCCCTAAAAAATTAAAATTTGCATGTATGTAGCCTTTTCGGGTACTTTTCGTCAGAATTCCGCCGCATTTCCAAGCCTTACCACTCATCGCTACGGAATTGATGTAGACGATTGATGACCCCTGACTGTACAAACCTATAAACCCCCGGTAAACCCACATACACCCCAAAAAAATAACATTTTTCATATAAGTCTACTTTTTGTGTACTTTCCGTGACTATTCCACCGCTGATTCTTACCCCAACGACTAATACCTACGGAATTTATGTGAACGGATGGTGACCGCCAGGAGTACACTCATATAAACCCCCGGTATCCCCCTAAAATCCCCCCAAATGTAAAATGTGTCATTAAGTCTCCAATTTGGGAACTTTTCGCAAACATTACGCCGCACTACCCGTCCCGAAATATTTGATGAGGGCGAGCCACCGTAAACCATACGGGAAAAAATACCAGAAAAACCCCCGATCACCTCCTGGAACATCGCCGAAATTAAGATAAAATACTTTAAAGTCGCTTTTTCGAATAGTTTTCGTCACAATTTAACCGGTGCCCCTACCACTTATTAAAACCCCTGATAGCCCCGTGAAACCTCATCGCTACGGAATTGAAGTAGACGATTGATGACTCCTGGCAGTACAAACCCATAAACCCCCGGTAAACCCTCAAACCCCCCCCCCCCCAAAAAATAAAGTTTTGCATATAGGTCTACTTTTTGGGTACTTTTCGTGACAATTCCACCGCCCCCAACGACTATCCCCGCGGAATTTATTTCAACGGATGGTGACCGCCAGGAGTACACACATTTAAACCCCCGGTATCTCCCTGAAATCCCCCCAAATGTAAAATGTGTAATTTAGTCTCCTATTTGGGAACTTTTCGCAAACATTACGCCGCACTACCCGTCCCGAAATATTTGATGAGGGCGAGCCACCGTAAACCATATTGGAAAAAATACCAGAAAACCGCCGATCACCTCCTGGAACATCGCCGAAAATAAGATAAAATATTTTAAAGTCGCCTTTTCGAATAGTTTTCGTCACAATTTAACCGGTGCCCTTACCACTTATTAAAACCCCCGATAACCCCGTGAAACCTCCCAAAACATTTCTAATAAATCGCCTCTCCAGGTAAAAGAATCGTGAGACCACTGTTCCGGACCCCTAGGACTTATCGGCACGGAATTCATGAGAACGATTTGTGACCACTGGTTTAACATAAGTATAAAACCCCTGGTATTCCGATGGAAACCCACGCAAAAAAAATGAAAAACTTGCCATTAAGACTTCTTTTATGGGTACTTGTCGCCACTTTCACTCCGCATTGCACTACCCTTTACAATCATCGCTACATGATCACCGTGGATGATTGGTGACCGCATGCATAATATATTAAAACCCCCGAATCACCCTGGGCACTCTTCTCGGTGGAGAAGAGCATTAATTAGGACTAAGCGGAGCAGCCGAGGGGGGGCTCCTCAACCCCCAG
This sequence comes from Ischnura elegans, assembly GCF_921293095.1. Classification (NCBI taxonomy): domain Eukaryota; kingdom Metazoa; phylum Arthropoda; class Insecta; order Odonata; family Coenagrionidae; genus Ischnura; species Ischnura elegans. Next base: position 106,110,764 of record NC_060254.1, on the reverse strand, counting down.
GCGGCGAAGCCGCCCCACAACGAGGAACGGCGAAGCCGTTCCGAGGAGTAACTGGGGTAGGCGAGGGGGAGCTTCAGTAAACCCCGGGCGGCGAAGCCGCCCCGATATTCAAGCTGTGGGCTCCCCCCATCTCTGGGCGGCGAAGCCGCCCTGAAAACGAATAACGGTGAAAAAGTTCCGAAAAGCCCTCGCCCTCTGGGCGGCTATGGCGACCATAGACAGGGAATGGCGAAGCCGTTCCAAGTATTTAGCGGGGTATTCCCGGGGGGGCACAAACAACCCCTGGGCGGCGAAGCCGCCCTTGAGCGAGGAACGGCGAAGCCGTTCCGAAGAATGAGTGGGGCGCCTCCCTCATCCCTGGCCGGCGAAGCCGGCCAATAGCTGAGGTGAGATTATTCGACTTCAAAAGCCTTCGAACGACCACCAATGTAGACGGCGAAGCCGGAACCGGGGTTTTTAAGGGGCGGAGCCCCTTAACGAGCGCGCGCAGCGCAGCGAGTATATATATAATAATGAAAAGCAGGCTTGTGTAAAAGAAAAAGTCGAAAGTAATATTGAAAATAGTATCATTGATGAGTCTCGATCTTTGAACTTCAGCGTGGGAGTCGAGCACCGTAGCCACTATTTTCAATATCGAGGAATATCACTGAAAAGTTATGAATTCGAGAGATCATCTCGAATGTAAATTTCGTCACAGCCCTAATAATAAATAGGTCATCTCTCCGGGGAGTTGGGACGCGTGAATGGGCGGGAAGGTCAGAACGAATGTGATAGGAGGGGTCTACGCGAGGGGGAGTGTTTCGCAAGGCTATCAATATTGGGAGCGGAATTTGGGTGACCCATTTGCGGTGCTATCCATCAATTGTGCTCATGGCAATCAAAATATATTTATCAAAATATTTAAAAAATAACACGGTTTTTCCAAAAACAGTGTAAACGCTCTGAAATTAGAAACGACCTCATCATGACTCGGTGAGTAAAGCGCGGATGCTGATTTGATCTATCATAAATGAGTGAAGAGGAGATACATTAAGTGTAAGTAAGTGGACTGCCACGATGCAATATTAATATCTAGTAGGCCCAATCAACACGCAAGATTTATCTCTAGAGTACTCATGATATATAAGCTATTTTTTTTTACTTTTTAGAGCATTTTGCATGGCTTTGGGAAAAAGCGCGTCTTTTATCTTTTTTTTTTTTAACTTTTTAGAGATGAATCACGTAATAGCTAATTTAGTACTTAAAGAACTTTCTGCCGAAAAATATTACTAATTCCATTTGTTGAGCAAATTTAAAAATATTTCTCAAATTGGAAGCTTTGGTTAGTTAATTACAGCACAATGGAAACAAATTTCGATTGTCTTATTGTGGAATGTTTTGTTGTCTTCGGAATTAATCAAGTGTGCGAAATATCGAGCCTATTCCACAACGGGAAGTGATTTGAAATCAAATACAAGATTCTATCGTGAAACAGACGTAACAATCTAAAAAAGAGGGTAAAAAAGCAGTTACTCAGCATAATCGGTAGGCATCAGAGCACACAAGTGGATCTTCTGCAGTGATGAGGGTGTAACCTCCAAGACATGTAAAAAAGTAGGATTATCAGCCAGCAAAGTCACCAAGTAGCCCGAAAGAAAACACTCCGATGGCCCAACGCCTGCGTGTATCCTCGCCGCGTTCCGTCCGCTAGGGTCCTATTTGCTCCTCGACTTTGATTCCCATTTCTCTAGGCCGCTGGCATGCGCGTCCCACCTCGTCGGCGTCTTAAAGTGAAAGGTAAGGGGACTTGACTTTGCTGTTTATTTTACCAAGCCCAGGTGAGGCCACAATCCGGCCCCCGCTTCCCCAGGGCCTGGGCTCTTTTACATGGTATTTGTTCTGGTATTGAACTTATATACAGGAATTGGTACTAATACATTCTTTCGTCTAGTTGTCCATCGAGATTTGATAGAGTTTCTCCTTCCTGACAACTTGTTGAGCCGGTCAAGTCTTTGAGTGGCCTCCTGTAGCTGTCACCGCTCAGGAAGTCATGATACATGGTAGGAATAAGTTATAAATTGAATTTAAGCCATTAGAAGTTAACACAAACCAGGTTAAAAAGGCATGATAAAAACAATGAATAAACGTGAGGTTTGAAGAAATTAAAAACTGATAACTGAGCAAATTTGTATAAAATATCAATAAAGAGTCAAAAAATGTTAGGGTAATGAAATAATTAAAATAAGTACGTTAAAAAGAATATAAAGAGTAAATAATGAAACTCTGAGAACGGTGTATAGGGCGTAAAAAATACTAAAACGGTAAATCCGGTAAAAGATTGATTACAGGAATATATAAAATCAATAAATAAATAAAAAGTAGATGGATAATTAAATAAAGAAACGAGTATCGATATGCTACAATAAATACATAAATAGATAGAAAAATATAAATGACTATGGTCAGAGCGTAGGGATGTATTAATTGTTGTTGGGGCGCGGGAAATTTTAGGCGTTTACTGTTGCGGTGTATCTCTAGAGTAAATATTTGTGTAGTTTTTTTTGGTTGAGTGGTTCTCTCTCAGATCTTGGGGGGAGGGAATTATAGATGCTGGCAAACGTTACAATGAAGGATCCTGACATCCGGGACGTGCTGTGATGGGGGATGTTAAAGAGTTTACCCGCATTGCGAGTGCTGATATTGTGATGAAATCCTAGCAGGGAGAAATTTAACGAAATGTTGCGGTGTACTTTGTTTTCCCAAATCTTGTTGCCCAAAATCAGCGTGAGGTGTGTTATTCTTTCTTTGATTTTTAGTGGAGTGCATACACATAATAGGCACACCCAATTCCATCTCATTTGAGGCTCATCATCCACTTCGGTCGCATCTCAATCGGTTTCTAGAGGTTTCTGCGGCGCGATGATGAGTGTAATGCGATCCGTTTTTTCAGTTTATTTTGCGGTATATTATTTTGTCATTGCGAGGAAAACCATTGAAGTGTAATGCATTTGATAGATCACATCACAAATTATTTGGTTTTAGAAATCCCAGTTCAGACGAATGGCAATGGTCCATTTTAACCGCATTTCAAAAAGGCCAGATTGGCGCCCATGCGATGCCACTCCACGTGACGTAACAGGGGCCTATTTTCTATACGAGTAGATAGGAGTTCTACATCGTCTGAGGTTACCAATGCGTGCATGAGGCACAGAGTTCAGGGAAACATGTCTTAATAATCACGTATTAAAACTGGCTAAGGTCGGAAAGTTTCCTGCGTTTGATAGGGTAATAAAAATCCTTCGTACGCAATATATAAAAATCCTTATAGAAAATAATAATCCTTATTTAAGCCAAGCGCTACCAGCTAGCAGGGTACTCTGTTACCTGCTAGCATCCTTCGTCGTATCAGCTCTCAAAGCCTCGCCCCAATGGCACCTCACTTGCGGCAGCGGGAACCAGAATGACGTCACACGGAGTTTTCCCAGCATTCATACTTAGCTGTCAAGTTTTCGCGCGCTTGAAAATTTTCACTTTTCATATAATCGTGAAAAATAGACATCGTCATTTAAAAAGCTAAAAGCGTGAAATACGCAATAAAATAATAATAGGAAACCACCCTATTGATTAGGAGTTATATCTGGAGCATGCTTCTGTGTGGCACTGTCGAGTACTGCGAAAGAGAAGCGAGGAGGGAAAAATCCCAAACACAGAGCCACGGTTGAATGATAAAAGAATCGAAGGAGCGAATAAGAGTGGGGCAGAGGAAAAACTGCGCCTTGGATTGTCACCCAGGGACGGACACAAGTACAAACGGTAGCAAATGAGTCGATACGAGGAAGGTCATGCGTCGTAATGAATTTCTGGAGGAAGAAAAACTCTCTACGACGTAACTTTATAATTCGGGGTACCCAATATGAGACTGTTGAATCCGTGACATATCTAGGAGTTAGACTCAATAATGATCTATCGTGGAATAAACATATTCGAGAAATAACCGGTGAAGCTAATCGTAAAATGGTTTTTTTTAAAAGAATATCAGGAAAGTGCGACGACAAAGTGAGAGAAATCAGCTACTTTTCCCTCGCTAGACCACATTTAGAATACGCTGCCAGTGTTTGGGACCCTCACGAAAAAGGCTTAATAACAGAGTTGGAACGCGTGCAAAGAAGAGCTGCCAGGCATGTGAAAAGTCGTTACGATAGTCTTGTTAGTGTCGCTGACCTCTTAGATAAACTCGGATGGGAATCTCTGTCGAACCGTAGATTGGTAAGTAGGCTAAACCTTTTAGATAAATTCAAGAGCAGTGTCTTTTCTGACGAAGTTAACCATATCTTACGGACGCCAATATACTACGGAAGATCAGATCATATAAATAAAATAAGAGTGGTGGATAGTAGAACAGACAGATTCAGAATGTCTTTTTTTCCACGATCAGTAAGAGATTATAACGGCAGCAATAGAACTCATAAATAGATTGCATGACTTATAGTGTAGCCTACTAACCTATGTAAAACTTAATGCATGTTTCTTAATCTTATTATTATTTCTAACAGCATATGGCAACATTATTTGTTAGTATACGTGACGTTTTTTGTACCGTGTGGTGTGCATGCGGGAGTCCACTTGCATGCTGCATGCTGGTGATTGATCGCCCCCTGCCAAACACCCTAAAGGTGGCTCGCAGGGTATTATGTAGATGAAGGGCAGAACAAGTGCGACAACGAACACAGAAGGGAGTAAAGCTTGTATGCGAGGGGACCGAGTTCCGCTGCAACGGTCGAAAAGAAGACCCAAAATGTGACGGGCGTTTTTCTCGTGCCACTCGATAGGGGCATACTACTGAGCTATTTAACGCGAAAGGTTGGTTGAGCTCACCACGGAGTCGCGCCACCGGCGTGCGAATTTTCACAGCCTCAGAATGGGGGTAAAGGAGGAGGGAGCTGAAATTTGCCGTGCCCCCCCCCTCCTCTCTCGTAACATATCGCCGTTCATTCTCTATGAAAATGCCCTTTCAAAGAGAGCGAAAATCGGCGGAAGAAATAAAGTAGTTTCATTGCGCGGATTTTTGCATACTAATGAATCTAAATAATGCACTATCCTCATTATCTATTAATCTAATTATCTACTTTTTGATCTTGAAAAAAAATACTCGAATATGAACTGGTAGTAGTGAACGCCATTGAATGCTATTTCTGTTTAAATATATCTGGGTGACATAGATTTTAAGAATAATTTCCCAATGATACCAAACTGATTAAAATATCGCATCATTGAAATTCCCAGTGTAACAAACCATGCTGACGTGTTTGAGTACTGATGTGGATGAGGGGAGAATATATTCTGTATTCATGGCATAATTTCCTATTAGTCCTACGTTCTTATGTTATACCTGAATATTTTTCTTTGAATAAATAGTGATACTGTTTCAAATGTATTTAATGTGTCGGAAAATGTTGTGTGATTTTCTATTAGTCCTACGTTCTTATGTTACACCTGAATATTTTTCTTTGAATAAATAGTGATACTGCTTCAAATGTATTTAATGTGTCGGAAAATGTTGTTTGGCTAGATACCCGCATTTGGGATGCAATTGTACGTATAGGTATGCTTGTATAGATTTATATTCTGTTTTTGTTTTTTGTTTTTTTTTTCTCTATTTTTTGTATTTACTGAGTCTTGCTGTAGTGTTGTCTTTTTTTAACCTTTGTCAAATGATTTTTACTTAATTGTTGTGAACTTGTAAATTATCTCATGGGCCAAATGGCCCACGATAATAAATTAATTGAAAAATTAATTGAATTAACCCTAATTTGGCGAATACCGTCAATCACGACCTCTTTTTTGCATGTGGAGACGCCTCGCACCCTAGCACAATTTCTGGTGGGTAACCAATCATTACCGTAGTCTAAAAGTTTGGTATGAACTATGATTGAAACAGTTAAAACTAACATTATCCTGCGTAAGAGAGGTTTAGAACTCTTTAAACACTGTATGCCCTTAAAGAGACTGAAGGATATATTAGAGATTATTTCTTCCTATTTTTATTCTCAGATGAATTCCCAAGAGATCATCAGCTGTCAGGAAATAAAATATTTCGTCTTTCATTTAGTACATGATCTCACCTACCACTGTTGCGCTATAATTAGCGATACAATCGGTCCTACTCATAATTTTCAAATGCATTGATCGTTTGATATTACATAACTCGCACGCTCCGCGCGCTCGTTAAGGGGCTCCGCCCCTTAAAAACCCCGGTTCCGGCTTCGCCGTTTACATTTGTGGTCGTTTGAAGAATTTTAGTTTGAATAACCTCACCAGAAAAAGCTAGGGGCCGGCTTCGCCGGCCAGGGGGTAGGAAAGCGGCCCACCCATTCCTCGGAACGGCTTCGCCGTTCCTCGTTGAGAGGCGGCTTCGCCACCCAGGGGTTAAGTGTGCCCCGCCGGGGCTACCCCGCTTAATTCTCAGAACGTCTTCGCCGTTCCTCGGCTGGGGTCGGCATAGCCGCCCAGAGGGCAAGGGCATTTCGGAACTGTTTCACCGTTATTTGTTTAAGGGGCGGCTTTGCCGCCCAGGGGTGGAGGGAGCCCACAGCGGCTGCGCCGCTTGAACGTCGGGGCGGCTTCGCCGCCCGAGGGTTACTTAAGCTCGTTGTGGGGCGGCTTCGCCGCCTTGGGGATGAGGAGCCCCCCGCGGCTGCTCCGCTTAGTCGTAATACATGGTCTTCTCCACCGAGAGGGGTGCCCAGGGGGATTGGGGGGTATTAATGTGTTATACATGCGGTCACTGATCGTCCAGTGATCATGTAGCGATGATTGTAAAGGGTAGTGTAATGCGGCGTAATAGTGGCGACAAGTACCCATAAAAGAACACTTAATGTCAAGTTTTTCATTTTTTTTGCGGGGGGTTCCAACGGAATACCGGGGGATTTATACTTGTGTTGAACGAAACAAATCGTCCTTATAAATTCCGTGCCGATAAGTCCTAGGGGTCCGCAACAGTGGCGGAGTTCTGACGATTCCTTTACCCGGAGAGGCTACTTATTAGAGAATTGTTTAGGGATGTTTCACGGGGTTATCGGGGGTTTTAATAAGTAGAAGGGGCACCGGCTAAATTGTAACAAAGTACTCGGAAAGGCGACATTAAAAATTTTTTTTTCGGCGAGGTTCCAAGAGGTGATCGGGGGTTTTCTGATATTTTTTCCCGTATGGTTTACGGTGGCTCGCCCTCACCAAATATTCCGGATCTAGAGCTCAGAGGGGACGGGTAGTGCGGCGTAATGTTTGCGAGAAGTTCCCAAATAGGAGACTTAATGGCACATTTAACATTTGGGGGGATTTCACGGGGATACCGGGGGTTTATGTGCGTACTCCCTGCGGTCACCATCCGTTCACAGAAATTACGTAGGGATGAGTCGTTGGGGTAAGAACCAGCGGTGGAGTAGTCACTAAATGTACCCAAAAAGTAGACTTATGTGCAAAATTTAATTTTTTTGGGGTGTAGGAGGGTTTACTGGGGGTTTATAGGTTTGTACTGCCAATGGTCATCAATCGCCCATATCAATTCCGTAGCGATGAGTGGTAAGGGTTGGAAAAGCGGCGGAATTGTGGCGAAAAGTACCCGAAAAGGCTACTTATATGCAAATTTTAATTTTGTAGGGGGTTTCAGGGGGTTTAAAGATGATGATGTTATATGATCACATCCATTTACTATCATATGTAAGAGAAGTTGTCCCTATGGCATCCATATTTCGAGAGTAATACAATAAATAATAAATCTCTCCCCGGAAAAAATTAGTAGTGCCCGCCATTTTCATTTTTTTGCCGTTATATCGATTAAATAATTTATTAAATGTTTATTTTTTCTGAAAGTCAATGCATACGTGTATGCAAATACTAAGTTTGAAAGAAATCGATCAGGTTAAAATTTACATAATCCTGTGTTAATCTTTTGGAAATCGTAATTTTCGGTAATTTTCGGTATATTTTAATTTTTTTCTGAGTAACCAAGGACGACGAAAGAAAATTGTTGCCTACATTTCGTAGACGATGTTATGAGCATATATAATAATCATTTTCGTTATCCTACACTCGAAATTAAGTCGAGGGGAGCGGAAGGAATGAAATTATTTTCGAAAAACCAAAATTTAGACGCCATTTTGGCAGTCATTTTATTAAAAAGAAACTAATACTATTACATAAGCACGTGACCACGTTTATCAGCTTTCAAAACATGCATTAACGATTCATGTAACACGCATGGTTCGCGCGCAGTAAAATAAAAACAGAAAGAATGTCCCCGGAAAAGGCGCGATTTCGGCCATTTTGTCGTCCTAGCGACGACACGTGGCGGAAACTTCCGGTTTTCGGATTTTTCCTCCGGATCATTTCGGGTTCTCCGCACGCGTGCCAAATTTCAGCTCTCCAGCACTTCTGGAAGTGGTCGGGAATTTGTATCCATGAGTCAGTCACCACAAGGGCTGTATATAGATGGGACTCGCTGTAGCTCGCTAGGGGGCTCCGCCCCCTTAGAACCCCCGGATCCGGCTTCGCCGTCTAATTTTGTGTGTGTTTGGTGAATTTTTTTTACGAATAATCTCACCGCGAATGAAGAACGAGAGCCAACCCTCGGCTACGCCACTGCCGGTTTCGGCGTCGCAATCTTCGCAACGGCCTCTTGATTCGTCGAAGTTCTTTCCATTTAGTTCAAGAACCCCTTTTCCGTCCAGGGGGAACGTTAGCTCCCGCTTGAGCCGCCTTCGTAAGGACTCGGTCGGCCGAAAGTACCATATATGTTTTCCGAATCTTTTATTTATCGAAATTTATGTGATTTTTGGAATTGTTCTACTTACATCTCTGTAGCAAAGGGAGATTAAAACAATCTGTTGGCAACATCCGGTTGAAGATATTGCCAGCATGTATGGTAATCATTTTCATTATTCAACCCACGAAAATAAGTCGAGGGCAATGGAACGTATTCTTTTTTTCCGTAAAAGGTATTCACAAACGGATTATCTGCCGGCTTCGCAGAAACACCACTTGGAAGCTCAGTTCCCAAAATTACCGGGTTAGAGAAGGGCGTGGGTAAGGAAAACGCACCCTCTACAACGCTACGGTCTGCTTCACCGGCAATTTCTTCGGAACGGCTTTGTCATTCCTCGAATCTCTGTGCACAAAGTCCTCGGGGCCGTATTCGCCGTCCAGTGAGGAAGGATAGCGCACACCGACCCACCTTCTCCAGCACACTCCTTGGAACGGATCGCCGTTCCTTGTATCTTGTCCATATAGTTCTAGGTACCGGATCCGCCGGCCATTGGGTAGGGTTAGCACCCGCCACGTCCGTCGTGGCCAGCGAACTCCTAGTAACGGCTTCGCCGTTTCCTGATCCTCCGCTCCCAAATCCCCGCTGATCAGAGCGGAACGGGGAGGGGCGCGGCTAAGTTGACTTATTCCGAACTGTAATGCATACTTTCATGTAACTGCAAGCTTTGTAAGAGATTGGTCGTACGATAGGCGTCAATTTTTAATATAGAATCCCCTTGTTCGGCTTCGCCGTCTTAGTTGGTGGTTGTCCGAAGAATTTCTATTCGAATAATCTGACCAAAAAGTGAGAGGCACCGTCTTCGCCGGCCAGGGGTTAGGGAAGCGGACCCTTGGCTGATTCACCAAAGGCATCGTCGGCAAAGTCTTCGGAACGTTATCGCTCATTCTCCTACCGCTGTCCACAAAGTCCTCGGGGGATATAGGGCTCGAACCTCAAGAACCCACTTCGCGGCCAACTTGGTCCGCCGCCTCCCCGAACGGCTTCACCGTTCCCTGCCACGGTCAGTCGGAGGGAAGAGTCGTTAACCGCGGCTGCGCCTATTAAGGAATCCCCCAAAGCTGCGCTGCCTAGACCTCTGGACGGCTTCGCTATTCCTCATTGTGGGCACCACGCCGCCTGGAGATTAAAGCAGTTCAACCGGGGCTGCCACGCTCATTCCCCTGGACGGGTTCGCAGTTCCTCGCTTAGGTAGGGCTTCGCCACACCCGGGGGTTGAGCATGCCCCCCCGGGTGTACCCCGATTAGTCCTCGTAACTGTTTCGCCGTTATTCGTTAAGAAGCGGCTTCGCCGCCCAGGGAGGGTAGAAGCCTCCACCGGTGCGCCGCTTCTTCTTCCGGATGCCTTCGCAGTTTCTAGTAAAGGGTGGCTTCGCCGCCTGGGGGTTACTGACGCCCCCCGCGCCCACGTCAGTTAATCCTCATAACGGCCGTCGCCGTCTAATTTTGTGGGTGTTTGAAGAATTTTCATACGAGTAATGTGACCGAAAAGTGCTTGTGCAGAGGGGAGGGAAGCGGACCCTTGGATGTGCCACGACCGCCATCGACGGTGAACTCCTCGGAACGCTGTTCCTCGTACGTATATCCACTAAGTCCCAGGAACAATTTTACCGGCCAGGGGAAAGTAAAGCGCCCGCCGCAGCCATCAGCCCGCCGCAGCAACGGAATTACCATTCTTGGAACGTAAAGTATGGCTTAAGTGTTTGTATTTAAATTGCGGGTTTAACGCAAGATTCCAAATACAAATATACGTAAATAGAAGGTGATAAGAGTTATTCATTTAATAAAAGCTGTACAGTGATTCGGAAAATTTTGGTGTTCTTTTACCTCAAAAATGCGACTAAACATGACAATATAGATAAATACTGCATTTTCTCCCGTTATGTGTACGATTCGGAAGCTTTTCGAAATGACTTACTTAAAAAACGAGTAAAGTAAATTGAAGAGAGCCTGAAAACATTCATTAAATTTCCTAGTAAACTGTAACCACCCGTATAGTATCCCAAGGTCGGGAGTATGAAATAAATAGCATGCGTATTTTCGGAAAATAGTAAAATTCAAAGATGGTTTAATTATTTTCACTGCAACAAAGGTTGACGGAAAGAAATTGTTATTCATGTTAAGTGGAGAACATTTTAGGAATGCATAAGGTATTACTTAACTTCGTCTTACTGTCACAAGTACGAGGAAGGGAGCACAAAGTATTTTAAAAAGTACAAATTCTGCGTTTTAATGATGTACCTACCTATGTAAATTAAATTTCTGTAGAAATAATAATAACGCTGCTGAGTGCATCTGCAAAAGGCATAATTTTATAGGTCGTAATAACTTCAATTCCATTCCCAAGACAGTTAACTTCAACAGATGTACTTGATTATGTAGCCTACTATTTGGCTATAGGAACGCGGAATAAAGTGAAACAGAAATATCACCAGACCTGTAAGTTTAATGTTCTCTAACATCTTTAATATTAGCAATTCTAAAACCTTTTCTTCCACGTAAGGCGAGACATGGCAATAGGAACGCGACTTATCGAGACAAAAAAACTATCACCAGACATGTAAGTTATTTTCATTAACATTATACATAAAAATAGGTATTCTAAAATATGTTTTTAATTGTTACGGGATGCATGGCTTCACGAAAGCAAATCAACGTTAGACTTTAGTAACAACCAGTAGCGCAAGGCATTTTCACTATTATTATCCATAAGAATTTAAATTCCAAAACATGTTAATGACTGTTACGCGAGAGAGGGCATCATTAAGGAAAATCAGCGTTCGATGACACCCATAACCACTCACTAAAGATTTTTCACAAACATTTTCCGCATAAATTTACATTCAAAACAACATTCATCACTGCTACGCGAGAGATTGTGCCAGGAAGGTAAAGCAAAGTACATGGGTGCGACAACCAGGAGGGTTATTTTTCTACAATTTTAACAATAATAATTTTAAATCAAACCATTTTCATCACCGCAGCGCGAAATATTGTGGTCCAAATTGATCGTTTAGGCTTTCTGTTATGTAATAATGCGTGAAATAAATAGGCAGTTATTCTGGTTGGAACAAAAGAGTGCATATTGCATTGAAATCAGTGTGTTATTTGCCTACTTTAGTTGAATTAAGTTATTTAAACTCACCTCGAAAAGTTACATCGCTAAATCAAAGTCGCTTTCACTTCCACTCCATGGTAAAAATCGATCGCTTGCCTGAGCGTAGAGGTAGCGTCAACAAAGAACTCCATACGTTTCGTGTGGCTCCATTGATAATCGGTTCACTCTCCGGGATTCCTGTACCCCAAACACTCTTCCCTAACTCTTACGCGTGAGTGCACGGAGGGTACCTTTCAGCACCGCTTACGCTTCCCAGATTGGTCATTTTGCATTGTTGCTATGAAGTCAAGCGTTGTATAAATAAATAAACAGTTATTCGGGACGGAACAACAATAGAGTGCAATTTGCATTTAATTCAGTGTCTTATGTAACTCTTCTATTTTAATTGAGTGATTAAAACTCCCCTAAGATCACTTAAGTTTATATTAGGAGAATGTATTGCAAACAGTAGATGTTTGCATTCATATCTTTCCTTGTACAGTATAACTTTCGATCTAATCTTTCATTTGCCGAGATTCGCCATATTAATTAACCGCATGATTGGTGGCAGGAGCGCAGCTAGGAATTAAGTCTAGGGGGGGTTTCAGGCACAACTAATACTTGGTTGGATTGGAGGTATTGCTTACCCGCTAAGGGTAAGCGGGAGGTGTGGAGGTCTTCCGCTGGGAAAAAATAAGGTAAAAGGTTCAAAATGGTGATTTTTACGACCTTCTGAGGGATATTCTATTAATTATAGCAATATTCCGTAAGTAATATTAACCCAATTAAGTAAATTATATTCAACTTAAAAATTTATGCGAGCCTTGAACATATGCAACATAACCTCTCCCCCTCGCTGCGCCACTGGCATTCATAGCAGTACATATTTGCATTCATATCTTTCCCTGTACGGTATAGCTTTCGATCTTTTTCCTTTGTCGAGATTCGCCAAAATGAACCCAGCAAAAATAGTTCACTGGTTTCTCATTGACCTTCTTGGGCCCATGAGTCCCTGGAATGGGCCCTGAGTAATTTCCATAAGAAATGCATATAAAGTTAGTTTTTTATGCCTGCAGACGTTTTTGCTTTTGCATAATTTGAAACGAGGATCGGCGAAGCCGCGGCGCAACCGCGGGTAGCGACTCTCCCCTCCGACCGACCTCGTCAAGTCACATCGAGTAGTAATAGTTAAAGGGCGGCTTCGCCTCCTCGGTGGTGAGGAGGCCCCCATGCTGCTCCGCTTAGCCCCCATTACGGGTCTCCTTCCTCCAAGGGGGGCTCCAGAGGGATGTAGGGGTTTTAAACTGTGTTATACATGCGGTCAACAATAATCCACATTGATTCTGTAGCGATGATTGGAAAGGGTTGCGCAATGTGGCGTAGTGTCGGCGACAAGCACCCACAAAAGATAAACCTAAAAGCAAATTTTAATTTTTAGGGGGGTTTCAACCAAATACCGGGGGTTTCATATTTGTGTTCAACCAGTGGTCACAAATCGATCTCATAAATTCTGTGTCGATAGTCGTAAGGATCTGGAACTGTGGCGGAATTCTGACGATAATACCCAAATAGGCACCTTTCAGAGAATAATTTTTTTGGGAAGTTTCACGGGGCTATCGGGAGTTTTAATAATTCGTAGGTTTGGGGAACACGTACTGAATGGTGACGAAAACTACCCGGAAAGGCGACCTTAAAATTTTTTTTTCTGGGAGGATCCAGAAGGTATTCGAGGGTTTTCAGGTTTTTTTTTCCCATATGGTTTACGGTGGCCCGCTATGACCAAATATTCCATATCGAGGGCTGTGAGGTGACCGGCATTGCGGCGTAATGTCGGCCAGAAAGTCCCAAAAAGGAGAGTTAATGCCACATTTTACATTTTTGAGAGTTTCAGGTGGATACCTGGGGTTAATATGTGTGTACTGCTAGCTGTCACCAGTCGTTCACATGAATTCCGTAGGGATGATTCGTGGGGGTAGGGATCAGCGGTGGAATTGTGACGAAAAGTAAGTACCCGAAAAGGAGACTTTTATGCAATATTTAATTTATTTGAGGGTGCTTCAGGAAGTTCGAAGATGACGGTATTATATGGTCACATTTATTTACTATCATATCTAAGAAAGGTTACCCCTATGACATCCATATTTTGAGAGTAATAAGGTAAAAAGTAAGTCTTTCTCGGGAAACAAATGAGTAGTGTCCACCAATTTTATTTTTTCGCGGATATATCGATTGAAATATTTCTAAACAGTTAATCTTTTCTAAAGCCATATGCATAGTTGTATATTATTGAAGATTTTTAACTACATCGGCCAGGAATAAGTTGACGAAATCTTGTGTTAATCCTTTGTAAATCGTCATTTTCTCTGAATTTCAAAATATTTTAATTTTTTCTTAGTTATCAAAGACGTTGAAAGGAACTGTTAACTTCATTTCGCAGAACATGTTATGAGCATATGTAAATATCACTTTCGTTATCCTACACTTGATATTACGTCGCGGGGATCGGGAGTTATGATTTTTTTCCAGTAAAGAAGAGTTGATTGGTTTCTTATTGACCTTCTTGGGCTCATGAGTCCTTGGAATGTGCCATGAGTCATTTCCATAAGAAATACATGTAAATTTAGTTTTCAATTGCTGCGGACGTTTTTGCTTTTGCATATTTAAATTAGTGATAATGGCCACATTAAGTTAAGCCACATATCATTCGAAAGAAAAAGAATTGCAATTTCTTATTCCTGCAGTTCCATTTCGTTTTATACCTGATTTATACTGAATTTAGAAATAAACATCCAAAAAAGGTTCAATTTTAGCGTGTTTCGCTTATTGTCCCCCTGACGACCGTCAATATTGTTTATGCCGTTTGAAATATCTTTCTACACTAAATTATAAATGGCATGTTCCAAGGAGATATATTACTACCACGGATCCCTATTATTCCGACAGATGTGCCAATTGAATACATACGGGTTCAATTTCTAATTAGATTGGCAATCGGAATGACAATAAATAAGACTAAAGTATGTCCGTTTGTGGCTTAGATATTGGAAAATTTAGTTTTTCACACAGACACAATTTTGCGTGACAGGTTTTAACGCATGGTAAACCATTCAGTTTGTTTGTGTTGGCTGAGGATGGATTTACTATAAATATCGTACATTTCATCGCACTAATAGACAAAAATTTGGGGCAGGTACGGTTTATATGGTAAGAGAAAATGACACCTACTGATATAACTTCATATCGATATATCTTGATAAGAGGATGTAGTTCTGCATTGAATTCAGTGTGTAATTTAACTCTTGTATTTTAATTGAGTGATTAAAATTCTCCTAAGAACCCTTAAGTATATGTAAGGAGAATAAATTCAAAACAGTACATAGTTGCATTCACAGGGGCGGATGCAGGATTTCAAGGCAGGAGGCACAAGCAAGGTCGTATCCAGGATTTTGTTCCGGGGGTCATGAGGATACCTCGTAATACAAAATGAACGCAATGATATTGGGACCATATAAAAAATCTTGCATACTTTTAAGAGCCTGGGGGGAGGTCACGTGCCCCCATGGTCCCCTAGATCCGCTTATGTGCATTCATATCTTTCCTTGAACAGTATAGCTTTCGATCTTATCTTTCCTTTGCCGAGATTCGCCATATTCACTACCGCATAATTGGTGGTACTCCTTGGCAGTGGTAAAATACACCAAATCTGCGTATGTTAGTATGGAAACTGAAGAGGACAGGGTTATTTCCCTCCCAGTAGGTGTCTTTGGGGAGGAAGACGCAAAATATTTGAAGGTGTACCCCAGGAAAGAAAGGAAAGAGGGTTGATTCATGTTACATTGACCTTCCTCACAGTTGCCAAAGGTATTGATCCGTGAAATTAACCTCAACTTCAACACGTGATAATGAATTTACTTAGATCTCAATATTGGCATATCATATTCAACAGTCAATGGAATGCATATTATAAAAATTAATAAGAAGCCGAATGGAAGAGTGAAGTCGGCTAACGGTTGGAGGTAAGGAATCCAAATTATTCCGACAGATATGTCAGTTGAATACTATCGGGTTCAATTTTCAATTAGATAGGCATTCGCAATGACAATAAATAAGACCAAAGTATGTCTGATCGTGGCTTAGATATTGGAAAACCATGTTTTTTTTTACAACGAATGAATTTTACGTGACATCTTTTACCGCGTGGGTAAACCATCCAGTTTGTGTGTGTGTTGCCTGAAGATGGACTTACTATAAATATCATACACTTCATCGCACTAAAAGACAAAAATTTCGGGCAGGTACGGATAACATGATAGGAGAAAATGACACTTATCGATATAATTTCATATCGACATATCCTGATAAGGGGATGTAGTTCTGCAAAATATTTTATTCGTATGAATAGTAAGTAACCTTCTAGCATACCTTTTAAAGTCTTATCCCAGCAGCTATAGTAAAAGGTCTGCGAAAGGGATATATAAAATGTTCAACTTTATCGATCACAACTTCAACTGTAGCAACTGCATTAGTTGTATTTACCTTTTATCTTGTTTTTTTACCTTATTTTTATCTACCGGTAAAAGTTTCAGTCCCTTATCTAATTAATCGATCTCATAAATTCCGTGCCGATAGTCGTAGGGATCCGGAACAGTGGCGGAATTCTGGAGATAAATACCCAAATAGGCGACCTTTACTAAAATTATTTTTTGGGAAGTTTAACGGGGTTGTCGGGGGTTTTAATAACTCGTAGGTTTAGGGAACACTGATGAATGGTGAGGAAAACTACCCGTAAAGGTGACCTTAAAAAATTAAAATTTCCTGGGGGGTTCCAGGAGGTCATCGAGGGTTTTCAGGTTTTTTTCCCGTATGGTTTACGGTGGCCCTTTATTGGCAAATATTCCATATCTAGAGCTGTGACGGGACGGGCAGTGCGGCGTAATGTCGGCCAGAAAGTCCCAAAAAGGAGAGTTAATGTCACATTTTACATTTTTGAGAGTTTCAGGGGGATACCTGGGGTTTATATGGGTGTACTGCTTGCGGTCGCCAGTATTTAACGTGACCTCCGTAGGGATGATTCGTGGGGGTAGGGATCAGCGGTGAAATTGTGACGAAAAGTACCCAAAAAGTAGACTTCAAAATGAAAAATTCAACTTTTTTCGGGGTGTATTGGGGAAACGGGGTCACCAATCGTCCACATAATTTCCGTGACATGGTAGGGGTTGGAAAATTGGGGTAATTGTAACGAAAAGTACCCGAAAAGGAGACATATATGCATGATTTAATTTTTGTTGGTGTTTCCGGGGTTCGAAGATATATGGTCACATTTATTTACTATCATATGTAAGAGAGGATGCCCATATGGCATTCATATTTTGAGAGTAATACAGTAAAAAGTAAGACATTCCCGGGAAACAAATGAGTAGTGTCCACCATTTTTATTTTTTCGCGGATATATCGAATGAAATATTTCTGAAACGATTGCCTTTCCTAAAATCATATGCATAGTTGTATATTATTGAAGATTTTTAATTATATAGCCAGGATTAAGTTCAGGAAATCTTGTGTTAATCCTTTGTAAATCGTAATTTTCTGTGATTTTCGGAATATTTTAATTTTTTCTGAGTAATCAACGACGTTGAAAGAAACTGTTAACTTCATTTCGTAGAACATGTTATGAGGAAATATCATTTTCGTTATCCTTCACCTGATGTTACGTAATAGGGATCGGGAGTTATGATTAAGAAGAGTTGATTGGTTTCCTATTGAGCTTCTTGGGCTCATGAGTCCCTGGAATGTGCCATGAGTCATTTCCATAAGAAATACATGTAAATTAAATTTTTAATGCCTGCAGACGTTTTTGTGTTTGCACATTAAAATTAGTGGAAATGGTCACATTAAGTTAAGCCACATATCATTCGAAAGGAAAAGAATTGGACCTTCTTAATGCTGCAGATCCATTTCGTTTTATACCTGATTTACACTGAATTTAGAAATAAACATCCAAAAAAGGTTCAAGTTTAGCGTTTTTCGCTTACTGTCCCCTTGACGACCGTCAATATTGTTTATGCCGTTTGAAATATCTTTCTATCACACAAAATTATAAATGGCATGTTCCAAGGAGATGTATTACTGCCACGAATCCCTATTATTCCGACAGATGTGCCAAATGAATACATACGGGTTCAATTTCTAATTAGATTGGCAATCGCAATGACAATAAATAAGACCAAAGTATCTCTGTTCGTGGCTTAAATATGGGAAAACCGTGTTTTTTACAGCGAAACAATTTTACGTGACATCTTTTATCGCGTGAGTAAACCATCCAGTTTTGTTTCTGTTGGCTGAAGATGGCCTTAATATAAATACCGTACTAAAAGACGAAAATATGGGGTAGGTACGGTTAATATGCTAGGAGAAAATGACACTAATCGATATAATTTCATATCGACATATCTTGAAAAGGGGATGTACTTCTGCAAAATATTTTATATGTATGAATCGTAAGTTACCTTCTAGCATACCGTTAAAAGTCTTATCCCAGCAACTATAGTAAAAGGTCTGCAAAAGGAATCTCTACAGTACACAATTTTATCGAACATAACGTCAACTATAACGACTGCATTAGTTTATTGAAACTTTTATCTTGTTTTATACCTTTCTTTATCTACCGGTAAGAGTTTAAGTCCCTTTCATAATTAAATAAAAAAATATGTAAGCGACAAATCGAATTCCAGCATTTTAGATTCGATTTTTCTTGTTGGAAAACGGGTAGAGCGGGATGTTCATCATTGCTAAATGTGACCTCTATGGTAAGGATCATGCCCTTTTATTTTTATTAATCTCGCAAAAGAGGAAACTTGTATAAAACGATATCGATATATCCCCATTTACTTAACATTGAAAATATATTTCGCCATAAAGTTAAAACTATGGTTTTCCACGGAGACCAAAAGATAACAGAAATCTTATATCACCAATCACGTACTATCCTAAAAATTTCAGACATCTACATTCAATAACAAAGGAGAAAATGAGGCATATCGATATTATTTCATTTCGATATATCTTCATTATGAATCATTACTCATCAAAATATGTTACATGTACGTATATTACGTTGCTGTCTAAGCAAATAATTAAAAAATTTATCCCCGTAACTATGTAAACAAGTCTGAAAAAGACATGTATCGAATGCACCCTTGGATCGATTATAACTTCGCTTCTAATTATTCGATCCGCCTGATTTAACTTTTGCCAGATTGAGCACGTCAACTTTGGTATTGCATTTGAATAACGATTTCATATCTTGAATAACAAAATAGTTATTAGCGAAGAAAGCGTATCCAAGGAGATTGGTATCGATATAACTCACACATTAATCTATCGAGAGAATTGGTTATCATTGCAAAAGTTGTCCTTTTTGATATTAGTATTACCCTGAAAATTTCGTTTGTCTAACTTGAACGGTTGCCAAGTTATTCAAGATCGTGTGCTTGTGAGGATATTTGTATAAAACGATTTTGATATATCCCCATTTACTTTACATTGAAAATATATTTCGGCATAAAGTTGAAACTATGGTTGCCATGGAGACCAAAATATCACAGAAATCTTATATCACCAATCACGTACTATCCTAAAAATTTCAGACATCTACATTGAATAACAAAGGAGAAAATGAGGCATATCGATGTTATTTCATTTCGATATATCTTCATTATGAATCATTACTCATCAGAATATGTTACATGTACGTATAGTACGTTGCTGTCTAAGCAAATAATTAAAAATTTTATCCCCGTAACTATGTAAACAAGTCTGAAAAAGACATGTATCGAATGCACCCTTGGATCGATTATAACTTCGCTTCTAATAATTCGATCCGCCTGATTTAACTTTTGCCAGATTGAGCACGTCAGCTTTGGTATTGCATTTGAATTTCGTATTCATACCTTGAATAACAAAATAGTTATTAGCGAAGAAAGCGTAACTAAGGAGATTGGTATCGATATAACTCACACATGAATCGATCGAGAGGATTGGTTATCATGTCAAAAGTTGCCCTTTTTGATAATAGTATAACCCTGAAAATTTCATTCCTCTAACTTGAACGGTTGCCAAGTTATTCAAGATCGTGTGCTTCACAAAAAAATGGCGACAATGATTTTCTCACGTGCAGGATATTTTTCGGAATTTTATTATGAATTAACCAAGAGGGTTATCGGAAAAACAGGGTAGGGCGTGAGGGTACGGAGTACCCTCTAAGGGGTTTCACGGAGATTCCAAATTTTCATATGCCGAAGTCTCAAAGCCGAAATCCGAAATTTAATATTCGTCTCCTCGACAATGGAAAATCGAAAATCGTTTATTCCTCGGAATTCTTTCGACTTGTGAATATTCCAAGATAGCCAAAAAATCAAGCAAAAAATCTAGTATCTTGCGTTTCAAGGAATTTGTCCTACGATTATTGCAAGTTGGTAAAAAAAAATTCCAAAGTTAGTCCCGTAAGAAAAGCATTGGAAATTTTTAAAAAAATGATAAAAAATAGTAAATATAAATACACCGTTATGACAACCATACCAAAAAATCAATCAAAAAATCTAGTTTACGTCCATTGAATATCATGTTCCTACGACGTTTCAAAATACGAAATAAAAGTGAAAAAGTTTTAGTCCCATAAGGCTCCCATGTTAATTCAAGTCGATATATCTCGAAAACTAATCGACTTTTTCGAGTTTTCAGATTTTTCCTCCCGATGAATTTTTTTTTACTTTTACGTCCAATAAGTCAAATGTCCACACCTATCACAGTTTTGGCTGTGAATTTGTATCCATGAGTGAGTGAGTATGTCACACATCCGGCTGTATATATAAGAGACTCGCTGCGCTGCGCGCGCTCGTTAAGGGGCTCCGCCCCTTAAAAACCCCGGTTCCGGCTTCGCCGTCTACATTGGTGGTCGTTCGAAGGCTTTTGAAGTCGAATAATCTCACCTCAGCTATTGGCCGGCTTCGCCGGCCAGGGATGAGGGAGGCGCCCCACTCATTCTTCGGAACGGCTTCGCCGTTCCTCGCTCAAGGGCGGCTTCGCCGCCCAGGGGTTGTTTGTGCCCCCCCGGGAATACCCCGCTAAATACTTGGAACGGCTTCGCCATTCCCTGTCTATGGTCGCCATAGCCGCCCAGAGGGCGAGGGCTTTTCGGAACTTTTTCACCGTTATTCGTTTTCAGGGCGGCTTCGCCGCCCAGAGATGGGGGGAGCCCACAGCTTGAATATCGGGGCGGCTTCGCCGCCCGGGGTTTACTGAAGCTCCCCCTCGCCTACCCCAGTTACTCCTCGGAACGGCTTCGCCGTTCCTCGTTGTGGGGCGGCTTCGCCGCCTGGGGGTTGAGGAGCCCCCCCTCGGCTGCTCCGCTTAGTCCTAATTAATGCTCTTCTCCACCGAGAAGAGTGCCCAGGGTGATTCGGGGGTTTTAATATATTATGCATGCGGTCACCAATCATCCACGGTGATCATGTAGCGATGATTGTAAAGGGTAGTGCAATGCGGAGTGAAAGTGGCGACAAGTACCCATAAAAGAAGTCTTAATGGCAAGTTTTTCATTTTTTTTGCGTGGGTTTCCATCGGAATACCAGGGGTTTTATACTTATGTTAAACCAGTGGTCACAAATCGTTCTCATGAATTCCGTGCCGATAAGTCCTAGGGGTCCGGAACAGTGGTCTCACGATTCTTTTACCTGGAGAGGCGATTTATTAGAAATGTTTTGGGAGGTTTCACGGGGTTATCGGGGGTTTTAATAAGTGGTAAGGGCACCGGTTAAATTGTGACGAAAACTATTCGAAAAGGCGACTTTAAAATATTTTATCTTATTTTCGGCGATGTTCCAGGAGGTGATCGGCGGTTTTCTGGTATTTTTTCCAATATGGTTTACGGTGGCTCGCCCTCATCAAATATTTCGGGACGGGTAGTGCGGCGTAATGTTTGCGAAAAGTTCCCAAATAGGAGACTAAATTACACATTTTACATTTGGGGGGATTTCAGGGAGATACCGGGGGTTTAAATGTGTGTACTCCTGGCGGTCACCATCCGTTGAAATAAATTCCGCGGGGATAGTCGTTGGGGGCGGTGGAATTGTCACGAAAAGTACCCAAAAAGTAGACCTATATGCAAAACTTTATTTTTTGGGGGGGGGGGGGGGTTGAGGGTTTACCGGGGGTTTATGGGTTTGTACTGCCAGGAGTCATCAATCGTCTACTTCAATTCCGTAGCGATGAGGTTTCACGGGGCTATCAGGGGTTTTAATAAGTGGTAGGGGCACCGGTTAAATTGTGACGAAAACTATTCGAAAAAGCGACTTTAAAGTATTTTATCTTAATTTCGGCGATGTTCCAGGAGGTGATCGGGGGTTTTTCTGGTATTTTTTCCCGTATGGTTTACGGTGGCTCGCCCTCATCAAATATTTCGGGACGGGTAGTGCGGCGTAATGTTTGCGAAAAGTTCCCAAATTGGAGACTTAATGACACATTTTACATTTGGGGGGATTTTAGGGGGATACCGGGGGTTTATATGAGTGTACTCCTGGCGGTCACCATCCGTTCACATAAATTCCGTAGGTATTAGTCGTTGGGGTAAGAATCAGCGGTGGAATAGTCACGGAAAGTACACAAAAAGTAGACTTATATGAAAAATGTTATTTTTTTGGGGTGTATGTGGGTTTACCGGGGGTTTATAGGTTTGTACAGTCAGGGGTCATCAATCGTCTACATCAATTCCGTAGCGATGAGTGGTAAGGCTTGGAAATGCGGCGGAATTCTGACGAAAAGTACCCGAAAAGGCTACATACATGCAAATTTTAATTTTTTAGGGGTTTTCAGGGGGTTTAAAAATGACAACATTATATGGTCACATTCATTTACTATCATATCTAAGAGAAGTTGCCCCTATGACATCCATATTTCGAGAGTAATACAATAAAAAGTAAATCTCTCCCCGGAAAAAATTAGTAGTGCCCGCCATTTCTATCTTTTCGCGGTTATATTAATTAAATCATTTATTTAATATTTATGCTTTCTAAAAGATAATGCATAGGTGTATCTAACTATTAAATTTCAAAGAAATCGGAGAGGTAAAAGTTGACAAATCCAGTGTTCATCTTTTGGAAATCGTAATTTTTGGTGATTTTCGGAATATTTTAATTTTTTTCCGAGTAACCAAGAACGACGAAAGAAAATTGTTACCTATATTTCGTAGAGGATGTAATGAACATATATAATAATCATTTTCGTTGCCCAACTCACAAAATAAGGCCGACGGCAGTGGAAAGTATGAAATATTTTCCGAGAAATCAATTTTTTGACGCCATTTTGAAAACGTTAAACTTGGAAATTAACTTAAAAAATTACATAAGTAGGAAGCAACATTTATTGGCTTTCATAATATGCACAACGGTTCGTGTGACAGAAATGTATCGCCAGTATAACGATAAATAGTAAACGGACTCCCGGGAAAAAATGGGAATTGTCCGCCATTTTTAATTTTTTGCTGGTTTATCGATGGCAAAATTGTAAAAATGTTTAAATTTTCTAATACAAAATGAATATTTTTATGCATATACTAAGTCTAAACGATATCGGTCGTGTAAAACTGGACGAAATGTCGTGTTAATCTTTTGGAAATTGTACTTTTTGGCGATTTTCGGCATATTTTAATTTTTTTCTCGGCAACCAATGGTGGCAAAAAGAAATCGTTACCCAGGTTAAATGTAAAATCAAGGGAGCATATATAATAACTATTTTCGTCATCATACAACTGAAATTAAGACGAGGGGAGCAGAAGGAATGAATTTAGTTTCGAAAAACCAATTTTTGGGCGCCATTTTGGCTGCAATTTTCTTGAATTGAAACTAACAACATTACATATTTACGTGCCTACGTTCATTAGCTTTCAAAAAATACATTAACGACTCGTGTGGCACGCATGGTTCGCGCGCAGTAAAATAAAAACCGAAAGACGGTCACCGGAAAAAGCCCGATTTCGGCCATTTTGTCGTCCTAGGGACGACACGTGGCGGAAACTTCCGGTTTTCGGATTTTTCCTCCGGATCATTTCGGGTTCCCCGCACGCGTGCCAAATTTCAGCTCTCCAGCACTTCTAGAAGTGGTCGGGAATTTGTATCCATCAGTCAGTCAGTCACCACAAGGGCTGTATATAGATGGGACTCGCTGCGCTGCGCGCGCTCGTTAAGGGGCTCCGCCCCTTAAAAACCCCGGTTCCGGCTTCGCCGTCTACATTGGTGGTCGTTCGAAGGCTTTTGAAGTCGAATAATCTCACCTCAGCTATTGGCCGGCTTCGCCGGCCAGGGATGAGGGAGGCGCCCCACTCATTCTTCGGAACGGCTTCGCCGTTCCTCGCTCAAGGGCGGCTTCGCCGCCCAGGGGTTGTTTGTGCCCCCCCGGGAATACCCCGCTAAATACTTGGAACGGCTTCGCCATTCCCTGTCTATGGTCGCCATAGCCGCCCAGAGGGCGAGGGCTTTTCGGAACTTTTTCACCGTTATTCGTTTTCAGGGCGGCTTCGCCGCCCAGAGATGGGGGGAGCCCACAGCTTGAATATCGGGGCGGCTTCGCCGCCCGGGGTTTACTGAAGCTCCCCCTCGCCTACCCCAGTTACTCCTCGGAACGGCTTCGCCGTTCCTCGTTGTGGGGCGGCTTCGCCGCCTGGGGGTTGAGGAGCCCCCCCTCGGCTGCTCCGCTTAGTCCTAATTAATGCTCTTCTCCACCGAGAAGAGTGCCCAGGGTGATTCGGGGGTTTTAATATATTATGCATGCGGTCACCAATCATCCACGGTGATCATGTAGCGATGATTGTAAAGGGTAGTGCAATGCGGAGTGAAAGTGGCGACAAGTACCCATAAAAGAAGTCTTAATGGCAAGTTTTTCATTTTTTTTGCGTGGGTTTCCATCGGAATACCAGGGGTTTTATACTTATGTTAAACCAGTGGTCACAAATCGTTCTCATGAATTCCGTGCCGATAAGTCCTAGGGGTCCGGAACAGTGGTCTCACGATTCTTTTACCTGGAGAGGCGATTTATTAGAAATGTTTTGGGAGGTTTCACGGGGTTATCGGGGGTTTTAATAAGTGGTAAGGGCACCGGTTAAATTGTGACGAAAACTATTCGAAAAGGCGACTTTAAAATATTTTATCTTATTTTCGGCGATGTTCCAGGAGGTGATCGGCGGTTTTCTGGTATTTTTTCCAATATGGTTTACGGTGGCTCGCCCTCATCAAATATTTCGGGACGGGTAGTGCGGCGTAATGTTTGCGAAAAGTTCCCAAATAGGAGACTAAATTACACATTTTACATTTGGGGGGATTTCAGGGAGATACCGGGGGTTTAAATGTGTGTACTCCTGGCGGTCACCATCCGTTGAAATAAATTCCGCGGGGATAGTCGTTGGGGGCGGTGGAATTGTCACGAAAAGTACCCAAAAAGTAGACCTATATGCAAAACTTTATTTTTTGGGGGGGGGGGGGGTTTGAGGGTTTACCGGGGGTTTATGGGTTTGTACTGCCAGGAGTCATCAATCGTCTACTTCAATTCCGTAGCGATGAGGTTTCACGGGGCTATCAGGGGTTTTAATAAGTGGTAGGGGCACCGGTTAAATTGTGACGAAAACTATTCGAAAAAGCGACTTTAAAGTATTTTATCTTAATTTCGGCGATGTTCCAGGAGGTGATCGGGGGTTTTTCTGGTATTTTTTCCCGTATGGTTTACGGTGGCTCGCCCTCATCAAATATTTCGGGACGGGTAGTGCGGCGTAATGTTTGCGAAAAGTTCCCAAATTGGAGACTTAATGACACATTTTACATTTGGGGGGATTTTAGGGGGATACCGGGGGTTTATATGAGTGTACTCCTGGCGGTCACCATCCGTTCACATAAATTCCGTAGGTATTAGTCGTTGGGGTAAGAATCAGCGGTGGAATAGTCACGGAAAGTACACAAAAAGTAGACTTATATGAAAAATGTTATTTTTTTGGGGTGTATGTGGGTTTACCGGGGGTT
Source organism: Ischnura elegans (assembly GCF_921293095.1). Taxonomy (NCBI): domain Eukaryota; kingdom Metazoa; phylum Arthropoda; class Insecta; order Odonata; family Coenagrionidae; genus Ischnura; species Ischnura elegans. The sequence continues at coordinate 106,084,810 of NC_060254.1, read as the reverse complement.
TATAGGTTTGTACAGTCAGGGGTCATCAATCGTCTACATCAATTCCGTAGCGATGAGTGGTAAGGCTTGGAAATGCGGCGGAATTCTGACGAAAAGTACCCGAAAAGGCTACATACATGCAAATTTTAATTTTTTAGGGGTTTTCAGGGGGTTTAAAAATGACAACATTATATGGTCACATTCATTTACTATCATATCTAAGAGAAGTTGCCCCTATGACATCCATATTTCGAGAGTAATACAATAAAAAGTAAATCTCTCCCCGGAAAAAATTAGTAGTGCCCGCCATTTCTATCTTTTCGCGGTTATATTAATTAAATCATTTATTTAATATTTATGCTTTCTAAAAGATAATGCATAGGTGTATCTAACTATTAAATTTCAAAGAAATCGGAGAGGTAAAAGTTGACAAATCCAGTGTTCATCTTTTGGAAATCGTAATTTTTGGTGATTTTCGGAATATTTTAATTTTTTTCCGAGTAACCAAGAACGACGAAAGAAAATTGTTACCTATATTTCGTAGAGGATGTAATGAACATATATAATAATCATTTTCGTTGCCCAACTCACAAAATAAGGCCGACGGCAGTGGAAAGTATGAAATATTTTCCGAGAAATCAATTTTTTGACGCCATTTTGAAAACGTTAAACTTGGAAATTAACTTAAAAAATTACATAAGTAGGAAGCAACATTTATTGGCTTTCATAATATGCACAACGGTTCGTGTGACAGAAATGTATCGCCAGTATAACGATAAATAGTAAACGGACTCCCGGGAAAAAATGGGAATTGTCCGCCATTTTTAATTTTTTGCTGGTTTATCGATGGCAAAATTGTAAAAATGTTTAAATTTTCTAATACAAAATGAATATTTTTATGCATATACTAAGTCTAAACGATATCGGTCGTGTAAAACTGGACGAAATGTCGTGTTAATCTTTTGGAAATTGTACTTTTTGGCGATTTTCGGCATATTTTAATTTTTTTCTCGGCAACCAATGGTGGCAAAAAGAAATCGTTACCCAGGTTAAATGTAAAATCAAGGGAGCATATATAATAACTATTTTCGTCATCATACAACTGAAATTAAGACGAGGGGAGCAGAAGGAATGAATTTAGTTTCGAAAAACCAATTTTTGGGCGCCATTTTGGCTGCAATTTTCTTGAATTGAAACTAACAACATTACATATTTACGTGCCTACGTTCATTAGCTTTCAAAAAATACATTAACGACTCGTGTGGCACGCATGGTTCGCGCGCAGTAAAATAAAAACCGAAAGACGGTCACCGGAAAAAGCCCGATTTCGGCCATTTTGTCGTCCTAGGGACGACACGTGGCGGAAACTTCCGGTTTTCGGATTTTTCCTCCGGATCATTTCGGGTTCCCCGCACGCGTGCCAAATTTCAGCTCTCCAGCACTTCTAGAAGTGGTCGGGAATTTGTATCCATCAGTCAGTCAGTCACCACAAGGGCTGTATATAGATAGGATTCATAGCTGTAGCAAGGTGTTTATAGTTTTTAGAGAACTAATGTGAATGAAACAGAGTCGACACAACTAAAAAACAAATTACCAGCAGCGTGGTTCAAAATTATAGTACATTTTTATTAATTAAATTTTGCAAGACAGAGTATGCAAATAAATACACGAGAGCTCACTGAATGTAGCCAATTTTTACGATTGCAATGATTTCATCACGTCCTGAGTCATCTTTTTACACTAATTGTGGGACACAGGAAATATTCTAGTTTTTATTCCTAAGATTTACAAAAAAATTAATCGTATATTTTCGTTTTAGTCAAACAGTTTTTGTTGAGGAACTATTTCTTTTGTGTATCCTTGCGCTCACTCCGGTCGGCCAAGGGAGTCATTCAGCCTTGCGCATTCGTCCAGGGTGGACGTGTGGGACAGTCCCCGATCCTTTAGTTTACTTTGTGCTCTTCTTACAAGTGTAATTTTTCAAGAAGAATCCGTCCCGAAGGACCAAAATCTTGGGGTGTTGAATTATAGTGTACTGTATTAAAGTAAACTGCTGGTTTGATATCAGGATTTAAAAAAATGAAATTACACCTGTTAAAAGAGCACAAAGTAATCTAAAGGATCTTGAAAGGATCGGGAACTGTCACACACGTCCACCCGGGACGAATGCGCGAGGCTGACTGACTCCCTTGGCCGGCCGGAGTGAGCGCATGGATACACGAAAGAAATAGTTCCTCAACAGTTTTTTAAAAGGCTGCTTCTCTGTTCCGAGGGCGTAAGCCTTGGACGAGCACGGAGTGTATAAAGAGGTTTCTGTGAGTACGATGTGGTGCTGAGGAATGACAAGATGGATAGGATGGGAAACAATGAGATGTACCAAAGGATAGGAGCATAAAAAGGCAATAGATGAGCATTGCCCCCGAATGGATCGATGACCCAAGGATAGGACACGCCATGAATAGGGTAGTTTCCTTCATCAAAGAAAACGAAAGCCATTGATTGCGATTCGTTACCCACCATTAGTGTATTCATAATATACGAATTATTTGGTTTTAGAAATCCCAGTTCAGACGAATAGGAATGGTCAATTTTAACTGCATTTGAAAGAGGCCAGATTGGCGCCGATGCGATTCCGCTCCACGTGACGTCACAGGGACCTAGTTTCTATACGAGTAGATAGGAGGTTTACATCTTCTGAGATTACCAATGCATGCATGGGGCACAGAGCTCAGGAAAACATGTCTTAATAATCACCTATTAAAACTGCCTAAGGTCGGAAAGTTTTCTTCGTTTGATAGGGTATTAATAATCCTTATTTAAGCCAAGCGCTACCTGCTAGGAGGGTACTCAGCTATCTGCTAGCATCCTGCGTCGTATCAGCGCTCAGAGCCTCACCCCAAGGTCACCTGACTTGCGGCAGCGAGAACCAGAAATGCGTCACACGGACTTTTTCCCATCATGCCTACCTAGCCGTCACGTTATCGCGCGCTTGAAAATTTTCACTTATCATTTGATCGCGAAAAATAGATATCGTCATTTAAAAATCTAAGAGCGTGAAATACTTACTCCAGGAGTAATAATATATCGATTTCGGCAATAAAAAAATAATAGTAAACCACCCTACTACGGGAGAAATGCAAGGGAGAAAGAGGATAATGGAAAATACCGCAGTGGAAGGCGAAGATAGCATCAGGGGACAGGGAGGAATGTGGAAGCACATAAAGCGACCCCATCATTTGAACACTGCGAATGATTTGCACTCGGTAAAAATGAAATTGCACTACAAATGTTTTTCCAGGGAGGCTTTCCTCGCTGATGTGGGCACTACATCACGTCTGCCTCCACTGGAGGGCATCCTATTGGACGCCTTGGTTTTTAATGGGGAACTTGCATGAATTTTTTTATATCACAAGCGGACAGAAAATTATTTTCTGAATTCAACAAAGAAAACCGCATGTAAATTTGAGTTTTCCTTCGCTAGATATTCAATGATAAATATAACGAATTTTAAAGCGCTCCAAAAACTCCCTCAACCCCCCTCCAAGTCGCTGCCGACGAAGCCTCGATGACGTCAAAGGTGCCTAAACATCACAGGAAGTAATTGTTGTGATTGTTTGTAATAGTTGCCAGCAGTTGTGAGAGCAGTGTGAACGCTCGGGTGTCTTCGCGCAGTGGTCGGCTCAGAGAAATTTTTCTCGATTTTAAAGTCAATTTTTTTATTTATTTAGGTGATGAATGGAGAAACTTGAGGTATTTTTGCGAGCCAATGTATCCATTTTCTCAGATGATAGCTTTTGTCTTTACATCATTCCGCCTTTTAAGGCACTATGATGTTGCTTTATTATTCATTGTCCTGTTGTCCAGGACTGGGAATTAAGTATTCCTTGTGGGTGGCTGATGTTCCGGGTCTCCCGTAGAAGATACCGGACGACAGTAGCGATCCCAAGAATTGATTTTCGCTACTCCGAGAGCAGCAATATCGTCGATTTGGGAAGATGTTGTTCTTTCGTAGAATGTCTTCGCTATGATCTTCAATTTTTCTTCTAACGGCGATTCCTCTGTTGCTAGATATAAGGCGTCATTTCCTGCCAGCTTTGGAAATTTGGTGTTCATCCTCAGCGCTCTTCTGGTGGTCTTGTCTAGTTTTCGGAGAGGGCCTTTAAGAGCAAGCCCAGACCAGATTGGTGAGGTATATGTAATTCCTGCTAGGAGTGTGCTTTAAATATTCGTAGCCTTAGGTGCTGGGGTACATGATTGGAGCTGAGGAGTGGCTTGAGTAGCAAGTTATTTCTGGCGAACTTTCGTCGAGTTTTGCAGAGGTGGTGGCGGAATCGTAGCTTCCGATCTAGCTCAATTCCCAGGTAGGTGGCGTGTTCGCTCCATGGAATGATTACTCCTATTAGAGATGGTGGTGCTGCTGGACGAGGATTTCTCTCTCTTCCTTCTTTGGAATAAAACCGTTTTGGTTATGGACGGGCTTAAATCGATCCTCCACCTACTTATTCAAAATAGTTTTTAGAGCAATCGACGACCCATGCAAGTTCCCCATTCAAAACGATGGGAGGTGATAACGGACGGTATATCTTACAAACGGCTCCGTAATTAAACAAGTTGGTCTCGCACCGGTGCCTTACGTTTACGCAATCACCAGTTTGATTCGTGCATCACTCACAGCAGACGATGATGACGCATTCCAGTCTTCAGGACCCCACCTCATTGAAGCATGGATGGAAAACAACTTATATTACGTAACCATAACAGAAGCGGATACAGAAAAATCTCAAGGGGGGGGGGGGCGCAAAGAATATCTAGAGCTACCTTCACTTTAATCTCATAAAAGTAAAATTAATCAAGCCACGTTGCGAAGTTGAAGAGGGTTTTGTTTAAACTCATTATGCACGTATTGTATAGAAGGCAATATCTTACGATATGAAAAAGTTTCAATCGTGGCTCTACAATGTACGGCAATGGGGGCGTCCCCGCAAAGGGGGCGCGCGCCCCCTGCTTCCCCATCTGTATCCGCCACTGAACCTTAACGATTGGGTCGCAAGTCAACACATTCCCAACCCCAAATCTGGCGAAAGATGAATTATGTAGCCATTTAAATTTAATTCACATTTACCTGAACATTCTTTAAGGTAGAAACTTAGATGCAAAACTTGTAATAACAAAGTCGCACCTACTATTTATTATTTTATTTTATTTAATTGCCCCGAAAATAACTCATTTATGGCCTTTCACAACGGAGGAAATAACGGGAAACAACGACTACCTCACACAACCCTGGCATGGGTAGGGGCTATCAACCTGGGCGGGACTCGAACCCGCGACCTTCAGTTTGGCAGGCGAGAATTTTACCCCGCCGCCACCGAAGCCGGCTATGAAGCATTCCGATGATCTTCCGATTTCGACGATCCATTTTAAATGGGAAGACCAACAAATGGGAAGCGGTGTTTCGATTGAAACATAGCGAGTGGGATGGGTAGCTCCAAAGAGATTTCCACTTTTGAGAACTAATTTCCACTATTGTTGTTCATACTTTTTTCTATGAAAGCCAGTGTTCAAAATAAGCAATGACACGTTTTAATGTTCCCAATTCAATCTGGATAACGAAAAAGAGATTCGTAACTGCGCCATATCGAAAACAAAATGACTCACGAGGTACGATTGTGGACAGGGGCCTTCACAGTTCGGCGCTGCGGCTAGCGAGCCAATCAGAGCCCGTCTTTAAGAATTGACGACGTCATGTCGCCAGCTCGCTGCGTCGCACAGTGGGCTAGAATCGAAAAAAGCTGGCCAAAACCTCATAAACGATTTTTTTAAGCCAGGAAGTTGAAACTTCGCATACATATTCTAAAATAAATTGTGCATAACTTCCCAGATTATTTCTTTCCTGTGTTTTCACGTTAACAATATATGTGAGATCAAAGTTGAACAAATTTAACGAGAAACGACCTCCCTCGATTTTTTTCTGAAAATTGCCAACTTTATCCCCGTGCAGTGGTTTCATGAATAATTTTATCGACAAAAATGTTATACCATCATAATTGACAATTTTTTTCAATGCTTCCATTCTATCATAATATATCATCTGCGTCATAAATCGCATCAAAACGCTGGTCAAACTATTGTCAATAAATTGAAGAGGAGAACTAAGCTTAAAAAAACATGAGCACTAGCCCTAGTAGGTGCGTGTGTAAGCAATGCGTTAAAATACTTGTATTAAATGTTGTCAGTAATGTTCTTTGCTTACCTCGTCCTAAAATTTTGCTGGGTGTAAATAATTTTTGTGGTAGTGGATTATTTTACTAACATAATTACGCATACATTTATTATCGTTTCGTTTTCATCGAGGCTATTTCGTTTTATCTCCTTGCATGAGTCGATAATGTATGGAATCACACTGACATGAGAGAAAATTTCAAATAGATTATGGATGGTTTTTCAAGTTGGACGTTCCATGGTTAATCTTTGGAGTAAAGGAGAAGAGTAGCAATAAGAATCGGCCTCTACTTCTTCCTGATGGTCTATTCGATTTATCCTTGAGTTTTTGTTGACGCTCTCCGCAAAATTAAGGCACGTATGAATGCTTAGAAGCAAGGTATCAGTAAGGTCATCTTTCTTACGGAACACGTCTTACAGCCTACGTCAGTGGAAATAGACGTTTCGCTTACTGTAAATTTTCATGATAACATTGAAAAGCCAATTATCCGTCTGATATAACCATCGTTGTCTTATACAACATCGCCTATCATGTTATACTAGCCAGAGAAAAAAAATATTGCATAATATGTAAGGAATAGAAAATTTGTCGCATTCAGAAGTGGCGATAAATTTTGTTATCCTTAACTTTATTGTTACTTTTTACATTACAGATTATTCATTATTCAGCTTGTGCGTTGAATAAGTGCATACATAAAATAACAAAAGACTCTTCCTTTTATATTGCAGCAAAGGTATTGTAATTTACGCTAAAAAATTCCTCAATTTACGCCGTCTTTCGTGCGATCCCTAACTCCTTTTTGAACTAAACCATTTTGGCGCTCTATTATGTGTGGTTGCATACGCTGCCAGGACGCCTGCCGGCGGAGCGGAAGCTTGGGAACACTGTTCTCCTTAAGGCCCGTACTGTCAACTAAATGTGGAACGCTCTATAGATATTTAACGGATTCGACTCTCTTTAATTGGCTGCCCCGAAAGATATAATGATGCTGTGGGGAATTTTCCTTTTCCCAGAAGTTCAACGCATCACTACGCATTTTTCAATTTTAATTTCAAATAAAATAAAATTAAAAAACTGCTATGCATCGCACCACGCATGGATAACAGCAAGGTCGTTCGTTAGTTCATCCATATCTTTACTCGAACGGAACCGGAACGGAATTTTCCTGTAAACTACAGCGTCGTCTGCAAATAATCGTAGCTTACTGCATGCTACTTCACCAATGTCGTTTATGAGGGCGTATCCAGGACCATAACTAGCGGGGGGCAAGCCATGGTCTAGGGGGGGGGGGGGGCAAGTCATGGTCTAGGAGGGGCAAGCCAAGTTGTGACATTAATTTATCAATTATTGCCTTGAAAAATAGTTTTATTTTAGTTGAATTTGTTATACTAATACATATCATTTTTCGTGAGTTTAAATAAAATTTGTGGAATACTTTCGTTTCATTTCAGCACTGAGTTTTCTTAAAAACTTAAGCAATTTTTTAATCTAGGGGGGGCAGCTGCCCCCCTCTGCCCCTCGCTGGGTACGTCCATGGTCGTTTATATAATGAGGGAATAGGAGTCACTACCCTGTGGGACGCCAGAAGTGACTCTAACCTCGCTGGAAACTGCTCCGTCTAAAGGCCGCTTGCCACGGTGAATTTTCATTCGAAATTAATTCATTGGCTGGTACCGCTTTACACGGTGAATGATTTTGGCAAATTTTCTGCGCAGAAATGATGCGCACTGGTGCGACTATCGATAATGTATTTCGATTCTAACGATATTTCCGACCGTTTCTGATCACATGATTTGTTTTGGAAGTCGCAGACGACGGAATGCTTCGTTTACATATGCGATTCATTATACTTTTGTATTGCTTTGGCTTTCGGTGGGTTATGAAGTACTAACAAGTTAGTAATAAGAGGGATTAGAACGGTACGAAATGATAGCGGGAAACCACTTTAATAAATCCTCCGTTTTGTGATCCCGTAACGAAGTACACAATAAGTTGTTTTCGCTGCAGTTCAACCATGATTGTGCTTCAAGATAGTGCGCTCTAGAACATGATCATAAGAGGACTTACTCTTCAAATGGTTACCCGAAGTCTTTTCCCTTCCGATTCAGTAAACAATAGAGTAAGTGAAAAAATAATTTTAGGCAGTACTGCACGTTGTTTCTCGCTCAGAAAAATCCTACCTTATGGATACGAGTCCCGTATTGACGCCGCAGCGTCCAACTCCAATAAAAAAAAACGCAAAAAAGCACAAGGGTGAAGGCCGGTCGACAATTAAGTTTTTATGTTTGAGGTCAAGGCGGGTGCACAACCTTAACAATGCAGTCGAACTAAGGTCATTCCGGAGCGAGAGAAGAAAGGTACCGGGAAGCGGAAAAAGGAAGGGACCTGCTCTATTTTCGCTACCTCCTTTTTTTGTTTTAGTACTAGTGTAGCTATTTATTCCCGAAGTTACGAGCGAAAGAAAAGCTTTCGAAGTACCGTCTACTTTTAACTTTATTATTGATTCTTGAAACGCGGGGAAAGCTTTTTTCAGATGACTCATAAACCTATCAAAATTAGCTCTTTTTAAAATGAGAACTTTACGTTCTTTTTTTAAATTTCCAGCGGTATGAAGAGAAAATTTTGCAGATACTACTCTGTGGTCACATGTTCCTTCGACGGTTCTAACGTTTAATACCTGATGAGTAGAGATACGTGAAAATCGCACTTTCATTTTTATTTTATCGCACGTCAATAACAGTTTATCGCATTTTGTAGCGTCTTTTTTTAATTTCATAATGAGGTAGATGACGATAAAATGTAGTGAAAATCAGTTATATGGAAAAAAACAGAATATTTTAAATAATTATGTTGTAGAGCAATAATAAATTAAGGATTAAGACAAAGTGGCGGAGGTGTAGCTTGCCCGCGCCCACTTGTAGTTCGCGGCCACGTAGAGTCCCAGCCAACTAGCAGCTGGCCAGTCGCTCACATGCTTTAAGCGGCGAGTGTCAGCGGAGCATTCAAACTGCGCTCGGCACAAAATGTACGAATTTTGCCGTTGGAAAGGCAAATTTGCGTAAAAATATCATAAAAGTCCAGTCATCGCATCAACGTCGCATTTATTTGCGCACATCGCATCTATATCGCATTTGCGATTTTCACGCATCTCTACTGATGAGGTATATTTGTCGCTAATAAATCAAGAATACCTACTTTCTCCTCGGTTTGGTACGGATGCTATTTGAAACAATGAATTTGATGTAAAAGTGAGTAATAAAGCCTCGCAAATCACTTTATCCCTCCCACCAGGAATGAAGCTATGCGTCTCCCAATCTATAGAGGGTACTTACGTTGAAATCTCCACCTACACAATCGTGTTTCATGCACGATACTTGGATGCTATGCTGTTCATTTGGGTTTCAAAATACAACATTGATGTTATATATGAGTTAGGTGGTTTGTGATACGAACACAATAAAATAGTATTGAAATTTGGACACTTAATTGAACACCACTCAGATTTAAACGCCGGTCCAAGTTACGGTTACCGCTTGGCTGACGATTGAATTCTTTACCGATATGAATAGTCCGCCTCCAGCTCGATTAATTCTGTCTTTCCGATAAACGGTGAACGATTTTGGGAAGATCTCATTGTCTGAAACATCGTCTGCTAGCCAACTTTCAGTTCCAATAATAACGTTAGACTTTGTACTATGAACCAAATGGTGGAATTCGGGAATCTTATTTACGGTAATTAACCACAGCCACGATTATTATTTCGAAGCGAGTATGTTGGCCTTTGTAAGATATGGCTAAATTCTTTAGAAAATACACTACTCTTGAATTTATTCTTCTCAGTCTATTTTTCAATCTATGGTCTGACAGGGATTCCAATTCGAGTTTATTAAAGAGATCAGTTACACTAACAACACTATCGTAACGACTTTTCACTTAACTGGCAGCTCTTCTTTGTACGCGTTCTAATACTGTACGTAGGTATTATGAGCCCCCATTTAGTTTTTATAATATTAAATAGTATTTTTGAGTGTCATTGTTAATATTCAGATAGAAAATGAAACTTTTGAATGTTTACTACACATTCTCAAAATAACAACCTTGTCACATAGTTTTGAATGTGCTAAATTTCAAAAGAAGCAAAACAACTCAAATTTTGTAAAACATCATTTGTGCTGGTATTATGAGCCCCCACAATAATTGAAGGAAATTATAATGCAGGATTAAAAAGGATGACACGTACTAATGTTTTAACACATTATTTATCTTTTACTATAGTTCTGACTAATATTTTATAAGAAATACACTGTCAAATTATAAATAATAGATTATTTACAATTTATTTACAAAAGTCACACACATAAATGTCCTTTTCAGACCCGGCACAATCGTTGTGTGCCCAGCCCTCGCACATGATGCACTGTACCCAAAGCTCTCCCCGGTGGTCAGCTGAAAATAATACATCACAGAACATACAAGGTACTTCGTCGTCACCGGGATGTTCCACTCCAACAGGTATTTCCAGCACAGATTCTCCTGAATCAATAGAATCTTCTTCTTCTTCGAATTGGATGTAGCGTTTAACAGCCCTTTTCTTTGATGTTTTGATTTTCTTTGCAGGCTGGTTGGCAGACTTCTGATCCTTATTTGAATTTTTCTTTCTTTCAGATTTTTTTCTTTTTTCCAAAGCCTCTACCAAATCATTCTTGTATGGGGATGATGTTATGATGGCTGCCCTTGATGGTTTTGGACCCTTGTTAGATATCTTTCTTTTTGGCTTGGGGACAGGCCAGATTTCTTTAGGTGAAACAGCAGATTCCTGAGTTTTCCCGGACAGACCTGAAGGTCCAGCCAGTGCAATGTCTTCTAAAGATGGTGGTGTCATGTTTAATTCATTTTGTTGAGGCTGCAAAATATTCCCCGTTGAATCATAATTGCCTTCTGAGAAGCCTGCACGAGCGTTCTCTTCTGTCTTGGAGCTGTCCAACTTCCCGAGGTGTCTAGAGGTCTTTGCTTTTAACAAATCTTCCAAATTTAATTCTTTCTCTGTAGAAGGAGCAAAATCTACTGCTGAAAAAACGTCTCTGTTGCATGGGTATAACCCTGTCTGTTTAAACCCATTAACAGCGATTGTTCCTGTCTGGCAAGTCAAATAAGCTTGGCCCAAAATTTCAGCGATGTCATAAGGTCCTAGACGCCTTTCTGCATGACGCATCCATTGGCGAATGCATTCACTGTAATGGTGTTTCAAGGCTCCAAGAAACGTTTTGTCAAGAGGTTGAAGCTTGTGTGATGTGTGTGGTGGTAGACCTAAAATGGTGATAAAGTTCTCTCGGGCCAGATCTATGACATCCATGTTTTTGGTGTGTGAGTTATGCCCATCTAATATGAGCAGCACAGGGTCCTCTTTTGTAGGTTTAGTCTTTTCAATAAAATGTTTCAGCCAGTCGGTGAAAATGTTGCCCTGTATCCACCCAGATGGATGGCACCTACCGATTGCTCCTGGTGGAGCACCCTTCATAAGAATGTCTGCCATGTTTTTCCTTGGAAAGATAAGGAGTGGGGGTACGAAGGTCCCACCTGCACTCATGCAGCATACCACTGTCACTAGAGAGCCTCGTTCAGCTGCGCTCATAGCACCTACTTGCCTCTTTCCTTTCAAACCAATCACACGAGGGACTTTACTTTGAACAACCGATATCCCCGTCTCATCAACATTAAACACTCTATCTGCAGGGTAATTGTGTTTGGCATATTCCGCCTCGAGGATATCAAAGAACTGATTCATTGCCTCTTCATTAAATCCGTTAGCTCTTGAGAATGATGTAGCTGTAGGTTTCAAAATAGTCAAGACATTTTTGTGTCTCCTCATAAAATGGTCGAACCATGCCCTACCAGCTAATCCTTGCTCTGTAAATGGATGTTTCATTTCATTTCTTTCACACAGTTGATAGGCGATTCTTCGAACATCTCCTCTTGTAAGGCCATAAAATTTGCTTTCCATCAAGAGCAAATATTCAACGAGTTCGTTTTCCATGTCATCAGTCATTAGGGGTTTTCTTCCTAATTTCGTTGATGCAGCCTCTTCCGGTGGTTTCTTGACTCGAGCTAGTCTTTGGAGCGTTGGCCTTGGAACATTGAAAGTTTTGGAAGCTTTCTTTAAACCCATTTCCTTCTTTCTAACGGCGGTTATAGCCTTGGCCATATCTTCTTTACTCCACTGTTTTATTTTAGGTTTATTTTTAGGACCAAGACACGTTCGTGGCATCTGAAACAAATGCGTAAAACCAAAACTTGTAGTGTACATATTATGAGCCCCTTACATACGGGGGCTCATATACCAAGCACACTAAGGGGCTCATATTGCCGACACTGCCATAGTGGATTTTCACTTGTTATTACAGGCTACAAAACTTATGAATTATAGAAGTAACCGAGACTAAAACAATCCCTGATATTTATAGTATGACGTCTTATGACCGTCAGAGTTAAAATTTAACGTAATGATAGGGTAATTTCATCATACAACTCACCCTTGCAAAGATTTTCAAACCGCTCAAACGGAGAAAGGTGCGCCACTCACAAACGCTGGCTTGCAACTGAACCAGAGTACTCTAGCGGCAAAAAGAAGGAATAAAGTAGTAAGTTAGACTTAGTGCCGCTAGATAGTGCACGCTGCATGAATAGATATTGAGGGGGCTCATAAAATGTGTAGGGCTCATATTACCACCTTTACCTACGTATACAGTATACGAAAGATATATATTTATGTGTATGTTTAATAATACATAATACATACATACATAATACATACATAATTTATATGTATGTTTGCGCTTAAGGCGCCGTGTGAATGAATGAAGTAGTGTATCGGCCATATTGGCTTATTTCACTTGGGCTCTGCGTGCCCCGAAACGCATGTCCCTGTCTCTTTCCTACTATGGTGTGAGTGTGTACCTTTCCTTTCATCCTTGTGTCCTCGTCCATTCCTTCCCTTGGTGAGTGGTGAGCTGCCCCAGTGCCATCTATTGGTTACTCTCGTGGGCCACAGCAAAGGGAGTTTTCTGTGTATAAACCCCCGCCGAAATCATGGTAAATCTAAGCGTCCTGGTAGCGCAACTGGTAGAGCACCTGGCCGGCCACCAGGAGGTTCTGGGTTCGAGTCCCAGTCAGGCCGCATTTTTATATATATACCTATATACCTTTCATATACATGTATACGTATGTGCTACATATGGAAACAGTATCTCAGAGGTATATGTATACCTTTCATATACTGTAGGAACGAAACCCTTGGGACGGGCTCGCGGGATACACTCCTGGGGCAGGGACTATAATCGATCAGCTTTTTTCCTCTGCCACCAGAAGGGGAAGGACGGGAAGGAACAAGGAAAGGAGGCGCCGCCGCGATGAGAGCCCGACGACGCCTCCAGGGGAAGGACGGGGAAGGAACGGAGGGGACGAGGAATCCTGCACCGTCACAAGGCGGGCAGGTCCTACCATCAGCGAAACCATGCGTACGCAATTGATATGCTACCAATTTTAGTAGATTTTCCTATGAGGAAGAAAAATCTATCGATCAAATCGGTAGATACCTTTCATATACTGTATACTTATGTGCTACATATGGAAACAGTATCTGAGAGGTATATGTATACCTTTCGTATACTGTTTCGATATGTAATCTCAGTGGCGGATGCATATGGGAGGCGCGCCCCCCAACCCTTTCCTGGCCGCCCGCATAACCAAAAATTGCAGGGCTACAATTTTAACTTTTTTATATCATAAGATGGCTTTGTATTTCATGAGCGTATAATCAGTTTAAATAACACTTTCTTAAACTTTGCATGTGACTTGTTTATTTTTTTAGGATAAAAGTAAAGGTTGGTCAAGATATCTTTTGCGCCCCCCTCTTGAGTTTTTTTCTGTATCCGCTACTGTGTAGCCATTAGTAAGCAATAAGTGTCCTTTAAAGGTTACTCTGTCCGCATACTATTTCCATATGTAGCCTTCAGTATACACAGTGTCCTTTCCAATGGGCTAAAACCTTTCCGTTACTTGCGTGCTCCTATGACCCCAAGAGCTGCACTGACAGGAATAAATCTAAATTACCTCAGAAAGGGCCACTCACGCCAAATATGTGGAAGGGTAGGAGCCAGACGAATGGTAGTCCACGTGATGGTGTCACGTGAAAAACACTGTTGGAATTTAGTTGGAAAACCTTACCAGCTAACTCTTCCCTGAAAACATGGAGTGGGACCTGTTCGCAAAGGGCAGGTGTCATTCACGGCAGCGAGTTTGGCAAAGCAAATTATTACGTTTGTACAGGTATCTTCATTCTTTGTAAAGGTGTCGGCTCGAGCCGCTACTCTCTTCTTATTCTCCTTCTGGTTTCATTGGATAAAGACGTTGTCTCATTTAATATCTTTAAACTGATTCATCAGTGAATTTATTTTTCCCGGATAGCTTCAGGCAGCCCTGGCAAAAATGAAGGAGGCTGATAATGGTGCTGGAGAGTGTTTACAGATGTTCTCTACAGGTTCTGATGCGTTCTTAGATGTTTTCATCGCCTTTGTCGATGTTCTTCTACGTGTATTTGTGTTTCCCTCTTTTTTGAACGTTAGTAAACGCTGTGCTGATAAACCAGTTCAGAAATTCTCTAGGAACACGGTATAAGACCTCCCAAGAGTGTTTGCCTTTCTGCTCTGGAACACTCGTGAATGCTATCCAACAGGGCTGTGTTGGAACGTAGGTGAACGCCCGAGAAAATGCCTACCAAGAGTGTTTTATCATTTCTATTCGGAACACACAAGAACGCCGTCCGCCTGGGTTATTAAGAAATTCAGATTAATTTAAAAAATCAATCAACTCTCTTAAGATGTAAAAAATCCTGCCATGAAAAGTTTCCCTCGTTTCATAAAGAAAAATGCTCTTCGAAATGTTATTTCATTCGTGCGTTTTTATCTACAGAGGCGATGAAACAAAAAAGATATTTTTCCCTGAGCGATTTATTCCTCAAGTCATAAGGCGAAACTTAACGTTTTTGAATGCCAAGATTTAGACTCCCGCCCGTGATTTCGACCTATCGATTGTGGATTCCGCCGATAGTCGATTCCACCAATAGTCGATTTCCACAGATACAAACACACATGCGTCCATTACCGCTTTCACAACCAACGGCCACATGAATAATGTTGCGTTAACTGTGTTTTCGCCGTTTGCGAAATTGATCCTGCCGAAGTTTATCAGCCTCTTCAGTTCTTCATTTACTTGTTTCACCTGCACCTAGGTAATCATCTACCGTTATAACGTAACTTTGTAGTGTTGTGTTTGCTGTTTGCGAAACTTGTCCAACGAAAGTTTATCAACCGCTCAAGTTCTGCTTTTGCTTCCTTCATCAGAATCTGGGTAAGTAGAAGTGTTGCCATTGCAACATTTTTGATTTTAAATGACGCAAATTCTTAATATTTTCTACCTTCTCACACTTTCTGAGACTGAGGGATCCATCTTCTATGGATTGAAAAACTTTGCATTTGCTTAAACTCTATTTTATTTCTGTGCTTGACGCATTTAATCAGCGTAGTGTGGGAGGAATGCGAACAAAAACTTCTCGACTTCACTATTTATTAAGTCATTTAAAGTTATTTACATTTTTTAATTGGCTGTTGTGTCATTAGTTTTGCTTCCTTTAAAATGTAATCATATTTGTTGGAGATCAGAGGGTATTTCAGTCTTTAGGTTTAGACAAATTGGTTTTAAATTATTAAGAATTAAATTCTCAAATCAATTTGGTACTTCGATTTTTCAAGGTGAATAACTTATCATTTTTTACATATAGAACTGATGAGGAATATTTTCGTAATATCCTTTGTTGAATGTTGGTATTTATATAGCTTTAGGGAAAATCCCATGAATAGAGATTACTTTTTAACAAAATGACTTACTGTAACTAGACAAATTGGATGTATCACTAATAGATTCTAATAGAGTTTATCTGATATTATTCACAGGTGTAGTAAGGAAGAATTTTCCAAATGCCAATGATGAAAAAATACGGGGAAAAGTGAGCTTGTTCTTCATGGATTCTTGTGACCTTAAGGAAGGATAATCAGGCAAAAACATTTATATTGATCCTATTGGCCTTTATTTTCGTTTACATTGAATAAAGATATTTCTAACGATATTTGTTATCAACACTCATCAAAATATTAAAAAAATATTTGGCTAGTTATATTTGACATCTAAATTCTTACTACTTCTTGAATTGACTTTTAACTTACTATGCTTAGTGAATTGACTCATGCGATAAGATCTGTTTTTTTTACATTGGATGAATAGACTGATTAAATAATACTGTGAGAGGATCCGCTAAAACCTCTTGACGATAATTAAGCACAAAAGGTGGTTTACCATTCAGGCTTGGCCCCTTTATTGTGTCTAATGAATTCAATCTCTTATGTATTTCTGAGATTGTGTGGTATATTTGTAAAAATATGTGTAATATTTAGTTAAATATAATTATTTTGTTAAAACAGCACATATGGGTTTTCCATTTCCTCCTTAGACCCTGTTAGACCTGAATCTCACTGATTTTTGTCTTTATTCAATTTATTGTCGGCAAGAAGTCGCAAACAAACTGGTAAGTGTTCCCACAGAACACACTAGCATGTTACATTATGTTTATGAACGCTCTCTGCTGCTTAGACAGGATGTTCTCAAATGTACGTAAACACTCCAAAATGCTGGAGATGTCACTCACACTAAATGACAAAACGGATGTACTAGTACTTCCATGCTTGCACCAAATACACACTGGCACCAGAACGGAGATTTAGTTTTTGTTTTGCTACTTTAATTTCAGTTTTAATACAACAGTGCATGTCAACAACTGCATACAGGATTTTGCTCAATCAAGAAGAATATACTCAGGGTGTTCAGTAATTGGGAATCTGGAAATATGCATGATTTTTGGTCCCTCGAATTATCCATGACTTTTTGCTCCTGCTTGGAATTTCAAATCTTTTATTTCAAACTCGTTTCACTTGAAATTTGTCAGTGCAAGGCCAATTTTCAGGCCTATTTTATATACTTACATGTACACTTCACAATGTATTGATTGCATTTTAAATTGCACTTTATGGGCGCAAACACTGATTAGATAACTATTTCAATTATGACAAATTTGTAGATATTCCAAGTGTAGCATTCATAAAATAGGTGAATAATTTCTTTTAAAAAAGTAAGAATTTTAATTAGGAACATACCTTAATTAATATTACGAATTTAATTAGGATAATACATAATTATAGCATTAATTAAAAGTATTAAGTAAATGTAGTGTTGTAAAATTCGTATACATAGTTGTTACCTCGTAAGATTGACCTGGAATTTTGTAAAATTTCCCTGGAAAACCTGGAATTCTGCAGGAATTTTTCAGCTTTCAAACATATATACACCTTGTATACTGTATACATATAATGTATATGCGTGGTAGGAGGACATTTGCTGCGTTATATACATTTGGTAGATGGTGGGTAGAAGGTTTTTATACGTATACAGTATATATGTATCTTCTACTGCATACGCATGTTATATACTACTTATACGTATATTTAATGTATACAGTAGCATGTGTGCTGTCTGGGATATGTGAATATTTAACCCTAATGAGACCGCAAAATTTCCACTCGGGAATAAATGGTCTCTCCAAGAATGGACCGTCAAAAACATCTACTCAGATCATTATTTCTATATTTCTAATTGAAATCCGAATAAATATTTCCATGATTGTGGATGACAGCAACGACAGTTAATTGCTACTTAAGTAAGAAACGTAAAGGTGCGTTTGATTTGCGGAGAATATGAATGCGATGAATAAATTAAAGGATTGCTACAGCAAGGACAAAAAGACTAATTGATCGATTGAACAAGAACTAAATATTTACATAAAAAAAACAAGAGAACGGATGAAATGAATTAATGAGAATTGCTTCCCATATTATTTGCGATCCAACAACGCCTGCCCACCACAACGTGACGGATGCTTAGGCTACAAAACCGTCTTACGTCATTTAAACAAGTGCACAGTGATTCCCCTAGGCGGTTCGACAAAAGAAGTGTGAGGAAAATTTATGACGAGTTATCCTCCTTTCCATGTTAAGAAAAAGATTTGGCTTTGTACCAAAAATATGTACGGCGGCTTACTATTGGAAATTGAATTAGCACTGACAACAATTCACAATCTTATATTTTGCTAAAGGTAATTTCGCGCAATGCGAGGTAAAATTTAGTTACGAAATAAAAGAAGGGAATTCTTGCAAAATTATATTATAAGTAGGTACTTGGTTTTTCAACTATTTCTATTTAAATTTTATTTACCCGTCATAATAGCAAATATTTTGAGTGAATTGCCGCAATTATCCTCTATGGTTGCCTAATACCCTACAAAAAGAGTCATTTTTGCAATTTAACATGGCAGAAGCCAGGTCCATAATAATTCCATAGAAATGTTACCTTTCTTGGCCTATACTACTATTTTCTAGCTAAATTAATTGGACAAAAATGGCATTATGCAAAAAATCTGATCATGGGAATGATAAAATCCACTGATGGCCAAAAATTTTGAAAAGTAAAAGGGAACAAGAAAGAGGATACTTTAACAAATGATAACGCGTTTAAAGTTTGAATTGGAAAGAAAAATGAAAAGTCGAGTAGGTATATGGAAAAATTGAATTGACAACGAAATTATGATGAGCAATGCCTTTCCCGTTGTTGAACGTTTCCGAAGAATCCACTTTCTAGCGACCTCAAAAAAATATTCATTAGAAGATAATATCACTTTCTCATCGTTAATATGTAGCAAAATCATTAAATATCCGTTGGCTTTGAGCAACAAAGAACTGTGAGACTTGAGGCATCTGCGAAAAAAAGTTCTAATTGTGATAACGCCTTCCAAGGGCTAGGCTAGCTTTGAATAAAGAAATAGCATCTTCCTCACACAACGGGCCAATCGCATTACAGCGATTTGACATTTCACATGAGTAAGAGATAATGACAGTGACTTGATTTCCATCGTAAACACAGAGCAAAAGGAACGCTACGCTGTTTTGGTAACTGTGAACAGTTATTTCTCGATGCTCAGCTCCGGCTGGTAATCGGTGTTTATGTTATTTGGCGCTAGTGTATTATGTGGTTAATTTTGTAAATTTTGTATCAACGATTTGGGTGTATGATGGCTCTTTTGGGTCTGTTGTATTTAAATTGTGGGTTATTATAATAATTCCTTAATGGTGTTAGTAGCGTGTTGTGTGTTCTGTTCAGAGAGTGTTCAAAGGATTTGGCTATGTCGTGTAGGCATTGTGTAATTGTTTTAATTTTGAGATTTTCGTGTAAGCAGTGATTGCAGACGAATCAGGGGGCGCCCGTGATTGTCCTTAGAGCCTTTTTTTGTATAACTGTGAGTAAATGTGTACATGCGGTAGATCCCCATGCCGGGTAGCCATAGGTGAGTAATGGATGAATCATTGCCGTGTATAAGATCTATTTGGTTTTCAACGCCAGATGTTGACTCTTAAGCAAAGGATGTATTGCCGCAGCTGCTCCTTTAGCCTTTTTGATTGCTGCTGTGGTGTTTGCACTCCGAGTGAGTTTCTCGTCCAGTGTTATTCCTAGGAATTTCGTGGTGCTGCTTCGGCCGATTCTGCTATTCCCATAGTAGATCGGCGTAGACATCGATTCCTTTGTCTTGCGGGCAAATTGCATAACCTGGCTCTTGGATGGATTGAATTTATTGAGATCGTCCAGTTTCCATTTCTGCATCCAGTCTTCGACATCAACAAGGTGGTCTTGGATGTGATCAGCGGCCGTGTCTGGATCGAAGGATTTTGAGAGTATGGCAAGGTCGTGGGCATAAAGGTAGGTATCGGTGTTAGGGTGGGATGGCAAATCAATAATGTACCCGTTGAACAGGGTAGGGGAGAGGATTGATCCTTGAGGAACGCCGGAGTTGATTGGGTATAATTTTGATCTGGAATTGTTAAAGGATGAGAAGAAGGTGCGATCTGACGGATAGGAAAGGATAATTGTGGTTAGGTATAAAGAGACGGGAGAGGTGTGGAGTTTGTGGATAAGACCTTGAGAGCAATAAGAAAGCACTTATGACACCAGGATAGGTTGATACTCGATGGAAGCAGCCGTGCGCGTTCGTCGCAGTGATCACGCGGCGTCATCAATAGGGTGGTTTCCTGTTATTTTTTTATTGCCTAAATCGGAAGATTGTTACTCCTCGAGTACGTATTTCATACTTTTGGATTTTTAAATGACGATATCTATTTTTCGCGATCGAATGAAAAGTGTAAATTTTCAAGCGCGCGAAAACGCGACGGCTAAGTATGAATGCTGGGAAAACCCCGAGTGACGTCTTTCTGGTTCCTGCTGCCGCAAGTGAGGTGACCTTAGGGCGAGGCCTTGAGCGTTGATACGATGCAGGATGCTAGCAGGTAGCAGAGTATCCTGCTAGCAGGTAGCGCTTGGCTTAAATATGGATTATTAATACCTTATCAAACGAAGAAAACTTTCCGACCTTGGGCAGTTTTAATAGGTGATTATTAAGACATGTTTCCCTGAGCTCTGTGCCTCACGCTTGCAATGGTAATCTCAGACGATGTAAAACTCCTATCTACTCGTATAGAAACTTGGTTCCTGTGACGTCACGTGGAGTGGCATCGCATATGCGCCAATCTGGCCTTTTTCAAATGAGGACATAAATTGACCATTGCCATTCGTCTAAATCGGTATTCCTAAAATCAAATAATTTGTATATTATGAATACTCTAATGGTGGGTAATGAATCGCAATCAATGACTTTTTGATGAAGGAAACTACCCTCTTGAGCGTTTGCCGAAACTAACGCCAAAGAGCAAGCGTGTTACTGTGTGCAAACACACGCACGCCCTCAATCACGACCACTCGAAACGGGCCACCCATTAATGACGTCAGGTGATTTTGGCGATTTTAGGAACCATCTCCCCTAACTGGCTGAGATGTCGCGAGATTATTTGGTCCCCCTCCTCCCTTTTATCTCACGTGGGATTAATGTGAGTCTTGGTTTCTTTCCCAGCGAACAATTGCAGGAAAGTTTTCTCGGGTTTCTCTACGGATTACGTACTGCATGTCTCCTTCCGACGTTTCGGTGAACAACTCGCCCATCATCAGGGATTCAGGAATCCAATGGCATTCCCTCCTAGCCTCGGGAAGACGATTGGCGAGTTGCTCGAGATGTGAGATTGTTCGAAATGCGATTTTTCAGCATTAGTACGTTAATCTTTGCTCCGTTGCTATTGGATTTATTAAAAATAAACCATTAGTTTAATTAATCATTAAGATTAGTTAAAGCTAGTAATTAATATTACTAATATTGTAGTCTAGAATCACATTTTACACTGTTTTTACGAAAAACATTGGGTAGTTTCTTTCATCAAAGAAAACGAAAGGCATTGATTGCGATTCGTTACCCACCGTTAGTGTATTCGTAATATACAAATTATTTGGTTTTAGATATCCCAGTTTAGACGAATGGCAATGGTCAATTTTATCCTCATTTGAAAAAGGCCAGATTGGCGCCCATGCAATGCCACTCCACGTGATGTCACAGGGACCTAGTTTCAATACGAGTAGATAGGAGTTTTACATCGTCTGAGATTACCAATGCATGCATGAGGTACAGACCTTAGGGAAACATGTCTTAATAATCACCTATTAAAACTGGCTAAGGTCGGAAAGTTTCCATCGTTTGATAAGGTATTAATAATCCTTATTTAAGCCGCGCGCTACCAGCTAGCAATGTACTCTGCTACCTGCTAGCATCCTGCGTCGTTTCAGCGCTCAAAGCCTCGCCCCAAGGAGACCTCACTTGCGGCAGCGGGAACCAGAAATTCGTCTCACGGAGTTTTCCCAGCATTCATAGTTAGCCGTCGCGTTTTCGCGCGCTTGAAAAACTTCACTCTTCATTTAATCGCGAAAAATAGATACCGTCATTAAAAAATCTAAAAGGGTGAAATACGTTCCCCAGGTGTAATAATCTTTCGAGTTAGGCAATAAAAAATAATAGGAAACCACCCTATTACGTGATACTTGCGAGGAGCCGTTTCCTCTCCCCCTGGTGAGAATCGGCTGGACCCCCTCACCTCCCTTCCCCCCCTAAACGCCTCGCGTAATTTATGATTGCCTTCAAAGGAATGGCGCGTTTGTACTAAACAGATCGTGCGTCATGATGTCTGTGTTTTAATGACGTGTATTTAAAAATGCAGTGCGAGAGAGATTCTCGCCGTTTAAAAAACGCAATCCCGCTGTTTGAAGCCATCCACATTTGATTCTGCAAGAAAAGTATTCGAATAAACTCCTTCAAATTAGAAATAAAATTTTTCCCAACTCATTGCTGAATTCCTATTTCCAAAGCATTCCGTGAATGCGGATGGTGAGATGGCCAGAGTGATGGCTTTCCTGGGCCTGGGCTCAATCCCTGCGGTGGCCTTCGGGATTTTTCAGAGGCCCTGCTCGAAGGAGGGCATTTCAAGGTCAGCACTCCGTCCGAACGCTGAGCCGAGCCGTCCGAACGCTGAGCCGAGCCGTCCGATCGAAAAATCAATGTAATTTCTGGCGTCGCAAACGTATTTCAAAGATAACTGAAACTCAAGAAAAAAACCTCAAGAATTCTTATAAGAATGCTATCATATAAGTTACCCCGCGTGACTTTGCCGAAAACTAATTTGAAACTCTACCTAAATGTAAATCTTTGTCGAAAAACAGTGTCCGCCATTTTGTAACTGCACGTTAAGAATTTTTCGATGATATTCTTTAAGATTACGGAAAATTAAAGCAAAAACCATACGCCAACAGATTATGTGGTTTTTTATTCCGAAAGAATCCACCCATAACTTCATCATCTATTTACTTTGGAATATTTTCAGAGAAAATTGAAGACGGGCGTTTTTATGGAAATTGGTTCACGTTTGAGCCTCTGTATCTCAGTAACGGGTGGGAACTATGTCAAATGAAGTTAATATCCATAAATTTCAATAGGTTTGGAGTATATATGCAAAGTTTCAAGTTTATAACTCAAAAAAGCCATTTTGTAATTTTGTCCGGTTTTTCCGATTTCCGCCCACTGTGCGTCCCCTTGACGAGCAGGACGCCATGCAGACACCGGTTTTCCTTCCACCCTCAATGCCACCATTCATTCCAATTTTCACTCACCCGACCTTCATCCCTTCCTATTCACAACAAACACCTTTTTTTTAAATTGCGAATACAAAGCCTCACTCAAGGAAAGAGTCCAACGACACACAAGACACATAAGATGGACACATAAGACATTGTGACAATCTGTTAAACAGCGCCTTAATATGACGCTTGGAGTTCCGGTCTGAAGGGAAAATATTCTATTAAAAATAGCGACACCCGAGCGCTTATCTTTTTAAGAAGCAGAAGTACAATTGCAAACAGTTGAGCTACGACGCTTTTTATATTTTTCGTATGATTCTACGACTAATTTTGAGATATTTTGTGAAATATGTGAGTTTGAAAATATCCATTGCGCCGTCTAACCTAACTTACCCATAAACCTGCTAATTTTATCCCCCATTTACTGAAGAAGAGATAATATGAAAAATCAGCTCTGTGTCACATTACCGAGGCTGAAGACTTTGTATCCATGAGTCACACGGAAATGATATGCACAAAATGATTAAGGAAGATTTGGCCCCATTCCATGACGGGATAAGTGAGAAAGGTGTGAGAATGATGGCTACAATCAAGACAGGCACCCCCAATCAACGAGATGACAGCATCGCAATGGAGCGCTCTCTCTCTCTCTCGGCTGATACGTCTGTCTCCACTTGGCGTGCATCCCAAGGTCAGCCATTCTCCCCCCCTCCCCCGTGATCGACCCCCCCTCTCGCGAATAGCCTGCTGACCAACTGACCACTTCCATCCAAAGCCTCAGCGGGAATAGGGTGGTTTCGTCGCAGTGATCACGCGGCGTCATCAATAGGGTGGTTTCCTATTATTTTTATATTGCCTAATTCGAAAGATTATTACTCCTGGAGTACGCATTTCACGCTTTTAGATTTTTAAATGATGACATCCATTTTTCGCGATTAAATGAAAAGAGAAAAATTTCATGCGCGCGAAAACGCGACGGCTAAGTATGAATGTTGGGAAAACTCCGTGTGACGTCGTTCTGGTTCCCGCAGCCGCAAGTGGGGTGACCTTGGGCTGACGCTTTGAGTGCTGATACGACGCAGGATGTTAGCAGGTAGCAGAGTACCCTGCTAGCTGGTAGTGCTTAGCTTAAATAAGGATTATTAATACCTTATCAAACGAAGGAAACTTTTCGATCTTTGGCAGTTTTAATAGGTGATTATTAAGACATGTTTCCCTGAGCTCTGTGCATGCATGCATGGTAATCTCAGACTATGTAAAACTCCTATCTACTCGTATAGAAACTAGGTCTCTGTGACGTCACGTGGAGCGGCATCGTATGGGCGCCAATCTGGCCTTTTTCAAATGAGGATAAAATTGACCCTTGCCATTCGTCTAAACCGGTATTTCTAAAAACCAAATAATTTGTATATTATGAATACACTAATGGTGGGTAACAAATCGCAATCAATGCCTTTCGTTTTCTTTGATGAAGGAAACTACCCTATTAACCCTAGGCGCCCCAAACCCTTGACCACTTCATCATCATCACTGGTCAACAATCCTAGGATTGGTTTGACGCAGCTCTCCACTCAGTTCTCCTATGAGCTAATCTTTTCACTCCTACGTATTTCTTCTCTTTCACATCTCTCTTAAGTTGTTCCATACATTTTGTTCGAGGTCTTCCTTTTCCATTCTTGCCTTCCACCTGTCCTTCGACGATTGTCTTCATCAGGCCATCATGTCTCAAGATGTGGCCTATAAGGTTGTTCCGTCTTCTTATTAAGGTTTTCATGAGGCTTCTCTTCTCTCCTACCCTTCTTAGGACTTCCTCGTTACTAACTCGGTCGATCCATTTGATTTTCATCATTCTTCTGTAGCACCACATTTCAAAGGCCTCTATCCTTGCTTTCTCCGCTGCGGTCATTGTCCAATGTCCATGCCTCACTTCCGTATAGGAGCATACTCCAGATGTAGGTTCTTATAAATTGTTTCTTTACATCCATATTTAAGTTTCCCGCTGTAAGCAGGTCCCTCTTTAGGTGGAATGCTCTCTTCGCCTGGGCTATTCTGCTGATAATTTCTTTCTTGCTTCTCCCGTCACTAGTTATCTTGCTTCCCAAATAACAGAATTCATCCACTTCTATCAGTTTTTGCCTCCCTATTTTAATGTTGGTCTTGACTTCTTATCTTCTGCTGCATACTAAGATCTTGCTTTTCTTCGTGCTTATTTTCAGTTGATATCTACTCATTACCGTACCCATATTAACCAGAATATTTTTCAAATCCTTCTCTGTTTCTGCTTTAATGGCTATGTCATCGGCAAATCTTAGCATGCTTATTTTTTCTCCATGGATATTCACTCCCAATGCCTTTTCTTTGATTTCCTTAATGGCTTTTTCAATGTAATCGTTGAAAATTACGGGTGACAATGTACAGCCTTGTCGCACTCCTTTCTTAATTCTTGCTTCTTTACAGCTGGGCCCTGATTTTATCACGGCAACTTGGTTTTTGTATAAACTGTGGATGATTCTTCTGTCATTATAAAGAACCCCAATTTCCTTTAGGATTCCAAGCATTGTGCTCCAATCCACGTTATCAAATGCTTTCTCTAAGTCCACAAACGCAACGAATGTTGGCTTGTTCTTTTCCATTCTCTTTTCTATGAGCAGTCTTAGGGCCAATATTGCTTCCCTTGTGCCTTTGTTTTTCCTGAATCCATATTGGTCCTTATCCAAGTACTCTTCTGCTTTTCGTTCTATTCTTCTATAGATGATCCTTGTCAGTATCTTTGATGCATGAGTAGTAAGGCTTATGGTCCTAAAATCTTCGCACTTCTCCGCTCGTTTCTTCTTAGGAATAGGGATTATAATGTTCCTCTCGAAATCCTTTGGTATCTCACCTGTCGTATACATTTCACTAATGATTTTGTATAGCTGGTTCAACGTCTTCTCTCCTGAATTTTTGATTAGTTCTGCAGGAAAGTCATCAATGCCAGACGCTTTATTTATCCTGAGGTCTCTTACAGCCGCATCAAATTCTGATCTTAAAATATTCACTTCATATTATCTCTTTAACTATGTCTTCACCCGATGCTCAAACCTTCTCAAACAACTCCTTGACCCTTTCTTTAAAGGACGCATCAAATGCAACCTTTTTGTGGCGTGTCACTTGTTTCAAAATCAAGCCGTCATATTGAAAATTTTCGGAGATTATAAAGTATTTGCCATAATTTGCCGGCACCTCGAATTTGAAAACTTTACCTCAATATTTTCTCAGGCATAAAATTTTCGTATTTGAGATACTTGCATATTTTTACAAATGTACAGTGAAAATTTTTAGATAACGAGTCGAGTTTAAACAAAGGAATTTACAAAAAATACAAAATGCGGCCGATTGAGCGGGATAGAAGCGTGAATGAAGGCTCGTTTAAGGCGAACATCGTCTCCTTCCCTCAATAAACACGCGCGCGCGTTCAAAATCTCTCGAATGGCGGGAAGACTTTTTTTCTCCTGCTCATTGCTATTTCGATTGGGAAAGCGTCTGTGTCTCACGTCACTCAGTGATCCGTGACCGTGTCAGGCAGGGACATTCGCCATAGCCACCGTGCAAGATGCGGTCCCATGGAAATCGCAAGTGGCGATATGTCGCCTCAGCGTGAAGTGTTCATGCTGCGGAGGCCACGCCCCGCGATGCGCTGTTGTTATGCACGACCTGTTACGTCTTTCCGAGGTGAGGTGGAGAACTTGACCTTGGCGGACCCTTCATCCCTTCACACTTCTCGCGATTCTTTGCCCACTGACCTTGATTTGGTCAGCGGAGGGAGCGAGTCCTGACCAAAAGGAAAAGAAAGAATGCGGGGCATGGAAAAATCACTTGGGCGCAATGGAATTTATTACTTGACGGGTGTGTCATTGGAATCGGCATGACGGACTGTAGTCAGCCAATTTAACCATAGCTGGGACGTGTAGGGCCTTGCACGAGTGATTGGATTTCCCACGTGTTGCATGCTTTATTAGTTTCCTTCTCGGGACCTTTTTTTAAAACTTTTTGGATTTCTTGTACCAATCACATTAATCGTCTCTGCATCATGGATACTGTTATGACATTATTTTCGAAGGAATTCTCGGCATCACTCCTTGGCTAAATAAAGAGACACAGCATGCGAGAATGGAAAATTCCCGACGGATATCGATAAAATTGCATGCTTAGTAATGTGTGTGACATGTTTTTCGGGGGCAAGTATTTAAGAAATTTGTCTAACATATTTCTCGACTTAAAATAATCTATTTTCCATTAATGGACGAGTGGGGAGGGCAAATATGGTTTACATCAAGGTGATTCGTCTCTCTTACTTCAAGTATTAGGTATTGTTTTTCCGTCTCCAATAAGTGCCACTCATATTCTCACGCTCTCTAGATGAAAGGCGGGTATCGTCGTGAAGTCTGTCTACTTGGAGGTGTGGAGTTGAGGAAGAAGGGGGGAATGGTTCAAAGTGGCCTTAACTGCCAAGTGGGCACTGTGAGGAACCCTTCCTACTTAACGAATGAATGGTAACATACTGGCTACGGCGGATCCGGCGTTTATTTCTGGGTCTAGAAGGCAAACGGTTTTCTTATACTTGGGATTAAGAACAACAATTACTGCACGAAATACTCTCTTCATCTCCATAATTCGTAAACCAAAACGAAACCATAGTGATGATAACGGGGCCGTATTAAAATCTTGTCTATTTTTTAAGCGTCTAGGTTTGCTTAAGTTTATGCCCCTAAATGCCCCCCCCCGTGAATTCGACTATGCATACAGGTCCTTCGTATACTACGAAAGAGAATAGTTTTACCTAAAGTAATTTTTTTACTTGGAATAGAAAATACCATATAGAAATAGTCACAAAATGCAAGAAACACAAGAATTTGATCGTCATTCATCCGTTATTATTCTGCGATTTCAGAACTTCTCCCTCTGAAATAGAAGGAGCAAACTTTGACTGACGTTAATGTTGAATTTCATTCCACCTTATGAATGTGAATAATTGGTCTGGCGCTTATCGGCTGCCACTTAGAAGCTTAATAACTTCTCCGTAGAAGTTTACTATCAGCACAAAGGATGCATTCATGAGGCATTATTTTTGTATTCACAATGAAATTCGTAAGTTCACTAATGATTGAAAAAAAATATTTTTCGCTCTCCTCAGGATTAGAATAGTATTGATTAAACTATGACTTGGGATGTGTAACGCTCTTTAATTTAGCATCTCATACCACGGGCGTACCCAGCGAGGGGCAGGAGGGGGCAGATGCCCCCCCTAGAAACAACAATCTCAAAAGTCTTTCAGCAAAATCAGTACTGAATTGAAATTAAAGTATTCAACAAATTTTCTTTAAACCCACGAAAAATGATGCGTATTAGAATAAGATGTATAATAAAAATATTTTTTCGAATGTTACAGTTTGGCTTGCCCTAGACCATGACTTGCCCCCCCCTAGTTATGATCCTGGGTACGCCCTTGCCTGAAACTGCATGGTAACAGTGCTTGCCGGCGATGTGAATATAGGTACTTTCCTTACTTACAGTGCATAAGAAATAAAGTGTTCTTAGCGACTAGTGGCGAGGGATAATTGATGGGCCGGAATTACTGCATTGCGTACTAGATTGATTTTTTGTGAATTTGCGTAATCCTATTTCACGTGGGATGGTATCATACTAGGAATTACATTTTTCGTCTTTAGTTGAATTAAACAATAGGTAATATAAACAACGCTCTATAATAGTAATACTTTCAAATTGATAAACATTCATCATCCGGCATTCATGGTGGTCGGACGTGTGTAGCTCTGTAGCCTAAAGCGTCTATACATGTGCCTTAAGTTGTCTGCATATTGTGATTAATACGTATCACGTAGCACTAATCAACAAACACTAACTATTTACGAACTCACAAAGTAATTTGAAATCTTCATGAAGTGCAACAAGTGTGAAGAAGATATTGTTGACGAGGAGTTCGTCAATTGTTACGGCTGCTCGTCAAGAATTCACTTCAACTGTGCCGGCATCAGAGAGTCGACATATAGGTCTATGTCCTCGAAGAAAAAAGAGGCTTGGAGATGTGTTACCTGTCGTTGTGCTGAGAATTCAAAGCAAAATGAGCAAAGCAGAAATCCATCAGCTGCATCCGTAGAGGCTCAGCCAGCTGAGGAACAACGAGAGAGCTGTTCCACTGATGCTGTTCTCACGAGGGAGGATGTACTACAAATTAAGAAGAGTCTTACCTTCCTCAGCCACGGCTATGATGAGTTTGTGAGTACCATAAATGCTTTTAAGAACACTGTGGGTGAGCTGAATAACACTATCAGTGACCTAAAAGAACAACTTAAACAGAAAGACACTCTTATTTGTGATCTCCAAAAGAAGGTTAACCGGTTGGAGCAAAAACAGCTAGAAAACCGCTTAGAAATTGTGGGTATTCCCTTGGGTGATAGTAATAGCAGTGAGCTCCTGACTGCTAAAGTTATCGATGTTGCCAAGGATGTTGGCGTTGTAATTGATAGCAGAACTATATCTGAGGTTTTCGTCCTTCCTAAGGCTAAAACAAAGCTACAAAAAATCGTTGTTGAGTTTAACAGCAAAGTTGTGAGGAAATCTCTTTTAATCAACAGAACCTCCTTGAACAGCCCTGAGAACAGGAAAAAGTACCCTAATGCAAAAATATACATCAATGAAAGTCTAACTCCTTATCTCAAAAACTTGATGTGGCAAGTTAGGACTAGGGCTAAAGAACTTGATTTCAAATTTGTCTGGTATAGAAATGGTGGAATACTTGTCAAAAAAAACGAAACCAGCCGAATAATTAAAGTGGAAAATGAAAATGACCTATGTAAATTGATATAATATATATTTCAATTGATTATATTCCCGTTTCTTATTACTGATTTTGTTATTGTCATTAAGTATTTAACACTATAAGACACATTAAGTGTTCTATCTGTTTGCTGTTGAAATTGAAAGATCTTTTGGCATCATGGATCCATTGTCATCAATAGCTAGTGATGTTGAATGCAAATCCTATGAGAGCACTGGTGGTTTCTTGAATAATGTAAATTTGTTTAAAGGTTGTATTTTTTGTTCGTTGAATGTGAGGTCATTGAAGAAAGGTTGGGATGAAGTAAAAGTATTGCTCAATATGCTGAATAATAGGGGTCAGGTATTGGCATGTTTGTTGACTGAGGTCAATATAAAATCATCAGAAATGGGTCCTTACAACCTACTAGGTTTCAACTCTTTCCATAAACTGAGGGAAGAACGAAAGGGTGGAGGTATGATTGTCTTTCTGAGGGAGGTCTTGCCTGCAACGGTAGTTGATTTCGAGTTGGACGAATGCGAGTCATTGATCTTGAAAATGGTTTATGATTCTAACACAGTGTTATTAGTATGTGTTTACAGACCACCACATTGTAAGAAGAAGGATTTCCTCATTAGTCTGGAATCCTTCCTCGAAAGTAGATCAGAAAACCAGATAATATTGATTGGTGACTTTAATTTGAATCTAAAATCGAAAAAAGATACTAATGTGGACGCATACAAAAATTTACTTGCATCCAATGGGCTCACTGCATGTATCACAAAAAGCACTAGAATAGAAATAAAAAAACGTAAAGTGACAGCTTCATGCTTGGATCACATTAACGTTAAAGGTTTCCACTCAAAACTTGATGGTTTCATTATCAAAACAAAAATATCTGATCACTTTCCTGTTGGTGTTTTCATACACACAGATAAGAGCTTACCTGAAGATAAGGTTATGGGACAATCTACTCATCTTTGCGACCGGAGGGTAACACAATTAATAAACAGAATAAACTGGTCGACACTACTTACACTCAATGATTCTGACAGCATTTATCAGCAACTGTGCGAAAAGTTAAATCATGTTTATTCATTATCTAAAATCAGGCAACGGGAAAATATCGGTAATAATACATTTAAACTTCCGTGGATGAATAATGCTATTTATTCAGAAATACAGATAAGGGACACACTATTCAAAAAATACAAATCCAATACAACAAACAAAGTGCACAGAAATAATTACAGAACCCAAAGAAATAAGGTAACTTCCTTGATAAGGCGTTCTAAAATCTCTTATGTTCGCTCTAATCTCGAAAGGAACAAAGACGACATTAGGAAGACTTGGCTACTGATCAATAGCCTTAGGGGTGTCACCAGTAAGAAAAGCATTGATATGCAAATAAAATCAAATTTTAAGAATATTAATTTAAACTATGTCTGCGAATCCTTTGCATCTCAATTCACTAATGACATACAAAAAATACTGCCCCAATGCTCACAACACATTCTCAACCCTGGTGCTAAAAAAATAATTCCATCTACCTTTTTATTGTTGCCA
Organism: Ischnura elegans; assembly: GCF_921293095.1. Classification (NCBI taxonomy): domain Eukaryota; kingdom Metazoa; phylum Arthropoda; class Insecta; order Odonata; family Coenagrionidae; genus Ischnura; species Ischnura elegans. Next base: position 106,053,008 of record NC_060254.1, on the reverse strand, counting down.
GCAACTCCAGCTGATATCCAAAGTATATTACAGCAATCAAAAAATAAATGCCCAGGGCACGATAATATAAGAATGATCGATCTCAGTTGTAAACATGACATCATTGCTGCAACAACCCACTGGATAAACAAAAGCATAACTGAAGGTAAATTACATAACGATTTAAAGTTAGCGGTAATCAGACCGATATATAAACAAGGAAAGAAAAACGACACAAACAATTATCGTCCCATTTCTATTCTACCCTCCTTGGATAAAGTCATAGAAAGATATTTTGCGGTACAATTAATTAACTTCATAGAAAAATTCAACATTATCACTAAACATCAATATGGGTACCAAAGAAATAAAAGTGCACGATCGCTTCTGGAGTACTTCAGTGAAGATGTACGGAAAAGCCTAAATAAGAACTGGTCCGTTCTCGCTGTATATATCGACTTCACTAAAGCTTTCGATACTATCGATATCAACATCCTTTTAAAAAAACTGGAACGATGTGGAATACGAGGAATACCGCTTACATGGTTAGAAAGCTATCTCACCAATAGGAAATTACTTGTAAAATTATTTGAACATAAGAGCACGATTAAATCTGTCACCTCTGGTGTGCCACAAGGCTCTATATTAGGGCCAATACTCTTCTGTATATATGTAAACGACATACCAGAATATATTAATCATTCTAAAATATATATGTATGCTGATGATATAGCGCTAGTTTCAATCAGCAAATCTTTTGAAATGGCTAAGGAAAAAATGCAACAGGATTTCTATGCGATACAGTGCTGGTGCCATGACAATAAATTAGTAATAAATGATAAGAAAACGGTAACCATGCAATTCCGAAATGCCAAGGCAACGAGAAAACTAATAAAATTAAGATTTCATACGCATTTATGCCTTCATACTGGTAACCCTGGCCATAAAAAGAGTAACTGTCATTTATATTCCTGTTCATTTATTTCCCAAGTCAACTCCTTTAGATATTTAGGATTGACCGTAGACGAAAATTTTGACTTCAGTGAGCATATTAATCACTTGTGTAATAGACTTAGATGTACTTTGTACCAACTATATTGTGTGAAATATACCTTACCAATTAAATTTAAAAAAATGTTGTACTTAAGTCTCGGTGAAGCAGTACTCAGATATGGTTTAACGATCTGGGGCTCCACAAATAAAACCCTGTTGAGAAAGGTGGAAAAAATCCAAAACAATATGGTATTACAATTGGATCCAAGAGAAAGAAATGTCTTTAAAATTTACAAAAATCTAAACATGCTTCCAATACGCGATTTATTACACTACATATTAATAACGGACAACTATTTTAACAATAGCTACAAAACTGTAAGAAATGTAACACACGATATAGGACTCCGAAGAACTAGAATATTTAATGTACCTAGTTTCATCAACGCTCACGGGAAAAGAACCTTGGAACACGTAGTTCCTAAATTGTTTAATACGCTACCACAAAATTTGCAATCAATAGAAAATATTTCTCTTCTAAAAACGCGTCTGAGACATTGGTTACTAGAGAAATATAATGATACCGATATATGAGAATTATGTTTGCTTATGTGATAATACATTTATTTCTTTGTCTTGTAGGTATGTTAAAAATATGTTATGTTATGTACACATGTTAAAAATTTAATGACATTATACTACTAAAAATGTTAAACATTGTTTTGTTAAAAACTAATCAAAATTTATGGTTTAAACATGTATAAAGAAAGATACATATATTTTGTCTTTATTTTGTCACATATATAATTTCTTTCTTCCAATACGAGAAATATCTCAAATGCAAACACGTTATATATTTAAAAAAAAATTTTAATACATATATTCCTGTAATGTTAATGTGTATTTATGTATGTACTCTTGCTCCCTAATAATTTTATAATATGTTTTTGGCAATAGTGGAAACATTATTAGTGAGAATTCATGTTTGCTAATGTGATAATACATTTCTTTTCTTTTTTGCTTAAAGTTATAACCTTTTCTGCTACCATTTCTAATCTCTGCCATTAAATTTCTTATATTATAAAAAAGTCTATTGTTAAAACATTTTATTACATTATATTGCTAAAAATTTTAAACATTGTTTTGTTAAAAATTAACCTAAATTTATGGTTTATACATGTATAAAGAAAGATACATATACTTTGTCTTTATTTTGTCATATATATTTTTTCTTTCTTCCAATACAAGAAATAACTCCAATGCAATCACGTTATATATAAAAAAAAAATATTTGATACATATATTCCTGTAATGTTAATGTGTATTTATGTATGTACTCTTGCTTCCTAATAATTTTATAATATGTTTTTGGTAATAGTGGAAACATTATGAGATACACAATTTTAAAAGACAATGTACGACCACGAATAAAAAAAAAACTAATAGGCACCTGCTGACAAGCCTTGAAAGGCTTAGCGGGACCTAGACTTTTTTTTCACATTGTATTTTCTTGTAAATGACATTTCATCTTTGATTAATGTTATAAGTTTTTGTAAAATTTCTAATCTCTGCAATAAATATTATTATTATTATTAAAAAAAAAAAAAAAAAAAAAGCCTCTCCGGCCGCGTTTATTATTTACGAATGCAGCAATTTCGACGGCCACGCTGCTCTAGCCTCAATGAGGTTCACTGCAAGCGATCGCTTTGCCGAAGGCGCCTTTCCCAATGTTCTCCAACTCCACCGAAAGCCATTCCTTCAGCCTCGCCCAACAGTTGACATTTAAGTGGCGCAGTGGTGTAAAAATGAGCGAAGAGGAAACTTAGAACAAATGAATTCACATTATTTGCACACGCGTCGAAGGCACGTTCCCGCCGTCCCGGAAAACCATGTTTACCACACCTTTTTACCCGCATTATCCCTGAATAACAGTGGCCGTCCTTCCGCCGAGCGCTGATTGACTAGCACTTTCTTCCTTACTTCGCAGCCATGGTCTGTGTGGATTTCTGTCTGAGATAACAGCGACTCTAGCGCCCTTATACCCACTATCAAAAATTAATATTTTGTCCTGCCTCGCTCCACAAGTGCTCTGCAATGGCGGGCATTTTGTGTTGTTTTTGTTTTGAGGCATACATCTTCCTAATCGCCATTCCAACTATCAATCCTACTACCTACTTGCAATTTCGATATAAAGAAGCCACATCTATTGCTAGCAATTTGCCGAAAACAAATTGTTTATACCACAAACATTAACGGAGTTGTTGTAAACAACGCAAACCTCTGCTAACTTCGAAACCAGTGAGTCAATTGAAAATTGATTGGTACTGTTGTCTTCCGTAGAATGTTAGTAATGCAAGCACATATGAAATGTATACTAAATATCAATAATAACGTCAATATCACTTATTATTTATCTGGATGTTTCTATGCGCGTACCGGCAGCTCCGTCGTGGGAGGGGTAGGCGAAAAGAGACGCGTGGTTGCCACGGACTCAGCAGAGGGCGCGCTTCCTTTAAATGACGGACTCGCACGATGAAAGTATCGTTGTTGCACCCTTCAGGTAAACTTAAGGTCAGGTTGGGCTGAGCTTTCATCAAAATGCTTACATCAAAAAGACAATCAGACACAGTTTGATACACAGGATACTTTTTGTCCGTACTTTTTTCTGCTTCGCAGCGAAAAAAGCAAATTCCACTCAATACCATTTGGCCTTCCGTTTCCGAAAAACCCGTTCTTGGACGCATGATTTACCGAGGGAATCTGCACTAACAATAGTCGAATCATCCCTAAAGGTAAACGTTTTAAACCAACCAGCGAATGATTCATTAACTGCTAGGGTACTGTGAGTCACGATGCGTTATGTGGCAACTGCGCACGACTTCGAGAGACTTTCTCTTTTCTGTTGCATTGTTTAGGCTATTCCCGTCAGGCAGAGTGAAGGCGACAACAAGAGCTAAAAACAAAAATAAATATAAAAAGATATTGAATATACTGCTGACATTTAACGTGTATGATCTACGTACGTACATTACTAACATTCTACGGAAGACAACAGTACCAATCAATTTTCAATTGACTCACTGGTTTCGAAGTTAGCAGAGGTTTGCGTTGTTTACAACAACTCCGTTAATTTTTATGGTATAAACAATTTGTTTTCAGTAAACTGCTAGTAATAGATGTGGCTTCTTTATATCATAATTGCAAGTTATAGGAACAAAAACTACGGGAATGCCAAGCGCTCAAAGTTGGGCAACTTGATTTTACGCGCAAAAAACGGGTACTTTTTTGAGAAAAAATTAAGTACAGGAAATACTATTTAGCCGAAGAATTTTTAAAGTACATGAAATAACGTAGAACTAAATTCTCTTTCGTATGCTTTTTATTGCATTGGAATCGATTTCTTCATTTAGACGCTAGAGCTCCTCAAACTCGAGTATCTTGCTTTTTTTTACAGACAGTAATAGTGGTCGCCATTCTTCAGCGTGATTCTCCATCAGCGTGGCACTTGTTATGCTCTTCCCCCCCACAGGATGCGGTGCTTTGGTTCAGACATTATGTTTTGAATCTTGCCCATTCAAACAAACCTCACGCCATGCGTCCTCAGGACCCTTGCTATCCTTTCACATACGATGTGTCAGTGGCGATGGTCGATTGCCTCTCCTCCGTTTTATCCCGTCGTCCTCAGTTCATCTTCTTCACCTTCATTCTCTGGTTGCAGCCATTCTTGAAAAGTGCTGCTGCCAAGTGCTTCCTCTCCGAATCTAATGATTCAGCGGCCGAAAGAGTGAGCATCGCCAACACGCAAGAATGACATGATACATGCATAGAGTTTACATTACTGCAGGGGACTCCACCGTGGGGCAATAGAGTATTTGCACTTTTTTGGTGAGGCCTGTTAAAAATATCAGTTTGGTTTAATTAAGCAAAATTCCAATTCCTACAGTCATACGACCATGGGTGAATTTGTTATTAACAAATAAACATTCCAAAATCAATGTTGCGCTTAAAACACTCCGCCGCCATGTCAGACGGCTTGTGATGTCAATCCCCATACTCAAATGACTGCAGTTCCTCCGATCACCTGCGATTGATGGAAACCTTGTTTATTGTTGTTTACGAACAATGAGGTGAATCTGACGGAATAAACCATCTGTCCTACTATAAAGTAGTGGTATATTTCGTACAATAATTCTTTAAGCTCGTAGCCATGAGCGAAGATAGATTAATGGCTTGTAGGACAAAATTCCGGAATGAATATTGTTTTGTTCCGATATGTGGGAGCACCCGTGTTTCTACACCGAACAAGATTTTTGTAGATGTTCCCGATAAGCCTGAACTACGACGGAAATGGTTACTGGCAGCCCGGAGGGATCTTAAGTCGATGCCATTATTACATACAAAAGAGTATATTATTCCACTCAGAAAGGAGAGAATAATGCGTAATACTGAACCATATGTATGTTTGAGATGCAGTTATTCTTGTATACAAACGGCCGTGTATTCATTGATGATATACATTGCATATTTTTTCACTTCGGATGCTTACTTTCATTATGTATGCTTGATGACTATGGAAAAACATAATTAGCAACGTCAGTATTGTAAGCATTTATACTCGAAAAGCAGATATACACAATGTTGGAGTGGAAAAGGAAAATTTAAAAATTTTACAATGCAGTAAAGAATCGTAAAGAAAATAACGTAACGGTAAATGTATGAATGGTACAAATTTGATGCATTGCAAACACCTACATGCGAGCAATTAGTGACATATGTTTGCAACTCCTAAAATGTTATAGTTGAGGAAACACAACAACCTGCCTCGCTACATTTAAATTTTCAAATATTGACAGCATAAAAGTGCGGAAACATAGGGAAAAATAGTTTACTAGTGGTGTTAATGTATATAAAACAATGCAAAATTACCCTTACTTGTACATATTTATTTCTCATCATATCACAAATAGCACTACCACGTACACATTTCACGAGCTGTCTTTTTGATACTTATAATCAGTATATGCCGATTCAACTGTTTCAATGAAGAACTTGGCTCACAATAAATATAAAACACTATTATGTAACACTAATAAAGCATAATTATCGGTTTTCCAATCACTCTGCACACCACACTAAAAGAATTTGCACTCCTAGAAATTCGTAAGGATTCTTCACATGTCACTTCCCACACATCACTAACGACCTAGAATCAGTTTACGTTATTTCACGTTAACATTGCGAAGACAATTAAATGAATAGGCTGAACCAAATTGCTAAGCCAGTTATTGTAACATCAAAAAACTTCGAATTTCACTATCACTCCTACCGTAACCAAAATATGACCAAAACAAAAACGAACAACAGCGCAACGAAATGCGTGAAATGTAAACATTGGCGAAAGCTCACAATGAATTGGCAATAGGTTCAATACGTAATAAAATCAAACAGAACTTAGAAGCGAACAAACGAATGAAAATTAATACGCGTTCGATGTATCCCTAAAGCACAGCTAGTTCAAATATGAAACATATCCCCTTCGCAATAGTCAGATACCTTTGATCGAAATGTATACGGTTGGTTGAACAAGCATGGAAAAAATAATTTCCTCGAAGATGTTACATTCACAACTCACTTCACTCTTTACTTCATCGTCTATATGCAATCGAGTTAGAGACTTAAGTGTTGGATGAAACGCTTCACGAGTCTATTTTCTCCCAACTCGGGAGAAAACGAAGTTACAGACCTGCCAGATGTGGTTTATCCACAAACATCTTGTATTTTATTGTATCAAAGACTTTTTTACAACTCTATATACAGCAGCGGTTTATTTATTACATTTAATGGACTGGAAAATCGGGGTGATACGGTTTTTCAAGCGTCCTGTGTACTTTTACCTATCCTAATACGAGGTTCGTTCTATAAGTCCTTAGAATTTCCAAAAATTGCTTTCTTAGTTTCCACAATTAATGTTAGTCAGAAATTAGCACTTGTGACTCGTCAGCAGTTGAAGCTTGAGCTGTATCCATCCCATAGTTTCTTTGTTGTTACTTTTTACCGATTGTAGAGAACAACTTTTGCTTGCAATAACTATAGAGCTGAACGGAGACTAAAATCAAACATTTATAATTATTCGTCGAATACAATTTGTTTTTATACCTTTTTCTAAAGACTTATTGAACGACCCTCGTACTATATTGACTGTCACAAAACTACTTCCTTTTCCGGAAAATTTACCAGTATTCTTTTTACAAGTTCTTAAAGTACGTTAAAATAAATTTAGAGCAAAGAAATCGGACGGTAATTGTGAATACCACGAAGTTCGACTATATTGTGAACGGGAACAATAATTTCTTACCTTAAGGATGTAGGGAACCTTACATTTGGCAAGCTTTGATTGAAGAAATGGCAGAGTACATCTGCAATGTCTTAAATGATAATTTTATCATACCAGCATTTAGTTGATCTGGACGGGCAGCTTTTCTAAAGATTGGCTATTGGCAATTTTTAATACATCAGGCGTGGTGACCGGTTCCAAAAAGGAGTTTACGCTTAGGTGATTTTTACTATTTGATGAATGATCAATAATTGAATTATTTTTTACAAATGGATACAATTTAGGAGACTCAAATGTGCTGATGAACTCCTTCTTGAAGTCAATATCAATAATAACTGGGTCATATATTTAAGGTACGATTTCCTTGTATTAGTTCATGCAACCGAAGTTTGTTTCGGTCCCGTTAATTCCTTGAAGATACTCCACTGTTTCTTTTATTTCGATTTACTTTGTCCAAGTTTTCCATGTAATAGGAGTTAGCCGCATTACGGACACATATACACAGTTTACTTCTTATCTTTACTTACTCTTTCCTCAAGCCGTATTGTGCGGGAGATGACGTACTTTTTGAAAAAGATTTTTTATCGCGCAACTTTGCTCATCGAGGAGTCAGTGATCCAGGGCTTTAGTTCATTCATGACCATACTTAAGACTCGTTTACACATCTTAACAGTATGTTTGAAAATGTAGTAAAAGTTTAGGAAATTTCATTTTCTTCATACAATACTTCCCAAGAATACAGTCGAACATTTTCATTTAATGATTTACGGCAGCAATACTATAGCAAAGTGACATTAGATGGTGTACTTTCGTTTATTCGCGAGCATAAAGTTTGGAGATTGGGTTGGACTGGAGAGTGATGCGTTATACCTAAATGCTTTAAAAGTGTTGAAGGTCTACATTAAATGTGTTTAAGAACCGAGTGATTACATGATCTGAACAGGTAGCTAATTGTCTCGTAATTCTGGTTGCTTCATTGATTAAGGTAGTCAAGCCACATGAACTCATGAGATTTGTAAACTGCTTGGAATCGCAGCTGGGCATTAGTAACTGAACATTCATATCACCGACCATTACTAAGTTTTGAGATATGCCCCATGATTAGGGTTCAAAATCTAAAACAAATCGATCAATAGAAATTTTTTGTACCTGTAGACGACAAAGAGATCAAATATACCAAACTCTCATGAAACATTGATCAACAAGCAATCAGTAGGGCTTATATGACAAGGCCTCAGTACGGTTGTTATGTCATGTCTTATAAACGCTAACTCACCTCTTGCTCTTTCAGAAGTATTACAATTTCCATAAGAATAGTACCTACCCACTCACTGTATATACATTAATTTAATCAGATTGAATTTATATTTCATTCAAAGCTACAATATCGGGTAATTGTGACATGCTATTTAAATGTGAAAGTAGTAAATTAAAATTGCGTCTAGCACTTCGGATATTTTGATGGACGATCAATAGGGAATTCATTCCATTAAAGGAATGTACAGTCATATTTATATCCATAAAATTGGCTTACAGTCTAGGTAAACCGTCTATACCATTGCAGTATGAATCATAAGAGCAACGCGGTCGGACGCGGATGCAGCCTGGCTAGCGAAATGGGAGTCGAACTCCCGGGCCAAAAACCCGTCGGAGTGTTTTCTTTCGGCAAGTACAAACTATGATGTGGCTCACGTGAGGGGGTGTATATCGGCCACACTGGGAGGAACTTCTTTACTCGCGCGCTCGAACGCAAAAGGTACTTGGAGAACCGTGACCCAACTTTTTGAGAAAAGGAAGAAATTTGACTTACTGGACGGAAATGAGATTTTTAGTCACTCCCCCATCCTACATGTATACTCCCCTGACTGCTACCTAACCCCACTTCTTTCCCCAAAACCTTTTTTACCTCGTGACATGACCCGAGTCCGGAAATTGGGTTGTCTGTATGATTAACTCTTCTTGACTTACCGTCTGTGCCTCCTCCTACAACCTCTCCACCGACTTCCTTCTGACCCTTCTCCCTCACTACTTTTCAGAAACGGATATAGGATATAGAAAAAACTCAAGGGTAAGCGCAAGAGATATTTTGAGCTACCTATACTTTAATCGTAATGAAGAATAATCAAGTCACATGCAAAGTTTAAGATAGTTTTATTCAAAATGATTATACGCATATACAAGACAATGCTATCTTATGAAATAAAAAAGTTACAATTTAGGTTCTGAATTATCAGGCGATGCGGGCGGTCCCGCTAGGGGGGGTCCCAATATATATTCGCCACTGATTGAAAGAATATATTTCTGTCCGAAATAGTAATTTGTTTGTACCCGATTATGACTGTATAGGAATCGAAACACGTGCTGTGATGAGTGGAATGAAATTAGTGGGCAGTACGATATTTTTGCATCAATAGGGAAGTGCACTAATTTTTTTAAATTGCTGAATTTGAAAGTTTAGCCTAAAAAAGAAACATTAGTATAATCACTTTTATTTCCTGCATCTGGGGTATGCACTTTAAAACGTTTTGAAAGTAGGAAAATTTCATGTTGCGCTGAAACACAGTGCCTCCATCTTGATTGAGATGTGACGTCACAAGGCAGTACTCACCAGTGGAGTATCGCTGTATTCCGTCGCCTTCTTTAGCGCGGCGAGAGGTTCCGGGAATCGGTGGAGTTTGCTTCCTAAAAATGTCGGCTAGTACGGAAAACATGAATCCAAAAAAGAATTATAAATGGTTTTTTGTTCCAAATTTCATCTCGACGTCGAAACAAAAGCCTGCGGAGAAGATATTCATTCCCGTGCCTTAAGTACAAGCCATACGGAATAAATGGTTCAAGGCTGCTCCTGACTCTTACCTATCGATGATATTCTGTTTTGAAGATCATTTGAAGGTATTGTAAGATCAAATTGATATTTATATTATAATAATTTACTTAATAGGTACCTCAGTCACATCAAAAAGTGTGTTGAGTCAAAATATAGCATCTTCCGCGTAGACCTACGTAATTTATAAACTGAAAGTAGTTTGGTTAAAAAATTATGGCGCGACTGTTATTTTACACGACCGGGCAAAATGCGTACTTTGCGCATGATATGTGCATATATGATAACAAACGATTTTTGTTAAAGTTAATCTTTATTTGTTGAAATTAGTACATTTATAGGTGATACAGATATAAAGGTACACGGCAGGTCGCGCGGCGTAATTTATACTCCACTGGCGACGGGTTCATCTTGCTGATCTAAAAAATTGGCTACAATACCTCGAACTTTGAAAACTCGCCATATAGGCAGTCGCCTTAGGGTGGGAATCGCACGCTTATTTATGTACTGGATTGGTGGTTGAAATTCTTAGTCTATGGTTGTGTATACATTTTTTTCAAACCATATAATCTACCTCTGTGTTATTGCTAACTTTTGTCAAATTTGTTTACGCATAAAAACGGAGCCTTTGGACGCAGGTGATCCTCTGTAAAGGACGCAAACGAAAACAAAAATGTATTCGTACAGGCGTCTGCAGTTGCGCATAATTGGGGAAACTAGTTCTTCTTAAAACTGAATTGATATAAACTCTATTTTGCTATCAGGTTCATATATAATATAGCAAAACGTAAATAAAAGATCTATGGTACTCTCAGTTCAGGCGAGGGATTATCAATGTCCACTCATTCCCGATAAACGCACACATTATCTTCCCTCTTCATTCTTCGAGGCCCCCTGCGATGTCTTCAATCTTCGGGGCCACAGCTACGTCTTCATTCTTCATTCGTCTCCTGCAATAAATGCTGTTAGTACAAAATCCACCCAAATACCTAAAAAAAAACTACACACACAAAAATACCCACGTGGATTTCCTGCCTAAGAATGCATTCTTTGTCTCCTGGGAACGGTCTCATTCGTAGTAAATAACTTTAAAGTGCACTTTCTGGTACCTTTATTTCAGCGCTGTTTCGAAACCTTTTCAAACTTGCTCCTTCGATCCGTTACCTTTCGTGTACTGTTGTTACCTAGAGCTCGTGCTTTGATAATCGAGGGTGAATTCACTTTCCACCAGGAGTCTCTCATAACTCCTGTTGTGTGGTTCAGGTCGGCCCTATTTTACCATGTCACGTTCAAGATTACCTGATGTAAACCTGATGAAAATATACGGGAATTCACAGCGCCTGAGGAAAACTGCACTCTTACCAGCCTTCAACTCAAGTCGATGAATGGTGTTCATACTCTTCAATATTCATTCTGAAATTGAAAAAGCAAATATGAGGATTAAAATTCGAGTCAAATCTCTCCGAATAACATAAAAGGAATAAGCATTGGATGTCCCGCGAGGCCATCGTCGTCTTCTCTTCTTCATTCTTCCTGCTCCACCTTTCATTCTTCCCCTCAAGTCCGGGGATTGGTTGCACCTAGAAGAGAGCAAAAAATTAAGTTAAATTCGGGGGTTAGATTATTAAACATGGGGCAATCCACCTTAATTCAACAAGCGTTTGTCCCTAAGAGACTGAGATTTTGATACCTGTATGTGTCTACATCAACCTCAAACTAAATACTTAATACGTTATCGATTTTTTTTCTTTAATTGCGCTAAATCATATAAATCCAACAATTTAACTATCAAATTGTCGTACAGACATTATTTATTGCTTATTTTACCGATAAGTCCTTTCGGTAGTCACTTTGAGTAAAACATTGCTAAAGTACACTTATCTATTTTTGTTATATCTAAATATTTAAAACATTGTTAAACAAATCAACTTTTTTCAAATAACCCATCTCGGAAGTGGCCCAAGCATTTAATCTTTAGAATGCAGGCTCAATCATTGCCTTAGAATAACAAAAATTAAATTTAAATCAACTCCTGAATGATATTTTTTGGAAATATTTGAACGTTTACTTTTCCTCCCGTGCGGCTTTCCGATTACTTTTAATACTAGTCTATGGACGTGTACTCATAGACTGGTAGTCTATATCATAGTAGTATGACTTACAGGTTCAACTATAAACTATCAACCATGAATTCATCAAAATCTGACACGGGACAAGCTTTTTTGAAATTGAGGTGGAATGACTCAAAATATTATACCCGCCTGTCTTTATAAATCGTGGAAATGGATGCTAAAACAAAGGCTGTTTATTTAAAAAGAAGGACACCCAAAAAATTCAATGGAAATTCGCATATTTGTTCAGTGACTTTTAAACAACAGTCTATTTCTTTGGGAGCTTTCTAAAGTGATATTGAATAGGGTAGGTATATTAAAATATCTCGTAACAGATGAAATCATTGTACTTTAATGTGGAATTCTTTATATCCACTTTATTTTAGCAGTGAAAGATTTGTATAAATATGTAAACTGACTCAGAAATATATAACTTTAAGTATTATAATAGCAACACTAGAGAATTCGTAGAATAAGCAGTACCAAAGAAATACATAGCAAACAAACATTTTGGGAATTATTACACCGTATCAACTTTTTGTTTTAAAAAATAGGCAGGCAGCAAAATTTAAATATATAACTAAAAAAATTGATTTTATTGACCACACGATAAAGTATAAAATTACAAGTTGAACATAATTCTTTGAATTCCAATTTGTACAAATCCAAAGTTGCTTTGTTCCACCGAGATCACGATTTAACTTTATCTAGTTTCTTTTGGATAAATTAATACGGAAGATAATTTTTAATCAATGATCAGATTCAATATTTGCATAAACATTTCCTTCTCTCTTCACATAAATCGTTGAACTTGATACTGGAAACAAAGGAGGCAGTCAAGCCAACCTTATTTCTATATTTCACGGGTTATCTTAGTGGTAAGATAAAAAATCAATAACTTAAAACGATGACCCATATCCATGCGTTATTATCGCGGCAGAATTGAAAACGTATATTTAGTGTAAATACAATAATCTAACCTTCATTCGTTAGATTTATTAAAAAGCAATGTTTTATCATTTTTTTAGAAAAAAATTACGTGATACTTGCAAGGACCCCCTGGTCCCGCACGTGAGATTGGGTGAGAATCGACTCGACCCTCTCGCCCCTCCTAAACGCCACATCTAATTAACCCTTTCGCTACTAAAAAAGTAAATATTCGCCCGGACGGTTTTTGACACGGAGGACGAAAGCCGCAAATATTCGTCATATATTTTCCGACGCAGGCCAAGGAATGCCGTAAATATCCGTATCGTTGCCCTTTTATGCCGGTCGAGGCTACGCGAAGTCTTATCTGGACCATCAACATATAAATTGTTAATGCATTAAATCCGTTAATTAGGACGGCAGAGCTCCGTTCAAAAGTTGACAATGCACAGAAAAAAAACGAGGAATTGAATTCGAAGACTGCAACATACGGGCAAACAACAATTATCCATGTAGAAAATTCACATAAACTAATCATGAGTTGACCCGGAACCAATTCTGCTACTAGGGCTATCAACCCGGAAAGGAGGAAGACCAACTATACTTTGATCCCGAGATAATGCGGAAAAGTCGAAAAAGATTGGCGCTGAGGGAGTGTGATTATCCGTGAGACCCTTCTTAACCAATGTCCTGCAAAATGGTCCGTACAGAGGGGACGGAAGGGACCCTTGGGGCTCAGTCCAACAGTCATGCTAAGGCAACAACACCACTTTGTCGAAAGGGTTAATGGATACCCCCAAAGATGTAATATTCGTAGGAATTGGCTTGTTCGATACAGAGTAAATATATAGTTGACAGACGAAAGTGGTTTATTTTGCTTGAATGCTGAAAAAAATGTGGAAATAAAATCCTTTGGAAATCAGCAAGGAAAGTGGCCCTAGTTATATCATCGTGTGCATGCGACCAATATCTGTCAATCCTCGATTGAGTTAAATTCTTACGCTTAGTATCGACAACACGCATTAAATATTCTATTCTTACTATGCGTTCTTACGTACGATGTATTCTTAGTTGAAATAGTTTTGATGATCCTAGAGGAGGAGATATAGTATATATCTATAACTACAACGCAAAGTATAATGTAGTAGTTATACATAGACGGTAGGTACAAATACTTTCTAAAGAAAGGAAAATCTAAAGAGAGGAAATTATTCGCCACGGAGCCCGAAAGAAAACACTTCCAAGACTCTTCCTCAGTGCATTCCATTTGCTGACATTAATTCCGATTTTTCACAGACCCGGCTCCATCAGTTAAGTGGGGCTCGTGGGTGGCTACATGCAATTGAAAACTCAATAGTACAAGGAGGAGAGTTGAACATGGGCATATACTCATCACTCAGCACAAATAAATGGAGTGGTAAACGCCCTGAGTCACCGCTCCAACACAATAATCGACCAAAACAACTTTGCCGAAGAAAGGCGGAAACTAGAGGCCTTTCTGCGGGGAAATGAATTCGACGAAAGAATTATCTAACGAGCACTGATTAAGGTCATGAAAAAGAATGTTGAGGACAAAGCAGACACCGCAGAAACAGCGAACTCCTCAACAAATAACATCAGCGACCAAAAGAAAGTCTACTGCACATAAATAGGACAACGGACAGATTTGGAAATATCCTAAGAACATATCAGATAAGGACAATCTTCACTCCTCGCGTGCAGATAAAAAATCTCTTAAAACCCGTCAAGGACAGAGCTCCACTACAAGTCGAAGGAGTCTACCGGATCCCTTGTCAAACCTATGGGAAGAACTACATTGGCAGATCAGTTAGAACACGCCAGGAGGAACACGAGAGAGCAATTCAACTGGGGTAGTCAACTAAGTCCACGGCAGCCGAACACGCAGCGCTGGGCCACGCAATTTACCTTAAAGGAACAGAAATTGTCGCCTACGTGAAAGGCTTTCAAAAAAGACTCGTCAGAGAAGCCATCGAAATAAAAAAAGTGGAGAAGAACAATCTTAACAGAGACACCGGCCTTAAAATAATTCGTACTTGTCAAACCATAATTCGGAAAAACACTCAACAACCTACTCCTCCAACTCCCATTCCCCCCCCCCTGAAACGAATACCAATAAATATATATGAATAAAAGTTTTTAACTGATTCTTAAATAGCCGAATTTCTTTTTTTTCACCATTGCCCAGATAGAAAGCCATTCTATCTGGGTTCACTACCAATAAATATGTATGAATAACAGTTCCTACTTCATCTGATTCACTTCAATAGACGACCATCATTCTTCGGGAAATGTTAGGGCCACCCGAAAATTGACGCAGCGACATAGCCTGAAAAGTTTTTTCGTTGGCATAGTGATTATCGCTATCAATTTGTTGGTGGGGCTGTAAAGCATTAATAGGCTGAACTTTGCTACACCCTAAAGGAAGAAATGATGGAAAGGATTTTAACGAAACATCCGAGAGTATTATAAAAAAAATCGATACTTTACTCACTACAGGCGCCGCACAGTGGGCGGAAATCGAAAAAAGCTTGACAAAACTAATATCTCCGTTATTATTCAACGTAGATCCACGATTTTTTCGATTTCTAATTATTTTTACCTCCTTAATCCGATTATAATGTTATCTTTGCTCTAGAACAATCAGGGGCCTCTCTAAAATAAAATGGCGGAAACAGTAAAAATTCCCTAATTTTAATATTAAAAGCGCTGCATGTTAGATGCTTATTATATTCATACAAGTACTATCACTGACTTAGAAACTTTGATACATAACCCTAAACAACTTAACCGTGATGTATCGATACATCATAGAATGTGTAGATGCGTGATATCTATGTAATATTAAGGATATGGATTTTACCAATGTATTCCACGGAAATTAATGCGAGTATTTTTCGATTATTTTCATGAGAAGTCAAAACCATATTTCTGTTTCTGAAATGAATGACTAATGAAATGGAAATAATGCATACCTGAGTATATACAGTTATAGGTCTTCGTTACCTGAATCAATCTCGTCTCCATCTGACTCTGCGTTCTCGTCAATCAGAAGGAGGTTCTTAGCTCCCTTAGGTACCTTCACATTTCCGTGGCTCGAATCGATTGATGAGGATACTATTGCGTCCGAAGATAGAAGAAGTCTTAGAAAAATAAAATTTTGCACTGGAAAATTTTCTGGAGTGCTGCTCTTTGAACCTCCTAATATCCTTGTGCCTCGATTCAAGGGCCTCCTTCGACAATTTTCCAATGGGTAGCACTGCTGCGTTTATAATACACGCTCCATGTATTAGAATCTTATGCACAGTTGGGGGTATATAATACCATTCAGAGTGCTCCACATAAAGGGCGGCAGTGGAAGAGCAATACTCGCGGAAACGATCTTCATCAATTAGAAGTCGCTGATTTCCCAAAAAATCCTTTGTCTCTGCATCTCCCCCAATACTAAATTTTTAATAGAAATTTGAATGCCAATAGTTTTTTCGACTCTACCGTCTACACCATTCCTTGGCACATAGCATCGTGCAGTTCTTTTCGAGTCACTTTCCTCCTCTTCATTTTCTCCCCTGTCGGAGATAAAAGCTTCTAAATCTACAAGCCACCAAAAATTGCTACATTTTCTAACGTTGCCTTATCGACATAAAATATTTCTACAACTAGTGGTGTTAATCATACCTGTGACCGATTAATGTATTCCCTCCGTCGTGTACGACCTCTCTGTATTAGAGTAAGTTCGACAACCGGTAACCAATCGATGGGTTCACCTAGGAGAACTCCTCTGTCAGTAGTCACTGTGGCTAAAAGACGTCGATGTTTCAACACTCACCAGCTAAGTTAGACTGACCGTATGAGTAAAACTGAGGAAGCAAGACATTATCTAAGACAATAGAACATGTGAATTTTTGGGAAAACCGCCCGGTATATCGCCGGCTAACTCGTTCACTAGTGTGTTCCAGAGAAGCGATCTTTTGGAGGGCATTAACCGATGCACGTGCGCTGCGGTGGTAAAACAAATAGCGGCGAGTTTCAAAGAAACAACCTAGCCCCAAACACCAAATTCAAGAGCCCCACATTTTGAAGGAACAATAAGCTGGAGTAGTCAAGAGGTGTTATTTAGAGAACTACTAGTAGTGGAAGCGGATTACCGCCCCAAGGAACAATTGCGGTCTGTCGGTCGTGTGCACTGACCGCGCCTGCTTCGATTCTTTCCCTCTCCTCAAGGTCGGTGGGATTTCTAGTTTGAAGGGACCTAAAGTGCGGGAAATTCCCTGTACATATGTATGTGAGAGTAAGTACGAATATGGGAACAAAGCACTCTGCCGACGTATGGTCACACGTCCTCATAGGGCTCATGGGTGACCGGCGGCAGCGGCGAATTTTCTACTCTCTATGTGCAACAAGAGAGAGCGAAATTTTTTTGGACAAAATATTGCCTTTACTTTTAGATTTCACATCTTTCCTAACAATTGGGGTAAAAATAATAGTGGTGGAACCATTATTTGCTTTAAACTGGAGCAAAAACCAAATCAGGGTAATCCGCGGCCGGGCCGGGCGGCAGCGTTGACTTTTTATACATATCCCATCAACAAGCAAGGTAGCAAGTTGGAGCAAGATTTTTCTTTAGGATTATATAGTCAAGATTCAGGTCTTTATTTCCATATGAATTTTAAGATCAAGTCTCGTCGCCCTCATAAAGTTTTTTTCCACTTTATGTCAAAAATAGTCCAAAAATAATGCACTTTTGAATGTTTAATTATTATATGAAAAATTGATAAAAATAAATAAACTATCCCGTGTAATTCTTAGAAAAGGTTTACTCTTTTACAAAATATGCGTTGAAATTTATGGAAAACCATATTAACGGCTCAATAGCGAAAGTAAATACTCGATTTTTGCAGAAATTCAGAATTGACATTTTTTATAATTTTTTCTCGTCTTTAACGGATTCTAATGATTTAATGGGTGAACCAAATATTGAAATAGCCATAGTTCCTTAATCTTTGGACATTATTCTATCGGACTGTACCATTTTTGTTCACCAAAAAAATAGTGAAAATTTAGGGTTTTGTCACACTTTTTTCGATTTCCGCCCACTGTGCGCCGTAATGTCAGTTAAATGCCTAAAATACTGCGACGTAGAAGGCTAGGGTCGACCACCACAACTATCCCTTTATGTCATAGCTACGAATCGGCGAAATACAGTTGCCCGGAGTGGGAGACTTGTGGAGTGCAAGCTACAGATTAATACACGAAGGATCGCTAAATATTAATGCTGTAATAAGTATAATGCTTATCAAAAGCGACAATTAAAAAGCCACCAAATGTATGATGAAAGGTAGGTAATGGTTAAGATATAAAGCAAAACCCATAACTACTGCATCTCCGAATGTTTGTTAACCTAAAAAATTGCTAAGAAATGCAGAAGTGGAGTAAGTGAATCAAGATACAGCGGGAATAATAATGCAGATTAAAGGTGAAGAAAATGTAATAATTCTGGGTGAATTTAATGCCATCCCTGACGATGTTTAAGATGGATGGTAAGCCGAGAAACAGGGATGATGTAAATCCAAAATGAAAGACTGACAAAGAACACAAGCTAGTGGTTTCGAATACAAAATAAAAATGATCACAGTCGAAGAAAAAGAGGAAAGTGATAGTGGACTTGATATATTCTAAGTTGATTAAATTCTACGAAGATGAAACGATTCATCGACAATAAAATGGACGGCAAAAGTGACCCTTAGGCTTAAAACGACCGAGACTATGCCTCAATAGAGATGTTATGTCACCAAAAATAATAAAATAAAAACTTAAGAAAGCCGAGAAAAGTATTTAGTAGGCAGAAAATTAAGAATATCAAGTGTAATTTCAGGAGGTAGAGGAGAACAAAATAGCATCGGATATGACCGAATAATCAGAGGAAGAGAGTCGGAAACATTATCACCATAAAATATTACAGTGTAGTAAAACACAAGGAGTCAAGAATGGCATAAAACCAGGGAGACAAACACTGGAAGCAGAATAACCAGGTGTAGAAACAAAAGAGAAATAACCAGTAGAACAGCCCAGGCGAAGCGATTATAGGAAAAAAAACGACTAACGGAGGATACGATAGCGAAAATAAAACAATTAAAGAACTTGAAAATTGACGGTAAAAGTTACCCTAAGGCTCTCATCAGCGACAATGCTATTTCACCCAAAATAAAAAAATTAAAAACTGAAGAAAGCGGTGAAAAACATTTGGCAAGTAAAAAATTAAGAAAACTCGGTATCAAGTGTAATTTGAGGACGCAGAGTAGACCAAAGTAGCATCGGATGTGACCGAGAAATCAGAAGAAGAGAGTCAGAAACACTTGAGCAGTGGGCTATTGGATGCAGCTGGAGAAGTTCTCGGGAGAAGGATAATCATCGAAATGGATCACGCAAAAAGTCTCGAATCTAACTGAGGCACCACTGACGTACAAGAATACTTAAGCCGAGGAATTTCAAAGGAGAATAAAGAACGATATTTGATATGAAGTCAAGGAGGCCAGAGAAAAGCGGTCGAGGTATATGAAAACATCGTGCGCAAGGAAAACTAGAGGCTCGCTATGGGAATCTCTTCAAATTAATGAGCGTATGATGAATACCGTAAGTGACAAATACGGAGAACTTTTGACTGATGACTAATAAAAACGAAGAGATGGATTGAATATCTGAATGAGACGT
Organism: Ischnura elegans; assembly: GCF_921293095.1. Taxonomy (NCBI): domain Eukaryota; kingdom Metazoa; phylum Arthropoda; class Insecta; order Odonata; family Coenagrionidae; genus Ischnura; species Ischnura elegans. Next base: position 106,033,114 of record NC_060254.1, on the reverse strand, counting down.
GTATAGAAGGGCGACTAACTAAGTACGAAATCAATTTAAATGAATATCGAATATTATACATTAGAGTGTAGCATAGGAATATCATTAAACTAGGGAAAAAAACATTGGAAGAGGTCGACCAGTTTCTCGCCAAATTCCTTTAGTCTTTTTCTTCCTTGAATAATTTGACGCAGCAGTAGTGTGGATTGGAATTCCATGCTTATAATTTTGAATGAAGTTAATTAACAATGGCATATGAATGATCCACAATTCGTTTAAAAACACCAAGTAGGGGTAGGGCCAACATTATAGGGCCCAGCTATGAAGAATCAAGTATTGGGAGCAAAGTCAAGTGATCTGAGGCTGTGTTATTTCTCCCGTAATTTTCATAATTTACAACTAAAAAGGCACCGAATACATCCAAGAAAAAATTGGGAATTTACATGGATGAATATCCACGAGGAGACACGCTTATAATATTTGTAAAATAAAAAAACATTCTAGTAAGGTGGGCAGAGCAACGACCAATGCCATCTGAAAATCACCATCAAATACTAGAGTGTAGCAAACGGCAGGAAGTTAAGAATAGAATAAAACTAGTGAAAGAAAGATTGGAAGAGGTCACCAGTTTAAATATTTCGGAGGCAGAATAATCAATTGTAGAAACAAAAGAGAAATAATCAGTAGGACAGCCCAGGGCAAAAATACTTTTCAGAAAAAATAAAGCATCAATTTGCTTAGAAAAGCAGGAAATTTTATGATGAAAATTAAGTTTGGAAATATTTTATCAGAACTTACAATTCGAGTATGCTTCTATATATGGCAATGAATCATGGGCAATGACAGCAGTGAAGAAACTGATGGGTATTCGGCTGTATGAAAATGAAATGGATCGTTCGAGTGAGGACTGCGGGATTCTTCAGAAGAGTGGGAGAGAATAGAAGCCTAGTCAATACTTAAAGTGGAATACACACCATTGTAATCGAACACATCTTGAAAAACTGATCTTGATGTTCTAAGGAAGTCAATCCTCGAATGACAAGTGGTTGGTAAGAGCGGAAAAGTAAGACGTCTGATTTCGTATTTAAGAAACCAAAAATGAAGGATATGAAAGAGCAATTGAGAGACCGTGGCATGCTTAAATGCTAAAATGAACCTCGCAAAATTCACCTGAACTACGTAAAATTAAAACAGATTTAATTCCTCTTCGCCTTCATAGTCACGGATTTTTATACCATTAAACAGCTGAGAATTTGTAGCGCAAAACACTATTATAAAATAGGAAATGATGAAATATCATCATAAAAATTATCACAGAAGAAGTTAATTTTTGCGCACCGCACAGGATTTAGTTCTTAATTAGTTACTAACAGAGATATAGAGAAGTCAAATATTTATGTATTGGAATATTCAAAGGCCTATCATATGAAGTGAATGATATTGACTCACCATTTATCTTCAGTCTTCCTCTTCCTTGAAGCCACTTCGCAAATGCCCCATTCAACCCCAACCGTTTCACGGAACTGATCCGCCACCCCTATTCAATGGAGGACCTGAAAAGAAAAGTTCGCGTTAAAGGCTGACAATATTCACGCGACAAAAATATACACTTTACATGGAGCATAACTTAAAGATTATGTTGATATTAAAGGCTACAACAAATTATCGTACTAACGACTCCAAAGGTGAAGTAAGTGGAAAAAATAAATTGCCAAGTGAAGTGCTGTAAATCCAATTAAGACCTCTAATATTCTATTACTTTTCCTCATCATCAAAATTATGTGATAAATTATTGCGAAGTGGTTCCGGAGAGGCTGGTGCTTGTATTAACGAAATAAGTTAACTGCAATTTCCTAGGTTCAAATAACAAGGACTTTTTAAAATACCTCGTTGAAACATTAATTACTTACGTGGAATAACTCGCCATTCAGGTACCAACTATGGTAAAAGCATGAATAAGGGATCCTAATGGCTAACAACTAAAGAAATCGCGGATAGAAGCTTCATTTTGAAATGTAATGGTCTCTCACAATCAACAACGAAGCAGCGTGGCTGGCATGAAATACACTGCTCCACGTCTAATATTAATATCTTATACCTACAGTCAACGCGATAAAATTCATCATTATGACATTCGTCAAAATAGTAACTAACCTGCTGAAGTACTAGAAATAAGCTATCAGAGTGCCTTACGGATCATAATTCCTGCAATAAAATCGATATATTTGATGTTCTAAAAGCCTCGATAAATGTAAAGATAAAACTACTTACTCATTTCAAATGACGACACATCATATCAGAATGTAACTGTTATAATTTACACATATTCCTAACGAATGTAGATGCTATGTCAAAGGTCAAACGAATTGAATGATCGAATATTCGTTATGGCAATAAATCTAGTACTATGGAATTTCGTCCAATGACGTCCAACATCCAATTTTCACAAAAAAAATTATTTCAATTCAAAAGTCACAGGATTAAGAATGAAAACAGGATGGCTTTAATCCGAGAGGAGATTTCCCTATCACTAGCGTTCTTTAAAAAACTACTCCGACACTAATATTAACTTCGGGCACATGGTAATAACGTTGGAATATGGAGGTAGTTGGCGTTATAAATATTGTGACTCAAAATATATGCCACTCTAATCTCGATAACTGAATGGAATTGAACAAATTGCATTTGCGAAGGATCCTACACTTTAAAGAGTACAATGAAAGTGCAATGAAAATAATATGAAAATGAATCACCAAACAAGTAATTAAGGTACTCACCTCTTAATCCTAAGAGAGCTTGCCGCGAACTGAAGTCCAGAAAAGGAGGGAGGGGACGTTCCGACACTACGTCAGCCACGTGACGTGTGCCTGTGACGTCACGATGATTTCGAACCGATTTATTTATTTAATCAACAAAAAACCGAAAAAAAGCGCTGAATATCTAAGATGTGGGTCCTTTGAAATTTTATCCAATGAAGTACATCAATAAATACGGTAATATTTTTTATTATAATTAAAAAATTTATCGCGCGGAAAATCAATAAAACGTTCGACCAATAAGATTCGTTCGTATGATTCAGCTAATATACAAAAATAGCGCGGAAATTCTCAAGCGGCCAACGGTCGAAACACACGCGATCAATGTTCCAGAATTTTCTAGTCATGTGTGAAGGTCATTAGGTACGTTTGCAAAACACGTCACCGCATTACGAATAACAGTACATCAACGCATTCAACTGTCGTCCGCAAAGCAGCACCTCCCCTTCCTCTTATTTACGAAGAAAGCACCAACCGTCCTCTCGGCAGAGTCACACTTCTGAATGTTTTCAATTTGTTGAATTCATTTCCTGGACTGTTTTAAACGTTCCTTCGTTCGTTTAAGTCACCGTCTCATTATGCCTAAACGAGGATGGAGAGCGATTATACGACGTACATATCAACAGAAATACTTGGAAGAAATGCAGCGGTTTTGACTGAGGTAAGTGAGCACATGTAATTTTTATGAGATAGTGAACAGAGAAAGTAATTCTAATCATGATTGTCCTCAAGCATTAACATGCTACTAATGTAGCTCACCATGTAAACTTACTCCATACGACAGTGATTAGCGGAGATATTTAGTGAGTTCGCGAGCGATAAGAGCATTGCTAATCCCACTATGCGATTTGTACATAAGGGATAAGTATTTATGTTTTCTCAATAGCGCATACAAATCTCTCCTTTACGATCCATTATTTGTCACAGATGTTTCAAATTTATCGAATATTTAAGTATGAAAACCACACTGAACATTAGTAATTTCAATTCAATCATGGTTCAATGCATTGCTTAGATTCATACTCCTTCTCTACGCATTATTTCGGTGGTAAAGATTCCATGAAACGGAAATGTGCTATCCATTTGTCCGTTGTAAGCCAGCTGCGAATGGGTCGATAATCTCATAATTGCTGCCTTAAGTTTAATCGCAAAAAAGCATTCAAATAACACCCAAAAATATTTTCCATTTTGTTTATTAGCCGAGCGTAAACAATTAAATCTGGACAGTTCAAAACAGAGCTTTCAATTGCTTCGAAGATCTTCAGTCTTCTATATGATCTATGCTTTTCAATTAAGTCCGCAATGTGATCATCTTCTTCCACTATGCCACGGATATCGATAAAATATCGAAGACTTGCATGCTCGCTTTTACATTTGTTCATTTATAATGGCGTTGGTTAGTAGCTATCAAACCTTTCTTGGCCTCAAAGTAGTGTCGCTAACTAAGCCTGAATAATTATGGCATTATACTTTCATGTATACGCGGATGAAATTAGTAGCTCTTGATTGAATTATAAAAATAACATAGTAGTATTTATTTTCTGGTCATTCGCAGATTCGTTTCCCTGATAGCCAAGTTCAACTTGGGCCAACGGATGGAGTAACCTGATGCCGTCTTCTTTATACAAAGAGATTGCTAAATGGTTCATTACGAACCAACTGAAGATATAAGTCACCAGCGAAAGTTACCACTTCAAGGACAGCGTAATGAAGGACAGATGAAATTGATTTCTTCCGTGAAGGATCTTGGTCTTCATCTTCGAATTTTACTCAAGGTAAGTCATGTCGTTATGATTTCATCATTAGATTTAATCATTTTGTAACGACTCAAATTAATTATCTTTGATATACAAAATTTGGTTCTTCAGTAAAGGCAAAAAACTGGAATATTGAATAGGGTTAAACATATTTTAAATTAATACATATTTTTGTTTTATTTTCCCCGAAATAAAACCATTGTCGACTAGAATTATTACGGATTTTAGGCCCCAATTCTTGGCGCCAGCAGGCATGCCTATTCGAAGTTCTGTGTTTGGAGAGGTTAAAGTGAAGGAGATTTCGCAACAGATCATCGAAGCCACAATGATGCGACACTAACATTCTTGCAAATTTCAAGAAAAATCTGTACGGAAATAATCAATGAATTTCAACTTCAGCACAAGCCAAGTTCATTGGTATTAGCTTGGTCACCTAATCAACGCGTTTCTGCATGGGAATATTTCTGAATGTGTAATTCAGACTTTGCCAGCGTGGGCTTATCAGTTATTTAATGTTAATGGTCGTAGTCCACAAAAGCTGAAGAGATAGAAATTCGTACGCCTCATAACTTTTAAACATGAGATAAGCCGACTTAGTATTCTGTCAATATATAATAATTTTCTTTCGCAACTCACGAGTTATGTCAGTACAAGGGGAAATGCATCGTGGTTTACTTCAGCTTTCAAACTTTTTCGATTTTTCTATAAAGTACACGACGAAGGAAAAATATGGAGAAGGGTTTATTTTGGATAAAAAAGTGAACGAAGCAAATGTGGCAGAAATATTGAATTAGCACTTATGGCTTGCGTTTTGTCTGAGATTTACACGGTCGGCACGCAAAGGATCAAATCAAAGTATATGCCATGAAACACGCAAACGAATAGGTTTAGATTATAGCAAGTCATACAGTTATATACTGCCTCACGTAGATTTACACATTCATGTGTTAAAAGCGCAGTGGGAAGTGGAGAAGAAGCTTATCTACTTCTACCAACCAAACACCTTTCTCACCTCAACTCTCTTTTCCAAAGTGGTGATTCAGTTGTTCTTTTCTATGTGACCCTGTTTTCACTGAACAAAAACCTTTTGGGGAACTTAGTGTACACGACACTGATTGCATTTTCAGACACTTTACAGATTAAAAACTGTTATAAATGGCGGATCAGTATGGGGTGTAAAATCAAAGCATTGGATCATTACGAATCTCTATACGAGCATTAGGAATATTCATCCCAAGGCATCTTAAATCAACATAGTCGAACCTGTAGAAATTGGTGGCCAGATCACGCGATAGCGAAAGAGCAGTACTAGGAAATTTATACCTATTGAACTAATATGAAAATCCTTTTTTATTCACCCCGCCATACTACAAAAACCGATAGCTCCAACATTCTAAGACACTCTACGAATAAACTCCTGAAATATATTTCATTTTCAGGAGACTCCGCGAATTGGGTCAAAGAATTTTCCTTCTCCTCAGAAAAAAATGGAGCTATATCACTTCTGTTTAAATTATTTTCTGGAAAAATTGTTCAACCTCCATGTTGAATAAAACTGCAAGAGGAGAAGACTCCCTACCTTCTACTTGCTTCCAGGTCCATCGACGACAGAGCTCAGCTTTAAAACAGCGACACCCCAAAATACTTATATTCACAAGCACTTCACATTGAACGCAACACTGGCAATGAATTATTTGATGGAACCATGACACTTTCACTTCACTCTTTAGCCGATGAGTAACACATTCTGGTAGCTTCACATAATTCCAAGAGACATGCACACTGCTTTCATCGTGATGAAGAACGATTTATTATTATCCAAGCGTTGAGGAAAAGGCTTGAAGAGATCGTTGGCAACTTGATTTTAGAATTGCACTGTCAATCACTGAATTAATTGAATTGTTCACTCCACCTTTTGTAAATTGTAAAAAGAACAAGAAGTAGCTTTAAGCTATAGTACTAAAAATTTGGTACTGATGAAAGGAACAGTTCTTAATCATTATACTCGGAAGTAACATGAAGTCAAAACCAAGGGTGTGGGTACAAAAACTCCAATAATTGTGTCCAAATAATTTTCCAAAGAATGTTTCCTACTTGATCAAAAATAATGAACAATTATGATTAAATTTGTAGGTTATCATGGATTAATAGGTTATTTACGAGAATAGGACTTACCCGTACCCTTCTGCGAGGGAGGACACACCTCCTTACCCTTTCCGAACTGCTGTGAGGCTCAAACTTAACTAGATATGATGGAATGAGGAATTAGGGGAAAACCCAGAGTGACGCACTGCTTCTAACATACAGTCCTGAGAGGTAAAGAGGGCGGGGAATCACTTAGGATATCAGGGGAGGTTGCCGTGAACAAATAGCTCAAGTCAGAGTCAAAATTGTCGGCCTGATTTCGAGTCCAAGTGCATCGCGAAGGCGCTCAGTTGGCGCGTCGTAGGGTGGAGAGCTGGTTGTTAAGAGGAGGTATTGAAGGAGAAGGAGAGGGGAAGGGGGAAAGGGAGTGAGGGCGCCACAAAAGAGACCCTCAACATTACTCTCCTGACGTCACGCACTTAGGTCACGAGGTACGCTTTACTGCGTATAGTCCAAGAGTGAGCACTTATGTTAACTTAACTGTGTTAAAGCAAATGAAATTACAAGTACGAGTGAACACGTGAATCAATGAACCAAATCCCCTGATATGGACGTATATTATGCCATTATGCGTAATATTACAATGACCGTGCGGTTTGGGAGCGGTGGTCCTCTTGCATGCTGCAAGATGGTGATTAATCATCCCCTGCCAAACATCCGAAAAGTGGCACGCAGAGAATTATGTTGAATTAGAAGATTTAGAACATGCAGTAATTTATGTTCAATCGTCTGCTTAATTGGTTTGGTTACACGGTGAATTCTTAAGTTAAAATATTTAAGTTTACACATTTCCTTTCACGTTTTTATGTATCCTATTACCAAACATAAACACCAAGGAGAACTTCTTAATCATTATGCACGCAAGAAACATGTGATAAATGTTTTTCATGATAAGTTCTAATTCGATTATTATAGTGAGCTTTAAAGGTTCAACTCAACTATAAAGTATCACGGGATTAACTTCCATCCGAATGTGACTTCCTTTTTATAGGATGAACTGTGCTATCCAGACCTGCAATACATTACTTATCTTATGCCATCACCGCTTTTATTTATTGCATAATTTTATGCCTGGGTGGAGGTTGGTGCGATGGCGGTAGGTGACGAGGATTTTCGTTTTCTGTTCCCTCGACCAACCAACCACCTCAAGTATAGATAGTTTAGATGTCATGGCCAATGTTATATACCTGATTATTTTCATTCGTGTTCAGTATTTTCTGTCATCTTTTTGATCTTCCTGATATAATATTCTGTACCTGAGTATTGCATATTTTTTAATTATTCTTTGTATGTTCTTTCTCATTACCGAGGGTTGTTTTTTTCTACCTCCAATGGATCATGAGTAAAAGAAAAAGTGATCGAACAATAATCATATCATTGCTAAACAATAAGTACACATTTGCTTCATTTTCGACGCAATGGCCTCGGCGAAGGTTGCTCTCCATAGGACGTTGCTGCGAATGCCTTTCAATGATTTTACCGCTATACGAATCTATTCGTCCGCTTAAAAGCGCTTTTTCCTAGCCAAATTGTCACTCCGCGAAATATGCAAGTCAAAAATCGCAAGTTCATTATTGGAAAGGAGGGTTATCGTAAACGCCCCATTGAAATTGCTCATAGAACAGTTGGGTAGCACAAGCACATAGGGGACGGGCGGTGTCATGCATCAGAACACTTACAGAATTCAGCACGCCTCTTATTTTATTTTGAATGGCTCCGCGCAATTGACCAAGCATTTGCATTTATCGTGAAACCCGGCAGAATGAAATCAAAAAGTAACACGCCTCATTTGTCCCAAAACAAAGAAGCATAATTATTCGATTGTTTGAAGATCGCCTGAATTTCATTTGTTTGCTTGGTGATTTTTAATGCCTCCATTGCTTATGCTGTATCTTTCTTTCAGGTGTCATATGTCGTAAGTATGTCATACGTCTCAACCTTGGCCACAGTTGATTTTTTATATATCTCTTTTAAAAGCATGAAGGACAAGAAATTTCAATTCCCATTCATCAAATTTCGTTCTTGTTGCTCCATGGTTCTCACAACGCGAGAGAATCAATGGCTGTTATATTGTTAATGAGCCTTGCTACTAGCCTTAAACGGACAACTTATGTTCTCAGATGACTGAGCTTGTGGTAAGGAGGGTGTGGAGTTGCCCGCTGCCTGCAGTACCCTTCCTCGATCCATGCAATAGATTGAAATTGCACTCAGCGTCCAAAAGAACGGAAGGGCTGGCGGGCGCAGAGTCACCGATCGCTTTCCACCTTCTCCCTTCCCCAGATCCTGCATCCGAGTCAGTGGTCGCCAAAGTGGACCTGCTATCTCCCCATGTCCAACTGAGAGAACATCTGTGGCCCAAGTCCAGGACAGCGCGGCTTGCGATGGTGTTGGGGAACAGATGGTGTTTCTGGAATGAGCGGGTGATGGCCATTGGGAAGGCGGACGGATGAGGGAAAAATCGTTCTTTTCATCAAATTCTAATCTCAGGTAGTCTACCATGATACTCATACTATCTGAGCGCTACTTAATCTTAAAATTTAGAGTAACTTCTTTTCACACGATTGAATATATTTTTCATTGGTCATCATGTGATTCTAATATGACTTGATGTCCATTGGTCTTCTTCTTTATAAAGTTATTTTAGAGTCACATGTGAGGTAGGTGCTCGAGACAAAATTAATCCAAAATTCACAATATCGTCGAAGTTAATATCTGCCACATGTTTCTGAAAGAAAATTTCTACGCGACCTAGCCAATATAAGATTACATGAAATACTTACAATTCCAATTTGATATAGCATAAAACCTACTTTATTAAACCATTCTAAATTTCATCTTACGCCCATTAAGTACCATGTATTTCTCTCCTATCTACCTTCCTTCAGCGGCATCTTGTCTCTCTTCTATTCTCTAATTACTAAGTCTATTAGTTGAGAAAATAAATGATTCAATCAATAATATAAATAATAAATGTTCAATTACTTCCTGAAAAATGCGCATGTGGCCATAAAACAATTGGTGTGGCAATGGGAACTTATGGGAACTGTTCTCCACGATTGAATTTAAACATATATTGTAAATTATCTCAATGACCTGAGCCTTATTGTCTCGGCTATAACAAAAAGGACGAGTTTTTTCAATCATAAAAGATTGTTATAATGTAGTGGACTAATTCCGATTTATTTAAAACACAGCACCTCACAAATAGCATCACCATGAAATCCGCTGTACGAATAATGCAAAGGACAACGAGAGCGCGACGCAAGACAACACAGCGGACACTCTACACCATCTATTCACCAGCCCTGATGAGGACACGGTGGTCTATTTGGGGGTTTTATCGGCTTCCCTTAAGTTTCGGACGAATACCATATCACAAGGCATCACGGAAGAAGAGAGTTCCAGATGATTTTGACTTAACCATGTTTGCCACATGGTCACTAATAAATGTATTAAATAATAATAACTAGTGATGGGTCGGTTCGATTCCTCGATTCTTCGATTCCTCGATTCTCGACCAAGAACCGGAATCGATAACGAGTACTGCCAAGGTGAAAAATCGATTCCGATTCCAGTAGTACTTGAAACCACAAATTTATATAAGACCGCGTTTCCAACAGTCATTTGAATTTTCGCGCCACGTAATCGTAATAACAAAACACATATTTTGTAGGAATGTGCGAGTACTCGAAAATTCAAATCGAGTCGAGCAGTTGGTACTCGACTCGAGCGTTTCGAGTAGATAGCATTACGAATGTCGAGTCGAGTAGTTAAGGTTACAGAGCTTTCGAGGCTAGGAAGCGCTATCATGAAACTCATGTAATAATGCAGTTTTTAAAGCCGATATGTCATTCTAACGCCTTGGCCTGGTAGTTTCACCTTGCCGAATACACTATAGTTGTCGACGTGGGTGCCGAATACCTTTACGCCAGCCCCGGCGGCCGATCGTCTTCTTTGCCCGGCGCACACTGGTCCGAAATCGGAAAAAGCTGGAATTAAGTCCAAAATGACCTTTTTGGGGATAGAGACTTGAAAATTGGCGTAAATACTCATAAATCATTACCAGATATAGATTTTTATGCCATTTTACATAAATACGACTCTTTAGTGAGATACAGGGGACCAAAGATGACCAATTTTTCAATGTCACGCGAGATATCGTTTTTCCCCAAAAAATCTTTGAATTTATCCAGGTGGTTTTGCGTTGGTATGAGTTTTATATAATGAAAAACGCAATATTCCTTTGACCTGGTGCTTTGCCTTTACTTCCAATGACTTTTGAAGATTTTGGCCCTCATCTGTCTGGTTTTACAACTCGAAATGGCCGACCCGTTTTTCACGTGAAATTTGACATAAAGTAGACATTATCTTTCGTTTACGAAAAAATAACTCGGAAAATTTGAACCACAATATAAAGTAGTGATTTCTAAAGAGTACTAATTTGAAATCGTGGAAAAAAAGTTTGCGACTAAGGAAATAAGTGCGATTTTTTCAATCGCGCATCAAGACTGAGCTACACGCCGCGGAACTCTGAGGCTCGGTAACTGAGGCCGATTTTTCAAGTTTTTTCAGACATTAGTCTTGAAAATTGTCATTTAAAGATTGGATAATCGTCTTCATTGACTTAAAACACTAAACTGAGGATTTTAAGAAGGATTATGTATAGATCGACTTGACCATTTAGCGCATTACTCGAGATAAAATACTAAGGATTGGATATATTTCGGAACCATCCCACGATTAAGAAATATGGCTCGGGTATTGAAGTAAAGTGAAGAGATTAAGCCAGCATGCTTAAGAGAGAGAAAAATGAACTGTTTCCGTGAAATGCAACAACCGATACCCTTTTTCTCTTTCCACCTTCGCCGAGGTGAGTCGCGTGGAAGGGGGAGTTTTCACACCACAAGGCTCTTTTAGCTTTTTTTATTACTGCGTCCGTCCGATGTGATAACTTAAAAAAAGCAATAGATTTTAAGGTTGATTAAATGACGTGAGAAGTATTGAATTTTTTTGGCTCTAAAAAACTAAAGTTTAGTTCCATAGTTCGTTCGCTTCGTCCTCTTGAATTCCAGAAGATTTAAGATCCAAAAAAATCGTTGATACAATTTTTAATAAAAATTCCAAAGTCTCCGAAATCTTGCAATTTTGGCGGGAAAGTACTTGCTCAGTCACACAAGTGTGTAGCAAAAGGCAATTTTCTGCAGGCAGTAATACTGTAACATGGAGACGTCAAAACCTGCTGTCTGAGCATGTAGAATAATTGGTTTTTCTGCTTGAGAATTTTAAAGGGCCAAATATTACATGATTCATATACGTAGTATGTAATCTTTATTATAGCTGTGAAAATGACTATACTCAGGGCTTTCCCTTGTAGCTTGGTTACATATACGACTTAAATGGTAGACATATTACTTGAGGTTCATCAATTTCAATTGTGCCCATGGAACTATTGAAGACATTAATTTTCATTCATCTCCTACTTCTGACAATAGCCATCAACGATCCTCATTATATTTTCCATCTTACATAAGGCTAGACATTCACCATAGAAAATTGGAGTAGAATATATTGTATTGTATTGGAGTAGAATAGTATGCACTGCTGTATTGCCTGTTTCAGAAATTATCATACTCGCCTCGATACTTGCGAGTAATTTTCAACTCGACTCGAGATCGACTAGGGAGCCTGTGACAGGTATATGGTCAAGATACAGTTACGTATTTGGAAAAGTACCCAAAGTCACCATAGCAAACATTGTTGAAGCTGAAGTGGAAGCTTATTTATCAGAGATGAATGCACCACTAAATTCCTTCCCTGGGAAATACTGGAAGACTTGTATCTCCTACCCAAGGCTTAAAGTATTAGCGAAGAGGTTTCTTGCCATACCGCTATCCACTGTGTTCAGTGAAAGACATTTAGTTCTCCAGGAAAAAAAGTTGTGATGTAAAATGCAACAGGCTTAATCTTAACAGAGTGAAGATGCTTTGCTTTCTGAGCAAAAATTTAAAGTCTGTAAAATGAGACTAAATTTGTGAGACATTATTGATAATGATAAAATATTATCTATAAAAGATGCATATTAAAGGAGATACTTTTATTTTAAATTTAAACATGAGTGCTAATATTCTATAGTGAAACCTATCATGTAACACCACTTTTCAGGTGTTTTGAAATTAGCTATTATATTTCAATTACATGGTGATGATATGAAAGATGCTTTTGTCAACCGACTCTTTCACAGAGCAATATTTTTTAAAGTGGTTTTCTTGTTGCCTGGAATTAAGTGTTATTTTTCTTGGAGCCTACGGCATCAGAATCGATGGAATCGGTATCGGTAGAATCGGAATCGAAATGTCAGAATCGGAATCGATAAAATTTTGGAATCGACCCATCACTAATAATAACTTATTGACTAGGCTTGACGACGAATAGATACTGTAGCGAGATATTTATGTATTTATCTGTTGTAGCTTAATTAATGAGGTTCATGGATCAATTTTTTGGCAATGCCCAAGTTTGCTGTAAAATATTCAAACGATAGTTTTTGTCGATGCCATAATTTGAGCCATTAGCATTTGTAACAACCCATCAGAATCACTTACTTGATTTTAGAAAATTAAATGTATAACAATATTTTAATAATAAATAAAGTGAAAACATCAGCCACTATGGAGGAGCAGCAGAAAGAGCGAAGAGGTAAAGAAAAAGCAGTTCCATGGTAGTTCTATCAAGTCAGTATTTGTGGTAAGTATTCATTGTTATGGCGGCTTGTCATACCCTCCGAAGAACAGAGGGATGTGTTCCAAACGCCGTCCTCAAAGTGCTACGGCAAGCAAGGTGCAATATTTGAAAAATCTCCGCCTCCACTAGCATTTGTACCCGGTTACACAGGGAGCAATTAGTTATGACTGATATAAATATGTAACTCTAGTTATCACAGCAACTAGACCCCAGAGTGTTACCTTAAGAAACAATTACATATATTCTCTTTTTCCTATTTTAAAATTCATTAAATGAATGCATGTCAAATAGCTCTTAAAGAAATTCGCCGTTAGTGCAGGTTTCTAATTGTGAAATTTGTTTAAACACGTAGCTCACGAAAAGAAGGGTTCGTTTCTAATAATTGATTTTATATCAATCGCCTGGTTTAAAAGATTCACTTTCCAACATCCGTTGAGTACGGTGATCCCCGCAGCCAGCAGCCGTCTCCGGACTGCTGGACTGGCGGATGCAATTTATATCCCTTTTTTATTTTATCATAGACGGTCGCTATTTATCTCTAAGCATCACGCCCGACAGAATTCCATATATATCTGGGTAAATATTTCGGGGTAAGTCGATGATCATTTTGTATAATAGGGTAGTTTCCTTCATCAAAGAAAACGAAAGGCGTTGATTGCCATTCCTTACCCACCATTACTGTATTCATAATATACAAATTATTTGGTTTTAGAAATACCGGTTTAGACGAATGGCAAGGGTCAATTTTATCCTCATTTGAAAGAGGCCAGATTGGCGCCCATACGATGCCACTCCACGTAACGTCACAGTTTCTATACGAGTAGATAGGAGTTTTACAGCGTCTGAGGTTACAAATGCATGCATGAGGCACAGAGATCAGGGAAACATGTCTTAATAATCACCCATTAAAACTGGCTAAGGTAGGACAGTTTTCCCCGTTTGATTAAGTATTAATAATCCTTATTTTAGCCAAGCGCCATCAGCTAGCATGGTACTCTGCTACATGCTAGCATCCTGCGTCGTATCAGCGCTCAGAGCCTCGCCCCAAGGTCGCCTCACTTGCGGCAGCAGGAACCAGAACGACGTCACACGGGAGTTTTCCCGGCATTCATGCTTACCCGTCGCGTTTTCGTGCGCTTGAAATTTCTCAATTTTCATTTGATCGCGAAAAATAGGTATCGTAATTTAAAAATCTAAAAGGGTGAAATACGTACTCCAGGAGTAATAATCTGAATAAAAAACAATAGCAAACCACCCTATTTCTCATGGGAAGGACGTCGAAATTTGTGGAGTAGGTATATATGACAAGATTGTGTGAGGGTGCTTCCGTATAGTTGTTACCGTGGCTGTTCCCGTTATGCTTGAACTAACATCTCATATTAAAACGAATATTTAGGATGTGCTCTATAGAATCAACTGTATTACGCACGTTACCACGCCTAATTCCGATGTAACTGCAATGCCAATGGTCATGCACACAATCATATCAAACTAGACAAATTGTTATACTTTCAACCCCACGGACACATTTCCAATGCATAATGCTACCTACATCTTTGAAAGTCATTACGCCATGCATTCCAACTTGTTTAACGTTCTTTTTGCCAAATTACTCGTCCAAATAACAACGCAAATGAACTTGCACCGACAGTGATACAGTCTGCGCATTTATTGTCTAATTTACACGAGAATTAAAGTCACTTACACCAATATTACTCTATCAGAATATCCACATGCATCAGCACTCATGAAATAAAGTGGTATTATTTTATTAGAACCAAATACTTAATAAAAACCAACAGTATAACATATCACCATTCCCAACCGGAATGAGCTTCCTTCACCTATTGCCCACTCGACTTCTATCCTATCGGAAAGCCGTCCTTTAGTCGATAGGAAGCCAGTCTGAAACGCACGGATTGCCTGGCCGCTAGCAAGTGACGTAGAATCCGCGTCAAGTCTCCCGATTCGCTCGGAAGGGGAGACTCTGAAACACCCCCCAGCAGTTTTTTTCTATCATCCGAAGCCCAGTGTTGAGTTGCGAGGGTGTGCTTGGAACGGGGCGAGCGCGAGTTTTCAAGTTTTCTGTTCTTCTGCATGGAAAGTGAAAGGAAATCAAAGAGGAAAAAGAATATGAAGACCAATTTCTGAGAAAAGAGGAAGCATATCTTTTGAGGGATGGTGGAAATGAAGTACTAGGAATAATGGTGAGTATATAAATCCGTTTTAAATGTGCTACATTATTGACAGTTTAAATATCTTTCGACACGTATTTTCATCCATGTAAAATCTTTAAAAATGTAATGAAGCTAATAAATAGACTATCAAATTATTTTAACCATTTTGGTCATTCCAAACCTGCTACAAAAGATGTAATTTACACGGTAGAAGGAGAAACTGCTTTAAAGTAAGTACCTCTCGATAATGTATCGGCTATGACTATAATATATTAATTTTTTGGAACCAAGCATTGAAAATAAGATGAATATAGAGAATATACTGCACATTATCAGTTGGGTTCTAGGTTACACCATTTCCTTTTAAATTCTTGCTGACGCTAACCAAGAATAAATATTTCACCGAGTAGGTAATATAACGTGCATATCTTCATTTCGTGTCTAAATATTTTCAAAAGTAACCGCTGTGTCATCAAAACACGATACGAAAAGTATCACGTTGGTTAATTTTTCACGCATTTCCGGAAAATGTGTTTCTCGATAAATTACAACAGAGGGAAAAAACTACGGGAAGTTATATTCTTATAAAAGATATTCTAACTATTGAAATTACTATTACTAATTATTGCGTGAGTCACCGAAAATAAAGAATTTTAACTTGAAATTATATCACTGCAATATCAAGATTTTTGGTCGCTGTAATACAGCGATGACGTCTAGATTACCAAATTCAATCGTTACATATCTCCTATTTGCGTAAATATGCTTGTTGTGTGCAAAAAATATATACATGAAATACATTAAACCTGCGAATCATTTTTACAAGTATAAGACAAGAAGACTTTAAGAAGTATAAGACAATTTCATTTACATTTAATCTGGTATACTCCTCCACAGATGTCTTTAGGGTGTGTTCTTTCATTTTGACGAGGATATTCGAATCTGGTCATGATGCTGTGTTTTTGGAGGGCTGCCACTCCTCCACAATGCAGCGGCGGTGATTCCTACATCGACCAAACATCACGAGCACTGAAATGCCGAGTCCAACCCTGTACAAAATAAACTCCCCCATTGTGGGGAGGTCTACCCTCCAATGAGGGTAAGGGAAGGATAGGTGTACCCTTCCTATAACTTTCAGCAACGGTACACGAAGGGTATTTTAGAACATTGGTGGGTAGGCCCTCTCCTTCCTGGAGTGTAAGGGAAGGGTTCTGCCAGCCTCAACGAAGGGTACAGGAAGGGTAGGACTAATATAAAAACTAAAAATCCATAAATTAACATGAAAATTTTAAAAAAATCGCTAAGCAACTAAATTAAACTAATGGGGATGAATTATAACAGTGATTTCTAAAATTATAAGACAGAAAAAAATTGACCGAACATGGTCTTGAACCCAGAACCTACATATACGAGGATGAAAAACTAGTACCTTAACAACCTTGGCTACCGAAGTAGTAATTAGGAAAGGCTTCTCAACGGATCATATACTACAAAATCTTAAGAATTAAACATGGGCAGCATAAGAATTGTACATGGGCTGTATACGGGCTGAATAAGAATTGTATACAAACTGTATGAAAGAAGACCTAGGAATACCTCATCCAAAATAGGTGGAGTAATACTACCCATTTTCTTCCTCATTTCATCTCAGGTCATAAAGAAACACTCATAAAAATTATTCCAACAGACCATTTCCCTTACCACACTTCCTCTAGGAACCTACATGCATACAAAGGCATAAATAAAAATGGAGTGAATGCTGTCCAAAATATAACATTATAATCCTTTAAACATTGTTAAACTGAAAACTAACCAACCATTCAATACCAGATTTTTAAATGATAAATAGGGGATTCTCAAGTTAAACAGTGGAAATTAAGAATAGCATGTAATTAATTCAAAGTAAAACATCACTTACTCATAAAAAAATAAACGTCTACAAGGTACTTCCCACACAGCACACGGACACCTTTAAGACACATTTAGGTTAGGACTGAATTTCGTTCGATACTAGTATCTAAATAATAGGTCCAGACAAGAATTTAAATAAATTAGGCTTCAATTCCATACACAATATTTATTGGGCTTCTTTGGTGAAATAATACAACACAAGAAACTACATAAGTATTATGTACTTAATTTTCTTCTCCCCCTGCAACCGTGTTGTTGCTGTCACTTGGCGTGCCTTAGTGAGTTTCTAATAGCCACCTCCACATCTTTTTCAGGGACTGACATGCTCTCCTGCACTGCTACTGTAGTAATGAAGTATATAAAAATTTCATTGTAGCAAGAAATTGTCTCTTGTAGGTAACAAGCAGATTACATAAGACAGGAAACTACAGTCTTATGTTTCGTCTCGTGTTTAACATTCTTACCCAGACGGCACAGGAAGTTTTCGTACCTAAATACGAGGGTGGACAATCAAGATACAAAAATCGCGCTTAGGAAGTTACTTAGAAGGTTTTGTTTCTTTATTTCCTTTAATGACGAAAAAAGATGCAAGAGGACTGGCAAATTCATATGCATAGATAAAATTGTATCTCATCGATAAAACTGTATTCGGTCTGGGACTATTTTCTTTCGCGGGTGGTGCCATCTGGTGTCATCGTGCCATATCCTCCTAGAAAGATCACATGTCTTCACAAGCTAGCACAAGGCGTTGGAGATCGCATCGTTTACGTTACGTCTCACCACATTTCAGGGATTTTTGTGGCTAAGTTTGTGAAAAATAGAGTGTCTGGTAATGGTGAAGTTTCCCTTATTCTTTAATTTCATTCACTGGGCTTCAGAAACGTGTTTGTGAGATATTTTTGTTAAAAGTGCCTTTCGTGTGTGTATTGTCGGGATGTAATGGAAACTCCGGGACATGGTTCAAGTTTTTAGCTTTTCAAAAGATCCTGAGTTGAAGAAGAAGTGCATTTGGGCGATAAGAAGAAAACATTTCACCCCTACGAAAAACTGTGAGGTATGTACTCTTTCTCGCTGTAATTATTTGGATGTAATTTTAAGTTAGAAGTGGCTTCAGGATGTTGATGCATCAACATCCCGAACTATTCAGTACTGAAGTACTATAGTACTAAAAATGGTGATTCAAAATATTGTAGCAGCAATTCTTTTGAAAATTCTTGCATTTTAGTTGTCTTTTTTGTATTAATTCATTCGGTAAACGTGTGGTTAAAGGAGAAACTAGGAATAAGCTGCCAAGTTTATAGGTTCGAATATTGCTTCTTAGCTTGCCCTATGGTGTATTACACGTCGGCTTTCATCATTTCAAATTATCTTATGCTATAGTTTAAAACAATAAAAATATCAGGCATAAAAATATTTACTATATTTACGAGCCTAGTAATTTGATTTCTCATGCAGAAATACCAAAATTTGGAAATGATTTGACCTAATAAGTTACATGGTATTTTATTATTTATTAATTTTAGGTGGGTGAGCTTCACATCGCACCTTGTGATATCAGAAAATAATCTGTGGCCTTGGACGAGAAGACGAGGAGAAAATTCTTGCTGAATTGGAGGTGCCCAGATTGGAGGAAGGTACCATTGCTTCACTGTTACCTGTCGCCAAGAAGACAGACATTGTGGCAGAAGTGACATATTTGTGGATGTGGACTTGATTTGTGCAAGTTGGTGCAGTGATAGTGGACGTTCATCGGAGAAAGTATTGACGATAGTTTGTATGTATCGACCAGTCCTCTTTTAAATAATTTTCTATTCGAAAGAGAATAAGAGTAATTGTTTCGCTAAATTAGATGTGGGATAGAAGAGAAAATTGGAAATATTATTGTGGTTGACAATAGAAAATACATAATATATGTATTGTATTTCTGTGGGTTTTTTCTTTCCTGCCTCTTTAAAATTTCTTGCGGTGGTGACTTCATGCAAAGTAAGTATAAAATCGGAGGTGTGATCTAAGAGATAACATGTTTTATTTTACAAGTGTTTATGCTGGTGATTTGGCAGGACTTTCATATTTTTAATAGGGTGATACATTTACTGCAGTGACCTAGGGACTTTTACTCATCCCAAATAATTTTTCAAATACTTTAGCGCCTGATATGGGTAAGTTTTAGTAGCTGAGACTGAACTATACGTTAATTTTTGCTTGCATTTTGATGAATTCGATCATACTAATAGCAGATGTGTCAGCAATCCTGTTTCATCGGCAATTTTTATTTAAAAATTTTATTTCGTCAGGCTTTAGGGTAAGCTTTTTAATGCTCGTGGGCTATGTGATGTCTTATTTAGTGTCAAAATTAATAAGAATTTACTCTCATTAACATCTCAAGGTTTCCTAGTAAGTACGAGCCACTTCCCTTACAGAAATTTAATACTGATCAGTATTAAAAATTTCAGTATTAAAATTACTGCCAGTGATTAATTGACGAGTGATTTTAATACTGACCAGTGATTTTAATACTGACCGGTGATTTTAATACTGACCGGTGATTTTAATACTGACCAGTGATTTTAATACTGGCCAGTGATTTTAATACTGACCAGTGATTTTAATACTGGCCAGTGATTTTAATACTGACCAGTGATTTTAATACTGACCAGTGATTTTAATACTGGCCAGTGATTTCAATGCTGATTGTGAAGGGGCACTTATATAATAACTAGTCCTCCTTCTACTATAAGGGGAGGGGAAGGAGGGAGGGTCACACCAAGGCTAGTCACTGTCGGTGGAATTGCATGCCACCGGGGTGAAGGGGGAGATTGGTGAGCTGTCGCTATTAACGCAAGGGCCATTGGGACGACATCGTCATATGACAAGGCAGGGTTGAAGGCCACACACATGCCTCCTTGAGCTCACGGAAAATAGAGACGGGGGGGAAAAATGGGACCAGACTCATTAACTCACAAGAAGGAAAACCACACAAGTAAACCAATTGGTCAAATTTGGGGTAACCCTCTCGATTGATGTGACTAACCAAGACATGTTACAATATATTTTAAACATATGTACTTTAGGCTAAAGAAAATACAGAAAATTATGGACTGAAAATTTATTGCCTATTTAGACATTAGAGATATAAGGTTTCCTCTCATTTCGTCCTCTTCTTCCAGGCAGTTGATTCGTTATTTAATTTGGCTTTCATTGCTGCTTGGATAGCCTTAACCTCACTGATCATAGCAGGAGTTATACTTAATTGGCCCATAATGAATTCTGCAGAGTAAAGAATGAGAAAAAATAAGGCCAAGTACATAGCATTAAACTTTCATAAGGATACTATTAAAGAAGAATAGATTTACCTTCAACTGATTTCCTGACATCCACATTGAGAAGAACTTTATTGCTTTTAGTGTCCTCTCCCTTTTTCTTATTTAAATTGCATTCTCCTCCTGCTATACTGCTCTTGGCCATTTCCTCCTTAGAAAATACTACGGCCATGATGTTGGAGGTGAAAAAGGAAATGCCGCGAGACTTGTCAACTCTGGCCACTCTTTCCTTTTCCACAAGTCGGCCACCAAAGTTCATGAAGCCCTGAAATTTTAGTTAGCTTTAATAAAATTAAACTTATTAAAAAACTATGTTAAATTGTGAACAGAATAACTTAACTTCCTTAAAGGAATCCTCAACATTTTAATCTATAATTAGTTGAAAAATTACAGTACATATTAATGAGTCTTGGCACAGATTGAGAGCATGTTAATCAATTAAGAATGATTAATTTACTTACCTTATTTATTATTCGAGGAACACACCCAAAAAAATGAAAGTTAAGTACACTGGACTTTCCCATAGCTTTTTGCAATAAGTTGACTGAAAGCTCATACCAAGCTTTAGAGGAAGTATTGAGGTAGTTAACCCTTGGCATCCAATTAAACTTAGCTAATCATTGACATCAATCCCTCCTCCTGCTACGAACACCTACTTTTTACCTATGCTATGCACCTATACAGGCTCTAAATTGGAATTATTCTAATGACAGTAACATATTCTCTGTCCTAAAGCTCTATACCAGTAAATTCACAGATAGACATACCCATAGGCGGATCCAGGGGGTGGGCACGGGGGCACGTGCCCCCCCCAGACCCTAAAAAATATGCAAGATTTTTAATACGCTCCCATTATCATTGCATTCGTTTTGTATTACGAGGTATCCTTGTGCCCCACCCAGAACAAAATCCTGGATACGGCCTTGCTTGTGCCCCTCCCAGAAAAAAATCCTGGATCCGCCCCTGGACATACCCTCATTAACAATAATTCAGCATAGGAAACTATGAATAGATTAAGTCATTCCTTATAACTATGCACCTTATCATAAAAGCTTGGTGAAGGTAGTGTTTGTGCAAAATTTCAGATAAGCTTATTATTAAAATGAAAAACAGAAATGATAAAAAGCTCATACTTCTTCATCGCCTATGTCATGCTGAGGATCACCCGAAACACTGGACTGGCTGACGCTCGCAGGAGCATTGGTGGTTGTACATTGATTGTTGATTAAACTGCCAGAGCTGCTACAGGAGCTACTGTTACCAGTTCTGTTAGCCTTTCTTGAAGTGGAGGCAGCATTGGTCAATGATACCATATCACCTTTCAGCTTAAGCATCATTTCCCGTACAGCAGTAGAATTTTCTAATACTTTTTCTAAATCTGTAAATTAAGACAAGCAACAATTAAATGCTGATAACATTGCTCCCATAAACAAAATGACATTAATATCACCAATAGTATATAGTTTGGTGGAACACATTACCTTCACTCACACAACGCAAGGCTCTTAGTCTAGCATTGTCTTGACGGAGCTTCTTGTTCTCCTCTTGGAGAATAGATATTTTCTGCAATAACCTTGATTTAGAACTATTTTCAAAATCCGAGCTGTCATCATCATCATCATCATCAGAAATCTGTAAATATTGCAGTTATACAGGTAAAGATATTGAACTTTATGGATTGGAGAATAATAGAAAACTATAGATCCATAAGCTTAGCATATTACCACATCAGACCGTAAAAGGTGATCCAATGGCAAGTCACGGATTCTATTTGCCACCTCATTATTTGTGGTCTTCACAACAACATTCATGGCTTTCCTAGATTTAGGATTAGAGCTGCATTGCCGTTTCTTTTGTTTTCCCCCTCCATCTATGGTGTCATTGTTCTAAAAAAGAAAAAAATTAAACAATAAGAGTTATTTCATTTTTCCTTAATTTTCTTCATAAAAACAATGTGACTCTGCAGTAACACAGGTATTGAAAAGAAAACAAATTATGAGGGAAATTGTGATCAAAATCTCAACACTCAACATTTTCAATTAATTGAAATTAACTAGTTTCACTAACTGAGCTTAAAATGTTGACTACTTTTAACTCCCAACATCAATATGAGTTGAATTTTGTCTTTTAAATATCAACACCATTCAGCTCACTTCGTGGTTAATACGGAAATAAGATTATTTTACTATTCCCTTAAAATTTGCTCAGTTAAAACTTGTCCACATAGATCACCAAATCAATTCAGTCATCAGTGAGCTCTCCGCACCCCTCCTCTATGAATATGAATTAATGGATAAAAAGAGGACTGCATATTTCAATTATCACGAGGAAAAATAGCATGAAAAAGCAATCAGTGGAGCTTTTAACGATAATACACAAACAAAAAATCGCAATTTCCTCTACCTCTTCTTCCGTGGTACTCATTTCCCCTTCACTGCTGCTGATCATCTTCGCGCATAACTGCCGCCTTTCCTTTTTAGTGGGATTCGGTACACCGAATTTTTTTATACTACTGGCCTGCCGGCACATGTCAGTCCATTCTGGAATAGAAGTGCCGGTGCAACATATTTCAATTATACGTTACAAGTTCTAGAAAACTGCTTAGGCCACAGTGAAGGGTGTAATGCAAGGAGATTTCAGCATAGTGGAATTCGTACTTACCTCCTACAGCCCGAACTTTCACGACCAAGTCCTGCCAATTTACGCAATTCCTCAGCTTCCGCTCCATTAACTTTGCGCACACGACGTCCACTTCACAAGGCCAACGGATAACAATTTCCGATTCCACTGCCTTCTTCAAATCTAAAGATCTGTCCTTAACCCACGCTTGAAAAGCAACTTGAACAGGTTTCTTCCTCTCGTGTACAAATTGCACCAATAGACATTCTCTGTCCGATAACGGAGTCGCTGGTATTTCACCCTCATGTGACATGATATCGATGGTGATTACAGTTCAGAATAACTAAAAAAAGGCTGAATTCGTAAATTACACCACAGGATGCAGTTACACTGAAATATTTCACCAGCCCTACCACATGGAGCACACGGACATCAAGATAACGGTAATGTGACGAATGAAAGTAAAAAAAGAGGTGCGAAATGAATCTGGATAGGCTTTTGTTCTGGTCCAAGGTCGTTCAAAACGTTCACAAGGTGGAAAAGAGAAAAATATATTATGACCTTTATATTGTTTTGACGGTTTTGACGCAAGTCTGGGCATAATTAAATTATTAATATGGAAGAAATAATTGATGTACAAGAAAGATGATCGAAGTTGAGTTACCACTAAAACTATGTTCCATAGTTCTTAGGTAGTCCGCCATCGTAATTGATCGTAATAACTGGTAATAACCACAGTAGTAAGGCACAATCTCTAGAATATAATCTTTGAGGTACGATGTCGCGTGGACCGTACAAACGGTACTTGAGTGACGTGAACATCAGTATACCGGAGGCTACATTACGAAGACGACTGCAACCACATGAAGATAATGCCTCAGTATCGGATGTTGAGGTTAGTAAGTTCCTAATTCCATCCGTATTGACAGATGGAATATATAACTATTGATGTTTGGCAATGCTTTAATAATTATTTCCCTAAGATGTTCTGGAGTATTTACTTCTATTACTGCTATGCAGGTTCACCCTGGAGAACACCTAAGTGACACCGATAGTGATCCTTCGCTGGAAGACTTGGGAGCTGGCAGTGATTCTGAAATGGGAGATGATGACTGGGAACTTGGTATCAGCCAAAGTAGTTGTAGTAACCAAGATATTGAGATGCTTGAAAATTCTCAGGTTTGTTCCACCAGGATGTCTTTTTGCGATGATGGTTGTGAGGTGGAATCACTACCTGATGTTTTGAATATGGATTCACCGGCTTCTGAGCCTAATGACAGTTTCATTGAGGACAGTGATAGTGGTAGTGATGATGGGGAGTTTAATCCCACAGGTTTGTTTGAAGAAAATGAGGTAAATACCAACAGAGAGGGAACTTCACTCTACGAAGGGAGCAGATTGTCAAGGAAGGAAAGTGAGCTCTTAATTATGAGCTATGCCTTGCGTTTTGGGTTGTCTGACGTAGCCTTAGAACATTTAATTGAACTAGTTGACTGCCACCTACCCACCAGAACTCACGGTTCTCTCCATATGTTTCTGAAAAGATTCGCAACGTTGCCAGAGGTCAGAACTCACTTTTACTGTGGTGACCGGAATTGCCTTAAGCTCATAAAATTTATGAATGGAATGGAAGAGAAAGAGTGTGAGTGTGGATTGAGGTGGTCCATAGATGAACTGAAGGAGAAAGGGAGTTACTTCATTCAAATCCCTTTGCAGGAGCAATTGGCTAAACTGCTGAATGATGTAACTTTTTGTTCTGCATTGCGGTGGGACGTTGATAAAGAAACGGACGTGATTAGTGGCAAAGTGTACAAAAAGTTGAAAGAAAAGAGAGTAATCTGCAAGCCTGACATTACTCTACAGTGGAACACTGATGGCGTGAAGATTTTTAAATCGTCAAAAGTTTCACTCTGGCCAATTCAGGTAGCCGTGAATGAGTTGCCTTTTAAGAAGAGAAGGGAAAACATAATGCTCTGTGGGTTATGGTATGGCCCAAGTAAACCGAACATGAACACTTATCTCCAGCCATTCATTGAGGAGCTGAATGTTTTGCATACTGAAGGCATCCAAATTCAATTGCCGGATGATTTAGAGGTTCGTAACATTAAAGTTCATACAATCCTAGCCTCTGTGGACTCCCAAGCAAGGCCTTTATTGCAAAACTTAAAAACGTTTCGTGGAGCTCAAGGATGCCCTTTCTGTTTGCACGAAGGTGAGGAAATTGCGGTAGGTCGTGGCCAAGCACGAATGTACAGGGGAGATGTAGGACTTCCGAGAACGCAGGAACAGCACCTGCGTGATACACGAGAGGTGCAAAGGACGGGGAAGAGCATAAATGGAATTAAAGGACCCTCGGTGCTTTTGCTTCTGAAAGTTTTCAATATCATTGTGTCCTTCGTCCCAGAATACATGCACTGTGTGCTACTTGGTGTAGTGAAGACTCTGGTGTGTTGGTGGCTTTCTCCCATGAATCAAAGTCAGCCCTTTTACATCGGTAGCAATAAAAAAGGTAAAATAATTGATAATGTCCTTCAGTCTGTGAAACCACCAAGTGAAATCACTAGAACACCTCGCTCATTAAGTGACATAAAATTATGGAAGGCATCAGAGTGGAAAAATTTTTTGTTGTACTATTCTGTAATTTCTTTAAAAGCTGTTAATTTTCCAATGAAATACCTTGACCATTGGTCCCTTTTGGTGTATAGCATTAAAACATTCCTTCAAGAACATATCAGCCCGAAAGAGTTCTCTTTGGCTGAGAAAGCTCTGAGGAAGTTTGTGCTATCAATGGAGGATGTTTACAATACCCCACAATTATTGAAATTTAATTGTCACTTGTTATTGCACATCCCAAAAAGTGTACAAAATTTTGGATCTCTGTGGGGAGTATCAGCCTTCCCTTATGAGCACAACAATGGGGTCCTGGCCCGAATGTTCCAAAGCTCACAAGCAGTACCACATCAAATATGCAAGTCGTATTTAAGGTTACAGGCACTTAGGGAAAAGGCCTCTGAAATTATGGAAACATCTCAATCCAACTGTGCAAAGTTATTATATGGGAAGCTTACTTATGCTAAGCATAGATCAAGTTTATGCGAAAATCATAGTGATTATGTGAGATTGTTTGGTGCTCCAGACATTGTATCCTTGACTTTGGCTCAGAAAGTGACGGTTGAAAATTTAGTTGGTGAGGAAGTATATTGGAACAATGCAATTTCATTCCAGAGATTTATTTATAAAAATGTTCTCTTTCACGTTCAAAGCTATACACGTATGACGAAACGAGTTAATTATGTCGTGCAGCTCCAAAATAAGCAATTGATTTTTATTACGCATGCTCTCAAAGTTAAAACTGTGAGCTCCAATAAAATGACATGCATTATTTTAGGAGTGAAGCTACACCAAACCAATGAAACACTTTTCCGAGAAAAATCAATTGGTATTACTTCCAATGCCTTCCCATATATTTCTGAATTAACTCCTGAATGTATTGCTGTATTTCCAGAAATGTTGTGCAACAAGTGTGTTTTGATTCCATTTGAGAATAAATTATGTATATTTCCTCTGGTTAACTCTTTGGAAAGGGACTAAAAGTACTTAAAATGGTCAATAAATAATGTCATTGTTTTCAATAACTTATGCATCCAGTTATTTGGTGATACACCTATCTCTTCATACAAGTGGGTAATCTAATTTATGACACATCACGAAACATTTTATAGTATATGACATGAAATGCATGATCCAGTTGAGATAAAAGATTTTTGTGACAAAAATGGAGGCAGCATTTTTTTCCTTAGCACCCCAGATTCCAAAATTTTTAATGCTAAATGGTGGCCAGCAGTGAAGTCACTTGCCTAATAATAAATTTCCATAAAATCATTGATGCCAGTATTTTCAATACCGAGATCCACTATTAAAGCCACTCTTCCAGTATTGAAAATACTGGTTGTCAGTGATTTTAATACTGACAAACACTAGAGCCAGTATTTTTAATACTGAGATCCAGTATTAAAGGCACTCTTCCAGTATTGAAAATACTGGTTGTCAGTGATTTTAATACTGAAAATCACCAGAGCCAGTATTTTTAATACTGAGATCCAGTATTAAAGGCACTCTTCCAGTATTGAAAATACTGGTTGTCAGTGATTTTAATACTGAAAATCACTGAATCCAGTATTTTTAATACTGTATTTCAGTATTAAAAATACTGGCCACCAGTATTAATTTTCTGTAAGGGATTAACAATGCTGGATGCTGGGGGTGCGTGAATTAGCCATGAGAATCTCATTTTTCGCAGAGTTATTTAAGTGGCCGAGTAAGTTTTGTAAGTTCTCAATGGGTAAATAATACTATATCATGAATTATAATTACCATGAAAAACTCACAACCGACAAAACTTTGTCGGTCGTGAGTCTTTCATGGTAATTAGAATTCATGATATGGTGTTATTTACCTATTGAGAACTTACAATTCATAATGATTCGTATCAAGGTTCTCGCTACGGTCGGTAGCTATCGATGGTGTTGCGTTCGATACATTTTTCGATCGTGCGAGTTACGATATATCTAATTTTCGACCCAATCGATTGAGATTAGCCTGAGTGCCGTGTTCCTGCGCGCTTCGTATCCAATCGTACGTGCTTAGTAGCGGACATTCACATGCTGCGTACGCGCTTCGTCGACAGGCCGCGAACGGAAATTATCCATTGACGAAAAGCGACGGAGCGGCATAGTATCCCCTTAGTCAATGGGTACTATGTACATACGAATTAGATACGGAGGGTTCTGTGCCGTCTGGGTAAGGTTTCAAAATTAGGAAACCTGTCCATTTTAGGCCGTAAACATTTTAGAAACTTTTCTTTGGATTTTTCTTCTTCTTAAAAAAGAAAAGATTTTAAGTAAAAATATTAATACATTATATATTTATAAATGAAAGTTATAAAATATACTAGTAATACATATATTATAATTAAGAACATTTTTCATAGAGCAATTGTTGCACGACAGATCCGAACGACAGAATACAACGAACACAACTAAAATGCAAGAATTTCCAAATGAATTGCTGCTACAATATTTTAAAACACCACTTTGTCCTGTACATCAACATCATGAAGCCACTTTTAACTAGAAATTACGTCCAAAGAATTTCAGGGAGAAAGGGTACATACCTTAATGTTTTCCGTAGGGGTGAAATTGTCTCTTCTTATCGCCAAAATACACTTCTTCTTCAATCCATGAAGATCTATAGGAAAGGTAAAAACTTGAACTTTGGGTCTAGTCCTGCAGGGGTTTCCTTCGCATACCGGCACCACACACGAGAAAGGCATATTTAACAAAAATGCCTCACAAACAAGTTTCTGAAGCCCACCGAATGAAATTAAAGAATAACGGAAACTTCACTATTCACAAAAACTCTAATTTTCACCAACTTAACCACAAAAATCTAAGGAATATGGTGAAACAACGTAAACCACGTAATCTCCAACGGCGATCCTGGGCGATCCTTCCGCGGGCTCTCTTTCTCGGTGGCTATGGCCCCATCCGCAAAAGAAAATAGTCCCACACCGGATATGAATTTTTTTATCCAGAGTATCCAGAAACGAAATGACTACTGTGTCATATATTAAATCACGAGTTTTTAGGAAATTTGGGCGTATGTGATACAATTTTATCGCTGCATATGAATTTGTCAGTGTACTGTTTAAAACCTTCGTACCGCTTCATACAAACGGGACACGGGGACACTATGGAGATATGGACGCCCGCTGGTGACATTGAATCTTCCAAGTGCCATTGAATGGCTAACATTGATGCATCTCCAAGACTCTTGTTTAAAACGCGATTCATGATCTTTAGAAGCAATTGAACTCTCGAAGGTGGAACATTATTTTTGTCCCCTACTAAGTTCATTTTTGGACTTGAATTTTTGACGCCTCAGTTGAAAAATTTCCAAGTGGCATTGAATGGCTAACATTGATGGATCTCCAAGAATCTTGTTTAAAACGCGATTCATGATCTTTAGAAGCAATTGAACTCTCGAAGGTGGAACATTATTTTGGTCCCCTACTAAGTTGATTTTTGGACTTCAGTTTTTGAGGCCTACTTTGAATTGCTGTTATACAAATTGTATACATTGTGTACAAATTGTATACATTGTATACAAATTGTATACATTGTATACAAATTGTATACAAATTGTATATGCTGTATACAGCATGTGAATTAATACAGTTTATACAATTTGTATACAATGTATACAAATTGTATACAACCTGTATAAACTGTATAGAAATTTTATACGGTTTTATACAATTTTTTCATAGGGGCAGTCAGCGGCGGCGGAACACCAATGGAGTGGACCGACGCACAATATTGGCTTTGACGACGCCTCTCTTTTGTACAAAGAAGGCCGCTACTACCCGAGAATAATCAGGGAGGCAATTGAGATCGCCAAAACAACGAAGAACTTCAACCGTGAAGACGGCTACAATCTCGCCAGCGCGTGGAAAAGGGTCTTCAAAGATCCTGACCAATCAGGGCACACCTCCACAAAAAAGGCGGCAAACGGGGTGTATATAAGATGAACAACTTTCTGCATCGACAGTTCAGTGGACCTGAGGAAGCCAACTGGAACGTTGGCGAAATATTGTCCTACAAAATGGATAAACGCGGAAGAATACCCGAAAAAATCACTAAATATCATCACAATCTCCACGGAAGCCTACTTGAAAACATCAGGTAGACTCATTAAGTGTAACTGTAGAAAGTTTTCTGCATAATGATGCTTCTAGAAGTTTATGACAACAAAATGTAATTTCATTAAAAATTCTTCAATACTAACATCTCCGCCTTGGGAAGAAGTTAAAATTTCTGAGGAGCATTACAAGATCAATTTTTCTCTACCACTCAGGCCACCGTATGACCCTTCCGGGGATGTACACTGCACTGAAGTCAGGTCTCGTACTTGACATGTTACCCATTTCTTTTTAATTTCGAAGGGAATTTTAGTTCTTATACACCACTATTATTTAACATGAATGAGGACACATATATACCAAGACTGTTAATTGCCACGAAAAAAACATTTCGCTTAACCGGGATTCGAACCCAGATCCTCCCGTTTGCCGGTCAGTTATGTTACACAAGTTACGTATTACCAAGTAATTTTTTTTCTAGGCGAATCTTAGTCACAAGGAAAAAGAGATTCTCATATTCAAGTAAAAAGGTGGCTTTGTGGTATAATTAGTAGCATATTTGACCGGTCATCGGGGATATCCGGGTTCGAATTCCAGGTTAACCAAATGATTTTTTCATGCCGAATATCATACTTGGTGTATTTAACTATGCACTCGCGCGCGTGACTGCATACAAAGTTACTTGTTGGATGCAGTACTTTGTATGAGTAAGAGCACAAAACCTTTTGAATGTGACGCTGGAATATACTCTTTCA
This sequence comes from Ischnura elegans, assembly GCF_921293095.1. Taxonomy (NCBI): domain Eukaryota; kingdom Metazoa; phylum Arthropoda; class Insecta; order Odonata; family Coenagrionidae; genus Ischnura; species Ischnura elegans. The sequence goes on along the minus strand of NC_060254.1, from coordinate 106,002,194 downwards.
CAAATTACTCTAACCACTGTACGGTAGATGATAATATTTAGTTTCCGTTCCATGCTTAACAACTTAATTTGATAGAATGATTAATGATTTTCAAACGCTCTACATAAAAGCATATACTTAATTCAACTTACAAATAAAATCCGAAGATTCAAACGCGATTGAGCGGAATTTTTCCATATTGAATGAAACACTTGCAATACGATTATAAGAAAAGTTATTGTGACCTAAATTTCAATGTTATAACAACATCTTCAACGTACAAATGGTGTGTGATTCATTCAATGTATCTTCTTGGGACTAAGCTATGTCTGATTACGAACTAATGAATTCGACTTTGCCAACATTTGGCCCGCTTTAATTTCGTAGGGGATAATTTATTTATAAGGCCTTTACTAATTTCTTTGAAAAACTACGAGAAATATTTCTCCTTCCATTAATTATGTAAGAGATAAGGGGCATACGATCGAAGTTTAGGGAAAAAGGTCCCGTCCTAAATAAAAGGAAAATTATGGTAAAGCTAGAGACTAAGCCGGTAGATTCCGTAGTGGTACACGTTAACGCATACCTACGACGGACTACTATAGGATGAAGAAGTTTAAGGCGTCTATGAAGATAGCAGTAATCAAACAGGTAAGGGGTGAAGAAAACCTTATAATTTTAGGTGATTAGAAGGAGAAGGCTTTGAGTGTCAATATTAACGGAGAAAAAAACTATGCTATGATTCGCTGACGGCATAGCAGTCATAGCCGAGACAGAGAAGAATATTAGTATGCAGAAAAAGAGAGGAGGCTAGGACAAACATTAAGCTAAGAAATAAAAAACTATGAGATGTGAAAGCGTATTCTTACCTGGGAAGCCGAACTACGAACGATGGACGAAGCAAGACAGAAATGGTCAGTAGATTAACGCTGCCGAAGATGGCTTACTACAAAAAGGTGGATCTTCTTACATCTGATAATGCAAGCATAGATGTAAGGAAAAAATACATCATATGCTACATAGGGAGTATGATTCTCTAAGGAAGTGAGGCTTGGACGTTGATAGCAGCAGAGAAGTCAAAGAGTGGAAGCATTCGAAATGTGTTGCTACCGAAGAATGATGAAAATAAAATTGATCGAACGTGTAAGTAATGAAGGAGTGCTAAGAAAGTGGGAATAAAAATAAGTCTTCTAAAAGCCTTAACCCTTAAAGGACCAAGCTTTTTCCGGTTACACCGTGGCCCAAGGGAGGGTCAAAAAATGTCCACTTATATTTTTTCGTTTTAACTAACCATGAATCAGAATAAATCTTCAACAATTCTGTTTTTACATTGTTAAAACATTTTAAAAGTTGTTTATCCAGCTGAAAGTCATAAAATCGCAATAAGACTATTGAAATTTTCAAATCTTTTTAAACTGATCATAAACGAAATTATGATAAAACTTCTTCACAGAGGTTCCGGATTTCATGCTCTTATTTGAAAATAAAGTTTCTAAATCACCGATAACTGTGCATCTAAAATAACAATAAGGCATAGTATTTCAAATTTAAGTCAATTTTCAGCAACCGTACTCCAGGACAACAATTTTATAATTATTTAAAATATCCTAAAATTTTCCACTCCGTTTTCTGTTACCTAATTAAATTAAGAAAGAAGAACTTTGTACTTTCACATTAATATTTATTCACGACCATGGTTTCAACGTTAGACGTCATCCCCAGAGGATGACGTCTAACGTTGAAACCATGGTCGTGAATAAATATTAATGTGAAAGTACAAAGTTCTTCTTTCTTAATTTAATTATGAATCGCTTTCACCAAGTTACGCCTCAAACAATTAATTTTTTCTGTTACCTAATTTAAAAGTACATGGTAAATCATAATACGTCTCCTATTAAAAAAAATTATGTTCTATATTGTTCGTAGTATTTATTTATCAATAACCATTTCATTCCGATAAAGTTATAAAATTTTTAACATTAGCAATCACTAATGAATTATCAACTCTAATCTTCTGATAAGGCAGCATTATTGCCTGTATTGTATGCGTTAGTTTTTATGCCATGTTTACCGCAAATATAACTGTTACATATATTACATATAATCATAGTTTTTTATAATTTGTTAGGTTTTTCTCTTTTTGATGTGAGTGCGTTGCTGCACGCGTGGAAACTTCCTGTGCCAATTACTTTGACAGCAACATATGACGGCTGTATTTTTCTATCCGCGACCCCTTCCATCATCAATAAAATGTGGTTCTGTAAACCTATTTTCTTTTCCAACTAATACTGTATTGTGGCCGCACAAGTTCAAGGCCCAACAAATATGCCTAAATGATGTCTCCTTTTAATTTTTTTGATATTTTACTGAGGAAAATGGGTATAAAAAGAGAGAATCCATTTAGGGCAGCAATGTCGATTAGTGCAAAGAAGACAGATTGGCCAACTTCTTGTACATCTTTTGGTGGAATACTTTCATAGCATCTGATCAATAACATCAACTCCTCCTTTGGTGTTGTAGTAGAGCAAATTTACGTCACATTTATTTTTGAAACAATTACTGACATTTATATATCAGATATGAATAGATTTCATTATGCTGTATGGATAGAGAAACGCTATTTTTCTTAGGCTTCTCTTTGGTGATGAATGATAAGAGTCACCGGTGGACTCCCAGATCTCGGGTCTGTAAGTTCAAACAAACTTGAAAAAATCTTGTGACTAGCTGTTCCCTTCGATTGTTCAGGAATACGTTTTCTGTTACTCTACATAGTTCCAACCATAGTCAATCCATAAAGTTCTTCTGCTGGCTCCACAGAATTATAGTATCTACCCATTGACATATTTCCCCCGGAATTCTTGATTGGGACCACCAGGCGTTCACTATTTCGTTTGAACCTCTGCTTTTTGATGGTTCATTATTTTCTGAGGCAACAATTTCCATGTTGAGCACATACCTCTCATAACAGTTGGTGAACATTCTTATAAGTATCCCATACTACCCTGGTTATTGTTTCATGAATACTATAAATCTACACCTTCCCCTAAACAATGACAATATTTCATCAACTAACATATCGGGTTCACAAATGTAATATTTGGGTTATATCGCATTGACCATTTGGAATACCGAAAAATAAGCGCAACTTTGTCTTTTCATCTTTGTCTTTCCCTGAGTAGACTTTTCATCAAATAAGGCAATAGTTCCTGAAATCCGTTTCAACTCTTCGTAGCATAGGAGGACCTTCCAAATCTATGTAACCACCACCCAGATAGCACAAAGTAAGTGAGTTAACCGTTTCTTATGGTTTTCTTACGGAAAAAATTGATAAGCAGCTTATCGTAAGCTAAGGGACTTATATAAGGCAAGGGTAAGACGTTAGGGGCGTTTAGGTAAGGAATGCCGTCAAATATCCTCAGGCAATGTAAGTCACTTCTGTTGGAGCGCCAAAGGCGGCTGAACAGCGTACTACACATGCTACGCGGCTCATCTTGACATGAATTTAAAGGCTATTGGGGAAATTTAGCGAGTTTTTAGAAGGGCTGAACAACTGATAACAGATTTTCCCGTAAATAGAAAAAAATTAATAACTGCAAGCAACCGGCTAGTGAAGATATAAAGCATAGTACAAGTACTCTATCCATGCGGCGGAAAGAAAAAAAATAACGCCAGGAAGGATCCGAACGTGCGATCCTCGGAACCGAAGTACTACTCGCTAACCACTACACCACGGCGGTTGTTGAAAATGGGTGGCGTAGTTACTACTTAAATATCCAATTATGTAAAAAAAACTTGTTTGGCATGTGCATGAAAAACTGAATTTATTCAAGGTCCATACATTTTAACATTTATGAATTTTAAATTATGGTTTGATAACCCGACGACTACATAACGTATATTAGATGTTCCTTCCGGCATTTTTATATTATTCTACGTTGGTATTCTTGTGAAATTGTGTTTTTCTTACGACCTTCGTTAAGCTATCAGTTCATAAATGTGAATGATTTTCAAATTATGGCGGTATGATGTTATTTCTCCTCATAATATAGAAGCGCCAATAATAAAAACATTGTTTTAATGCATAAAGGCCTTAATTAACACTCTGTAACGATGGGATAATAACAGCATCTACGGAAGTGCTGAAAGTTTGGCATCCATTTTGCCATGGCCGTAAGAAACCCATAACAAGCTTACTTGAGAAGCGACTTCCTTATTTCTTCCTTTCACCTTATCTCAATGACTTATAATGTGCTAGCTGGGCAATCATGCAATTCTAACTTGCTATCACCGTTTGCACCGAGCAGTATCAAAACTCCTATCTTAACAATCCTACGAAGGATTTTAGTTCTACCGTATCATTTTTAGACTTCGAGCTCGTTCTGCTTCTTCATTTGTATGCAGTCAAATCATGTCAAGAATTTCAGGGTTGAAATTTTTTCAGATGACTTGCGCATATCCTTTTCCTTACCAGCAGGTAGTAAACATTGCTTTTTCCGCAATATATTTTGAATGGTTCACCTAGTCACGCGAGGATCACTCAGGTTTTTCCTTGCCATTTTTGCAACGTACTCGATATCTTCCTAGCTGCCTTTTTTTCCTGCAAAAGCCACTTCCTTCACCTGCCTTACTTCATTATTTGAATTGATTTCACTAACATGGACTACAGTTTCACTCAATTCTTCATTACTGACTTATTCTGTGTCACTTGTGATTTTCAATTCTCATTACACGTCACTCTCAGTCAAGTAGATAAGCAGATAGGAAAAATTTTCAAAGATATAAACCCTTTCACTCAAAAACCACCGCATAGTAGCTCTAGATGTCAACATGAGGACCAAAATTTCACAGGAGCTTTGCTGACAGCATGCCATGCATCGTAAATGCTCACCGTATGATAGGTAATTTTGGGATTGTATCCTGATTGTATAAATTGCATTATATTGTATACAGATTGCATCTTGAATGGCGAGAGTTCAAATCACGCAACAGCTGAGGGTGAGGGTGAAGGTATTGAGTAAATTAGCCGGTGTGTCATAAATTTAAAAACACTAATATCACGGTAAGAAAGAGGGCTAGTTCTTGTTGCCCTCATGCATTCGCATCAATGGCATTCCAGTTTGACATGAAGGTAAAATACTTCGAATTCTTGCGAGTCTGATTAGATAGGTAACCAAAGTGTTTCCGGGATATGAAAAAATTCATTTTTTTTAATAGATGCTTCATGAATGGCTGGATAGAGCTCTTTGCGCCCTTTACTGTTCATGAATGAATAAAATAAATACAGTGAAAAGGTTTTTGTGAAAGTATTATAGAGGGAATGACTTCAATATTCAACATTACAGAAGGGTATTCAGAACCTTTTTTTCGATATAATGTATCAGTTTATAATTCTGCCAAGCAGAGCCTATAAGAGCAAGCAAGGTGAATAGAAACAGAGTATTTATTTTAAACATGCAGTTCAAATTTTTTAAAGAAAATTAATCAATATGTAAGATAAATACATAGAAAACTATTTTTACGAATTCTGATTTCTTAGAATAGAATAGTAATTGAAACTATGTAAAGTAGAAATTTGTGAAATAAAATCAAAGTAATTACATCCTATAGTTTAAATACATAAATGCAATATGTAGCCTATTGTTGAATTAAATTAAACGTTAATACATAATTTAAACTAATTAAGTTATAAATTATAATGCCAAACAAAACTATTTGCCCCATTACACGATTCCATTCGGTCGAAAAATATGTCACAGGTTGGACCAAGGGAGGGTTACTTTGTGTCCACCGCGTATTTACGCTCTCATAACGTTGTATGAACAAAATTTTCCATATACATCAAGATGTATTTATCTTTTTAAACCTATATTTGACAATATAACGAAGTTATAAATCTTTATTGGGTGAATAAGTACTTAAAATATTGAAAAAATGAAAAGGTGGACATTTTTTAGCCCTCCCTTGGTCCTCTAAGGGTTAAGCAGAAGACGGGAATAGTTCTTGTCCACATTATGAGACATGATGGCCTGATTAAACGATCATAGAAGGAAAGTTGGAAGGAAAGAATGGCAAGGGACGGTCCCGAATGAGTTACATTGGACAGGCTATAATTAAGGATGCAAAAGGGAAGAAATATGTCACCATGAAGAGGCTAGCGGATAGGAGAGAGGAATTGACAGCTACGTCAAATCAATCTTAGGATTGTTGACTAATAGTTATGATTTCATACCTATAATCCCTTGGTACCTAGAAGAGCAGAAATATTCAGAAGCTCCAACAACGTTAACTATTGCCCAAACGTAGCAGGATGGATTTTGTCAACACATTGGCATTAATATCTACAATTGGAATAAGAGAGAGATTCTTCTGTGGGACAATATTGGATGTAATTTTTTATTCAACGTCCAAGAGACAGCGGCAGAAATTTATTCGAAGGTCACAATTGCTCATATCAATGACGAAACGGCGACACTGATTGAAAGATTGAACACTAATCCGACGTAAATATATCCGTGTGAAAAGGGTAGATATTATTGGACACTTAAATACGCCGATATAATCTGCAATTAAGATTTTATTCGGTTATAAACAGTTTGATATTTAATCAGAATAAATATAGCTTATATTCATATTTATCGAGAGGAATTTACATGATTTCTATGCTCAGATTTAATTTTTTTAAATAACACGCGTAAATTTTCCATGTCTTTTTTTCTGCCGCGTAAAATATCCTCCTTGAACTACAGAAGGGGTGAAGTAAATAGAGGGCGTGAACAAACAAATTGGAAATCCGAAAATTATTACAGCCAAAACTGGCAGCGAACTAATATTTAGACGACGGATATTTATATGTGTATAAATTAACCCCGCTAAATCAACAAGGATCGAAACAATCAATTCTAATCCGTGGCAATAAAAATTCACGCAGAAAAAAAAAATACCCGCATGAAAATTACCGGCCACCGCGACTCCATGTAGATAATTTCAGTGAAAATACTTTTACTAATTTGAAAATACGGCACTTTATTGATTCTTAGAACAGTTTACATATTTGCAATGAAATGAATTATAATATATATATATGCACAGCCGCATGCTTTTCCTCACAACAATGCCCTCAGAAGACGATAGCCGCACGTTGCTAGGAGTGCGTTAATATGCCTTTAATCCTTGTAAAAGGTACTCGTAGCAACAGTGCATACGCATAAAAACGCCAGTTTTTTGAGGAAACAGTTTTCAATATGGGTAATACCATATGTAAGTAACAAAACAACTTCTAAACTTTATTATATCGTGTAATACGCCCTTAAGAATATATATTTTTCCCATATTTTGTTCAAATACATCCCACAGAGATAGCTGCTTAGCAACCAGGATCTGGTTCTCTCAAAAATAATTTTATGTCCAGGAAATTCGCATTTTCTTTGGTTTTCGGGTAAATTTACTCAAAGAAGAGATTGCTAGAGCCCCGTATGAAGGTGTTATTTCCCAGCCTCAATTTTCCTGGCGGAAATTTATCGTAGTCATGAATTATTTAATCGATTTCCTTTCCGGTAAGTCTCCAGCAATTCCGTTGCATTGTATTACTCCTTCAAAGTCAAAAACGGGACATGAAGATCATATTTATCATGAATCGAACATGTAATCGATGCATATAATGATTTTTTGTGGCGTTTGCTGGGAATTTTTTCTCCGGTCGATGAGATATCTAGATAAACACATTCCTTTGCAAACATCTTCCCAATAATTTCTATGTGAAGGCATATTAATGAACGACTTGCTAGAATAACGGATACAAATAGTTTTTTAAACTCACACTGACAATAAGCCATATTAGCCCCTCTTTAGGAAAACACTGAAGTAGTACTCTAGTAGTAGTATTTTAGAGCTATGGAATTTTTGTAAGTTAGTACGGAGTCGTAACTGGATTGATTCCCAAGTGAAGTAGATGGGTCCTTGGCATTGCAAGGGTGCAATAGAGCCTTGATAACCTCACTAGGTGTTACACATATAAGACACTTAGGGTCCCTAATGCCCAACTGTTCACTTAGATTCCCCATGAGGAACCCAGGTGAATGCTTCTTCTCCAATTCTTCTAATTATACAATCAAATTAAACGATCTTTCTCTATCCTGCATAGTCTACAAGTGTCATTAACTAATCCATTTTGATAGCAAAATCTATGGGGTGGGAATGAAATGGGCCCAAATTTATTTGTGATCAAGAAGGATTCCTCTCTATAATAGGCAGATGCCTAGGACGCAAAGAGGTGGAGGAATTGGCTGCCGAGGGCCCTATCCCGGAGGAGTTGGAGACTTCAGGGGCTGACGTGGCATTGCCGCAAACAGCGACGTCAGATGAAACTGCAGAGATGCCGATAGCCACGTCCCCATTGCCCCCGGAGGAGGGCCGCCCTTCACCAACCGCCTCTCCTCCTCCGGGAGAAGAAGGCCTAGTAGAAGACCCATGGGAAGACCTCAATGTTGAACGACAGGGCCCTGCCAGGGGGGTGGAAGACTTTCCAGGGCCCCACCTCCACCGTCCCTCAGTTGAAGAATTCATGCAACAGTATAACAACATAATTCTGGATATAGCGTCTATTACAAATGAAATTGACTGGATGGTGGGGGTTATAGAGAGACGGATTGAAGATCTTGTCCGCCAGGCCCTGGGACAGAGAGCGTCGCGGAACCATCCCGATGGGGACGGGAGGTTTTACCGCCATCAAGACCACCTGTGACCCGCGGCGAGGCCCAAAGTCCCACCTCAAGAGGTAAGTGAATGTATCGTATGTTTGTATGCCTAGAAGTATTGGTGTGGACATAAACTAGAGAGATTTCCACCTCATGCAAATGCCAACAGGATTGAAATGGTAGACTCCCAGATGTTTTGATTCCTCTCAATGTAAAGGAGTGCCTCCCCCTGCAATCTGGATCCATTCCTGCCACCATTCAAACATGAGTGATATTCTGCCTCTTAACTTGCCTAATAGGATAGGAGAATCACGGATCATTGGACTGCTTTCCTTTTTCTATAGCTGGGAAGATTGCTCATTAACTGATTCTGGAAGTAACATTCATTTGGATGTACTTTATTTCCATTGAAAATTCAATTTCCATGGCACTTATCACTTTTAAACAAGGAGAAGTAACAGGATTTTAATCAAATTAATTCATAATTAATTAAATTACATTTCTATTGCCACACTGATATTGAAGCTGAGGTTAACGACACTGTACATAGTTTCAGGCTGCTGCAAAGCTCCTTCAAGCACTCAGAGTAGTCTGTGCAAACTCACATTTGAATATAATTAGTTATGAATCAATGATGATAGCAATAGTATCAGCTACGAGACTACGTGCTCGTTTCCAGACTTTGCTCACATCGCATATACTTTGACTCCAATTTTGCTAGTTCCGTCACATCCTTGACCTTGGGTGCAATTAGCCTTGTATGCCAGCTATCCAAGTTTTACTGGTCTGGCCCTGATAGGAAAATTGGATGTGTGGTTTTCAACAAATTATTGAAAACAATAGTACCTTGCTGTGGGATAATCTATTCCCATGGTGGTATTGATATTGGCAAACACTGACCCCTATGTAATTATCACTTATGTCTCCCATAGTACATTTCTGAATACAAGAATTCTCCCCTATGAACACCCTTATTCTAAAAAATGTAAAGTTCTCTTGGAAAAACTTGTAATAATCTTGGATAATAGTGGTTATTACATTAAAAACACACAACATTAGGTCTAGAATAACATTTTTTCTGTTATCTTAAGATGTAACACAGTTCTAATTTTCATCAATAAATGAGGTTTATCTACAATTATATGCCTTCACTATTTCAGGGCCATAACATCAAGGACAACTCCCTGGCATGTCGGCGGCCAACCACCCAGAGGTATATGACATTTTCAAGGTTTTCCATTGGAATTGCTGTACCTTAATTCCTAGAATAAGTATTGATCCCTCACTCTTAGATTGTAACAACATTGAAATACTTTCTACCATTCTAATCATTCCACCGCAATTCAATTGAGAATTAAACTCAATACTCAATTGAGCATCCCCTATTCCAGTGGCGCAGCGTGGGGGATAAAACCCCTCCAGAGCTCAGAGAAATTTTTAAGTTTAATCCATTTTACTTAATGGATTTGTATTACTTATAGAATAGTATTAGGATTAATCACATATCCCTCAGAAAACCGTAATGGTCGCCATTTTACACCATTAATCTTAAGGCGGTTATGCAATACCCCCACGCCCCAAAGTATTATAGTTGCGCCTAAACCCACCCCCCAGCCTTTGTCCTTAGCTGCGCCCCTGCCCTATTCCTCCTATAAAAGGTAAGAAGGGATTTTATAAATCTAGCTAACCATCTTCTACATATATTTAGAAGTGGATGTCTATTTGTCTGTCTGCTATGCGCATTACCATGGCTGCACAGATTGCTACCCAAGTTAGTACACAAGTACTTCTCATCCTACCAAAACGCCTAGTTCCTCTTCTTGTTGTATCCCACCTGTCCTTTTTCTTGTTGTTTTTGCATTAGCTTGTTTTATGTCACATGTACGACATCATGCAATTTCTGTGGCTGGTCATCCTGCCGCGTAGGCACACCTCTTGACACGCCCTAAGTGAAAACATGACACAAAGGATACTATAATAAACCCATTTAAATGCACTCGGCGCAAACCTTTTAGCTGAGTTATGCGTTCACAAGACATTTTTTGCCTACTCATGTACGTAAATGCATTACAATCAACATTGTGGAGTGGGATAAAAGCAGATCCCATAAGGGGAGGGTCGGGCTTAATTACGGTGCAGTGGCCCTAAGGTCTCCCTAAGTTGGGTCTCTGGCAGGGCCAGAATGCATACGACCACAGCTATCTCACCAGTCACCTTCCTTCCCCCATGTCAGCTATAGCCGGCATCAGGTCGTTTGCGTATGAAAATGCTCGTCGATTCAACCCGACGTTTGGCATCAAAGGAAATAGGGATGGGTGAACACAAGGAAACTAGCGAACACAACTATAAAGCCTGTAGATCCAGACTTTGAGACTTTGAGGCTTGTATGCTTTATAATCTGCAAACACCCTAAAATCCATCAAATCCCCAAAATTGGAGCACTCAAATATTGTAATGCGGAATTGATTGGATTCGGAAAAGAACAAGAATGCTTGTGGATAGCACTCTTATCTTTGTTACGGTCAAAATATAAATGACTTGTACATCAATACCAGGGCCCGCACAAGGGAAAACACAGAGCAAACTGCTGTTGTGTTGCCCTACTAAGGGGGGTTTGGTATGGAATACCCCTCAATTACGTATACCAATTAAGTGGTCCGGGGAAAGGGGTACAGCTAGGAATTAAGGACAGGGGAATTTTAGAGGGGACAATCAATGCTGTGGGATCAGGATGGTATGGAATGCCTGCCATTGTAAGCCGGTGGTGCTGGGACCTCCCCCAGAAAATTTTAAGATATGTAAATGGTTCAAAATGGTGAGGTTTACAGCTTTCTCAGGGATATTCTATCGATCCTTACACTTTTCCATAATTAATATCAATGCAATTAAGTAAGTAAAATGAAATGAATTAAAAAATTTCTCTGAATTCGGGGCGGAAGGGGTCTATCCTCCAAAGCCTGACCCCTCCCTGCGCCATTGTGTAGCATCACCTCTTTTGTGTATAATGCAGTGTACATTTTTTGTTAAAAAGAAATACCAGAGAGCATTTTCGGAGGTAAGAAGAACATTTTAATCCAAATAGTTTAATAGACTTATATTTTTCAAGAACCAACATAATATGAGTGGCAGTGATATATTTTTATTATATACAGTAAAACTTTGATTTTACGCAGTTGGAGGGACCGAAATATGGGCACTGTGTAAAATCAAAGTGTGTAAAATCAAGTGTTGGTATTGAGGAGGAGTATAGTTTTCAGGATAACACTAGCTCATTATTGCTCGGAAAATGAAGCCTAATAATCTTATTTACTCAAAAGCAACACCAAAGATGACGTGTTACCTTAAGAGAAACAACTTTGCATTCCTGAACAGTGTTTCCCATGGTTGAACAAAATGGTTGAAATGCCAGCATTTCTGGCACTAAGATTACTTCTGTTACCCAGGAGAAATTTCGGAATGGTGATACTAAATGGTCGCAGAGAAGCTAATTTTCGAAAATATTCTCATTAAAAGCAGTTTTCAGGATATCCGTGTAACCACCAGCAGACAAACAAAGATTGGAGATTGAAAAAATGAGATACCTGAGGATAGTCATCCAAATTAACCCCATTAACAGGGAGCAAAATTTTGCTAATACATCACAAAGGCTTTACACCCTGTGGGCATGGGTTCAAGTCCTGGCAGTAGCAGAGACTTATCAGAGATGGCCCTATCCCTACTTGAGTCTAATATGGAGGGCACTTCCAGTGCACCACTCTGTCCATCAGATGGGAAGTTAAGTCCTGGTCCCTTTTGAGCTTATCATTACAACCTGGCTAATGCCAACATAGGGTTCCTATCCCCCCAGCCCTCACTTCATGGCGCTAATGACCCCAGTTGTTGGTTACCTCCAAATAGCATACCATAGATAATACGCAGCACACAGGACCCGGGATATTCGGAAATTCAGATTTTTCCGGTGCTTAGATCACTTTTTTTAAGTGAGCTATTAAAATGACCGCGCAACTGCCGTCATGCCGCCCGTGATGAATAAAAAATGACTAATAGTCCTGAAAAATTTTCCTTCTTTATAATTTATACGCATTAAAAAAGCATTTCCCCATGAAATTTTAGCATTAGTAGATTGACTCTTCCGGGAATAGCTTCTCTGTCGGCATTCTTCCGCGAATTCAGCGCCGGGACCTTCGACTCACAAGCCGTGTGACTCAGCTTCACGTAATATTTTGCTTCCCCATATCTGATAACAACACCGGACACTTTTTGTATTTCGATTTAATGGTGCTAAGCCATTCCTGAGTTTAAAGGGACTGCCTTATCACTCACGTCTTGAATTTGACTTCAACGATTACATGACGATTGACGACGCGAGTTATTCTCCGAGGGCATTAACTCCCGTTCCGTTAAAACGCTTGCCACCTAGCGGAGTTAAGCTAATAGCTATTCAAGTTCCAACCATGTTTAACTTAAACCGTCTGACAATGAGATACAAGTTGAGTCGGTTCTGATAAGCGCGCAGCGCAAGCAATTTTTCCTCGCCTCCATTTGTCCCGCAGATGTGGGGTTAGCCTGGGAATGAGACAACGCATGCTGCTTTTACCATCGTGTTGAATCACCATCGACTTACGTCCATACTAGAAGTACGACTATCTTTTTTGGATCACCTTGGAAGCCAAAATTTTGGCACGGGAGTATTTTTAACGACTCATTTCGCCGTTATATTTCGCTGGGGCGACGGAAAACATAGCGTTGGCAAAATTCTAGAAAGCCTTGCGTTGGGGATAGATATTCCGTAGCTCATAATTCTGGATATAAACAGCATCGATCAATAAGTCGAATAATAAACGAAAGGTGATAATGTTAATATCTCCAGCGATCATGTCTTAATCAAAAGTAGTTACGCATACACGGCGATTGCCGTGTGTTTTAGGTTTCGATATCCTTCTACGGCGAATTTGAACTAAGAGCGACATTCGCGTTCGTAATGGAGCCTGAAATATTACTGAGAGGGCTCACGGGGAAGCAATAATTAGATTCGCGATGTATTTAGTTTCACGCTCAACAGCGCGATGTCATTTCAACCGTTCCTGTATTCATTTTTGCAACTCATTGGGACGAAATAATAACCTAACTGCATATTGCTCTAGTCGGATTTTCAAAACAAGCCGAAAGACAACTGCGTAAAATCGAGATTAGCGACCTCTTAGGGGCTGGGGTTATGCTGCGTAAAATCGAAAAACTGCGTAAAATCAAGAAAAGATGTAAAATCGAAGTTTCACCATTGCAATTCCCTATGCTTTCCGGCCGGACTTGAGTGCCGCTGCGTAAAAACGAGACTTGATGTAAAATCGAAGTGCGTAAAATCGAAGTTTTACTGTACATGGATAATAGCCATGAAACTTTATGAGTTTTTTTTCACAAAGTCTACCTTTTCTTCCGCAAAAATAAAAATAAATTTACACCATGAGATAGAATAAAAAATAAAAAATTTTAAAATTGGAAAACAATTTAATTTTGCTGTTTGGGCGTTTGGTTGCCCCCTAGCTACGCCACCCTGGGTAGTTGCCTGGGAAGCCCAGGGTGACGTAGGTCCTGGTAAATGCCACTGTTTAATCTTGTCACTAAAATCTAGGAGAGCAAGTTACATGCAACCATTCCCTGTGAGCGTTATAAAACATACTAGTATATTAGCATATTAGTGCATTGAAGTTTTTGAAGTGAACTTTATTTAAATATTTCCCTGAGATTTTAATACCTCATCTTTAGATACATATATTTGTAAAACCCGTAATGTGACATTCAAAAAGACATTCCAGCCCTCATACTAAGACATAGTTTAGGGATAATAAATGAATAGTTTGAAGTTCAAGATGATTGTGAGTTTTGAAATCTGACCCAAATAAGGTGCTCATAATAAAAAATATCTGCATAGAGTTCCCATCAAGAGTAATTGTGAATGGTCTAGTTGGATAATACATGAGGGGAGCCAAAAATAACGGGAATTGCGCAGTAACTTTTTCATTAATCAATATTTTCTCTATAAATTTTTATCACCTTCCAAGTAATCCTCATTGACTGCAACACATTCATTCATCTAATCGTTACTTCGACACTTCAAAACAATTTTTTAATTCACTAAAATCAATGTTCTTTAGGCCTTTCACCGATTATTGTTTAACTTCATCTACCGGCCCAAAACCTTTTCCGTTCATATCCCTTTTCAGTCTAGGAAGTAGAGAGAGTAACAGGTGGCAATATCTGGTGAAAAGTGGGGGTGAACGATTGGCGTGATGCCTTTTTTTGTCAAAAACCACTTCATGGACATTGCGGTGTGGGCGGCTACATTGTCATGGTGGAAGAACCAATCACCTGTGTGCCAAAGATCAGCCCTTTTTCTCCGGATAGTTTCCCTTAACCTCTGCAAAATACCTATAAAGTTCTTCTATGGTTCGGCAACGATCTTCTTGAACGAGGGAGTGGATTTTTGCAACATTGCCGTCCGTTCTTGATGTTGACGGGTGCCCTTAATGAGGATGGTCATCAATCGACATCTGTCCATTGTTGAGATGCGAAAACCAGTCGTAGACACGTGCTTTACTTAGATTACTATTCCCAAAAGCAGTTTTAAGCATCACTAGAGTTTCTGCGGGAGTTTTCCCCTACAAAAAAAAATAAATAAAATAAACTTCACTGCCGCATGCCCACCCCGCCAGTCAGCCATCACACCTTTTCGCTACATCGGAAAAAGTTGATTAACCAAAAAAATCCCACAGACAAACAGATGCACTCAGAGGCGACCAGGATTCTCACACTGACTCAGAAAATATCACTGCTTGGAACCCTTTACGGGAAAAGCAGATCCCTCTCTCAACCGTTAGGTCCCCTCTCGTAATGTAAACATGTACTAATATGAGAAACACTAACAGGGAAATTCATGCTGTTTTGTTTCACTTGATTTGAATGCAGAAAAAATAACTCCAAATATTGGTATTAACATAGTTTAGTTTTTATGTGCTTTGAAATAACACTGATAATATCTGCAGGGAAATTATTGATTGCAAAGAGTCATTTCTTCAGAAAGCGGCCTCTCTGTAGCACTGCCTGTATTTCACGCCGTGAACGGCGCACTGCTGGGCCACATTGAAATGGGTGTCGTGGTGACCAAGGCGACCGTTAACGGTGCCATCCCGTCAACTGAGCGATTCGATTCATTAAAAGACATCCATACACACGGATAGTTATTTGAAGGCACAAAGTGCTAGCATTTGGGGAAGGGAAGGTAGGAACAGAAAGGACAGGAGGAGAGGGGTTCTCCTTATAAGCGGTCGGATATTCGGATCTCCACTGAGCTTCAATGCAAAAAGAAAGCATTTTTACATTGGCCAAATCTAACATCTATTTCTTCGGGTGAGAAAGCCTCATTCTACTTGTTTTAGGATTGATAAATGGGAAATAATTTTTCCCGTTTCTATGAATCCAATTATTTTGAGTTACATGTACTTATTTCACTGCCTTTCCTGGCCGACTGGCAACAGCTGTAATCAAAACTAAGCGATTTTGTTGTATCTAGCTGCATGTCCTACCTTCCCTCAACACCTGGGTGAGGGGTATCGAAAGGGAACCCACGACATGAAATATTTTGGTCAATTTGTAAGTTATACGGTACTACGGTAATACCGTAATTACCCAGCACTCAGTTTGAAAACACCATTATGAGAGGTTGTGTTTTGCGGTTGGACTGTTATTTATCGTGGTTCCAGCTTTAAATATCGAACGATGGAAACGAATTTTAAAATTCCAAACGCTAGTGCTACTGCTCATACCAGGGTAAGTGAATTCAACTTGGAAGGATTTTTTGTGAAAGACAGAGCACATTTTACTGTGCTAAGTTTGCAATTAAAGAATTTGAACACACAGTCACTCAGTCAAAGAAAGCAAAGGAGGAACTTGTTGTCGCTACTGCTGAAGCATTTTTAAAGGCTTTGTTTAGTGTAGAGAAACTTGACAATCCAAACATTCTGGAATGGCTCTCCAAGTATAGACATATATTAGGGAGTGGGGATTTTCCATTAGCTGATCGTATATGCCAATACTACATACTTGACCATTTCCTTCATTTAGTTTTATCAGAAATTTTGTACAATCGAAATTGTGTTAAAAGTTATGTAAAATGCTTAATAAAAGTATCAGTATTCATGAAACGTGTTCCATAAAATAAATGGCTATAAATGTGGAAAAATTGTAGCATTATAAAACACTGCCAAGATTTTCTATAACACAAAAATCACATGGTTTAAAAATGAATTTTAGCAAAAAATAAAACGTCTTCCACGGACCTCTATTTATAGGCCATTTGGCATAAGCAATTTTTCATACTATTTATAAAAATTCCAGGAGCAATAATATAAGTTATAATGAGGGCCCAGTGAGAAATGGGTGGTGGAATCCACGTGGAACCCACGTGGAATCCACGTTGACTCGTGGATATATGGTGGTGGTGGATATTGAGTGGTTGGACCCACGTGGAATCCACGTTGATTTCAAGTGGATTTGTGGTGATTAGCATAAAATGTTAAACAGAATTTCTAATTTGTGGAACTTAACTCTCTGGTGACATTGCGTCATTTATCATCCTGAAACCACGCTAGTTATGTGAAAATGTATCGCACATTCTATTTTTATATAATTCGTGGAAAGGCAGACATGAGAGCACATGAAAAATCGTAGACACATATATAGAAGGTTTAGATATAGAGTGGTTGAGGTTTTAATGGTTTTAGGACAGTGCCAACTGCTGTTTTAATTTTTCCACCAAATTTCCACGTGGGTTCCACGTTGATTCCACTACCAAAAACACGTGGTATCCACGTTACATCTCCACGTGGATTCCACCACCCATTCCTCACTGGGGGTAGATCATCCATAGTTCAATTTAAGCTGATTTCTAAATAATATCATGTAAATTGATTTTCCAGCCATAGCACGTGACTGGAACGAGTCCACTGCATAATTTGGGGAATGACCCCTGCCCCCAGCCTCTGGCAGATCGTCAAAATGGTATGAGATCTGTTTTTGTTATCATTTTTCTAGGTACACATTTTTTGTAAATCGGTCTCATTTCATGAAAAAAACAAATACATACACTTTCAAAATCATACACCTTTATGGCAGACAAATTCCTCCAGAAACTGATTAATGCTATGATAGCTTTTGTTTACGGGAAAGAGTTTCTAGTTAGAGGTTTTGTAACTCTGAATAACTTAATGACCACCATGCCCCCCTTCTTAGCTTACCCGCCGTGGCAAGCTTTCTTCCTCTAATAACTCATTGTATATATAAGGCCATGCTCTTCCTGTACCCTTTATTAATAACTTTTCAATTTTTAATATTTTTTAATATTGATTTTGTGAATATGGATGCAAGATTTTTATTCAAATTGGTGAAAGATTCTTTTTGTATTTGAATAACTTAAAGTTGTGGATTTGACCAATCACCCATTTTTACCTTTTTTGAGATGATAGCAGATGTCGTATCACAACAATGTCATAGATTGTAGGGCAGATTGTTAATGATTTTTTTATTTCTTTACTGCAACAAATTACTTGCAACCATGCCCTGTGAGCATTAGAAAATATATTAGTAGACTCAAATTTTTAATGAGAACTTAATTTAAACAATAGCCAAAACATTTCAATGTTTCATCTTTAAATATATGTATGTTTGTCAAACCTCTGATTTAACATTAAAAAGACATTTCAGCCAAGATATGTACTAAGAAACTTTTGGGACAAGTAATGAATGATTTTGAATTTCGAGATGATAATAATTTTTGAAATCTGAACAAAAAAAAGATACTCGTATAAAAATATTTCTGCATACCTTGAGAACCTATCAAAAGTAATTGTACATGGTCTAGTTGGATAATAGTGTAAATATGCACTAAATATGCAGGGGCAGATCCAGGATTTCTCTCTGGGGGGCACAAGAAAAGGATTTTGATCTGGGGGGGGCATTAGGCTACCTCGTAATACAAAATGAATGCAATGATAATGGGACATTATTAAAAATCTTGTATATTTTTTAACGGTATAAGGGTGCACATGCCCCTGTGCTCCCTCCCCCCCACCCCCCCCCTAAATCCGCCAATGCTAATATGAGAAACACTAACAGGGAAATACATACATGCTATTTTGCTTGGAGTAACATTTAATTTCAATGCAGTAAAAAAAACCCAGATATTGTTATTAACAAAGTACATATATTTTTTATGTGCTTTAAAATAACACTGAAATATCTGCAAGGAAATTCGTGATTGCATCACTATTGATTTTAATTTATGTAAATTTGAAATTAAAAATGATGCAATAAATGGAATTGAATTGAAAAACAACGACACAAATGATTTCGCAAAAAAAAAGTTTCCTCAAGGTACTAATAAATTTACAAGGGTAGGTACCTATTGTCTTTATTTAAGGGTCATTGGTGTTGTATTTTTAGCCCAGGAGGCTGATAGAGATTAAATGAGCAAGCTGGCACTGGATGGCTATGTATTTATTTGAAAGTTCATACCATACGAGACATTTATTTGACATTACATATGTATTACTTTTCTGTAATGGGGAATACCGGAAGTAACCACCAGTACCAACCTTGGATATTTCACCATTTCCCATCGACGGAAAGTCCTTAGATACCAACCCAAGGTTAGGTACTTTCTGCTACAATTGGCACTTGCAATTTATCATGCTTATTATAACAAATTCCAGGAGCAACAACATACATAATGATAAGGGTGGATCATTCAAATAACATTTTAAGATGGTTCCTAATGAATATCATGTAAATTGATTTTCAGCCATAACACCTGACTATGTGTGAATTTTGGGCAACGACAGCTGCCCCTAGCCTCCAGATGATCATCAAAATGGTATGAGATCTATTTTTGTTTTGATTTTTCTGAATATAAATTTTTTATGTATTAGTGTCATTTCATTCAAAAAACATTTCCTCAATGCACATGTTAATTTCCAAGAATACCTATCATCTTCATTTAACCCTTTCGCACTGGCGGCTAGAATAGGAAAACGTTTTCGTGCTACATGTAGCATTAGAAGATTTCAAACCTCTCTGTACGGAGCCTTGTTTTGGGGGTGAGTTGCCTGGGTATTTTTGTCCCTCTGTTTTGGCACCCAGCTCAAAGCCCAGCGATTAGCGTCCGTCCCTTACCCCACCCGCTGGACCACACCCTCTATCCCTATCATAGCACGAATCCATGGTCAACTTACTGCTTTACCAGTGTTTTTTCAAACAAACATTGTATTTGATTTTCAATAATTTACTCTTCTAAAAGAATAACTAGTATTTTTTAAGCATTGTGGAATTTTAAACGGGTTTCTTGTGTTAATAACAACAAAGTTAGTAAATATGTATAAGTTAATAATGCTATAAGTCCGTATGTCTGTTATTTTTAACGCTTAAATTTGGTTTACAAATTACTTAACCTCGGATCAAAACGAAGTATTCATTTCAAAGTATTAAAAAAATTGTAGTATGCACAAAATATATCATTGAAAAAACTATTGACAATATGATCACCTCGCAACGGATTCCTACAGTGAGGATGATCATAAATGAGTTGAAGGGTCCGGCTTATAATTGCTAAGGAGTGGCCATAAGGACTCGCTAAGCTGGGTCTCAGGCCGGGCCTGAATGCATCCAACAATTGCTACCTCAGTGGTTACTTCCCTTCCCTCGCATCGGCCAGAGCCAATATATCGGGTCGTCTGCATTGAAAAATCTGTGATAGCTATACCTGACGTCAGGTCTTCTGCGTATGAAAATGCCCGTCGGCCACACCCGACGTCTGGTGCGAAATGGTTAAAGGCAGGCCTGTGCAGGGCGCCATCTTACAGCAGTGGACGGCCATGGGCAGAGGGTGCCAGGAGTATTCAGGGGGAGGACTGCAGGGGAGTCTGGGGGTGTGGAATACAATAATTAATTTTGAAATTTATATCCTCACCCTCTTGAGATTGAATTGAATCTTACGAGATTGAATCATATTAAATTAAATTATTATTTTTTTTACTCAAGACGGTGTTAATTATGCTGTTGAATGGGACATGATTCACATCAAGGAACTGGGTAATATTGGTATTCTGACAGTAGAATTCGTCAATTTCGGTATAGGAGGGTGTCTTGGCGGCCCAACACAGGCCAGGTTAAGGGCCAATGGCATATACAATTTATCCTACTATTATACATGCAAGAAGCATTAACACACATGATAATAAGGGTAGATCATCCATAGTTCAATGTAAGCTGGCTCCTAATGAATATCATTTAAATTGTTTTTCAGCCATAACTGCTGACTATGCGTCTAAACGCGACATTCGGGGAATGACACCTGCCCCTGGCCTTCAACAGATCATCAAAATGGTATGGGATCTGTTTTTATAATTCTTTTTTCTAGATATACATTTTTTATATATTAGCCTCACTACCAACCATAAACAAACACGTACACATTCAAAATCATACACTTCTGTGGTAGACAAATTCCTCCAGAAACTGATTTGTGCTATGATGGCTCAAATAATAGCATGCGTAATAATTGAGCAATAGGTAATATACATTATAATAAGGTAGAAAATCCAATGTGCAATTCAAGATGGATTCTAAATAATATCATTTAAATTGATTTCACAGCCATAACACCTGACTATGTGTGAAATTTGGGGAACTTTTGGGACAAGGAATGAATGATTTTCAATTTTGAGATGAAAATTAACTTTGAAATCTGAACAAAAAAATGATACTTGTAATAAAAATTTCTACATACTTTGAATGCATACCAATAATTATTGTGCATGGTATAGCTGGATAATAGTATTAATCAGTGACGTTACTAAGAATATGCTTTGAGGATGCGGGGGGAATGGGTGAGATGGCGTGGGGTGGCAACCCCCGTCCCTGGCAACTGGGCAAATTTTAAAAATCGTACATGCCTAGGAATACATTTAACATCATATAGGCACTAAAGATTTAACTTTAAGTAGTTGCAGTTATTCCATGTCAATGCTGGGTAATAGTTTTAAATATTTTCTTTTTAATTGCTCTGAGTCTTAGTGGTTTGAGTATGGGGAGGGGGATGAGGGGATGTATTCGTCCCAAAGCACCAGAGAAATAAAAGTATTATTTAAAACCATTGTCTAGTTTGGACACATAACAAATGCATCCGCACAAAGTTAAATTTAAATTGCCAAAATGACGTAAAATGCATTTTCAGGCATTTTATTTTATTTTTTAATTTTCCTTAACTTCCCATTTTCTGGGGGATAGCCCCCAATACCCAACCTAATCCCCCCTCTCAAAGCCCCCCAATTCCCCTAAAAGCATATTCCTAGTTATTCCACTTCTGAGTCTTATTAGGGTGTCTATTCCCTCATAGTTGCACCACTGGTGTAAATACTAATATGAGAAATACTAACAGGGAAATTAATGCTGTTTTGTTTGGAGTAACATCTAAATTGAACACAGTAAAAATAACCCAAAATTAGTTGATAACAAAGTATAGGTTTTTTGGCTTACCTTATTATCATACTGATAGTTTTGGCTGGGAATTTCATGATTATATTTACGTTATTTTCATTTTTGCGCAAAGTTGAAATAAAAAACGATGAGTTGAAAACAACTACTGACATGATTTCATGCACAAAGGATTCCCTCAAGGCATGCGTTAATTGCCAAGAGTACGTATTAATTTCAGTTAAGGTCAATTGTGCATGAAATTTATCGCACTAATAATAAATAATATAAGGACAATAACATACATATTGAAAAGGATACAACATCCAAAATATATTTCAAGGTGGTTACTAATGAATATCATTTAAATTGTTTTTCACCCATAACAGCTGACAACGTGTCCCACCGCAACATTTGGGGAATGACACCTGCCCCAGGCCTCTAGCAGATCATCAAAATGGTATGAGATCCGTTTTTGCTATCATATTTCTACATATACGTATGTACATAAAATTCTAGATATAGAGAAGAAACCACTGCTACTTAGCCTGTTTTGTCAATTAATAGAGATGAATAGAGCATCCAAGGTTATATTGACCAAGTTTAAAGTTTATCTAAAGAATTTTATGATTTCATGATGAGTGGGAATGAACAACAAATGTCGAGAGTATGCAACCCGCGTGCCACCCTAATTGTCTGGCTGGGGTGCCTGGCGCTCACTCTCGGTGCGATATCTCGGAATCCAAAGGGCAGAAATGAAAGAAATTTGAGGTGATACTCTGCGAGTGTCTAATGAGTCGTTGTAGAAGACAAAAAAGTGATAGAACAATCCGAGAGTGACATCATCTTCAGTTATGTGCGAAAAACACCCAAAAATACCAACTAGGTACACTACTTTGACACTAGGTAAATTATTGTTTAACTCTATTGGTGAATATTGTAATGATGATAAAGGTGGAGTGTATGAAATGATTTGTGACGATTGTGAAACCAAATATATTCGCCAGACTGGGAGGAGTTCTAAAACAAGAATGAGAGAACATAGACGATGTTTTTTGAATAACGATGACTCATCAGGAATTGCAAGACATTTGAATGACGAACACCAGTGGTGCAATTTAGATGCAAAAATTTTACATGTACATGACAAGGGGTGGAAACTGTATTTCTTAGAACAGTTTGAAATTGTTAATTGCCCTGCTAATTTTAAATTATGTAACGACCATATGTTCCCATTCCACTCACCCCTACCTCCCACCAATCACCCATTGACGTCATCATTAACCTTGGAATGAACACATCCCAATAACCCTCCCCCCTCCTGAAAAACTATACCACCATAAAAAGGCTGTCATCCAAGGCTATGTACCTTGATAATGGCACGAGTTGTCGACACCATGGTGGGTTTAAATAAAAGTGTGTGGAAACAGACAAGTGGTTTTACTAAGCTGAAAAATACCTAAATTTCAAAACTTTGAGTGCGATGCGGCATGTTTTCCTGGTATCCAATTGAAAATATAATTTTCATGATTTGTTTTCTCACCAAATGGAATAAAACTGGGGGGGGGGGGGGGGCATCCCAAAATAAATTCGAAAACTTTTAAAATAAGGACCACCCTAAAGTGCATGAAAGCATCCAAGTGCAACCTGCTGTTGCATGACTGGTGAACACTCATCCCTTGCTGCACGCAATTGCGTTAACTCACAAGGGATTATGTAGATGTATATTTAAATTTTCCAAAATATGCTTGTTAGAAGGCAATGTTTTAGAATTTATATTAACCTTCCAATGATGTGTAACTAATCACGTATGTTAAGTGTCCAATGGACCAAGCTCACCTGGTTACACTAGGAAGAGTTTAAATTTACCATAAACAAGGAAGCAATACCTATGTCAAAAAAAAAACATTTCCTGGATATAGACAGTTACTTATACCACTTATAAGTGGTATAAGTAACTGTCTATATCCAGGAAATAATGGAATACCACATAGTTAACCAAGAGTTAGTGAATTTTGTTCGTGAAAAAAAACATTTTTCTTATGCCATTTTTTCAAACGAAGTTATGGAAGCTCACATAAGAGGAATATTTTTTTTGTGTTATAAACTGAAATAAAGAGTTTTTTGATTCTACTTGAAGCTATTTCACCAAGTGATGCCTCAAGCTATCCATTTCAAAGTCTCTATTATTCACGTTGGCTTACCAAAGTTTCCTGATTTGGGGTTTGAAACCGTGGGTGGACTTGGTGCTTTCTTTAACAAAAGGGAGAGATCAAGGGGCTGGATACTTACGGCATTCATTCGCCTGTGTTGGAAATTCTCCATTGAATATTTCTGGCTTTCATCTCCTGGGTCAAGTAACGTACTGT
Organism: Ischnura elegans; assembly: GCF_921293095.1. NCBI lineage: Eukaryota > Metazoa > Arthropoda > Insecta > Odonata > Coenagrionidae > Ischnura > Ischnura elegans. The sequence continues at coordinate 105,977,632 of NC_060254.1, read as the reverse complement.
CGGATATTTATGGCATCAGTAGCAAAATGGTAAAAGGAATACATAATAAATGCAACTGAGAAATTTATGGAGTACATGGAAAGGCATACGATAGGGAAACTGCGGATTGCTGAAGAAATCATTAAGATAATTTAAGAGCAAAAGATGGATGGGTAGATGAGAAAAGACAGCAGAAGGTTTGAGTAGATTAATGATACATGGCACAGAAAAAAAGGAGGCTGAAGTATATTTAGGGGAAGAGGCAATTTGGTGAAAGGGGAAGCTTGGAGAGGGAAGAAGAGGTAGGGGAATCATAAGCCAGTCTGTGTCACTATCTGGTATTAAAGGAGGACTGGCTATGCTGCAAATTAGGTTTAAGAATGAAGCAATTTGTCCAAATAATAGAATGATGCAGAATAAGTGGAAAGAATATATTGATGAACTGTATGACACATGGAATAGACCAGCAAGGTTGATCCTAAAGGGAGAAAGTGCCAGGGGCAGTTTAGTGTGACTGGGGGCCCTCGGCTAGGGTCCTCTATGGGGCCCTCCTCCTGGAGGATTCAGGGGTCCCACTTCAGAAAATTTTAGGAAATTGTATGTCCATGCTATTCTGGCTCTTAAAAATAAGATGAACATTAATGAAAAATAGCAATTTCATAAGGAAAGTAGCTCTAGCAAAGTGAGAATTCCACTGCTTGTAAAAATTAAAACTTTATTGTGGTACTATCATCTACTATTAAGAATATTGTTTCCTTAAAGCTGCACTGAAATATAAAAGAAACCTATATAATAACCCTTCAAATACCCTTTTCCAAAAAGATGGAAAGGCATAGGATAAGGAAACTGTGGATTGCTGAAGAAATCATTAAGAATATTTAAGAGCAAAGGAAGTATGGGTAGATAAGAAAAGACAGGAGTAGGTTTGGGTAGATTAATGAGGAATTTATTGAGAAATTGTGTCATTATCTGGTATAGGAAATGTGTAGGAAATTCTCCATTGATTATTTCTGGCTTTCATCTCCTGGGTAAAGAAACGTACTGTCGGATATTTATGGCATCAGTAGAAAATTGGTAAAAGGAATAATAAATACACACAACAAGGAAACAAAGAAAGTAGCACTAAAAGTGAAAATTCCACTGCTAATAAAAATTAAAACCTTACTATGGTTTTATTACCCAGACGGCACAGAATCCTCGGAATACGGAGGATTCTGTGCCGTCTGGGTATCTATTAAGAGTATAATTTCCTTTAAACTGCACTCAAATCTAAACTAAACCTCTAAAATAACCTTTTGAATTACCCTTTCAAAAAAGCGTCACGTTCTCTTTTATCTTCTGGCACCTTCATTTGTTTTTTATATAATTTTTGTCATTATTTCATAAATAAAGCAACTAATGAACACCTAGAATTTTGTAATTGCAAAAAAATCTTATGTTTAAGTAATCTGAGTTTTCAATAACGCCATTCATGTACGCTTCACAATAGACTCGAGCATTGTGATGGGCCCATAAGCTAAGGGGCCATTGGCTGTCACCGATCAGCCGACCCGGCCATACCACCCCTGGATAGTGTGGTGGATGAGGATGTTGGACCATGGAATGTAAACATATTGAAGCAAAGAAGTCTTTTGAGAAATGAGGATAAGCAAAGGGGTGAGTGTGAAAATTAAATAAAACAGACAAATTTCAAAATAAAAGTCCAAGGTTAAACTTTATTATATATAATGAAAATAATTTGTATAGAGTAATACGCATGATATAATCTTAGCTCACTTTCAAGGCTCTCCCTTCTCTTTACTCTAAGATCATAGCGAGATCTTTTTGACTCTCTTTTGTTTTTTGATATGTATTTGTTAATCCTTTTTTGTTAATTACCATTTGACAAAATTTTTGGTTGCAAATAATCTGTTTAGTAGAAGTACTTTTGTAAAACTTCAATTTATTTTTTTTTTCCATTTGTTCAGGTACATTCAAATTCAAGGGCGTACCCAGAATCATTACCAGGGGGGACAAGCCGTGTTCTAGGGGGAGGGGGTGCAAGCCAAGGTCTGAGGGGGGAGCAACAATAGGATTTATGAGACTATTTCCTTGAAAAAAAATAGCTTTATTTTAGTAACACATCTTTAACTAATATATATCATTTTTCGTGGGTTTAAAGAAAATTTGTTGAATGCTTTTGTTTCAATTCAGCACTGATTTTGCTCAAAGACTTCTGCGACTCTTGTTTCTAAGTGGAAGGGGGGGGGGAGCTGCCCCACCCTGCCCTTTGCTGGGTACGCCCGTGTTCAAATTGTATTAGTCATAGAAAGTGAGAGAATCTTATTTCTCCATTTCATTTTCTCGTAGAATGACAGAAATTCAAAGGAATGATCCATTTACGCCTGTGAATCAGTTGGAAGTACATATTCATGCCTGAATCAATGAATGATTGTCTGTGCAGTGTGCATACATCAGTGCATCAAGCAAGAATGTCTTCTGTGAATGGTATTGTCACCTTTTCCCAATGAAAATAAAGGAGATGGTGATGAGTTGCAAGAAGTCTTCGACCCAGGCTCCAGTCTGGCACAGAAAAAGATTGTTTGTGGTGGTTTATCAGCCCTGGATATGAGTGGTACTTATAATTTTCATCCAGTTCAAGTTGTTCTATGTTATTTTTTGTAAAGTAGTGATTTTATCCGAAATTCAAGCACATCATCTTTTATTATCATTCAGGGGTGGACTTGACTATATTCAACCAAAACATGGTCACCTCTTAATGTGAGATGATTTCCATGCCAAACATTAATTAAGTAATGTGTACTGTCCATTAAGAGTCAATTCTCTGAACTTAATATTATTCAAAAACAGATACCTAATCTTTATTCATTGACCCAAGTACAGTAGAATCCTGATTTAAGGTTTTTCAGGGGGGACAAAATTTAAAACACTAAATGCAGAAAAACACTAAATGAGGACCTGCCGTTTTTTTTCGGGTTTTAGGGTCTGTAATGATTGGAATGGCTTTTTATGAATAAAAAATATTATTATAAGTAACTTAAAGGTGCTGATTGCAGCAAAAAATTCTTTAATGAAATGTTCTCTGCCCTATGAAGGTTGGACAATACTTTTCAGGAATCAGCTAAAAAAATGGGTAGTAAAAATAAGTGATGAGAGGATGACAATTGTTTTAATGAAATATTTTAAGAAAATTCTAATAAACATCAACTTAAAAGCATTCCCACACAGATTATTATTATGGACATGAGTGATTCCATTTTTAAGTATATTTCAGTGGTCTCGATGAAATTTAGAATTTTTTCTGTAAAAGTGACATGTAGGTGACTATAGCATTTCTAATATAATAAGAAAAGGTGTAAGTAGGTACTCAAAAAATCATGAGGAATGAGTGAAATAAAGGGACAGCAGAAGATCGCTAATCCCGAATTCTCAACTACCGAATATCTAGTAGGGAGGTTTTCTGGAATTTTGCCAACTTAACGTTTTCTGTTGCCTCGGCGAAACAAGGGATTTATGAGCCTTTAAAAAGCCTCCTATGCGCACATTTTGGATTTCGAGGTCATCCAAAAAAGTAGAATCTCATTTTGGTATGCGTACAAGCCGATGGTGATTCAACTCGATGATAACACCAGATTCGTTGTCATATATCCGCGGCCTTATGCAGGTCGAATGGAGCCGGGAGAAGTTGCTTACGCGGCGCGCTGATCACCTTGACTCCGACTCGCCTTGTTTCTCGGCAGCTTTTAATAAAATTTGGTTGGACCTTGAATAACGATTAGCTAAACTCTGTTAAGTGAAAAGGTTTAATCTTCAACAGAACTGGATTTCATCCGAAAAATTGTCAGTGCCTCTGGAGTTTGGCAATTTCGTCAGGGTTATGATGTCGAAGTCAACCACCAAGGGATACCTGCCGGATTTTCGTATTTTTCCGCGCCCATCTATTTTACCGTGAGTATGCGGTGATTTTTTTTTCCAGTATGAGCGATTTATTTAGAGTCATGGACCGTGATAGTTCGTCAAAACTCCGATTGTCACTCTCTTTTGACATTAATTAGCACCAGATAAATATTTTTGAATCGAGAGCGATATCAACCAGCCGCATGTCGTTAAATTGGCTCCGGGATATCTAAATTACGATGTAAAATAATGTTGTTCCGTAAGGAAAGAATGCTCTCAGTCATGGTCATGATAAGGGAAACACTTCCTCTGTTCTTTCGCTGTTCCTCCGTGGAAACTGACCTTGGAATGGATTATAGAAAGAATCTTCTGGTGAACTGCGCAATTGATATTGGGCCTCCTCTTTTGAAAAGAGAAAGTAGCCGACTGAAAAAATATTGGGCTAATAATCGACTACCCGTAGTGAGTAGAGTTGAAAGGGGCATAAGCCATCAATTGAAAACATAACGAGAAAACCATTATTTTAGCGGCCCTCGGAGGATAACTCGTGTCATCAGTGGTCACGTATCATCGAAGTCAAGTTCAAGAAGTGAAGGATAAGGTAGTTCGAGGATATTAAGGAATGACTTTGCTCCATTAGATCGGATCTGATACAAAAAGTGCCTGGTGTTTGGATCAGAAGGGGAACGAAACGTTACGAGAAGACAAATCACCCAACTTGCGAGTTGAAGGTCGCAGCGCTGCGCTCGCGGAAGAAAGCAGTTGAAGAAGCGTTCCCCGGTAGATTCTATCGACTCTTGGTTAACTTTCATGAGACTGTTCTTGTTGATGAGCATAAATTCGAAGATTTGGATGAACCGTCATGAAAAAACGTTAAATCGGGCAAAAAAATCTTGAGCGGGACAAATTTTTACGACCATAAATGCGGCAAAACGCTAAATGCGGAAACACTAAATACTGATAAATTTTACATTGTCCTAATAGGGACTGAATCGGGACCCAAAAAAATAAACGCTAAATGCGGAAAAACGTTAAATGCGAAGACGTTAAATCCGGATCCGACTGTAATACATTCTCTACTGTATACAGAGATAAAACATATCAAGCCTTTTACTTCTTTTTCACTTGGTTATCATAATCATTTTTTTTGCTGTTCATACCTAATGCCTTTTCATTTCCTTGTAGTACATCAGACTACATGTGCATATTTTCTGTAATGATACATTTAATTTCTTGCTAACTGTGCTGAAAGCATTGAATTCAAAATTATTTTCTCTTTTAAAAAGAAACATTACATACTACCTATAGCAACATACTACCTACACCTAAGTATTGCTTACACGACACTGTTACTGGCACATGGCTCCTGAGAATACGATTCAATTTATAGTGGTACATCATTCCTGTCTGAATAAATTGAATACATAGGTCTGAAATGTGAAAGATGGAGAAGCAGGTATGAAGTATTATTGCTAGAAATTATTTGAAAGTGTCCATGATTGAATGGTATTTAGTTTTTTGGTCCGAAAAAAGGTTCAAAAATTTTAGTACTGTATTTCTCCGAATATAATCCCATGTCTAATTGTGGTTTCTATGTGCTAGGTGTAGCGTTCAAATCATTTACACTACCACGAAAGACAGCACCGCCTGGAGGGAGACAGGTGAAGGACCTTTGGCGCCAGCAGGGTAATGGTACCCCAGGACAGGGATTTGGCACCCTTCTCCGGGAGTAGCATCCCTGAGCCCACACGAGTTAGACCTGCCTGCTGTAGCGCGGAACTGGACTGAAACAGCGGCCATCGCGGTTCGCCGATTCTCTCAGTGCAACTCAATTGTATTGCTGACGCAATAAATTGATAGTTGTTCATTGTTACATAAGGCGTAGTTATTTTGCACGAAATAATCCCTATAGACCCTAAACTTGGCATTGAATTTATTGACAAATATCTGTAGGATTGATGTGTTTGCTCTTAATCCTGGAGAAAATTATTAATTAAAGCACACATTACCAGTAAAATATTTTGTGCTTACATCAACATTTATTTATGAGTAGGAAAATCTTTCAGATTAGTCATCTGTTGTTTTGCCAGAGTAGACAATGATGTGAATGGACTTGCATTTACATGCTAATCAATATCAGTCATATTTTCTTTATCAATTCCATTGGTTGTATGGTATAGCTAAAAAAAACAGATATCAATATTTTCTCCCCCAATGCATTGAAGGGAGATTGTTTTATTCTTCTTTTCTGTGCAAAAGAAGGCCCCCAAAACACCCAAGTACAGCTCAAAGACCTTTTATCTATTGATCCCAGGCTGACAGGGGGGATGGGAATGACATAGGAATTTTTATCAAACTTGCATTTCATTCATTGATTTGAAAGTACATAATTGTCATCGAGAAATATCAGTATAGGCTAACCCCTTACCAAAAAAGCACCAACTTTCCCAAGCAAAGTTCTGCCTGCGTGTCTACACTACGTGTTCACTTTTCACATTCAGTAGAAGGAGAGTGATTGCATGAGAGAGAGAGAGAGACAGCTTGAAAAACTTTCATTGAGCATATCTGAAGCTTCTCCCTCAGCTGAATGAACTCACTGCTGCATCTCCTCGCTCTTGGCTGAGCCATGGGGGAGAGAGTGAGGAACCCAGGGAGGAGGAGAGAGGTGGACACATTCTCTCTTACTTTTCCAAAGAGGCATAAATGTGTGCCGATATTATAACGGTAAAGAATGATGATACATAACATGATAAATCATATTAACATAAATAGAGCAAAATTTACAAGACATGACAGCTAGGCACGATGGAATCTCTTCAAATTAAGATGAAATAATATAAATTACTTCTTTTAAAATTATTCAACTCACAGTTACTTCATCACTATTCCAATTCGTTCCATATATTCAAAGAGACCAGTATTTAAATCATAAAATCTAGCTTCCATTAATATTGGCTATGTAAGGTTCCGCAAATGAAGTATATATAAAATAGTTACAAATGAACTTTCATGATGAAATAAAGCTGATTTATTGGAAGAATTTAACCTTTGCGGGAGGGCTGAGTTCTCTCCTTAGCATGACTGCTGGACAGAGTCCCAAGAGACCATCTCAGCAGGGACTCCACATTATCTAGGACTCCGAGGTTATTTGGACTTCCTGCTTTCCTGGTTTAAAACCCTCCTGGGGGCATTGGTTTGCTTTGGATTACCACAAAGAGACGTAATGTATGAGGAGGGGCAGAGGTATGCACCAGCTCCCAAGGGGCAAGGTGCCAGAAATACATTTATGGCATTCATTTGTTGGCATAGAAAAATCTCTGATAGACAATTCCATCATTTGTCTCCCTGGTCAAGAAACGTAAAGTCGTATATTTCTTGCGTTACTATTAGAGATGGGTCGAATAGCAGATTTCTAGAGCTCCAATATCGAATTTGAATATTATTTTGTTGAATACTTTAGTTTCAATTCAGTAAATTTTTCTTAAAGACTTTTGCGATTTTTGCTTGTAGGGGGGGCAGCTGCCCCCCCCCTGCCCCTCACTGGGTATGCATATGTTTACATATGACAGTCTTAATCAATGTATTTAATACAATCGCTTCTTGCTTAATCTTGATTTATGTAACTTTTTGCACACAGTCAAGGCTATAAGATGCCTTAGTTCATTGCAAAAATATCTTTTTTAAGTCTATAATCATTTTGCCCGCCCAGCATCTTCACTTTTCAGCGACTTTGCAGCGGATGAGCGTTAAAATATCTCAAGCGCATATACAGTATATCTTCTGCATTCCCAGCCGTGACGTCATGCTCCCTTATCCCCCTCACTTTCCCACTGTGCAATGTTGGCCACAGCGTTCCGCCCGAACGGTGGGTCTACTCGCTTATATGGTCTAAGTTTACGATAAACCAGGTTTTTCTCCTCGCCGATTTTTCGAACACATTGAAATATAAATCTAAGGGTATTCTTAATCGCGGTAGTGGTCGTCGCGTTATTACTTTCGATACTATACCAATTGAAAGTTGAGGCAATGTGCCAAAATAGAGCACCAACATTTGCGTGATGTTTTTTGAAATTCGGTCGTAGGCTATCTCGAGGTAGGAATCCCAAGCCGCCTAAGCGCCGGAGAGCATGATACAGTTCTAATTAACTCCAAACAGGGGCGGATCCAGGATTTCTTTCTTGGGGGGGAGGGCACAAGGATACCTTGTAATACAAAACGGGGCACGTGCCCCCGTCTGGATCCGCCTATGACACCAAATCATTACAGGCAACCTCAAGGCCGTAGCCAGGAAATATTTTCGGGGGGGTTTTATAGAATAGTAGACAAACATAAAATTATTTAAATAAGATAAATAAAATAGCGTATACGGTTAACTATATACGTATTTATTATAAACCCTTAAAGGATAATATAAACATATTATTAAATAATTAAATTTAGCCTTCTAGATTTCTTTGCAGCAAACAAATTAATTAACTCCTCGGTGTCGATATCCACTCTGCGGCAACGCACAGATGGTATTAAAATATTGAGAAATGATACTGTGTCTTTGTGATTTTGTAATCTCGACGTAAGCTCATCAATGAAATCATCCAAAAGTGGAATCATTATAGTAATTCTAAAATAAGTCTCAGGCTCTCTTGTGTTGTAGTTCACCCTATGCTCTTGGCGGGCTGTTATTCGCGGAATTTTCATTTCCTCGTAAATAGTTCTGAATAAGTTCTCCACGTTCATGAAAAGTTCAGCAAATTTTATATCAACATTTTGACAAACATCTTCAATAGTCTTAATAATTAAATCGACATGTTGTAAAGCTGCTGCCAAATCGCATAATGGAGATTGGAGTGTTCAGCATAGCGACAGTGTGTAAGGGAACAACATTCCTGAGCAATATAACTCAACAACACAACAAAATCACTTGAAATGACTGATCTTAGAAAAGAATCAGCCTTTAAAGATGTTTCAGAATCCATGTCACTGCATAAGTTGTATAGTGTACGCACAATTGCTTTATATATTTCTTTAAATCTTAACAACCCATCATGATTTTCAACCTGACGGGCCTGGCTCATTGCCGCAAGGCTTTTCCATTGCGTTTCGGGGAAGTTTTTTTCGATATTCTGTGTTAGGCACTTTGATCATTTTTCCTAGGACTAGATAAAATTTCCAATCGATTTTATGATTCCAATAGCATTTCGAATAAGCTGAACCTGGCATCAGTGATGCAAAGCTATATTCAGATCCGATTTTCAGCTATTTGCGCAATATCAGGTTGAGATTTAAAAAAATAAATATTTATTAATTTTTTTCTTGCCATTTGAAATGCTGAACAGACCTGAAAAAATTAAATTGACTACGTAATCGTCATATTTTCGAAACTGAAGCTATGATTTTAACTCTCGAGCGAGAGCGCTATAGCGCGTGTTAAACACGCCAATCTTTGAATACCAAGGATTTCAACATTGTACGTACATTCTGGGTTAGAATGGCCTCGTTCATTAGTATAATGTACTTTGACGGTCTATATTGCGACTCATCAAAGCTCGACGAAGTATTGCAGGTAATTTATTTTTAGATCGGCAATAGAGGAACCGACACCCGTGGCGTTCAAATTACGCCGCACGACCGGCCGTGTACATCGTGCTTCGCTTTTCTTGAATGGTCTCGTGTATTCATACAATGTAAGTTTCACTATCTGCAGCGTGATTTTTTTTAAGTACAAATTATTGTAGAAAAATGTTTTTAGATCGGCAAGAGGAAACCGACACCCGTGGCGTATAAAGTATGCCGCGCGACCAAGGGTGTACCACCTCTACCATCTGTGTGCCCTTTATACCAATATCACCTATAAATGTACTAGCCTGAACGAATTTCTACAAATAAAGATAAATTCTAACAATAATCGAGAGTTATCATATAAATGCATCTATCGTGGACAAAGTACGCCACGCGTCTGGTCGTGTATAAATATCAGGCGCGCCCGCTCGGAAGTTATCAAATCCAAACACAAATATCTACATACCTTCAAAAGTACTTGCCACTAAAGAGTCGTGATCCTTTTTCCAAACTTTTCTATCTCCGAAACGGCTTGTTTTATTTAATACAGTGCCCTAAAAATACAATGCCAAATTGAAATACCTACCGATTCGTATATTAAACAGCTTGATATTGATAAATTGATAGGCATATTACACTACGCAAGTTTCACTTGCAGTGGCGCCGACTCCATGGGGCCTGAGGGGGCCCGAGCCCCCTTAAAGATTCGTTTTGGGGGGCCCCTCAATAATTCAAGAAAATAATTTAGTTATATAATGCTTTGTGAAATCACAAAAATATATTGGTATTTTTTATTCCCCATGCTTGACGATAGTTACCTTCTAAAATAAATTCAACAACGAGTTAAAACAAATCATAAGGTAGTATGCAGGTTAACTGAAAACAAGTGATATGAATCATGATAGTGTTTCGGTGCTGAGACACACTTTGAATTTAATCTCTTCCCGGAGCAAGACCTCCGATATGGGCCCCCCCATATCGGAGGATATGGGACGATATTTTTTATAAGTCGACGCCCCTGTTCACTTGGTAGGGACTCTTAAAAAATCATAACTCACTCATCTCTGTTATAATTCACAGGACTATTATTTCACACACTGCACTGCAACTACACGCACTGCACCTACAATAATTATTGACTTAAGTCGCATTGGATCACTTTCCAAGACGGAACTGCCTCTCCGTGCTTGACGGCGTGCTTATTTATTTCGTAGACGCGGCACCACGAAACATCGAGAAAAATCTCTAAGCGTATCCAATATTCCTGAATACAGCTCGAACACGACTCCGAAGTTTCGTTGCTTCCTTACTTGGCGTAGTGCATGCTATCTAGTGACATTTAGTAGTGAGTAGTTATACTAAGTAGTATCACTACTCGACACTACCTCATGCCACTGCGCCGCAATAACATTGTCGTGTGAGCACCAAGCAAGCATAAAGTCGGTAATATCTGTTTAATTTTTGTTTTCATTTCGGGGGGGATATATCCCCCTTGATCCCCCCTGGCTACGGCCTTGGGCAACCTGCGATTTCAGTTTTTATGTTCACACATCATAGAAAAATCAGGATTACTACCTCATGACCAAGGGTATGTGAAACCCAAATGTTACGTCACAGTTGCCGCATCTAATAGAAATTTTAAGCGGCTATTGAAATAAGACAATCTTCATAATAATGAATTTACCAAAATATCAAATAATTTAAAAATCTGCCACACTTTCAAGAGAAAAAAATCATTCTCTAAGACCGTAGGAGAACTATTTTTTAATTTTTTAAATCCTAATTTGATGGGGTATATTCGGATTTTTCTTATTGAAAGGATTCACTTGATATCTCAGAAGTTCATAAGGGCGCAGCTAAGAATTAAGGCTGGGGGGGTTTAGGCACAAATAATACTTATGGGTGTGGGTGTATTGCATACCCGCCAGGGTAAGCAGGATTTGCCGGGGCCCTCCTCCAGAAAATTTTAAGAATAATGGTTCAAAATGGCGATTTTTACAGTTTTCTGAGGGATATTTGATTAATCCCAACACTATTCTATAAGTAATCCTGATCTAATTACGTAAAATGGATTTAACTTAAATATTTGTGTGAGCTCTGGGGGGGGTTTTATCCCACAAAACCCCCCTCGCTGCGCCACTGCATAAGGGGGCAGCTTGGACCTTGTTACCCTTCCTCAGCACTGGCTACAACCAATGGTTTCCACTTTCATCGCTGCAACTTTCAAGGAGAGCCTTTGAAACAATCTCCCCACCACGAAATAGATGATTCTATCGTACCCCATTCCAAGACTTTCACATTCACTTCCTGAAGCTATTAGTTTTTGCCGGGAAGGGCGGATGAACGGGAGAGGGGATCACAGTCAGCGGCAGATCCAGAGAGGGGACAGGGTGTAGAAAGGATATAGACCCCAACTGTGGTATATCAATTTTACACTAGATAAATTATAATTTTGTTCGGACCCCCCACTACTGCTGGGAGGTTACCCTCAGGCCCCTTCTTCTAGTCCCTCCTTGTAGGGGCTGTCAGAGGTGGTTGGGGGCCCTCGGCAAGGGCTCCCCTTACCCGTGGAATCGAGCCCATCCTCCCCCCAGGAAAAATTTAGGAATTGCATGCTGGGAAATGGATTTTGTTTCTATTCTGGATCTTAAAAATTGGATAAAAGTTAATAAAAATAGTAATTTCATAATAAAAATAATATGGAAGATGAAAATTTCACGGCTTATAAAATTGAAAAATATATGATGCTCCTATATTATCTATTTTGTGAATTTGTTCCTTGAAACCGCACTGACATCTGAAAACCGCGTAAAGTAACCATTTTGAATAACCCTTCAAAAAAGACATACAGGTTGCTTTTAATCTTCTAACACCTTTGCTTTCCCTGTTGCGATATGCAGGGGAGCAGCCAGGAATTAAGACAGGAGGGGGAGGGTTTAGGTGCAAATAATACTGAGGTGTGTGGGGGTATGTAATACCCTCCAGGATAAGTGGTACGTGCGAGATTAGTAAATTGCAGATTTTTAAGATAAATGGTTCAAAATGGATAGTATTACGGCTTTGTGAGGGGTACCTTATTAATCCCTACGCTATTTTATTGGTAATATCAATCCAATCAAGTATAACGGATTAAACTTAAAAATTTCTCTGATCTCTGGGGGGGGGGGTTATCCCCCAAATCCCCCTCCCTCTCTATGCCACTGGCTGGATCAGCTAGTATTGTATACTTTGTAAATATTTTACACATTGTATATAGTGGGTATATATTCTGGTTCATTTATTATCTTGTAACCACATAACACTGTTGTTCCTAATGTTCACATCCGCTTATATTCCTTAAAATTCATCTCCAGGCTTACCAAGTTGAACGTTGGCCATTGAGGGTATCAGCTCAAACTCCTGTTTCTTTAGTTTAAACCTGAATTTTAATGAAATTAATGACTATGTATTGAATTATAATGCAAGAATACTACCATGTCTTTTCTTCAATCAAATTAAGAGCTAAAGTCAGGCACATTTTGATAAAAAGAAATTGAACGGCAAATTAAAGAACCTCTCTATCGAAACATATGCTTTATTTACAGTCCTCACATTACTTCAGATTACTCCGCCTGTATTTTTAGTTTATTCTTAAATAGAATAGTAAGCGCTTTCAAGATTGAATTTAAGTTAAGTATCTCTAGTCCGTCAAACGGTGGTTTTTAGTTAAATATACCTCAATTAAAAATGTGAATACATGAGCACATAGTAAACATCCGCATCGAATCCTATGCTTATTTTCTTATCTTGGGTCATATATAGATAGACGAAGAGTATGCATATCCCACCCAGCATGCATATATAGAGCAAAAACATAAAGCACTATTAACAAGAGGAATAGTGATAAATTCAAAAAATATATAGCCCCCAAAGCAAAACGTATGGAAATTAAGTGTCTTTATTTCAAAGAGTTTATCACTCTGCAGTTGCACTATTTGATAAATCACATCATCATGAATGTAAACCTCAGTGGACGCTCCTAATTACTCTTTATTTCCCCATCAAACTTCGATATATATGTCCGTCAGCGACGTGAGTGGCGACTTTAGTAAACCCATTTAAATTCGCGATGGGTGGCAACACAGAGGACAAACAGAAGATCCTCTTTCTAATATTCGAGGCAAAAATTTGTGATTTTTTTACATTAAATTATGACTTTCAGATATATGAATATTGATTTAAGAATCACATACTTCATTCATCAATTCATTTTATGAAAAATCCCAAATGCCGAATTAGGAGTGAAAGCACTGCAGCGCGTAAGAAAGGTGACATGTGAAAAAAGGTGAAACCGCTGCAAAAAAACCATACCTGCATAGCATATAGTCATTCAATAGTCCAAGACTAGGGTTGACACCTTGCTTGTCCAGATACTCCACCTCATGCGTCAATAACAAATGACCTCCATATAGCCGTTGGTGGTGAACTGGGTGATCTGAAGACCTCGTCAATAACTTTTCCAAGCAAAAAGGCTATGGTAAGTCAGTTCGGCTGCCCAGGTAGATCAAATTAAACATCATAAACATTTGCTGCACGCATGAACCCTGGCGATCACAAGTTGACAATATCGGTATGTTGACTTGAGCATAATTGGAAACTTGGACATCTTAGCAACCATGCTGCTCATGCCATCCCTTTTACATGGGTGGTGACCACCCCTGAGTCCTCATTAGGGCCATGGTAGTCCTCTTTGATTAAAAAGTAGTGTATTCATTTTCTCAAGACCTTTAACCGCGGTTGTGTCATTTTCACCTAGGTATTCAGAAGTTTTTCAATCTCGAAATTTTTAAGCATGCAAAACCCATGCAAAATTTTACATATGGACCCACATTGTGAGGTCAACAATATTCTAACTTCTACTGTGTGGTGTTAGTGTAACTAAAATGAAAACCAGGAGTAAAAATACCATTATAAATTTTTCACCAGTAAATGAGACAAACATCATTTTACAATATTGATACTCTCAGCGGAAGCCGTCAACATGGATGGCAGGTTAGAAACTCCGACTGGGCACATAATAACAGCATCGAAGAAAAGCCTAACAAAAAAGGGATTCAGAAAGAGCAGTACTTCAAATTTTTATTAATTCAAGCTAATTCTACTTATACTTACAAAAAATAATATGCACAAAGGTAATAGAACAATTGTTGCCATATTTTAGCATGTAGCGACGGTTGAATCATGGATCTAACAAAAGATACCCAATACCAACGAAAAGGAGGAACAAAAACGTATTTTACAAAAAATATGCTTAAATGGGAATACAAGTTAATATTTAATTTTATAGAATATACCATTACACAACACAACATTATCAAGAGCAGTGAAAATGAATGAATACAGAAAATAATTATTATATCACTTTAATTCCTTAAAAGAACACAGTAATACTTATTCACCATATCATAGTAATGAGAAAATATAAAAAAAAACAGTACCAAAAATTGGTGGATAAAATCAGCTAAAATAATAAAAAAGTGAATGAAAAATAAATCAGTAATGTCACCATGAAGCATATTTCAACCAAAAGAATAAAAAAATGAAAACATTATAAACAGAACAAAATTGCACAAGCAAAAAATTAGATAACATTCTATCACTTCAAACCTCCTAAATACAAAGCACAAATACAGAACTTGAAATTGCACTAGGATACCATACTGCTTTAGCCAGAGGAAAGTCCAATGCTGTAATTCAAGCAGAAGATGACATAAATGATTCATTAAAATCAACAATTGATTGGACAATTAGACTTTCCTCTGTTTATCCCCCTCCCCACGTAGAGGGAGCAGTTTGGATTTTGAGGGGGAGGGAGGGTGGGGAGGGATTTTTAGTGAAAGGAAGGGAGAGTTAGTGTCAGTATTGCTACTAACACTACCATTAGTACCACTACTACTACAAGCACACACTCACTCATAAAATCACATTCCATTCACTCATTCATAAAATCACATTCATCCATTCATACAGCCCTGCCTACCTAAATGCTACTTTATACGTATGAATTAATTAAACGCCTAAATACGGAATCGTGGCCACGATACACGAAGACCTGCCTAATCTGTGTTATTTCTACTCGACGGTAGGACGCAATATAAGATCCCTACTCTCCTGCCGCAAATCCTAACTATAGCTGGAAAAAAAACATGCATTAATAAATAATATACAAAGACCCTGTACAATAATTGCAACAAAAAATGCAAAAAATACAACTATCTTCAGGCTTGGTGTCTTCTTTCCTCCTATCTTCATTCTTCATTTCTTCACGATAAAATCCTCAATTCTCTAGTTTTCGGCACAGTAACCTTCAGGTGTCAATTTCATGGACCTGAACAGTTGTCTCCAAAAGCAATCGCTGTCGTTGTCCACAAGCTTGACCTGTGGTAATATAACAAAAAAATTCTCATAATCCAACAAAGGAGAGACATAAAAAGTTGACTCTCAGCTCAGATATGATTTCGAGAAAGACGTTTAGAAAATATTAATTTTTAAGCGTGTAGAAATTTTTAAAATTAAAAAAATGCAAGAGTGTGTAATTCCAAATTCTTTGACGCTTATCAAATCGGCGATATTTCAATGTATTTTCTTTATTCATTAAAAATTTTAAAGATATATTGGGCAATATTAAAAATTTTCCCGGTAATCATTACAGTGAGCTGAGTGTGTTATTAATATAACTTTTTTTACGACCTACTTGTACTTCATGGGTTTCACTAAAAATTGATAGCAAAAATTTATGTACTATTTTATGAAATGGAAAACAATAATGAAATTATAAAAATCAACACGATGAAATTATTTAAAAAGACGAAAACAGAAGTTACAAATATGGCATCCTTATTAAGGATAAAACAGCTATCCAGGAGAATGTATTATAATAATTTCTTGTGGGATGTAATTTAATATTTAAGTCTAATGATACGAAAGAAATAATATAAATTATTTCTCAAGATCATGCAAAGAACCAGAGGTCTAAGTAATCACATCAGAAACAAAACAGCCGAAAAAAATGAAAAATATATACTGAATTTCCTGACACCATTGGCTTAATAAATATTTAACAGCAAGGAAAAAAGCGTCAACGGAAAATAAGTACCCAAAATTAAACAAAAATGAGTATCATTACATTATTTTTGCGACTTTTTTTAAAAATATGTCACTTATACTCGGAATATACATTTCACGGAAAATTCAGATAGGTAGAAAATATGACCGGAATCTCATGTTTCACTCAGATAGGGTCTCCGAGGAAGTTATTACTTGAGCGCGCATGACGGATGCTGAGTTACTAAAAGCAAGGCCAATATGGAAACCTCGACCTCCGTATTACAATGAAAAAATTAAACAGCAAAGTATATACTTATGATAGATTGACGACAATTCCCATAACTGTCCTTCATTCGAATTATATAGTTTCTCAGAAATGAAGTTTCAAATCGAAATATATGAAAGCAAACGCTATCGTCGTCGCCAACCAATCAATGCCTTGAGATTCAGCGCAGGATTTTAGTTTTGTGAGTCTTACAAAAAAAGCGCGAACTTTTAATTTTGGGTGCGGTTGAATTAAATATTTTCGCGTAGGAAATGTGAAAATATTATCTTATTTTCTCACGCAATCGTTACTTTTATCATCGAGGTTCCTGAATGTAAAAATCATAGTGTACCTATGTGATCACTAAATATTGGTTCTGAACTGAACTCAAAACTTGGAAGAGAAACGAATGAAATCTTACCGTCTGCTTGCGGCAACGAGCTGTATTCTTTCGATCTCTTTGCACGTGCTTTCATCGAGGCCTCGAGTAGTCAACTCACACAATACGATCCATCGAACTCTGTAATTGAAAAAAACGAACACTCATAAAGAGACAAACCAATACGCTTGAAAATCGGCCTCATGGCCGATTCAATCGATATATTTTCTTATGGCGCATGGGCGTCACAGTGTGAATAGGATCACCTTTGAATTAGATTTAAAAAACTTGGGGTGTAAAATAACGTTTCCCGTATTGCAGAGGAAATTAAAATAATATTCTATTAGTTAATAATACTTATTTTTATAAAATGATTCCAATTCAATGGAACTATATCTCCCTTGAATAGGAAAAATGAAGGACTGATTTTGAAATGGGTAACCTTTCAAAAACTAAAAAAGTTAAATAACTCTGATTCAGAGTGAAAAATCATGATGGAAAATATCATTTGTTATTAATAAGCAGATAATTAGATACTAATTACAAATAAAAGTTATTTGGTCTGCTTTATAATTTGAAAATATTTTGCGAAGACTTTTAAGGGAGGTGATATTTTGACTCGAAAACATTTGTAAAGAAAATACGTTTATGTGTTATTATAAGTCATCCAGAAAAATGTTGGCAAAAAAAATGTTTTGCCCATTGGAAATATTTTTTCATAACTTTTCAATTCAATTCTAAGTTAGAATAGATCCATAAAATTATAAATCACTTCCAGTTACTAAGTACCAAGTACAATTTTCAAACTGATTAGTCAATGACTAAATTGAGGAGGATACTAAGTTCATTTGTTCATTTTAATGGCATTATGAGCAAATTAGAAGTTCAGTGTAAGCACAATTGAGTTCCGCTAATGAATGTAACATTGAACATTCTCAAACAACTCGTTAATTAAAAAATTTATATGGGAAAAATGAACCAAATTTGAATGAATATTATGAGATCATACCGCTCCTTATCTGCTGCAACTCCTGTAGAGCCGCAAGAAGCCGGCTCGGTGAGGTGCACCATCCCATCTTCTTCCAAGTGTCTTCTTTCCCCTTTTCTCAGCATGTCAAGCGATGGCTTGCGGACCTAGGGAGAGAGCGGGTTAGTGCATACACAAATAAATAACCCTTCCGAGGATTTGCACCACTCCAAAGCATCACACAAGAACGAGACAATGGCATCGATAGGAAATCATGATTTTCCTACCTAGTCACAGCCACATTCCTGCATGACGCAATGGAATTTGTAATGCAAAACCACGGCACAAAAAACTAAAGCTAACGCACGGAAAAAACGCCTAGCCTTACGCAAATTTATGTTCATTGGCCTAAAGGGCCCAAAGCTAAGATGTCGCCTTCTTCTGGTTCCGCGATGCCATCCTCTTCTGTCTTCTATTCTTCCGATGAATCTTCATTCTTCTCTTCACATCCAGCGATGGCTTGCGGACCTAGGGAGAGAGCGGGTTAGTGCATACACAAATAAATAACCCTTCCGAGGATTTGCACCGCTCCAAAGCATCACACAAGAACGAGACAATGGCATCGATAGGAAATCATGAATTTCCTACCTAGTCACAGCCACATTCCTGCATGACGCAATGGAATTTGTAATGCAAACCCACGGCACAAAAAACTAAAGCTAACGCACGGAAAAAACGCCTAGCCTTACGCAAATTTATGTTCATTGGCCTAAAGGGCCCAAAGCTAAGATGTCGCCTTCTTCTGGTCCCGCGATGCCATCCTCTTCTGTCTTCTGTTCTTCCGATGAATCTTCATTCTTCTCTTCACATCCAGCGATGGCTTGCGGACCTAGGGAGAGAGCGGTTTAGTGCATACACAAATAAATAACCCTTCCGAGGATTTGCACCGCTCCAAAGCATCACACAAGAACGAGACAATGGCATCGATAGGAAATCATAAATTTCCTACCTAGCCACAGCCACATTCCTGAATGACGCAATGGAATTTGTAATGCAAAACCGCGGCAAAAAATAACTAAAACTAACGCACGGAATAAACGCCTAGCCTTACGCATATTTTTTTTTCATTGGCCATAAGGGCCCAAAACTAAGCCGCAAATATCGCACACGTCTTCTTACGATGCTTCTCTTCTTTCTTCCGTGAATACTTGCGTCTTCAATCTCCTCTTCTTCGTGCAGTCTTCACTCTTCCTTCCTCTAAGTCCAGCGATGGCTTGAATCTGTGAAGAGGTAAGATTAGTGCATGCAAAAACAAATAAATAAATAACACTAACACGCAAACCCTAACGCGACGCAACGGAAAAATACTCGCAGCACACGCAAATATAAATAATCACACGCAGAAAAATATCACACGAAATCACACGATAGATGAAAAAACACACGTTCTCGTATTCTTGCCGTTCTTCGAGCTCAATTTGATGTCTTCAATCTTCATGGCTGGAAGGGAAGGAGTTACAGACATGTTACAATTAAGTACAAAAAAAGTAAACCCAGTTCAGGCGAGTGATTATCAATATCCACTCATTCCCGATACACACACACATTATCTTCCCTCTTCATTCTTCGAGGCCCCCTTCGATGTCTTCAATCTTCGGGGCCTCAGCTACGTCTTCATTCTTCACTCCTGCAATAAATGGTGTTAGTACAAAACCTACCCAAATACCTTAAAAAAAACTACACACAAAAATACCCACGTGGATTTCCTGCCTAAGAATGCATTCTAAGTCTCCTGGGACCGGTCTCATTCGTAGTAAATAACTTTAAAGTGCACTTTGTGGTACCTTTGTTTCAGCGCTGTTTCGAAACCTTTTCAAACTTGCTCCTTCGAGCCGTTACCTTTCGTGTACTGTTGATACCTAGAGCTCGTGCTTTGATAATCGAGGGTGAATTCACTTTCCACCAGGAGTCTCTCATAACTCCTGTTGTGTGGTCTAGGTCGGCCGTATTTTACCATTTCACGTTCAAGATTACCTGATGTAAACCTGATGAAAATATACGGCAATGAACAGCGCCCGAGGAAAACTGCACTCTTACCAGCCTTCAACTCAAGTCGATGAATGGTGTTCATACTCTTCAATATTCATTCTGAAATTGAAAGAGCAAAAAAGAGGATTAAAATTCGAGTCAAATCTCTCCGAATAACATAAAAGGAATTAGCATTGGATGTCCCGCGAGGCCATCGTCTTCTTCTCTTCTTTATTCTTCCTGCTCCACCTTTCATTCTTCCCCTCATGTCCGGGGATAGGTTGCACCTAGAATGGAGCAAAAAATTAAGTTAAATTCGGGGGTTAGATTATTAAACATGGGTCAATCCACCTTAATTCAACAAGCGTTTGTCCCTAAGAGACTCAGATTTTGATACCTGTATGGGTCTTCATCAACCACACACTAAATACCGTGAGATCATTTTTTCATGTGTGGTTCCTAAAAAAATTGCGCTAAATCATATAAATCCAACAATTTAACTATCAAATTGTCGTAGAGACATTATTTATTGCTTATTTTACTGATAAGTCCTTTCGGTAGTCACTTTGAGTAAAATATTGCTAAAGTGCACCTATCTATTATTGTTATATCTAAATATTAAAAACATTGTTCAACAAATCAACTTTTTTTCAAATAACCCATCTCGGAAGTGGCCCAAGCATTTAATCTTTAGAATGCAAGCTCAATCATTGCCTTAGAATAACAAAAATTAAATTTAAATCAACTCCTGAATGATATTTTTTGGAAATATTTGAACGTTTACTTTTTCTCCCGTGCGGCTTTCCGATTACTTTTAATACTAGTCTATGGACGTGTACTCATAGACTGGTAGTCTATATCATAGTAGTATGACCTACAGGTTCAACTATAAACTATCAACCATGAATTCATCAAAATCTGACACCCTACGGGACAAGCATTTTTGAAATTGAGGTGGAATGACTCAAAATATTATACCCGTCTGTCTTTATAAATCGTGGAAATGGATGCTAAAACAAAGGCTGTTTATTTAAAAAGAAGGACACACAAAAAATTCTATGGAAATTCTCATATTTGTTTAGTGACTTTTAAACAACAGTCTATTTTTTTGGGAGCTTTCTAAAGTGATATTGAATAGGGTAGGTATATTAAAATCTCTCGTAACAGATGAAATCATTGTACTTTAATGTGGAATTCTTTATATCCACTTTCTTTTAGCAGTGAAAGATTTGTATAAATATGTAAACTGACTTAGAAATATATAACTTTAAGTATTATAATAGCAACACTAGAGAATTCGTAGAATAAGCAGTACCAAAGAAATACATAGCAAACAAACATTTTGGGAAATATTACACCGTATCAATTTTTTGTTTTAAAAAATAGGCAGGCAGCAAAATTTAAATATATAACTAAAAAAGTTGATTTTATTGACCACACGATAAAGTATAAAATTACAAGATAAACATGATTCTTTGAATTCCAATTTGTACAAATCCAAAGATGCTTTGTTCCACCGAGATCACTATTTAACTTTATCTAGTTTATTTTGTATACGTTTATTTTGGATAAATTAATACAGAAGATAATTTTTAATCAATGATCAGAGTCAATATTTGCATAAAAATTTCCTTCTCTCTTCACATAAATCGTTGAACTTGATACTGGAAACAAAGGAGGCAGTCAAGCCAACCTTATTTCTATATTTCACGGGTTATCTTAGTGGTAAAATAAAAAATCAATAACTTAAAACGATGACCCATATCCATGCGTTATTATCGCGACAGAATTGAAAACGTATGTTTAGTGTAAATACCATAATCTAACCTTCTTTCGTTAGATTTATTAAAAAGCAATGTTTTATCATTTTTTTAGAAAAAAATTACGTGATACTTGCAAGGACCCCCTGGTCCCGCACGTGAGATTGGGTGAGAATCGACTCGACCCTCTCGCCCCTCCTAAACGCCACATCTAATTAACCCTTTCGCTACTAAAAAAGTAAATATTCGCCCGGACGGTTTTTGACACGGAGGACGAAAGCCGCAAATATTCGTCATATATTTTCCGACGCAGGCCAAGGAATGCCGTAAATATCCGTATCGTTGCCCTTTTATGCCGGTCGAGGCTACGCGAAGTCTTATCTGGACCATCAACATAGAAATTGTTGATGCATTAAATCCGTTAGTTAGGATGGCTGAGCTCCGTTCAAAAGTTGACAACGCACAGAAAAAAAACGAGGAATTGAATTCGAAGACTGCAACATACGGGCAAACAACAATTATCCATGTAGAAAATTCACATAAACTAATCATGAGTTGACCCGGAACCAATTCTGCTACTAGGGCTATCAACCCGGAAAGGTGGAAGACCAACTATACTTTGATCCCGAGATAATGCGGAAAAGTCGAAAAAGATTGGCGCTGAGGGAGTGTGATTATCCGTGAGACCCTTCTTAACCAATGTCCTGCAAAATGGTCCGTACAGAGGGGACGGAAGGGACCCTTGGGGCTCAGTCCAACAGTCATGCTAAGGCAACAACACCACTGTGTCGAAAGGGTTAATGGATACCCCCAAAGATGTAATATTCGTAGGAATTGGCTTGTTCGATACAGAGTAAATATATAGTTGACAGACGAAAGTGGTATATTTTGCTTAAATGCTAAAAAAAATGTGGAAATAAAATCCTTTGGAAATCAGCAAGGAAAGTGGCCATAGTTATATCATCGTGTGCATGCGACCAATATCTGTCAATCCTCGATTGAGTTAAATTCTTACGCTTAGTATCGACAACACGCATTAAATATTCTATTCTTACTATGCGTTCTTACGTACGATGTATTCTTAGTTGAAATAGTTTTGATGATCCTAGAGGAGGAGATATAGTATATATCTATAACTACAACGCAAAGTATAATGTAGTAGTTATACATAGACGGTAGGTACAAATACTTTCTAAAGAAAGGAAAATCTAAAGAGAGGAAATTATTCGCCACGGAGCCCGAAAGAAAACACTTCCAAGACTCTTCCTCAGTGCATTCCATTTACTGACATTAATTCCGATTTTTCACAGACCCGGCTCCATCAGTTAATTGGGGCTCATGGGTGTCTACATGCAATTGAAAACTCAAATGTACAAGGAGGAGAGTTGAACATGGGCATATAATCATCACTCAGCACAAATAAATGGAGTGGTAAACGCCCTGAGTCACCGCTCCAACACAATATTCGACCAAAACAACTTTGCCGAAGAAAGGCGTAAACTAGAAGCCTTTCTGCGGGGAAATGAATTCGACGAAAGAATTATCTAACGAGCACTGATTAAGGTCATGAAAAAGAATGTTGAGGACAAAGCAGACACCGCTGAAACAGCGAACTCCTCAACAAATAACATCAGCGACCAAAAGAAAGTCTACTGCAATTAAATAGGACAACGGACAGATTTGGAAATATCCTAAGAACATATCAGATAAGGACAATCTTCTCTCCTCACGTGCAGATAAAAACTCTCTTTAAACCCGTCAAGGACAGAGCTCCACTACAAGTCGAAGGAGTCTACCGGATCCCTTGTCAAACCTGTGGGAAGAACTACATTGGCAGATCAGTTAGAACACGCCAGGAGGAACACGAGAGAGCAATTTAACTGGGGTAGTCAACTAAGTCCACGGCAGCCGAACACGCAGCGCTGGGCCACGCAATCGACCTTAAAGGAACAGAAATTGTCGCCTACGTGAAAGGCTTTCAAATAAGACTCGTCAGAGAAGCCATCGAAATAAAAAAGTGGAGAAGAACAATCTTAACAGAGACACCGGCCTTAAAATAATTCGTACTTTTCAAACCATAATTCGGAAAAACACACAACAACCTACTCCTCCAACTCCCATTCCCCCCCTGAAACGAATACCAATAAATATATATGAATAAAAGTTTTTAACTGATTCTTAAATAGCCGAATTTCTTTTTTTTCACCATTGCCTGGCTTTCTATCTGGGTTCACTACCAATAAATATGTATGAATAACAGTTCCTACTTCATCTGATTCACTTCAATAGGCGACCATCATTCTTCGGGAAATGTTAGCGCCACCCGAAAATTGACGCAGCGACATAGACTTAAAAGTTTTTTCGTTGGCATAGTGATTATCGCTATCAATTTGTTGGTGGGACTGTAAAGTATTATTAGGTTGAACACTGCTACACCCTAACGGAAGAAATGATAGAAAGGATTTTAACGAAACATCCGAGAGTATTATTTAAAAAATCGATACTTTACTCACTACAGGCGCCGTAATGTCAATTAAATGCCTAAAATACTGCGACGTAGAAGGCTAGGGTCGACCACCACAACTATCCCTTTATGTCATAGCTACGAATCGGCGAAATACAGTTGCCCGGAGTGGGAGACTTGTGGAGTGCAAGCTACAGATTAATACACGAAGGATCGCTAAATATTAATGCTGTAATTAGTATAATGCTTATCAAAAGCGACAATTAAAAAGCCACCAAATGTATGATGAAAGGTAAGTAATGGTTAAGATATAAAGAAAAACCCATAACTACAGCATCTCCGAATGTTTGTAAACCTAAAAAATTGCTAAGAAATGCAGAAGTGGAGTAAGTGAATCAAGATACAGCGGGAATAATAATGCAGATTAAAGGTGAAGAAAATGTAATAATAGGGTTGTTCACCAATTTTTTTTACTGTCTTAAATGAAAGTACACACCGAGGGGATACCGGCGACAGTTTCAGCGCTTTTCTATTCAAAAATTTAATCCTAAAAAGGCTAGGCGAAAAGTGTGGAATCCGAGGGCCGGCTCAAACGCTCCGAGAGCGCACGAAGGTTGCCGAAGGCATGCTGACGTCACACACAGCGAACTTCTCGCGGAAGCCGTCAACCCGGTCGAAAAACCTGTGATCCTGCGTCAGAGAAGAAACAACGAGGGTGAAAATGGAGGAAATTAGGAAGAAGGCGTATATATATATATTGCTTTCTACCGCTTAGTAATTCTACCACAATAAGAAATCCGGGAAAACGTTTTATTACTGTGCCTCTTAATTCTCGTGTGCGAAGGAAATGGTTAACTGCAGCAATGCGAGATGACCAAAAAGATCAACGGCAAGACATCTTATTATTGCTGTGAAGATTCTTTTAATGTTAGTGTTAAATTTATACCAAATGCCAGCATCACAACGTCAGTTTACGTGATATTGTTTTACTTGCGGTCTTCCCAAATAAGTCGAACGGACGAAAACAATTTTAATTTAAGTTATTTGAATGGAAATAATTTACGAAAGATTAAGAACAATGTTTATGCTACTATTCAAGTTAATTGATGCTAACATAGTCTTAGATTTTTAATACACCAAAGATTGACACACAGTAACCAAACATAATGTTTATTGATGAAATATTGTCGAGCACATTCTCAGCCGAGAGTTTTGGAGTTGGTGAAAACAGTAATATAACTGACTTAATAATGAAGCTACCCCTAGAGGTACTTAGGAATACCTAATGATCCAATGTACATACGTCATTGATTTGCCCTCTGGAATATTTAAGATTGCCACTAGAGACATTTTCATCACCATCATCAAAATTCAATTAAATGACAGCTTGGAGAGATTAGGAGACCAATTGCAAATCAGTAAGACAAGAGTTTTTCTACTATCCACGCAACTTTACCTCTTATTTCACATTGCTTAAAAAATTTAATATTCTTTCCGAAGCATAACAAACTTGATCTACCATTGTCTTTTAAGCCAATTACAGCAATGTACAGTATATAATTGAATGTTTTGAAATTCAAATTCAAAAGCCCTCTGATCCAATTAATCAAGCTTTGACATGGAGTGAGTATAATAATATAAAAATGTAATGCTATCAAATATTTAGTACCTTGTGAACCAAATGAATTTGTAAATTTTGTTCCTCTGGGTTCTGGGTATGGCGGAAGAATAAGTGACAAAAATTATTTTTCCTGTGGTTTCTTCTGATTTTGTGCTCAGGACAAACTCTCCCTTTCATAGTGTATATATTATTCTCTTTTAAGTTGGATATAGCAAACTGCTGAATCGCCGTATTCTTTTCTGGCATCGCTGAAATAGTTATCAACCCTTAGACCCATAGCACACGCCGATTTATGACGGCCGTCAACATTCCAATGGTGAACAATGGAAGGGTATGGGAGCTTGCACACTGACCGACCGCGCACCGGCACCGGTAAAAAGTCGGTTAGCTACCGGCCAATGCCACTGCGGATCCCCTGCGCCAGCTCAACAACCAAGCAACTTATCTTTTGACCTGTGAAAATCCAGCGTGTGTGCAAGCAGCGCTTCACCGGTAAAATATCGGCCGGTATTTTACCGGCCGTCCAAAATCGGTGCGTGTGCAAGGGGCCTTACAGTAACATTCACAATAATAAATATTTACTATAATTCGCCATTCCATATCATGATTCAGACAAATCTGAGACGAACAAAAGTGATTATTTTATGATAATAGTTTCCTTATGTCACCTAAGTTTTTATAGGCTATAAATTATCAAAAGCCTTTAAAACTAAAAAACGAGCATTGCGTGACAGGGATTTGTGTTATAATATGAAATGTACCCCTCGAGAACCATTTCAGCGTTTACTAGGGGATAATTCGAATAAAAATGGAAGCCAGGGCTGAGTAAATCGTAACAAAATTAAATATTTGATGGAAAATATACTCATAAGTACGATTAACATATTAAACAGTGCTATCATAATTAATATGCATTGACTCCTAACTTGCCTGCTTGACTCCTTGAATTTCCGGAGCGCTAAAAATGTCATTACTGCGTATTTAGATTTTTTTCTTGTCTTGACCTCTTCTTATTCATGATAAAAAATGAGCATCAGAGTTGGTTGATCACTCATTTTAGGTGGGGTAGTAGAATTAGCCCTCACAAAGCCACAATCCGAAGGCATTTCTCACCACGGCATCCTCAAATTCAAGCACGGCACGGATAACGGCGTTCACCGAAAGCGTGCAGTCAGCGAAGTAGCTGTGTGTGACGTCACAGCCATTCGAGCCTGACTTCCCGCCGAAACTGGCCGTTTCAAAGACGCACAAATTTCAACGGAGCACCAAAGAAAATGTAATGCACCTATTGCAGAAAAGTTTTCACCAATGTGAATTGTTAGCCAAAACTCACCGTTAGCATCTACTTAAATGGGTAATTTCGTTTGAGGTTAACACCCCTATTCTCGGTGAATTTAATGCCATCACTGACGAATTTTAAGATGCGAGGAAAGCCGAGAAACAGGGATGATGTAAATCCAAAATGAAAGACTGACAAAGAACACAAGCTAGTGGTTTCGAATACAAAATAAAAATGATCACAGTCGAAGAAAAAGAGGAAAGTGATGGTGGACTTGATATATTCTAAGTTGATTAAATTCTACGAAGATGAAACGATTCATCGACAATAAAATGGACGGCAAAAGTGACCCTTAGACTTAAAACGACCGAGACTATGCCTCAATAGAGATGTTATGTCACCAAAAATAATAAAATAAAAACTTAAGAAAGCCGAGAAAAGTATTTGGTAGGCAGAAAATTAAGAAAATCGATATAAAGTGTAATTTCTGGAGGTAGAGGAGAACAAAATAGCATCGGATATGACCGAGAAGTCAGAGGAAGAGAGTCGGAAACATTATCACCATAAAATATTACAGTGTAGTAAAACACAAGGAGTCAGGAATGGCATAAAACCAGGGAAACAAACACTGGTAGCAGAATAACCAGGTGTAGAAACAAAAGAGAAATAACCAGTAGAACAGCCCAGGCGAAGCGATTATAGGAAAAAAAACGACTAACGGAGGATACGATAGCGAAAATAAAACAATTAAAGAACTTGAAAAATGACGGTAAAAGTTACCCTAAGGCTCTCATCAGCGACAATGCTATCTCATCTTTAATAATAAAAAAATCAAAAACTGAAGAAAGCGGTGAAAAACATTTGGCAAGTAAAAATTTACGAAAACTCGGTATCAAGTGTAATTTGAGGACGCAGAGTAGACCAAAGTAGCATCGGATGTGACCGAAAAATCAGAGGAAGAGAGTCAGAAACACTTGAGCAGTGGGCTATTGGAAGCAGCTGAAGAAGTTCTTGGGAGAAGGATAATCATCTGAATGGATCACGCAAAAAGTCTCGAATCTAACTGAGGCACCACTGAAGTACAAGAATACTTAAGCCGTGGAATTTCAAAGGAGAATAAAGAACGATATTTGACATGAAGTCAAGGAGGCCAGAGAAAAGCGGTCGAGGAATATGAAAACATCGTGCGCAAGGAAAAATAGAGGCTCGCTATGGGAATCGCTTCAAATTAATGAGCGTATGATGAATACCGTAAGTGACAAAAACGGAGAACTTTTGACTGATGACTAATAAAAACGAAGAGATGGATTGAATATCTGAATGAGACGTGTATAGAAGGGCGACTAACTAAGTACGAAATCAATTTAAATGAATATCGAATATTATACATTAGAGTGTAGCATAAGAATAGCATTAAACTAGGGAAAAAAACATTGGAAGAGGTCGACCAGTTTCTCGCCAAATTCCTTTAGTCATTTTCTTCCTTGAATAATTTGACGCAGCAGTGGTGTGGATTGGAAATCCATGCTTATAATTTTGAATGAAGTTAATTAACAATGGCATATAAATGATCCACAATGCGTTTAAAAACACCAAGTAGGGGTGATACATTACAGGGCCCAGCTATGAAGAATCAAGTATTGGGAGCAAAGTCAAGTGATCTGAGGCGGTGTAATTTCTCCCGTAATTTTCATAATTTACAACTAAAAAGGCACCGATTACATCCAAGAAAAAATTGGGAGTTTACATGGATGAATATCCACGAGGAGACACGCTTAAAATATTTGTAAAATAGAAAAACATTCTAGTAAAGGTGGGCAGAGCAACGACCAATGCCATCTGAAAATCACCATCAAATACTAGAGTGTAGCAAACGGCAGGAAGTTAAGAATAGAATAAAACTAGTGAAAGAAAGATTGGAAGAGGTCACCAGTTTAAATATTTCGGAGGCAGAATAATCAATTGTAGAAACAAAAGGGAAATAATCAGTATAACAGCCCAGGGCAAAAATACTTTTCAGAAAAAATAAAGCATCAATTTGCTTAGAAAAGCAGGAAATTTTATGATGAAAATTAAGTTTGGAAATATTTTATCAGAACTTACAATTCGAGTATGCTTCTATATATGGCAATGAATCATGGGCAATGACAGCAGTGAAGAAACTGATGGGTATTCGGCTGTATGAAAATGAAATGGATCGTTCGAGTGAGGACTGCGGGATTCCTCAGAAGAGTAGGAGCGGATAGAAGCCTAGTCAATTCTTAAAGTAGAATACACACCATTGTAATCGAACATATCTGGAAAAACTGATCTATATGGCCTAATGAAGTCAATCCTCGAATGACAAGTGGTTGGTAAGAGCGGAAAAGTAAGACGTCTGATTTCGTATTTAAGAAACCAAAAATGAAGGATATGAAAGAGCATTTGAGAGACCGTGGCATGTTTAAATGCTAAAATGAACCTCGCAAAATTCACCTGAACTACGTAAAATTAAAACAGCTATAATTCCTCTTCGCCTTCATAGTCACGGATATTTATACCAGTAAACAGCTGAGAATTCGTAGCGCAAAACACTATTATGAAATAGGAAATGATGAAATATCATCATAAAAATTATCGCAGAAGAAGTTAATTTTTGCGCACCGCACAGGATTTAGTTCTTAATTAGTTACTAACAGAGATATAGAGAAGTCAAATATTTATGCATTGGAATATTCAGAGGCCTATCATATGAAGTGAATGATATTGACTCACCATATTTCTTCAGTCTTCCTCTTCCTTGAAACCTCTTCGCAAATGCCCCATTCAACCCCAACCGTTTCACGGAACTGATCCGCCACCCCTATTCAATGGAGGACCTGAAAAGAAAAGTTCGCGTTAAAGGCTGACAAAATTCACGCGACGAAAATATACACTTTACATGGAGCATAACTTAAAGATTATGTTGATATTAAAGGCTACAACAAATTATCATACTAACGACTCCAAAGGTGAAGTAAGTGGAAAAAAAATTCCAAGTGAAGTGCTGTAAATCCAATTAAGACCTCCAATATTCTATTACTTTTCCTCATCATCAAAATTATATGATAAATTATTGCGGAGTGGTTCCGGAGAGGCTGGATCTTGTATTAACGAAATAAGTTAACTGCAATTTCCTAGGTTCAAATAACAAGGACTTTTTAAAATACCTCGTTGAAACATTAATTACTTACGTGTAATAACTCGCCATTGAGGTACCAATTATGGTAAAAGCATGAATAAGGGATCCTAATGGCTAACAACTAAAGAAATCGCGGATAGAAGCTTCATTTTGAAATGTAATGTTCTCTCACAATCAACAACGAAGCAGCGTGGCTGGCATGAAATACACTGCTCCACGTCTAATGTTAATATCTTATACCTACAGTCAATGCGATAAAATTCATCATTTTGACATTCGTCAAAATAGTAACTAAACTGCTGAAGTAATAGAAGTAAGCTATCAGAGATTATTACGGATCATAATTACTGCAATCAAATCGATATATTTGATGTTCTAAAAACCTCGATAAATGTAAAGATAAAATTACTTACTCATTTCAAATGTCGACACATCATATCAGAATGTAACTGTTATAATTTACACATATTCCTAACGAATGTAGATGCTTTGTCAAAGGTCAAACGAATTGAATGATCGAATATTCGTTATGGCAATAAATCTAGTATTATGGAATTTCGTCCAATGACGTCCAACATCCAATTTTCACAAAAAAATTATTTCAATTCAAAAGTCACAGGATTAAGAATGAAAACAGGATGGCTTTAATCCGAGAGGAGATTTCCCTATCACTAGCGTTCTTTAAAAAAACTACTCCGTCACTAATATTAACTTCGGGCACATGGTAATAAAAGTTGGAATATGGAGGTAGTTGGCGTTATAAATATTGTGACTCAAAATATATGCCACTCTAATCTCGATAACTGAATGGAATTGAACAAATTGCATTTGCGAAGAATCCTACACTTTAAAGAGTACAATGAAAGTGCATTGAAAATAATATGAAAATGAATCACCAAACAAGTAATTAAGGTACTCACCTCTTAATCCCAAGAGAGTTTGCCGCGAACTGAAGTCCAGAATAGGAGGGAGAGGACGTTCCGACACCACGTCAGCCACGTGACGTGTGCCTGTGACGTCACGATGATTTCGAACCGATTTATTTATTAAATCAACAAAAAACCGAAAAAAAGCGCTGAATATCTACGATGTGGGTCCTTTGAAATTTTATCCAATGAAGTACATCAATAAATACGGTAATATTTTTTGTTATAATTAAAAACTTTATCGCGCGGAAAATCAATAAAACGTTCGACCAATAAGATTCGTTCGTATGATTCAGCTATTATACAAAAATAGCGCGGAAATTCTCAAGCGGCCAACGGTCGAAACACACGTGATCAATGTTCCAGAATTTTCTAGTCATGTGTGAAGGTCATTAGGAACGTTTGCAAAACACGTCACCGCATTACGAATAACAGTACATCAACGGTCCGCATTCATCTGTCGTCCGCAAAGCAGCACCTCCCCTTCCCCTTATTTACGAAGAAAGCACCAACCGTCCTCTCGGCAGAGTCACACTTCTGAATGTTTTCAATTTGTTGAATTCATTTCCTGGACTGTTTTAAACGTTCCTTCGTTCGTTGAAGTCACCGTCTCATTATGTCTAAACGAGGATGGAGAGCGATTATACGACGTACATATCAACAGAAATACTTAGAAGAAATGCAGCGGTTTTGACTGAGGTAAGTGAGCACATGTAATTTTTATGAGATAGTGAACAGAGAAAGTAATTCTAATCATGATTGTCCTCAAGCATTAACATGTTACTAATGTAGCTCACCATGTAAACTTACTCCATACGACAGTGATTAGCGGAGATATTTAGTGAGTTCGCGAGCGATAAGAGCATTGCTAATCCCACTATGCGATTTGTACATAAGGGATAAGTATTTATGTGTTCTCAATAGCGCATAAAAATCTCTCCTTTACGATCCATTATTTGTCACAGATGTTTCAAATTTATCGAATATTTAAGTATGAAAACCACACTGAGCATTAGTAGTTTCAATTCAATCATGGTTCAATGCATTGCTTAGATTAATACTCCTTCTCTACGCATTATTTCGGTGGTAAAGATTCCATGAAACGGAAATGTTCTATCCATTTGTCCGTTGTAAGCCAGCTGCGAATGGGTCGATAATCTCCTAATTGCTGCCTTAAGTTTAATCGCAAAAAAGCATTCAAATACACCCAAAAATATTTTCCATTTTGTTAATTAGCCGAGCGTAAACAATTAAATCTGGACAGTTCAAAACAGAGCTTTCAATTGCTTCGAAGAACTTCAGTCTTCCATATGATCTATGCTTTTCAATTAAGTCCGCAATGTGATCATCTTCTTCCACTATGCCACGGATATCGATAAAGTATCGAAAACTTGCATGCTCGCTTTTACATTCGTTCATTTATAATGGCGTTAGTTAGTAGCTATCAAACCTTTCTTGGCCTCAAAGTAGTGTCGCTAACTGAGCCTGAATAATTATGGCATTATACTTTCATGTATACGCGGATGAAATTAGTAGCTCTTGATTGAATTATAAAAATAACATAGTAGTATTTATTTTTCTGGTCATTCGCAGATTCGTTTCCCTGATAGCCAAGTTCAACTTGGGCCAACCGATGGAGTAACCTGATGCCGTCTTCTTTATACAAAGAGATTGCTAAATGGTTCATTACGAACCAACTGAAGATATAAGTCACCAGCAAAAGTTACCACTTCAAGGATAGAGTAATGAAGGACAGATGAAATTGATTTCTTCCGTGAAGGATCTTGGTCTTCATCTTCGAATTTTACTCAAGGTAAGTCATGTCGTTATGATTTCATCATTAGATTTAATCATTTTGTAACGACTCAAATTAATTATCTTTGATATAGCAAATTTTGTTCTTCAGTAAAGGCATAAAAACTGGCATCTTGAGTAGGTTTAAACATGTTTTAAATTAATGCAAATTTTTGTTTTATTTTCCCCGAAATAAAACCATTGTCGACTAGAATTATTACGGATTTTAGGCCCCAATTCTTGGCGCCAGCAGGCATGCCTATTCGAAGTTCTGTGTTTGGAGAGGTTAAAGTGAAGGAGATTTCGCAACAGTTCATCGAAGCCACAATGATGCGTCACTAACATTCTTGCAAATTTTAAGAAAAATCTGTACGGAAATAATCAATGAATTTCAACTTCAGTACAAGCCAAGTTATTGGTATTAGCTTGGTCACCTAATCAACGCGTTTCTGCATGGGAATAATTCTGAAAGTGTAATTCAGACTTTTGCTTGCGTGGGCTTATCAGTTATTTAATGTTAATGGTCGTAGTCAACAAAAGCTGAAGAGATAAATATTCGTACGCCTCATAACTTTTAAACATGAGATAAGCCGACTAAGTATTCTGTAAATATATAATAATATTCTTTCGCAACTCACGAGTTATGTCAGTACAAGGGGAAATGCATCGTGGTTTACTTCAGCTTTCAAACTGTTTCGATTTTTCTGTAAAGTACACGACGAAGGAAAAATATGGAGAAGGGTTTATTTTGGATAAAAAAGTGAACGAAGCAAGAGTGGCAGAAATATTGAATTAGCACGTATGGCTTGCGTTTTGTCTGAGATTTACACGGTCGGCACGCAAGGGATCAAATCAAGGTACATACAATGAAACACGCAAAAGAATAGGATTATATTATAGCGAGTCATACGGTTACTGATCCACGTAGGTTTGCACATTCATGTTTTTAAAGCGCAGTGGGAAGTGGAGAAGAAGCTTATCTACTTCTACCAACCAGACACCTTTCTCACTTCAACTCTCTTTTCCAAAGAGGTGATTCAGTTGTTCTTTTCTATCCGACCCTGTTTTCACTGAAAAAAAACCTTTTTGAGAACTTATTGTTAGTGTACACGACACTGATTGCATTTTCAGATACTTTACAGATTAAAAACTGCTATAAATGGCGTATCAGTATGGGGTGTAAAATTAAAGATTTGGAACATTACGAAGTTCTATACGAGCATTAGGAATATTCATCCCAAGGCATCTTAAATCAACTTAGTCGAACCTGTAGAAATTGGTGGCCAGATCACGCGATAGCGAAAGAGCAGTACTAGGAAATTTATACCTATTGAACTAATATGAAAATCCTTTTTTATTCACCCCGCCATACTACAAAAACCGATAGCTCCAACATTCAAAGACACTGTACGAATAAACTCCTGAAATATTTTTCATTTTCAGGAGACTCTGCGAATTGGGTCAAAGAATTTTCCTTCTCCTCAGAAAAAATGGAGCGATATCACTTCTGTTTAAAATTATTTTCTGCAAAAATTGTTTAACCTCCATGTTGAATAAAACTGCAAGAGGAGAAGAAGACTCCCTACCTTCTACTTGCTTCCAGGTCCATCGACGACAGAGCTCAGCTTTAAAACAGCGACACCCCAAAATACTTATATTCACAAGCACTTCACATTGAACACAACACTGACAATGAATTATTTGATGGAAACATGACAATTTCACTTCACTCTTTAGCCGATGAGTAACACATTCTGGTAGCTTCACATAATTCCAAGAGACATGCACACTGCTTTCATCGTGATGAAGAACGATTTATTATTATCCAAACGTTGAGGAAAAGGCTTGAAGAGATCGTTGGCAACTTGATTTTAGGATTGCACTGTCAATCACTGAATTAATTGAATTGTTCACTCCACCTTTTGTAAACTGTAAAAAGAACACGAAGTAGCTTTAAGCTATAGCACTAAAAATTTGGTACTGATGAAAGGAACAGTTCTTAATCATTAGACTCGGAAGTAACATGAAGTCAAAACCAAGGATGTGGGTACAAAAACTCCAATAATTGTGTCCAAATAATGTTCCAAAGAATGTTTCCTTCTTGATCAAAAATCATGAACAATTATGACTAAATTTGTAGCTTATATCGGATTAATAGGTTATTTACGAGAATAGGACTTACCCGTACCCTTCTGCGAGGGAGGACACACCTCCTTACCCTATCCGAACTGCTGTGAGGCTCAAACTTAACTAGGTATGATGGAATGAGGAATTAGGGGAAAACCCAGAGTGACGCACTGCTTCTAACATACAGTCCTGAGAGGTAAAGAGGGCGGGGAATCACTTAGGATATCAGGGGAGGTTGCCGTGAACAAATAGCTCAAGTCAGAGTCAAAATTGTCGGCCTGATTTCGAGTCCAAGTGCATCGCGAAGGCGCTCGGTTGGCGCGTCGTAGGGTGGAGAGCTGGTTGTTGAGGGGAGGTATTGAAGGAGAAGGAGAGGGGATGGGGGAAAGGGAGTGAGGGCGCCACAAAAGAGACCCTCTACATTCCTCTCCTGACGTCACGCACTTAAGTCACGAGGTACGCTTTACTGCGTATAGTCGCAGAGTGAGCTCTTATGTTAACTTAACTGTGTTAAAGCAAATGAAATTACAAGTACGAGTGAACACGTGAATCAATGAACCAAATCCCCTGATATGGACGTATATTATGCCATTATGCGTAATATTACAATGACCATGCGGTTTGGGAGCGGTGGTCCTCTTGCATGCTGCAAGATGGTGATTAATCATCCCCTGCCAAACATCCGAAAAGTGGCACGCAGAGAATTATGTTGAATTAGAAGATTTAGAACATGCAGTAATTTCTGTTAAATCGCCTGCTTAATTGGTTTGGTTACACAGTGAATTCTTAAGTTAAAATATTTAAGTTTACACATTTCCTTTCACGGTTTTATGTATCCTATTACCAAACATAAACACCAAGGAGAACTTCTTAATCATTATACACGCAAGAAACATGTGATAAATGTTTTTCATGATAAGTTCTAATTCGATTATTATAGTGAGCTTTAAAGGTTCAACTCAACTATAAAGTATCACGGGATTAACTTCCATCCGAATGTGACTTCCTTTTTATAGGATGAACTGTGCTATCCAGACCTGCAATGCATTACTTATCTTATGCCATCACCGCTTTTATTTATTGCATAATTTTATGCCTGGGTGGAGGTTGGTGCGATGGCGGTAGATGACGAGGTTTTTAGTAGATATTCTGTTCCCCCGACCAACCAACCACCTCAAGAATAGATAGTTTAGATGTAATGGCTAATGTTATATAACTGATTATTTTCATTCGTGTTCAGTATTTTCTGTCATCTTTTTGATCATCCTGATTTAATATTCTTTACCTGAGCATTGCTTATTTTTTAATTATTCTTTGTATGTTCTTTCTCATTACCGAGGGTTGTTTTTTTCTATCTCCAATGGGTCATGACTAAAAGAAAAAGTGATCGAACAAAAATCATTTCATTGCTAAACAATAAGTACACATTTGCTTCATTTTCGATGCAATGGCCTCGGCGAAGATTGTTCTCCATAGGACGTTGCTGCGAATGCCTTTCAATGATTTTACCGCTTTCCTGAATCTAATCGTTCGCTTTTAAACGCTTTTTTCTAGCAAAATTGTCACTCCGCGAAATATGCAAGTCAACAATCGCAAGTTCATCATTGGAAAGGAGGGGTATCGTAATTGAAATTGCTCAAAGAACAGTTGGGTAGCACAAGCGCTTAGGAGACGGGCGGTGTCATGTATCAGAACACTTACAGATTTCAGCACGCCTCTTATTTTATTTTGAATGGCTCCGCGCAATCAACCAAGCGTTTGCATTTATCGTGAAACCCGGCAGAATGAAATCAAAAAGTAACACGCCTCATTTGTCCCAAAACAAAGAAGCATAATATTTCGATTGTTTGAAGATCGCCTGAATTTCATTTGTTTGCTTGGTGATTTTTAATGCCTCCATTGCTTATGCTGTATCTTTCTTTCAGGTGTCATATGTCGTAAGTATGTTATACGTCGAAACCTTGGCCACAGTTGATTTTTTATATATCTCTTTTAAAAGCATGAAGGACAAGAAATTTCAATTCCCATTCATCAAATTTCGTTCTTGTTGCTCCATGGTTCTCACAACGCGAGAGAATCAATGGCTGTTATATTGTTAATGAGGCTTGCTACTAGCCTTAAACGGACAACTTATGTTCTCAGATGACTGAGCTTGTGGTAAGGAGGGTGTGGAGTTGCCCGCTGCCTGCAGTACCCTTCCTCCATCCATGCAATAGATTGAAATTGCACTCAGCGTCCAAAAGAACGGAAGGGCTGGCGGGCGCAGAGTCACCGATCGCTTTCTACCTTCTCCCTTCCCCAGATCCTGCATCCGAGTCAGTGGTCGCCAAAGTGGACCTGCTATCTCCCCATGTCCAACTGAGAGAACATCTGTGGCCCAAGTCCAGGACAGCGCGGCTTGCGATGGTGTTGGGGAACAGATGGTGTTTCTGGAATGAGCGGGTGATGGCCATTGGGAGGGCGGACGGATGAGGGAAAAATCGTTCTTTTCATCAAATTCTAATCTCAGGTAATCTACCATGATACTCATACTATCTGAGCGCTACTTAATCTTAAAATTTAGAGTAACTTCTTTTCACACGATTGAATATATTTTTCATTGGTCATCATGTGATTCTAATATGACTTGATGTCCATTGGTCTTCTTCTTTATAAAGTTATTTTAGAGTCACATGTGAGGTAGGTGCTCGAGACAAAATTAATCCAAAATTCACAACATCGTCGAAGTTAATATCTGCCACATGTTTCTGAAAGAAAATTTCTACGCGACCTAGCCAATATAAGATAACATGAAATACTTAAAATTCCAATTTGATATAGCATAAAACCTACTTTATTAAATCATTCTAAATTTCATCTTACGCCCATTATGTACCGTGTATTTCTCTCCTATCTACCTTCCTTCAGCGGCATCTTGTCTCTCTTTTATTCTCTAATTACTAAGTCTATTAGTTAAGAAAATAAATGATTCAATCAATAATATAAATAATAAATGTTCAATTACTTCCTGGAAAAAGCGCATGTGGCTATAAAACAATTGGTGTGGCAATGGGAACTTATGGGAACTGTTCTCTATGATTGAATTTAAACATATATTGTAAATTATCTCAATGACCTGAGCCTTATTGTCTAGGCTATAACGAAAAGGACGAGTTTTTTCGAACATAAAAGATTGTTATAATGTAGTGGACTAATTCCGATTTATTTAAAACACAGCACCTCACAAATAGCATCACCATGATATCCGCTGTACGAATAATGCAAAGGACAACGAGAGCGCGACGCAAGACAACACTGCGGACACTCTACGCCATCTATTCACCAGCCCTGATGAGGACACGGTGGCCTATTTGGGGGTTTTATCGGCTTCCCTTAAGTTTCGGACGAATACCATATCACAAGGCATCACGGAAGAAGAGAGTTCCAGATGATTTTGACTTAACCATGTTTGCCACATGGTCACTAATAAATGTATTAAATAATAATAACTTATTGACTAGGCTTGACGACGAATAGATACTGTAGCGAGATATTTATGTATTTATCTATTGTAGCTTAATTAATGAGGTTCATGGATCAATGTTTTGGCAATGCCCAAGTTTGCTGTAAAATAATCTAACGATAATTTTTGTCGATGCCATAATTTTAGCCATTAGCATTTGTAACAACCCATCAGAATCACCTACTTCATTTTAGAAAATTAAATGTATAACAATATTTTAATAATAAATAAAGTGAAAACATCAGCCACTACGGAGGAGCAGCAGAAAGAGTGAAGAGGTAAAGAAAAAGCAGTTCCATGGTAGTTCTATCAAGTCAGTATTTGTGGTAAGTATTCATTGTTATGGCGGCTTGTCATACCCTCCGAAGAACAGAGGGATGTGTTCCAAACGCCGTCCTCAAAGTGCTACGGCAAGCAAGGTGCAATATTTGAAAAATCTCCGCCTCCACTAGCATTTGTACCCGGTTACACAGGGAGCAATTAGTTATGACTGATATAAATGTATAACTCTGGTTATCACAGCAACTAGACCCCAGAGTGTTACCTTAAGAAACAATTACATACATTCTCTTTTTCCTATTTTAAAATTCATAAAATGAATGCATGTCAAATAGCTCTTAAAGAAATTCACCGTTAGTGCAGGTTTCTAATTGTGAAATTTGTTTAAACACGTAGCTCACGAAAAGAAGGGTTCGTGTCTAATTATAGATTTTATATCAATCGCCTGGTTTAAAAGATTCACTTTCCAACATCCGTTGAGTACGGTGATCCCCGCAGCCAGCAGCCGTCTCCGGACTGCTGGACTGGCGGATGCAATTTTATCTCCCTTTTTTTATTTTATCATAGGCGGTCGCTATTTATCTCTAAGCATCACGCCCGAAAGAATTCTATATATATCTGGGTAAATATTTCGGGGTAAGTCGATGATCATTTTGTATAATTGGGTAGTTTCCTTCATCAAAGAAAACGAAAGGCGTCGATTGCGATGCCTTACCCACCATTACTGTATTCATAATATACAAATTATTTGGTTTTAGAAATACCGGTTTAGACGAATGGCAACGGTCAATTTTATCCTCATTTGAAAGAGGCCAGATTGGCGCCCATACGATGCCACTCCACGTAACGTCACAGTTTCTATACGAGTAGATAGGAGTTTTACAGCATCTGAGGTTACAAATGCATGCATGAGGCACAGAGATCAGGGAAACATGTCTTAATAATCACCCATTAAAACTGGCTAAGGTAGGACAGTTTTCCCCGTTTGATTAAGTATTAATAATCCTTATTTTAGCCAAGCGCCATCAGCTAGCATGGTACTCTGCTACATGCTAGCATCCTGCGTCGTATCAGCGCTCAGAGCCTCGCCCCAAGGTCGCCTCACTTGCGGCAGCAGGAACCAGAACGACGTCACACGGGAGTTTTCCCGGCATTCATGCTTACCCGTCGCGTTTTCGTGCGCTTGAAATTTCTCAATTTTCATTTGATCGCGAAAAATAGGTATCGTAATTTAAAAATCTAAAAGGGTGAAATACGTACTCCAGGAGTAATAATCTGAATAAAAAACAATAGCAAACCACCCTATTTCTCATGGGAAGGACGTCGAAATTTGTGGAGTAGGTATATATGACAAGATTGTGTGAGGGTGCTTCCGTATAGTTGTTACCGTGGCTGTTCCCGTTATGCTTGAACTAACATCTCATATTAAAACGAATATTTAGGATGTGCTCTATAGAATCAACTGTATTACGCACGTTACCACGCCTAATTCCGATGTAACTGCAATGCCAATGGTCATGCACACAATCATATCAAACTAGACAAATTGTTATACTTTCAACCCCACGGACACATTTCCAATGCATAATGCTACCTACATCTTTGAAAGTCATTACGCCATGCATTCCAACTTGTTTAACGTTCTTTTTGCCAAATTACTCGTCCAAATAACAACGCAAATGAACTTGCACCGACAGTGATACAGTCTGCGCATTTATTGTCTAATTTACACGAGAATTAAAGTCACTTACACCAATATTACTCTATCAGAATATCCACATGCATCAGCACTCATGAAATAAAGTGGTATTATTTTATTAGAACCAAATACTTAATAAAAACCAACAGTATAACATATCACCATTCCCAACCGGAATGAGCTTCCTTCACCTATTGCCCACTCGACTTCTATCCTATCGGAAAGCCGTCCTTTAGTCGATAGGAAGCCAGTCTGAAACGCACGGATTGCCTGGCCGCTAGCAAGTGACGTAGAATCCGCGTCAAGTCTCCCGATTCGCTCGGAAGGGGAGACTCTGAAACACCCCCCAGCAGTTTTTTTCTATCATCCGAAGCCCAGTGTTGAGTTGCGAGGGTGTGCTTGGAACGGGGCGAGCGCGAGTTTTCAAGTTTTCTGTTCTTCTGCATGGAAAGTGAAAGGAAATCAAAGAGGAAAAAGAATATGAAGACCAATTTCTGAGAAAAGAGGAAGCATATCTTTTGAGGGATGGTGGAAATGAAGTACTAGGAATAATGGTGAGTATATAAATCCGTTTTAAATGTGCTACATTATTGACAGTTTAAATATCTTTCGACACGTATTTTCATCCATGTAAAATCTTTAAAAATGTAATGAAGCTAATAAATAGACTATCAAATTATTTTAACCATTTTGGTCATTCCAAACCTGCTACAAAAGATGTAATTTACACGGTAGAAGGAGAAACTGCTTTAAAGTAAGTACCTCTCGATAATGTATCGGCTATGACTATAATATATTAATTTTTTGGAACCAAGCATTGAAAATAAGATGAATATAGAGAATATACTGCACATTATCAGTTGGGTTCTAGGTTACACCATTTCCTTTTAAATTCTTGCTGACGCTAACCAAGAATAAATATTTCACCGAGTAGGTAATATAACGTGCATATCTTCATTTCGTGTCTAAATATTTTCAAAAGTAACCGCTGTGTCATCAAAACACGATACGAAAAGTATCACGTTGGTTAATTTTTCTCGCATTTCCGGAAAATGTGTTTCTCGATAAATTACAACCGAAGGAAAACCTACGGGAAGTTATTTTCTTATAAAAGATATTCTAACTATTGAAATTACTAATTATTGCGTGAGTCACCGAAAATAAAGAATTTTAACTTGAAATTGTATCACTGCAATATCATTAAGCAGGGGAAGATTTTTGGTCGCTGTAATACAGCAATGACGTCTAGATTACCAAATTTAATCGTTACATATCTCCTATTTGCGTAAATATGCTTGTTGTGTGCAAAAAATATATACATGAAATACATTAAACCTGCGAATCATTTTTACAAGTATAAGACAAGAAGACTTTAAGAAGTATAAGACAGTTTCATTTACATTTAATCTGGTATACTCCTCCACAGATGTCTTTAGGGTGTGTTCTTTCATTTTGACGAGGATATTCGAATCTGGTCATGATGCTGTGTTTTTGGAGGGCTGCCACTCCTCCACAATGCAGCGGCGGTGATTCCTACATCGACCAAACATCACGAGCACTGAAATGCCGAGTCCAACCCTGTACAAAATAAACTCCTCCATTGTGGGGAGGTCTACCCTCCAATGAGGGTAAGGGAAGGATAGGTGTACCCTTCCTATAACTTTCAGCAACGGTACACGAAGGGTATTTTAGCACATTCGTGGGTAGGCCCTCTCCTTCCTGGAGTGTAAGGGAAGGGTTCTGCCATCCTCAACGAAGGGTACAGGAAGGGTAGGACTAATATAAAAACTAAAAATCCATAAAATAACATGAAAATTTA
This sequence comes from Ischnura elegans, assembly GCF_921293095.1. Classification (NCBI taxonomy): domain Eukaryota; kingdom Metazoa; phylum Arthropoda; class Insecta; order Odonata; family Coenagrionidae; genus Ischnura; species Ischnura elegans. Next base: position 105,935,045 of record NC_060254.1, on the reverse strand, counting down.
AAAAAAAATCGCTAAGCAACTAAATTAAACTAATGGGGATGAATTATAACAGTGATTTCTAAAATTATAAGACAGAAAAAAATTGACCGAACATGGTCTTGAACCCAGAACCTACATATACGAGGATGAAAAACTAGTACCTTAACAACCTTGGCTATCGAAGAGTACTTAGGAAAGGCTTCTCAACGGATCATATACTACAAAATCTTAAGATGAGATTCGCACCCGAGTCTATGTGGAAGAAAGCTGTGACATTTATCAACCACACTCATTTCGTATCAGAAAATAAGATCGGCATACAAATACCGAACATCACTCCCCCCATGTCCCATTGTCAGCCACACAAATAGGTTACATCCTAAAAATGTGAATGAAAGAACTTCTAACTGAGCTTTTTTCACACAATTATATAATCTATTGTGTACAGTGGCGTAACCAGGAATTTCGTTCCGGGGGGGGGGGGAGGTGTCCAAAACCGGGTGGGGAAATTTTTGAAAAACAGGATACTAAGTATTGGGTTTTCAACTAATTCCAACACTTTTCATGATCGAAAAAACTTCAATAGTTAAAGAAATATTTTTAAATTCATTATTTTTCAATATTTTGTTTTCTTTTACGAAGGAAAATGATTGTGTTTTTATATTTCGGGGGGCGGAGGGTACGATTCAAAGACTGCTTACGTTCTTGTACAGAACTCAAAGCTCTTTAGCAGGTGGAAGTAGCTGAGGAGGCAATGTCGATATGTTTTCCTCAGTTATAAATGCTAAGTCCCAAGGAAGGGTAGACGAAGGATTTTTCTATCCTTCCCTTCCCCTTAATAGTGGGTAGGGCGTGGGTTGTGCAAGGGTAATTACCCACCATGAAGGCTACTACCCTTCCTTAACCCACCATGGTGGAGTTTATTTTTATCAGGGAAGAGCACAGAAGGCACGTAAAAAATAGACATTTCACCCAGTCAGCGGCGGCGGAACACCAATGGAGTGGACCGACGCACAATATTGGCTTTGACGACGCCTCTCTTTTGTACAAAGAAGGCCGCTACTACCCGAGAATAATCAGGGAGGCAATTGAGATCGCCAAAACAACGAAGAACTTCAACCGTGAAGACGGCTACAATCTCGCCAGCGCGTGGAAAAGGGTCTTCAAAGATCCTGACCAATCAGGGCACACCTCCACAAAAAAGGCGGCAAACGGGGTGTTTATAAGATGAACAACTTTCTGCATCGACAGTTCAGTGGACCTGAGGAAGCCAACTGGAACGTTGGCGAAATATTGTCCTACAAAATGGATAAACGCGGAAGAATACCCGAAAAAATCACTAAATATCATCACAATCTCCACGGAAGCCTACTTGGAAACATCAGGTAGACTCATTAAGTGTAACTGTAGAAAGTTTTCTGCATAATGATGCTTCTAGAAGTTTATGACAACAAAATGTAATTTCATTAAAAATTCTTCAATACTAACATCTCCGCCTTGGGAAGAAGTTAAAATTTCTGAGGAGCATTACAAGATCAATTTTTCTCTACCACTCAGGCCACCGTATGACCCTTCCGGGGATGTACCCTGCACTGAAGTCAGGTCTCGTACTTGACATGTTACCCATTTCTTTTTAATTTCGAAGGGAATTTTAGTTCTTATACACCACTATTATTTAACATGAATGAGGACACATATATACCAAGACTGTTAATTGCCACGAAAAAAACATTTCGCTTAACCGGGATTCGAACCCAGATCCTCCCGTTTGCCGGTCAGTTATGTTACACAAGTTACGTATTACCAAGTAATTTTTTTTCTAGGCGAATCTTAGTCACAAGGAAAAAGAGATTCTCATATTCAAGTAAAAAGGTGGCTTTGTGGTATAATTAGTAGCATATTTGACCGGTCATCGGGGATATCCGGGTTCGAATCCCAGGTTAACCAAATGATTTTTTCATGCCGAATATCACACTTGGTGTATTTAACTATGCACTCGCGCGCGTGACTGCATACAAAGTTACTTGTTGGATGCAGTACTTTGTATGAGTAAGAGCACAAAACCTTTTGAATGTGACGCTGGAATATACTCTTTCACAAATTACTCTAACCACTGTACGGTAGATGATAATATTTAGTTTCCGTTCCATGCTTAACAACTTAATTTGATAGAATGATTGATGATTTTCAAACGCTCTACATAAAAGCATATACTTAATTCAACTTACAAATAAAATCCGAAGATTCAAACGCGATTGAGCGGAATTTTTCCATATTGAATGAAACACTTGCAATACGATTATAAGAAAAGTTATTGTGACCTAGATTTCAATGTTATAACAATATCTTCAACGTACAAATGGTGTGTGATTCATTCAATGTATCTTCTTGGGACTAAGCTATGTCTGATTACGAACTAATGAATTCGACTTTGCCAACATTTGGCCCGCTTTAATTTCGTAGGGGATAATTTATTTATAAGGCCTTTACTAATTTCTTTGAAAAACTACGAGAAATATTCCTCCTTCCATTAATTATGTAAGAGATAAGGGGCATACGATCGAAATTTAGGGAAAAAGGTCCCGTCCTAAATAAAAGGAAAATTATGGTAAAGCTAGAGACTAAGCCGGTAGATTCCGTAGTGGTACACGTTAACGCATACCTCGACGGACTACTATAGGATGAAGAAGTTTAAGGCGTCTATGAAGATAGCAGTAATCAAACAGGTAAGGGGTGAAGAAAACCTTATAATTTTAGGTGATTAGAAGGAGAAGGCTTTGAGTGTCAATATTAACGGAGAAAAAAACTATGCTATGATTCGCTGACGGCATAGCAGTCATAGCCGAGACAGAGAAGAATATTAGCATGCAGAAAAAGAGAGGAGGCTAGGACAAACATTAAGCTAAGATATAAAAAACTATGAGATGTGAAAGCGTATTCTTACCTGGGAAGCCGAACTACGAACGATGGACGAAGCAAGACAGAAATGGTCAGTAGATTAACGCTGCCGAAGATGGCTTACTACAAAAAGGTGGATCTTCTTACATCTGATAATGCAAGCATAGATGTAAGGAAACAATACATCATATGCTACATAGGGAGTATGATTCTCTAAGGAAGTGAGGCTTGGACGTTGATAGCAGCAGAGAAGTCAAAGAGTGGAAGCATTCGAAATGTGTTGCTACCGAAGAATGATGAAGATAAAATTGATCGAACGTGTAAGTAATGAAGGTGTGCCAAGAAAGTTGGAGAAAAAAATAAATCTTCTAAAAGCCTTAAGCAGAAGACGGGAATAGTTCCTTGTAACACATTATGAGACATGATGGCCTGATGAACACGATCATAGAAGGACAGGTGGGAGGGAAGAATGGCAAGGGACGGTCCCGAATGAGTTACATTGGACAGGTTATAAAGGATGCAAAAGGGTAGAAATATGTATGGCGCTATGAAGAGGCTAGCGGATAGGAGGAAGAATTGAGAGCTGCGTCAAATCAATCTTAGGATTGTTGACTAATAGTTATGATTTCATACCTATAATCCCTTGGTACCTAGAAGAGCAGAAATATTCAGAAGCTCCAACAACGTTAACTATTGCCCAAACGTAGCAGGATGGATTTTGTCAACACATTGGCATTAATATCTAAAATTGGAATAAGAGAGAGATTCTTCTGTGGGACAATATTGGATGTAATTTTTTATTCAACGTCCAAGAGACAACGGAAGAAATTTATTCGAAGGTCACAATTACTCATATCAATGACGAAACGGCGACACTGATTGAAAAATTGAACACTAATCCGACGTAAATATATCCGTGTGAAAAGGGTAGATATTATTGGACACTTAAATACGCCGATATAATCTGCAATTAAGATTTTATTCGGTTATAAACAGTTTGATATTTAATCAGAATAAATAGCTTATATTCATATTTATCGAGAGGAATTTACATGATTTCTATGCTCAGATTTAATTTTTTAAATAACACGCGTAAATTTTCCAAGTTTTTTTATTTCTGCCGCGTAAAATATCCTCCTTGAACTATAGAAGGGGTGAAGTAAATAGAGGGCGTGAACAAACAAATTGGAAATCCAAAAATTATTACAGCCAAAACTGGCAGCGCACTAATATTTAGACGACGGATATTTATATGTGTATAAATTAACCCCGCTAAATCAACAAGGATCGAAACAATCAATTCTAATCCGTGGCAATAAAAATTCACGCAGAAAAAAAAATACCCGCATGAAAATTACCGGCCACCGCCACTCCATGTAGATAATTTCAGCGAAAATACTTTTACTAATTTGAAAATACGGCACTTTATTGTTTCTTAGAACAGTATACATATTTGCAATGAAATGAATTATAATATATATATGCACAGCCGCATGCTTTTCCTCACAACAATGCCCTCAGAAGACGATAGCCGTACGTTGCTAGGAGTGCGTTAATATGCCTTTAATCCTTGTAAAAGGTACTCGTAGCAACAGTGCATACGCATAAAAACGCCAGTTTTTTGAGGAAACAGTTTTCAATATGGGTAATACCATACGTAAGTAACAAAACAACTTCTAAACTTTATTATATCGTGTAAAACGACCTTAAGAATATATATTTTTCCCATTTTTTGTTCAAATACATCCCACAGAGATAGCTGCTTAGCAACCAGGATCTGGAGGGCAAGTCTGTAACTCTGTTCTCTCCCGAAAATGGGAGAAAGGAGATTCGTGAAGCGCCTGCGCGAGAGTTGTCGCCCGCCCCAAGTCTCTAGGGCGCCCCGCCGGAGAAAGGAGACTATTTGTCGCCTGGGAGAGTACTACCCATACAGCACAAACGGTCTCAAGCTGGCATATAGGTCGTGTATTTCACGTGTTTTATCTCGTGTAAAAACCGTTATTACCCGAGTAAAAGCGGAATAAGTCTGGTGTATATATGGTCTTATGTCCGCCACAAACCGGATAATACACGTGTATGCACAAGGAACCCAATAACGGGACCGTTGTAGTTATTCCTTTCTCCACCAGGGTTAGGGTTTCTTGTTGATGACCGGAAAATGGCAGTGATCACGCAAACGGTGGCACATTACTAATACTAAACAGGTAATAAGACATAGTCAACGCATTCGTTCAAAAATTTCATTTATTGTCCCTAACAACACCGGATATCCTACGGATATCCGTTTCAGGTCCGCTATGTCCTATCTAGGTCCGCCGGCAATCAGGATATCCGTCGGATCTCCCACGGATATCCGAAGCCGGATGATCCGAAAAATGTCCGAATGGGATGATTATAGGATATTCTGTTACTTAGCTATAATAACAATAATATACAATTGTTACCATTATTGCATTCAGATTTGCACAATACCAATGCAGTTGTACCATATTCATTGATGAAAACTAAATGAATACAAATAACAACTCTGACTGCAAAAAAATATTCGAGTTAATATTTGAAGTTTTTCCTGCAAGTTTTGGTTTTCGCTCATTTTAATGCGGGTTTTCTGTCGAATGCAAGCATATAGCAATGCAAGCAGAATATCCGTTTCAGGTCCGCTATGTCCTATCTAGGTCTGCCGGCAATCCGGATATCCGTCGGATCTCCCACGGATATCCGAAGTCGGATGATCCGAAAAATGTCCGAATGGGATGATCATAGGTTACAGAGCTTTAATAACAATAATATACAATTGTAACCATTATTGCATTCAGATTTGCACAATACCAATGCAGTTACAGCAAATTCATTGATGAAAACTAACTGAATACAAATAGCAACTCTGAATGCAAAAATTATTCGAATTGGCATTCGAAGTTTTTCCTGCAAGTTTTGGTTTTCGCTCATTATTAATATAGGTTTTCTGTCGAATACAAGCACCTATAGTTTGGAATTGGTGATTATAGCATTTACAAATTTCCTCCACAGTGATAATTATTATATTTTTCGTTGGAACCATTATATTACGTACTTATCTAATAATAACGGATTAAAAATCGTATTTCTATTCTAGCGAAACTAAAATCTGCTCTATAAAAATTTGCCCTTACATTTGATAAAACAAATAATGCACTGTTAAAAAATCTTTGGGACTACGAACCTCCGCTGAAACCAAAATACCGCCTCCCCAGATGTGCCCTCAACCCTTCCCATATCCCTATCCCCTAATTCCCTGTCAAGTATTATTATGCCATAACTCTTTTAATCTGTAAAACGTGATAAACTAATCTGCCTGCATTATTACTAAACGTACCCCCCAGGAGACAGCTGCAAAGCTGGGAACAGCGGAAAACAACCACGACAAATATACTTGGACTTGGAAAATCGTATTTCGAAACTTGCGCCTTAACGACCGGCGGCCATCTTATATAACATGTGACTATAACAAGCGACCACAGCCATCGCCACTAAAGTTGTGTTTACATTCGTAGGTACTGTATTTTTGACTTTGTGAATTTAGCTGTGCGGTAAAATCTTATTTTACAAGCAAATTTACGTTGACGTACGCCATGGAAGAGGAAAATGATCCCTTTTTTGCAGTGGAGACTGGCAAAAAGGGATTAGAAGAATACAGTTTGTCAGCATCATTGACCCATCTACTGTTTACTGACCATTTAAATGTAAGTAAACGGAAAATTTTTCTCTATTCGATAGTAAACCAACGAACTTGTGTGTATCTAGCCTTTCAGGACTAATTTATTTCTCAGTGTAATTAATATTTTGTATGATCTTTGCGTGATAAAATACAATCCATTCAGACCGATTAAGTTTAAATATCAGTTCTCGCAGTAGAATCCATTTTTTAGCTGTTCTTTATGGCATTTAAGTATTATTCTCTATCTCAATGAACTCGTATATGAAGGGTTTTTCTCACAAATGAATAACTATTGAGAATATGTCGAAGAATTATAGTAATTAATGAGCAGTTCAGGACATAGCCATCAATTAACTCTCTCCGATCATTATCATTTACGTATTGATTTACGTCTTTTGTAAAATATTCGCTAATGCCTTACAGTTAGAAGAGGATGCAGAAAAATACATCTTCTGGTAAATGACGTGAGGTCCTTCGAGGATAAAAACAACAGTGTGAATGCCGGGATCAGAACATTCCAGTCTCTCCAGACCGGAAGAGAAAACTTCTATAGCTACTGCAGGAGCATGAAGAGCCCAAGGAGGTGCAAATGTACCATGTAATCCCCGGAAATGGTAACGAGGAGGTTGATGAAGATAATTCGTATCTATTGATCCACATTCTTCCTGAAGGCATGTTTACACTGTACATTAACTCGTAGGAGTCATTGTCTAAATGTATGAATGCATCAATTTACTCGAAAATGCACCATGTTATAGGCACCCAACTTGTGTGAAGTTGTGTGCCTAACCATTGTGTGTTAACAAAGGTAACGTTGGAATAGAAATACTTTGTCATTCCTCTTACTCAGGTGTTTATTATTTCGTTGTTTATCTCATTTTAGACTATTGTGCATTCCGTGAAAATAGTCTACAAAGCATTGCTCTGCTCACATATTTTCGCACTGTATTTACTTAGTCATAACCCTGGTGAAAATGAACTGTTCGTAAGCTGTGCATGTACTGTGCAAACGGTTCACAAATTTCCTGGGCCGTTCATGAAGTGTTTGGGAATTGTTCGCACGCTCTAACCTGGTACCCACGAACAGCCCATGAACGGAATGCCTTGTGCACGGCTCCTGCACAGTTGGACATATTAATCTTATTTTTCCTCCAAATCAAGTAAATATTTATATTGTAGAAACTTTACATCCTTATTATTCCCATGAAATGTGTTTTCTATGTCATTGAAATACATCCAATTAGGTTCATATTTACTGTGCATGTTATTTAACTTGTTTCAATATTCTTTTGAATGCTTCATGAACAGATATTCTAGTTCTGCACATCTCCTCCACAGTTACTAAATGAAATAATTTATCCATGATTCACTATTTTACATAATTGATGATCATTAACATATCATCATGAATTAAGGAAAACAGCCATCATTGTGTTCATAATAATAGTTCATGAACACTTCGGGAACAGGTTCTGAACACTTCGTGCAACGCTTCCTGAACGGTTACAGAACACTCCATGAACAGCTGAACACCTCATGAACAGCTGGGAAACACCTGCTGAACAGTTTATTGAAACGGTTCGTCACGGTTCAATGGGCCAAAATACAGTCCGTGAACGGTTCCCGAACAGTTCATGAACACTTAGTGAACAGGCTCTGAACACTTCGTTTAATGCTTCTTGAACGGTTCATGAACAGTTCATTTTCACCAGGGAAGTGTTTTGGAGTTCAGAGATTAAGTGAATTCATTGGTCTTATCTATATGGACAGTTTATTTTGTGCCAATGTAAGCATGAAATTTGTTTCCATGTTATATATGTTTCCATAACTTATGTATGTTTAATAATTTTGTCTTTTAAAGCCATGCATGTTGTATTTGTTCACAGAGAAGTGCCATTTTTGTTAATTTTATAAGCTGAAATTTATATGATGAATCAAACGATTGTTTTATCTGGTTCTTGTCAATATTCAACTGTAACCAAGTGGTAATCATTCTTAACTATTGTTTGCTACAATTTTTCATTAAGGTCACTTTACAAGGTTGAATTTATTCATTGATATGGAAATGCAAACCCAGAAATTATATCATCTCAGGTTTATTAGTAGTCATAGTTGGAAGCTTGGGTATATAGATTTTACCTATAAACAATGCCATTGTTGATGTGATTCTTCAAACCATTGAAATCTCAAAGCATAAGATGTTACGATCTTCCTTGGAAATCATTTTTCTGAACTTTCAGGGTATGACCTGTTCCATTCAAATTCTTGGATTCACTAAATTTAAATTGATCCAATTCCTAAGAAGTAACATTAATTTTGAAAGTCAGTTTGCTTGAATGCAATAACTCAAATCATGTAAAAAGGCCTTACAAATGACAAAATAAGAAATATTAAATAGTTTTTAATGCAAATTTGTTTCTTTTTATTTAATCAGTAGTCACTAGTTAAAGCATTAATCATTCGAATGAAGGAATCTATTTGGTGTATATTCTTGTAACAATATGCAAAAAATGGTATTAATATCCGTAAGGGGACGTCCTATGGATATCGGATTTTGGGACATGCGGATGGGCCACGGATATCCGAAGGAAATCCGGCGATATCCGTCGGACATCCGTCGGATATCCATAAGTCCCAAAATCCGATATCCATAGGACGTCCGCTGCCGGACATTAATACAATTTTTTGCATATTGTTGCAAGAATATCGAATTTGGGACATGAAGACTCCTTCCACCTTGATAGGGTTGTCTATCATGTGCAGGATCCTTTTTGGTGTATATTCTTGCAACAATATGCAAAAAATTGTATTAATATCCGGCAGCGGACGTCCTATGGATATCGGATTTTGGGACATATGGATATCCGACGGATGTCCGACGGATATCGCCGGATTTCCTTCGGATATCCGTGGCCCATCCGCAACGTCCGCCTTGGATATCCGACGGACATCCGTCGGATGTCCATGTGTTGTTAGGGGTGTCAATAAAAGGTTCCTCTGTATAAAATAATTCATCAGGAAATACGTAACGTAGTACAGGACAAAACAATAGTGGTGATGATGTGAAAAATAATGTGAATGACATAATGGATCAGTGTGAACAGCGAATACGATATGATGGATGGATCTTAAAAGTACTGCCAAATAGTTTAAAAAACCACAAAACCTTGGTAAAACCGCAAGTAGTTTCACTGAGCACAAGCACACCAGGATAAAGAGAATTAGCGAATTGTTGATGTCGTCGTTGTCGTCTCGTGCTTCCAGTTCGAGTCACACAAGTTATATCGTTACGTGATTGTTTTCCCAGCGTTCAATTCGCGTGATGCGAGGCATTGACGGAAGTAATTCAAAATTACTGAGAATTTTAAATTAACAAGCAGCATCATTCTAGTTGCAATTAATGGTTAACTCGTTTGTATTTCGACTGGAGCATATATGTAATCGTAATAAAATATACACCTATATAATAAAATATATGCCGCAAGATGATTCGTTAAATGATTTAACTAGATTTCGTTGGGAAAATTTTGCTGGTACTAAGGTGGACGACTTTATTGAATCATCTGTCCTGAAACTTTAATCATGTTCGGATTGCTGCTCATCTTAGCATCTGCTCCCACACTTTGCTTCATATTTTTTGTATATAAGGGTCAAGGGAGTTGGACCAAATTTACACAGCATTTACACGTGTAAAAATGGGCGAAATCTCGACTTATTCCTTACACCAAATTTCGACTCAATATACACGAGTAAATTTCTCCCTGTGCTGTATGGGTAGTCTCTCGACCCAAGTCCGTAAGCCCCCTCAAGCGCCTTTGGCGCCCCAGACGGGCGCTTCAGTTACGTCCCCCTCAAGAGCCCGACGTATCTCTTTCTCCCATGGAGAAAGTGCGTATCTCGACAGTGTTTTGTTGTATTTTCTCAATATGGCGCGTTTTCTTTCAAACCATAGAATATTATTGCTCGTATATGAGGTGCATTTAAGAGAAGTGGGGCAATTAACACCAGTGAGAAATTTTGCGGGATATTAATAAACCGTTTGAGGCGAGGGAGGAAGATTTCCGGCCGCATTAGCGGAGAAGGTTGTCCTATCCGTCCTTCGATGGTCCGATTCTCTTCCTGCTGAAAATCCATCACCCTCAATAGCAGACAAAAACACCGCAATCCTATGAAATAACAATTATCTGTAGCTCTGAATTCTTTTCGTGTAAGTAGCGGGGTTTAGAAAGCTAATGCTAATTCAGAGAGCGCAAGAAAAGCACTTTAAATAATGGAAAATAACTTCTAAACAGTTACCTATGAAAAGCAACAGATAGTTAATGAAACACAAGACATGCCCTTATTGTTAAAAGAACTTATTCCACGACAATGTAATAGAGTTTCACCATTTCATTGGTTTCACGAATACGACTGCTCAGCATAACCGTGTGCACACAACATGAGATCGCGAATCGGTTCCGCTGTCAACACATACAGAAGCTATAAATGTACTTCAATAATAAATGAATATCCACAAACTAAGTACTAGCACACACCGTAAATATAAAGTGAGACATAGGCAAATAAAATATAAAAAAACTGGAAATCACTTCCACTCTTTTATTCATCACGAACAACTTACAATCACTAAGCTCGTTATGATAAAAACAACTATTAATTCACTGATTTAAAGCCAGAAATTAGCCCACGAAAGAGGCACAGGTGACTTTTCTGACTATTATTCGTTAATATACTAGAAAAAGAAACTTCACACACAGCTTTGATCTTGATAGCTTGATCGTGAAATGTCAATGTACCTATACGTATCGTACGATGAACAACGGAGGTGAACACGCCACTGACAATGTTTACATTGCTGTCAGACATTAATCGATATGGTAATAACACTGCTTACAATTCAATCACGATGGAGCACTGATAATTACAACTCTTAGCCGATATTTTTGTACATTGCAACCACTGGCACTGTGATTATCAGCAGAAGATTTACGGGAGTTGTCACATTGACAATAACACAATTTTGGCACAAAAGATGTTTGCACAAATCTGCAAGCAGCGAGCAAAAGCTGTATTCACATTAGAAATATACTCTTAATTTTCAACTTTGGTGAGGTTGTAATTGATACGAAATGAAAATTTTACATGGTGACAAGCAAAATATACCGGCACTTGGATTTAGCCTAGCAGCCGCTTGCAAGCGAGGAATCACTGCGCGCGGTCAAAAAAGTAGTCCCGACTTTAGTAAGTCATAATGAGGTTATTATGCATTTAATTTAGAAAATATTTGCATGGATGAGTTTGACATAAAATTAAAAACATTTTTAAATTGCACACGGTTAATTTTTCGATAAATCAAGCTCCAATATCAGATTCGCCTTAGAAATTTTTCATACTACCCATCGGAGCGAGTTTTCTCCCATCCGAACGGGAGAAACAGTTCTCTCTACCGAGTTACGGACTTGGGTGGGGAGACAATTTTGGGCGACAACTCTCTCTCCCAAACGAGGCGCCCCAAGTTACCGACTTGCCCTCCTGGTTCTCTCAAAAATAATTTTATGTCCAGGAAACTCGCATTTTCCTTGGTTTTCGGGTAAATTTACTCAAGGAAGAGATTGCTAGAGCCCCGTATGAAGGTGTTATTTCCCAGCCTCAATTTTCCTGGCGGAAATTTATCGTAGTCATGCATTATTTAATCGATTTCCTTTCCGGTAAGTCTCCAACAATTCCGTTGCATTGTATTACTCCTTCAAAGTCAAAAACCGGACATGAAGATCATATTTATCATGAATCGAACATGTAATCGATGCATATAATGATTTTTTGTGGCGTTTGCTGGGAATTTTTTCTCCGGTCGATGAGATATCTAGATAAACACATTCCTTTGCAAACTTCTTCCCAATAATTTCTATGTGAAGGCATATTAATGAACGACTTGCTAGAATAACGGATACAAATAGTTTTTTAAACTCACACTGACAATAAGCCATATTAGCCCCTCTTTAGGAAAACACTGAAGTAGTACTCTAGTAGTAGTATTTTAGAGCTATGGAATTTTTGTAAGTTAGTACGGAGTCGTAACTGGATTGATTCCCAAGTGAAGTAGATGGGTCCTTGGCATTGCAAGGGTGCAATAGAGCCTTGATAACCTCACTAGGTGTTACACATATAAGACACTTAGGGTCCCTAATGCACAACTGTTCACTTAGATTCCCCATGAGGAACCCAGGTGAATGCTTCTTCTCCAATTCTTCTAATTATACAATCAAATTAAACGATCTTTCTCTATCCTGCATAGTCTACAAGTGTCATTAACTAATCCATTTCGATAGCAAAATCTCTGGGGTGGGAATGAAATGGGCCCAAATTTATTTGTGATCAAGAAGGATTCCTCTCTATAATAGGCAGATGCCTAGGACGCAAAGAGGTGGAGGAATTGGCTGCCGAGGGCCCTATCCCGGAGGAGTTGGAGACTTCAGGGGCTGACGTGGCATTGCCGCAAACAGCGACGTCAGATGAAACTGCAGAGATGCCGATAGCCACGTCCCCATTGCCCCCGGAGGAGGGCCGCCCTTCACCAACCGCCTCTCCTCCTCCGGGAGAAGAAGGCCTAGTAGAAGACCCATGGGAAGACCTCAATGTTGAACGACAGGGCCCTGCCAGGGGGGTGGAAGACTTTCCAGGGCCCCACCTCCACCGTCCCTCAGTTGAAGAATTCATGCAACAGTATAACAACATAATTCTGGATATAGCGTCTATTACAAACGAAATTGACTGGATGGTGGGGGTTATAGAGAGACGGATTGAAGATCTTGTCCGCCAGGCCCTGGGACAGAGAGCGTCGCGGAACCATCCCGATGGGGACGGGAGGTTTTACCGCCATCAAGACCATCTGTGACCCGCGGCGAGGCCCAAAGTCCCACCTCAAGAGGTAAGTGAATGTATCCTATGATTGTATGCCTAGAAGTCTTGGTGTGGACATAAATTAGAGAGATTTCCACCTCGTGCAAATGCCAACAGGATTGAAATGGTAGACTCCCAGATGTTTTGATTCCTCTCAATGTAAAGGAGTGCCTCCCCCTGCAATCTGGATCCATTCCTGCCACCATTCAAACATGAGTGATATTCTGCCTCTGAACTTGCCTAATAGGATAGGAGAATCACGGATCATTGGACTGCTTCCCTTTTTCTATGACTGGGAAGATTGCTCATTAACTGATTCTGGAAGTAACATTCATTTGGATGTACTTTATTTCCATTGAAAATTCAATTTCCATGGCACTTATCACTTTTAAACAAGGAGAAGTAACAGGATTTTAATCAAATTAATTCATAATTAATTAAATTACATTTCTATTGCCACACTGATATTGAAGCTGAGGTTAACGACACTGTACATAGTTTCAGGCTGCTGCAAAGCTCCTTCAAGCACTCAGAGTAGTCTGTGCAAACTCACATTTGAATATAATTAGTTATGAATCAATGATGATAGCAATAGTATCAGCTACGAGACTACGTGCTCGTTTCCAGACTTTGCTCACATCGCATATACTTTGACTCCAATTTTGCTAGTTCCGTCACATCCTTGACCTTGGGTGCAATTAGCCTTGTATGCCAGCTATCCAAGTTTTACTGGTCTGGCCCTGATAGGAAAATTGGATGTGTGGTTTTCAACAAATTATTGAAAACAATAGTACCTTGCTGTGGGATAATCTATTCCCATGGTGGTATTGATATTGGCAAACACTGACCCCTATGTAATTATCACTTATGTCTCCCATAGTACATTTCTGAATACAAGAATTCTCCCCTATGAACACCCTTATTCTAAAAAATGTAAAGTTCTCTTGGAAAAACTTGTAATAATCTTGGATAATAGTGGTTATTACATTAAAAACACACAACGTTAGGTCTAGAATAACATTTTTTCTGTTATCTTAAGATGTCACACAGTTCTAATTTTCATCAATAAATGAGGTTTATCTACAATTATATGCCTTCACTATTTCAGGGCCATAACATCAAGGACAACTCCCTGGCATGTCGGCGGCCAACCACCCAGAGGTATATGACATTTTCAAGGTTTTCCATTGGAATTGCTGTACCTTAATTCCTAGAATAAGTATTGATCCCTCACTCTTAGATTGTAACAAGATTGAAATACTTTCTACCATTCTAATCATTCCACCGCAATTCAATTGAGAATTAAACTCAATACTCAATTGAGCATCCCCTATTCCAGTGGCGCAGCGTGGGGAATAAAACCCCTCCAGAGCTCAGAGAAATTTTTAAGTTTAATCCATTTTACTTAATGGATTTGTATTACTTATGGAATAGTATTAGGATTAATCACATATCCCTCAGAAAACCGTAATGGTCGCCATTTTACACCATTAATCTTAAGGCGGTTATGCAATACCCCCACACCCCAAAGTATTATAGTTGCGCCTAAACCCACCCCCCAGCCTTTGTCCTTAGCTGCGACCCTGCCCTATTCCTCCTATAAAAGGTAAGAAGGGATTTTATAAATCTAGCTAACCATCTTCTACATATATTTAGAAGTGGATGTCTATTTGTCTGTCTGCTATGCGCATTACCATGGCCATAGGCGGATCCAGGGGGGGGGGGCACGGGGGCACATGCCCCCCCCCAGACCCTTAAAAATATGATAGATTTTTAATACGGTCCTATTATAATTTCGTTCGTTTTGTATAACAAGGTATCCTTGTGCCCCCCCCTGAACAAAATCCTGGATACGGCCTTGCTTGTGCCCCTCCCAGAAAGAAATCCTGGATCCGCCCCTGACCATGGCTGCACAGATTGCTACCCAAGTTAGTACACAAGTACTTCTCATCCTACCAAAACGCCTTAGTTCCTCTTCTTGTTGTATCCCACCTGTCCTTTTTCTTGTTGTTTTTGCATTAGCTTGTTTTATGTCACATGTACGACATCATGCAATTTCTGTGGCTGGTCATCCTGCCGCGTAGGCACACCTCTTGACACGCCCTAAGTGAAAACATAACACAAAGGATACTATAATAAACCCATTTAAATGCACTCGGCGCAAACCTTTTAGCTGAGTTATGCGTTCACAAGACAATTTTTGCCTACTCATGTACGTAAATGCATTACAATCAACATTGTGGAGTGGGATAAAAGCAGATCCCATAAGGGGAGGGTCGGGCTTAATTACGGTGCAGTGGCCCTAGGGTCTCCCTAAGTTGGGTCTCTGGCAGGGCCAGAATGCATACGACCACAGCTATCTCACCAGTCACCTTCCTTCCCCCATGTCAGCTATAGCCGGCATCAGGTCGTTTGCGTATGATAATGCTCGTCGATTCAACCCGACGTTTGGCAAAAAAGGAAATAGGGATGGGTGAACACAAGGAAACTAGCGAACACAACTATAAAGCCTGTAGATCCAGACTTTGAGACTTTGAGGCTTGTATGCTTTATAATCTGCAAACACCCTAAAATCCATCAAATCCCCAAAATTGGAGCACTCAAATATTGTAATGCGGAATTGATTGGATTCGGAAAAGAACAAGAATGCTTGTGGATAGCACTCTTATCTTTATTACGGTCAAAATATAAATGACTTGTACATCAATACCAGGGCCCGCTCAAGGGAAAACACAGAGCAAACTGCTGTTGTGTTGCCCTACTAAGGGGGGTTTGGTATGGAATACCCCTCAATTACATATACCAATTAAGTGGTCCGGGGAAAGGGGTACAGCAAGGAATTAAGGACAGGGGAATTTTAGAGGGGACAATCAATGCTGTGGGATCTGGATGGTATGGAATGCCTGCCATTGTAAGCCAGTGGTGCTGGGACCTCCCCCAGAAAATTTTAAGATATGAAAATGGTTCAAAATGGTGAGGTTTACAGCTTTCTCAGGGATATTCTATCGATCCTTACACTTTTCCATAATTAATATCAATGCAATTAAGTAAGTAAAATGAAATGAATTAAAAAATTTCTCTGAATTCGGGGCGGAAGTGGTCTATCCTCCAAAGCCTGACCCCTCCCTGAGCCATTGTGTAGCATCACCTCTTTTGTGTGTAATGCAGTGTACATTTTTTGTTAAAAAGAAATACCAGAGAGCATTTTCGGAGGTAATAAGAACATTTTAATCCAAATAGTTTAATAGACTTATATTTTTCAAGAACCAACATAATATGAGTGGCAGTGATATATTTTTATTATATACATGGATAATAGCCATGAAACTTTATGAGTTTTTTTTCACAAAGTCTACCTTTTCTTCCGCAAAAATAAAAAATAAATTTGCACCATGAGATAGAATAAAAAATAAAAAATTTTAAAATTGGAAAACAATTTAATTTTGCTGTTTGGGCGTTTGGTTGCCCCCTAGCTACGCCACCCTGGGTAGTTGCCTGGGAAGCCCAGGGTGACGTAGGTCCTGGTAAATGCCACTGTTTAATCTTGTCACTAAAATCTAGGAGAGCAAGTTACATGCAACCATTCCCTGTGAGCGTTATAAAACATACTAGTATATTAGCATATTAGTGCATTGTAGTTTTTGAAGTGAACTTTATTTAAATATTTCCCTGAGATTTTAATACCTCATCTTTAGATACCTATATTTGTAAAACCCGTAATGTGACATTCAAAAAGACATTCCAGCCCTCATACTAAGACATAGTTTAGGGATAAGAAATGAATAGTTTGAAGTTCAAGATGATTGTGAGTTTTGAAATCTGACCCAAATAAGGTGCTCATAATAAAAAATATCTGCATAGAGTTCCCATCAAGAGTAATTGTGAATGGTCTAGTTGGATAATACATGAGGGGAGCCAAAAATAATGGGAATTGCGCAGTAACTTTTTCAATAATCAATATTTTCTCTATAAATTTTTATCACCTTCCAAGTAATCCTCATTGACTGCAGCACATTCATTCATCTAATCGTTACTTTGACACTTCAAAACAATTTTTTAAATCACTTAAATCAATGTTCTTTCGGCCTTTCACCGATTTTTGTTTTACTTCACCTACCATCCCAAAACCTTTTCCGTTAATATCCCTTTTCAGTCTAGGAAGTAGAGAGAGTAACAGGTGGCAATATCTGGTGAAAAGTGGGGGTGAACGATTGGCGTGATGCCTTTTTTTGTCAAAAACCACTTCATGGACATTGCGGTGTGGGCGGCTACATTGTCATGGTGGAAGAACCAATCACCTGTGTGCCAAAGATCAGCCCTTTTTCTCCGGATAGTTTCCCTTAACCTCTGCAAAATACCTATAAAGTTCTTCTATGGTTCGGCAACGATCTTCTTGAATGAGGGAGTGGATTTTTGCAACATTGCCGTCCGTTCTTGATGTTGACGGGTGCCCTTAATGAGGATGGTCATCAATCGACATCTGTCCATTGTTGAGATGCAAAAACCAGTCGTAGACACGTGCTTTACTTAGATTAGTATTCCCAAAAGCAGTTTTAAGCATCACTAGAGTTTCTGCGGGAGTTTTCCCCTGCAAAAAAAAAAATAAATAAAATAAACTTCACTGCCGCATGTCCACCCCGCCAGTCAGCCATCACACCTTTTCGCTACATCGGAAAAAGTTGATTAACCAAAAAAATCCCAAAGACAAACAGATGCACTCAGAGGCGACCAGGATTCTCACACTGACTCAGAAAATATCACTGCTTGGAACCCTTTACGGGAAAAGCAGATCCCTCTCTCAACCGTTAGGTCCCCTCTCGTAATGTAAACATGTACTAATATGAGAAACACTAACAGGGAAATTCATGCTGTTTTGTTTAACTTGATTTGAATGCAGAAAAAATAACTCCAAATATTGGTATGAACATAGTTTAGTTTTTATGTGCTTTAAAATAACACTGATAATATCTGCAGGGAAATTATTGATTGCAAAGAGTCATTTCTTCAGAAAGCGGCCCTTCTGTAGCACTGCCTGTATTTCACGCCGTGAACGGCGCACTGCTGGGCCACATTGAAATGGGTGTCGTGGTGACCAAGGCGACCGTTAACGGTGCCATCCCGTCAACTGAGCGATTCGATTCATTAAAAGACATCCATACACACGGATAGTTATTTGAAGGCACAAAGTGCTAGCATTTGGGGAAGGGAAGGTAGGAACAGAAAGGACAGGAGGAGAGGGGTTCTCCTTATAAGCGGTCGGATATTCGGATCTCCACTGAGCTTCAATGCAAAAAGAAAGCATTTTGACATTGGCCAAATCTAACATCTATTTCTTCGGGTGAGAAAGCCTCATTCTACATGTTTTAGGATTGATAAATGGGAAATAATTTTTCCCGTTTCTATGAATCCAATTATTTTGAGTTACATGTACTTATTTCACTGCCTTTCCTGGCCGACTGGCAACAGCTGTAATCAAAACTAAGCGATTTTGTTGTATCTAGCTGCATGTCCTACCTTCCCTCTACACCCGGGTGAGGGGTATCGAAAGGGAACCCACGACATGAAATATTTTGGCCAATTTGTAAGTTATACAGTACTACGGTAATACCGTAATTACCCAGCACTCAGTTTGAAAACACCATTATGAGAGGTTGTATTTTGCGGTTGGACTGTTATTTATCGTGGTTCCAGCTTTAAATATCGAACGATGGAAACGAATTTTAAAATTCCAAAAGCTAGTGCTACTGCTCATACCAGGGTAAGTGAATTCAACTCGGAAGGATTTTTTGTGAAAGACAGAGCACATTTTACTGTGCTAAGTTTGCAATTAAAGAATTTGAACACACAGTCACTCAGTCAAAGAAAGCGAAGGAGGAACTTGTTGTTGCTACTGCTGAAGCATTTTTAAAGCCTTTATTTAGTGCAGAGAAACTTGACAATCCAAACATTCTGGAATGGCTCTCCAAGTATAGACATATATTAGGGAGTGGGGATTTGCCATTAGCTGATCGTATATGCCAATACTACATACTTAAACCATTTCTTTCATTTAGTTTTATCAGAAATTTTGTACAATCGAAATTGTGTTAAATGTTATGTAAAATGCTTAATAAAAGTATGTATTAGTATTCATGAAACGTGTTCCATAAAATAAATGGCTATAAATGTGGAAAAATTGTAGCATTATAAAACACCGCCAAGATTTTCTATAACACAAAAATCACATGGTTTAAAAATGAATTTTAGCAAAAAATAAAACGTCTTCCACGGACCTCTATTTATAGGCCATTTGGCATAAGCAATTTTTCATACTATTTATGAAAAATTCCAGGAGCAATAATATAAGTTATAATGAGGGCCCAGTGAGAAATGGGTGGTGGAATCCACGTGGAACCCATGTGGAATCCACGTTGACTCGTGGATATATGGTGGTGGTGGATATTGAGTGGTTGGACCCACGTGGAATCCACGTTGATTTCAAGTGAATTTGTGGTGATCAGTGGCGGATACAGATGGGGGGCGCAGGGGGCGTGCGCCCCCCCCTTGCGGGTCCGCTTGTATTGCCGAACATTACAAAACCACAATTGTAACTTTTTATATCCTAAGATGGCATTGTCTTTTACATGTTTATAATCACTTTAAATAAAATTTTCAAATACTTTGCCTGTGACTTGATCATCTTTTATCACGATAAAAGTAAAGACAACTCAAGATATGTTGCGCCCCCCCCTTGAGTTTTCTCTGTATCCGCCACTGGTGGTGATTAGCATAAAATGTTAAACAGAATTTCTAATTTGTGGAACTTAACTCTCTGGTGACATTGCTTCATTTATCATCCTGAAACCACGCTAGTTATGTGAAAATGTATCGCACATTCTATTTTTATATAATTCGTGGAAAGGCAGCCATGAGAGCACATGAAAAATCATAGACACATATATAGAAGGTTTAGATATAGAGTGGTTGAGGTTTTAGGACAGCACCTACTGCTGTTTTAATTTTTCCACCAAATTTCCACATGGGTTCCACGTTGATTCCACGACCAAAAACACGTGGTATCCACGTTACATCTCCCCGTGGGTTCCACGTGGATTCCACCACCCATTTCTCACTGGGGGTAGATCATCCATAGTTCAATTTCAGCTGAATTCTAAATAATATCATGTAAATTGATTTTCCAGCCATAACACGTGACTGGAACGAGTCCACTGCATAATTTGGGGAATGACCCCTGCCCCCAGCCTCTGGCAGATCGTCAAAATGGTATGAGATCTGTTTTTGTTATCATTTTTCTAGGTACACATTTTTGTAAATCGGTCTCATTTCACGAAAAAAACAAATACATACACTTTCAAAATCATACACCTTTATGGTAGACAAATTCCTCCAGAAACTGATTAATGCTATGATAGCTTTTGTTTACGGGAAAGAGTTTCTAGTTAGAGGTTTTGTAACTCTGAATAACTTAATGACCACCATGCCCCCCTTCTTAGCTTACCCGCCATGGCCAGCTTTCTTCCTCTAATAACTCATTGTATATATAAGGCCATGCTCTTCCTGTACCCTTTATTAATAACTTTTCAATTTTTAATATTTTTTAATATTGATTTTGTGAATATGGATGCAAGATTTTTATTCAAATTGGTGAAAGATTCTTTTTGTATTTGAATTACTTAAAATTGTGGATTTGACCAATCACCCATTTTTACCTTTTTTGAGATGATAGCAGATGTCGTATCACAACAATGTCATAGATTGTAGGGCAGATTGTTAATGATTTTTTTTCCTTTACTGCAACAAATTACTTGCAACCATGCCCTGTGAGCGTTAGAAAATATATGTATTAGTGCACTCAAATTTTTAATGAGAACATAATTTAAACAACAGCCAAGGCTTTTCAATGTTTCATCTTTAAATATATGTATGTTTGTCAAACCTGTGATTTAACATTAAAAAGACATTTCAGCCAAGGTATGTACTAAGAAACTTTTGGGACAAGTAATGCATGATTTTGAATTTCGAGATGATAATGAATTTTGAAATCTGAACAAAAAAAAGATACTCGTATAAAAATATTTCTGCATACCTTGAGAACCTATCAAAAGTAATTGTGCATGGTCTAGTTGGATAATAGTGTAAATATGTACTAAATATGCAGGGGCAGATCCAGGATTTCTCTCTTGGGGGCACAAGAAAAGGATTTTGATCTGGGGGGGCATTAGGATACCTCGTAATACAAAATGAATGCAATGATAATGGGACATTATTAAAAATCTTGTATATTTTTTAAGGGTATAAGGGTGCACATGCCCCTGTGCTCCCCCCCCCCCCCCCCCCCCCTCCTAAATCCGCCAATGCTAATATGAGAAACACTAACAGGGAAATACATACATGCTGTTTTGCTTGGAGTAACATTTTATTTCAATGCAGTAAAAAACCCAGATATTGTTTTTAATAAAGTACATATATTTTTTATGTGCTTTAAAATAACACTGACCATATCTGCAAGGATATTCTTGATTGCATCACTATTGATTTTAATTTATGTAAATTTGAAATAAAAAATGATGCAATTAATGGAATTGAATTGAAAAACAACGACACAAATGATTTCGCAAGAAAAAATATTTCCTCAAGGTACTCATAAATTTCCAAGAGTAGGTACCTATTGTCTTTATTTAAGGGTCATTGGTGTTGTATTTTTAGCCCAGGAGGGTGATAGAGATTAAATGAGCAAGCTAGCACTGGATGGCTATGTATTTATTTGATAGTTCCTACCATACGAGGCATTAATTTGACATTACATATCACTTTCCCGTAATGGGGAATACCGGAAGTAACCACCAGTACCAACCTTGGGTCTTTCACCATTTCCCATCGACGGAAAGTCCTTAGATACCAACCCAAGGTTAGGTACTTTCTGCTTGGCACTTGCAATTTATCATACTTATTATAACAAATTCCAGGAGCAACAACATACATAATGATAAGGGTGGATCATTCAAATAACATTTTAAGATGGTTCCTAATGAATATCATTTAAATTGTTTTTCAGCCATAAATTTGGGGAATGACAGCTGCCCCTAGCCTCCAGATGATCATCAAAATGGTATGAGATCTATTTTTGTTTTGATTTTTCTGAATATAAATTTTTTATGTATTAGTGTCATTTCATTCAAAAAACATTTCCTCAATGCACATGTTAATTTCCAAGAATACCTATCATCTTCATTTAACCCTTTCGTACTGGTGGCTAGAATAGGAAAACGTTTTCGTGCTACAAGTAGCATTAGAATATTTCAAACCTCTCTGTACGGAGCTCTGTTTAGGGGGTGAGTTGCCTGGGTATTTATATACGGCCTCTGTTTTGGCACCCAGCTCAAAGCCCAGCGATTAGCTTCCGTCCCTTACCCCACCCACTGGACCACACCCTCTATCCCTATCATAGCACGAATCCATGGTCAACTTACTGCGTTACCAGTGTTTTTTCAACCAAACACTGTATTTGATTTTCAATAATTTATGCTTCTAAAAGAATAACTAGTTTTTTTTAAGCATTGTGGAATTTAAAACGGGTTTCTTGTGTTAATAATTACAAAGTTAGTAAATATGTACATATAAGTTAATAATGCTATAAGTCCGTATGTCTGTTATTTTTAACGCTTAAATTTCCTTTACAAATTAATTACACGCAGAACAAAATGAAAAATTCATTTCAAAGTATAAAAAAATTGTAGTATGCACAAAATATATCATTGAAAAAACTATTGACAATATGATTACCTCGCAACGGATTCCTACAGAGAGGATGATCATAAATGAGTTGAAGGGTCCAGCTTATAATTGCTAAGGAGTGGCCCTAAAGACTCGCTAAGCTGGGTCTCAGGCTGGGCCTGAATGCATCCAACAATTGCTACCTCAGTGGTTACTTACCATCCCTCGCATCGGCCAGAGCCAATATATCCGGTCGTCTGCATTGAAAAATCTGTGATAGCTATACCTGACGTCAGGTCTTCTGCGTATGAAAATGCCCGTCGGCCACACACGACGTCTGGTGTGAAAGGGTTAAAGGCAGGCCTGTGCTGGGCGCCATCTTACGACAGTGGACGGCCATGGCCAGAGGGTGCCAGGAGTATTCAGGGGGAGGACTGCAGGGGAGTCTGAGGATGTGGAATACAATAATTAATTTTGAAATTTATATCCTCACCCTCTTGAGATTGAATTGAATCTTACGAGATTGTATCATATTAAATTAAATTATTATTTTTTTTACCCAAGACGGTGTTAATTATGCTGTTGAATGGGACATGATTCACATCAAGGAACTGGGTAATATTGGTATTCTGACAGTAGAATTCGTCAATTTCGGTATAGGAGGGTGTCTTGGCGGCCCAACACAGGCCAGGTTAAGGGCCAATGGCATATACAATTTATCCTACTATTATACATGCAAGAAGCATTAACATACATGATAATAAGGTTAGATCATCCCTAGTTCAATGTAAGCTGGCTCCTAATGAATATCATTTAAATTGTTTTTCAGCCATAACTGCTGACTATGCGTCTAAACGCGACATTCGGGGAATGACACCTGCCCCTGGCCTTCAACAGTTCATCAAAATGGTATGGGAACTGTTTTTGTAATTCTTTTTTCTAGATATACATTTTTTATATATTAGCCTCACTACCAACCATAAACAAACACATACACATTCAAAATCATACACTTCTGTGGTAGACAAATATTCCTCCAGAAACTGATTTGTGCTATGATGGCTCAAATAATAGAATGCGTAATAATAGGGTAGTTTCCTTCATCAATGAAAACAAAAGGCATTGATGGCGATTCGTTACCCACCAGTAGTGTATTCATAATACACAAATTATTTGGTTTTTGAAATACCGGTTTAGACGAATGGCAAGGGTCAAATTTTATCCTCATTTGAAAAAGGCCAGATTGGCGCCCATGCGATTCCACTCCACGTGACATCACAGGGACCTAGTTTCTACACGAGAGGATAGGAGTTATGCATCGTCAGAGGCTACCAATGCATGCATGAGTCACAGAGCTCAGGGAAACATGTCTTAATAATCACCTATTAAAACTGGCTAAGGTCGGAAAGTTTTCTTCGCTTGATAAGGTATTAATTAACCTTTTTTAAGCCATGCGCTACCAGACAGGAAGGTACTCAGCTACCCGTTAGCATCCTGCGTCCTATCAGCGCTCAGAGCCTCGATCAAGGTCACCTACCAGGCGGGAGGGGGAACCAGAAATGCGTCGTACGGACTTTTTCCCTTCATTCCTACTTACGCGTCGCGTTTTCGCGCGCTTGAAATTTTTCACTTTTCATTTGATCGCGAAAAATAGATATCGTCATTTAAAAATCTAAAAGCGTGAAATACGTACTCCAGGAGTAATAATCTTTCGATTTAGGCAATAAAAAAATAATAGGAAACCACCCTATTGAGCAATAGGTAATATACGTAATAATAAGGTAGACAATCCAAAGTGCAATTTAAGATGGATTCTAAATAATATCATGTAAATTGATTTTACAGCCATAACACCTGACTATGTCTGAAATTTGGGGAACTTTTGGGACAAGGAATGAATGATTTTCAATTTTGAGATGAAAATTAACTTTGAAATCTGAACAATAAAATGATACTTGTAATAAAAATTTCTACATAATTTGAATGCATACCAATAATTATTGTGCATGGTATAGCTGGATAATAGTGTTAATCAGTGGTGTTACTAGGAATATGCTTCTGGCGGGGGGGGGGGGGGGGGGGAATGGGTGAGATGGCGTGGGGTGGCAACCCCCCTCCCTGTCAACTGGGAAAATATTAAAAATCGTATATGCCTAGGAATACATTTTACATCATTTAGGCACTAAAGATTTAACTTTAAGTAGTTGCAGTTATTCCATGTCAATGCTGGGTAATAGTTTTAAATATTTTCTTTTTAATTGCTCTGAGTCTTAGTGGTTTGAGTATGGGGAGGGGGATGAGGGGATGTATTCGTCCCAAAGCACCAGAGAAATAAAAATATTATTTAAAACCATTGTCTAGTTTGCACACATAACAAATGCATCCGCACAAAGTTAAATTTAAATTGCCAAAATGACGTAAAATGCATTTTCAGGCATTTTATTTTATTTTTGAATTTGCCTTAAATTCCCGTTTTCTGGGGGTTATCCCCCACTACCCAACCTAATCCCCCCTCTCAAAGCCCCCCAATTCCCCTAAAAGCATATTCCTAGTTATTCCACTTCTGAGTCTTATTAGGGTATCCATTCCCTCATAGTTGCACCACTGGTGTAAATACTAATATGAGAAATACTAACAGGGAAATACATGATGTTTTGTTTGGAGTAACATCTAAATTGAACACAGTAAAAATAACCCAAAATTAGTTGATAACAAAGTATAGGTTTTTTGGCTTACCTTATTATCATACTGATAGTTTTGGCTGGGAATTTTATGATTATATTTACGTTATTTTCATTTTTGCGCAAAGTTGAAATAAAAAACGATGAGTTGATAACAACTACTGACATGATTCCATGCACAAAGGATTCCCTCAAGGCATGCGTTAATTGCCAAGAGTACGTATTAATTTCAGTTAAGGTCAATTTTGCATGAAATTTATCGCACTAATAATAAATAATATAAGGACAATAACATACATATTGAAAAGGATACAACATCCAAAATATATTTCAAGGTGGTTTCTAATGAATATCATTTAAATTGTTTTTCACCCATAACAGCTGACAACGTGTCCCACCACAACATTTGGGGAATGACACCTGCCCCAGGCCTCTAGCAGATCATCAAAATGGTATGAGATCCGTTTTTGCTATCATATTTCTACATATACGTATGTACATAACATTCTAGATATAGAGAAGAAACCACTGCTACTTAGCCTGTTTTGTCAATTAATAGAGATAAATAGAGCATCCAAGGTTATATTGACCAAGTTTAAAGTTTATCTAAAGAACTTTATGATTTCATGATGAGTGGGAATGAACAACAAATGTAGAGAGTATGCAACCCGCGTGCCACCCTAATTGTCTGGCTGGGGTGCCTGGCGCTCACTCTCGGTGCGATATCTCGGAATCCAAAGGGCAGAAATGAAAGAAATTTGAGGTGATACTCTGCGAGTGTCTAATGAGTAAACACCCAAATGTCCGAAAAACACCCAAACTAGGTACACTACTTTGACACTAGGTAAATTATTGTTTAACTCTATTGGTGAATATTGTAATGATGATAAAGGTGGAGTGTATGAAATGATTTGTGACGATTGTGAAACCAAATATATTCGCCAGACTGGGAGGAGTTTTAAAACGAGAATGAGAGAACATAGACGATGTTTTTTGAATAACGACGACTCATCAGGAATTGCAAGACATTTGAATGACGAACACCAGTGGTGCAATTTTGTTGCAAAAATTTTACAAGTACATACATGACTAGAGGCAGAAACTGGATTTCTTAGAACAGGTTGAAATTGTTAATTGTCCTGCTAATTTTAAATTATGTAACGACCATATGTTCCCATTCCACTCACCCCTACCTCCCACCAATCATCCATTGACGTCATCATTAACCTTGGAATGAACACATCCCAATAACCCTCCCCCCTCCTGAAAAACTCTACCACCATAAAAAGGCTGTCATCCAAGGCTATGTACCTTGATAATGGCACGAGCTGTCGAAACCATGGTGGGTTTAAATAAAAGTGTGTGGAAACAGACAAGTGGTTTTACTAAGCTGAAAAATACCTAAATTTCCAAACTTTGAGTGCGATGCGGCATGTTTTCCTGGTATCCAATTGAAACTATAATTTTCATGATTTGTTTTCTCACCAAATGGGATAAAACTGGGGGGGGGGGGCATCCCAAAATAAATTCGAAAACTTTTAAAATAAGGACCACCCTAATGTGCATGAAAGCATCCAAGTGCAACCTGCTTAGATGTATATTTAAATTTTCCAAAATATGCTTGTTAGAAGGCAATGTTTTAGAATTTATATTAACCTTCCAATGATGTGTAACTAATCACGTACGTTAAGTGTCCAATGGACCAAGCTCACCTGGTTACACTAGGAAGAGTTTAAATTTACCATAAACAAGAAAGCAATACCTATGTCAAAAAAAAAACATTTCCTGGATATAGACAGTTACCTATACCACTTATAAGTGGTATAAGTAACTGTCTATATCCAGGAAATAATGGAATACCACATAGTTAACCAAGAGTTAGTGAATTTTGTTCGTGAAAAAAAACATTTTTCTTATGCCATTTTTTCAAACGAAGTTATGGAAGCTCACATAAGAGGAATATTTTTTTGTGTTATAAACTGAAATAAAGAGTTTTTTGATTCTACTTGAAGCTATTTCACCAAGTGATGCCTCAAGCTATCCATTTCAAAGTCTCTATTATTCACGTTGGCTTACCAAAGTTTCCTGATTTGGGGTTTGAAACCGTGGGTGGACTTGGTGCTTTCTTTAACAAAAGGGAGAGATCAAGGGGCTGGATACTTACGGCATTCATTCGCCTGTGTTGGAAATTCTCCATTGAATATTTCTGGCTTTCATCTCCTGGGTCAAGTAACGTACTGTCGGATATTTATGGCATCAGTAGCAAAATGGTAAAAGGAATACATAATAAATGCAACTGAGAAATTTATGGAGTACATGGAAAGGCATACGATAGGGAAACTGTGGATTGCTGAAGAAATCATTAAGATAATTTAAGAGCAAAAGATGAATGGGTAGATGAGAAAAGACAGGAGAAGGTTTGAGTAGATTAATGATGCATGGCACAGAAAAAAAGGAGGCTGAAGTATATTTAGGGGAAGAGGCAATTTGGTGAAAGGGGAAGCTTGGAGAGGGAAGAAGAGGTAGGGGAATCATAAGCCAGTCTGTGTCACTATCTGGTATTAAAGGAGGACTGGCTATGCTGCGAATTAGGTTTAAGAATGAAGCCATTTGTCCAAATAATAGAATGATGCAGAATAAGTGGAAAGAATACATTGATGAACTGTATGACACATGGAATAGACAAGCAAGGTTGATCCTAAAGGGAGAAAGTGCCAGGGGCAGTTTAGTGTGACTGGGGGCCCTCGGCTAGGGTCCACTATGGGGCCCTCCTCCTGGAGGATTCAGGGGTCCCACTCCAGAAAATTTTAGGAAATTGTATGTCCATGCTATTCTGGCTCTTAAAAATAAGATGAACATTAATGAAAAATAGCAATTTCATAAGGAAAGTAGCTCTAGCAAAGTGAGATTTCCACTGCTTGTAAAAATTAAAACTTTATTGTGGTACTATCATCTACTATTAAGAATATTGTTTCCTTAAAGCTGCACTGAAATATAAAAGAAACCTATATAATAACCCTTCAAATACCCTTTTCCAAAAAGATGGAAAGGCATAGGATAAGGAAACTGTGGATTGCTGAAGAAATCATTAAGAATATTTAAGAGCAAAGGAAGGATGGGTAGATAAGAAAAGACAGGAGTAGGTTTGCGTAGATTAATGAGGAATTTATTTAGAAATTGTGTCATTATCTGGTATAGGAAATGTGTAGGAAATTCTCCATTGAATACATATTTCTGGCTTTCATCTCCTGGGTAAAGAAACGTACTGTCGGATATTTATGGCATCAGTAGAAAATTGGTAAAAGGAATAATAAATACACACAACAAGGAAACAAAGAAAGTAGCACTAAAAGTGAAAATTCCACTGCTAATAAAAATTAAAACCTTACTATGGTTTTATTACCCAGACAGCACAGAATCCTCCGTATCTAATTCGTATGCAAATAGTATCCATTGACGAAAAGCGACGGAGCGGTAGTCAATGGATACTATCTACATACGAATTAGATACGGAGGATTCTATGCCGTCTGGGTATCTATTAAGAGTATAATTTCCTTTAAACTGCACTCAAATCTAAACTAAACCTCTAAAATAACCTTTTGAATAACCCTTTCAAAAAAGCGTCACGTTCTCTTTTATCTTCTGGCACCTTAATTTGTTTTTTATATAATTTTTGTCATTATTTCATAAATAAAGCAACTAATGAACACCTAGAATTTTGTAATTGCAAAAAAATCTTATGTTTAAGTAATCTGAGTTTTTTATAACGCCATTCATGTACGCTTCACAATAGACTCGAGCATTGTGATGGGCCCATAAGCTAAGGGGCCATTGGCTGTCACCGATCAGCCGACCCGGCCAGACTGCCCCTGGAAAGTGTGGTGGATGAGGATGTTGGACCATGGAATGTAAACATATTGAAGCAAAGAAGTCTTTTGAGAAATGAGGATAAGCAAAGGGGTGATTGTGAAAATTAAATAAAAAAGACAAATTTCAAAATAAAAGTCCAAGGTTAAACTTTATTATATATAATGAAAATAATTTGTATAGAGTAATACGCATGATATAATCTTTGCTCACTTTCAAGGCTCTCCCTTTTCTTTACTCTAAGATCATAGCGAGATCTTTTTGACTCTCTTTTGTTTTTTGATATGTATTTGTTAATCCCTTTTTGTTAATTACCATTTGACACATTTTTTGGTTGCAAATAATCTGTTTAGTAGAAGTACTATTGTAAAACTTCAATTAATTTTTTTTCCATTTGTTCAGGTACATTCAAATTCAAGGGCGTACCCAGAATCATTACTAGGGGGGGACAAGCCATGTTCTAGGGGGAGGGGGTGCAAGCCAAGGTCTGAGGGGGGAGCAGCAATAGGATTTATGAGACTATTTCCTTGAAAAAATAGCTTTATTTTAGTAACACATCTTAAACTAATATATATCATTTTTCGTGGGTTTAAAGAAAATTTGTTGAATGCTTTTGTTTCAATTCAGTACTGATTTTGCTCAAAGACTTCTGCGACTCTTGTTTCTAAGTGGAAGGGGGGGGGGGGAGCCCTTTGCTGGGTACGCTTGTGTTCAAATTGTATTAGTCATAGAAAGTGAGAGAGATCTTATTTCTCCATTTCATTTTCTCGTAGAATGACAGAAACTCAGAGGAATGATCCATTTACGCCTGTGAATCAGTTGGAAGTACATATTCATGCCTGAATCAATGAATGATTGTCTGTGCAGTGTGCATACATCAGTGCATCAAGCAAGAATGTCTTCTGTGAATGGTATTGTCACCTTTTCCCAATGAAAATAAAGGAGATGGTGATGAGTTGCAAGAAGTCTTCGACCCAGGCTCCAGTCTGGCACAGAAAAAGATTGTTTGTGGTGGTTTATCAGCCCTGGATATGAGTGGTACTTATAATTTTCATCCAGTTCAAGTTGTTCTATGTTATTTTTTGTAAAGTAGTTATTTTATCCAAAATTCAAGCACATCATCTTTTATTATCATTCAGGGGTGGACTTGACTATATTCAACCAAAACATGGTCACCTCTTAATGTGAGATGATTTCCATGCCAAACATTAATTAAGTAATGTGTACTGTCCATTAAGAGTCAATTCTCTGAACTTAATATTATTCAAAAACAGATACCTAATCTTTATTCATTGACCCAAGTAATACATTCTCTACTGTATACAGAGATAAAACATATCAAGCCTTTTACTTCTTTTTCACTTGGTTATCATAATCATTATTTCTGCTTAATTCTCCCTGCTCGTCCACCTTGCAAGTCGAAAAATTTTGCTGCGTTGGTGTGCGGGAAGGGGGAGAAATTCCCCGCAGGGACCAAACACCAGCCTCTCAACCGGAAGGCCCAAACAACACACACACTCACACAATCACTCACTCAAACATACACAACAAGATCCTTTGTGGGGCTGTAGGGACCTCCGCTAAGGATTCTTGCTCCACAGAAAACCGGGAATCTTCACAGGATGGGCCTGTTAAAGACAGCCAGTGATCAACTTTCAAATTTGAGTTGTAAGTGACTTTGGTTCTTCCTTCAGCACGCTGAAGAGGGCTACTTTGTAGCCGAAATACGTATACGTGTGTTTTCCTCGTCCCCTTGCCGAACTCCCCCGACGACGCTCTTTTGGAGCAAACCTTTTCTCCCGGAACATTGAAGCCATCCACAGGTGAGTGACTGCTTATCGAGTGAATGTGTTTCCACGGATCACTGGCTGTCTTTAACAGGCCCATCCTGTGAAGATACCCGGTTTTCTGTGGAGCAAGAATCCTTAGCGGAGGTCCCTACAGCCCCACAAAGGATCTTGTTGTGTATGTTTGAGTGAGTGATTGTGTGAGTGTGTGTGTTGTTTGGGCCTTCCGGTTGAGAGGCTGGTGTTTGGTCCCTGCGGGGAATTTCTCCCCCTTCCCGCACACCAACGCAGCAAAATTTTTCGACTTGCAAGGTGGACGAGCAGGGAGAATTATACGGCCATTTGAGAAATTCCTTTTCTTCTTTAATCCATTGAGGCCGTAGAAGCTCAATCCCCATTTTTTCCATTATTTTTGCTGTTCATACCTAATGCCTTTTCATTTCCTTGTAGTACATCAGACTACATGTGCATATTTTCTGTAATGATACATTTAACACATTCAATGCGGATGATATTTTTGCCGAAACCTCCAGTGACAGATGGGTGATTTTCCTTCATAACGGTGGTCTTGGAAGTAATACAACAGAATTTGCAATTTTTTTTGTTTCTATTTCTCGCAATTTGTAAAAAACGTTAATGACATACATGTATGCCACCCGTCACCAGTAATTGACAATTCACGCAACCCACATTACATGCAATTTTCCTTGTATGAAGGAGTGAACTTTTCATATTTCCATTTATAATACTTCTTCTACCGTTGATTCCTTTGGTTAATGACGAAAATATCTTGGAATTAGGTTTTACGTGTATTTTTTTGTTTCAACGGCCGTAGATTTAATTTTTATGAGTCACAGAAGTAGAACGCACAATGAACGGCAAGAAAAATATATATTTATGGAAGAAACATCTTTTTTTATCTAAGCAAATCTATGTTACCTCAGAGTTATTGCAACATTGAAACATTTCAATAAAAATTCTCACAAATTTTTATGATGTATTTAAAAGCAAGGACTTAGAGAGAGCCCTGGTTGACCTTCACATTCTGGGCAAATCGTAGTCACTGTCCTACGGATGCCTTCACGGTTAGCGGAGAAATGAAGAGCCTGCATCATTCCTAAAAACCTATCACGGCACATTTTCTCCCGAAAATCGGTACTCGCACTAATTCTGACCTCCAATCGTTAGAAATCGTGTTATACCTAATTGCGCCCCTGTGGAGAAGAAGGCCCAGCCAAGTTTCCAGTTCTCCCTGCCCAATGGCTTCCAATCCATTATGCCCTTAGTGAAGGACCTTGGTGAAGGATTTCGGATGAAAATGCTTTCTGCATTTTTCTCCGTCTATGAGAGGATGAAAAAGTAACGCTAGGCACGCTCGGAGCACCCTAGTGACCAGTGGAAAAACGAACTCCCGAAGACATAAATTTATGTCATCCGCCTGAGTGGAAAAGTCCTCATGACATATATATATGTCATCCGCACATAAAGTGTTAATTTCTTGCTAACTGTGCTGAAAGAATCGAATTCAAAATTATTTTCTCTTTTAAAAAGAAACATTACATACTACCTATAGCAACATACTACCTACACCTAAGTATTGCATACACGACATTGTTACTGGCACATGGCTCCTGAGAATACGATTCAATTTATAGTGGTACATCATTCCTGTCTGAATAAATTGAATACATAGGTCTGAAATGTGAAAGATGGAGAAGCAGGTATGAAGTATTATTGCTAGAAATTATTTGAAAGTGTCCATGATTGAATGGTATTTAGTTTTTTGGTCCGAAAAAAATTTCAAAAATTTTAGTACTGTATTTCTCCGAATATAATCCCATGTCTAATTGTGGTTTCTATGTGCTAGGTGTAGCGTTCAAATCATTTACACTACCACGAAAGACAGCACCGCCTGGAGGGAGACAGGTGAAGGACCTTTGGCGCCAGCAGGGTAATGGTACCCCGGGACAGGGATTTGGCACCATTCTCCGGGAGTAGTATCCCTGAGCCCACACGAGTTAGACCTGCCTGCTGTAGCGCGGAACTGGACTGAAACAGCGGCCATCGCGGTTCACCGATTCTCTCAGTGCAACTCAATTGTATTGCTGACGCAATAAATTGATAGTTGTTCATTGTTACATAAGGCGTAGTTATTTTGCACGAAATAATCCCTATAGACCCTAAACTTGGCATTGAATTTATTGACAAATATCTCTAGGATTGATGTGTTTGCTCTTAATCCTGGAGAAAATTATTAATTAAAGCACATATTACCAGTAAAATATTTTGTGCTTACATCAACATTTATTTATGAGTAGGAAAATCTTTCAGATTAGTCATCTATTGTTTTGCCAGAGTAGACAATGATGTGAATGCATTGATGGACTTGCATTTACATGCTAATCAATATCAGTCATATTTTCTTTATCAATTCCATTGGTTGTATGGTATAGCTAAAAAAAAAGATATCAATATTTTCTCCCCCAATGCATTGAAGGCAGATTGTTTTATTCTTCTTTTCTGCACAAAAGAAGGCCCCCAAAACACCCAAGTACAGCTCAAAGACCTTTTATCTATTGATCCCAGGCTGACAGGGGGGATGGGAATGACATAGGAATTTTTATCAAACTTGCATTTCATTCATTGATTTGAAAGTACATAATTGTCATCGAGAAATATCAGTATAGGCTAACCCCTTACCAAAAAAGCACCAACTATCCCAAGCAAAGTTCTGCCTGCGTGTCTACACTACGTGTTCACTTTTCACATTCAGTAGAAGGAGAGTGATTGCATGAGAGAGAGAGAGAGAGAGAGACAGCTTGAAAAACTTTCATTGAGCATATCTGAAGCTTCTCCCTCAGCTGAATGAACTCACTGCTGCATCTCCTCGCTCTTGGCTGAGCCATGGGAGAGAGTGAGGAACCTAGGGAGGAGGAGAGAGGTGGACACATTCTCTCTTATACGTTTCCAAAGAGGCATAAATGTGTGCCGATATTATAACGGTAAAGAATGATGATACATAACATGATAAATCATATTAACATAAATAGAGCAAATTTTACAAGACATGACAGCTAGGCACGATGGAATCTCTTCAAATTAAGATGAAATAATATAAATTACTTCTTTTAAAATTATTCAACTTGGGGGGGAAGGCACAAGGATACCTTGTAATACAAAACGGGGTACGTGCCCCCGTCTGGATCCGCCTATGACACCAAATCATTACAGGCAACCTCAAGGCCGTTGCCAGGAAATATTTTAGTGGGGGTTTTATGGAATAGTAGACAAACATAAAATTATTTAAATAAGATAAATAAAATAGCGTATAAGGTTAACTATATACGTATTTATTATAAACCCTTAAAGGATAATATAAACATATTATTAAATAATTAAATTTAGCCTTCAAGATTTCTTTGCAGCAAACAAATTAATTCACTCCTCGGTGTCGATATCCACTCTGCAGCAACGCACAGATATATGGTATTAAAATATTGAGAAATGATACTTTGTCTTTGTGATTTTGTAATCTCAACGTAAGCTCATCAATGAAATCATCCAAAAGTGGAATCATTATAGTAATTCTAAAATAAGTCTCAAGCTCTTTTGTGTTGTAGTTCAACCTATGCTCTTGGCGGGCTGTTATTCGCGGAATTTTCATTTCCTCGTAAATAGTTCTGAGTAAGTTCTCGACGTTCATGAAAAGTTCAGCAAATTTTATATCAACATTTTGACAAACATCTTAAATAGTCTTAATATTTAAATCGACATGTTGTAAAGCTGCTGCCAAATCGCATAATGGAGATTGGAGTGTTCAGCATATAGCGACAGTGTGTAAGGGAACAACATTCCTAAGCAATATAAGCTCACAACAAAATCACTTGAAATGACTGATCTTAGAAAAGAATCAGCCTTTAAAGATGTTTCAGAACCCATGTCACTGCATAAGTTGTATAGTGTACGCACAATTGCTTTACATATTTCTTTAAATCTTAACAACCCATCATGATTTTCAACCCGACGGGCCTGGCTCATTGCCGCAAGGCTTTTCATCGCGTTTCGGGGAAGTTTTTTTCGATATTCTGTTTTAGGCACTTTGATCATTTTTCCTAGGACTAGATAAAATTTCCAATCGATTTTATGATTCCAATAGCATTTCGAATAAGCTGAACCTGGCAACAGTGATGCAAAGCTAAATTCAGATCCGATTTTCAGCTATTTGCGCAATATCAGGTTGAGATTTAAAAAAATAAATATTTATTAATTTTTTTCTTGCCATTTGAAATGCTGAACAGACCTGAAAAAATCAAATTGATTACGTAATCGTCATATTTTCGAAACTGAAGCTATGATTTTAACTCTCGAGCGAGAGCGCTATAGCGCGTGTTAAACACGCCAATCATTGAATACATTCAACATTGTACGTACATTCTGGGTTAGAATGGCCTCGTTCATTACTATAAGGTACTTTGACGGTCTATATTGCGACTCATCAAAGCTCGATGAAGTATTGCAGGTAATTTATTTTTAGATCGGCAATAGAGGAACCGACACCCGTGGCGTTCAAATTACGCCGCACGACCGGCCGTGTACATCGTGCTTCGCTTTTCTTGAATGGTCTCGTGTATTCATACAATGTAATTTTCACTATCTGCAGCGTGATTTTTTTTAAGTACAAATTATTGTAGAAAAATGTTTTTAGATCGGCAAGAGGAAACCGACACCCGTGGCGTATAAAGTATGCCGCGCGACCAAGGGTGTACCACCTCTACCATCTGTGTGCCCTTTATACCAATATCACCTATAAATGTACTAGCCTGAACGAATTTCTACAAATAAAGATAAATTCTAACAATAATCGAGAGTTATCATATAAATGCATCTATCGTGGACAAAGTACGCCACGCGTCTGGTCGTGTATAAATATCAGGCGCGCCCGCTCGGTAGTTATCAAATCCAAACAAATATCTACATACCTTCAAAAGTACGTGCCACTAAAGATTCGTGATCCTTTTTCCAAACTTTTCTATCTCCGAAACGGCTTGTTTTATTTAATACAGTGCCCTAAAAATACAATGCCAAATTGAAATACCTACCGATTCGTATATTAAACAGCTTGATGTTAATAAATTGATAGGCATATTACACTACGCAAGTTTCACTTGCAGTGGCGCCGACTCCATGGGGCCTGAGGGGGCCCGAGCCCCCTCAAAGATACGTTTGGGGGGCGGAGCCCCCTCAATAATTCAAGAAAATAATTTAGTTATATTATGCTTTGTGAAATCACAAAAATATGTTGGAATTTTTTATTCCCCATGCTTGACGATAGTTACCTTTTAAAATAAATTCAACAATGAGTTAAAACAAATCATAAGGTAGTATGCAGGTTAACTGAAAACAAGTGATATGAATCATGATAGTGTTTCGGTGCTGAGACACACTTTGAATTTAATCTCTTCCCGGAGCAAGACCTCCGATATGGGCCCCCCCATATCGGAGGATATGGGACGATATTTTTTATAAGTCGACGCCCCTGTTCACTTGGTAGGGACTCTTAAAAAATCATAACTCACTCATCTCTGTTATAATTCACAGGACTATTATTTCACACACTGCACTGCAACTACACGCACTGCACCTACAATAATTATTGACTTAAGTCGCATTGGATCACTTTCCAAGACGGAACTGCCTCTCCGTGCTTGGCGGCGTGCTTATTTATTTCGTAGACGCGGCACCACGAAACATCGAGAAAAATCTCTAAGCCTATCCAATATTCCTGAATATAGCTCGAACACGACTCCAAAGTTTCGTTGCTTCCTTAGTTGGCGTAGTGCATGCTATCTAGTGACATTTAGTAGTGAGTAGTTATACTAAGTACTATCACTACTCACTACCTCATGCCACTGCGCCGCAATAACATTGTCGTGTGAGCACCAAGCAAGCATAAAGTCGGTAATATCTGTTTAATTTTTGTTTTCATTTCGGGGGGGATATATCCCCCTTGATCCCCCCTGGCTACGGCCTTGGGCAACCTGCGATTTCAGTTTTTATGTTCACACATCATAGAAAAATCAGGATTACTACCTCATGACCAAGGGTATGTGAAACCCAAATGTTACGTCACAGTTGCCGCATCTAATAGAAATTTTAAGCGGCTATTGAAATAAGACAATCTTCATAATAATGAATTTACCAAAATATCAAATAATTTAAAAATCTGCCACACTTTCAAGAGAAAAAAATCATTCTCTAAGACCGTAGGAGAACTATTTTTTAATTTTTTAAATCCTAATTTGATGGGGTATATTCGGATTTTTCTTATTGAAAGGATTCACTTGATATCTCAGAAGTTCATAAGGGCGCAGCTAAGAATTAAGGCTGGGGGGGTTTAGGCACAAATAATACTTATGGGTGTATTGCATACCCACCAGGGTAAGCAGGATTTGCTGGGGCCCTCCTCCAGAAAATTTTAAGAATAATGGTTCAAAATGGCGACTTTTACAGTTTTCTGTGGGATATTTGATTAATCCTAACACTATTCTATAAGTAATCCTGATCTAATTACGTAAAATGGATTTAACTTAAATATTTGTCTGAGCTCTGGGGGGGGGGGGCTTTATCCCACAAAACCCCCCCTCGCTGCGCCACTGCATAAGGGGGCAGCTTGAACCTTGTTACCCTTCCTCAGCACTGGCTACAACCAATGGTTTCCACTTTCATCGCTGCAACTTTCAAGGAGAGCCTCCGAAACAATCTCCCCACCACGAAATAGATGATTCTATCGTAATCCATTCCAAGACTTTCACATTCACTTCCTAAAGCTATTAGTTTTTGCCGGGAAGGGCGGATGAACGGGAGAGGGGATCACAGTCAGCGGCAGATCCAGAGAAGGGATAGGGTGTAGATAGGATATAGACCCCAACTGTGGCATATCAATTTTACACTAGATAAATTATAATTTTGTTCGGACCCCACACTACTGCTGGGAGGTTACCCTCAGGCCCCCTCTTCTAGTCCCTCCTTGTAGGGGCTGTCAGAGGTGGTTGGGGGCCCTCGGCAAGGGCTCCCCTTACCCGTGGAATCGAGCCCATCCTCCCCCGGAAAAATTTAGGAATTGCATGCTGGGAAATGGATTTTGTTTCTATTCTGGATCTTAAAAATTGGATAAAAGTTAATAAAAATAGTAATTTCATAATAAAAATAATATGGAAGATGAAAATTTCACTGCTTATAAAATTGAAAAATATATGATGCTCGTATATTATCTATTTTGTGAATTTGTTCCTTGAAACCGCACTCACATCTGAAAACCGCGTAAAATAACCATTTTGAATAACCCTTCAAAAAAGACATACAGGTTGCTTTTAATCTTCTAACACCTTTGCTTGCCCTGTTGCGAGATGCAGGGGAGCAGCCAGGAATTAAGACAGGAGGGGGAGGGTTTAGGTGCAAATAATACTGAGGTGTGTGGGGGTATTGAATACCCTCC
The DNA here is from genome assembly GCF_921293095.1 of Ischnura elegans. Classification (NCBI taxonomy): domain Eukaryota; kingdom Metazoa; phylum Arthropoda; class Insecta; order Odonata; family Coenagrionidae; genus Ischnura; species Ischnura elegans. Next base: position 105,896,026 of record NC_060254.1, on the reverse strand, counting down.
AGGATAAGTGGTAGGTGCGAGAATGGTAAATTGCAGATTTTTAAGATAAATGGTTCAAAATGGTGAGTTTTACAGCTTTGTGAGGGGTACTTTATTAATCCCTACGCTATTTTATTGGTAATATCAATCCAATCAAGTATAATGGATTAAACTTAAAAATTTCTCTGAGCTCTGGGGGGGTTATCCCCCCCAGAGCTGGGGGGGTTATCCCCCAAACCCCCCTCCCTCTCTATGCCACTGGCTGGATCAGCTAGTATTGTATACTTTGTAAATATTTTACACATTTTATATAGTGGGTATATATTCTGGTTCATTTATTATCTTGTAACCACTTAACACTGTTGTTCCTAATGTTCACATCCGCTTATATTCCTTAAAATTCATCTCCAGGCTTACCAAGTTGAACGTTGGCCATTGAGGGTATCAGCTCAAACTCCTGTTTCTTTAGTTTAAACCTGAAGTTTAATGAAATTAATGACTATGTATTGAATTATAATGCGAGAATACTACCTTGTCTTTTCTTCAATCAAATTAAGAGTTAAAGTCAGGCACATTCTGATAAAAAGAAATTGAAAGGCAAATTAAAGAACCTCTCTATCGAAACATATGCTTTATTTACAGTCCTCACATTACTTCAGATTACTCCGCCTGTATTTTTAGTTTATTCTTAAATAGAATAGTAAGCGCTTTCGAAGATTGAATTTAAGTTAAGTATCTTTAGTCCGTCAAACGGTGGTTTTTAGTTAAATATACCTCAATTAAAAATGCGAATACATGACACATAATAAACATCCGCATCGAATCCTATGCTTATTTTCTTATCTTGGGTCATATATAGATAGACGAAGAGTATGCATATCCCCCCCAGCATGCATATATAGAGCAAAAACATAAAGCACTATTAACAAGAGGAATAGTGTTAAATTCAAAAAATATATAGCCCCCAAAGCAAAACGTATGGAAATTAAGTGTCTTTATTTCAAAGAGTTTATCACTCTGCAGTTGCACTATTTGATAAATCACATCATCATGAATGTAAACCTCAGTGGACGCTCCTAATTACTCTTTATTTCCCCATCAAACTCGGATATATATGTCCGTCAGCGACGTGAGTGGCGACTTTAGTAAACCCATTTAAATTCGCGATGGGTGGCAACACAGAGGACAAACAGAAGATCCTCTTTCTAATATTCGAGGCAAAAATTTGTGATTTTTTTACCTTAAATTATGACTTTCAGATATATGAATATTGATTTAAGAATCAGATCCTTCATTCATCAATTCATTTTATGAAAAATCCCAAATGCCGAATTAGGAGTGAAAGCACTGCAGCGCGTAAGAAAGGTGACATGTGAAAAAAGGTGAAACCGCTGAATAAAAACCATACCTGCATAGCATATAGTCATTCAATAGTCCAAGACTAGGGTTGACACCTTGCTTGTCCAGATACTCCACCTCATGCGTCAATAACAAATGACATCCGTATAGCCGTTGGTGGTGAACTGGGTGATCTGAAGACCTCGTCAATAACTTTTCCAAGCAAAAAGGCTATGGTAAGTCAGTTCGGCTGCCCAGGTAGAGCAAAATAAACATCATGAACATTTGCCGCACGCATGAACCCTGGCGATCACAAGTTGACAATATCGGTATGTTGACTTGAGCACACTTGGAAACTTGGACATCTTAGCAACCATGCTGCTTATGCCATCCCTTTAACATCGGTGGTGACCACCCCTGAGTCCTCATTAGGGCCACGGTAGTCCTCTTTGATTAAAAAGTAGTGTATTAATTTTCTCAAGACCTTTAACCGTGGTTGTGTCATTTTTACCTAGGTATTCAGAAGTTTTTCAATCTCGAAATTTTTTAGCATGCTAAACCCATGCAAAATTTAACATTTGGACCCACATTGTGAGGTCAACAATATTCTAACTTCTACTTTGTGGTGTTAGTGTAACTAAAATGAAAACCAGGAGTAAAAATACAATTATAAATTTTTCACCAGTAAATGAGACAAACATAATCTTTCAATATTGATACTCTCAGCGGAAGCCATCAACATGGATGGTAGGTTAGAAACTCTGACTGGGCACAAAATACCAGCATCGAAGAAAAGCCTAACAAGAAAAAGGTATTCAAAAAGCGCAGTACTTCAAATTTTTATTAATTCAAGCTAATTCTACTTATACTTACAAAAAATAATATGCACAAAGGTAATAGAAAAATTGTTGCCATATTTTAGCATGTAGCGACAGTTGAATCATGCATTTAACAAAAGATCCCCAGTACCAACGAAAAGGAGGAACAAAAACGTATTTTACAAAGAATATGCTTAAATGGGAATACAAGTTAATATTTGATTTTATAGAACATACCATTACACAACACAACATTATCAAGAGCAGTGAAAATGAATGAATCCAGAAAAAAATTTTTATATTACTTTAATTCCTTAAAAGAACACAGTAATACTTATTCACCATATCATAGTAATGAGAAAATATAAAAAAACAGTACCAAAAATTGGTGGATAAAATCAGCTAAAATAATAAAAAAGTGAATGAAAAATAAATCATTAATGACACCATGAAGCATATTTCATCCAAAAGAATTAAAAAATGAAAACATTATAAACAGAACAAAGTTACACGAGCCAAAAATTAGATAACATTCTATCACTTCAAACCTCCTAAATACAAAGCACAAATACAGAATTTGAAATTGCACTAGGATACCATACTGCTTTAGCCAGAGGAAAGTCCAATGCTGTAATTCAAGCAGGAGATGACATAAATGATTCATTAAAATCAACAATTGATTGGACAATTAGACTTTCCTCTGTTTATCCCCCTCCCCACGTAGAGGGAGCAGTTTGGATTTTGAGGGGGAGGGAGGGTGGGGAGGGATTTTTAGTGAAAGGAAGGGAGAGTTAGTGTCAGTATTGCTACTAACACTACCATTAGTACCACTACTACTACAAGCACACACTCACTCATAAAATCACATTCCATTCACTCATTCATAAAATCACATTCATCCATTCATACAGCCCTGCCTACCTAAATGCTACTTTATACGTATGAATTAATTAAACGCCTAAATACGGAATCGTGGCCACGATACACGAAGACCTGCCTAATCTGTGTTATTTCTACTCGACGGTAGGACGCAATATAAAATCCCTACTCTCCTGCCGCAAATCCTAACTATAGCTGGAAAAAAACATGCATTAATAAAAAATATACAATGACCCTGTACAATAATTGCAACAAAAAATGCAAAAAAAAACAACTATCTTCAAGCTTGTTGTCTTCTTTCTTCCTATCTTCATTCTTCATTTCTTCACGATAAAATCCTCAATTCTCTAGTTGTCGGCACAGTAACCTTCAGGTGTCAATTTCATGGACGTGAACAGTAGTCTCCAAAAGCAATCGCTGTCGTTGTCCATAAGCTTGACCTGTGGTAATATAATAAAAAATTCTCATAATCCAACAAAGGAGAGACATAAAAAGTTGACTCTCAGCTCAGAAATATCATTTCGAGAAAGATGTTTAGAAAATATTAATTTTTAAGCGTGTAGAAATTTTTAAAATTAAAAAAATGCAAGAGTGTGTAATTCCAAATTCTTTGACGCTTATCAAATCGGCGATATTTCAATGTATTTTTTTGTTATTATTTAAAAATTTTAAAGATATATTGGGCAATATTAAAAATTTTCCCGGAAATCATTACAGTGAGCGTAGTGTGTTATTAATATAACTTTTTTAAGACTTACTTGTACTTCATGGGTATTACTAAAAATTGATAGCAAAAATTTATGTACTATTTTATGAAATGGAAAACAATAATGAAATTATAAAAATCAACACGATGAAATTAATTAAAAAGACGAAAACAGAAGTTCGAAGAAATATGGCATCCATATTGAGGATAAAACAGCTATCCAGGAGAATGTATTATAATAATTTCTTGTGGGATGTAATTTAATATTTAAGTCTAATGATACGAAAGAAATAACATAAATTATTCCTCAAGATCATGCAAAGAACCAGAGGTCTAAGTAATCACATCAGAAACAAAACAGCCGAAAAATATGAAAAATATATACTGAATTTCCTGACACCATTGGCTTAATAAATATTTAACAGCAAGGAAAAGAGCGTCAACGGAAAATAAGTACCCAAAATTAAACAAAAATGAGTATCAATACATTATTTTTGCGACTTTTTTTAAAATATGTCACTTATACTCGGAATATATAATTCACGGAAAATTCAGATAGGTAGAAAATATGACCGGAATCTCATGTTTCACTCATATAGGGTCTCCGTGGAAGTTATTACTTGAGCGCGCATGACGGATGCTGAGTTACTAAAAGCAAGGCCAATATGGAAACCTCGACCTCCGCATTACAATGAGAAAATTAAACAGCAAAATAAATACTTATGATAGATTGACGACAATTCCCATACCTGTCCTTCATTCGAATTATATAATTTCTCAGAAATGAAGTTTCAAATCGAAATATATGAAATCAAACGCTATCGTCGTCGCCAACCAATCAATGCCTTGAGATTCAGCGCAGGATTTTAGTTTTGTGAGTGTTACAAAAAAAGCGCGAAATCTTAATTTTGGGTGCGGTTGAATTAAATATTTTCGCGTAGGAAATGTGAAAATATTAATTTATTTTCTCACGCAATCGTTACTTTTATCATCGAGGTTCCTGAATGTAAAAATCATAGTGTACCTATGTGATCACTAAATATTGGTTCTGAACTGAACTCAAAACTTGGAAGAGGAATTTAATGAATGAAATCTTACCGTCTGCTTGTGGCAACGAGCTGTATTCTTTCGATCTCTTTGCACGTGCTTTCATCGAGGCCTCGAGTAGTCAACTCACACAATACGATCCATCGAACTCTGTAATGGAAAAAAACGAACACTCATAAAGAGACAAAGCAATACGCTTGATAATCGGCCTCATGGCCGATTCAATCGATATATTTTCTTATGGCGCATGGGCGTCACAGTGTGAATAGGCTCACCTTTGAATTAGATTTAAAAAACTTGGAGTGAAAAATATCATTTCCCGTATTGCAGAGGAAATTAAAATAATATTCTATTAATTAATAATACTTATTATAATAAGATGATTCCAATTAAATGGAACTATATCTCCCTTGAATAGGAAAAATGAAGGACTGATTTTGAAATGGGTAACCTTTCACAGGACAAAAAATAGTTAAATAACTCTGATTCAGAATGAAAAATCATGATGGAAAATAACGTTTGTTATGAATAAACAGATAATTAGATACTAATTACAAATAAAAGTTATTCGGACTGCTTTATAATTTGAAAATATTTTGCGGAGACAGGTAAGGGAGGAGATATTTTGACTCGAAAACATTTGTAAAGAAAATACGTTGATGTATTATTATAAGTCATCCAGAAAAAAGTTGGCACAAAAAATATTTTGCCTATTGGAAATATTTTTTCATAACTTTTCAATTCAATTCAAAGTTAGTATAGATCCATGAAATTATATCACTTCCAGTTACTAAGTACCAAGTACAAATTTCAAACTGACAATGAGTAGTGAATGACTAAATTGAGTAGGATATTAAGTTCATTTGTTAATTTTAAAGGCATTATGAGCAAATTAGAAGTTAAGCGTAAGCACAATTGAGTTCCGTTAATGAATGCAATATTGAACATTCTCAATCAACTCGTTAATTAAAAAATTTATATGGGAAACATGAACCAAATTTGAATGAATATTATTAGATCATACCGCTCCTTATCTGCTGCAACTCATGTAGAGCCGCAAGAAGCCGTCTCGGTGAGGTGCACCATCCCATCTTCTTCCAAGTGTCTTCTTTCCCCTTTTCTCAGCATGTCAAGCGATGGCTTGCGGACCTAATGAGAGAGCGGGTTAGTGCATACACAAATAAATAACCCTTCCGAGGATTTGCACCACTCCAAAGCATCACACAAGAACGAGACAATGGCATCGATAGGAAATCATGAATTTACTACCTAGTCACAGCCACATTCCTGCATGACGCAATGGAATTTGTAATGCAAAACCACGGCACAAAAAACTAAAGCTAACGCACGGAAAAAACGCCTAGCCTTACGCAAATTTATGTTCATTGGCCTAAAGGGCCCAAAGCTAAGATGTCGTCTTCTTCTGGTCCCGCGATGCCATCCTCTTCTGTCTTCTATTCTTCCGATGAATCTTCATTCTTCTCTTCACATCCAGCGATGGCTTGCGGACCTAGGGAGAGAGCGGGTTAGTGCATACACAAATAAATAACCCTTCCGAGGATTTGCACCGCTCCAAAGCATCAAACAAGAAGGAGACAATGGCATCGATAGGAAATCATAAATTTCCTACCTAGCCACAGCCACATTCCTGCATGACGCAATGGAATCCGTAATGCAAAACCACGGCAAAAATAACTAAAACTAACGCACGGAATAACCGCCTAGCCTTACGCAAATTTTTTTTTCATTGGCCATAAGGGCCCAAAACTAAGCCGCAAATATCGCACACGTCTTCTTACGATGCTTCTCTTCTTTCTTCCGTGAATAATTACGTCCTCAATCTCCTCTTCTTCGTGCAGTCTTCACTCTTCCTTCCTTGAAGTCCAGCGATTGCTTGAATCTGTGAAGAGGTAAGATTAGTGCATGCACAAACAAATAAATAAATAACACTAACACGCAAACCCTAACGCGACGAAACGGAAAAATACTCGCAGCACACGCAAATATAAATAATCACACGCTGAAAAATATCACACGAAATCACACGATAGATGAAAAAACACACGCTCTAGTATTCTTGCCGTTCTTCGAGCTCAATTTGATGTCTTCAATCTTCATGGCTGGAAGGGAAGGAGTTACAGACATGTTACAATTAAGTACAAAAAAAGTAAACCCAGTTCAGGCGAGTGATTATCAATATCCACTCATTCCCGATACACACACACATTATCTTCCCTCTTCATTCTTCGAGGCCCCCTTCGATGTCTTCAATCTTCGGGGCCTCAGCTACGTCTTCATTCTTCACTCCTGCAATAAATGGTGTTAGTACAAAACCCACCCAAATACCTTAAAAAAATACACACAAAAATACCCACGTCGATTTCCTGCCTAAGAATGCATTCTTAGTCTCCTGGGACCGGTCTCATTCGTAGTAAATAACTTTAAAGTGCACTTTGTGGTACCTTTGTTTCAGCGCTGTTTCGAAACCTTTTTAAACTTGCTCCCTCGAGCCGTTACCTTTCGTGTACGGTTGATACCTAGAGCTCGTGCTTCGATAATCGAGGGTGAATTCACTTTCCACCAGGAGTCTCTCATAACTCCCGATATGTGGTTATGGTCGGCCTTTATTTACCATTTCACGTTCAAGATTACCTGATGTAAACCTGATGAAAATATACGGCAATGAACAGCGCCCGAGGAAAACTGCACTCTTACCAGCCTTCAACTCAAGTCGATGAATGGTGTTCATACTCTTCAATATTCATTCTGAAATTGAAAGAGCAAAAAAGAGGATTAAAATTCGAGTCAAATCTCTCCGAATAACATAAAAGGAATTAGCATTGGGTGTCCCGCGAGGCCATCGTCTTCTTCTCTTCTTTATTCTTCCTGCTCCACCTTTCATTCTTCCCCTCATGTCCGGGGATTGGTTGCACCTAGAAGAGAGCAAAAAATTAAGTTAAATTCGGGGGTTAGATTATTAAACATGGGGCAATCCACCTTAATTCAACAAGCGTTTGTCCCTAAGAGACTCAGATTTTGATACCTGTATGGGTCTTCATCAACCACACACTAAATACCGTGAGATTATTTTTTCATGTGTGGTTTTAATACGTTATCGATTATTTTCCTAAAAAAATTGCGCTTAATCATTTAAATCCAACAATTTAACTATCAAATTGTCGTAGAGACATTATTTATTGCTTATTTTACTGATAAGTCCTTTCGGTAGTCACTTTGAGTAAAATATTGCTAAATTGCACTTATCTATTATTGTTATATCTAAATATTTAAAACATTGTTCAACAAATCAACTTTTTTCAAATAACCCATCTCGGAAGTGGCCCAAGCATTTAATCTTTAGAATGCAGGCTCAATCATTGCCTTACAATAACAAAAATTAAATTTAAATCAACTCCTGAATGATATTTTTTGGAAATATTTGAACGTTTACTTTTTCTCCCGTGCGGCTTTCCGATTACTTTTAATACTAGTCTATGGACGTGCACTCATAGACTGGTAGTCTATATCATAGAAGTATGACCTAGAGGTTCAACTATAAACTATCAACCATGAATTCATCAAAATCTGACACCCTACGGGACAAGCTTTTTTGAAATTGAGGTGGAATGACTCAAAATATTATACCCGTTTGTCTTTATAAATCGTGGGAATGGATGCTAAAACAAAGGCTGTTTATTTAAAAAGAAGGACACCCAAAAAATTTTATAGAAATTCACATATTTGTTCAGTGACTTTTAAACAACATTCTATTTTTTTGGGTGCTTTCTAAAGTGATATTGAATAGGGTAGGTATATTAAAATATCTCGTAACAGATGAAATCATTGTACTTTAATGTGAAATTCTTAAATCCACTTTATTTTAGCAGTGAAAGATTTGTATAAATATGTAAACTGACTTAGAAATATATAACTTTAAGTATTATAATAGCAACACTAGAGAATTCGTAGAATAAGCAGTACCAAAGAAATACATAGCAAACAAACATTTTGGGAAATATTACACCGTATCAACTTTTTTGTTTAAAAAAATAGGCAGGCAGCAAATTTTAAATATATAACTAAAAAAATTGATTTTATTGACCACACGATATAGTATAAAATTACAAGTTGAACATTATTCTATGAATTCCAATTTGTACAAATCGAAAGTTGCTTTGCTCCACCGAGATCACGATTTAACTTTATCTAGTTTATTTTGGATACGTTTATTTTGCATAAATTAATTCGGAAGATCATTTTTAATCTATAATCAGAGTCAATATTTGCATAAAAATTTCCTTCTTTCTTAACATAAATCGTTGAACTTGATACTGGAAACAAAGGAGGCAGTCAAGCGAACCTTATTTCTATATTTCACGGGTTATCGTAGTGGTAAAATAAAAAATCAATAACTTAAAACGATGACCCATATCCATGCGTTATTATCGCGACAGAATTGAAAACGTATGTTTAGTGCAAATACCATAATCTAACATTCATTCGTTAGATTTATTAAAAAGCAATGTTTTATCATTTTTTTAGAAAAAAATTACGTGATACTTGCAAGGACCCCCTGGTCCCGCACGTGAGATTGGGTGAGAATCGACTCGACCCTCTCGCCCCTCCTAAACGCCACATCTAATTAACCTTTTCACTACTAAAAAAGTAAGTCGTCTGGACGGTTTTTGACACGGAAGACGAAAGCCGCAAAAATTCGTCACATATTTTCCGACGCAGGCCAAGGAATGCCGTAAATATCCGTTTCGTTGCCCTTTTATGCCGGTCGAGGTTACGCGAAGTCTTATCTGGACCATCAACATATAAATTGTTGATGCATTAAATCCGTTAATTAGGACGGTAGAGCTCCGTTCAAAAGTTGACAATGCACAGAAAGAAACCGAGGAATTGAATTCGAAGACTGCAACATACGGGCAAACAACAATTATCCATGTAGAAAATTCACATAAACTAATCATGAGTTGACCCGGAACCAATTCCGCTGCTAGGGCTATCAACCCGGAAAGGAGGAAGACCAACTATACTTTGAGCCCGAGATAATGCGGAGAAGTCGAAAAAGATTGGCGCTGAGGGAGTGTGATTATCCGTGAGACCCTTCTTAACCAATGTTCTGCAAAATGGTCCGTACAGAGGGGACAGAAGAGACCCTTGGGGCTCAGTCCAACAGTCATGCTAAGGCAACAACACCACTGTGTCGAAAGGGTTAATGGATACCCCCAAAGATGTAATATTCGTAGGAATTGGCTTGTTCGATACAGAGTAAATATATAGTTGACAGACGAAAGCGGTATATTTTGCTTGAATGCTGAAAAAAAATACGGAAATAAAATCCTTTAGGGAAATAAGGAAGTCGGAGTAGTAAATCATCGAAGCATTATTTTATAATAACGTCCGAAAAATATGGCTCTGTTGTGCCTACAGGTCAAGGGGAAAGTGAAGGGTCTATCAATTTATAATGAGAGGAACTTTGAGAATAATATGATAGTAATATTCGGTTCTCTTATTTTTCACCTGTATAAAGGCTTCAGTATCGAGTACGGACACGTAAAAGATAAGCGTGAAAACTCCATTTGCGAAAAAAATATGAAATTGAAAGTATGAAATGCTAAAAATTGAAATGCTGAAAATCTGTACGCGAGAGACTATTTCTACACTCAATCAGCTTCTTTGCTTATTTATGCTTCATGTGACATTTTCTCCAATGCCCATTGAAAGTTTAGTTAAATTAGCGCCAACGAGAGTGAGACATGTATCCCGATGTCAAATGCTAAATCAGCATAATATCCAGCCAGCATTGTGCGAAAAATCCACGGAAAAAAATCATTCGCCGGGATTCGAACCCGGATCCCCCCGAATGATTTTTTTCTCAAAGGGTTTAATCACAATAGGTTGGTTTCCAATTTTTTTAATTGCCTTAATCGAAAGATTTTTACTCCTGGAGTATGCATTTCCCGGTTTTAGATTTTTTAATGACGATATATATTTTTTGGGATCAAATGAAAAGTGAAAAATTTCAAGCGCGCAAAAAGGCGACGGGTAAGTATGAATGATGGGTAATCGTCGTGCGACGTCAGCGGTAGGTGACCTTGTTACGAGAGCGCCGCGCCGCTTCGATGCAGACGACGCATCATCTGAGAGGATAATTCAACGCTTCGAGCAAAAACTATATTTCTCAAAGAAAAACTAAGTTTTACCTGCACTCGAAATGCACAGTATCTTAGATAACCGCTTTGTAATGGATCTCCCAAGATTTTTAAATGCATATACAAAAGTGGTGCACGTCTACTTCAATATAAAAAATGTTATAGCATGATTAACGATTGGTTATGGTACATACAAAAGTGTATTTGATGAGAAGAACTATTAATTAGAGGAAATTCATTGTATTTTAATCATAGCAAAATATTACGCTGGATGGATATCATGTCGAATTGTATTAAATTCATTAAAAAAACTTAACAGTATTCTGACGAGGTTTGGCAGTAAGGCATATTCCCATCTTTCAAAGGAAAAACACAAATTTCGACATGTATTACGACACTAGTGTTTAGTTACAATGAGGTAAATATTAACTGTTGGGCCATAATACCTTCACGATGTGACTCAAAATAGTTTTCATGCAATAATTAGCAATTTATTACGACTGGCAAAAGAATTCACATGGCTCTAGCCGCCTTCGGATCCGCGTCGTAATTAATAACGATCGAATACGAAGGCTTATATGATGATTCATACAATAATGCAATGCCTTACGTAGGGCACTCCTCTGCACTGAACACCCTCCTCCCCAAAGTCCTTAAATCCAGTGACTCACAGCGTCTGCTGAATTACTTGAATGTCCGTGGTAGCATGGATGCCAGCAAAAAGTCTACATATAAAGTGTGTTTTAGGCCAATATGTCGTTCTACAACGCTTAAAGCTAGCGGAAAATCGTTCATCACGGTTCCACTGAGCGAGAAGAAGAGACTTTTGTGGTTTGAAGCTAAAAGTGAGTATACAATCCGTAATAAAAATACTCGCTTTCATTGCTGTATACACCATTTTAAGGTTAGTGCTTACTTATCGACGAAGTGGAAGTAAAACGAATATTCATACACGGAGAGGAGGTTGGTTTACATTGAAAAATCCATTGCATTGAAATTGAGAGAATCTGTAACGGTATATGTATTATAATATAACGGTACAGTACCGGCACACAAATTTCGTTATTCATTTTTATGCGCAATGCTTGCATGCGCATGCGCAAAGAAATTCCGAAGTCGAAGTAAAGCAGAGCATGGCGGTAGCGTAGAGCACCTTGCTGGCAGGTAGCGCTTGGCTTAAATAAGGATTATTAATACCTTATCAAACGAAGTAAACTTTCCGACCATAGGTAATTTTAATAGGTTATTAACGACATATGTTTCCCTGAGCTCTGTGCCTCGTGCATGCATTGCTAATCTCAGACGACGTGAAAATCCTATCCTCTCGTGTAGAAACTAGGTCCCTCTGACGTCACGTGGAGTGGAATCGCATGGGCGCCATTCTGGCTTTTTTCAAATGAGGTAAAAAGTGACCATTGCCATTCGTCATATCCGGTATTGCTAAAACCAAATAATTTGTATATTATGAATACACTAATGGTGGGTAACGAATCGCAATCAGTGCCTTTCGTTTTCTTTGATGAAGGAAACTACCCTATTTGTGTATTGTGGGTGACTCTCGTAAAGGTACCACCGTGGCTAGTCCCGGTATACTTGTAAAAAAAGAAACACCTATCCAGCCAGCAAACTGAAAAGGTGTTTGTCAGGGTTGGCTTATCACAAGCATGTAAGCTACCTTCCATAATTTTTTACGAAGCATAATAGTAATGGAAGAGGAGTTTGGCCCGTGATTTCAAATGAAACTATCGTTGAACATGTAATTTACTGCGTTCCTTGGGTCCTAACTTCCTTTCATCGCAAGATTTATCGCTCACGGACACTATAAAACTAATATGAATTTATTCATTGGCGGTATACAAAGAACTCTGATCGATTTTTTCATGTGGCAATGTTTCAACAAATATTCCAGTAATTTTTATGGGCAATGAGTAGTACTTCCTGATTCCCAATGAAATTACTCGAATGATAGAGATTTATATTATTGTATCAGCTTTAGACTAAGGTTCCCCTTTTCATTTTTTCCATAAAAACCAGCACAAACTAATATTTCAGTTTTCTACGGACAAATAATGATTGAAAAGCTAATTTTAATCATACAGAATCACTTCAACTAAATAGTTTTCCTATCATTGTTCTCAGTGCATAACATATAACGTTATTTCACTCAACTCTCTTCTCTTCGGCAACCATTATTATCCTCTGCATTGTGAAATTTTTTGAACCAATATCATCTACTTCGGAAACCGCTAAGTAAAAGTTTCAATATTTCTGACTCTCGACAAGAGGGCAGGTGAAAAATTCTAACGGAATGAAAAAGGAAGATTACATGCGTTCTTGTCAGCGTAAAGAAAAGTATTAGCTCAAAAGCACACCATATATTAATGAGCGCATTTGTAAAAATTTCTACTCCAGCGCATTTTATCATCAATTAATCGTTACTCGTAATCCGGGCGTTATTTAGACGGTGCGTTGCCCTTTTATAGAACTCTTCCATAACATAATTTAAATTATTCAAAAATAGTTTTGATCAGCTAAATCTACATCTACATACTAACCAGCAAGCCGTCTCAATAGGCATGTGGCAGGGGGTGCTAGGTCACCTGCCGTTGATAAATAAAAATGGTATGCTCTAACGAAATAATGCCCAGCATTTATTAAAGTCCGATATTGTCGACAGGGGAAAAACTAATTCCCATACCTATCCGTTCGGCATAATATCTCTCTCAACTTATCGTTTCTGTCAGACCTATAAATGTGGTGGGGTTCTGATATGATGTTCTCCGTTTTCGTTTCGAAAGATATCCATTGTCAATTGCTCAAGCATTCCAAGTCTAACGCGCAGCCTTCGAATCTACAGCGGTTCCCAACCTAATTTGTTTAACATTTGTGTAACACTTTCTGTTCGCCCGAAGCGAGTTTATTACGAATCGTACAGCTTTCCTTTGTATTTCTTCACCGGATCCCATACGCTCGCTGCATATTCAAGGTGTGGCCTGGCGAGTGCGAAATAGCACCTCTTTTTTTGCATCCATGCAGCTGATGGTTAGGGGCCTTGAAGCGGTGCTGGACGACGCGGAAATGGTAGTCAAAATTCACTCCACCGTCAACTGCCCAAATGGCTATGCAATATGGTGGTTGAATTTCAACAAATAAATAAGCGCGTAAGAATTCCATAGCCATACAACATCCTATGGACCTATTGATAGCTAGTGCGAAGTTTTAAGATCAGAAAAATGTTTACCGTGTGTGAGTGCGCAGCATCAAGTCATCCGTCACTGGGACTTGATCCGTGGAACCTCTGATTCGAAGCATAATACTTTACCCGCTACACCACCGGAACGATTGGGTTCCAAGGCAGTCTCAATGCGCAATTTGTCGGCTGTGTCCAATGATGTCCCGACGAGAGTAGATTCCATTCTAGGTGAATCGAGGGCGAAGCATACTTCGGAGAATATGGCGAAGAATTCGTAGCTGGATCTTTTGCGCCTTGTCATAATGCGACGGGTATGATTATTTCCCGGGTATAAGGGATATATTGCTTTTAAAACTTCCGGTTGTATGAGAGCTTTACAGGGCAAATTTTTTGAAGACAAGTAGTTCCTGAACTGGACGCTCTCAGACGCCAACGAGCTTTGCGTTAATTTTTTCCGCCACTGTACAAAGAAACTAATTAATCAGATGTTGTTACTACTCATCAGATGGTAAATTTCTACAACCAATCAGGCCGCGAGTAAAATCTCCATGGCAACCATAACAAATGTAAGGCTACACTGGGTGAGTGCTTGCTAAAGGTAATAGTATTTATGGATACGTATGACGTAACGATCTTTTCGGACAATGGGCTAATGCATTATAAAGGCCACCGAGTAGTCCATTTAATCCAAATAATCCGTAGGCAAAACAAGGTGGTGTCGACATGATATCAGAAAATGGAAGATTGTAAAGCCGTAGTTTGCTTCACGCTCACCATGCATCATTATGGCGCTAGAGAGTCACCATCGTAATACTCGGTATCTATTAATTTATATCTTAAATTAATTCAGAGAAAATAAAAAGGAGGTTCTGATTTGTTGCGTGGTAAATATTTCATGTGTAACCAAGAAACGACTTCGTCTTCTAAGTCGGCAGCACAACGTGGTTGTGTGCTCTCTCGTGTGTCCGGGTCATTCAGTCTATTCCCCGATCAGCTGCGAGGTAGTTTTACTTGAATTGTTTTCATTGAATTTCTCAGCAGTCAGCAGCACTGTTGTGATGTGATTACGTGTTATCTCTCTCTTAGTGATGGAGCTCTGAAAATTCCTCCCTCAGAGAGAGATCTTTGGCCCGACCCAATGACCATGCCATTGATATTATCAATCAGAGAATTCCCATTTATCATAAATTAGGCGTATATATAAGTTACCATTCATGTGAAATAATGGGATCTGTGGGTGAAGTAAAAGATTAACACAGTTTTAGGTTAGTCAAAGAATACGCTGGAGAGAATTGATATTCATAGAAAGGTACCTAAAAGGCCATTGAAAATGTTCACTTCAATAGCTTCTCCCTTCTCATAGTCACACCGTATTAATTTGTTACCTGCAGGTGTAATCAGGCTACCGCAATTAAGGTTATCAGAAAAATGAGAAAGCAAATAGAAAATTAAAAAATATCCGTGGTAACAAGGCATACGACTCACGATTGACATTTGTAATCCCAACAGGTTCTAGGCAAGAGAACTAGCGAAGCTATAAATTTATTTTCATAACAATCATCATTTTGCAGATAATCTGGAGAATTTAATGTCCGTGGGATGTGCGATTGAAAGAGTGACATGGAAGTAATGTGCTGGAACAAATTTTTCCTTGGCGAGGACTCCAAAACTGAAAAGTGTGCAAGAGATTACAAGGACTGGAAAATATTAATTAAACAATTATCTCAAGAACTTATAGAAAGCAGTGGATCCCAAAAGCGATAACGACGGTAGTGAATTGGCGAAAAATGGAGAAAAAAAACTAGCTCGTAAAACCGTTTGCACACTGTTAGAACCTGTGTTCTTCGCCAAATTACGAAACGCGATCTCTTTGACGCGGGTTTGTATTGAGGACAACTGTTGAGGCAGAAGGCGATATCCGAGACAATATGGAGATATGTTGCACTCCATGCATTGCGAAAAAAGATGAGGAGAGCTCCAGTTGAAGAAATCTTGTCGCGGGAAAAAATATTAATTATAAGTTGTGCATGCTGATCTCTGTTGGCCAATGGAA
The DNA here is from genome assembly GCF_921293095.1 of Ischnura elegans. Lineage (NCBI taxonomy): Eukaryota > Metazoa > Arthropoda > Insecta > Odonata > Coenagrionidae > Ischnura > Ischnura elegans. The sequence continues at coordinate 105,879,852 of NC_060254.1, read as the reverse complement.
GAAAAATCATTTGAGGGGAAGCTATATATTATCGACGATGAATGACTATTATGGCAGAAAGGTATTTGGATACTTCCCCAAAGAGTATACCTGATGTGTTGGAGTCGTTTAAAGAGTTCTTATAGTGTGTGGAGAATCAGATTCGAATACGTAATAAATATACTTTTTTCATTTTGTAAAATACATACCTACTTGTAACATCAACGCAGTAGATAGTGTTGACCCAAAAAAAGTTTATAATGGATTTTTTAACTGAGCAATTTTTTACAAAATAATGAATAAATGTATTTTAACGCATCCTTTTAATTTGTTTACAAACAAATTCATTCAGTGAGAGGAAATCAGCAAGGAAAGTGGCCATAGTTGTATCTTCGTGTGCATGCGACCAATATCCGTCAATCCGCGATTGAGTAAAATTCTTACGCTTAGTATCGACAACACGCAATAAATATTCTATTCTTACTATGCGTTCTTACGTACGATGTATTCTTAGTTGAAATAGTTTTGATGATCCTAGAGGAGGAGATATAGTATATATCTATAACTACAACTCAAAGTATAATGTAGTAGTTATGCATAGACGGTAGGTACAAATACTTTCTAAAGAAAGGAAAATCTAAAGAGAGGAAATTATTCGCCACGGAGCCCGAAAGAAAACACTTCCAAGACTCTTCCTCAGTGCATTCCATTTGCTGACATTAATTCCGATTTTTCACAGACCCGGATCCATCAGTTAAGTGGGACTCGTGGGTGTCTACAGGCAATTGAAAACTCAATAGTACAAGGAGGAGAGTTGAACATGGGCATATACTCATCACTCAGCACAAATAAATGGAGTGGTAAACGCCCTGAGTCACCGCTCCAACACAATAATCGACCAAAACAACTTTGCCGAAGATAGGCGGAAACTAGAGGCCTTTCTGCGGGGAAATGAATTCGACGAAAGAATTATCTAACGAGCACTGATTAAGGTCATGAAAAAGAATGTTGTGGACAAGGCAGACACCGCAGAAACATCGAACTCCTCAGCAAATAACATCAGCAGGGGACCACGGACAGATTTGGAAATATCCTAAGAACATATCAGATAAGGACAATCTTCTCTCCTCACGTGCAGATAAAAAATCTCTTAAAACTCGTCAAGGACAGAGCTCCACTACAAGTCGAAGGAGTCTACCGGATCCCTTGTAAACCTGTGGGAAGAACTAAATTGGCAGATCAGTTAGAACACGCCAGGAGGAACACGAGAGAGCAATTCAACTGGGGTAGTCAACTAAGACCACGGCAGCCGAACACGCAGCGATGGGCCACGCAATCTACCTTAAAGGAACAGAAATTGTCGCCAACGTGAAAGGCTTTCAAAAAATACTCGTCAGAGAAGCCATCGAAATAAAAAAAGTGGAGAAGAACAATCTTAACAGAGTCACCGGCCTTAAAATAATTCGTACTTGTCAAACCATAATTCGGAAAAGGCACTCAACAACCTACTCCTCCAACTCCCATTCCCCCCCCCCCCCCTGAAACGAATACCAATAATTATGTATGAATAAAAGTTCCTACTTCATCTGATTCACTTCAAAAGTCGACCATCATTCTTCGCATTCTACGAATCGGCGAAATACTGTCCGGAGTGGGAGACTTTTGGAGTGTAAGCTACAGATTAATACACGAAGGATCGCTAAATATTAATGCTGTAATAAGTATAATGCTTATCAAAAGCGACAATTAAAAAGCCACCAAATGTATGATGAAAGGTAGGTAATGGTTAAGATATAAAGCAAAACCCATAACTACTGCATCTCCGAATGTTTGTAAACCTAAAAAATTGCTAAGAAATGCAGAAGTGGAGTAAGTGAATCAAGATACAGCGGGAATAATCATGCAGATTAGAGGTGAAGAAAATGCAATTATTCTCGGTGAATTTTATGCCGTCACTGACGAATTTTAAGATGCGAGGAAAGCCGAGAAACAGGGATGATGTAAATCCAAAATGAAAGACTGACAAAGAACACAAGCTAGTGGTTTCGAATACAAAATAAAAAATGATCACAGTCGAAGAAAAAGAGGAAAGTGATAGTGGACTTGATATATTCTAAGTTGATTAAATTCTACGAAGATGAAACGATTCATCGACAATAAAATGGACGGCAAAAGTGAGCCTTAGGCTTAAAACGACCGAGACTATGCCTCCATAGAGATGTTATGTCACCAAAAATAATAAAATAAAAACATAAGAAAGCTGAGAAAAGTATTTGGTAGGCAGAAAGTTAAGAAAATCGATATCAAGTGTAATTTCAGGAGGTAGAGGGGAACAAAATAGCATCGGATATGACCGAGAAATCAGAGGAAGAGAGTCAGAAACATTATCACCATAAAATATAACCGTGTAGTAAAACACAAGGAGTCAAGAATAGCATAAAACCAGGGAGACAAACACTGGTAGCAGAATAACCAGGTGTAGAAACAAAAGAGAAATAACCAGTAGAACAGCCCAGGCGAAGCGATTATAGGAAAAAAACGACTAACGGAGGATACGACAGCGAAAATAAAACAATTAAAGAACTAGAAAATTGACGGTAAAAGTTACCTTAAGGCTCTCATCAGCGACAATGCTATCTCATCTTTAATAATAAAAAAATCAAAAACTGAAGAAAGCGGTGAAAAACATTTGGCAAGTAAAAATTTACGAAAACTCGGTATCAAGTGTAATTTGAGGACGCAGAGTAGACCAAAGTAGCATCGGATGTGACCGAAAAATCAGAGGAAGAGAGTCAGAAACACTTGAGCAGTGGGCTATTGGAAGCAGCTGAAGAAGTTCTTGGGAGAAGGATAATCATCTGAATGGATCACGCAAAAAGTTTCGAATCTAACTGAGGCACCACTGGAGTACAAGAATACTAAAGCCGTGGAATTTCAAAGGAGAATAAAGAACGATATTTGACATAAAGTGAAGGAGGCCAGAGAAAAGTGGTCGAGGAATATGAAAACATCGTGCGCAAGGAAAAATAGAGGCTCGCTATGGGAATCTCTTCAAATTAATGAGCGTATGATGAATACCGTAAGTGACAAAAACGGAGAACTTTTGACTGATGACTTATAAAAATGAAGAGATGATTTGAATATCTGAATGAGACGTGTATAGGAGGGCGACTAAGTACGAAATCAATTAAAATGGATATCGATTATTAAACATTAGAGTGTAGCATAAGAATAGCATTAAACTAGGGAAAAAAACATTGGAAGAGGTCGACCAGTTTCTCGCCAAATTCCTTTAGTCTTCTTCTTCCTTGAATAATTTGACGCAGCAGTGGTGTGGATTGGAAATCCATGCTTATAATTTTGAATGAAGTTAATTAACAATGGCATATAAATGATCCACAATGCGTTTAAAAACACCAAGTAGGGGTGATACATTACAGGGCCCAGCTATGAAGAATCAAGTATTGGGAGCAAAGTCAAGTGATCTGAGGCGGTGTTATTTCTCCCGTAATTTTCATAATTTACAACTAAAAAGGGACCGATTACATTCAAGAAAAAATTGGGAGTTTACATGGATGAATATCCACGAGGAGACACGCTTAAAATATTTGTAAAATAGAAAAACATTCTAGTAAAGGTGGGCAGAGCAACGACCAATGCCATCTGAAAATCACCATCAAATACTAGAGTGTAGCAAACGGCAGGAAGTTAAGAATAGAATAAAACTAGTGAAAGAAAGATTGGAAGAGGTCACCAGTTTAAATATTTCGGAGGCAGAATAATCAATTGTAGAAACAAAAGAGAAATAATCAGTAGAACAGCCCAGGGCAAAAATACTTTTCAGAAAAAATAAAGCATCAATTTGCTTAGAAAAGCAGGAAATTTTATGATGAAAATTAAGTTTGGAAATAATTTATCAGAACTTACAATTCGAGTATGCTTCTATATATGCCAATGAATCATGGGCAATGACAGCAGTGAAGAAACTGATGGGTATTATTCGGCTGTATGAAAATGAAATGAATCGTTCGAGTGAGGACTGCGGGATTCCTCAGAAGAGTAGGAGCGGATAGAAGCCTAGTCAATTCTTAAAGTAGAATACACACCATTGTAATCGAACATATCTTGACAAACTGATCTTTATGGCCTAATGAAGTCAATCCTCGAATGATAAGTGGTTGGTAAGAGCGGAAAAGTAAGACGTCTGATTTCGTATTTAAGAAACCAAAAATGAAGGATATGAAAGAGCATTTGAGAGACCGTGGCATGTTTAAATGCTAAAATGAACCTCGCAAAATTCACCTGAACTACGTAAAATTAAAACAGCTATAATTCCTCTTCGCCTTCATAGTCACGGATATTTATACCAGTAAACAGCTGAGAATTCGTAGCGCAAAACACTATTATGAAATAGGAAATGATGAAATATCATCATAAAAATTATCGCAGAAGAAGTTAATTTTTGCGCACCGCACAGGATTTAGTTCTTAATTAGTTACTAACAGAGATATAGAGAAGTCAAATATTTATGCATTGGAATATTCAGAGGCCTATCATATGAAGTGAATGATATTGACTCACCATATTTCTTCAGTCTTCCTCTTCCTTGAAACCTCTTCGCAAATGCCCCATTCAACCCTAACCGTTTCACGGAACTGATCCGCCACCCCTATTCAATGGAGGACCTGAAAAGAAAAGTTCGCGTTAAAGGCTGACAATATTCACGCGACAAAAATATACACTTTACATGGAGCATAACTTAAAGATTATGTTGATATTAAAGGCTACAACAAATTATCATACTAACGACTCCAAAGGTGAAGTAGGTTGAAGAAATAAATTGCCAAGTGAAAAGCTGCGAATCCAATTAAGACCTCCAATATTCTATTACTTTTCCTCATCATCAAAATTATATGATAAATTATTGCGTAGTGGTTCCGGAGAGGCTGGTGCTTGTATTAACGAAATAAGTTAACTGCAATTTCCTAGGTTCAAATAACAAGGACTTTTTAAAATACCTCGTTGAAACATTAATTACTTACGTGTAATAACTCGCCATTGAGGTACCAATTATGGTAAAAGCATGAATAAGGGATCCTAATGGCTAACAACTAAAGAAATCGCGGATAGAAGCTTCATTTTGAAATGTAATGTTCTCTCACAATCAACAACGAAGCAGCGTGGCTGGCATGAAATACACTGCTCCACGTCTAATGTTAATATCTTATACCTACAGTCAATGCGATAAAATTCATCATTTTGACATTCGTCAAAATAGTAACTAAACTGCTGAAGTAATAGAAGTAAGCTATCAGAGATTATTACGGATCATAATTACTGCAATCAAATCGATATATTTGATGTTCTAAAAACCTCGATAAATGTAAAGATAAAATTACTTACTCATTTCAAATGTCGACACATCATAACAGAATGTAATTAACACATATTCCTAACGAATGTAGATGCTTTGTCAAAGGTCAATCGAATTGAATGATCGAATATTCGTTATGGCAATAAATCTAGTATTATGGAATTTCGTCCAATGACGTCCAACATCCAATTTTCACAAAAAAAATTATTTCAATTCAAAAGTCACAGGATTAAGAATGAAAACAGGATGGCTTTAATCCGAGAGGAGATTTCCCTATCACTAGCGTTCTTTAAAAAAACTACTCCGTCACTAATATTAACTTCGGGCACATGGTAATAAAATTTGGAATATGGAGGTAGTTGGCGTTATAAATATTGTGACTCAAAATATATGCCACTCTAATCTCGATAACTGAATGGAATTGAACAAATTGCATTTGCGAAGAATCCTACACTTTAAAGAGTACAATGAAAGTGCATTGAAAATAATATGAAAATGAATCACCAAACAAGTAATTAAGGTACTCACCTCTTAATCCCAAGAGAGCTTGCCGCGAACTGAAGTCCAGAATAGGAGGGAGGGGACGTTCCGACACCACGTCAGCCACGTGACGTGTGCCTGTGACGTCACGATGATTTCGAACCGATTTATTTATTAAATCAACAAAAAACCGAAAAAAAGCGCTGAATATCTACGATGTGGGTCCTTTGAAATTTTATCCAATGAAGTACATCAATAAATACGGTAATATTTTTTATTATAATTAAAAAATTTATCGCGCGGAAAATCAATAAAACGTTCGACCAATAAGATTCGTTCGTATGATTCGGCTATTATACAAAAATAGCGCGGAAATTCTCAAGCGGCCAACGGTCGAAACACACGTGATCAATGTTCCAGAATTTTCTAGTCATGTGTGAAGGTCATTAGGAACGTTTGCAAAACACGTCACCGCATTACGAATAACAGTACATCAACGGTCCGCATTCATCTGTCGTCCGCAAAGCAGCACCTCCCCTTCCCCTTATTTACGAAGAAAGCACCAACCGTCCTCTCGGCAGAGTCACACTTCTGAATGTTTTCAATTTGTTGAATTCATTTCCTGGACTGTTTTAAACGTTCCTTCGTTCGTTGAAGTCACCGTCTCATTATGTCTAAACGAGGATGGAGAGCGATTATACGACGTACATATCAACAGAAATACTTAGAAGAAATGCAGCGGTTTTGACTGAGGTAAGTGAGCACATGTAATTTTTATGAGATAGTGAACAGAGAAAGTAATTCTAATCATGATTGTCCTCAAGCATTAACATGTTACTAATGTAGCTCACCATGTAAACTTACTCCATACGACAGTGATTAGCGGAGATATTTAGTGAGTTCGCGAGCGATAAGAGCATTGCTAATCACACTATGCGATTTGTACATAAGGGATAAGTATTTATGTGTTCTCAATAGCGCATAAAAATCTCTCCTTTACGATCCATTATTTGTCACAGATGTTTCAAATTTATCGAATATTTAAGTATGAAAACCACACTGAGCATTAGTAGTTTCAATTCAATCATGGTTCAATGCATTGCTTAGATTAATACTCCTTCTCTACGCATTATTTCGGTGGTAAAGATTCCATGAAACGGAAATGTTCTATCCATTTGTCCGTTGTAAGCCAGCTGCGAATGGGTCGATAATCTCCTAATTGCTGCCTTAAGTTTAATCGCAAAAAAGCATTCAAATACACCCAAAAATATTTTCCATTTTGTTAATTAGCCGAGCGTAAACAATTAAATCTGGACAGTTCAAAACAGAGCTTTCAATTGCTTCGAAGAACTTCAGTCTTCCATATGATCTATGCTTTTCAATTAAGTCCGCAATGTGATCATCTTCTTCCACTATGCCACGGATATCGATAAAGTATCGAAAACTTGCATGCTCGCTTTTACATTCGTTCATTTATAATGGCGTTAGTTAGTAGCTATCAAACCTTTCTTGGCCTCAAAGTAGTGTCGCTAACTGAGCCTGAATAATTATGGCATTATACTTTCATGTATACGCGGATGAAATTAGTAGCTCTTGATTGAATTATAAAAATAACATAGTAGTATTTATTTTTCTGGTCATTCGCAGATTCGTTTCCCTGATAGCCAAGTTCAACTTAGGCCAACGGATGGAGTAACCTGATGCCGTCTTCTTTATACAAAGAGATTGCTAAATGGTTCATTACGAACCAACTTAAGATATAAGTCACCAGCAAAAGTTACCACTTCAAGGATAGCGTAATGAAGGACAGTTGAAATTGATTTCTTCCGTGAAGGATCTTGGTCTTCATCTTCGAATTTTACTCAAGGTAAGTCATGTCGTGATGATTTCATCATTAGATTTAATCATTTTGTAACGACTCAAATTAATTATATTTGATATAGCAAATTTTGTTCTTCAGTAAAGGCATAAAAACTGGCATCTTGAGTAGGTTTAAACATGTTTTAAATTAATGCAAATTTTTGTTTTATTTTCCCCGAAATAAAACCATTGTCGACTAGAATTATTACGGATTTTAGGCCCCAATTCTTGGCGCCAGCAGGCATGCCTATTCGAAGTTCTGTGTTTGGAGAGGTTAAAGTGAAGGAGATTTCGCAACAGTTCATCGAAGCCACAATGATGCGACACTAACATTCTTGCAAATTTCAAGAAAAATCTGTACGGAAATAATTAATGAATTTCAACTTCAGCACAAGCCAAGTTCATTGGTATTAGCTTGGTCACCTAATCAACGCGTTTCTGCATGGGAATATTTCTGAATGTGTAATTCAGACTTTGCCAGCGTGGGCTTATCAGTTATTTAATGTTAATGGTCGTAGTCAACAAAAGCTGAAGAGATAAATATTCGTACGCCTCATAACTTTTAAACATGAGATAAGCCGACTAAGTATTCTGTCAATATATAATAATATTCTTTCGCAACTCACGAGTTATGTCAGTACAAGGGGAAATGCATCGTGGTTTACTTCAGCTTTCAAACTGTTTCGATTTTTCTGTAAAGTACACGACGAAGGAAAAATATGGAGAAGTGTTTATTTTGGATAAAAAAGTGAACGGAGCAATTGTGGCAGAAATATTGAATTAGCACTTATGGCTTGCGTTTTGTCTGAGATTTACACGGTCGGTACGCGAGGGATCAAATCAAGGTATATACCATGAAACACGCAAAAGAATAGGTTTAGATTATAGCGAGTCATACGGTTACTGATCCACGTAGGTTTGCACATTCATGTTTTTAAAGCGCAGTGGGAAGTGGAGAAGAAGCTTATCTACTTCTACCAACCAAACACCTTTCTCACTTCAACTCTCTTTTCCAAAGAGGTGATTCAGTTCTTCTTTTCTATGTGACCCTGTTTTCACTGAACAAAAACCTTTTTGAGAACTTAGTGTACACGACACTGATTGCATTTTCAGACGCTTTACAGATTAAAAACTGTTATAAATGGCGGATCAGTATGGGGTGTAAAATCAAAGCATTGGATCATTACGAATCTCTATACGAGCATTAGGAATATTCATTCCAAGGCATCTTAAATCAACTTAGTCGAACCTGTAGAAATTGGTGGCCAGATCACGCGATAGCGAAAGAGCAGTACTAGGAAATTTATACCTATTGAACTAATCTGAAAATCCTTTTTCATTCACCCCGCCATACTACAAAAACCGATAGCTCCAACATTCAAAGAGTATTTTTCATTTTCATAGAGACTCCACGAATTGGGTCAAAGAATTTTCCTTCTCCTCAGAAAAAAATGGTGCTATATCACTTCTGTTTTAAATTAGTTCTGCAAAAATTGTTTAACCTCCATGTTGAATAAAACTGCAAGAGGAGAAGACTCCCTACCTTCTACTTGCTTCCAGGTCCATCGGCGACAAAGCTCAACTTCAAAACAGCGACAACCCAAAAAACTTATATTCACAAGCACTTCACATTGAACGCAACATTGACAATGAATTATTTGATGGAACCTTGACACTTTCACTTCACTCTTTAGCCGATAAGTAACACATTATGGTAGCTTCACATTATTCCAAGAAACATGCACACTGCTTTCATCGTGATGAAGAACCATTTATTATTATCCAAACGTTGAGGAAAAGATTTGAAGAGATCGTTGACAACTTGATTTTAGGATTGCACTGTCAATCACTGAATTAATTGAATTGTTCACTCCACTTTTCGTAAACTGTAAAGAGAACAAGAAGTAGCTTTAAGCTATAGCATTAAAAATTTGGTACTGATGAAAGGAACAGTTTTTAATCATTATACTCGGAAGTAACATGAAGTCAAAACCAAGGGTGTGGGTACAAAAACTCCAATAATTGTGTCCAAATAATTTTCCAAAGAATGTTTCCTACTTGATCAAAAATAATGAACAATTATGATTAAATTTGTAGGTTATCATGGATTAATAGGTTATTTACGAGAATAGGACTTACCCGTACCCTTCTGCGAGGGAGGACACACCTCCTTACCCTATCCGAACTGCTGTGAGGCTCAAACTTAACTAGGTATGATGGAATGAGGAATTAGGGGCAAACCCAAAGTGACGCACTGCTTCTAACATACAGTCCTGAGAGGTAAAGAGGGCGGGGAATCACTTAGGATATCAGGGGAGGTTGCCGTGAACAAATAGCTCAAGTCAGAGTCAAAATTGCCGGCCTGATTTCGAGTCCAAGTGCATCGCGAAGGCGTTCGGTTGGCGCGTCGTAGGGTGGAGAGCTGGTTGTTAAGGGGAGGTATTGAAGGAGAAGAAGAGGGGTTGGGGGAAAGGGAATGAGGGTGCCACAAATGAGACCCTCAACATTCCTCTCCTGACGTCACGCACTTAGGTCACGAGGTACGCTTTACTGCGTATAGTCGCAGAGTGAGCTCTTATGTTAACTTAACTGTATTAAAGCAAATGAAATTTCAAGTACGAGTGAACACGTGAATTTATGAACCAAATCCCCTGATATGGACGTATATTATGCGTATATATGGACGGACCATTTCTGCGTAATATTACAATGACCGTGCGGTTTGGGAGCGGTGGTCTTCTTGCATGCTGCAAGATGGTGATTAATCATCCCCTGCCAAACATCCGAAAAGTGGCACGCAGAGAATTATGTTGAATTAGAAGATTTAGAACATGCAGTAATTTCTGTTCAATCGCCTGCTTAATTGGTTTGGTTACACGGTGAATTCTTAAGTTAAAATATTTAAGTTTACACATTTCCTTTCATGTTTTTATGTATCCTATTACCAAACATGAACACCAAGGAGAACTTCTTAATCATTATACACGCGAGAAAAATGTGATTAATGTTTTTCATGATAAGTTCTAACTCGATTATTATAGTGAGCTTTAAAGGCTCAACTCAACTATAAAGTATCACGGGATTAACTTCCATCCAAATGTGACTTCCTTTTTATAGGATGAACTGTGCTATCCAGAACTGCAATACATTACTTATCTTATGCCATCACCGCTTTTATTTATTGCATAATTTTATGCCTAGGTGGAGGTTGGTGCGATGGCGGTAGGTGACGAGGATTTTAGTTTTCTGATCCCCCGACCAACCAACCACCTCAAGTATAGATAGTTAAGATGTAATGGCTAAATTTATATACCTGATTATTTTCATTCGTGTTCAGTATTTTCTGTCATCTTTTTGATCTTCCTGATTTAATATTCTGTACCTGAGTATTGATTATTTTGTTATTATTCTTTGTATATTCTTTCTCATTACCGAGGGCTGTTTTTTTCTATCTCCAATGGGTCATGACTAAAAGAAAAAGTGATCGAACAAAAATCAATTCATTGCTAAACAATAAGTACACATTTGCTTCATTTTCGATGCAATGGCCTCGGCGAAGGTTGTTCTCCATAGAACGTTGCTGCGAATGCCTTTCAATGATTTTACCGCTTTCCTGAATCTAATCGTCCGCTTTTAAACGCTTTTTCCTAGTCACTCCGCGAAATATGCAAGTCAAAAATCGCAAGTTCATTATTGGAAAGGAGGGTTATCGTAAACGCCCCATTGAAATTGCTCAAAGAACAGTTGGGTAGCACAAGCGCTTAGGGGACGGGCGGTGTCATGCATCAGAACACTTACAGAATTCAGCACGTCTCTTATTTTATTTTGAATGGCTCCGCGCAATCGGCGTGTTATTTACACCAAGCATTTGCATTTATCGTTAAACCCGGCAGAATGAAATCGAAAAGTAACACGCCTCATTTGTCCCAAAACAAAGAAGCATAATAATTCGATTGTTTGAAGATCGCCTGAATTTCATTTGTTTGCTTGGTGATTTTTAATGCCTCCATTGCTTATGCTGTATCTTTCTTTCAGGTGTCATATGTCGTAAGTATGTTATACGTCTAAACCTTGGCCACAGTTGATTTTTTTATATATCTCTTTTAAAAGCATGAAGGACAAGAAATTTCAATTCCCATTCATCAAATTTCGTTCTTGTTGCTCCATGGTTCTCACAACGCGAGAGAATCAATGGCTGTTATATTGTTAATGAGGCTTGCTACTAGCCTTAAACGGACAACTTATGTTCTCAGATGACTGAGCTTGTGGTAAGGAGGGTGTGGAGTTGCCCGCTGCCTGCAGTACCCTTCCTCCATCCATGCAATAGATTGAAATTGCACTCAGCGTCCAAAAGAACGGAAGGGCTGGCGGGCGCAGAGTCACCGATCGCTTTCCACCTTCTCCCTTCCCCAGATCCTGCATCCGAGTCAGTGGTCGCCAAAGTGGACCTGCTATCTCCCCATGTCCAACTGAGAGAACATCTGTGGCCCAAGTCCAGGACAGCGCGGCTTGCGATGGTGTTGGGGAACAGATGGTGCCGGTGTGTTTCTGGAATGAGCGGTTGATGGCCATTGGGAGGGCGGACGGATGAGGGAAAAATCGTTCTTTTCATCAAATTCTAATCTCAGGTAGTCTACCATGATACTCATACTATCTGAGCGCTACTTAATCTTAAAATTTAGAGTAACTTCTTTTCACACGATTGAATATATTTTTCATTGGTCATCATGTGATTCTAATATGACTTGATGTCCATTGGTCTTCTTCTTTATAAAGTTATTTTAGAGTCACATGTGAGGTAGGTGCTCGAGAAAAATTAATCCAAAATTCACAACATCGTCGAAGTTAATATCTGCCACATGTTTCTGAAAGAAAATTTCTACGCGACCTAGCCAATATAAGATAACATGAAATACTTAAAATTCCAATTTGATATAGCATAAAACCTACTTTATTAAATCATTCTAAATTTCATCTTACGCCCATTAAGTACCATGTATTTCTCTCCTATCTACCTTCCTTCAGCGGCATCTTGTCTCTCTTTTATTCTCTAATTACTAAGTCTATTAGTTGAGAAAATAAATGATTCAATCAATAATATAAATAATAAATGTTCAATTACTTCCTGAAAAATGCGCATGTGGCCATAAAACAATTGGTGTGGCAATGGGAACTTATGGGAACTGTTCTCCACGATTGAATTTAAACATATATTGTAAATTATCTCAATGATCTGAGCCTTATTGTCTAGGCTATAACAAAAAGGACGAGTTTTTTCAATCATAAAAGATTGTTATAATGTAGTGGACTAATTCCGATTTATTTAAAACACAGCACCTCACAAATAGCATCACCATGAAATCCGCTGTACGAATAATGCAAAGGACAACGAGAGCGCGACGCAAGACAACACAGCGGACACTCTACGCCATCTATTCACCAGCCCTGATGAGGACACGGTGGTCTATTTGGGGGTTTTAGCGGCTTCCCTTAAGTTTCGGACGAATACCATATCACAAGGCATCACGGAAGAAGAGAGTTCCAGATGATTTTGACTTAACCATGTTTGCCACATGGTCACTAATAAATGTATTAAATAATAATAACTTATTGACTATGCTTGACGACGAATAGATACTGCAGCGAGATATTTATGTATTTATCTATTGTAGCTCAATTAATGAGGTTCATGGATGATTTTTTGGCAATGCCCAGGTTTGCTGTAAAATATTTTAACGATAATTTTTTTCGATGCCATAATTTGAGGCATTAGCATTTGTAACAACCCATCAGAATCACTTACTTGATTTTAGAAAATTAAATGTATAACAATATTTTAATAATAAATAAAGTGAAAACATCAGCCACTACGGAGGAGCAGCAGAAAGAGTGAAGAGGTAAAGAAAAAGCAGTTCCATGGTAGTTCTATCAAGTCAGTATTTGTGGTAAGTATTCATTGTTATGGCGGCTTGTCATACCCTCCGAAGAACAGAGGGATGTGTTCCAAACGCCGTCCTCAAAGTGCTACGGCAAGCAAGGTGCAATATTTGAAAAATCTCCGCCTCCACTAGCATTTGTACCCGGTTACACAGGGAGCAATTAGTTATGACTGATATAAATATATAACTCTAGTTATCACAGCAACTAGACCCCAGAGTGTTACCTTAAGAAACAATTACATACATTCTCTTTTTCCTATTTTAAAATTCATTAAATGAATGCATGTCAAATAGCTCTTAAAGAAATTCGCCGTTAGTGCAGGTTTCTAATTGTGAAATTTGTTTAAACACGTAGCGCACGAAAAGAAGGGTTCGTGTCTAATTATAGATTTTATATCAATCGCCTGGTTTAAAAGATTCACTTTCCAACATCCGTTGAGTACGGTGATCCCCGCAGCCAGCAGCCGTCTCCGGACTGCTGGACTGCACGCCCGACAGAATTCCATATATATCTGGGTAAATATTTCGGGGTAAGTCGATGATCATTTTGTATAATTGGGTAGTTTCCTTCATCAAAGAAAACGAAAGGCGTCGATTGCGATGCCTTATCCACCATTACTGTATTCATAATATACAAATTATTTGGTTTTAGAAATACCGGTTTAGACGAATGGCAACGGTCAATTTTATCCTCATTTGAAAGAGGCCAGATTGGCGCCCATACGATGCCACTCCACGTAACGTCACAGTTTCCATACGAGTAGATAGGAGTTTTACAGCGTCTGAGGTTACAAATGCATGCATGAGGCACAGAGATCAGGGAAACATGTCTTAATAATCACCTTTTAAAACTGGCTAAGGTAGGACAGTTTTCCCCGTTTGATTAAGTATTAATAATCCTTATTTAAGCCAAGCGGTTTAAATAAGGATTATTAATACTTAATCCGGCCGGATTGCCGGCCTCGGTGGCGGCGGGGTAAAGTCCTCGCCTGCCAAACCGCAGGTCGCGGGTTCGAATCCCGCCTGGGTAGGTGATCCCTCTCCAGGGCATGGATGTTTGTGTTGTACTCTGTTAATATTGAAATCCCTCGTTGTAAAAGGCCGTTATGTGCTGTTTACGGGGATTGTGATAAATAAATAAATAAATAAAAAGCGCCATCAGCTAGCATGGTACCCTGCTACATGCTAGCATCCTGCGTCGTATCAGCGCTCAGAGCCTCGCCCCAAGGTCACTTTACTTGCGGCAGCGGGTACCAGAACGACGTCACACGGGAGTTTTCCCGGCATTCATGCTTACCCGTCGCGTTTACGCGCGCTTGAAATTTTTCAATTTTCATTTCATCGCGAAAAATAGGTATCGTAATTTAAAAATCTAAAAGCGTGAAATACGTACTCCAGGAGTAATAATCTGAATAAAAAAACAATAGCAAACCACCCTATTTCTCATGGGAAGGACGTCGAAATTTGTGGAGTATATATGAAAAGATTGTGTGAGGGTGCTTCCGTATAGTTGCTACCGTGGCTGTTCCCGTTATGCTTGAACTAACATCTCATATTAAAACGAATATTTAGGATGTGCTCTATAGAATCAACTGTATTACGCACGTTACCACGCCTAATTCCCATGTAACTGCGATGCCAATGGTCATGCACACAATCATATCAAACTAGACAAACTGTTATACTTTCAAACCCACGGACACATTTCCAATGCATAATGCTACCTACATATTTGTAAGTCATTACGCCATGCATTCCAACTTGTTTAACGTTCTTTTTGCCAAATTACTCGTCCAAATAACAACGCAAATGAACTTGCACCGACAGTGATACAGTCTGCGCATTTATTGTCTAATTTACACGAGAATTAAAGTCACTTACACCAATATTACTCTATCAGAATATCCACATGCATCAGCACTCATGAAATAAAGTGGTATTATTTTATTAGAACCAAATACTTAATAAAAACCAACAGTATAACATATCACCATTCCCAACCGGAATGAGCTTCCTTCACCTATAGCCCACTCGACTTCTATCCTATCGGAAAGCCGTCCTTCAGTCGATAGGAAGCTAGTCTGAAACGCACGGATTTCCTGGCCGCTAGGAAGTGACGTAGAATCCGCGTCAAGTCTCCCGATTCGCTCGGAAGGGGAGACTCTGAAACACCCCCAGCAGTTTTTTTCTATCATCCGAAGCCCAGTGTTGAGTTGCGAGGGTGTGCTTGGAACGGGGCGAGCGCGAGTTTTCAAGTTTTCTGTTCTTCTGCATGGAAAGTGAAAGGAAATCAAAGAGGAAAAAGAATATGAAGACCAATTTCTGAGAAAAGAGGAAGCATATCTTTTGAGGGATGGTGGAAATGAAGTACTAGGAATAATGGTGAGTATATAAATCCGTTTTAAATGTGCTACATTATTGACAGTTTAAATATCTTTCGACACGTATTTTCATCCATGTAAAATCTTTAAAAATGTAATGAAGCTAATAAATAGACTATCAAATTATTTTAACCATTTTGGTCATTTCAAACCTGCTACAAAAGATGTAATTTACACGGTAGAAGGAGAAACTGCTTTAAAGTAAGTACCTCTCGATAATGTATCGGCTATGACTATAATATATTAATTTTTTGGAACCAAGCATTGAAAATAAGATGAATATAGAGAATATACTGCACATTATCAGTTGGGTTCTAGGTTACACCATTTCCTTTTAAGTTCTTGCTGATGCTAACCAAGAATAAATATTTCACCGAGTAGGTAATATAACGTGCATATCTTCATTTCGTGTCTAAAAATTTTCAAAAGTAACCGCTGTGTCATCAAAACACGATACGAAAAGTATCACGTTGGTTAATTTTTCTCGCATTTCCGGAAAATGTGTTTCTCGATATAATCAATATAATATTGCAATTGCAACCGAGGGAAAAACCTACGGGAAGTTATTTTCTCATAAAAGATATTCTAATTATTGAAATTACTATTATTAATTATTGCGTGAGTCACCCAAAATAAAGAATTTGAACTTGAAACAATATCACTGCAATATCACTAATTAGGGGTATTTTTGGTCGCGGTAATGCAGCGATGGCGTCTAGATTACCAAATTTAATCATTATATATCTCCTATTTTCGTAAATATGCTTGTTGTGTGCAAAAAATATATACATGAAATCCATTAAACCTTCGAATCATTTTTACAAGTATAAGACAAGAAGACTCTAAGAAGTATAAGACAATTTCATTTATATTTAATCTGGTATACTCCTCCACAGATGTCTTTAGGGTGTGGTCTTTCATGTTGACGAGGGTATTCGAATCTGGTCATGATGCTGTGTTTTTGGAGGGCTGCCACTCCTCCACAATGCAGCGGCGGTGATTCCTACATCGACCAAACATCACGAGCACTGAAATGCCGAGTCCAACCCTGATAAAATAAACTCCTCCATTGAGGAGAGGTCTACCCTCCATTGAGGGTAAAGGAAGGATAGGTGTACCCTTCCTATACCCTTCAGCAAGGGTACACGAAGGGTATTTTAGAACATTGGTGGGTAGGCCCTCTCCTTCCTGGAGTGTAAGGGAAGGGTTCTGCCAGCCTCAATGAAGGGTACAGGAAGTGTAGGACTAATATTAAAACTAAAAATCCATAAATAAACATAAAAATTAAAAACAAATCGCGAAGCAACTAAATTAAACTAATGGGGATGAATTATAACAGTGATTTCTAAAATTATAAGACAGTAAACCTACATATTGGAGGCTGAAGAAGTAGTTCCTTAAGAACTTCGGCTATCGAAGTACTAGTTAGGAAAGGCTTCTCAACGGATCTTATACTACAAAATCTTAAGATGAGATTCGCACCCGAGTCTATGTGGAAGAAAGCTGTGACTTTTTCGTTTCAGAAAATAAGATAGGCATACAAATACCGAACATCACTCCCCCCATGTCCCATTGTCAGCCACACAAATAGGTTACATCCTAAAAATGTGAATGAAAGAACTTCTAACTGAGCTTTTTTCACACAATTATATAATCTATTGTGTACAGTGGCGTAACCAGGAATTCCGTTCGGGGGGGGGGGGGGGTGTCCAAAACCGGGTGGGGAAATTTTTGAAAAACAGGATACTAAGTATTGGGTTTTCAACTAATTCCAACACTTTTCATGATCGAAAAAACTTCTATAGTTAAAGAAATATTCTTAAATTCATTATTTTTCAATATTTTGTTTTCTTTTATGAAGGAAAATGATTGTGTTTTTATATTTCGGGGGGCGGAGGGTACGATTCAAAGACTGCTTACGTTCTTGTACATAACTCAATGCTCTTTAGCAGGTGAAAGTAGCTGAGGAGGCAATGTCGATATGTTTTCCTCAGTTATAAATGCTAAGTCCCAAGGAAGGGTAGACGAAGGATTTTTCTATCCTTCCCTTCCCCTTAATAGTGGGTAGGGCGATTACGATTCAAAGACTGCTTACGTTCTTGTACAGAACTCAATGCTCTTTAGCAGGTGAAAGTAGCTGAGGAGGCAATGTCGATATGTTTTCCTCAGTTATAAATGCTAAGTCCCACGGAAGGGTAGACGAAGGATTTTTCTATCCTTCCCTTACCCTTAACCCATTGTACCGTGTAGTGCGTACCGTTTCCGTCGAAGACTGATTTTTTTGCTGGTTTTGGAAAATCGGTTTTATTTCAAGATTTTCCAAGTCATAATCACCTTGGGTCGTTGTTGGGTAGGGCGTGGGTTGTGCAAGGGTAATTACCCACCATGAAGGCTACTACCCTTTCTTAACCCACCATGGTGGAGTTTATTTTTATCAGGGAAGAGCACAGAAGGGACGTAAAAAATAGACATTTTACCCAGTCAGCGGTGGCGGAACACCAATGGAGTGGACCGAGGCACAATATTGACTTTGACGACGCCTCTCTTTTGAACAAAGAAGGCCGCTACTAGCCGAGAATAATCAGGGAGGCAATTGAGATCTGTTGAATATTGTATCTAAGAGATCTAATCTGTTTATTAGTTACTGTTTGAGTTGAAGAAAAATAATATTGTCCTGTGCGTTGTGTGAAGTTATTAGTAAAATAATTACAGAATTACTGGAAGTTTCAACAGGTCATGGACCCAGACACCAGTATCCACCGAACGCTTAGATTCCGAGGAAAACGTAAAAAAATAGAAGAAAGAAAAAAGATAAAATTGGTGTTAAAAAAAAAACTAAAAGAAGATTGTAAAAATAACGCACTCGGCAACAATGACAGAAGATCTATCGAACATTCAAATACTAAAAGGAGCTGAAACTTTCGAATTGTGGAAGTTCCAAATACGAATATTCTTCCGAGCAAGTGGCCTACTGGACGTGGTCGACGGAATTCAACGTCTGGCTGATGTGAAAAATGAAAAAGACGTACGTCACTGGAAGATGATGGACGCCAAGTCACAAAAGTATATAATAACGACTATTGATAAAAAGATAATGGTGCATATTATGTCTTGTGTTACTGCCCATGATATGTTTAAAACCCTGGCGAATATATACGAACGTGATACAGAGCAACAGAAGTGTAATTTACTGCAACAGTTCTACAATTTCCGTTTCGAGAAGAGTGCCGACATAATGACGAATATTTCCAACATCCAATCAATAGTTCACAAACTTAAAATGCTACAGCAAAATATTGATGAAACCATGTTAATAACGAAGATACTTAGTGTGCTGCCCACTGATTATCAAAACTTCAGCACGGCATGGGAGTCTACCGCGAAAGACGAAAGAACAATTGAAAACTTCGTAGCGAGATTGGCGGCAGAGGAACAAAAATTTAAAAGCTCTAACGATGAAGTAATACAGAACTCAGCATTAAGAGCGGAAACGAAATACTCGAGGAACCAAAATAAATGTAATAGCAAACCATTGTTTTGCAGTATTTGTAAGAAAAACAATCACGAAGAAAAGAACTGTTATTTCCGAGAAAGATCGAAAAATCAAAAAGTGTGTCATCACTGCAAGAGACCGGGACATTTTATTAAGCAATGCCGTTTCCTGAAGGATGAAGAAAGGAAAGATAAAACAGGCAAAAATGCATTCATCAGTTCTACTGCATTTTTCAATGAACGAGTAAATGAAGAAATTTGGTACTTAGACAGCGGAGCCAGCGAACACATGTGCAATGAAATTGGAATATTTAAGGAATACCAAGAGATTAGCGAACCCAAGAAAATAAAAATTGGAGACGGATCAACGCTGGATGCGGTTGGTTGCGGGACGGTAAAACTTCTGGCGAACAACGGTGAAGAATGGATGGAAACAATCCTTAATAATGTCTTGTATGTGCCTGAACTTAAAACTAACCTTTTTTCTATGGGAATAGCCCTAGATAAGGGATACAAACTGGAGTCTGATGATAAGAAATGCGTATTGAAGAACATGGACAATAAAATCTGTGCACAAGCAATTCGATCCGGTAAATTATACGTAATGGATTTTCGAACAACCAGGCAATCAACTGGTGAGTTATATTTGGCAAAGAAATCCGAAACTTTGCAGGAGTGGCATAATAGATTTTGTCATCAAAACTTCACCTTAGTGGAGAGAGTTTTAGAAGAAAATAAGATTCCATTTATAGAAAATAACCTCAAGTTTTGCAGTTCCTGTGTAGAAGGGAAATATGCAAAAAGAAAATTCACTCCAAGCAGCAGTAGCTCTAAAAGCATATGTGAATTAATACATGCAGACCTATGTGGACCGATGGAGACAGAGTCGATTGGAGGAAGCAAGTATTTTCTGTTATTGAAAGATGACCTATCACACTTCAAAGTAGTATATTTTCTAAGAAATAAAAGCGAAGTGAAAGAAAAGCTGAAAGTTTTTATAAAATCAGACTGGAAAAGGGATTAAAATTTTTAGAAGTGACAATGGATCTGAGTTTGTAAATATGGAAGTAAGAAAAATATTTGAAGGTGAGGGCATTTGTCATCAAAAATCTGTGCCCTACAATCCTGAGCAAAATGGGAAAGCTGAACGTGAGATGAGAACTTTGGTAGAATCAGCTAGAACAATGTTGTTGAATAAGAAACTGAGCAAAGAATTTTGGGCCGAAGCAGTTAATACTGCAGTGTATGTGATCAATAGAACTGGAACAAGCTCAATAAAAGGCAAAACTCCTTATGAGTTATGGTTCGGTAAACCTTTTGGAGATTTTGAAAAGCTCAGAGCTTTTGGATCAGAAGTCTATGCTCATGTGCCATCTCAGAAGAGACAAAAGTGGGATGCCAAGGGAAAAAGAGGGATTTTTGTGGGATATGAAGATTGTTCAAAAGGAGTAAGAGTATTTTTTATGGATAAAAGAACAGTTGAGGTAGTTAGAGATGTAATCTTCATTCCTGAAATTCAAAATAACTTCAAGGAAGAGAAAGAATTTAAAAAGACCATAAAAAGAGTAAAGGTGGAAAATCAAGATGAAGAAGATATAGTACAAGAAACAGAAGGTGTAGCAGCTGGAAGCGAAGAAGAAGATGAAGATTACACTACAATCTTAGAGATAGAAATAAACTTAAAGCACCAGATAACTTGAAGGAATATCAATGTAAAATGGCTTTAATTTCGTATAATGAAGCTGTAACTGGACAGGAAAAAGATAAATGGATAGAAGCAATTGAAGATGAAAAATCATCGTTGATGAAAAATGAAACATGGAAATATGTCAGTCCTCAAGATGCCAAAGGGAAGAAAATTTTAACCAGTAAATGGGTATTCAAAATTAAAGAAGATGGGAGATACAAGGCTAGATTAGTAGTTAGAGGCTGCGAACAAGAGAGAGGAATTGACTATGAAGAAACCTTCAGCCCAGTGGTGAATACAACATCACTAAGGATACTGTTTGCCATTGCAGCTAAAAATAATTACAAAATGAAGGCATTTGATATTAAAACAGCTTTCCTTTATGGAGAAGTAGAAGAAGAAATCTACATGCATGTGCCAGAGGGTTTTAGTGTCAAAAATAAAATTTGTCGTTTAGAAAAATCCTTATATGGATTAAAACAAGCACCCTTGAAATGGAATCAAAGGTTGAAGAAGTTTTTACTGAACAGAGGGCTTTTTCAGTTGACATCAGAGCAGTGCGTATTCAGAAATGAGAAAAGAACTCTGTATTTAGCTGTGTACGTAGATGATGCCATGATAAAAATAAACTCCTCCATTAAGGAGAGGTTTACCCTCCATTGGGGGTACAGGAAGGATAGGTGTACCCTTCCTGTACCCTTCAGCAAGGGTACACGAAGGGTATTTTAGAACATTGGTGGGTACGCTCTCTCCTTCCTGGAGGGTACGGGAAGGGTTTGGCCAGCCTCGATGAAGGATACAGGAAGGATAAGTGTACCCTTCCTGTACCCTTCAGAAAGGGTACACGAAGGATAGGTGTACCCTTCCTGTACCCTTCAGCAAGGGTACACGAAGGGTATTTTAGAACATTGGTGGGTACGCCCTCTCCTTCCTGGAGGGTACGGGAAGGGTTAGGCCAGCCTCGATGAAGGGTACAGGAAGGATAAGTGTACCCTTCCTGTACCCTTCAGCAAGGGTACACGAAGGGTATTTTAGAACATTGGTGGGTACGCCCTCTCCTTCCTGGAGGGTACGGGAAGGGTTTGGCCAGCCTCAATGAAGGGTACAGGAAGGGTAGGATAAAATAAAAACTAAAAAACCATAAATTAACATAAAAATTTAAAAAATCGCTAATAAACTAAATTAAACGAATCGGGATGAGTTGCAACAGTGATTTTTAAAGTTATAGGGCATAAAAAAAATTAGCCTTCACGTGGTCTTGAACCCAGGACCTACATATTACAATATCACGAACTAGAGATTAAACGGCTATCGAGGTACTTGATAGGAGTAGTTTCTCAACGGAACTTATTCTACAAAATCTTAAGATGAGAATCGCACCCGGGCCTATGTGGAAGAAAGCTGTAACTTTTTTCTACCACACCTATTTCGTTTCAGAAAATAAGATCGGCATTCTAATACTGAACATCACTCTAGCGATGTCTCATTGTCAGCCACACAAATAGGTTACATCCTAAAACGTGAATGGAAGAACTTCTAAATGAGCTTTTTCCACACAATTACAGAAACTATTGTGTACAGTGGCGTAGTCAGGAATTTCGTTTGGGTGCGGGGGT
Organism: Ischnura elegans; assembly: GCF_921293095.1. Lineage (NCBI taxonomy): Eukaryota > Metazoa > Arthropoda > Insecta > Odonata > Coenagrionidae > Ischnura > Ischnura elegans. Next base: position 105,857,044 of record NC_060254.1, on the reverse strand, counting down.
CCAAAACCAGGTGGGAAAAGTTTTGAAAAACAGGATAGTAAGTATTGGAATTCAACTTATTCAAACACTTTTCATAATCGAAAAAACTTCAATAGTCAAAGAAATATCTTTTAAATTCATTATTTTTTAATATTTTGATTTCTATTATGAAGGAAAATGATTGTGTTTTTATACTTCGGGGGGGCGGAGGGTCCGAACCCTCCGGACCCCACCCCTGGCTACGCCACTGAATATGTATACTATTGTTTTCCTTAAGGAAATTTTAAAGATTAGTTGTGTAGCCCGTCTATATTTGCTTTCAAAGACTGCTTACGTTCTTGTACGGAACTCAATACTCTTTAGCAGGAAAAAGTAGCTAAGGAGAGTCTTTCAGGATATGTTTTCTTCAGTTATAAATGCTAAGTCCCAAGGAAGGGTACACGAAGGATTTTTCTCTCCTTCCCTTACCCTTAATGGTGGGTAGAGGAAGGGTACACGGATGGTAAGGGAAGGAGTTCCAAGGAAGGGTACACGAAGGATTTTTCTCTCCTTCCCTTACCCTTAATGGTGGGTAGAGGAAGGGTACACGGATGGTAAGGGAAGGAGTTCCAAGGAAGGGTACACGAAGGATTTTTCTCTCCTTCCCTTACCCTTAATGGTGGGTAGAGGAAGGGTACACGGATGGTAAGGGAAGGAGTTCCAAGGAAGGGTACACGAAGGATTTTTCTCTCCTTCCCTTACCCTTAATGGTGGGTAGAGGAAGGGTACACGGATGGTAAGGGAAGGAGTTCCAAGGAAGGGTACACGAAGGATTTTTCTCTCCTTCCCTTACCCTTAATGGTGGGTAGAGGAAGGGTACACGGATGGTAAGGGAAGGAGTTCCAAGGAAGGGTACACGAAGGATTTTTCTCTCCTTCCCTTACCCTTAATGGTGGGTAGGGCGTGGGTTCTGCAAGGGTAACTACCCACCATGAAGGATGCCACCCTTCCTGTACCCACCATGGTGGAGTTTATTTTTGTCAGGGTGGGATCATAATAGGAGAAAATGAATCTGATATAGACAATTTATTAGATAGTTTAGGAAAAGAGTTTGAAACAAAGACAAGAAATAATCCAAAGGTGTTAATTGGCATAGAGGTAACAAAAACTAAGGACTCTATTTTCCTATCTCAGAAGGGGTATATAGATTATATATTAGATAAATTTGAGATGAAAAATACCAAGGGAGCTGATACACCACTTCAAATTGGGAAAAGAGTTGACGAGCAGGAAGAAAGGGATAATAGTGTTCTCAAGTTTCCTTACAGAGAAGTGGTTGGTAGTCTTTTATATTTGACGAATAAAACAAGACCTGACATGGCTTTTGCAGTCAACTATGAAAGCAGAAGTCTAGAAAATCCAACAAAAACAGACATTGAAAATGTAAAAAGAACATTAAAGTATTTAAAGAATACAGAGAACCTGGGTATTCGGTACAAAAGAAGATCAAATTTGACTCTGACTGCTTATACTGACTATGACTATGCAGGTGACTTAAAGACTAGGAAGAGCACAAGTGGATACGTCCTGATGTTCTGTGGAGGACCAGTAGCCTGGTGGTCACGTAAACAACCAATTGTGGCTCTCTCCACTACAGAGGCAGAATATATTGCAGCAGCTGAATGTGTGAAGGAAGTCATATATGCAAAAACCTATATTGAAGAATTGATTGGTAAAGAATTGAGTGTAAGTTTACATGTGGATAATCAAAGCACTATTCGACTAATTGAGACTGGACAGCTTAATAGACGAAGTAAACACATTGATGTAAGATATCATTTCATTTCCGAAAAGGTGTCACAAAAAGTAGTGACTTTAAATTACTGTCCAACACAATATCAGTTAGCCGATATATTTACAAAGCCCCTCAATAGTATCAAGTTTCATGCACATAAAAACTTATTACTGTCAAGTAATTGAAGGAATTTTAATTTTTTGCTAAAACGTAAATGTGTGATTAATTTGTTGCATTAAGGTTATAATTATATGAATTAATTCTGTGATGTAATTTTCAAGAAAAGTTTTATGGTGTTGAATGATGTAATTCGTTTTCTGTTGTTTCCAAAGAAAAAAAATTAAGAGAGAGTGTTGAATATTGTATCTAAATGGTAGACTCCCAGATGTTTTGATTCCTCTCAATGTAAAGGAGTGCCTCCCCCTGCAATCTGGATCCATTCCTGCCACCATTCAAACATGAGTGATATTCTGCCTCTTAACTTGCCTAATAGGATAGGAGAATCACGGATCATTGGACTGCTTTCCTTTTTCTATAGCTGGGAAGATTGCTCATTAACTGATTCTGGAAGTAACATTCATTTGGATGTATGTACTTTATTTCCATTGAAAATTCAATTTCCATGGCACTTATCACTTTTAAACAAGGAGAAGTAACAGGATTTTAATCAAATTAATTCATAATTAATTAAATTACATTTCTATTGCCACACTGATATTGAAGCTGAGGTTAACGACACTGTACATAGTTTCAGGCTGCTGCAAAGCTCCTTCAAGCACTCAGAGTAGTCTGTGCAAACTCACATTTGAATATAATTAGTTATGAATCAATGATGATAGCAATAGTATCAGCTACGAGACTACGTGCTCGTTTCCAGACTTTGCTCACATCGCATATACTTTGACTCCAATTTTGCTAGTTCCGTCACATCCTTGACCTTGGGTGCAATTAGCCTTGTATGCCAGCTATCCAAGTTTTACTGGTCTGGCCCTGATAGGAAAATTGGATGTGTGGTTTTCAACAAATTATTGAAAACAATAGTACCTTGCTGTGGGATAATCTATTCCCATGGTGGTATTGATATTGGCAAACACTGACCCCTATGTAATTATCACTTATGTCTCCCATAGTACATTTCTGAATACAAGAATTCTCCCCTATGAACACCCTTATTCTGAAAAATGTAAAGTTCTCTTGGAAAAACTTGTAATAATCTTGGATAATAGTGGTTATTACATTAAAAACACACAACGTTAGGTCTAGAATAACATTTTTTCTGTTATCTTAAGATGTCACACAGTTCTAATTTTCATCAATAAATGAGGTTTATCTACAATTATATGCCTTCACTATTTCAGGGCCATAACATCAAGGACAACTCCCTGGCATGTCGGCGGCCAACCACCCAGAGGTATATGACATTTTCAAGGTTTTCCATTGGAATTGCTGTACCTTAATTCCTAGAATAAGTATTGATCCCTCACTCTTAGATTGTAACAAGATTGAAATACTTTCTACCATTCTAATCGTTCCACCGCAATTCAATTGAGAATTAAACTCAATACTCAATAGAGCATCCCCTATTCCAGTGGCGCCGCGTGGGGGATAAAACCCCTCCAGAGCTCAGAGAAATTTTTAAGTTTAATCCATTTTACTTAATGGATTTGTATTACTTATGGAATAGTATTAGGATTAATCACATATCCCTCAGAAAACCGTAATGGTCGCCATTTTACACCATTAATCTTAAGGCGGATATGCAATACCCCCACACCCCAAAGTATTATAGTTGCGCCTAAACCCACCCCCCAGCCTTTGTCCTTAGCTGCGCCCCTGCCCTATTCCTCCTATAAAAGGTAAGAAGGGATTTTATAAATCTAGCTAACCATCTTCTACATATATTTAGAAGTGGATGTCTATTTGTCTGTCTGCTATGCGCATTACCATGGCTGCACAGATTGCTACCCAAGTTAGTACACAAGTACTTCTCATCCTACCAAAACGCCTTAGTTCCTCTTCTTGTTGTATCCCACCTGTCCTTTTTCTTGTTGTTTTTGCATTAGCTTGTTTTATGTCACATGTACGACATCATGCAATTTCTGTGGCTGGTCATCCTGCCGCGTAGGCACACCTCTTGACACGCCCTAAGTGAAAACATAACACAAAGGATAATATAATAAACCCATTTAAATGCACTCGGCGCAAACCTTTTAGCTGAGCTATGCGTTCACAAGACATTTTTTGCCTACTCATGTACATAAATGCATTACAATCAACATTGTGGAGTGGGATAAAAGCAGATCCGATAAGGGGAGGGTCGGGCTTAATTACGGTGCAGTGGCCCTAAGGTCTCCCTAAGTTGGGTCTCTGGCAGGGCCAGAATGCATACGACCACAGCTATCTCACCAGTCACCTTCCTTCCCCCATGTCAGCTATAGCCGGCATCAGGTCGTTTGCGTATGAAAATGCTCGTCGATTCAACCCGACGTTTGGCATCAAAGGAAATAGGGATGGGTGAACACAAGGAAACTAGCGAACACAACTATATAAAGCCTGTAGATCCAGACTTTGAGACTTTGAGGCTTGTATGCTTTATAATCTGCAAACACCCTAAAATCCATCAAATCCCCAAAATTCGAGCACTCAAATGTAATGCGGAATTGATTGGATTCGGAAAAGAACAAGAATGCTTGTGGATAGCACTCTTATCTTTATTACGGTCAAAATATAAATGACTTGTACATCAATACCAGGGCCCACTCAAGGGAAAACACAGAGCAAACTGCTGTTGTGTTGCCCTACTAAGGGGGGTTTGGTATGGAATACCCCTCAATTATGTATACCAATTAAGTGGTCCGGGGAAAGGGGTACAGCTAGGAATTAAGGACAGGGGAATTTTAGAGGGGACAATCAATGCTGTGGGATCTGGATGGTATGGAATGCCTGCCATTGTAAGCCGGTGGTGCTGGGACTTCCCCCAGAAAATTTTAAGATATGTAAATGGTTCAAAATGGTGAGGTTTACAGCTTTCTCAGGGATATTCTATCGATCCTTACACTTTTCCATAATTAATATCAATGCAATTAAGTAAGTAAAATGAAATGAATTAAAAAATTTCTCTGAATTCGGGGCGGAAGTGGTCTATCCTCCAAAGCCTGACCCCTCCCTGAGCCATTGTGTAGCATCACCTCTTTTGCGTGTAATGCAGTGTACATTTTTTGTTAAAAAGAAATACCAGAGAGCATTTTCGGAGGTAATAAGAACATTTTAATCCAAATAGTTTAATAGACTTATATTTTTCAAGAACCAACATAATATGAGTGGCAGTGATATATTTTTATTATATACATGGATAATAGCCATGAAACTTTATGAGTTTTTTTTCACAAAGTCTACCTTTTCTTCCGCAAAAATAAAAAATAAATTTGCACCATGAGATAGAATAAAAAATAAAAAATTTTAAAATTGGAAAACAATTTAATTTTGCTGTTTGGGCGTTTGGTTGCCCCCTAGCTACGCCACTCTGGGTAGTTGCCTGGGAAGCCCAGGGTGACGTAGGTCCTGGTAAATGCCACTGTTTAATCTTGTCACTAAAATCTAGGAGAGCAAGTTACATGCAACCATTCCCTGTGAGCGTTATAAAACATACTAGTATATTAGCATATTAGTGCATTGTAGTTTTTGAAGTGAACTTTATTTAAATATTTCCCTGAGATTTTAATACCTCATCTTTAGATACCTATATTTGTAAAACCCGTAATGTGACATTCAAAAAGACATTCCAGCCCTCATACTAAGACATAGTTTAGGGATAAGAAATGAATAGTTTGAAGTTCAAGATGATTGTGAGTTTTGAAATCTGACCCAAATAAGGTGCTCATAATAAAAAATATCTGCATAGAGTTCCCATCAAGAGTAATTGTGAATGGTCTAGTTGGATAATACATGAGGGGAGCCAAAAATAACAGGAATTGCGCAGTAACTTTTTCAATAATCAATATTATCTCTATAAATTTTTATCACCTTCCAAGTAATCCTCATTGACTGCAACACATTAATTCATCTAATCGTTACTTTGACACTTCAAAACAATTTTTTAATTCACTAAAATCAATGTTCTTTCGGCCTTTCACCGATTTTTGTTTTACTTCACCTACCGTCCCAAAACCTTTTCCGTTAATATCCCTTTTCAGTCTAGGAAGTAGAGAGAGTAACAGGTGGCAATATCTGGTGAAAAGTGTGGGTGAACGATTGGCGTGATGCCTTTTTTTGTCAAAAACCACTTCATGGACATTGCGGTGTGGGCGGCTACATTGTCATGGTGGAAGAACCAATCACCTGTGTGCCAAAGATCAGCCCTTTTTCTCCGGATAGTTTCCCTTAACCTCTGCAAAATACCTATAAAGTTCTTCTATGGTTCGGCAACGATCTTCTTGAATGAGGGAGTGGATTTTGCAACATTGCCGTCCGTTCTTGATGTTGACGGGTGCCCTTAATGAGGATGGTCATCAATCGACATCTGTCCATTGTTGAGATGCGGAAACCAGTCGTAGACACGTGCTTTACTTAGATTACTATTCCCAAAAGCAGTTTTAAGCATCGCTAGAGTTTCTGCGGGAGTTTTCCCCTACAAAGAAAAATAAATAAAATAAATTTCACTGCCGCATGTCCACCCCGCCAGTCAGCTATCACACCTTTTCGCTAAATCAGAAAAAGTTGATTAACCAAAAAAATCCCAAAGACAAACAGATGCACTCAGAGGCGACCAGGATTCTCACACTGACTCAGAAAATATCACTGCTTGGAACCCTTTACGGGAAAAGCAGATCCCTCTCTCAACCGTTAGGTCCCCTCTCGTAATGTAAACATGCACTAATATGAGAAACACTAACAGGGAAATTTATGCTGTTTTGTTTAACTTGATTTGAATGCAGAAAAAATAACTCCAAATATTGGTATTAACATAGTATAGTTTTTATGTGCTTTGAAATAACACTGATAATATCTGCAGGGAAATTATTGATTGCAAAGAGTCATTTCTTCAGAAAGCGGCCTCTCTGTAGCACTGCCTGTATTTCACGGTGTGAACGGCTCACTGCTGGGCCACATTGAAATGGGTGTCGTGGTGACCAAGGCGACCGTTAACGGTGCCATCCCGTCAACTGAGCGATTCGATTCATTAAAAGACATCCATACACACGGATAGTTATTTGAAGGCATGAAGCGCTAGCATTTGGGGAAGGGAAGGAAGGAACAGAAAGGACAGGAGGAGAGGGGTTCTCCTTATAAGCGGTCGGATATTCGGATCTCCACTGAGCTTCAATGCAAAAAGAAAGCATTTTGACATTGGCAAAATCTAACATCTATTTCTTCGGGTGAGAAAGCCTCATTCTACATGTTTTAGGATTGATAAATGGGAAATAATTTTTCCCATTTCTATGAATCCAATTATTTTGAGTTACATGTACTTATTTCACTGCCTTTCCTGGCCGACTGGCAACAGCTGTAATCAAAACTAAGCGATTTTGTTGTATCTAGCTGCATGTCCTACCTTCCCTCAACACCTGGGTGAGGGGTATCGAAAGGGAACCCACGACATGAAATATTTTGGCCAATTTGTAAGTTATACAGTACTACGGTAATACCGTGATTACCCAGCACTCAGTTTGAAAACACCATTATGAGAGGTTGTGTTTTGCGGTTGGACTGTTATTTATCGTGGTTCCAGCTTTAAATATCGAACGATGGAAACGAATTTTAAAGTTCCAAAAGCTAGTGCAACTGCTCATACCAGGGTAAGTGAATTCAACTCGGAAGGATTTTTCGTGAAAGACAGAGCACATTTTACTGTGCTAAGTTTGCAATTAAAGAATTTGAACACACAGTCACTCAGTCAAAGAAAGCGAAGGAGGAATTTGTTGTCGCTACTGCTGAAGCATTTTTAAAGGCTTTATTTAGTGTAGAGAAACTTGACAATCCAAACATTCTGGAATGGCTCTCCAAGTATAGACATATATTAGGGAGTGGGGATTTGCCATTAGCTGATCGTATATGCCAATACTACATACTTGACCATTTCCTTCATTTAGTTTTATCAGAAATTTTGTACAATCGAAATTGTGTTAAATGTTATGTAAAATGCTTAATAAAAGTATTAGTATTCATGAAACGTGTTCCATAAAATAAATGGCTATAAATGTGGAAAAATTGTAGCATTATAAAACACTGCCAAGATTTTCTATAACACAAAAATCACATGGTTTAAAAATGAATTTTAGCAAAAAATAAAACGTCTTCCACGGACCGCTATTTATAGGCCATTCGGCATAAGCAATTTTTCATACTATTTATAAAAAATTCCAGGAGCAATAATATAAGTTATAATGAGGGCCCAGTGAGAAATGGGTGGTGGAATCCACGTGGAACCCATGTGGAATCCACGTTGACTCGTGGATATATGATGGTGGTGGATATTGAGTGGTTGGACCCACGTGGAATCCACGTTGATTTCAAGTGGATTTGTGATTAGCATAAAATGTTAAACAGAATTTCTAATTTGTGGAACTTAACTCTCTGGTGACATTGCGTCATTTATCATCCTGAAACCACGCTAGTTATGTGAAAATGTATCGCACATTCTATTTTTATATAATTCGTGGAAAGGCAGCCATGAGAGCACATGAAAAATCATAGACACATTTATAGAAGGTTTAGATATAGAGTGGTTGAGGTTTTATTGGTTTTAGGACAGCACCTACTGCTGTTTTAATTATTCCACCTAATTTCCACGTGGGTTCCACGTTGATTCCACGACCAAAAACACGTGGTATCCACGTTACATCTCCACGTGGGTTCCACCACCCATTTCTCACTGGGGGTAGATCATCCATAGTTCAATTTAAGCTGATTTCTAAATAATATCATGTAAATTGATTTTCCAGCCATAACACCTGACTGGAACGAGTCCACTGCATAATTTGGGGAATGACCCCTGCCCCCAGCCTCTGGCAGATCCTCAAAATGGTATGAGATCTGTTTTTGTTATCATTTTTCCAGGTACACATTTTTTGTAAATCGGTCTCATTTCATGAAAAAAACAAATACATACACTTTCAAAATCATACACCTTTATGGTAGACAAATTCCTCCAGAAACTGATTAATGCTATGATAGCTTTTGTTTACGGGAAAGAGTTTCTAGTTAGAGGTTTTGTAACTCTGAATAACTTAATGACAACCATGCCCCCCTTCTTAGCTTACCTGCCGTGGCCAGCTTTCTTCCTCTAATAACTCATTGTATATATAAGGCCATGCTCTTCCTGTACCCTTTATTAATAACTTTTGCATTTTAAATATTTTTAAATATAGATTTTGTGAATATGGATCCAAGATTTTTATTCAAATTGGTGAAAGATTCTTTTTGTATTTGAATTTCTTAAAATTGTGGATTTGACCAATCACCAATTTTTACCTTTTTTGAGATGATAGCAGATGTCGTATCACAACAATGTCATAGATTGTAGGGCAGATTGTTAATGAATTTTTTGTTTCTTTACTGCAACAAATTACTTGCAACCATGCCCTGTGAGCGTTAGAAAATATATTAGTACACTCAAATTTTTAATGAGAACTTAATTTAAACAATAGCCAAAACATTTCAATATTTCATCTTTAAATATATGTATGTTTGTCAAACCTGTGATTTAACATTAAAAAGACATTTCAGCCAAGATATGTACTAAGAAACTTTTGGGACAAGTAATGAATGATTTTGAATTTCGAGATGATAATGAATTTTGAAATCTGAACAAAAAAAAGATACTCGTATAAAAATATTTCTGCATAGCTTGAGAACCTATCAAAAGTAATTGTACATGGTCTAGTTGGATAATAGTGTAAATATGTACTAAATATGCAGGGGCAGATCCAGGATTTCTCTCTGGGGGGCAGGAGAAAAGGATTTTGATCTGGGGGGGCATTAGGCTACCTCGTAATCCAAAATGAATGCAATGATGATGGGACATTATTAAAAATCTTGTATATTTTTTAAGGGTCTAAGGGTGCACATGCCCCTGTGCTCCCCCCCCCCCCCCCTCCTAAATCCGCCAATGCTACTATGAGAAACACTAACAGGGAAATACATACATGCTGTTTTGCTTGGAGTAACATTTTATTTCAAAGCAGTAAAAAAAACCCAGATATTGTTTTTAATAAAGTACATATATTTTTTAAGTGCTTTAAAATAACACTGATAATATCTGCAAGGATATTCTTGATTGCATCACTATTGATTTTAATTTATGTAAATTTGAAATTAAAAATGATGCAATTAATGGAATTGAAAAGAAAAACAAAGACACAAATGAATTCGCAAAAAAAATGTTTCCTCAAGGTACTAATAAATTCCCAAGAGTAGGTACCTATTGTCTCTATTTAAGGGTCATTGGTGTTGTATTTTTTAGCCCAGGAGGGTGATAGAGATTAAATGAGCAAGCTGGCACTGGATGGCTATGTATTTATTTGATAGTTCCTACCATACGAGGCATTAATTTGACATTACATATCACTTTCCCGTAATGGGGAATACCGGAAGTAACCAACCTTGGGTCTTTCACCATTTCCCATCGACGGAAAGTCCTTAGATACCAACCCAAGGTTAGGTACTTTCTGCTACAATTGGCACTTGCAATTTATCATACTTATTATAGCAAATTCCAGGAGCAACAACATACATAATGATAAGGGTGGATCATTCAAATAACATTTTAAGATGGTTCCTAATGAATATCATGTAAATTGATTTTCAGCCATAACATCTGACTATGTGTGAAATTTGGGCAACGACAGCTGCCCCTAGCCTCCAGATGATCATCAAAATGGTATGAGATCTATTTTTGTTTTGATTTTTCTGAATATAAATTTTTTATGTATTAGTGTCATTTCATTCAAAAAACATTTCCTCAATGCACATGTTAATTTCCAAGAATACCTATCATCTTCATTTAACCCTTTCGCACTGGCCGCTAGAATAGGAAAACGTTTTCGTGCTACAAGTAGCATTAGAATATGTATTTCAAACCTCTCTGTACAGAGCTCCGTTTAGGGGGTGAGTTGCCTGGGTATTTTTGTCCCTTTGTTTTGGCACCCAGCTCAAAGCCCAGCGATTAGCATCCGTCCCTTACCCCACCCACTGCACCACACCCTCTATCCCTATCATAGCACGAATCCATGGTCAACTTACTGCGTTACCAGTGTTTTTTCAACCAAATACTGTATTTGATTTTCAATAGTTTACTCTTCTAAAAGAATAACTAGTATTTTTTAAGCATTGTGGAATTTTAAATGGGTTTCTTGTGTTAATAACAACAAAGTAAGTAAATATGTATAAGTTAATAATGCTATAAGTCCGTATGTCTGTTATTTTTAACGCTTAAATTTGGTTTACAAATTACTTAACCTCGGATCAAAACGAAGGATTCATTTCAAACTATTAAAAAAAATTGTAGTATGCACAAAATATATCATTGGAAAAACTATTGACAATATGATCACCTCGCAACGGATTCCTACAGTGAGGATGATCATAAATGAGTTGAAGGGTCCGGCTTATAATTGCTAAGGAGTGGCCCTAAGGACTCGCTAAGCTGGGTCTCAGGCCGGGCCTGAATGCATCCAACAATTGCTACCTCAGTGGTTACTTACCTTCCCTCGCATCGGCCAGAGCCAATATATCCGGTCGTCTGCATTGAAAAATCTGTGATAGCTATACCTGACGTCAGGTCTTCTGCGTATGAAAATGCCCGTCGGCCACACCCGACGTCTGGTGCGAAAGGGTTAAAGGCAGGCCTGTGCTGGGCGCCATCTTACGGCAGTGGACGGCCATGGGCAGAGGGTGCCAGGAGTATTCAGGGGGAGGATTGGTGGGGAGTCTGAGGATGTGGAATATAATAATTAATTTTGAAATTTATATCCTCACCCTCTTGAGATTGAATTGAATCTTACGAGATTGAATCATATTAAATTAAATTATTATTTTTTTTACTGAAGTCGGTGTTAATTATGCTGTTGAATGGAACATGATTCACATCAAGGGACTGGGCAATGTTGGTATTCTGACTGTAAAATTCGTCAATTTCGGAATAGGAGGGTGTCTTGGCAGCCCAACACAGGCCAGGTTAAGGGCCAATGGCATATACAATTTATCATATTATTATACATGCAAGAAGCATGAACATACGTAATAATAAGGGTAGATTATATGTAAGCTGGCTCCTAATGAATATCATTTAAATTGTTTTTCAGCCATAACTGCTGACTATGCGTCTAAACGCGACATTCGGGGAATGACACCTGCCCCTGGCCTTCAACAGATCATCAAAATGGTATGGGATCTGTTTTTGTAATCATTTTTCTGAATATACATTTTTTTATTTAAGCCTCACTACCAACCATCAACAAACACGTACACATTCAAAATCATACACTTCTGTGGTAGACAAATTCCTCCAGAAACTGATTTGTGCTATGATGGCTCAAATAATAGCATGCGTAATAATTGAGCAATAGGTAATATACATTATAATAAGGTAGAAAATCCAAAGTGCAATTTAAGTTGGATTCTAAATAATATCATGTACATTGATTTTACAGCCATAACACCTGACTATGTGTGAAATTTGGGGAACTTTTGGGACAAGGAATGAATGATTTTTAATTTTGAGATGAAAATTAACTTTGAAATCTGAACAAAAAAATGATACTCGTAATAAAAATGTCTACATACTTTGAATGCATACCAATAATTATTGTGCATGGTATAGCTGGATAATAGTATTAATCAGTGACGTTACTAGGAATATGCTTTGGGGGTGCGGGGGGAATGGGTGAGATGGCGTGGGGTGGCAACCCCCCTCCCTGGCAACTGGGAAAATTTTAAAAATCGTACATGCCTAGGAATACATTTTACATCATTTAGGCACTAAAGATTTAACTTTAAGTAGTTGCAGTTATTCCATGTCAATGCTGGTTAATAGTTTTAAATATTTTCTTTTCAATTGCTCTGAGTCTTAGTGGTTTGAGTATGGGGAGGGGGATGGGGGGTGTATTCGTCCCAAAGCACCAGAGAAATAAAAATATTATTTAAAACCATTGTCTAGTTTGGACACATAACAAATGCATCCGCACAAAGCTAAATTTAAATTGCCAAAATGACGTAAAATGCATTTTCAGGCATTTTATTTTATTTTTTAATTTACCTTAACTTCCCGTTTTCTGTGGGTTATCCCCCACTACCCAACCTAGTCCCCCCTCTCAAAGCCCCCCAATTCCCCTAAAAGCATATTCCTAGTTATTCCACTTCTGAGTCTTATTAGGGTATCTATTCCCTCATAGTTGCACCACTGGTGTAAATACTAATATGAGAAATACTAACAGGGAAATACATGCTGTTTTGTTTGGAGTAACATCTAAATTGAACACAGTAAAAATAACCCAATATTAGTTGATAACAAAGTATAGGTTTTTTGGCTTACCTTATTATCATACTGATAGTTTTGGCTGGGAATTTCATGATTATATTTACGTTATTTTCATTTTTGTGCAAAGTTGAAATAAAAAACGATGAGTTGAAAACAACTACTGACATGATTTCATGCACAAAGGATTCCCTCAAGGCATGCGTTAATTGCCAAGAGTACGTATTAATTTCAGTTAAGGTCAATTGCGCATGAAATTTATCGCACTAATAATAAATAATATAAGGACAATAACATACATATTGAAAAGGATACAACATCCAAAATATATTTCAAGGTGGTTACTAATGAATATCATTTAAATTGTTTTTCACCCATAACAGCTGACAACGTGCCCCACCTCAACATTTGGGGAATGACACCTGCCCCAGGCCTCTAGCAGATCATCAAAATGGTATGAGATCCGTTTTTGCTATCATATTTCTACATATACGTATGTACATAAAATTCTAGATATAGAGAAGAAACCACTGCTACTTAGCCTGTTTTGTCAATTAATAGAGATAAATAGAGCATCCAAGGTTATATTGACCAAGTTTAAAGTTTATCTAAAGAACTTTATGCCTTCATGATGAGTGGGAATGAACAACAAATGTAGAGAGTATGCAACCCGCGTGCCACCCAAATTGTCTGGCTGGGGTGCCTGGCGCTCACTCTCGGTGCGATATCTCGGAATCCAAAGGGCAGAAATGAAAGAAAATTGAGGTGATACTCTGGGAGTGTCTAATGAGTCGTTGTAGAAGACAAAAAAGTGATAGAACATTCCGAGAGTGACATCATCTTCAGTTATGTGCGAAAAACACCCAAAAATACCAACTAGGTACACTACTTTGACACTAGGTAAATTATTGTTTAACTCTATTGGTGAATATTGTAATGATGATAAAGGTGGAGTGTATGAAATGATTTGTGACGATTGTGAAACCAAATATATTCGCCAGACTGGGAGGAGTTTTAAAACGAGAATGAGAGAACATAGACGATGTTTTTTAAATAACGACGACTCATCAGGAATTGCAAGACATTTGAATGACGAACACCAGTGGTGCAATTTTGTTGCAAAAATTTTACAAGTACATACATGACTAGAGGCAGAAACTGGATTTCTTAGAACAGTTTGAAATTGTTAATTGCCCTGCTAATTTTAAATTATGTAACGACCATATGTTCCCATTCCACTCACCCCTACCTCCCACCAATCACCCATTGACGTCATCATTAACCTTGGAATGAACACATCCCAATAACCCTCCCCCCTCCTGAAAAACTCTACCACCATAAAAAGGCTGTCATCCAAGGCTATGTACCTTGATAATGGCACGAGTTGTTGAAACCATGGTGGGTTTAAATAAAAGTGTGTGGAAACAGACAAGTGGTTTTACTAAGCTGAAAAATACCAAAATTTCAAAACTTTGAGTGCGATGCGGCATGTTTTCCTGGTATCCAATTGAAAATATAATTTTCATGATTTGTTTTCTCACCAAATGGGATAAAACTGGGGGGGGGGGGCATCCCAAAATAAATTCGAAAACTTTTAAAATAAGGACCACCCTAATGTGCATGAAAGCATCCAAGTGCAACCTGCTGTTGCATGACTGTTGAATACTCATCCCTTGCTGCACGCAATTGCGTTAACTCACAAGGGATTATGTAGATGTATATTTAAATTTTCCAAAATATGCTTGTTAGAAGGCAATGTTTTAGAATTTATATTAACCTTCCAATGATGTGTAACTAATCACGTATGTTAAGTGTCCAATGGACCAAGCTCACCTGGTTACACTAGGAAGAGTTTAAATTTACCATAAACAAGGAAGCAATACCTATGTCAAAAAAAAAACATTTCCTGGATATAGACAGTTACTTATACCACTTCTAAGTGGTATAAGTAACTGTCTTTATCCAGGAAATAATGGAATACCACATAGTTATCCAAGAGTTAGTGAATTTTGTTCGTGAAAAAAAACATTTTTCTTATGCCATTTTTTCAAACGAAGTTATGGAAGCTCACATAAGAGGAATATTTTTTTTGTGTTATAAACTGAAATAAAGAGTTTTTTGATTCTACTTGAAGCTATTTCACCAAGTGATGCCTCAAGCTATCCATTTCAAAGTCTCTATTATTCACGTTGGCTTACCAAAGTTTCCTGATTTGGGGTTTGAAACCATGGGTGGACTTGGTGCTTTCTTTAACAAAAGGGAGAGATCAAGGGGCTGGATACTTACGGCATTCATTCGCCTGTGTTGGAAATTCTCCATTGAATATTTCTGGCTTTCACCTCCTGGGTCAAGTAACGTACTGTCGGATATTTATGGCATCAGTAGCAAAATGGTAAAAGGAATACATAATAAATGCAACTGAGAAATTTATGGAGAACATGGAAAGGCATACGATAGGGAAACTGCGGATTGCTGAAGAAATCATTAAGATAATTTAAGAGCAAAAGATGGATGGGTAGATGAGAAAAGACAGCAGAAGGTTTGAGTAGATTAATAATACATGGCACAGAAAAAAAGGAGGCTGAAGTATATTTAGGGGAAGAGGCAATTTGGTGAAAGGGGAAGCTTGGAGAGGGAAGAAGAGGTAGGGGAATCATAAGCCAGTCTGTGTCAATATCTGGTATTAAAGGAGGACTGGCTATGCTGCAAATTAGGTTTAAGAATGAAGCAATTTGTGCAAATAATAATTTGAGCAAAGGAAGGATGGGTAGATAAGAAAAGACAGGAGTAGGTTTGGGTAGATTAATGAGGAATTTATTGAGAAATTGTGTCATTATCTGGTATAGGAAATGTGTAGGAAATTCTCCATTGAATATTTCTGGCTTTCATCTCCTGGGTAAAGAAACGTACCTTTGGATATTTATGGCATCAGTAGAAAATTGGTAAAAGGAATAATAAATACACACAACAAGGAAACAAGGAAAGTAGCACTAAAAGTGAAAATTCCACTGCTAATAAAAATTAAAACCTTACTATGGTTTTATTATATCTATTAAGAGTATAATTTCCTTTAAAATGCACTCAAATCTAAACTAAACCTCTAAAATAACCTTTTGAATAACCCTTTCAAAAAAGCGTCACGTTCTCTTTTATCTTCTGGCACCTTAATTTGTTTTTTATATAATTTTTGTCATTATTTCATAAATAAAGCAACTAATGAACACCTAGAATTTTGTAATTGCAAAAAAATCTTATGTTTAAGTAATCTGAGTTTTCTATAACGCCATTCATGTACGCTTCACAATAGAATCGAGCATTATGATGGGCCCATAAGCTAAGGGGCCATTGGCTGTCACCGATCAGCCGACCCGGCCATACCACCCCTGGATAGTGTGGTGGATGAGGATGTTGGACCATGGAATGTAAACATATTGAGGCAAATAAGTCTTTTGAGAAATTAGGATAAGCAAAGGGGTGAGTGTGAAAATCAAATAAAACAGACAAATTTCAAAATAAAAGTCCAAGGTTAAACTTTATTATATATAATGAAAATAATTTGTATAGAGTAATACGCATGATATAATCTTAGCTCACTTTCAAGGCTCTCCCTTCTCTTTACTCTAAGCTCATGGCGAGATCTTTTTGACTCTCTTTTGTTTTTTGATATGTATTTGTAAATCCTTTTTTGTTAATTACCATTTGACACAATTTTTGGTTGCAAATAATCTGTTTAGTAGAAGTACTATTGTAAAATATTCATTAAAAGTTTGTTTTCATTTGTTCAGGTACCTTCAAATTCAAGGGCGTACCCAGAATCATTACTAGGGGGGGACAAGCCGTGTTCTAGGGGGAGGGGGTGCAAGCCAAGGTCTGAGGGGGGAGCAGCAATAGGATTTATGAGACTATTTCCTTGAAAAAATAGCTTTATTTTAGTAACACATCTTAAACTAATATATATCATTTTTCGTGGGTTTAAAGAAAATTTGTTGAATGCTTTTGTTTCAATTCAGTACTGATTTTGCTCAAAGACTTCTGCGACTCTTGTTTCTAAGTGGAAAGGGGGGGGGGGAGCTGCCCCACCCTGCCCTTTGCTGGGTACGCCCGTGTTCAAATTGTATTAGTCATAGAAAGTGAGAAAATCTTATTTCTCTATTTCATTTTCTCGTAGAATGACAGAAATTCAGAGGAATGATCCATTTACGCCTGTGAATCAGTTAGAAGTACATATTCATGCCTGAATCAATGAATGATTGTCTGTGCAGTGTGCATACATCAGTGCATCAAGCAAGAATGTCTTCTGTGAATGGTATTGCCACCTTTTCCCAATGAAAATAAAGGAGATGGTGATTAGTTGCAAGAAGTCTTCGACCCAGGCTCCAGTCTGGCACAGAAAAAGATTGTTTGTGGTGGTTTATCAGCCCTGGATATGAGTGGTACTTATAATTTTCATCCAGTTCAAGTTGTTCTATGTTATTTTTTGTAAAGTAGTGATTTTATCCGAAATTCAAGCACATCATCTTTTATTATCATTCAGGGGTGGACTTGACTATATTCAACCAAAACATGGTCACCTCTTAATGTGAGATGATTTCCATGCCAAACATTAATTAAGTAATGTGTACTGTCCATTAAGAGTCAATTCTCTGAACTTAATATTATTCAAAAACAGATACCTAATCTTTATTCATTGACCCAAGTAATACATTCTCTACTGTATACAGAGATAAAACATATCAAGCCTTTTACTTCTTTTTCACTTGGTTATCATAATCATTTTTTTTGCTGTTCATACCTAATGCCTTTTCATTTCCTTGTAGTACATCAGACTACATGTGCATATTTTCTGTAATGATACATTTAACACATTCAATGCGGATGATATTTTTGCCGAAACCTCCAGTGACGGATGGGTGATTTTCCTTCATAACGGTGGTCTTGGAAGTAATACAACAGAATTTGCAATTTTTTTTGTTTCTATTTCTCGCAATTTGTAAAAAACGTTAATGACATACATGTATGCCACGTCGTCACCAGTAATTGACAATTCACGCAACCCACATTACACACATGCAATTTTCCTTGTATGAAGGAGTGAACTTTTCATATTTCCGTTTATAATACTTCTTCTACCGTTGATTCCTTTGGTTAATGACGAAAATATCTTGGAATTAGGTTTTACGTGTATTTTTTTGTTTCAACGGCCGTAGATTTAATTTTTATGAGTCACAGAAGTAGAACACACAATGAACGGCAAGAAAAATATATATTTATGGAAGAAACATCCTTTTTTATCAAAGCAAATCTATGTTACCTCAGAGTTATTGCAACATTGAAACATTTCAACAAAAATTCTCACAAATTTTTATGATGTATTTAAAAGCAAGGACTTAGACAGAGCCCTGGTTGACCTTCACATTCTGGGCAAATCGTAGTCACTGTCCTACGGATGCCTTCACGGTTAGCGGAGAAATGAAGAGCCTTCATCATTCCTAAAAACCTATCACGGCACAATTTCCCCCGAAAATCGGTACTAGCACTAATTCTGACCTCCAATCGTTAGAAATCGTGTTATACCTAATTGCGCCCTGTGGAGAAGAAGGCCCAGCCAAGTTTCCAGTTCTCCCTGCCCAATGGCTTCCAATCCATTATGCCCTTAGTGAAGGACTTTGGTGAAGGATTTCGGATGAAAATGCTTTCTGCATTTTTCTCCGTCTATGAGAGGATGAAAAAGTAACGCTAGGCACGCTCGGAGCACCCTAGTGACCAGTGGAAAAACGAACTTCCGAAGACATACATTTATGTCATCCGCCTGAGTGGAAAAGCCCTCATGACATATATATATGTCATCCGCACATTAAGTGTTAATTTCTTGCTAACTGTGCTGAAAGAATTGAATTCAAAATTATTTTCTCTTTTAAAAAGAAACATTACATACTACCTATGGCAACATACTACCTACACCTAAGTATTGCTTACACGACACTGTTACTGGCACATGACTCCTGAGAATACAATTCAATTTATAGTGGTACATCATTCCTGTCTGAATAAATTGAATACATAGGTCTGAAATGTGAAAGATGGAGAAGCAGGTATGAAGTATTATTGCTAGAAATTATTTGAAAGTGTCCATGATTGAATGGTATTTAGTTTTTTGGTCCGAAAAAAGGTTCAAAAATTTTAGTACTGTATTTCTCCAAATATAATCCCATGTCTAATTGTGGTTTCTATGTGCTAGGTGTAGTGTTCAAATCATTTACACTACCACAAAAGACAGCACCGCCTGGAGGAAGACTGGTGAAGGACCTTTGAGCCAGCAGGGTAATGGTACCCCGGGACAGGGATTTGGCACCCTTCTCCGGGAGTAGCATCCCTGAGCCCGCACGAGTTAGACCTGCCTGCTGTAGCGCGGAACTGGACTGAAACAGCGGCCATCGCGGTTCGCCGATTCTCTCAGTGCAACTCAATTGTATTGCTGACGCAATAAATTGATAGTTGTTCACTGTTACATAAGGCGTAGTTATTTTGCACGAAATAATCCCTATAGACCCTAAACTTGGCATTGAATTTATTGACAAATATCTCTAGGATTGATGTGTTTGCTCTTAATCCTGGAGAAAATTATTAATTAAAGCACATATTACCAGTAAAATATTTTGTGCTTACATCAACATTTATTCATGAGTAGGAAAATCTTTCAGATTAGTCATCTATTGTTTTACCAGAGTAGACAATGATGTGAATGCATTGATGGACTTGCATTTACATGCTAATCAATATCAGTCATATTTTCTTTATCAATTCCATTGGTTGTATGGTATAGCTAAAAAAAAGATAGCAATATTTTCTCCCCCAATGCATTGAAGGGAGATTGTTTTATTCTTCTTTTCTGCGCAAAAGAAGGCCCCCAAAACACCCAAGTACAGCTCAAAGACCTTTTATCTATTGATCCCAGGCTGACAGGGGGGATGGGAATGACATAGGAATTTTTATCAAACTTGCATTTCATTCATTGATTTGAAAGTACATAATTGTCATCGAGAAATATCAGTATAGGCTAACCCCTTACCAAAAAAGCACCAACTATCCCAAGCAAAGTTCTGCCTGCGTGTCTACACTACGTGTTCACTTTTCATATTCAGTCGAAGGAGAGTGATTGCATGAGAGAGAGAGAAAGACAGCTTGAAAAACTTTCATTGAGCATATCTGAAGCTTCTCCCTCAGCTGAATGAACTCACTGCTGCATCTCCTCGCTCTTGGCTGAGCCATGGGGGAGAGAGTGAGGAACCCAGGGAGGAGGAGAGAGGTGGACACATTCTCTCTTACTTTTCCAAAGAGACATAAATGTGTGCCGATATTATAACGGTAAAGAATGATGATACATAACATGATAAATCATATTAACATAAATAGAGCAAAATTTACAAGACATGACAGCTAGGCACGATGGAATCTCTTCAAATTAAGATGAAATAATATAAATTACTTCTTTTAAAATTATTCAACTCACAGTTACTTCATCACTATTCCAATTCGTTCCACATATTCAAAGAGACCAGTATTTAAATCATAAAATCTAGCTTACATTAATATTGGCTATGTAAGGTTCCGCAAATGAAGTAAATATAAAATAGTTACAAATGAATTTCATGATGAAATAAAGCTGATTTATTGGGAGAATTTAACCTTTTCGGGAGGGCTGAGTTCTCTCCTTAGCATGACTGCTGGACTTAGTCCCAAGGGACCCTTTCAGCAGGGATTCCACATTATCTAGGACTCCGAGGTTATTTGGGCTCCCTTCTTTCCTGGTTTAAAACTCTCCTGGGGGCATTGGTTTTTTTTCGATTGCCACAAAGAGACGTAATGTATGAGGAGGGGCAGAGGTATGTACCAGCTCCCAAGGGGCAAGGTGCCAGAAATACATTTATGGCATTCATTTGTTGGCATAGAAAAATCTCTGATAGACAATTCCATCATTTGTCTCCCTGGTCAAGAAACGTTAAGTCGTATATTTCTGGCGTTACTATTAGAGATGGGTCGAATAGCAGATTTCTCAAACTCAAATATTGAATTTGAATGTTATTTTGTTGAATACTTTCGTTTCAATTCAGTAGATTATACTTAAGAATTTTTGCTTCTAGGGGGGCAGCTGCCCGCCCCTGCCCATCGCTGGGTACGCACATGTTTACATATGACATTCTTAATCAATGTATTTAATACAATCGCATCTTGCTTAATCTTGGTTTATGCAACATTTAGCACACAGTCAAGGCTTTAAGATGCCTTAGTTCATCGGAAAAATATCTTTTTTAAGTCTATAATCATTTTGCCCGCCCAGCATCTTCACTTTTCAGCGACTTTGCAGCGGATGAGTGTTAAAATATCTCAAGCGCATATACAGTATATCTTCTGCATTCCCAGCCGTGACGTCATGCTCCCTTATCCCCCTCACTTTCCCACTGTGCAATGTTGGCCACAGCGTTCCGCCCGAACGGTGGGTCTACTCGCTTATATGGTCAAAGTTTACGATAAACCAGGTTTTTCTCCTCGCCGATTTTTCGAACACATTGAAATAAAAATCAAAGGGTATTCTTAATCACGCTAGCGGTCGTCGCGTTATTACTTTCGATACTATACCAATTGAAAGTTGAGGCAATGTGCCAAAAAATAGCACCAACATTTGCGTGACGTTTTTTGAAATTCGGTCGTAGGCTATCTCGAGGTCGGAATCCCAAGCTGCCTATAGGCTTATAAGTGCTGGAGAGCATGATACAGTTCTAATTTACTCCAAACAGGGGCGGATCCAGGATTTCTTTCTTGGGGAGGAGGTCACAAGGATACCTCGTAATACAAAACGAACGCATGATAATGGGATCATATTAAAAATCTTTCATATTTTTGAGGGTCATAAGGGGGGGGGGCAGGTGCCCCCCTCTGGATCCGCTAATGACTCCAAATTAACTATATACGTATTTATTATAAATACCATGTACATCGTGCTTCGCTTTTCTTGAATGGTCTCGTGTATTCATACAATGTAATTTTCACTATCAGCAGCGTGATTTTTTTAAGTACAAATTATTGTAGAAAAATGTTTTCAGATCGGCAAGAGGAACCCGACACCCGTGGCGTATAAAGTACGCCGTGCGACCGAGGGTGTACCACCTCTAGCATCTGTGTGCCCATTAATATCACCTATAAATGTACTAGCCTGAACTAATTTCTACAAATATGGATAAATTTTAACAATAGTCGAGAGTTATCATATAAATGCATCTATCGTGGACAAAGTACGCCACGCACCCGGTCGTGTATAAATATCAGGCGCGCCCGCTCGGTAGTTAACAAATCCAAAGACAAATATCTACATACCTTCAAATGTACCTGCCACTAAAGATTCGTGATCCTTTTTTCAAACTTTTCTATCTCCGAAACGGCTTGTTTCATTTAATACAGTGCCCTAAAAATACAATGCCAAATTGAAATACCTACTGATTCGTATATTAAACAGCTTGATATTGATAAATTGATAGGCATATTACACTTCGCAAGTTTCACTTAGTACGGACTCTTAAAAAATCATAACTCACTCATCTCTCTTATAATTCACAGGACTATTATTTCGCACACTTCACTGCAACTACACGCACTGCACCTACAACTTCCCTTAGATATTTATT
This sequence comes from Ischnura elegans, assembly GCF_921293095.1. Classification (NCBI taxonomy): domain Eukaryota; kingdom Metazoa; phylum Arthropoda; class Insecta; order Odonata; family Coenagrionidae; genus Ischnura; species Ischnura elegans. The sequence goes on along the minus strand of NC_060254.1, from coordinate 105,834,138 downwards.
GACTGAAGTCGCATTGGATCACTTTCCAAGACGGAACTGCCTCTCCGTGATTGACGGCGTGCTTATTTATTTCGTAGACGCGGCACCACGAAACATCGAGAAAAATCTCTAAGCCTATCCAATATTCCTGAATACAGCTCGAGCACGACTCCGAAGTTTCGTTGCTTCCTTAGTTGGCGTAGTACATCCTATCTAGTGACATTTAGTAGTGAGAAGTTATACTAAGTAGTATCACTACTCACTACTACATGCCACTGCGCCGCAATAATATTGTCGTGTGAGCACCAAGCAAGCATAAAGTCTGTAATATCAGTTCAATTTTTGTTTTCATTTCGGGGGGGATATATCCCCCTTGATCCCCCCTGGCTACGGCCTTGGGCAACCTGCGATTTCAGTTTTTATGTTCACATATCATAGAAAAAACAGGAATACTAATTCATGACCAAGGGTATGTGAAACTCAAATGTTACGTCACAGTTGCTGCATCTAATAGAAATTTTAAGCGGCTATTGAAATAAGACAATCTTCATAATAATGAATTTACCAAGATAACAAATAATTTAAAAAGCTGCCACACTTTCAGGAGAAAAAAATTATTCTCTAAGGCCGTAGCAGAACTATTTTTTAATTTTTTAAATCTTAATTTGATGGGGTATATTCGGATTTTTCTTATTGAAAGGATTCACTTGATATCTCAGAAGTTCAAGGGCGCAGCTAAGAATTAAGGCTGGGGGGGTTTAGGCACAAATAATACTTTTGGGTGTGGGGGTATTGCATACCCGCCAGGGTAAGTGGGACTTGCGGGGGCCCTCCTCCAGAAAATTTTAAGAATAATGGTTCAAAATGGCGACTTTTACAGTTTTCTGAGGGATATTAGATTAATCCTGACACTATCCTATAAGTAATCCTAATCTAATTACGTAAAATGGATTTAACTTAAATATTTGTGTGAGCTCTGGGGGGGGTTTTATCCTACAAAACCCCCCCTCGCTGGGCCACTGCATAAGGGGGTAGCTTGGACCTTGTTACCCTTCCTCAGCACTGGCTACAACCAATGGTTTCCACTTTCATCGCTGCAACTTTCAAGGAGAGGCCTCCGAAACAATCTCCCCACCCTGGAATAGATGATTCTATTGTACCCCATTCCAAGACTTTCACATTGACTTCTTGAAGCTATTAGTTTTTGCCGGGAAGGGCGGATGAACGGGAGAGGGGATCACGCAGTCAGCGGCAGATCCAGAGAGGGGATAGGGGTTAGGTAGGATATAGACCCCAACTGTGGTATATCAATTTTACACTAGATAAATTACAATTTTGTTCGGACCCCCCACTACAGCTGGTAGGTTATCCTAAGGCCCCCTCTTCTATTCCCTCCTTGTAGGGGCGGTCAGGGGTGGTTGGGGGCCCTCGCCAAGGGCTCCTCTTACCGGGTGGACTCGAGCCCTTCCTCCCCCGGAAAAACTTAGGAAATTGCATGCTGGGAAATGGATTTTGATTCTATTCTGGATCTTAAAAACCGGATAACTTATGAAAATAGCAATTTTGTAAGAAAAAAAATATGGAAGATGAAATTTTCACTGCTTATAAAATTTAAAAATATATGATGCGATCCCATATTATCTATTTAATGAATTTTTTCCTTGAAACCGCACTGACATCTAAAAACTGCGTAAAGAAACCATTTTGAATAACCCTTCCAAAAACCATACAGGAATTAAGGCTTGGGGAGGTTTAGGTGCAACTAATACCGGGGTGTGTAGGGGTATGGAATACCCTCCAGGATAAGCGGTAGGTGTGAGATTAGTAATTTGCGGATTTTTAAAATAAATGGTTCAAAATGGTCAGTTTTATGGCATTGTGAGGGGTACTTTATTAATACCTATGCTTTTCTATTGATAATATCAATCCAATTAAGTAAACCGGATTAAACTTAAAAATTTCTCTGAGCTCTAGAGGGGGGGTTATCCCCCAAACCCCCCTCCCTCTCTATGCCACTGGCTGGATCAGCTAGTATTTTATACTTTGTAAATATTTTACACATTGTATATAGTGGGTATATATTCTGGTTCATTTATTATCTTGTAACCACATAACACCGTTGTTCCTAATGTTCACATCCGCTTATATTCCTTAAAATTCATCTCCAGGCTTACCAAGTTGAACGTTAGCCATTGATGGTATCAGCTCAAAATCCTGTTTCTTTAGTTTAAACCTGAATTTTAATGAAATTAATGACTATGTATTGAATTATAATGCGAGAATACTACCATGTCTTTTCTTCAATCAAATTAAGAGCTTAAGTCAGGCACATTCTGATAAAAAGAAATTGAAAGGCAAATTAAAGAACCTCTCTATCGAAACATATGCTTTATTTACAGTCCTCACATTACTTCAGATTACTCCGCCTGTATATTTAGTTTATTCTTAAATAGAATAGTAAGCGCTTTCGAAGATTGAATTTAAGTTAAGTATCTTTAGTCCGTCAAACGGTGGTTTTTAGTTAAATATACCTCAATTAAAAATGCGAATACATGAGCACATAATAAACATCCGCATCGAATCCTATGCTTATTTTCTTATCTTGGGTAATACATAGATAGACGAATAGTATGCATATCCCACCCAGCATGCATATATAGAGCAAAAACATAAAGCACTATTAACAAGAGGAATAGTGATAAATTCAAAAAATATATAGCCCCCAAAGCATAACGTATGGAAATTAAGTGTCTTTATTTCAAAGAGTTTATCACTCTGCAGTTGCACTATTTGATAAATCACATCATCATGAATGTAAACCTCAGTGGACGCTCCTAATTACTCTTTATTTCCCCATCAAACTCGGATATATATGTCCGTCAGCGACATGAGTGGCGACTTTAGTAAACCCATTTAAATTCGCGATGGGTGGCAACACAGAGGACAAACAGAAGATCCTCTTTCTAATATTCGAGGCAAAAATTTGTGATTTTTTTAACTTAAATTATGACTTTCAGATATAGGAATATTGATTGTAGCCGTTGGTGGTGAACTGGGTGATCTGAAGACCTCGTCAATAACTTTTACAAGCAAAAAGGCTATGGTAAGTCAGTTCGGCTGCCCAGGGAGTGCAAAATAAACAACATAAACATTTACCGCACGCATGAACCCTGGCGATCACAAGTTGACAATATCGGTATGTTGACTTGAGCACACTTGGAAACTTGGACATCTTACCAACCATGCTGCTTATGCCATCCCTTTCACATCGGTGGTGACCACCCCTGAGTCCTCATTAGGGCCACGGTAGTCCTCTTTGATTAAAAAGTAGTGTATTAATTTTCTCAAGACCTTTAACCGTGGATGTGTCATTTTCACCTAGGTATTCAGAAGTTTTTCAATCTCGAAATTTTTTAGCATGCAAAACCCATGCAAAATTTTACATATGGACCCACATTGTGAGGTCAACAATATTCTAACTTCTACTGTGTAGTGTTAGTGTAACTAAAATGAAAACCAGGAGTAAAAATACAAATACATATAAATTTTTCACCAGTAAATGAGACAGACATAATATTTCAATATTGATACTCTCAGCGGAAGCCATCAACATGGATGGCAGGTAAGAAACTCTGACTGGACACATAATAAAAGCATCGAAGAAAAGCCTAACAAAAAAGGGATTCAAAAAGCGCAGTACTTCAAATTTTTATTAATTCAAGCTAAGTCTACTTATAATTACAAAAAATAATATGCACAAAGGTAATAGAAAAATTATTGCCATATTTTAGCATGTAGAGACAGTTGAATCATGCATTTAACAAAAGATACCCAATACCAACGAAAAGGAGGAACAAAAACGTATTTTACAAAAAAATATGCTTAAATGGGAATACAAGTTAATATTTAATTTTATAGAATATACCATCACACAACACAACATTATCAAGAGCAGTGAAAATGAATGAATACAGAAAATAATTTTTATATTACTTTAATTCCTTAAATGAACACAGTAATACTTATTCACCATATCATAGTAATGAGGTAATATAAAAAAAAAGTACCAAAAATTGGTGGATAAAATCAGCTAAAATAATAAAAAAGTGAATGAAAAATAAATCAGTAATGTCACCATGAAACATATTTCAACCAAAAGAATAAAAATAACAAAAAATGAAAACATTATAAACAGAACAAAATTGCACAAGCCAAAAATTTGATAACATTCTATCACTTCAAACCTCCTAAATACAAAGTACAAATACAGAATTTTAAATTGCACTAGGATACCATACTACTTTAGCCAGAGGAAAGTCCAATGCTGTAATTCAAGCAGGAGATGACATAAATGATTCATTAAAATCAACAATTGATTGGACAATTAGACTTTCCTCTGTTTATCCCCCTCCCCACGTAGAGGGAGCAGTTTGGATTTTGAGGGGGAGGGAGGGTGGGGAGGGATTTTTAGTGAAAGGAAGGGAGAGTTAGTGTCAGTATTGCTACTAACACTACCATTAGTACCACTACTACTACAAGCACACACTCACTCATAAAATCACATTCCATTCACTCATTCATAAAATCACATTCATCCATTCATACAGCCCTGCCTACCTAAATGCTACGTTATACGTATGAATTAATTAAACGCCTAAATACGGAATCGTGGCCACGATACACGAAGACCTGCCTAATCTGTGTTATTTCTACTCGACGGTAGGACACAATATAAAATCCCTACTCTCCTGCCGCAAATCCTAACTATAGCTGGAAAAAAACATGCATTAATAAATAATATACAAAGACCCTGTACAATAATTGCAACAAAAAATGCAAAAAAAAACAACTATCTTCAGGCTTGGTCTTCTTCCTTCCTATCTTCATTCTTCATTTCTTCACGATAAAATCCTCAATTCTCTAGTTGTCGGCACAGTAACCTTCAGGTGTCAATTTCATGGACCTGAACAGTTGTCTCCAAAAGCAATCGCTGTCATTGTCCACAAGCTTGACCTGTGGTAATATAACAAAAAAATTCTCATAATCCAACAAAGGAGAGACATAAAAAGTTGACTCTCAGCTCAGAAATATCATGTCGAGGAAGACGTTTAGAAAATATTAATTTTTAAGCGTGTAGAAATTTTTAAAATTAAAAAAATGCAAGAGTGGGTAATTCCAAATTATTTGACGCTTGTCAAATCGGCAATATTTCAATGTATTTTCAATTTTGGGCAATATTAAAAATTTTCCAGGAAATCATTACTAAGAGTTGAGTGTGTTATTAATATAACTTTTTTTACAACTTACTTGTACTTCATGGGTATTACTAAAAATTGATAGCAAAAATTTATGTACTATTTTATGAAATGGAAAACAATAATGAAATTATAAAAATCAACACGATGAAATTATTTAAAAAGACAAAAACAGAAGTTACAAATATGGCATCCATATTGAGGATAAAATGCTATCCAGGAGGATGTATTATAATAATTTCTTGTGGGATGTAATTTAATATTTAAGTCTAATGATACGAAAGAAATAATGTAAATTATTTCTCAAGATCATGCAAAGAACCAGAGGTCTAAGTAATCACATCAGAAACAAAACAGCAGAAAAAAATGAAAAATATATACTGAATTTCCTGACACCATTGGCTTAATAAATATTTAACAGCAAGGAAAAAAGCGTCAACGGAAAATAAGTACCCAAAATTAAACAAAAATGAGTATCATTACATTATTTTTGCGACTTTTTTTAAAATATGTCACTTATACTCGGAATATATAATTCACGGAAAATTCAGATAGGTAGAAAATATGACCGGAATCTCATGTTTCACTCAGATAGGGTCTCCGAGGAAGTTATTACTTGAGCGCGCATGACGGATGCTGAGTTACTAAAAGCAAAGCCAATATGGAAACCTCGACCTCCGCATTACAATGAGAAAATTAAACAGTAAAAGTAAATACTTATGATAGATTCACGACAATTCCCATACCTGTCCTTCATTCGAATTATATAATTTCTCAGAAATGAAGTTTCAAATCGAAATATATGAAAGCAAACGCTATTGTCGTCGCCAACCAATCAATTCCTTGAGATTCAGCGCAGGATTTTAGTTTTGTGAGTGTTACAAATAAAAGCGAGAAATCTTAATTTTGGGTGCGGTTGAATTAAATATTTTCGCGTAGGAAATGTGAAAATATTAATTTATTTTCTCACGCAATCGTTACTTTTATCATCGAGGTTCCTGAATGTAAATATCATAGTGTACCTATGTGATCACTAAATATTGGTTCTGAACTGAACTCAAAACTTGGAAGAGGAATGAATGAAATCTTACCGTCTGCTTGCGGCAACGAGCTGTATTCTTTCGATCTCTTTGCACGTGCTTTCATCGAGGCCTCGAGTAGTCATCTCACACAATACGATCCATCGAACTCTGTAATTGAAAAAAACGAACACTCATAAAGAGACAAACCAATACGCTTGAAAATCGGCCTCATGGCCGATTCAATCGATAAATTTTCTTATGGCGCATGGACGTCACAGAGTGAATAGGCTCACCTTTGAATTAGATTTAAAAAACTTGGAGTGTAAAATAACGTTTCCCGTATTGCAGAGGAAATTAAAATAATATTCTATTAATTAATAATACTTATTATAATAAAATGATTCCAATTAAATGGAACTATATCTCCCTTGAATAGGAAAAATGAAGGACAGATTTTGAAATGGGTAACCTTTCAAAAACTAAAAAAGTTAAATAACTCTGATTCAGAGTGAAAAATCATGATGGAAAATATCATTTGTAATGAATAAGCAGATAATTAGATACTAATTACAAATAAAAGTTATTTGGTCTGCTTTATAATTTGTAAATATTTTGCGAAGACAGGTAAGGGAGGTGATATTTTGACTCGAAAACATTTGTAAAGAAAATACGTTTATGTGTTATTATAAGTCATCCAGAAAAATGTTGGCAAAAAAAATATTTTGCCCATTGGAAATATTTTTTCATAACTTTTCAATTCAATTCTAAGTTAGTATAGATCCATAAAATTATAAATCACTTCCAGTTACTAAGTACCAAGTACAATTTTCAAACTGATTAGTCAATGACTAAATTGAGGAGGATATTAAGTTCATTTGTTAATTTTAATGGCATTATGAGCAAATTAGAAGTTCAGTGTAAGCACAATTGAGTTCCGTTAATGAATGTTACATTGAACATTCTCAAACAACTCGTTAATTAAAAAATTTATATGGGAAAAATGAACCAAATTTGAATGAATATTATGAGATCATACCGCTCCTTATCTGCTGCAACTCCTGTAGAGCCGCAAGAAGCCGGCTCGGTGAGGTGCACCATCCCATCTTCTTCCAAGTGTCTTCTTTCCCCTTTTCTCAGCATGTCCAGCGATGGCTTGCGGACCTAGGGAGAGAGCGGGTTAGTGCATACACAAATAAATAACCCTTCCGAGGATTTGCACCGCTCCAAAGCATCACACGAGGACGTGACAATGGCATCGATAGGAAATCATAAATTTCCTACCTAGCCACAGCCACATTCCTGCATGACACAATGGAATCCGTAATGCAAAACCACGGCACAAAAAACTAAAACTAACGCACGGAAAAAACGCCTAGCCTTACGCAAATTTATGTTCATTGGCCTAAAGGGCCCAAAGCTAAGATGTCGCCTTCTTCTGGTTCCGCAATGCCATCCTCTTCTGTCTTCTATTCTTCCGATGAATCTTCATTCTTCTCTTCACATCCAGCGATGGCTTGCGGACCTAGGGAGAGAGCGGGTTAGTGCATACACAAATAAATAACCCTTCCGAGGATTTGCACCACTCCAAAGCATCACACAAGAATGAGACAATGGCATCGATAGGAAATCATAGATTTCCTACCTAGCCACAACCACTTCCTGCATGACGCAATGGAATCCGTAATGCAAAACCACGGCACAATAAACTAAAACTAAAGCACGCCTAGCCTTACGCAACTTTATGTTCATTGGCCAGAAGGGCCCAAAACTAAGCCGCAAATATCGCACACGTCTTCTCTTCTTTCTTCTGTGAATAATTACGTCCTCAATTTCCTCTTCTTCGTGCAGTCTTCACTCTTCCCTCCTTGATGTCCAGCGATGGCTTGAATCTGTGAAGAGGTAAGATTAGTGCATGCACAAACAAATAAATAAATAACACTAACATGCAAGCCCAAACGCGACGCAACGGAAAAATATTCGCAGCACACGCAAATATAAATAATCACACGCTGAAAAATATCACACGAAATCACACGGTAGATTTAAAAGCACACGCTCTCGGATTCTTGCCGTTCTTCGAGCTCAATTTGATGTCTTCAATCTTCATGGCTGGAAGGGAAGGAGTTACAGACATGTTACAATTAAGTACAAAAAAGTACACCCAGTTCAGGCGAGGGATTATCAATGTCCACTCATTCCCGATACACACACACATTATCTTCCCTCTTCATTCTTCGAGGCCCCTGCGATGTCTTCAATCTTCGGGGCCTCAGCTACGTCTTCTTTCTTCATTCTTCACTCCTGCAATAAATGGTGTTAGTACAAAACCCACCCAAATACCTTAAGCAAACTACACACACAAAAATACCCACGTGGATTTCCTGCCTAAGAATGCATTCTTTGTCTCCTAGGACCGGTCTCATTCGTAGTAAGTAACTTTGAAGTGCACTTTCTGGTACCTTTGTGTCAGCGCTGTTTAAAACCTTTTCAAACTTGCTCCTTCGAGCCGTTACCTTTCGTGTACTGTTGTTACCTAGAGCTCGTGCTTTGATAATCGAGGGTGAATTCACTTTCCACCAGGAGTCTCTCATAACTCCTGTTGTGTGGTTCAGGTCGGGCCTATTTTACCATTTCATGTACAAGATTACCTGATGTAAACCTGATGAAAATATACGGGAATTCACAGCGCCTGAGGAAAACTGCACTCTTACCAGCCTTCAACTCAAGTCGATGAATGGTGTTCTTACTCCTAAATATACATCCTGAAATTGAAAAAGCAAAAATGAGGATTAAAATTCGAGTCAAATCTCTCCGAATAACATAAGAGGAATAAGCATTGGATGTCCCGCGAGGCCATCGTCGTCTTCTTTTCTTCATTCTCCCCCAGCTCCACCTTTCATTCTTCCCCTCACGTCCGGGGATTGGTTGCACCTAGAAGAGAGCAAAAAATTAAATTAAATTCGGGGGTTAGATTATTAAACATGGGGCAATCCACCTTAATTCAACAAGCGTTTGTCCCTAAGAGACTGAGATTTTGATACCTGTATGGCTCTACATCAACCTCAAACTAAATACTCTTGAGATCATATTTTCATATGTGATTTTAATACGTTATCGATTTTTTTTTTCAAAAAAATTGCCTTAAATCATATAAATCCAACAATTTAACTATCAAATTATCGTAGAGCCATTATTTATTGCTTATTTTACTGCTAAGTCCTTTCGGAAGTCACTTTGAGTAAACTATTGATAAAGTGCACTTATCTATTATTGTTATATCTAAATATTTAAAACATTGTTCAACAAATCAACTTTTTTCAAATAATCCACCTCAGAATTGGCCCAAGCATTTAATCTTTAAAATGCAGGCTCAATCATTGCCTTAGAATTACAAAAATTAAATTTAAATCAACTTCTGAATGACATTTTTTGGAAATATTTGAACGTTTACTTTTTCTCCCGTGCGGCTTTCCGATTACTTTTAATACCACTCTATGGGCGCGTACTCATAGACTGGTAGTCTATATCATAGTAGTATGACCTACAGCTTCAACTATAAACTATCAACCATGAATTCATTAAAATCTGAGACCCTTCGGGACAAGCTTTTTTGGAATTGGAGTGGAATGACTCAAAATATTATACCCGTTTGTCTTTAAAAATCGTGGAAATGGATGCTAAAACAAAGGCTGTTTATTTTAAAAGGACACCCAAAAAGTTATATATAAATTCACATATTTGTTCAATGACTTTTAAACAACATTCTATTTTTTGGGAGCTTTCTAAAGTGATATTGAATAGGGTAGGTATATTAAAATCTCTCGTAACAGATTAAATCATTGTCCTTTAATGTGGAATTCTTTATATCCACTTGCAGTGAAAGATTTGTATAAATATGTAAACTGACTTAGAAATATATAACTTTAAGTATTATAATAGCAACACTAGAGAATTCGTAGAATAAGCAGTACCAAAGAAATACATAGCAAACAAACATTTTGGGAAATTTTACATCGTATCAACTTTTTTGTTTTATAAAATAGGCAGACAGAAAATTTTAAATATGTAACTAAAAAAATTGATGTTATTGACCACACGATATAGTATATTTTAAGTTGAACATTATTCTATGAATTCCAACTTGTACAAATCCAAAGTTGCTTTGTTCCACCGAGATCACGATTTAACTTTATCTAGTTTATTTTGGATACTTTTATTTTGCATTAATTAATACGGAAGATCATTTTTAATCAAAAATCATAGTCAATACTTAATTACAAATTTCCGTCTCTCTTCACATAATTCGTTGAAATTGATACTGGAAACAAAGGAGGCAGTCAAGCGAACCTTATTTCTATATTTAACGGGCTTCCTTTGTGGTAAAATGAAAAATCAATAACCTAAAACCATGACACATGTCCATGCGTTATTATCGCGACAGAATTGAATGGGTATTTTCAGTGTAAATACCTTAATCTAACCTTCATTCATTTGATTTATTAAAAAGCAATGTTTTATCATTTTTTATGAAAAAATTACGTGATACTTGCAAGGACCGCACGTGAGATTGGGTGAGATTCGACTCGACCCCCTCGCCCCTCCTGAACGCCACATCTAATTAACCCTTTCGCTACTAAAAAAGTAAGTCGTCTGGACGGTTTTTGACACGGAAGACGAAAGCCGCAAATATTCGTCACATATTTTCCAACGGAGGCCAAGGAATGCCGTAAATATCCGTTTCGTTGCCCTTTTATGCCGGTCGAGGCTACGCGAAGTCTTATCTGGACCATCAACATATAAATTGTTGATGCATTAAATCCATTAATTAGGACGGTAGGGCTCCGTTCAAAAGTTGACAATGCACAGAAAGAAACCGAGGAATTGAATTCGAAGACTGCAACATACGGGCAAACAACAATTATCCATGTAGAAAATTCACATAAACTAATCATGAGTTGACCCGGAACCAATTCTGCTACTAGGGCTATCAACCCGGAAAGGAGGAAGACCAACTATACTTTGAGCCCGAGATAATGCGGAAAAGTTGAAAAAGATTGGCGCTGATGGAGTGTGATTATCCGTGAGACCCTTCTTAACCAATGTCCTGCAAAATGGCCCGTACAGAGGGGACAGAAGAGACCCTTGGGGCTCAGTCCAACAGTCATGCTAAGGAAACAACACCACTGTGTCGAAAGGGTTAATGGATACCCCCAAAGATGTAATATTCGTAGGAATTGGCTTGTTCGATACAGAGTAAATATATAGTTGACAGACGAAAGTGGTGTATTTTGCTTGAATGCTGAAAAAAATATGGAAATATAATCCTTTAGGGAAATAAGGAAGTCGGAGTAGTAAACGAACGAAGCATTTTTTACATTAACGTCCCAAAAATATGGCTCTGTTGTGCCTACAAGTCAAGGGAAAGTGAAGGGTCTGTCAATATATAATGAGAGGAACATTGAGAATACTATGATAGTAATATTCGGTTCTCTTATTTTTCACCTGTATAAAGGCTTTATTATCAAGTACGGACACGTAAAAGATAAGCGTGTAAACTGCAATTGCGAAAAAATTATGTAATTGAAAACATGAAACGCTAAAAATTGAATAAATATATTATATTTTTTCAAGCGTTTCAACTTCTGTGGTGAAGTATATGAATAAAAATAATAAAAAGCACGTTATTATCCTGTAACTCATGTCATAAATGATTAGCCTCATTCACTAAATCGAATCACGTATTAGTTTTCTGTACGCAAGAGACTATTTCTAAACTTAAACAGCCTCTTCGCTTATTTATGCTTCATGTGACATTTTCTCTAATGCCCTTTGAAAGTTTAGTTAAATTAGCGCCAACGAGAGTGAGACGTATCCCTATGTCAAATGCTAAATCAGTATAATATCCAGCCAGCATTGTGCGACAAATCCACGGAGAAAAAATCATTCACCAGGATTCGAACCCGGATCCCCCCGAATGATTTTTTTCTCAGAGCGTTTTAGCGCAATAGGGTGGTTTCCTATTATTTTTTTATTGCTTCAATCGAAAGATTATTACTCCTGGAGTACGCATTTCACGCTTTTAGATTTTTAAATGACAGCATCTATTTTTCGCGATTAAATGAAAAGTGAAAATTTTCGCCGACATGAATTTGCTCACATTTAGTTCGAGTCCCCGCTCTTGGCTTCTCAAATGAACGTTGTTTAAATTCGATTATAGAATATCATTGCCGTAGTGATCACTAATTTCGCGATAGATGACGGCGTCGTTAGCAAATAAGCGTATTTTACTGCTAATATTAGGGCATAGGTCATTAATGTATATGCCTTATGAACAAAACGGGGCCCATTAGGCTTCCTTGTGGGGCAACGTATGTCACTTCAACTACATCAGAGCTCATTCCGTATCGAACTACTTGTTACTTACGATGACTCGGTAAGAAGCGTATCCAGTTTACAACTGTTTCATCTAATCCCCATGACTGTAATTAGTATTTGAGTTAATTGTGAGGTACCGTGTCAAATGCTTTCTTAAAATCTAAGAATAAAGTGTACTCATGTCTTTTCGATTCAACAGATTGAAGGACATCGTGAAAAAAGAACGCGAGCTGTGTTTCCGGAAGCCGTGTATTTATAAAACATTTTCTCAGTAATAAGGTAAAAGGATAGATTAAATCGAAATCCCTCCTCCGTTCACGGATTCAGGGCAAATTTTTTGCAGGTGGCTTCTTAAGTTTATTGAAGCCAAATTCTAGTTATGACAATAATAATATTTCACTCAAACATTTTATTTTCGCTTCATATGTTTTCTTATGACGTATACCCCTTCCTTCCCTTCCCGTATTTCATTTATAGTTAAAGGGTTCCTAGACCCCGTCCATATCACGATAGTTTTACTTACATTAAACTAAGTCATGTATTTTGTATGCATAATGTATTCACAACAGCGTATCAGCATTCCACGCCTACTTGAACGCCTTATAAAAACTGTAACAACTGTCATATAAAGCCTAAAAAAGGTTTTAAAAAGGAGTACTGATATCCGTATAAATAATCGGTTATAAACTAGGACTCAACAACAGCTGTCAGCTCCGAGTTCTCAACGCGACTCAAGTTAACAGAAGAATAACCAGACCGAACACCTTTTGCAGTACAAGACTTCGGAGCCTCTGATGAGCTCAGTTATACTCCCAGAACTTTTCTGTAACAACCGCGCACAATATAGACGTAGGGGAGACCGGGGCATGTTTTCGAATGAGGCACGTTTTCGAATTGGCTTCACCTCCTAAACTATCCGCTATAGTGCATCACCAATAATACTCGAATGATGCGCCTATGTATCGACGGCTGTTTTGTGAGTTTCAAGGACAGGGACTCAAGGGTTGTGGAGGAGTGTCACCTTTTGTTGATTTTTGCTCAGGTGTGTAACTTTTTATTCCCTACTTTAAACTAAAAACAAACATATACCGTTTCAGTTGTGCCTTGTTTTAATAATATATTTCGATTGAGCATTAACTGCTGTGTTTAACGATATAGGTAATGGACAAAGAATTATTTATTATCACCATTTAAGGTAGGTTTAAAGTAAAATAATGGCGACGGGGCGGGTTTTCGAATACGATGCGGGGTAAGTTTTCACCATCGAAAACGTGCCCTTTTAATCATTTGGTGTTTACTGACACCGAATTCATGCCAAGTTATTTCACGGATAGGCTTTACCCAACTGGGATCAATGTTGAAAACTGTTCCACTGAATCTAATTTGGATCAGTTAGCTGAAAAAATCCCTAAAACTACTGCAGCTTCTTGTACATCGCCAGAGGATGTCAGGCCGTTCGAAAAAGCTCTACCCAGAAATAAAGCCAGGCAATGGTGGAAAAAAAGAAATTCGGCTATTTAAGAATCAGTTAAAAATGGAACAGGAACAAGCTAAACAGAAAAGGCAAAAGCTATAGCAAGGAAAAAAGAAACAGAAAAAGGTGCACAAATAGACCATGAAGAACGATGGGAAATGGCAAATTCAGTAAACAAATTTCTATTCCACAGCCATTCCAGTGATGAAGATAGGATAGACTGTAGGGGCATTTACTGGTTGGAAAAATTTAGCAATTCCAAACCTATCGTGCAGTGGGTCAAATGCACTCGCTGCAAAAGATGGGCACACGATTCTTGCATCAAAGGGGAATCATTATTTTATGTTTGCCTTAACTGTGACATCGACGATGATTCTGAGTTTTGCTAAACTTTCTTAATGTATTTGTGTTAAATATACAGTTAACTCCTGACATATGTGTTCTTATTTTCCATTTAGTTATATTTTAGTATATGCGAAAAGTTTTTCAGTATAACTTAATGCTTTCGCACGTTTTCGCACGTGACTTACATTTACTTCTTTAAGTATATTTTTACTAACAAGTATTAATATTTCATTTGCTACCATAATTTCTAATTGTGTGATACAATGTTTCTAATTGTGTAATGAATGTTCTTTCTTGTGTTCTACACAACAAATGATTTAAATCTATTTTCATAATTGATTTCTAAGTGAAAGTAAATGAATATCTAGTAGATGAAAAGCAAGAAGAAGTCACCAAAGGCTTATTCATCTCGCAGTTAACATTCATTTATACCATCCGATCTTAGCCGTATGGTATGTTTCAATAAGCCACCTGGGGATTGAAGTCTTCAGTAATAAAAAATGAGCAATATATTGAATTATTCATAGATTACTTACTATTGTTTTAAATGATACTAGCCATCATCTTCAATTTAAATACATTCGTCATTAGCGTCACTTTGATCTTCAACAGATTCGCATTCATGTATGTGCAAATATGAAATGAGATTCTTTGAAAACTAGATCTGAGATTAAGGCGACGATAGATGAAGCGCTGAAGATGAGCGATAGATGATGATTAACTAGGATACTCTATTTCACATTACATATTTTTTGTGTACAGACATTTTTTTGCTATTTGGATGCAGCAACATGAGTGATCTTTGGGCTCACGGCAAATAATAGGTATACTACATATATTAAATTATATGTATATTATGATCCTATGATATTCTAGGTAGACATGTATTGTATTCCGTTCCTCCAGCAGGGCTATTCTACTAAACGGGGCCATACGTATGGCCGGCCGTAAGTTTATTATGGTCTGACCCGAAATTACGGCCTAAACCGATTCCACTCTCGAGGGGCCATATCGTATGGCCCGGCCATAAGTCTTAACGCCCTTTCTGCAGGCGAGTATGAGAATTATAATTGGTACTATAAGTTTGGTTCACTTTTTTATATACTAGTCATTTTTTTGAGAAGGAAGTTTGTTCCAACGTGAATAAAAAATTAATTATATGTTCCTTAACCGAAATGGACTCTTATTTAAGGACAAATTTGGATTTTCTTTAAACACTAATCTAGCGGCAGACGCTGAAGATCTTTAAAACAAGTGAAGAACGCAAATCACGGGCGAGAAGAAGCAGAAGAAATTTGTACCGTGCAGTATTATAATATTCGTGAATTGTGCATGTAATGGATAGAGTTAGAACATGACATCCTATTGTAGTTCTAACCCCCTTCCTCTCCTTCCAATGGTGTAACTATTGTCTCATGGCTGCAATCATTTGCCCCCAAAAGCCTTATAAATCCAGCCAATGCACGAAATCTAAAGATGAAATTGAAACTTTAAGTTTCATTAATTTTATTATCAGAGGCTTATGTTTCGGTAGCTGTATAAAGTTAAAACATCAATATGAGACTATCATTATTTCCTTGATTTGTGGACGACATTTGTCCTTTACGCATCGACCTACTGAAGATTGCCTTACTGCCAAAAAAAATTTCTTGCCCTATGTTTCTTAGATATCCTCCCTCATGAACCGTTGTGCTACGAGAATCTTAAAATATAAAACATTTAATAGCGGATATTTCAAACTACCTACAGCTTTTCGAAACAAGTAAGGAATCTGCTAGCAAATGGAGCACAGAAAGCAAATAAAAGCCGGGTCCGGGAAGAGCAGAGCATCCGTTAAAAGTATTCCTAACTTTTTAACTACAAGCGAACTTTTAGCTCATCCGCTATATCTACTTAAAAATTAAGTAACAACTTTTGACGCACGGAAATAATTAATGAAAATATCGTCATCGTATGCGAACGGATTACCTACACGTATCCCGTATCCTCCTTATGAAATCGACGTCTTTTTTAAATATATCTAGCCAATGCCCGTTGAATCCGTATGTGCTCACCCACAATATTCATATATTTCTTGAAACAATCGCTATGTAATCGATGACACTTCGTAAGTTTCTTTTATAACACCTTAGGCGAGCAATGTTATTTCGTATGGCCCGAGTTATGACCGCCTCTTAGGCAGGCCATATTATTACGGCCTTTAGGCCATAGCTACCGCCCGACTTATGGCCTTTCGCTCAGAGTAGAATCGCTCGAAGCCATACGTATGTCTCGAGGCCGTAGTTATGGTCGATTTCGACTTATGGCCCGGCCATACGATTAGTGGAATAACCCTGCAGGTCCGTAAACTCTAGACATACTGCTTGTTCACTTTGTGAGGGGCCCATGACTTCTTCATCTTAATCATTAATTTTCACCTTTAAATAGGCAAAATAGGTTTGCCTGCTCAGTGCATTTCTCAAGCGTCATGCAGTGGAATTATTCCGTATGTAATAAGGGCATTCTAAACAGGAAAGTTTTCAGTTAATATGGATGGAAATAAAAACTAAAAAACTGCCAACATTGTAAAACGAAAAGAAATTGCAATGAACGCCAGAATCTAGAAAAGGAATACCATACTGATCCTACAATTTTTGTTATAGAGACATTTCATAATGACTGTCAAACACCAAATATGAAATTAATCTTTAGCAATATTCGAACGGAATTTATAGGTACTTAATATATAAAAAGGCACTTTAATAAAATGAAGACCAAGATTATTTTTGTTGTTTTTTAATGCATCTAGAGCATGGAATGTGAGACTAAAGATAAAGGTGGGTGGGGAATAACTTGAACAGGTGGAGCAATTCATCTATTTAGGTAGAATATTAGAGGAAAACGGATACAGTAGTGAGGACATCAGGAAGGGAATTGCATTAGCAAAGGAGACGTTCATGAACAGGAGGGAGCTTCTGAGGGGATCGTTATGTAAGAGTTTAAGGAAAAGGTTGCTGAAGAGTCTATTCTGTAGCGTTTTTCTTTACGGTGGGGAAACGAGGACACTTAGGAAGGGGGACGAGAGAAGATCGGAGGCATTCGAGATGTGGGTGTGGCGAAGAATGGATAAGGAGAAGTGTTCGACGCATTCCTACGCTGTTGGAAACGTGAGTTTCAAAGTTGAACGGTCTGTTGGCCAGGCATTAGTCGTCCCCAGTGAACGCACCACCAATGGTAGAGATGCGTGTGGTACCCCAAAACCTTGGTTGAATGATAATTATTTTTAATAGGGCGCCAGGTGCATACATATGATGCACCACGAAGTAAAAGTACGTCACAGTCTCTTGAGGCAAGATGGATTTGAACAGGCACAAGGTTAATTTCCAAGAAGAATTCTGAGATTAACAAAACTGCTCACTATCCAAACTTTTTCCTTCATTCATGTAGTTATCTCTAGTTTACCACATACATATGGGTCACATTCACCGACAGCACTAACTTACAACACTTTGTGAGATCCCGGGGAGGAGTGGGGGTAAAGGAGGGGTAATGTGAAGGGAAAAGAGTGGAGGGGCGAAGGGAAAGAAGGGGAAGGGCGTTTTGAAAGGAGGGGAATGGGGTGGGGGGCTAGCGGATCCATTGGCAAACCTTTGGGATGAACTACATCGGCGAAACACGCGGATCAGTGAACACGCCAGGATGAACACCAGAGAGCAATTCGACTGGGGTAGTCAACTAAGTCCACGGCAGCCGAACACGCAGGCTGAGCCACGCAGTCGACCTTGAAGGAACAGCAATTGTCGACTATGTGAGAGGCTTATTCGGAGACTCATCAGAAATGCCATTGAAATAAAACAGCAGGCGAAGAAAAATCTTAACAGAGACATCAGCATTAAAATAATTCGTACTTGGCAACCCGCAATTCGGAAAAACACTCAACAACATACTCATCCAATTCCCATCCCCCACCCCCAGAAACGAATACCAGTAGATATATATTAATAAAAATCCTTACTTCATCTGATTCCCTTGAAAAAGCGACCACCATTAGTCGGGATATATTGAAGCCACCCGAAAATTGACGCAGCGGCATAGCCTTAAAAATTTTTTCATTGGCATAGTGATGATCGCTATGTCTTTGTTAGAGGGGCTGTAAAGTATTATAAGGTTGAAATCTGGCACACCCCAACGGAAAAAATGATTTTAACGAAACATTTGAGAGAATTTAAAGTTGCAAAATTTATGAAAAGGTGATTTTAGCACAAAATGCTATCATATGAATATTGTTTCTTTTTGGGTGGAATGTGTGTCCCAGTACTGTATTGATGTGGTTGTGTGTGTTCTCTTATGTGGCCACGTCAGTGAGTTCGTTCCCTGACACACGACAGAGGATTGTATCCATTGAATTTTTACGAGGCTATGAAGGGCTCAAGTACATTGAATGCAGGGTAAATTATTAAAGGCTGTAATACGAACAATGTGAATAATATAAGGCTGATTTCTAAGGCAATCAGTAGCCCTTACTGATGGAGCTATGAAACTTCCTCCCTCAAAGAAAGATATACTCCCCAACCCAATGGATTTGCAATGGCTAAAATCCATTAGGAGAGTTGCTTTCCAATTAGGTGTATCTTTATGTTACCATTATGAAAAATAATGGAATCTGCGCCTGAGGTAAAGGAATACCATTGTCGAACTTCCATATGTATATATATAACTTGTAGTTACAGCGATAAAAAATATACACTTCTCTCACTACAGGTGCCGCAATATCAATTAAACTGCAACAATACTGTGACGTAGAAGGCTAGGGTCGACCACTATTGTATGTCATAGCGAAATACAATTGCACGGAGTGGAGAATTGTGGAGTGTAAGCTACAAACTAATCGTTAAAGATCGCGAAAAGTTAATTGGAAATAGGTAGCGCAATTAAAAACGCAAAAATGTAGTGAGTGCATGAAGATATCACGGAAATATTCAATCAAGTTAGAGGTGAAGAAAATTGAATTATTCTCTACGAATGTATTGCAATCACTGGCGAATTTCAAGACGGGAGGAAAGCCGAGAAACAGGGATGATGTATCCAAAATGGAAGACTTACAAGGACCACAAGCTAGTGGTTGCCAAAACAAAATTAAAATAATCACAGCCTAAGATGATATACGAGGAAATTGCTAGTATATATGAGAGATTCTAATTTGATTAAATTCTAGAACCTAGTGTGAGGTTGATTCAGGAACTAGAAAATGGACGGCAAAAATTACCCTTGGGATTATATAAACCGAGGCTATATTCCAATATCGATGTAATGTCACCCAAAATGATAGACAAAAATAAAAACAGAAGAAAGCGATGAAAAGTATATGGCAAGCAGAAAATAAATAAAACTCGGTATCAAGTGTAATTTCAGGAGGCAGATTAGAACAAAATAGCATCGGATGTGACCGAGAAATCAGAGGAAGAGAGTCAGAAGAACTTGAGCAGTGGGCTATTGGAAGCAGCTGAAGAAGTTCTTGGGAGAAGGAAAATCAACAGAATGGATTTCAAAAAAAAGTCTTGAACCTCACTGAAGTCACCGCTGAAGTAGAGAAATACTAAAGCTGCTAAATGAGAATACGGAACGATATTTTTCATAAATCCAGGGAGATAAACATGGTGTGCATGGAAAAGTAGAGGCTCGCTTGAGGAACCTCCTCTAATAATGAGCGTAAGATGAATACCGTAAGTGACAAAAACGGAGAACTTGTGACTGATGACGAATAAAAGTGAAGACATGGATTGAATATCTTAATGAGATGTGTATGGGAGGGCAACTAAGTACGATATCAATTTAAATCGATATCGATTATTAAATGTTCGAGTGTAGCAAAAAAATTGCATTTAACTAGGAAAACAAACATTAGAAGAGGTCGACCAGTTTATCACCGAATTACTTTAATCGTGTTCTTCCTTGAATTATTTGACGCTGCAGTATTGTGGATTGGAATTCCATGCTTAGAATTTTGAATGAAGTTAATTAACAATGACATGTGATTGATCCACAATTCGTTTAAAAAGACCAAGTAGGGGTAGGGCCAACATTATAGGGCCCAGCTATGAAGAATCAAGTATTGGGAACAAAGTCAAGTGATCTGAGGCTGTGTTATTTCTCCCGTAGTTTTCATTGTTTACAACTAAAAAGGCACCGATTACATCAAGGAAAAAATTGGGAGTTTACATGGATGAATATCCACGAGGAGAAATTAGCTCACGCTTAAAATATTTACAAAATTGAAAAAGAGTCTCATTAAATAGGGTAGAACAACGATCAATGCCATCTGAAAATCACCATCAATTACTAGAGTGTAGCAAACGACAGAAAGTCAAGAAAAGTATAGAACTAGGGAAACAAACATTGGAAGAGGTCGACCAGTTCAAATATTTCGGAGGGAAATAACCAGGTGTAGAAACAAGAGAGATACAATCAGTAGAACAGCCCAGGCGAAGCGAACTTTTCAGAAAAAATATTGCACCAATTTGCTAAAAGAAGCAGAAAATTTTATTATGAAGTTTGGAAACCTTCTATCTTACAATTCGAGTGTGCTTCTCTGTGGCAATGAATCAATGGCAATGACAGCAGTGGAGAAACTGATGGTTATTCGGCTGTATGAAAATGAAATGGATCGTTCGAGTGAGGACTGCGGGATTCCTCAGATGAGTGGTAGAGAATAGAAGCCTAGTCAATACTTAGAGTAGAATACACACCATTATAATCGAACATATTTTGAAAAACTGGTCTTGATGGCATGATGAAAGCAATCCTCGACGGGCAAGTGGATGTTAAGAGCGGAAAAGTAAGACCTCCGATTTAATATTTAAAGAACCAGAAATGAAGAAAATGAAAGTGCATTAGAGAGATTCCATCGCCCTCCACGAGACATGAATACAGTATAGTGAACCTCTTAAAATTTACGTGAACTATTAATTTATAACAGCTCTCATTCCTACTAGTTGCCTACATAGTCACGGAGATTGATACCAGTAAACAGCTGAGGATTCGTAGCATAAAATACAACTATAAAAGAGTACATGATGAAATATCGAAATAAAAGTAATCACAGAATAAGGTAATATTTGCGCACCGCACAGGATTTAGTTCTTATTTAGCCACCAATAGATACAAAGAGAAGCAGAAGATCTATGCATATTCAAAGGCCTATCAAATGAAGTGAATGATATTGACTCACCATATTCCTTTAGCCTTCGTCTTCCTTGAAACCTCATCGGAATGCCCCATTCAACCCCAAATGATTCACGGAAGTGATCCATCACACCAATATTAAACAAGGACCTGAAAAGAAAAATTTTGCATTAAAGGCTGGCAATATTCACGCACACTTTACGTGCAGCATAAATTAAAGATTATGTTGATGATAAAGGCTACAACAAATTATCATACTACCGACCACAAAGTTGAAATAAATGGAAAAAAGAAAGTGCCAAGTGGAGTGCTGTAAATCCAATTATTATCCCTAATATTCTATTACTTTTCCTCATTGTATAATTATACGACCAATTATTGCGGAGCGGCTTTGGAATGGGAGATGCATGTCTTAACGAAATAAGTAGATCGCAATCTCCTAGGCTTAAATATCAAGGACTTTTCCGAATGCCTCGTAGAAACCTATATTACGTGGAATAACTCGCCATTCAGATACCAATTAGAGAATTTTTTTAAAGGGTGAATAAGGGTTTCTGGCTAACAACTTAAGAAATCGCTTCATTTTGAAATCAAGTTCTATCACAATGAAAAACGAAGCACCGTGGCTGGCATGTAATACACTGTTCCACGTCCTCATTTAATACCTTATATTTATTGTCACAGCAATAAAATTCATCATTTTAACCTGAGTTAAAAAGTAACTAATCTGCTGAAGTACTAGAAGTAAGCTACCGGGTTGCCGTAAGGATCATAATTCCTACAATCAATCCGTTATCTTTGATGTCCTAAAAACCACGATAAATGTAAAGATAAAACCACCCACAGGTCCCTTACTCATTTCAAATGTCGACACTTCATGATGGAATGCAATTTTTACAATTTACGCTTAGCACACTCGGAAAAATTATTACGTACTTAGTCAAGGGTCCAACAAGAAGACTGATCGAGTATTTGCTCTGGGAACAAATTAAGTACGAGACATAGTCCATTGCCGATATACTTTTCACAAAATCTCGAAAAAATTTCAATCCTTGGGTCACAAGATAGAGACTAAAATCAGCACGCCAGTAACCGGCGAGGGTATTTCCTTATCACTAGCGTTCTCTAAACAAATATTGCCACTCAAAATATATGCCACTCTGATCACGATATCTGAATGGAATTAAACAAATTGTATTTGCGAAGTATCCTACACTTCAGAGAATAAATTGAAAGTGCATTGAAAATAATATGAAAATTATTCACCAAAGAAGTAATTATGGTACTCACCTCTTAACCCCAAGAAAGCTTGCCGCGAACTGAAGTCCAGAAACAGGGGGAGGGGATGTTCCGACACTTCGTCAGCCATGTCACGTGTGCCTGTGACGTCACGATAATTTCGAACCGATTTATTCTTTAAGGCAACGAAAACACGAAAAAACCGCTGAATATCGTAGATGTTAGCTGATTTAAAATTTTATACCATAAAATACTTCAATAAATACGGTTATGTTCTATATTATGATTGAAAAATGTATCGCGCGGAAAATCAATAATACGCTTAACCAATAAGATTTGTTCATTTTTCGTCTTCTGCTGTTATACAAAAATAGCGCGAATTTCTCAAGCGGCTAACGGTCGAAACTCACGTGATCAATGTTCCAGAATTTTCTAGTCATCTGCGAAGGTCATTAGTTACGTTTGCAAAACACGTCATCGCATCACGAAAAACAGTATAACAGGGCATCAACGGTCTTCATTCAACTGTCGTCCGCAAAGCAGCACCTCCCCTCGCCCCTACTTACGAAGAAAGCACAACCCATTCCATCACCAACCTTCATTTCGGTAAAGTCACACTTCTGAATATTTTAAAATTGTTAAATTTATTTCCTGGAATTTTCAACCGTTCCTTCGTTCTTTGAAGTCACCGTCTCATTATGCGGAAACGAGGATGGAGAGCGATTACTACAAGCTACATATCATCAGAATTACTGAGAAGAAATGCAGCGGTATTTACGGAGGTAAGTGAGCAAAAGCATTTTTATGAAATAGTGAAAAGAGAAAATAATTTTAATCACGACTATCCTCATGGATAAACATGTCTCAAATATAGCTCATCATGTAAAATGTTAGCAAGAGCCAGTGAATAGCGGACATATGTAGTGAGTTCACAAACAATAAGAGCGTTGATAATCCCATTGTGCGATAAGTACATACGGGATAAGATAATTTGTTTGCTCTTTAGTGCATAAAAACTCTCTACGATTCGCATTTTCATCGATGCAACAAATTTATCGAATATTTAAAAATGAAAACCACACTAAGCATTAGTATCTTCAATTCAGTCAAGGTTGTATGCATTGCGTAGCTGAATACTCCCTCGGATCTACGCATCATTTCGGTAGTAAAGATTCCATGACACAGAAATATTATAATGGTGTACGCCAGCTGCAAATGTGTTATTCGATAGTCTCATAATTGCTGCCCTAAGTTTCATCGTAGAAAAACTTTCGAGTGACTCCAAAAAATTATTTTTAATCTTGCTAATTAGTCGAGCGTAAACCATAAACCTATACAGAGTCAAATAAAAAGATTTCAATTGCTTCGAAGATCTTCAATCTTCGTTATGATCTATGATATTTTATTAAGTCCGCAATGTGACCATCTTCTTTCACTGCACCACAGATATCGATAAAGCAGGCTAAGTTGCATGTTCGTTTTTACATTTGTTCATTTATAATTGCGTTTGTTAGTAGCTATCACACATTTCTTGGCCTCAAAATAGTGCCTGAATAATCATATGCTAAATGGTTCATTTCTAGAAGTTCTGTGTTTAGAGTTTGTTTGTAACGACTCATATTATTTATATTTCATATGCCAAATTTTATTCTTGATCGAAGGTATAAATACTGGCAACTTGAGTAGCTTTAAACATATTTTAAATTGATAAAAGTCTTGGTTTAATTTTCCCATAAATGAAACCATTTTCAGTTAGAATTAATGGTGGATTTTAGGCGCCAATAAGAGTTAGCTTATTAGAGGTTCTGTTTTTAGAGAGGTTAAGTGAAGGTGATTTCGCAACAGATCGTCGAAGCAACAATGATCGGCACTAAAATGCTTGCAAATTAAAATAAAAGCTGTACGGAAATAATCAATGAATTTCAGCTTCAGCACAAGCCAAGTTCATTGGCATTTGCTTTTTCACCCTTACTAGAGGGAAATTTCAATTGATAAATTGAAACTAAATGAGTTTATGGATTGTAATCAACGCATATATGTTTCTGCATGGGAATATTTCTGAATGTGTAATTCAGACTTTGCCAGCGTGGTTTGCTTATCAGTATTGTGTTATTTAATGATAATGGTCGTAATCAACAAAAGCTGAAGAGATAAAATTCGTCCGCTTCGTAACTTTTATACATGAGATAAGCCGACAAAGTATTCGGTCAATATATAATAATATTCTTTCGCAACCCACGAGTTACGTCAGTACAAGGGGAAAGGTGTCGTGGTTTACTTCAGCTTTCAAACTGTTTCGATTTTTCTGTAAACTACACGACGAAGGAAAAAATTGGAGAGGGGTTTATCTTGGATAAAAAAGTGAACGAAGCAAATGTGGCAGAAATATTGAATTAGCACTTATGGATTGCGTTTTGTCTGAGATTTACACGGTCGGCACGCAAGGGATCAAATCAAAGTATATGCCATGAAACACGCAAAAGAATAGGTTTAAATTATAGCGAGTCATACGGTTACTGATCCACGTAGGTTTGCACATTCATGTTTTTAAAGCGCAGTGGGAAGTGGAGAAGAAGCTTATCTACTTCTACCAACCAAACACCTTTCTCACTTCAACTCTCTTTTCCAAAGAGGTGATTCAGCTGTACTTTTCTATCTAGCCCTGTTATCACTAAACAAAAACCTTTTTGAGAACTTAGTGTACACGACACTGATTGCATTTTCAGACACTTTACAGATTAAAAACTGTTAGAATTGGCGTATCAGTACACTATCATTATAGGGTGCAAAATGAAAGTATTGGAACATTACGAAGTTTTATACGAGCATTACGAATATTCATACCAAGGCATCCTAAATTAACTTAGTCGAGCCTGTGAAAATTGGTGGCCAGATCACGCGATAGCGAAAGAGCAGTGCTAGGAAATTTATACCTATTGAACTAATCTGAAAATCCTTTTTTCCTCAGCCCGCTATGCTACAAAAACCGATAGCTCCAACATTCAAAGAGTATTTTTAATTTTCATAGAGACTTCACCAATTGGGTCAAAGAATTTACCTCCTCCTCAGAAAAAAATGGTTCTATATCACTTCTGTTTTAAATTATTTTCTGCAAAAATTGTTTAACCTCCATGTTGAATAAAACTGCAAGAGGAGAAGACTCCCTACCTTTTACTTGCTTCCAGGTCCATCGACGACAGAGCTCAGCTTTAAAACAGCGACACTCCAAAATACTTATGTTCACAAGCACTTCACATTGAACACAACACTGACAATGAATTATTTGATGGAAACATGACAATTTCACTTCACTCTTTAGCCAATGAGTAACACATTCTGGTAGCTCACATAATTCCAAGAGAAATTCACACTGCTTCTATCGTGATTAAGAACCATTTATTATTATCCAAACGTTGAGGAAAAGGCTTGAAGAGATCGTTGGCAACTTGATTTTAGGATTGCACTGTCAATCACTGAATTAATTGAATTGTTCACTCCACCTTTCATAAACTGTAAAAAGAACAAGATGTAGCTTTAAGCTATAGCACTAAAAATTTGGTTCTGATTAAAGGAACAGTTCTTAATCATTGTACTCGGAATTAACATGAAGTCAAAACCAAGGATATGGGTACAAAAACTCCAATAATTGTGTCCAAATAATTTGCCAAAGAATGTTTCATTCTTTTAAAAAATTATGTACAATCATGATTAAATTTGTGGATTATCATGGATTAATAGATAATTTACGGGAATAGGACTCACCCGTACACTTCGGCGACGGAGGAATCACCTCCTTACCCTAACCGAACTGCTGTAGGACTCAAACTTAACTAGTTATGTTAGAATGAGGAAATGGGGGGGTGAAACCCAAAGTGAAGCACGGCTTCTTACTGACAGTCCTGAGAGGTAATGTAGGGCGGGGAATCACTAAGGATATAAGGGGAGGTTGCCGTGAACAAATAGCTCAAGTCAGAGTCAAAATTGTCGGCCTGATTTCGAGTCCAAGTGCATCGCGAAGGCGCTCGGTTTGCGCGTCGTAGGGTGGAGAGCTGGTTGTTAAGGGGAGGCATTGAAGGAGAAGAAGAGGGGATGGGGGAAACGGAGTGAGGGCGCCACAAAAGAGACCCTATACATTCCTCTCGTTACGTCACATGCATTGTTCACAAGGTTCGTTTTCCTGCGAATAGTCGCAGAGTGAGCTCTTATGTTAACTTAACTGTGTTAAAGCAAATGAAATTACAAGTACGAGTGAACACGTGAATTTATGAACCAAATCCCCTGATATGGATGTATATTATGCGTATATATGGACGGACCATTTATGCGTAATATTACAATGACCGTGCGGTGTGGAAGGGGTGGTCCTCTTGCATGCTGCAAGTTTGTGATTAGTCACCCCCTGCCAAACATCCGAAAAGTGGCACGCAGAGAATTATGTTGACGTAGAAGATTTAGAACATGCAGTAATTTCTGTTCAATCACCTGCACAATTGCATTGGTTACACGGTGAATTCTTAAGTTAATACATTTAAGTTTACACATTTTATTTCATGTTTTTATGTATCTTATTACCAAACATATACACCAAGGAGAACTTCTTAATCATTATCCACGCAAGAAACATGTGATAGATGTTTTTCATGATAATTCCTAATTCAATTATTATAGTGAGCTTCAAAGGTTCAACTCAACTATAAAGTATCACCGGATTAACTTCCATCCGAATGTCACTTCATTTTCATAGCATGAACTGTTTTCTGAACCCCGACCAACCAGCCACCTCAAGTATAGATAGTTTAGATGTAATGGCCAATGTTATATACCTGATTATTTTCATTCGTGTACAGTATTTTCTGTCTTCTTTTTGGTCTTCCTGATTTAATATGCTGTACCTGAGTATTGCTTATTTTTTTATTTTTTATTTGTATGTTCTTTTTCATTACCGAAGGCTGTTTTTTTTAATCTCCAATGGGTCATGAGTAAAAGAAAAAGTGATCGAACAAAAATCATTTCATTGCTAAATAATAAGTACACATTTGTTTCATTTTCGATGCAATGGCCTCGGCGAAGGTTGTTCTCCATAGGACGTTGCTGCGAATGCCTTTCAATGATTTTACCGCTTTCCTGAATCTATTCGTCCGCTTAAAAGCGCTTTTTCCTAGCCAAATTGTCACTCCGCGGAATATGCAAGTCAAAAATCGCAAGTTCATTATTGGACGGAGGGTTATCGTAAACGCCCCATTGAAATTGCTCAAAGAACAGTTGGGTAGCACAAGCGCTTAGGAGACGGGCGGTGTCATGCATCAGAACACTTACAGAATTCAGCACGCCTCTTATTTTATTTTGAATGGCTCCGCGCAATCGACCAAGTATTTGCATTTATCGTGAAACCCGGCAGAATGAAATCGAAAAGTAACACGCCTCATTAGTCCCAAAACAAAGAAGCATAATAATTCGATTGTTTGAAGATCGCCTGAATTTCATTTGTTTGCTTGGTGATTTTTAATGCCTCCATTGCTTATGTTGTATCTTTCTTTCAGGTGTCATTTCATATGTCATAAGTATGTTATACGTCTAAACCTTGATTGACCACAGTTGATTTTTTTATACAACTCTTTTAAAAGCATAAAGGACAAGAAATTTCAATTCCCATTCATCAAATTTCGTTCTTGTTGCTCCATGGTTCTCACTACGCGAGAGAATCAATGGCTGTGATATTGTTAATGAGGCTTGCTACGAGCCTTAAACGGACAACTTATGTTCTCAGATGACTGAGCTTGTGGTAAGGAGGGTGTGGAGTTGCCCGCTACCTGCAGTACCCTTCCTCGATCCATGCAATAGATTGAAATTGAACTCAGCGTCCAAAAGAACCGAAGGGCTGGCGGGCGCTGAGTCACCGATCGCTTTCTACCTTCTCCCTTCCTCAGATCCTGCATCCGAGCCAGTGGTCGCCAAAGTGGACCTGCTATCTCCCCATGTCCAACTGAGAGAACATCTGTGGCCCAAGTCCAGGACAGCGCGGCTTGCGATGGTGTTGGGGAACAGATGGTGTTTCTGGAATGAGCGGGTGATGGCCATTGGGAAGGGGGACGGATGAGGGAAAAATCGTTCTTTTCATCAAATTCTAATCTCAGGTAGTCTACCATGATACTCATACTCTCTGAGCGCTACTTAATCTTAAAATTTAGAGTAACTTCTTTTCACACGATTGAATATATTTTTCATTGGTCATCATGTGATTCTAATATGACTTGATGTCCATTGGTCTTCTTCTTTATAAAGTTATTTTAGAGTCACATGTGAGGTAGGTGCTCGAGACAAAATTAATCCAAAATTCACAATATCGTCGAAGTTAATATCTGCCACATGTTTCTGAAAGAAAATTTCTACGCGACCTAGCCAATATAAGATAACATGAAATACTTAAAATTCCAATTTGATATAGCATAAAACCTACTTTATTAAATCATTCTAAATTTCATCTTACGCCCATTACGTACCATGTATTTCTCTCCTATCTACCTTCCTTCAGCGGCATCTTGTCTCTCTTTTATTCTCTAATTACTAAGTCTATTGGTTGAGAAAATAAATGATTCAATCAATAATATAAATAATAAATGTTCAATTACTTCCTGAAAAATGCGCATGTGGCCATAAAACAATTGGTTTGGCAATGGGAACTTGTGGGAACTGTTCTCCACGATTGAATTTAAACATATATTGTAAATTATATCAATGACCTGAGCCTTATTGTCTAGGCTATAACAAAAAGGACGAGTTTTTTCGAAAATAAAAGATTGTTATAATGTAATGGACTAATTCCGATTTATTTAAAACACAGCTCCTCACAAAAAGCATCACCATGAAATCCGCTGTACGAATAATGCAAAGGACAACGAGAGCGCGACGCAAGACAACACAGCGGACACTCTACGCCATCTATTCACCAGCCCTGATGAGGACACGGTGGTCTATTTGGGGGTTTTATCGGCTTCCCTTAAGTTTCGGACGAATACCATATCACAAGGCATCACGGAAGAAGAGAGTTCCAGATGATTTTGAATTAACCATGTTTGCCACATGGTCACTAATAAATGTATTAAATAATAATAACTTATTGACTAGGCTTGACGACGAATAGATACTGTAGCGAGATATTTATGTATTTATCTATTGTAGCTTAATTAATGAGGTTCATGGATCAATTTTTTGGCAATGCCCAAGTTTGCTGTAAAATATTCTAACGATAATTTTTGTCGATGCCATAATTTGAGCCATTAGCATTTGTAACAACCCATCAGAATCACTTACTTGATTTTAGAAAATTAAATGTATAACAATATTTTAATAATAAATAAAGTGAAAACATCAGCCACTATGGAGGAGCAGCAGAAAGAGTGAAGAGGTAAAGAAAAAGCAGTTCCATGGTAGTTCTATCAAGTCAGTATTTGTGGTAAGTATTCATTGTTATGGCGGCTTGTCATACCCTCCGAAGAACAGAGGGATGTGTTCCAAACGCCGTCCTCAAAGTGCTACGGCAAGCAAGGTGCAATATTTGAAAAATCTCCGCCTCCACTAGCATTTGTACCCGGTTACACAGGGAGCAATTAGTTATGACTGATATGAATATATAACTCTAGTTATCACAGCAACTAGACCCCAGAGTGTTACCTTAAGAAACAATTACATACATTCTCTTTTTCCTATTTTAAAATTCATTAAATGAATGCATGTCAAATAGCTCTTAAAGAAATTCGCCGTTAGTGCAGGTTTCTAATTGTGAAATTTGTTTAAACACGTAGCTCACGAAAAGAAGGGTTCGTGTCTAATTATAGATTTTATTTCAAATGCTTGGTTTAATAGATTCACTTTCCAACATCCGTTGAGTACGGTGATCCCCGCAGCCAGCAGCCGTCTCCGGACTGCTGGACTGGCGGATGCAATTTTATCTCCCTTTTTTATTTTATCACAGGCGGTCGCTATTTATCTCTAGGCATCACGCCCGACAGAATTCCATATATATCTGGGTAAATATTTCGGGGCAAGTCGATGATCATTTTGTATAATTGGGTAGTTTCCTTCATCAAAGAAAACGAAAGGCGTCGATTGCGATGCCTTACCCACCATTACTGTATTCATAATATACAAATTATTTGGTTTTAGAAATACCGGTTTAGACGAATGGCAAGGGTCAATTTTATCCTCATTTGAAAGAGGCCAGATTGGCGCCCATACGATGCCACTCCACGTAACGTCACAGTTTCTATACGAGTAGATAGGAGTTTTACAGCGTCTGAGGTTACAAATGCATGCATGAGGCACAGAGATCAGGGAAACATGTCTTAATAATCACCTTTTAAAACTGGCTAAGGTAGGACAGTTTTCCCCGTTTGATTAAGTATTAATAATCCTTATTTAAGCCAAGCGCCATCAGCTATCATGGTACTCTGCTACATGCTAGCATCCTGCGTCGTATCAGCGCTCAGAGCCTCGCCCCAAGGTCACCTCACTTGCGGCAGCGGGAACCAGAACGACGTCACACGGGAGTTTTCCCGGCATTCATGCTTACCCGTCGCGTTTTCGCGCGCTTGAAATTTTTCCATTTTCATTTAATCGCGAAAAATAGGTATCGTAATTTAAAAATCTAAAAGCGTGAAATACGTACTCCAGGAGTAATAATCTGAATAAAAAACAATAGCAAACCACCCTATTTCTCATGGGAAGGACGTCGAAACTTGTGGAGTATATATGACAAGATTGTGTGAGGGTGCTTCCGTATAGTTGTTACCGTGGCTGTTCCCGTTATGCTTGAACTAACATCTCATATTAAAACGAATATTTAGGATGTGCTCTATAGAATCAACTGTATTACGCACGTTACCACGCCTAATTCCGATGTAATTGCGATGCCAATGGTCATGCACACAATCATATCAAACTAGACAAATTGTTATACTTTCAAACCCACGGACACATTTCCAATGCATAATGCTACCTACATATTTGTAAGTCATTACGCCATGCATTCCAACTTGTTTAACGTTCTTTTTGCCAAATTACTCGTCCAAATAACAACGCAAATGAACTTGCACCGACAGTGATACAGTCTGCGCATTTATTGTCTAATTTACACGAGAATTAAAGTCACTTACACCAATATTACTCTATCAGAATATCCACATGCATCAGCACTCATGAAATAAAGTGGTATTATTTTATTAGAACCAAATACTTAATAAAAACCAACAGTATAACATATCACCATTCCCAACCGGAATGAGCTTCCTTCACCTATAGCCCACTCGACTTCTATCCTATCGGAAAGCCGTCCTTCAGTCGATAGGAAGCCAGTCTGAAACGCACGGATTGCCTGGCTGCTAGCAAGTGACGTAGAATCCGCGTCAGGTCTCCCGATTCGCTCGGAAGGGGAGACTCTGAAACACCCCCAGCAGTTTTTTTCTATCATCCGAAGCCCAGTGTTGAGTTGCGAGGGTGTGCTTGGAACGGGGCGAGCGCGAGTTTTCAAGTTTTCTGTTCTCCTGCATGGAAAGTGAAAGGAAATCAAAGAGGAAAAAGAGTATGAAGACCAATTTCTGAGAAAAGAGGAAGCATATCTTTTGAGGGATGGTGGAAATGAAGTACTAGGAATAATGGTGAGTATATAAATCCGTTTTAAATGTGCTACATTATTAACAGTTTAAATATCTTTCGACACGTATTTTCATCCATGTAAAACCTTTAAAAATGTAATGAAGCTAATAAATAGACTATCAAATTATTTTAACCATTTTGGTCATTCCAAACCTGCTACAAAAGATGTAATTTACACGGTAGAAGGAGAAACTGCTTTAAAGTAAGTACCTCTCGATAATGTGTCGGCTATGACTATAATATATTAATTTTTTGGAACCAAGCATTGAAAATAAGATGAGTATAGAGAATATACTGCACATTATCAGTTGGGTTCTAGGTTACACCATTCCCTTTTAAATTCTTGCTGACGCTAACCAAGAATAAATATTTCACCGAGTAGGTAATATAACGTGCATATCTTCATTTCGTGTCTAAATATTTTCAAAAGTATCCGCTGTGTCATCAAAACACGATACGAAAAGTATCACGTTGGTTAATTTTTCTCGCATTTCCGGAAAATGTGTTTCTCGATAAATTACAACCGAAGGAAAAACTACGGGAAGTTATTTTCTTATAAAAGATATTCTAACTATTGAAATTACTATTACTAATTATTGCGTGAGTCACCGAAAATAAAGAATTTTGACTTGAAATTATATCACTGCAATATCATTAAGCAGGGGAAGATTTTTGGTCGCTGTAATACAGCGATGACGTCTAGATTACCAAATTTAATCGTTACATATCTCCTATTTGCGTAAATATGCTTGTTTTGTGCAAAATATATATATATGAAATACATTAAACCTGCGAATCATTTTTACAAGTATAAGACAAGAAGACTTTAAGAAGTATAAGACAATTTCATTTACATTTAATCTGGTATACTCCTCCACAGATGTCTTTAGGGTGTGTTCTTTCATTTTGACGAGGATATTCGAATCTGGTCATGATGCTGTGTTTTTGGAGGGCTGCCACTCCTCCACAATGCAGCGGCGGTGATTCCTACATCGACCAAACATCACGAGCACTGAAATGCCGAGTCCAACCCTGTACAAAATAAACTCCTCCATTGTGGGGATGTCTACCCTCCAATGAGGGTAAGGGAAGGATAGGTGTACCCTTCCTATAACTTTCAGCAACGGTACACGAAGGGTATTTTAGAACATTGGCGGGTAGGCCCTCTCCTTCCTGGATTGTAAGGGAAGGGTTCTGCCAGCCTCAACGAAGGGTACAGGAAGGGTAGGACTAATATAAAAACTAAAAATCCATAAATTAACATGAAAATTTTAAAAAAATCGCTAAGCAACTAAATTAAACTAATGGGGATGAATTATAACAGTGATTTCTAAAATTATAAGACAGAAAAAATTGACCGAACATGGTCTTGAACCCAGAACCTACATATAGGAGGATGAAAAACTAGTACCTTAACAACCTTGGCTATCGAAGTAGTACTTAGGAAAGGCTTCTCAACGGATCATATACTACAAAATCTTAAGATGAGATTCGCACCTGAGTCTATGTGGAAGAAAGCTGTGACATTTATCAACCACACTCATTTCGTTTCAGAAAATAAGATCGGCATACAAATACCGAACATCCCAGGCGAAACGGAAGCGTTGGGGAAGTGTTGGGGAAGCGTCGGACGGAGTGTTCGGGAAGTGGCGGGCGAGTGTTGAGGTAGCGTTGAGGAAGTGTCGCGGAAGTGTCCGGGAAGCAGATTATGGCCCACTTGGAACGCTTCCGGAAGCGTTTCGGTAGTGTTCGGGAAGTGTTCAGGAAGTGTCCATCCGACACCTGACGCTGCCACATTGCAAAAAAAGATTTCCATATGGAAAAATAAAATTTTAATTGTAAATCATGGTAATAATAATGAACAGCAGGTTTTTTTTAATGAAAGGTAAAAATTTATGAAAAAAAATGCCGCGCTCAAGGATCGAACCTTAGACCTACGGGTACGAGTCGGGCTCGGTAACCACCTGTCTACCGCTCTCGGATACTGACATGGTAATTCTAAGGCATTATAGAAACTGCGTCCCTCGCTGGCGGCGGTGGGACTTAGGAAATCTACGGCGGTACGACCATCCTCTTCTCTACCATGGATTGCACTCTGTATAGCCGTAGCTGTTTTTAGTGTACTACCGAGATAACATTTAAAATGCTCCTTAATATCCCACACAGCACTCAACCGCTACTTCCACTCCCGCAATACTTCATCGATGCTCCCGTTTCACGTGGGTTGTTTGCGAATTCTCTCAAATGCAACTTCAACTGTTATTTACCCTTTCAATCATACTTTATTGATTACAAATTAGCAATCCTTTGAGGAAGTCCGTTTCAACCCGAGAGAGGCGAGGAAGCGTCCGCGAAACCGAAGTGTCGAGAGCCGGGAAGTGTTGAGGAAGTGTTCGGGAAGCGTTTCATCCCGGTAGTTGCGAGGAAGCGTCCACGAAGCCGAAGTTTCGGGAGACGGGAAGTGTTCAGAAAGCGTCCGGGAAGTGTTTCAACCACGAAGTGGCAAGGAAGCATTCGGCAAGCGAAGGGCCGACAGTCAGGTAGTGTTGAGGAAGTGTTCGGGAAGCTGCCGGGAAGCGTCCACATACCGTTAAACGCTTCCTGAACACTCCCGCAACACTTCCCGGACACTTCCGCGAACGCTTCCGTTTCGACTGGGATCACTCCCCCCATGATTTCGTTCGGGGGGGGGGGGTGTCCAAAACCGGGTGGGGAAATTTTTGAAAAACAGGACACTAAGTATTGGGTTTTCAACTAATTCCAACACTTTTCATGATCGAAAAAACTTCAATAGTTAAAGAAATATTTTTAAATTCATTATTTTTCAATATTTTGTTTTCTTTTATGAAGGAAAATGATTGTGTTTTTATATTTCGGGGGGCGGAGGGTACGATTCAAAGACTGCTTACGTTCTTGTACAGAACTCAATGCTCTTTAGCAGGTGAAAGTAGCTGAGGAGGCAATGTCGATATGTTTTCCTCAGTTATAAATGCTAAGTCCCAAGGAAGGGTAGACGAAGGATTTTTCTATCCTTCCCTCCCCCTTAATAGTGGGTAGGGCGTGGGTTGTGCAAGGGTAATTACCCACCATGAAGGCTACTACCCTTCCTTTACCCTTCCTTAACCCACCATGGTGGAGTTTATTTTTATCAGGGAAGAGCACAGAAGGCACGTAAAAAATAGACATTTCACCCAGTCAGCGGCGGCGGAACACCAATGGAGTGGACCGACGCACAATATTGGCTTTGACGACGCCTCTCTTTTGTACAAAGAAGGCCGCTACTACCCGAGAATAATCAGGGAGGCAATTGAGATCGCCAAAACAACGAAGAACTTCAACCGTGAAGACGGCTACAATCTCGCCAGCGCGTGGAAAAGGGTCTTCAAAGATCCTGACCAATCAGGGCACACCTCCACAAAAAAGGCAGCAAACGGGGTGTTTATAAGATGAACAACTTTCTGCATCGACAGTTCAGTGGA
Organism: Ischnura elegans; assembly: GCF_921293095.1. NCBI lineage: Eukaryota > Metazoa > Arthropoda > Insecta > Odonata > Coenagrionidae > Ischnura > Ischnura elegans. The sequence continues at coordinate 105,798,158 of NC_060254.1, read as the reverse complement.
CCTGAGGAAGCCAACTGGAACGTTGGCCAAATATTGTCCTACAAAATGGATAAACGCGGAAGAATACCCGAAAAAATCACTAAATATCATCACAATCTCCACGGAAGCCTACTTGAAAACATCAGGTAGACTCATTAAGTGTAACTGTAGAAAGTTTTCTGCATAATGGTGCTTCTAGAAGTTTATGACAACAAAATGTAATTTCATTAAAAATTCTTCAATACTAACATCTCCGCCTTGGGAAGAAGTTAAAATTTCTGAGGAGCATTACAAGATCAATTTTTCTCTACCCCTCAGGCCACCGTATGACCCTTCCGGGAATGTACCCTGCACTGAAGTCAGGTCTCGTACTTGACATATGTTACCCATTTCTTTTTAATTTCGAAGGGAATTTTAGTTCTTATACACCACTATTATTTAACATGAATGAGGACACATATATACCAAGACTGTTAATTGCCATGAAAAAAACATTTCGCTTAACCGGGATTCGAACCCAGATCCTCTCGTTTGCCGGTCAGTTATGCTACACAAGCTACATTACCAAGTAATTTTTTTCTAGGCGAATCTTAGTCACAAGGAAAAAGAGATTCTCATATTCAAGTAAAAAGGTGGCTTTGTGGTATAATTAGTAGCATATTTGACCGGTCATCGGGGATATCCGGGTTCGAATCCCAGGTTAACCAAATGATTTTTTCATGCCGAATATCATACTTGGTGTATTTAACTATGCACTCGCGCGCGTGACTGCATACAAAGTTACTTGTTGGATGCAGTACTTTGTATGAGTAAGAGCACAAAACCTTTTGAATGTGACGCTGGAATATACTCTTTCACAAATTACTCTAACCACTGTACGGTAGATGATAATATTTAGTTTCCGTTCCATGCTTAACAACTTAATTTGATAGAATGATTAATGATTTTCAAACGCTCTACATAAAAGCATATACTTAATTCAACTTACAAATAAAATCCGAAGATTCAAACGCGATTGAGCGGAATTTTTCCATATTGAATGAAACACTTGCAATACGATTGTAAGAAAAGTTATTGTGACCTAGATTTCAATGTTATAACAACATCTTCAACGTACAAATGGTGTGTGATTCATCCAATGTATCTTCTTGGGACTAAGCTATGTTTGATTACGAACTAATGAATTCGACTTTGCCAACATTTGGCCCGCTTTAATTTCGTAGGGGATAATTTATTTATAAGGCCTTTACTAATTTCTTTGAAAAACTACGAGAAATATTCCTCCTTCCATTAATTATGTAAGAGATAAGGGGCATACGATCGAAATTTAGGGAAAAAGGTCCCGTCCTAAATAAAAGGAAAATTATGGTAAAGCTAGAGACTAAGCCGGTAGATTCCGTAGTGGTACACGTTAACGCATACCTACGACGGACTACTATAGGATGAAGAAGTTTAAGGCGTCTATGAAGATAGCAGTAATCAAACAGGTAAGGGGTGAAGAAAACCTTATAATTTTAGGTGATTAGAAGGAGAAGGCTTTGAGTGTCAATATTAACGGAGAAAAAAAACTATGCTATGATTCGCTGACGGCATAGCAGTCATAGCCGGAGACAGAGAAGAATATTAGTATGCAGAAAAAGAGAGGAGGCTAGGACAAACATTAAGCTAAGAAATAAAAAACTATAAGTTGTGAAAGCGTATTCTTACCTGGGAAGCCGAACTACGAACGATGGACGAAGCAAGACAGATATGATCAGTAGATTAACGCTGCCGAAGATGGCTTACTACAAAAAGGTGGATCTTATTACATCTGATAATGCAAGCATAGATGTAAGGAAACAATACATCATATGCTACATAGGGAGTATGATTATCTAAGGAAGTGAGGCTTGGACGTTGATAGCAGCAGAGAAGTCAAAGAGTGGAAGCATTCGAAATGCGTTGCTACCGAAGAATGATGAAAATAAAATTGATCGAACGTGTAAGTAATGAAGGAGTGCTAAGAAAGTGGGAATGAAAATAAGTCTTCTAAAAGCCTTAAAAAGAAGACTGGAATAGTTCCTTGTCCACATTATGAGACATGATGGCCTGATGAACACGATCATAGAAGGACAGGTGGGAGGGAAGAATGGCAAGGGACGGTCCCGAATGAGTTACATTGGACAGGTTATAAAGGATGCAAAAGGGTAGAAATATGTATGGCGCTATGAAGAGGCTAGCGGATAGGAGAGAGGAATTGAGAGCTGCGTCAAATCAATCTTAGGATTGTTGACTAATAGTTATGATTTCATACCTATAATCCCTTGGTACCTAGAAGAGCAGAAATATTCAGAAGCTCCAACAACGTTTTCTATTGCCCAAACGTAGCAGGATGGATTTTGTCAACACATTGGCATTAATATCTACAATTGGAATAAGAGAGAGATTCTTCTGTGGGACAATATTGGATGTAATTTTTTATTCAACGTCCAAGAGACAGCGGAAGAAATTTATTCGAAGGTCACAATTGCTCATATCAATGACGAAACGGCGACACTGATTGAAAGATTGAACACTAATCCGACGTAAATATATCCGTGTGAAAAGGGTAGATATTATTGGACACTTAAATACGCCGATGTAATCTGCAATTAAGATTTTATTCGGTTATAAACAGTTTGATATTTAATCAGAATAAATAGCTTATATTCATATTTATCTAGAGGAATTTACATGATTTCTATGCTCAGATTTAATTTTTTTAAATAACACGCGTAAATTTTCCATGTTTTTTTTCTGCCGCGTAAAATATCCTCCTTGAACTATAGAAGGGGTGAAGTAAATAGAGGGCGTGAACAAACAAATTGGAAATCCGAAAATTATTACAGCCAAAACTGGCAGCGCACTAATATTTAGACGACGGATATTTATATGTATATAAATTAACCCCGCTAAATCAACAAGGATCGAAACAATCAATTCTAATCCGTGGCAATAAAAATTCACGCAGAAAAAAAAATACCCGCATGAAACTTACCGGCCACCGCCACTCCATGTAGACAATTTCAGCGAAAATACTTTTACTAATTTGAAAATACGGCACTTTATTGATTCTTAGAACAGTATACATATTTGCAATGAAATGAATTCTAATATATATATGCACAGCCGCATGCTTTTCCTCACAACAATGCCCTCAGAAGTCGATAGCCGTACGTTGCTAGGAGTGCGTTAATATGCCTTTAATCCTAGTAAAAGGTACTCGTAGCAACAGTGCATACGCATAAAAACGCCAGTTTTTTGAGGAAACAGTTTTCAATATGGGTAATACCATACGTAAGTAACAAAACAACTTCTAAACTTTATTATATCGTGTAATACGCCCTTAAGAATATATATTTTTCCCATATTTTGTTCAAATACATCCCACAGAGATAGCTGCTTAGCAACCAGGATCTGGTTCTCTCAAAAATAATTTTATGTCCAGGAAACTCGCATTTTCCTTGGTTTTCGGGTAAATTTACTCAAGGAAGAGATTGCTAGAGCCCCGTATGAAGGTGTTATTTCCCAGCCTCAATTTTCCTGGCGGAAATTTATCGTAGTCATGAATTATTTAATCGATTTCCTTTCCGGTAAGTCTCCAGCAATTCCGTTGCATTGTATTACTCCTTCAAAGTCAAAAACCGGACATGAAGATCATATTTATCATGAATCGAACATGTAATCGATGCATATAATGATTTTTTGTGGCGTTTGCTGGGAATTTTTTCTCCGGTCGATGAGATATCTAGATAAACACATTCATTTGCAAACATCTTCCCAATAATTTCTATGTGAAGGCATATTAATGAACGACTTGCTAGAATAACGGATACAAATAGTTTTTAAAACTCACACTGACAATAAGCCATATTAGCCCCTCTTTAGGAAAACACTGAAGTAGTACTCTAGTAGTAGTATTTTAGAGCTATGGAATTTTTGTAAGTTAGTACGGAGTCGTAACTGGATTGATTCCCAAGTGAAGTAGATGGGTCCTTGGCATTGCAAGGGTGCAATAGAGCCTTGATAACCTCACTAGGTGTTACACATATAAGACACTTAGGGTCCCTAATGCCCAACTGTTCACTTAGATTCCCCATGAGGAACCCAGGTGAATGCTTCTTCTCCAATTCTTCTAATTATACAATCAAATTAAACGATCTTTCTCTATCCTGCATAGTCTACAAGTGTCATTAACTAATCCATTTCGATAGCAAAATCTATGGGGTGGGAATGAAATGGGCCCAAATTTATTTGTGATCAAGAAGGATTCCTCTCTATAATAGGCAGATGCCTAGGACGCAAAGACGTGGAGGAATTGGCCGCCGAGGGCCCTATCCCGGAGGAGTTGGAGACTCTGGGGGCTGACGTGGAATTACAGCCAACAGCAGAGATGCCGATAGACACAGCTCCATCACCCCCGGAGGCGGGCCGACCATCAACGCCCGCCTCTCCTCCTCCGGGAGAAGAAGGCCTAGTAGAAGAGCTCGACGTTGAACGACAGGGCCCTGCCAGGGAGCTGGCAGAGGTGGAAGAGTTTCCAGGGCCCGACCTCCACCGTCCGTCAGTAGAAGAATTTATGCAACAGTATAACAACATAATTCTGGATATAGCGTCTCTTACAAACGAAATTGACTGGATGGTGGGGGTCATAGAGAGACGGATTGAAGATCTTGTCCGCCAGGCCCTGGGACAGAGAGCGTCGCGGAACCATCCCGATGGGGACGGGAGGTTTTACCGCCATCAAGACCACCTGTGACCCGCGGCGAGGCCCAAAGTCCCACCTCAAGAGGTAAGTGAATGTATCATATGTTTGTATGCCTAGAAGTATTGGTGTGGACGTAAGCTAGAGAGATTTCCACCTCATGCAAATGCCAAAAGGATTGAAATGGTAGACTCCCAGATGTTTTGATTCCTCTCAATGTAAAGGAGTGCCTCCCCCTGCAATCTGGATCCATTCCTGCCACCATTCAAACATGAGTGATATTCTGCCTCTGAACTTGCCTAATAGGATGTGAGAATCACGGATCATTGGACTGCTTTCCTTTTTCTATAGCTGGGAAGATTGCTCATTAACTGATTCTGGAAGTAACATTCATTTGGATGCACTTTATTTCCATTGAAAATTCAATTTCCAAGGCACTTATCACTTTTAAACAAGGAGAAGTAACAGGATTTTAATCAAATTAATTCATAATTAATTAAATTACATTTCTATTGCCACACTGATATTGAAGCTGAGGTTAACGACACTGTACATAGTTTCAGGCTGCTGCAAAGCTCCTTCAAGCACTCAGAGTAGTCTGTGCAAACTCACATTTGAATATAATTAGTTATGAATCAATGATGATAGCAATAGTATCAGCTACGAGACTACGTGCTCGTTTCCAGACTTTGCTCACATCCCATATACTTTGACTCCAATTTTGCTAGTTCCGTCACATCCTTGACCTTGGGTGCAATTAGCCTTGTATGCCAGCTATCCAAGTTTTACTGGTCTGGCCCTGATAGGAAAATTGGATGTGTGGTTTTCAACAAATTATTGAAAACAATAGTACCTTGCTGTGGGATAATCTATTCCCATGGTGGTATTGATATTGGCAAACACTGACCCCTATGTAATTATCACTTATGTCTCCCATAGTACATTTCTGAATACTAGAATTCTCCCCTATGAACACCATTATTCTAAAAAATGTAAAGTTCTCTTGGAAAAACTTGTAATAATCTTGGATAATAGTGGTTATTACATTAAAAACACACAACGTTAGGTCTAGAATAACATTTTTTCTGTTATCTTAAGATGTCACACAGTTCTAATTTCCATCAATAAATGAGGTTTATCTACAATTATATGCCTTCACAATTTCAGGGCCATAACATCAAGGACAACTCCCTGGCATGTCGGCGGCCAACCACCCAGAGGTATATGACATTTTCAAGGTTTTCCATTGGAATTGCTGTACCTTAATTCCTAGAATAAGTATTGATCCCTCACTCTTAGATCGTAACAAGATTGAAATACTTTCTACCATTCTAATCATTCCACCGCAATTCAATTGAGAATTAAACTCAATACTCAATTGAGCATCCCCTATTCCAGTGGCGCAGCGTGGGGGATAAAACCCCTCCAGAGCTCAGAGAAATTTTTAAGTTTAATCCATTTTACTTAATGGATTTGTATTACTTATAGAATAGTATTAGGATTAATCACATATCCCTCAGAAAACCGTAATGGTCGCCATTTTACACCATTAATCTTAAGGCGGTTATGCAATACCCCCACACCCCAAAGTATTATAGTTGCGCCTAAACCCACCCCCCAGCCTTTGTCCTTAGCTGCGCCCCTGCCCTATTCCTCCTATAAAAGGTAAGAAGGGATTTTATAAATCTAGCTAACCATCTTCTACATATATTTAGAAGTGGATGTCTATTTGTCTGTCTACTATGCGCATTACCATGGCTGCACAGATTGCTACCCAAGTTAGTACACAAGTACTTCTCATCCTACCAAAACGCCTTAGTTCCTCTTCTTGTTGTATCCCACCTGTCCTTTTTCTTGTTGTTTTTGCATTAGCTTGTTTTATGTCACATGTACGACATCATGCAATTTCTGTGGCTGGACATCCTGCCGCGTAGGCACACCTCTTGACACGCCCTAAGTGAAAACATGACAAAAAGGATACTATAATAAACCCATTTAAATGCACTCGGCGCAAACCTTTTAGCTGAGTTATGCGTTCACAAGACATTTTTTGCCTACTCATGTACGTAAATGCATTACAATCAACATTGTGGAGTGGGATAAAAGCAGATCCCATAAGGGGAGGGTCGGGCTTAATTACGGTGCAGTGGCCCTAAGGTCTCCCTAAGTTGGGTCTCTGGCAGGGCCAGAATGCATACGACCACAGCTATCTCACCAGTCACCTTCCTTCCCCCATGTCAGCTATAGCCAGCATCAGGTCGTTTGCGTATGAAAATGCTCGTCGATTCAACCCGACGTTTGGCATCAAAAGAAATAGGGATGGGTGAACACAAGGAAACTAGCGAACACAACTATAAAGCCTGTAGATCCAGACTTTGAGACTTTGAGGCTTGTATGCTTTATAATCTGCAAACACCCTAAAATCCATCAAATCCCCAAAATTGGAGCACTCAAATATTGTAATGCGGAATTGATTGGATTCGGAAAAGAACAAGAATGCTTGTGGATAGCACTCTTATCTTTGTTACGGTCAAAATATAAATGACTTGTACATCAATACCAGGGCCCGCTCAAGGGAAAACGCAGAGCAAACTGCTGTTGTGTTGCCCTACTAAGGGGGGTTTGGTATGGAATACCACTCAATTATGTATACCAATTAAGTGGTCCAGGGAAAGGGGTACAGCTAGGAATTAAGGACAGGGGAATTTTACAGGGGACAATCAATGCTGTGGGATCTGGATGGTATGGAATGCCTGCCATTGTAAGCCGGTGGTGCTGGGACCTCCCCCAGAAAATTTTAAGATATGTAAATGGTTCAAAATGGTGAGGTTTACAGCTTTCTCAGGGATATTCTATCGATCCTTACACTTTTCCATAATTAATATCAATGCAATTAAGTAAGTAAAATGAAATGAATTAAAAAATTTCTCTGTATTCGGGGCGGAAGGGGTCTATCCTCCAAAGCCTGACCCCTCCCTGAGCCACTGTGTAGCATCACCTCTTTTGTGTATAATGCAGTGTACATTTTTTGTTAAAAAGAATACCAGAGAGCATTTTCGGAGGTAATAAGAACATTTTAATCCAAATAGTTTAATAGACTTATATTTTTCAAGAACCAACATAATATGAGTGACAGTGATATATTTTTATTATATACATGGATAATAGCCATGAAACTTTATGAGTTTTTTTTCACAAAGTCTACCTTTTCTTCCGCAAAAATAAAAATAAATTTACACCATGAGATAGAATAAAAAATAAAAAATTTTAAAATTGGAAAACAATTTAATTTTGCTGTTGGGGCATTTGGTTGCCCCCTAGCTACGCCACCCTGGGTAGTTGCCTGGGAAGCCCAGGGTGACGTAGGTCCTGGTAAATGCCACTGTTTAATCTTGTCACTAAAATCTAGGAGAGCAAGTTACATGCAACCATTCCCTGTGAGCGTAATAAAACATACTAGTATATTAGCATATTAGTGCATTGAAGTTTTTGAAGTGAACTTTATTTAAATATTTCCCTGAGATTTTAATACCTCATCTTTAGATACATATATTTGTAAAACCCGTAATGTGACATTCAAAAAGACATTCCAGCCCTCATACTAAGACATCTTTTAGGGATAAGAAATGAATAGTTTGTAGTTCAAGATGATTGTGAGTTTTGAAATCTGACCCAAATAAGGTGCTCATAATAAAAAATATCTGCATAGAGTTCCCATCAAGAGTAATTGTGAATGGTCTAGTTGGATAATACATGAGGGGAGCCAAAAATAACGGGAATTGCGCAGTAACTTTTTCATTAATCAATATTTTCTCTATAAATTTTTATCACCTTCCAAGTAATCCTCATTGACTGCAACACATTCATTCATCTAATCGTTACTTCGAAACTTCAAAACAATTTTTTAATTCATTAAAATCAATGTTCTTTCGGCCTTTCACCGATTTTTGTTTTACTTCACCTACCGTCCCAAAACCTTTTCCGTTAATATCCCTTTTCAGTCTAGGAAGTAGAGAGAGTAACAGGTGGCAATATCTGGTGAAAAGTGGGGGTGAACGATTGGCGTGATGCCTTTTTTTGTCAAAAACCACTTCATGGACATCGCGGTGTGGGCGGGTACGTTGTCATGGTGGAAGAACCAATCACCTGTGTGCCAAAGATCAGCCCTTTTTTTCCGGATAGTTTCCCTTAACCTCTGCAAAATACCTATAAAGTTCTTCTATGGTTCGGCAACGATCTTTTTGAATGAGGGAGTGGATTTTTGCAACATTGCCGTCCGTTCTTGATGTTGACGGGTGCCCTTAATGAGGATGGTCATCAATCGACATCTGTCCATTGTTGAGATGCGAAAACCAGTCGTAGACACGTGCTTTACTTAGATTACTATTCCCAAAAGCAGTTTTAAGCATCACTAGAGTTTCTGCAGGAGTTTTCCCCTACAAAAAAAAATAAATAAAATAAACTTCACTGCCGCATGTCCACCCCGCCAGTCAGCCATCACACCTTTTCGCTCTATCGGAAAAAGTTGATTAACCAAAAAAATCCCAAAGACAAACAGATGCACTCAGAGGCGACCAGGATTCTCACACTGACTCAGAAAATATCACTGCTTGGAACCCTTTACGGGAAAAGCAGATCCCTCTCTCAACCGTTAGGTCCCCTCTCGTAATGTAGACATGTACTAATATGAGAAACACTAACAGGGATATTCATGCTGTTTTGTTTAACTTGATTTGAATGCAGAAAAAATAACTCCAAATATTGGTATTAACATAGTATAGTTTTTATGTGCTTTCAAATAACACTGATAATATCTGCAGGGAAATTATTGATTGCAAAGAGTCATTTCTTCAGAAAGCGGCCTCTCTGTAGCACTGCCTGTATTTCACGCCGTGAACGGTGCACTGCTGGGCCACATTGAAATGGGTGTCGTGGTGACCAAGGCGACCGTTAACGGTGCCATCCCGTCAACTGAGCGATTCGATTCATTGAAAGACATCCATACACACGGATAGTTATTTGAAGGCACAAAGTGCTAGCATTTGGGGAAGGGAAGGTAGGAACAGAAAGGACAGGAGGAGAGGGGTTCTCCTTGTAAGCGGTCGGATATTCGGATCTCCACTGAGCTTCAATGCAAAAAGAAAGCATTTTGACATTGGCCAAATCTAACATCTATTTCTTCGGGTGAGAAAGCCTCATTCTACATGTTTTAGGATTGATAAATGGGAAATAATTTTTCCCGTTTCTATGAATCCAATTATTTTGAGTTACATGTACTTATTTCACTGCCTTTCCTGGCCGACTGACAACAGCTGTAATCAAAACTAAGCGATTTTGTTGTATCTAGCTGCATGTCCTACCTTCCCTCAACACCTGGGTGAGGGGTATCGAAAGAGAACCCACGACATGAAATATTTTGGCCAATTTGTAAGTTATACAGTACTACGGTAATACCGTAATTACCCAGCACTCAGTTTGAAAACACCATTATGAGAGGTTGTGTTTTGCGGTTGGACTGTTATTTATCGTGGTTCCAGCTTTAAATATCGAACGATGGAAACGAATTCCAAAATCTAGTGCTACTGCTCATACCAGGGTAAGTGAATTCAACTCAGAAGGATTTTTTGTGAAAGACAGAGCACATTTTACTGTGCTAAGTTTGCAATTAAAGAATTTGAACACACAGTCACTCAGTCAAAGAAAGCGAAGGAGGAACTTGTCGCTACTGCTGAAGCATTTTTAAAGGCTTTATTTAGTGTAGAGAAACTTGACAATCCAAACATTCTGGAATGGCTCTCCAAGTATAGACATATATTAGGGAGTGGGGATTTGCCATTAGCTGATCGTATATGCCAATACTACATACTTACCATTTCCTTCATTTAGTTTTATCAGAAATTTTGTACAATCGAAATTGTGTTAAATGTTATGTAAAATGCTTAATAAAAGTATTAGTATTCATGAAACGTGTACCATAAAATAAATGGCTAAAAATGTGGAAAAATGGTAGCATTATAAAACACCGCCAAGATTTTCTATAACATAAAAATCACATGGTTTAAAAATGAATTTTAGCAAAAAATAAAACGTCTTCCACGGACCTCTATTTATAGGCCATTTGGCATAAGCAATTTTTCATGCTATTTATAAAAAATTCCCGGAGCAATAATATAAGTTATAATGAGGGTAGATCATCCATAGTTCAATTAAAGCTGATTTCTAAATAATGTTGTGATTGTTTTTGTTTGAATATGGCTGGTAATCTCCCAACTATCGTATTACTGTATTCATTTGTTTTTTTGTTCTTCACCGGAAGTTTGTTCTTTTAATAAATTGCAGTTTCGCCATGTTATTCAACACGTGTGGTCGTGTTCATTTACCACTCCTCCTGAATCTAAAACCATCGTCCCCCCAGTAACTATTTACAACAGGTTATGGGCCCAGCGCACTTTCCACTGCGCTGCTGAATTCAGATTTCTTTATTTTTGTGGTAAACCGTGTGGTAGCAAAGATGCAAGAATCTCAGGTCACTTCGCAGGCGTATGGTTTCGAAAAACTCGTTGGGCGGGAAAACTATTATGACTGGTCGTTCGCGATGACGAACTATTTACGTCGTAATGGATTGTGGAGTTGTGTCCAGGGAAGTGATAATGGCGAAGGTAAAGAACGTAGGGACGAGAAAGCTTTAGCAGACATTTGCCTTATGGTGCAGCCTGTGGTATATCCCCATGTAAGGCCAGCTAAAACGGCAAAGGATGCCTGGAATGCTTTATCCAAGGCATATGAGGATAAAGGCAAGTGGCGGTATGTATCCCTGCTTCGTTCTATGTGCCAAATGAGGCTCGAAAAGTTTGAAACCATGGACACTTATATCAGCGAGGTGATAATGTTGGCACACAAGCTCGAGGGTATCGGTGAGCCGATGGCGGAAAACTTTGTTGCAGCAATGTTGCTTCAGGGGCTGCCAAATTCGTATGACAATCTTGTCATGGCCATCACGAGTGGGGAGAATGTCTTAAATTTGGATCGTGTGAAGACGATTTTGCTAGACGAAAGCTACCGGAAGAGCGTGAGTGCCGGTCAAAATGCGAGTGTTCCCGAAACCACTGCCCTGTATTCCAAGGGCAAGAAGTACAACTCTTCGACCATGGCTGGGAGTTCATCAGTTGTGAAGGCGTGGAAGTGCTGGAACTGTGGTGAAAAGGGGCATCTTAAAACACAATGCCCGCAGTCGCAGAAGAAGAGGGATCCGAACGAGAACAGAGCCGAGGTTAAGGGAGAGAAGAAAGGAGAAAATAGGAAACCGCTGAGAAGTCTTCTGTGTGCCCTGTCGGCTGCATCGTGTGACTCAGATTGGTTTGTAGATTCCGGAGCATCCGTGCATATGTCACCCCATGAAGACCGTATGCATGATTATTGTCGTGACGTTGACAGTCATATTGAGATTACTGTCGGAAATAACGGTAAGCTTAAAAGCAGAGGTGTTGGATCTGTGAACCTAAATGTAAGTGATCACATTTGTGAACTTAAACATGTTGTGCATGTTCCTGGATTGAAAGAAAATTTGATTTCTGTAAGTCAAGTTGCCGACAAAGGGATCACTGTTGTTTATGATAAAAAGGGTTGTAAAATGTATGATGATGACTTTGTCTGTAATGGTACAGAACTAGCTACTGCAAGTAGAACGAGTAATGGGTTATACCGTTTGGATGTTAAATCAAAGCGGGCATTTGTGTGCAATATTAATGATTATGAATTGTGGCATCAAAGAATGGGTCATTTGGGTATGCAAAATATGATATTGTTGCGGGATAAATTAAGTGATTGCATTGATTTCAAGTATGAACCTGCTGATGATTGTAATGCTTGTGTTCTTGGAAAACAGCACAGAAATCCTTTTCCTAAGGAAGGAGGTACTAGGGCAGATGAGGTACTAGGTCTTGTTCACTCTGATCTGTGTGATTTTGGTTCTAATGTAAAGTCATGGAGTGGGTCAAGGTACATTCTTACTTTGATAGATGATTTCTCTCGCAGAACGACTGTTTATTTCTTAAAGAGCAAGTCTGAAACCAAGCAGAGAGTGATTGATTTTGTAAATATGGCTGAAAATGTAACTGGTAAAAGGTTGAAAATTTTCAGGTCTGATAATGGAACTGAGTTCTTGAGTGATGAGTTACAGAATTTCTTTAAAAGCAGAGGAATCACACATCAGAGAACTGTAAGGTATACTCCACAGCAAAATGGTGTAGCAGAGAGACTGAATCGCACCATTCTGGAGAAAGTGCGATGCATGCTCTTTCACGCAGGAAGTCCTAAGGAGATGTGGGCAGAAGCAGCTAACACTGCTGTGTACTTATTAAACAGAAGCCCCCACAGGAGTGTCCCTGACAATGTCCCTGAGGTCCTGTGGTCAGGTAAGAAAGTCAGCTATGATCAGCTCAGGGTGTTTGGTTCTGATGCATATGCTCTAATCCCTGAGGAAATAAGGGGGGATAAACTAAATCCTAGGAGCAAGAAAATGGTCTTTGTGGGTTACTCTTCAGCTTCCAAGGGGTATCGTTTGCTTAATCCTGAAAACCCGAGAGAAATTCTTGTTGCTCGTGATGTTAAATTCATTGAAAATAGTTTCACTGCAATTAAGGCTATTGGTAAAGGGAAGAAGGGTTCTTTCAGTATGCCTGTGCCTGTAAACTTAGATGATGATTTGCCATTTACTTCAGTGTGTAATGTCAGTGATGATGTTCATTGTCAGAGTGAAACAAATGCCAATGTCAATCACATTCATGGAGCAGAGAATGATATTGAAAATCTGTCTTTTGCGGAAGCAAATGAGGTGCAAATAAATCCTGGAAATAATGTCGATGAAGGTGAAAGGAGGTATCCTATGAGGGAAAGGCAAAGGAAGGAATTTCCTGGTTTTGAGTTATATTTAGCATGTGATGAAAAGGTAGAACCTACATCAGTTACCGAGGCATTAAATGGTACTGATAAAATTCATTGGAAAGAAGCTATGGAAAGAGAGATCAGTTCTTTTCAGGAAAACGATGTGTGGGATCTTGTAGACAGACCTAAGGGTGGAAATATAGTGCAATGCAAATGGGTTTTTAAATTGAAGCGGAATGGGGAGGGAGAAGTGGACAAGTATAAGGCTCGCCTGGTAGCTAAGGGTTTCTCTCAGCGTTATGGTATTGATTATCTTGACACTTTTGCTCCTGTGGTGAGACATGATACCTTACGATTGTGTTTTTCAATTGCTGTTGCTCATGGTTTGCATGTACATCACTTGGATGTTTCCACAGCCTTTTTGAATGGTTCACTAAGTGAAGACATTTTCATGTACCAACCGGAAGGTTTTGTTTCAGATGCAAGTAAAGTGTATAAGTTAAAGAAGGCCATTTATGGCCTGAAACAGGCTTCGCGTTCCTGGTATGAGAGAATGGATGAAGTCGTATTAAGTGTTGGTTTTAAGAAATCTCAACATGAGCCTTGTGTTTATTTTTGGAGAGATGGTGCATCCATGGTTATAATATGTGTTTATGTTGATGACTTTTTTGTATTCTTTAATGATGAAGTTCAAGCTGAGAAACTGAAACAAAAGCTCCACTCTTGTTTTAAGGTAAAAGACTTAGGATCAGTCGTGGATTGCCTGGGAATGAGGGTAGAAATGGGTAATGGTAAAGTAAAGTTGAACCAAAAACAGGTAATTTTGAACTTGCTGAGTAAGGTGGGGATGGCAGAATGTAAATCTGTGTCAACCCCTATGGTTCCTGGCACTCGACTGACCAAGGGTGAATCGATAACGTGTGATAGTGTACCTTACCAACAAGTGATTGGAAGTTTACTGTATTTATCAGTGTGTACCAGGCCTGATATATCCTATGCTACCAATTACCTCAGCCAGTTCAACAACTGCTATGGAAATGAACACTGGCAGTGTGTGAAAAGAGTGTTAAGGTATTTAAAAGGAACAATTGATGCAGGAATAGAATTCCGAAGGACTGAGAATAATCCGGATGTTTGTGGTTTTGTTGATGCGTCATTTGCTAATGACGTCAACAGAAAATCAGTGACTGGGTATGTTTTTGTGTCTGCTGGTGGACCAATCTGCTGGGAGAGTAAAAAAAAAACAAAGTGTAACTGCCTTGTCTTCAACCGAGGCAGAGTATATTGCCATTGACTCTGCAGGTAGGAAGGCCACTTACTTGAAGGGGTTACTCTCTGAGTTATGTGGTAGGAAGGGGCCAATTCTTTTATGGAATGATAACCAGAGTGCACTAAAATTAGCCTCTGACAATGGATTGCATGCTCGCACTCAGCATATAGAAGTGAAGTTTCATCACATCAGGGAACTTGTTAAGCATAAGAAGGTTGTCCTCAATTACATGGAATCTGAAAAAATGATTGCCGATGTGTTTACTAAGGCACTTAATGTGACTGCACACCGCAAGTGCATTATTCCTCTGGGTATGGTTAATTGTAAAAATGCAATGTAAAGTTGGTAGATTAAGGGAGAGTGTTGTGATTGTTTTTGTTTGAATATGGCTGGTAATCTCCCAACTATCGTATTACTGTATTCATTTGTTTTTTTGTTCTTCACCGGAAGTTTGTTCTTTTAATAAATTGCAGTTTCGCCATGTTATTCAACACGTGTGGTCGTGTTCATTTACCACTCCTCCTGAATCTAAAACCATCGTCCCCCCAGTAACTATTTACAACAAATAATATCATGTAAATTGATTTTCCAGCCATAACACGTGACTGGAACGAGTCCACTGCATAATTAGGGGAATGACCCCTGCCCCCAGCCTCTGGCAGATCGTCAAAATGGTATGAGATCTGTTTTTGTTATCATTTTTCTAGGTACACATTTTTTGTAAAACGGTCTCATTTCATGCAAAAAAACAAATACATACACTTTCAAAATCATACACTTTTATGGTAGACAAATTCCTTCAGAAACTGATTTATATGCTATGATTGCTTTTTTTTTACCAGAAAGAGTTTCTCGAAAGAGGTTTTTGTAACTTCCTATCATCATCATTAATATCATTTAAATTGTTTTTCAGCCATAACAGCTGACTATGCGTCGAACCGCAAAATTTGGGGACTAACACCTGCCCCTGGCCTCCAGCGGATCATCAAAATGGTATGGGATCTATTTTTGTTTTACTAGATACACATTTTTTATATATTAGCCTCACTAACAACCATACACAAATATATAAAAATTCAAAATCATACACTTCTGTGGTAGAAAAATTCCTCCAGAAACTGATTAATGCTATGATAGCTTTTGTTTACGAGAAAGAGTTTCTAGTTAGAGGTTTTGTAACTCTGAATAACTTAATGACCGCCATGCCCCCCTTCTTAGCTTACCCGCCATGGCCAGCTTTCTTCCTCTAATAACTCATTGTATATAGAAGGCCATGCTCTTCCAGTACCCTTTATTAGGGAATGGGAATTGATGGGACTTTTCAATTTTTAATATTTTTTAATATAGATTTTTGAATATGGATTCAAGATTTTTATTCAAATTGGTGAAAGATTCTTTTTGTATTTGAATTTCTTAAAATTGTGGATTTGACCAATCACCCATTTTTACCTTTTTTGAGATGATAGCAGATGTCGTATCACAACAATGTCATAGATTGTAGGGCAGTTTGTTAATGATTTTTTTCTTTCTGTACTGAAATAAATTAATTGCAACCATGCCCCAGTGAGCGTTAGAAAATATATTAGTACACTCAAATTTTTAATGAGAACTTAATTTAAACAATAGCCAAGACAATACAATGTTTCATCTTTAAATATATGTATGTTTGTAAAACCTGTGATTTAACATTAAAAAGACATTTCAGCCAAGATATGTACTAAGAAACTTTTGGGACAAGTAATGAATGATTTTGAATTTCGAGATGATAATGAATTTTGAAATCTGAACAAAAAAAAGATACTCGTATTAAAATATTTCTGCATACCTTGAGAACCTATCAAAAGTAATTGTACATGGTCTAGTTGGATAATAGTGTAAATATGTACTAAATATGCAGGGGCAGATCCAGGATTTCTCTCTGGGGGGCACGAGAAAAGGATTTTGATCTGGGGGGGCATTAGGCTGCCTCGTAATACAAAATGAATGCAATGATAATGGGACATTATTAAAAATCTTGTATATTTTTAAGGGTATAAGGGTGCACATGCCCCTGTGCCCCCCCCCCCCCTCTGAAATCCGCCAATGCTAATATGAGAAACACTAACAGGGAAATACATACATGCTGTTTTGCTTGGAGTAACATTTTATTTCTATGCAGTAAAAAAACCCAGATATTGTTATTAACAAAGTACATATATTTTTTATGTGCTTTAAAATAACACTGACCATATCTGCAAGGATATTCTTGATTGCATCACTTTTGATTTTAATTTATGTAAATTTGAAATAAAAAATGATGAAATTAATGGAATTGAATTGAAAACCAACGACACAAATGATTTCGCAAAAAAAATTTTTTCCTCAAGGTACTAATAAATTTCCAAGAGTAGGTACCTATTGTCTTTATTTAAGGGTCATTGGTGTTGTATTTTTAGCCCAGGAGGGTGATAGAGATTAAATGAGCAAGCTGGCACTGGATGGCTATGCATTTATTTGATAGTTCCTACCATACGAGAGATTTATTTGACATTACATATCACTTTCCCGTAATGGGGAATACCGGAAGTAACCACCAGTACCAACCTTGGGTCTTTCACCATTTCCCATCGACGGAAAGTCCTTAGATACCAACCCAAGGTTAGGTACTTTCTGCTACAATTGGCACTTGCAATTTATCATACTTATTAAAACAAATTCCAGGAGCAACAACATACATAATGATAAGGGTGGATCATTCAAATAACATTTTAACATGGTTCCTAATGAATATCATGTAAATTGATTTTCAGCCATAACACCTGAGTATGTGTGAATTTTGGGCAACGACAGCTGCCCCTAGCCTCCAGATGATCATCAAAATGGTATGAGATCTATTTTTGTTTTGATTTTTCTGAATATAAATTTTTTATGTATTAGTGTCATTTCATTCAAAAAACATTTCCTCAATGCACATGTTAATTTCCAAGAATACCTATCATCTTCATTTAACCCTTTTGCACTGGCGGCTAGAATAGGAAAATGTTTTCGTGCTACAAGTAGCATTAGAATATTTCAAACCTCTCTGTACGGAGCTCTGTTTAGGGGGTGGGTTGCCTGGGTATTTTTGTCCCTCTGTTTTGGCACCCAGCTCAACACCCAGCGATTAGCGTCCGTCCCTTACCCCACCCACTGGACCACACCCTCTATCCCTATCATAGCACGAATCCATGGTCAACTTACTGCGTTACCAGTGTTTTTTCAACCAAACACTGTATTTGATTTTCAATAATTTAATCTTCTAAAAGAATAACTAGTATTTTTTAAACATTGTGGAATTTTAAACGTGTTTCTTGTGTTAATAACAACAAAGTTAGTAAATATGTATAAGTTAATAATGCTATAAGTCCGTATGTCTGTTATTTTTAACGCTTAAATTTGGTTTACAAATTAGTTAACCTCTGATCAAAATGAAGGATTCATTTCAAAGTATTAAAAAAATTGTAGTATGCACATAATATGTCATTGGAAAAACTATTGACAACATAACATTTCGCAACAGATTCCTACAGAGAGGATGATCATAAATGAGTTTAAGGGTCCGGCTTATAGTTGCTAAGGAGTGGCCCTAAGGACTCGCTAAGCTGGGTCTCAGGCTGGGCCTGAATGCATCCAACAATTGCTACCTCAGTGGTTACTTACCTTCCCTCGCATCGGCCAGAGCCAATATATCCGGTCGTCTGCATTGAAAAATCTGTGATAGCTATACCTAACGTCAGATCTTCTGCATATGAAAATGCCTGTCGGCCACACACGACGTCTGGTGTGAAAGGGTTAAAGGCAGGCCCGTGCTGGGCGCCATCTTACGGCAGTGGACGGCCATGGGCAGAGGGTGCCAGGAGTATTCAGGGGGAGGACTGCAGGGGAGTCTGGGGGTGTGGAATACAATAATTAATTTTGAAATTTATATCCTCACCCTCTTGAGATTGAATTGAATCTTACGAGATTGAATCATATTAAATTAAATTATTATTTTTTTTACTGAAGTTGGTGTTATTTATGCTGTTGAATGGGGCATGATTCACATCAAGGGACTGGTCAATGTTGGTATTCTGACTGTAAAATTCGTCAATTTCGGAATAGGAGGGTGTCTTGGCGGCCCAACACAGGCCAGGTTAAGGGCCAATGGCATATACAATTTATCATACTATTATACATGCAAGGAGCATTAACATACATGATAATAAGGGTAGATCATATGTAAGCTGGCTCCTAATGAATATCATTTAAATTGTTTTTCAGCCATAACTGCTGACTATGCGTCTAAACGCGACATTCGGGGAATGACACCTGCCCCTGGCCTTCAACAGATCATCAAAATGGTATGGGATCTGTTTTTGTAATATTTTTCTGAATATACATTTTTTTTATATTAGCCTATCACTACCAACCATCAACAAACACGTACACATTCAAAATCATACACTTCTGTTATAGAAAAATATTCCTCCAGAAACTGATTTGTGCTATGATGGCTCTAATAATAGCATGCGTAATAATTGAGCAATAGGTAATATACGTAATAATAAGGTAGAAAATCCAATGTGCAATTCAAGGTGGATTCTAAATAATATCATGTAAATTGATTTTACAGCCATAACACCTGACTATGAGTTAAATTTGGGGAACTTTTGGGACAAGTAATGAATGATTTTTAATTTTGAGATGAAAATGTATTTTGAAATCTGAACAAAAAAAAGATACTCGTAATAAAAATTTCTACAATTGTACTTTGAATGCCCACTACTAATTATTGTGCATGGTATAGCTGGATAATAGTGTTAATCAGTGGCGTTACTAGGAATATGCTTTGGGGGCACGGGGGGAATGGGTGAGATGGCGTAGGGTGGCAACCCCCCTCCCTGGCAACTGGGAAAATTTTAAAAATCGTACATGCCTAGGAATACATTTAACATCATTTAGGCACTTAGGATTTAATTT
This sequence comes from Ischnura elegans, assembly GCF_921293095.1. NCBI lineage: Eukaryota > Metazoa > Arthropoda > Insecta > Odonata > Coenagrionidae > Ischnura > Ischnura elegans. The sequence goes on along the minus strand of NC_060254.1, from coordinate 105,778,326 downwards.
TAAGTAGTTGCAGTTATTCCATGTCAATACTGGGTAATAGTTTTAAATATTTTCTTTTTAATTGCTCTGAGTCTTAGTGGTTTGAGTATGGGGAGGGGGATGAGGGGATGTATTCGTCCCGAAGCACCAGAGAAATAAAAATATTATTTAAAACCATTGTCTAGTTTGGACACATAACAAAATGCATCCGCACAAAGCTAAATTTAAATTGCCAAAATGACGTAAAATGCATTTTCAGGCATTTTATTTTATTTTTTAATTTACCTTAACTTCCTGTTTTCTGGGGGTTATCCCCCACTACCCAACCTAATCCCCCCTCTCAAAGCCCCCCAATTCCCCTAAAAGCATATTCCTAGTTATTCCACTTCTGAGTCTTATTAGGGTATCTATTCCCTCATAGTTGCACCACTGGTGTAAATACTAATATGAGAAATACTAACAGGGAAATACATGCTGTTTTGTTTGGAGTAACATCTAAATTGAACACAGTAAAAATAACCCAAAATTAGTTGATAACAAAGTATGTAAAGGTTTTTTGGCTTACCTTATGATCATACTGATAGTTTTGGCTGGGAATTTCATGATTATATTTACGTTATTTTCATTTTTGCGCAAAGTTGAAATAAAAAAGGATGAGTTGAAAACAACTACTGACATGATTTCATGCACAAAGGATTCCCTCAAGGCATGCGTTAATTGCCAAGAGTACGTATTAACTTCAGTTAAGGTCAATTTTGCATGAAATTTATCGCACTAATAATAAATAATATAAGGACAATAACATACATATTGAAAAGGATACAACATCCAAAATATATTTCAAGGTGGTTACTAATGAATATCATTTAAATTGTTTTTCACCCATAACAGCTGACGACGTGTCCCACCGCAACATTTGGGGAATGACACCTGCCCCAGGCCTCTAGCAGATCATCAAAATGGTATGAGATCCGTTTTTGCTATCATATTTCTACATATACGTATGTACATAAAATTCTAGATATAGAGAAGAAACCACTGCTACTTAGCCTGTTTTGTCAATTAATAGAGATGAATAGAGCATCCAAGGTTATATTGACCAAGTTTAAAGTTTATCTAAAGAATTTTATGATTTCATGATGAGTGGGAATGAACAACAAATGTAGAGAGTATGCAACCCGCGTGCCACCCAAATTGTCTGGCTGGGGTGCCTGGCGCTCACTCTCGGTGCGATATCTCGGAATCCAAAGGGTAGAAATGAAAGAAATTTGAGGTGATACTCTGCAAGTGTCTAATGAGTAAACACCCAAATGTCCGAAAAACACCCAAACTAGGTACACTACTTTGACACTAGGTAAATTATTGTTTAACTCTATTGGTGAATATTGTAATGATGATAAAAGTGGAGTGTATGAAATGATTTGTGTCGATTGTGAAACCAATTATATTGGCCAGAAAGGGAGGAGTTTTAAAACGAGAATGAGAGAACATAGACGATGTTTTTTGAATAACGATGACTCATCAGGTATTGCAAGACATTTGAATGACCAACACCAGTGGTGCAATTTTGATGCAAAAATTTTACATGTACATGACAAGGGGTGGAAACTGGATTTCTTAGAACAGATTGAAATAGTTAATTGCTCTGCTAATTTTAAATTATGTAACGACCATATGTTCCCATTCCACTCACCCCTACCTCCCACCAATCGCCCATTGACGTCATCATTAACCTTGGAATGAACACATCCCAATAACCCTCCCCCCTCCTGAAAAACTCTACCACCATAAAAAGGCTGTCATCCAAGGCTATGTACCTTGATAATGGCACGAGTTGTCGAAACCATGGTGGGTTTAAATAAAAGTGTGTGGAAACAGACAAGTGGTTTTACTAAGCTGAAAAATACCTAAATTTCAAAACTTTGAGTGCGATGCGGCATGTTTTCCTGGTATCCAATTGAAAATATAATTTTCATGATTTGTTTTCTCACCAAATGGGATAAAACTGGGGGGGGGGGGGGCATCCCAAAATAAATTCGAAAACTTTTAAAATAAGGACCACCCTAATGTGCATGAAAGCATCCAAGTGCAACCTGCTGTTGCATGACTGGTGAACACTCATCCCTTGCTGTACGCAATTGCGTTAACTCACAAGGGATTATGTAGATGTATATTTAAATTTTCCAAAATATGCTTCTTAGAAGGCAATGTTTTAGAATTTATATTAACCTTCCAATGATGTGTAACTAATCACGTACGTTAAATGTCCAATGGACCAAGCTCACCTGGTTACACTAGGAAGAGTTTAAATTTACCATAAACAAAGAAGCAATACCTATTTAAAAAAAAAATTTTTTTTCTTATGTCATTTTTTCAAACAAAGTTATGGAAGCTCACATAAGAGGAATTTTTTTTTGTGTTATAAACTGAAATAAAGAGTTTTTTGATTCTACTTGAAGCTATTTCACCAAGTGATGCCTCAAGCTATCCATTTCAAAGTCTCTATTATTCACGTTGGCTTACCAAAGTTTCCTGATTTGGGGTTTGAAACCATAGGTGGAATTCTTATTGGTGCTTTCTTTAACAAAAGGGAGAGATCAAGGGGCTGGAGACTTACGGAATTCATTCGCCTGTGTTGGAAATTCTCCATTGAATATTTCTGGCTTTCATCTCCTGGGTCAAGAAACGTACTGTTGGATATTTATGGCATCAGTATCAAAATGGTAAAAGGAATACATAATAAATGCAACTGAGAAATTTATGGAGTACATGGAAAGGCATACGATAGGGAAACTGCGGATTGCTGAAGAAATCATTAAGATAATTTAAGAGCAAAAGATGGATGGGTAGATGAGAAGAGACAGCAGAAGGTTTGAGTAGATTAATGATACATGGCACAGAAAAGAGGAAGCTGAAGCATATTTAGGGGAAGAGGCAATTTGGTGAAAGGGGAAGCTTGGAGAGGGAAGAAGAGGTAGGGGAATCATAAGCCAGTCTGTGTCACTATCTGGTATTAAAGGAGGACTGGCTATGCTGCGAATTAGGTTTAAGAAAGAAGCAATTATTTGTCAAAATAATAGAATGATGCAGAATAAGTGGAAAGAATACATTGATGAACTGTATGACACATGGAATAGACCAGCAAGGTTGATCCTAAAGGGAGAAAGTGCCAGGGGCAGTTTAGTGTGACTGGGGGCCCTCGGCTAGGGTCCACTATGGGGTAGATGGGGTATGGGCCCTCCTCCTGGAGGATTCAGGGGTCCCACTCCAGAAAATTTTAGGAAATTGTATGTCCATGCTATTCTGGCTCTTAAAAATAAGATGAACATTAATGAAAAATAGCAATTTCATAAGGAAAGTAGCTCTAGCAAAGTGAGAATTCCACTGCTTGTAAAAATTAAAACTTTATTGTGGTACTATCATCTACTATTAAGAATATTTTTTTCTTAAAGCTGCACTGAAATATAAAAGAAACCTATATAATAACCCTTCAAATACCCTTTTCCAAAAAGATGGAAAGGCATAGGATAAGGAAACTGTGGATTGCCGAAGAAATCATTAAGAATATTTAAGAGCAAAGGAAGGATGGGTAGATAAGAAAAGACAGGAGTAGGTTTGGGTAGATTAATGAGGAATTTATTGAGAAATTGTGTCATTATCTGGTATAGGAAATGTGTAGGAAATTCTCCATTGAATATTTCTGGCTTTCATCTCCTGGGTAAAGAAACATACTGTCGGATATTTATGGCATCAGTAGAAAATTGGTAAAAGGAATAATAAATACACACAACAAGGAAACAAAGAAAGTAGCACTAAAAGTGAAAATTCCACTGCTAATAAAAATTAAAACCTTACTATGGTTTTATTACCCAGACGGCACAGAATCCTCCGTATCTAATTCGTATGCATACTACCGCTCCGTCGCTTTTCGTCAATGGATACTATCTACATACGAATTAGATACGGAGGATTCTGTGCCGTCTGGGTATCTATTAAGAGTATAATTTCCTTTAAACTGCACTCAAATCTAAACTAAACCTCTAAAATAACCTTTTGATTAACCCTTTCAAAAAAGCGTCACGTTCTCTTTTATCTTCTGGCACCTTAATTTGTTTTTTATATAATTTTTGTCATTATTTTATAAATAAAGCATCTAATGAACACCTAGAATTTTGTAATTGCAAAAAAATCTTATGTTTAAGTAATCTGAGTTTTCTATAACGCCATTCATGTACGCTTCACAATAGACTCGAGCATTGTGATGGGCCCATTGGCTGTCACCGATCAGCCGACCCGGCCATACCACCCCTGGATAGTGTGGTGGATGAGGATGTTGGACCATGGAATGTAAACATAATGAAGCAAAGAAGTCTTTTGAGAAATGAGGATAAGCAAAGGGGTGAGTGTGAAAATTAAATAAAACGGACAAATTTCAAAATAAAAGTCCAAGGTTAAACTTTATTATATATAATGAAAATAATTTGTATAGAGTAATACGTATGATATAACCTTTGCTCACTTTCAAGGCTCTCCCTTCACTTTACTCTAAGATCATGGCGAGATCTTTTTGACAATCATTTGTTTTTTGATATGTATTTGTTGATATGTAATAAGAACTCCGGTTGAATTAACAACACGCTTTTATTTAGTAAGCGAATGATACACTAGTGCACAATACACGTCCGTACTCGACCATGGCTGCAATCCGAGAGGCTGTTGAAGTCCCCCAGTTCCTACCACGCCACGGAAGTGGCGCCACGGTCACAAACAACTGACACACAATATTAGCAGACAGCAGAACATACATAACAACTCTCCCCCCCCCTATTTTTACAATACAATAGCATAAAATGTACACACATTAAACAAAGCAGAGACACAACATCTGATAGTAATCACATCTCAAAAACAAAGTCTTTTAGGTCAAAGTCATCTAGGTGAGTACAAAGTCATCTAGGTGAGATGGAGGTTTGACTGTCCGCCGAGGCCGAGATGAATTTGGCTTTGTAGCTGGTCTTGCTCCAGGGTTATCACAGGGTGGAGACCCTTCGGGCGGAGGATTTTGTATGGCCACCCACTCATCAGGCCAACCCAGCCAGGTGGTGTTTTCAGGCGAATGAGGATAGTCCTCAGTTGCAGCTTGAACCTTGGGAAAATCAGAACAAGGATTAGTATTTACAATAATATTGGGATTTTTATTACCAACCCATCTGCGACGGAGTTGGTTGACATTCCTGCGCTCAACATGACCAGAGTTTGATATAATTTTAAAATTATGAGGACCCTCAACTTCAGAAATTACACCCTCCAACCATGGCCCTCCCCGTCCATAATTCCTGTAAAAAACTGTGTCCCCAACAGTGAAGTAATTTGCAGACGCATCCCTTCTCCCCAGCAAGATGGAGTTCCTCTTTTGCTCATTCAAATTTACATGAGCTGGATGTAGGTTATCCAAAACAGTTTTCAACCTTCTCCCCATCAACAGCTCTGAGGGAGCTGACCCTGTGGAATTAGGAGTGGTTCTTAACGTGAGGAGGATGTTAGCTAATTCCTTTTCCCATTCATGGGCGGGCAATTTAAGCAGCAATCTTTTGACAGTCTGCACCATCCTTTCGGCCAACCCATTAGAGGCAGGGTTATAAGGGGGAGTTTTATAATGCGAAATGCCATTCTTATGAACAAAATCAGACATCTCCTCAGACCTGAAAGCAGGTCCATTATCCGTGACAATTTCATCTGGTAAGCCATGAGTGGCAAACCAGCTGCGCAAATTTGCTATTGTGGTTTTAGATGACAGGGAACCCCGAGTGGAAGCTACCTCCACCCATTTGGACATTGCATCCACAAGAATCAAGAACGTATGACCCACTATTGGGCCAGCAAAATCTACATGAACCCTAGACCATGGCTTTGTAGGTATGCTCCATGGAATGGTGGGTACCTTAGGGGGATTGTTTTGCACTGAAGAACATTGAGGGCAAGATTTAATTAAGGATTCAATGTCCTCATCGATCCCAGGCCACCATACATAACTCCTGGCCAGCCCTTTTGTGCGTACGATACCTTGGTGCACCTGGTGTAGCATGGCTAACACCTGAGAGCGATAAATCGGAGGGATTATCACTCTGTTGCCTCTTAACAGACAACCCTTCATCATCGACAAGGATCCAGGAGGACCCCTCAGGTACCGCTGCACCTCCGGAGAATTTTCAGAGAAATCCCATCCATGTAGGACTCCGCACAGGACCTTCGACACCACGGGATCCTTCCTCGTGGCTTCTGCGATGGCACCAGCTGACAGTGGGGAATGCTGTGCAGCAGATTCCTCAAGGAAAAGGACACCTGCTGGGTCAGGAGATAAATCCTCTCCTTCCTCCTCCAGGGGCAACCTGCTGAGAAAATCTGCATTCCCATTGTGGGAGCCAGGTCTATACAAGACATTGCAATCAAAATTTGCCAAGAAAAGACACCAGCGGAGCACTCGTGGGGACATAATATCTGGCAACTGCTTCCTTTGAGGGTTGAAAATTCCCACCACTGGCTTGCTGTCACTGTATACGGTGAATCTTCTACCCCATAGATACATATAAAATTTAGTCACACCAAATATAATAGCCAAAGCCTCTTTGTCCACTTGGGAATAGTTTCTCTCAGCGGGCTTTAATGTGCGAGAGCCAAAAGCAATGGGTCTCTCTGTGCCATCCGGCATAACGTGGCTTATCACTGCCCCAATACCATGGGGAGATGCATCCCCAGCAAGCACAATGGGGAGATCAGGGTTAAAATGAATTAGTGCCGCTTTTGTCACCACATCTTTTACATAAGATAAACACTTTTCATGCTCACTTCCCCACTCCCACTTAGCACCTTGCTTTAAAAGGTCATACAGTACATGAAACTGGGAAGCTTTATTTGGGAAAAATCGGTCATAGTAATTCACTAACCCCAAGTAAACTCGCAAGCTGTCAACATTTTCAGGTTTAGGTGCGGATAAAATAGCACTTACTTTCTTGTCCGTGGGATGTATTCCCTCCGCACTCAGTTGGTAGCCAACAAACTCAATTTTGGGAACCGCAAATAGGCACTTGTCCAACCGAAGATGTAATCCTGCATCACTCAGCTTGCGAAGCACTGCCCTCACTCTCTGCCATAGACCCGACTTAGTGGGAGCCTGAATGAGGATGTCATCCAGATAAACTAATGTCCCCTCCAATCCCACAAGGAGCGACTCCATAATCCATTGAAAAATTCCAGGGGCTGCACTGAGACCCTGACTAAGCCTGGTCACCTGAAAAAGACCCTTGTGGGTGTTTAGCGTCAATACCTTGGCAGTCTCAGCATCGACTGGCAGTTGTAGGAAGGCAAGGGACATGTCCAGCCTGGCAAAGTATTTCCCTCCCGCTAATTTCCCAAGCACTTCGTCAATTGTGGGAAGGGGGTAAACATCCCTCAAACAGTTTGGGTTAACAGTGGAGGAGTAATCCCCACATATGCGGATAGTCCCATCCCTTTTCTCCACATTTACTGTAGGTGTGGCCCACTCAGACACTTTGACAGGCACCAAAATACCTTCATGCACAAGCCGATCAATTTCCGAAGACACTCTGTTCAATAGGGCATAGGGAACTGGGCGAGCCTTACGGAACACTGGGGAGGCACCGTCCTTTAGATGAATGTGCGTTGGAGGGCCACTATATTTTCCCAACCCAGGGGCAACCACATGACTGAAATCTAATATTTCAGGGGGCAGGGGAACACTTGATGAGCACAAATGCACTCCATCCACACCAATGTTCAACGCGTGAAACCAGGAGCGACCCAGTAAGGAAGGCCCCGGGCCAGCAGCAACTAATAGAGTCAGTTCAGCCACAAAACCTCGAAATTCTGCTTTCACTTGGGTTTGTCCCAACACATTTAGTTTCTCATTCGACCACGTCGTTAAATTAATGGCACAGGGTTTCAATTTTAAAGAACTAAACTTTGATTGAAAAACTTGACTCCCGATAATGGTGTGGCCTGCACCACTATCCACCTCCATAAGCAAAGGCACTCCTTCAATGTTTACTGTTATTTGTATTGGAGGTGGTGCTCCCGAGGAAGGGGTGAAAAATAACAAAGAATTAAGTTTACCTCCGTGAATTTGGTCGTCTGAAACCAGGGGCGGCTCGATGATCGTATGGGCTGCGGCTGGGGTGGCACGGCGGTGCTCTCTGTTGGTGCCCTGGAACGGCTGCGGTGCTCCCTGGTTCTGGGCCCGGCGACGCTTGGCAAAGCACATCTTGGCCAGATGCCCAACCTTGTGGCAGTAGTGGCAGGTAGCATTCCTTGCAGGGCAGTCTCTGTGCGGCGTCTCGGCGCCACAGCGGTAACAGGTCGTACGCCCAACTTCATGCTGATGCCTGTTTGAGGGTTGATGGGTAGACCGTGGAGCCCGAGGGTTGTGGGATCTGTCTGTGCGGAAAACACTTGCATCTGGGGAATCTCTGTTATTAACCACTAACACGTTCTGATATTGCGCACGACTTGCACTTTGTTGCGCCTGTAGCTGCGACACGTGAACTTTAGCCTGTTCTGCAGCCATGGCTCTGTCTACAGCGATTTTAAGCGTGAGATCCTCGAAGTTCAAAGAGAATAACTGCTCTTTAAGCGAGAGGTTTTTCATACCTCTAAGGACTTGACGTAAGAGTGCTTGATCGAGGTCTGCGAATTTGCAATTGTCAGCCAATTGTCGCAAGTCGGCAACAAAGTCCTTGAACGGTTCACCCGGATTCTGCATTCTCAAATCAAACTTTTCCCGTTCCACCCACACACACGTAGTTGGTATGAAATGCCGCGATAACAGCGCGAGTATTTCTTCAAAGGATTTCGCAGACGGTTTCTCCGGGGCACAAAGTTTCTTAACGAAGGCATAAGTGTGAGAGCCTGTGCACGACAGGAAAACGGCTCTTTTTTGCGTGGACGACATGATTTGGTTGGCCTCAAAATAACATTGCAATTGTTCCTTAAAGTCCTCAAAATCTGAAGGATTGCCTGAAAATTGAGGAACCATACCCAGGTGCATGCCTCCCACGGCACCCAACGCCGGAGAACCATTTACCGAATCCTCCGACATCGTGGCCAGGAAATGATTTTAAACACACTTTAATAATTAATTCAAGTAAATCATGGAACTATCAGCCCGCACACACAAATATTTTTCACTTTAAACACTTAGGCGATTACTTCACGGTATACATAGTTCACACCACGTGGCCAAGAGTTCGTCAATACAAGGTTTAGCACAAACAGGCAATAAAATCACAACAATAATCACTGCTAAAACACTTTCTATACACAAATACGCAATAATATGAGCAATTTTGTTTAAAGTTCGTAGACAGACAGTCCGTGGTAAGAATTTATGAAACACGTGGTTAACTTATTAGCGCCAACATAAGATTTATCTCAAATGTATTTTCCAGCAGGAATATCGCCAAACAGGCAGTATATATTAATTAAAAGTCAGTTAAAAAATAAACAGCATACCTCCTTAGAACTTTCTCGCTTATCTGGCAAGACTTACGCACCACGTGGGGTAAAAATGTAGAAGTCCTCAATTGCACTCGGTTGCAGTCCAAAATTTCGTGGATTAGTCTTGAATCCCATCCTCGTCGCCATTCTTGATATGTAATAAGAACTCCGGTTGAATTAACAACACGCTTTTATTTAGTAAGCGAATGATACACTAGTGCACAATACACGTCCGTACTCGACCATGGCTGCAATCCGAGAGGCTGTTGAAGTCCCCCAGTTCCTACCACGCCACGCAAGTGGCGCCACGGTCACAAACAACTGACACACAATATTAGCAGACAGCAGAACATACATAACATTTGTTAATCCTTTTTTGTTAATTACCATTTGACACAATTTTTGGTTGCAAATAATCTGTTTAGTAGAAGTACTATTGTAAAACTTCAATTTAATATTTTTTCCATTTGTTCATGAACAATTTGAATGTACCTGCAGGTACATTCAAATTCAAGGACGTACCCAGAATCATTACTAGGGGGGGACAAGCCGTGTTCTAGGGGGAGGGGGTGCAAGCCAAGGTCTGAGGGGGGAGCAGCAATAGGATTTATGAGACTATTTCCTTGAAAAAATAGCTTTATTTTAGTAACACATCTTAAACTAATATATATATCATTTTTCGTGGGTTTAAAGAAAATTTGTTGAATGCTTTTGTTTCAATTCAGTACTGATTTTGCTCAAAGACTTCTGCGACTCTTGTTTCTAAGTGGAAGGGGGGGGGGGAGCTGCCCCACCCTGCCCTTTGCTGGGTACGCCCGTGTTCAAATTGTATTAGTCATAGAAAGTGAGAGAATCTTATTTCTCTATTTCATTTTCTCGTAGAATGACAGAAATTCAGAGGAATGATCCATTTACGCCTGTGAATCAGTTGGAAGTACATATTCATGCCTGAATCAATGAATGATTGTCTGTGCAGTGTGCATACATCAGTGCATCAAGCAAGAATGTCTTCTGTGAATGGTATTGTCACCTTTTCCCAATGAAAATAAAGGAGATGGTGATGAGTTGCAAGAAGTCTTCGACCCAGGCTCCAGTCTGGCACAGAAAAAGATTGTTTGTGGTGGTTTATCAGCCCTGGATATGAGTGGTACTTATAATTTTCATCCAGTTCAAGTTGTTCTATGTTATTTTTTGTAAAGTAGTGATTTTATCCGAAATTCAAGCACATCATCTTTTATTATCATTCAGGGGTGGACTTGACTATATTCAACCAAAACATGGTCACCTCTTAATGTGAGATGATTTACATGCCAAACATTAATTAAGTAATGTGTACTGTCCATTAAGAGTCACTTCTCTGAACTTAATATTATTCAAAAACAGATACCTAATCTTTATTCATTGACCCAAGTAATACATTCTCTACTGTATACAGAGATAAAACATATCAAGCCTTTTACATCTTTTTCACTTGGTTATCATAATCATTTTTTTGCTGTTCATACCTAATGCCTTTTCATTTCCTTGTAGTACATCAGACTACATGTGCATATTTTCTGTAATGATACATTTAACACATTCAATGCGGATGATATTTTTGCCGAAACCTCCAGTGACGGATGGGTGATTTTCCTTCATAACGGTGGTCTTGGAAGTAATACAACAGAATTTGCAATTTTTTTTGTTTCTATTCCTCGCAATTTGTAGAAAACGTTAATGACATACATGTATGCCACCCGTCACCAGTAATTGACAATTCACGCAACCCACATTACACACATGCAATTTTCCTTGTATGAATGAGTGAACTTTTCATATTTCCGTTTATAATACTTCTTCTACCGTTGATTCCTTAGGTTAATGACGAAAATATCTTGGAATTAGGTTTTACGTGTATTTTTTTGTTTCAACGGCCGTAGATTTAATTTTTACGAGTCACAGAAGTAGAACACACAATGAACGGCAAGAAAAATATATATTTATGGAAGAAACATCTTTTTTTATCAAAGCAAATCTATGTTACCTCAGAGTTATTGCAACATTGAAACATTTCAATAAAAATTCTCACAAATTTTTATGATGTATGTAAAAGCAAGGACTTAGACAGAGCCCTGGTTGACCTTCACATTCTGGGCAAATCGTAGTCACTGTCCTACGGATGCCTTCAAGGTTAGCGGAGAAATGAAGAGCCTGCATCATTCCTAAAAACCTATCACGGCACACTTTCTCCCGAAAATTGGTACTCGCACTAATTCTGACCTCCAATCGTTAGAAATCGTGTTATACCTAATTGCGCCCCTGTGGAGAAGAAGGCCCAGCCAAGTTTCCAGTTCTCCCTGCCCAATGGCTTCCAATCCATTATGCCCTTAGTGAAGGACCTTGGTGAAGGATTTCGGATGAAAATGCTTTCTGCATTTTTCTCCGTCTATGAGAGGATGAAAAAGTAACACTAGGCGCGCTCGGAGCACCCTAGTGACCAGTGGAAAAACGAACTCCCGAAGAAGAAAAATTTATGTCATCCGCCTGAGTGGAAAAGCCCTCATGACATATATATATGTCATCCGCACATAAAGTGTTAATTTCTTGCTAACTGTGCTGAAAGAATTGAATTCAAAATTATTTTCTCTTTTAAAAAGAAACATTACATACTACCTATAGCAACATACTACCTACACCTAAGTATTGCTTACACGACACTGTTACTGGCACATGGCTCCTGAGAATACGATTCAATTTATAGTGGTACATCATTCCTGTCTGAATAAATTGAATACATAGGTCTGAAATGTGAAAGATGGAGAAGCAGGTATGAAGTATTATTGCTAGAAATTATTTGAAAGTGTCCATGATTGAATGGTAATTAGTTTTTTGGTCCGAAAAAAGGTTCAAAAATTTTAGTACTGTATTTCTCCGAATATAATCCCATGTCTAATTGTGGTTTCTATGTGCTAGGTGTAGCGTTCAAATCATTTACACTACCACGAAAGACAGCAGCGCCTGGAGGGAGACAGGTGAAGGACCTTTGGCGCCAGCAGGGTAATGGTACCCCGGGACAGGGATTTGGCACCCTTCTCCGGGAGTAGCATCCCTGAGCCCACACGAGTTAGACCTGCCTGCTGTAGCGCGGAACTGGACTGAAACAGCGGCCATCGCGGTTCGCCGATTCTCTCAGTGCAACTCAATTGTATTGCTGACGCAATAAATTGATAGTTGTTCATTGTTACATAAGGCGTAGTTATTTTGCACGAAATAATCCCTATAGACCCTAAACTTGGCATTGAATTTATTGACAAATATCTCTAGGATTGATGTGTTTGCTCTTAATCCTGGAGAAAATTATTAATTAAAGCACATATTACCAGTAAAATATTTTGTGCTTACATCAACATTTATTTATGAGTAGGAAAATCTTTCAGATTAGTCATCTATTGTTTTGCCAGAGTAGACAATGATGTGAATGCATTGATGGACTTGCATTTACATGCTAATCAATATCAGTCATATTTTCTTTATCAATGCCATTGGTTGTATGGTATAGCTAAAAAAAAAGATATCAATATTTTCTCCCCCAATGCATTGAAGGGAGATTGTTTCATTCTTCTTTTCTGCACAAAAGAAGGCCCCCAAAACACCCAAGTACAGCTCAAAGACCTTTTATCTATTGATCCCAGGCTGACAGGGGGGATGGGAATGACATAGGAATTTTTATCAAACTTGCATTTCATTCATTGATTTGAAAGTACATTATTGTGATCGAGAAATATCAGTATAGGCTAACCCCTTACCAAAAAAGCACCAACTATCCCAAGCAAAGTTCTGCCTGCGTGTCTACACTACGTGTTCACTTTTCACATTCAGTAGAAGGAGAGTGATTGCATGAGAGAGAGAGACTTGAAAAACTTTCATTGAGCATATCTGAAGCTTCTCCCTCAGCTGAATGAACTCACTGCTGCATCTCCTCGCTCTTGGCTGAGCCATGGGGGAGAGAGGGAGGAACCCAGGGAGGAGGAGAGAGGTGGACACATTCTCTCTTACTTTTCCAAAGAGGCATAAATGTGTGCTGATATTATAACGGTAAAGAATGATGATACATAACATGATAAATCATATTAACATAAAAAGAGCAAAATTTACAAGACATGACAGCTAGGCACGATGTAATCTCTTCAAATTAAGATGAAATAATATAAATTACTTCTTTTAAAATTATTCAACTCACAGTTACTTCATCACTATTCCAATTCGTTCCATATATTCAAAGAGACCAGTATTTATATCATAAAATCTAGCTTCCATTAATATTGGCTATGTAAGGTTCCGCAAATGAAGTAAATATAAAATAGTTACAAATGAACTTTCATGATGAAATAAAGCTGATTTATTGGAAGAATTTAACCTTTGCGGGCGGGCTGAGTTCTCTCCTTAGCATGACTGCTGGACTGAGTCCCAAGAGACCATCTCAGCAGGGACTCCACATTATCTAGGACTCCGAGGTTATTTGGACTCCCTGCTTTCCTGGTTTAAAACCCTCCTGGGGGCATTGGTTTGCTTTGGATTACCACAAAGAGACGTAATGTATGAGGAGGTGCAGAGGTATGTACCAGCTCCCAAGGGGCAAGGTGCCAGAAATACATTTATGGCATTCATTTGTTGGCATAGAAAAATCTCTGATAGACAATTCCATCATTTGTCTCCCTGGTCAAGAAACGTAAAGTCGTATATTTCTTGCGTTACTATAAGAGATGGGTCGAATAGCAGATTTCTAGAGCTCCAATATCGAATTTGAATATTATTTTGTTGAATACTTTAGTTTCAATTCAGTAAATTTTTCTTAAAGACTTTTGCGATTTTTGCTTCTAGGGGGAGCAGCTGCCCCCCCCTTGCCCCTCACTGGGTATGCATATGTTTACATATGACAGTCTTAATCAATGTATTTAATACAATCGCTTCTTGCTTAATCTTGATTTATGTAACTTTTTGCACACAGTCAAGGCTATAAGATGCCTTAGTTCATCGCAAAAATATCTTTTTTAAGTCTATAATCATTTTGCCCGCCCAGCATCTTCACTTTTCAACGACTTTGCAGCGGATGAGTGTTAAAATATCTCAAGCGCATATACAGTATATCTTCTGCATTCCCAGCCGTGACGTCATGCTCCCTTATCCCCCTCACTTTCCCACTGTGCAATGTTGGCCACAGCGTTCCGCCCGAACGGTGGGTCTACTCGCTTATATGGTCTAAGTTTACGATAAACCAGGTTTTTCTCCTCGCCGATTTTTCGAACACATTGAAATATAAATCTAAGGGTATTCTTAATCACGCTAGCGGTCGTCGCGTTATTACTTTCGATACTATACCGATTGAAAGTTGAGGCAATGTGCCAAAATAGAGCACCAACATTTGCGTGATGTTTTTTGAAATTCGGTCGTAGGCTATCTCGAGGTAGGAATCCCAAGCCGCCTAAGCGCCGGAGAGCATGATACAGTTCTAATTAACTCCAAACAGGGGCGGATCCAGGATTTCTTTCTTGGGGGGGAAGGCACAAGGATACCTTGTAATACAAAACGGGGTACGTGCCCCCGTCTGGATCCGCCTATGACACCAAATCATTACTGGCAACCTCAAGGCCGTAGCCAGGAAATAGTTTCGGGGGGGTTTTATGGAATAGTAGACAATCATAAAATTATTTAAATAAGATAAATAAAATAGCACGTATACGGTTAACTATATACGTATTTATTATAAACCCTTAAAGGATAATATAAACATATTATTAAATAATTAAATTTAGCCTTCTAGATTTCTTTGCAGCAAACAAATTAATTAACTCCTCGGTGTCGATATACACTCTGCGGCAATTCGCACAGATATATGGTATTAAAATATTGAGAAATGATACTGTGTCTTTGTGATTTTGTACTCTCGACGTAAGCTCATCAATGAAATCATCCAAAAGTGGAATCATTATAGTAATTCTAAAATAAGTCTCAAGCTCTTTTGTGTTGTAGTTCAACCTATGCTCTTGGCGGGCTGTTATTCGCTGAATTTTCATTTCCTCGTAAATAGTTCTGAGTAGGTTCTCCACGTTCATGAAAAGTTCAGCAAATTTTACATCAACATTTTGACAAACATCTTCAATAGTCTTAATGATTAAATCGACATGTTGTAAAGCTGCTGCCAAATCGCATAATGGAGATTGGAGTGTTCTGCATATCGACAGTGTGTAAGGGAACAACATTCCTAAGCAATATAAGCTCACAACAAAATCACTTGAAATGACTGATCTTAGAAAAGAATCAGCCTTTAAAGATGTTTCAGAATCCATGTCACTGCATAAGTTGTATAGTGTAAGCACAATTGCTTTATACATTTCTTTAAATCTTAACAACCCATCATGATTTTCAACCCGACGGGTCTGGCTCATTGCCGCAAGGCTTTTCCATTGCGTTCCGGGGAAGTTTTTTTTCGATATTCTGTTTTAGGCACTATGATCATTTTTCCTAGGACTAGATAAAATTTCCAATCGATTTTATGATTCCAATAGCATTTCGAAAAAGCTGAACCTGGCAACAGTGATGCAAAGCTAAATTCAGATCCGATTTTCAGCTATTTGCGCAATATCAGGTTGAGATTTAAAAAAATAAATATTTATTAATTTTTTTTCCATTTGAAATGCTGAACAGACCTGAAAAAATTAAATTGACTACGTAATCGTCATATTTTCGAAACTGAAGCTATGATTTTAACTCTCGAGCGAGAGCGCTATAGCGCGTGTTAAACACGCCAATCATTGAATACCAAGGATTTCAACATTGTACGTACATTCTGGGTTAGAATGGCCTCGTTCATTAGTATAATGTACTTTGACGGTCTATATTGCGACTCATCAAAGCTCGACGAAGTATTGCAGGTAATTTATTTTTAGATCGGCAATAGAGGAACCGACACCCGTGGCGTTCAAATTACGCCGCACGACCGGCCGTGTACATCGTGCTTCGCTTTTCTTAAATGGTCTCGTGTTTTCATGCAATGTAATTTTCACTATCTGCAGCGTGATTTTTTTTAAGTACAAATTATTGTAGAAAAATGTTTTTAGATCGGCAAGAGGAAACCGACACCCGTGGCGTATAAAGTATGCCTCGCGACCAAGGGTGTACCACCTCTACCATCTGTGTGCCCTTTATACCAATATCACCTATAAATGTACTAGCCTGAACGAATTTCTACAAATAAAGATAAATTCTAACAATAATCGAGAGTTATCATATAAATGCATCTATCGTGGACAAAGTACGCTACGCGTCTGGTCGTGTATAAATATCAGGCGCGCCCGCTCGGTAGTTATCAAATCCAAACACAAATATCTACATACCTTCAAAAGTACGTGCCACTAAAGAGTCGTGATCCTTTTTCCAAACTTTTCTATCTCCAAAACGGCTTGTTTTATTTAATACAGTGCCCTAAAAATACAATGCCAAATTGAAATACCTACCGATTCGTATATTAAACAGCTTGATATTGATAAATTGATAGGCATATTACACTTCGCAAATTTCACTTGCAGTGGCGCCGACTCCATGGGGCCTGAGGGGGCCCGAGCCCCCTAAAAGATTCGTTTGAGGGGGCGGAGCCCCCTCAATAATTCAAGAAAATAATTTAGTTATATTATGCTTTGTGAAATCACAAAAATATGTTGGAATTTTTTATTCCCCATGCTTGACGATAGTTACCTTTTAAAATAAATTCAACAATGAGTTAAAACAAATCATAAGGTAGTATGCAGGTTAACTGAAAACAAGTGATATGAATCATGATAGTGTTTCGGTGCTGAGACACACTTTGAATTTAATCTCTTCCCGGAGCAAGACCTCCGATATGGGCCCCCCCATATCGGAGGATATGGGACGATATTTTTTATAAGTCGACGCCCCTGTTCACTTGGTAGGGACTCTTAAAAAATCATAACTCACTCATCTCTCTTATAATTCACAGGACTATTATTTCACACACTGCACTGCAACTACACGCACTGCACCTACAACTTCGCTTTGATAATTATTGACTTAAGTCGTATTGGATCACTTTCCAAGACGGAACTGCCTCTCCGTGCTTGACGGCGTGCTTATTTATTTCGTAGACACGGCACCACGAAACATCGAGAAAAATCTCTAAGCCTATCCAATATTCCTGAATACAGCTCGAACACGACTCCAAAGTTTCGTTGCTTCCTTAGTTGGCGTAATGCATGCTATCTAGTGACATTTAGTAGTGAGTAGTTATACTAAGGCCCTTATTAGACGAGGTAGCCAGGCGACGTCGCCAGCGACGGTAGGTGGCGACGTCGCTGGCTACCAAACCTAATAGCCAGTTATGTAGCCAGTTCAGTAGCCAGAAATTTTCCGTTTTCTCTCAGTTTGCTGTGAACTATAGTGGACTGCGTTGTGTGAGTGGTAACGTTATCTTAATTTTGTGTCGGCCAACTTCTGGCACTTTTTCACGAGCTCTTCATGCTTTTTCTTTTGGTCGTCTTTCTGCGGCTCTTCTTTTTTCTTCTTCTCTCCGCGTATCCCTTCGATTGAATCAGAAGATGTAGGCATTTTCTCAACTGGCGTGGACATACTGAACAACTCACCCACTCACAACAGAACACAACACAACAGTGAGCAGTACCAAGCGAGATGTACTGACCGAGTAGCTTGGCGACCTCGTGTAATAAGCTCCGTATGCTATAACGCAGCGTCGCCAGTATGTGTAGCCAGTGGCGACCGGAGTGGCGACGGGGCTCGGTAGCCAGTCAGTCGCCAAAGTGTGGCTACGTCGCTGGTTACCCTCGTGTAATAAGGCCCATAAGAATCAATGACCCGCGACAAGCTGAGTAGCCAGTTTCGCCGCTGGCGACGTCGCCTGGCTACCTCGTCTAATAAGGGCCTAAGTAGTATCACTACTCACTACCTCATGCCACTGCGCCGCAATAACATTGTCGTGTGAGCACCAAGCAAGCATAAAGTCGGTAATATCTGTTTAATTTTTGTTTTCATTTCGGGGGGGATATATCCCCCTTGATCCCCCCTGGCTACGGCCTTGGGCAACCTGCGATTTCAGTTTTTATGTTCACACATCATAGAAAAATCAGGATTACTACCGCATGACCAAGGGTATGTGAAACCCAAATGTTACGTCACAGTTGCTGCATCTAATAGAAATTTTAAGCGGCTATTGAAATAAGATAATCTTCATAATAATGAATTTACCAAAATATCAAATAATTTAAAAATCTGCCACACTTTCAAGAGAAAAAAATCATTCTCTAAGGCCGTAGGAGAACTATTTTTTAATTTTTTAAATCCTAATTTGATGGGGTATATTCGGATTTTTCTTATTGAAAGGATTCACTTGATATCTCAGAAGTTCATAAGGGCGCAGCTAAGAATTAAGGCTGGGGGGGTTTAGGCACAAATAATACTTATGGGTGTGGGTGTATTGCATACCCGCCAGGGTAAGCAGGATTTGCCGGGGCCCTCCTCCAGAAAATTTTAAGAATAATGGTTCAAAATGGCGACTTTTACAGTTTTCTGAGGGATATTTGATTAATCCTAACACTATTCTATAAGTAATCCTAATCTAATTACGTAAAATGGATTTAACTTAAATATTTGTCTGAGCTATGGGGGGGGGGGGGGCTTTATCCCACAAAACCCCCCCTCGCTGGGCCACTGCATAAGGGGGCAGCTTGGACCTTGTTACCCTTCCTCAGCACTGGCTACAACCAATGCTTTCCACTTTCATCGCTGCAACTTTCAAGGAGAGCCTTTGAAACAATCTCCCCACCACGAAATAGATGATTCTATCGTACCCCATTCCAAGACTTTCACATTCACTTCCTGAAGCTATTAGTTTTTGCCGGGAAGGGCGGATGAACGGGAGAGGGGATCACAGTCAGCGGCAGATCCAGAGAGGGGACAGGGTGTAGAAAGGATATAGACCCCAACTGTGGTATATCAATTTTACACTAGATAAATTATAATTTTGTTCGGACCCCCCACTACTGCTGGGAGGTTACCCTCAGGCCCCCTCTTCTAGTCCCTCCTTGTAGGGGCTGTCAGAGGTGGTTGGGGGCCCTCGGCAAGGGCTCCCCTTAACCGTGGAATCGAACCCATCCTCCCGCGGAAAAATTTAGGAATTGCATGCTGGGAAATGGATTTTGTTTCTATTCTGGATCTTAAAAATTGTATAAAAGTTAATAAAAATAGTAATTTCATAATAAAAATAATACGGAATATGAAAGTTTCACTGCTTATAAAATTGAAAAATATATGATGCTCCTATATTATCTATTTAGTGAATTTGTTCCTTGAAACCGCACTGACATCTGAAAACCGCCTAAAGTAACCATTTCGAATAACCCTTCAAAAAAGACATACAGGTTGCTTTTAATCTTCTAACACCTTTGCTTTCCCAGTTGCCAGA
This sequence comes from Ischnura elegans, assembly GCF_921293095.1. Taxonomy (NCBI): domain Eukaryota; kingdom Metazoa; phylum Arthropoda; class Insecta; order Odonata; family Coenagrionidae; genus Ischnura; species Ischnura elegans. Next base: position 105,758,369 of record NC_060254.1, on the reverse strand, counting down.
TGCAGGGGAGCAGCCAGGAATTAAGACAGGAGGGGGAGGGTTTAGGTGCAAATAATACTGAGGTGTGTGGGGGTATTGAATACCCTCCAGGATAAGCGGTAGGTGCGAGATTAGTTAACTGCAGATTTTTAAGATAAATGGTTCAAAATGGATAGTTTAGGGCTTTGTGAGGGGTACCTTATTAATCCCTACGCTATTTTATTGGTAATATCAATCCAATCAAGTATAACGGATTAAACTTAAAAATTTCTCTGAGCTCTGGGGGGGGGGGTTATCCCCCAAACCCCCCTCCCTCTCTATGCCACTGGCTGGATCAGCAAGTATTGTATACTTTGTAAATATTTTACACATTGTATATAGTGGGTATATATTCTGGTTCATTTATTATCTTGTAACCACATAACACTGTTGTTCCTAATGTTCACATCCGCTTATATTCCTTAAAATTCATCTCCAGGCTTACCAAGTTGAACGTTGGCCATTGAGGGTATCAGCTCAAACTCCTGTTTCTTAAGTTTAAACCTGAAGTTTAATGAAATTAATACCTATGTATTGAATTATAATGCGAGAATACTACCATGTCTTTTCTTCAATCAAATTAAGAGATAAAGTCAGGCACATTCTGATAAAAAGAAATTGAAAGGCAAATTAAAGAACCTCTCTATCGAAACATGCTTTATTTACAGTCCTCACATTACCTTAGATTACTCCGCCTGTATTTTTAGTTTATTCTCAAGTAGAAAAGTAAGGGCTTTCGAAGATTGAATTTAAGTTAAGTATCTTTAGTCCGTCAAACGGTGGTTTTTAGTTAAATATACCTCAATTAAAAATGCGAATACATGAGCACATAATAAACATTCGCATCGAATCCTATGCTTATTTTCTTAACTTGGGTCATATAAAGGTAAACGAAGAGTATGCATATCCCACCCAGCATGCATATATCGAGCAAAAACATAAAGCACTATTAACAAGAGGAATAGTGATAAATTCAAAAAATATATAGCCCCCAAAGCAAATCGTATGGAAATTAAGTGTCTTTATTTCAAAGAGTTTATCACACTGCAGTTGCACTATTTGATAAATCACATCATCATGAATGTTAACCTCAGTGGACGCTCCTAATTACTCTTTATTTCCCCATCAAACTCGGATATATATGTCTGTCAGCGACGTGAGTGGCGACTTTAGTAAACCCATTTAAATGCGCAATGGGTGGCAACACAGAGGCCGAATAGAAGATCCTCTTTGTAATATTCGAAGAAATAATTGGTGATTCTTTTACCTTAAATTATGACCTTCAGATAAAGAAATATTGATTTAAGAATCAGATCCTTCATTCATCTATTCATTTTATGAAAAATCCCAAATGGCGAATAAGGAGTGAAAGAACTGCATCGCGTAAGAAAGGTGAAATGTAAAAACTGCAAAAAAAACCATACCTGCATAGCATATAGTCATTCAATAGTCCTTAGATCACAGTCATTGGAAAATCAGGGATTTAAGGGGGTCAAAGAAAAAGAAGTTTCACTTAAGTTAATCACATACTGCTTCATTGACTCATACTTCCAAGACTAGGGTTGACACCTTGCTTGTCCAGATACTTCACCTCATGCGTCAATAACAAATGACCTCCATATAGCTTATATACCTGCATATAGTTGGTGTTGCACTGGGTGATCTGCAGACCTCGTTAATAACTTTTTCAAGCAAAAACGCTATGGTAAGTCAGTTCGGCTGCCTGTCAGGTAGAGCAAATTAAACATCATAAACATTTGCCGCACGCATGAACCGTGGCGATCACAAGTTGACAATATCGGTATGTTGACTTGAGCACACTTGGAAACTTGGACATCTTAGCAACCATGCTGCTTATGCCATCCCTTTCACATCAGGTGGTGACAACCCCTGAGTCCTCATTAGGGCCACGGTAGTCCTCTGATTAAAAAGTAGTGTATTAATTTTCTCAAGACCTTTAACCGCGGTTGTGTCATTTTCACCTAGGTATTCAGAAGTTTTTCAATCTCGAAATTTTTTAGCATGCAAAACCCATGCAAAATTTTACATATGGACCCACATTGTGAAATAAACAATATTCTAACTTCTACTGTGTGGTGTTAGTGTAACTAAAATGAAAACCAGGAGTAAAAATATAATTATAAATTTTTCACCAGTAAATGAGACAAACATAATCTTACAATATTGATACTGTCAGCGGAAGCCGTCAACATGGATGGCAGGTCAGAAACACTGACTGGGCACATGATAACAGCATCGAAGAAAAGCCTAACAAAAAAGGGATTCAAAAAGAGCAGTACTTCAAATTTTTATTAATTCAAGCTAATTCTACTTATACTTACAAAAAATAATATGCACAAAGGTAATAGAAAAATTGTTGCCATATTTTAGCATGCAGAGACAGTTGAATCATGCATTTAACAAAAGATACCCAATACCAACGAAAAGGAGGAACAAAAACGTATTTTACAAAGAATATGCTTAAATGGGATTACAAGTTAATATTTAATTTTACAGAATATACCATCACACAACATAACATTATCAAGAGCAGTGAAAATGAATGAATACAGAAAATAATTTTTATATTACTTTAATTCCTTAAAAGAACACAGTAGTACTTATTCACCATATGGTAATATTCACATATAGTAATGAGAAAATATAAAAAAACAGTACCAAAAATTGGTGGATAAAATCAGCTAAAATAATAAAAAAGTGCATGAAAAATAAATCAGTAATGTCACCATGAAGCATATTTCAAACAAAAGAATAAACAGAACAAAATAACACGAGCCAAAAATTAGATAACATTCTATCACTTCAAACCTCCTTGATACAAAGCACAAATACAGAATTTGAAACTGCACTAGGATACCATACTGCTTTAGCCAGAGGAAAGTCCAATGCTGTAATTCAAGTAGGAGATGACATATGTAAATGATTCATTAAAATCAACAATTGATTGGACAATTAGACTTTCCTCTGTTTATCCCCCTCCCCACGTAGAGGGAGCAGTTTGGATTTTGAGGGGGAGGGAGGGTGGGGAGGGATTTTTAGTGAAAGGAAGGGAGAGTTAGTGTCAGTATTGCTACTAACACTACCATTAGTACCACTACTACTACAAGCACACACTCACTCATAAAATCACATTCCATTCACTCATTCATAAAATCACATTCATCCATTCATACAGCTCTGCCTACCTAAATGCTACTTTATACGTATGAATTAATTAAACGCCTAAATACGGAATCGTGGCCACGATACACGAAGACCTGCCTAATCTGAGTTATTTCTACTCGATGGTAGGACGCAATATAAAATCCCTACTCTCCTGCCGCAAATCCTAACTATAGCTGGAAAAAACATGCATAAATAAAAAATATACAATGACCCTGTACAATAATTGCAACAAAAAATGCAAAAAAAACAACTATCTTCAAGCTTGGTGTCTTCTTTCTTCCTATCTTCATTCTTCATTTCTTCACGATAAAATCCTCAATTCTCTAGTTGTTGGCACAGTAACCTTCAGGTGTCAATTTCATGGACCTGAACAGTTGTCTCCAAAAGCAATCGCTGTCGTTGTCCACAAGCTTGACCTGTGGTAATATAATAAAAAAATTCTCATAATCCAACAAAGGAGAGACATAAAAAGTTGACTCTCAGCTCAGAAATATCATTTCGAGGAAGACGTTTAGAAAATATTAATTTTTAAGCGTGTAGAAATTAAAAAAAAAAAATGCAAGAGTGGGTAATTCCAAAATATTTGACGCTTATCAAATCGGCGATATTTCAATGTATTTTTTTTATTCTTTACAAATTTTAAAGATATATTGGGCAATATTAAAAATTTTCCCGGAAATCATTACAGTGAGCGTAGTGTGTTATTAATATACCTTTTTTACGACTTACTTGTACTTCATGGGTATTACTAAAAATCGATAGCAAAAATGTATGTACTATTTTATGAAATGGAAAACAATAATGAAATTATAAAACTCAACACGATGAAATTATTTAAAAAGACGAAAACAGAAGTTACAAATATGGCATCCTTATTAAGGATAAAACAGCTATCCAGGAGAATGTATTATAATAATTTCTTGTGGGATGTAATTTAATATTTAAGTCTAATGATACGAAGGAAATAATATAAATTATTTCTCAAGATCATGCAATGAACCAGAGGTGTAAGTAAACACATGAGAAACAAAACAGCCGAAAAAAATGAAAAATATATACTGAATTTCCTGACACCATTGGATTAATAAATATTTAACAGCAAGGAAAAAAGCGTCAACGGAAAATAAGTACCCAAAATTAAACAAAAATGAGTATCAATACATTATTTTTGCGACTTTTTAAAAAATATGTCACTTATACTCGGAATATATAATTCACGGAAAATTCAGATAGGTAGAAAATATGACCGGAATCTCATGTTTCATTCAGATAGGGTCTCCGAGGAAGTTATTACCTGAGCGCGCATGACGGATGCTGAATTACCAAAAGCAAGGCCAATATGGAAACCTCGACCTCCGCATTACAATGAGAAAATTAAACAGCAAAGTAAATACTTATGATAGATTCACGACAAAATTCCCATACCTGTCCTTCATTCGAATTATATAATTTCTCAGAAATGAAGTTTCAAATCGAAATATATGAAAGCAAACGCTATCGTCGTCGCCAACCAATCAATGCCTTGAGATTCAGCGCAGGATTTTAGTTTTGTGAGTGTTACAAAAAAAGCGAGAAATCTTAATTTTGGGTGCGGTTGAATTAAATATTTTTCGCGTAGGAAATGTGAAAATATTTATTTATTTTCTCACACAATCATTACTTTTATCATCGAGGTTCCTGAATGTAAAAATCATAGTGTACCTATGTGATCACTAAATATTGGTTCTGAGCTGAACTCAAAACTTGGAAGAGGAATGAATGAAATCTTACCGTCTGCTTGCGGCAACGAGCTGTATTCTTTCGATCTCTTTGCACGTGCTTTCATCGAGGCCTCGAGTAGTCAACTCACACAATACGATCCTACGAAATCTGTAATTGAAAAAAACGAACACTCATAAAGAGACAAACCAATACGCTTGAAAATCGGCCTCATGGCCGATTCAATCGATAAATTTTCTTAAGGCGCATGGACGTCACAGTGTGAATAGGCTCACCTCTGAATTAGATTTAAAAAACTTGGAGTGAAAAATATCATTTCCCGTGTTGCAGAGGAAATTAAAATAATTTTCTATTAATTAATAATACTTATTATAATAAAATGATTCCAATTAAATGGAACTATATCACCCTTGAATAGGAAAAATGAAGGACTGATTTTGAAATGGGTAACCTTTCACAGGACAAAAAATTGTTAAATAACTCTGATTCAGAATGAAAAATCATGATGGAAAATAATGTTTGTAATGAATAAGCAGATAATTAGATACTAATTACAAATAAAAGTTATTTGGTCTGCTTTTTAATTTGAAAATATTTTACGAAGACTTTTAAGGGAGGTGATATTTTGACTCGAAAACATTTGTAAAGAAAATACGTTTATGTGTTATTATAAGTCATCCAGAAAAAAGTTGGCACAAAAAATATTTTGCCCATTGGAAATATTTTTTCATAACTTTTCAATTCAATTCAAAGTTAGTATAGATCCATGAAATTATATCACTTCCAGTTAATAAGTACCAAGTACAATCTTCAAACTGATAAGTCAACGACTAAATTGAGGAGGATATTAAGTTCATTTTTTAATTTTAATGGCATTATGGGCAAATTAGAAGTTCAGTGTAAGCACAATTGAGTTCCGTTAATGAATGTAACATTGAAAATTCTCAATCAACTCGTTAATTAAAAAAATTATATGGGAAACATGAACCAAATTTGAATCAATATTATGAGATCATACCGCTCCTTATCTGCTGCAACTCCTGTAGAGCCGCAAGAAGCCGTCTCGGTGAGGTGCACCATCCCATCTTCTTCCAAGTGTCTTCTTTCCACTTTTCTCAGCATGTCAAGCGATGGCTTGCGGACCTAAGGAGAGAGCGGGTTAGTGCATACACAAATAAATAACCCTTCCGAGGATTTGCACCACTCCAAAGCATCACACAAGAACGAGACAATGGCATCGATAGGAAGTCATAAATTTCCTACCTAGCAACAGCCACATTCCTGCATGACGCAATGGAATTTGTAATGCAAAACCACGGCACAAAAAACTAAAACTAACGCACGGAAAAAACGCCTAGCCTTACGCAAATTTATTTTCATCGGCCTAAAGGGCCCAAAGCTAATATGTCGCCTACTTCTGGTCCCGCGATGCCATCATCGTCTGTCTTCAATTCTTCCGATGAATCTTCATTCTTCTCTTCACATCCAGCGATGGCTTGCGGACCTAGGGAGAGAGCGGGTTAGTGCATACACAAATAAATAACCCTTCCGAGGATTTGCACCACTCAAAAGCATCACACAAGAACGAGACAATGGCATCGATACGAAATCATAAATTTCCTACCTAGCCACAGCCACATTCCTGCATGACGCAATGGAATCCGTAATGCAAAACCGCGGCAAAAAATAACTAAAACTAACGCACGGAATAAACGCCTAGCCTTACGCAAATATTTTTTTTCATTGGCCATAAGGGCCAAAAACTAAGCCGCAAATATCGCACACGTCTTCTTACGATGCTTCTCTTCTTTCTTCCGTGAATACTTGCGTCTTCAATATCCTCTTCTTCGTGCAGTCCTCACTCTTCCTTCCTTGAAGTCCAGCGAGGGCTTGAATCTGTGAAGAGGTAAGATTAGTGCATGCACAAACAAATAAATAAATAACACTAACACGCAAACCCTAACGCGACGCAACGGAAAAATATTCGCAGCACACGCAAATATAAATAATCACACGCAGAAAAATATCACACGTAATCACACGATAGATGAAAAAACACACGCTCTCGTATTCTTGCCGTTCTTCGAGCTCAATTTGATGTCTTCAATCTTCATGGCTGGAAGGGAAGGAGTTACAGACATGTTACAATTAAGTACAAAAAAGGTAAACCCAGTTCAGGCGAGGGATTATCAATGTCCACTCATTCCCGATATGCACACACATTATCTTCCCTCTTCATTCTTCGAGGCCCCCTTCGATGTCTTCAATCTTCGGGGCCTCAGCTACGTCTTCATTCTTCACTCCTGCAATAAATGCTGTTAGTACAAAACCCACCCAAATACCTTAAAAAAAAAAACTACACACAAAAATACCCACTTGGATTTCCTGCCTAAGAATGCATTCTATGTCTCCTGGGACCGGTCTCATTCGTAGTAAATAACTTAAAAGTGCACTTTGTGGTACCTTTGTTTCAGCGCTGTTTCGAAACCTTTTCAAACTTGCTCCTTCGAGCCGTTACCTTTCGTGTACTGTTGATACCTAGAGCTCGTGCTTTGATAATCGAGAGTGAATTCACTTTCCACCAGGAGTCTCTCAAAACTCCTGTTGTGTGGTTTAGGTCGGCCCTATTTCACCATTTCACGTTCTAGATTACCTTATGTAAACCTGATGAAAGTATACGGCAATGAACAGCGCCCGAGGAAAACTGCACTCTTACCAGCCTTCAACTCAAGTCGATGAATGGTGTTCATACTCTTCAATATTCATTCTGAAATTGAAAGAGCAAAAAAGAGGATTAAAATTCGAGTCAAATCTCTCCGAATAACATAAAAGGAATTAGCATTGGATGTCCCGCGAGGCCATCGTCTTCTTCTCTTCTTTATTCTTCCTGCTCCACCTTTCATTCTTCCCCTCATGTCCGGGGATTGGTTGCACCTAGAAGAGAGCAAAAAATTAAGTTAAATTCGGGGGTTAGATTATTAAACATGGGTCAATCCACCTTAATTCAACAAGCGTTTGTCCCTAAGAGACTCAGATTTTGATACCTGTATGGGTCTTCATCAACCACACACTAAATACCGTGAGATCTTTATTTCATATGTGGTTTTAATACGTTATCAAATATTTTCATAAAAAAATTGCGCTAAATCATATAAATCCAACAATTTAACTATCAAATTGTCGTAGAGACATTATTTATTGCTTATTTTACTGATAAGTCCTTTCGGTAGTCACTTTGAGTAAAATATTGCTAAAGTGCACTTATCTATTATTGTTATATCTAAATATTTAAAACATTGTTCAACAAATCAACTTTTTTCAAATAACCCATATCTCGGAAGTGGCCCAAGCATTTAATCTTTAGAATGCAGGCTCAATCATTGCCTTAGAATAACAAATATTAAATTTAAATTAACTCCTGAATGATATTTTATGGAAATATTTGAACGTTTACTTTTTCTCCCGTGCGGCTTTCCGATTACTTTTAATACTAGTCTATGGACGTGTACTCATAGACTGGTAGTCGATATCATAGTAGTATGACCTACAGGTTCAACTATAAACTATCAACCATGAATTCATCAAAATCTGACACCCTACGGGACAAGCTTTTTTGAAATTGAGGTGGAATGACTCAAAATATTATACCCGTCTGTCTTTATAAATCGTGGGAATGGATGCTAAAACAAAGGCTGTTTATGTAATAAGAAGGACGCCCAAAAAATTCTATAGAAATTCATATATTTGTTCAGTGACTTTTAAACAACAGTCTATTTTTTGGGAGCTTTCTAAAGTGATATTGAATAGGGTAGGTATATTAAAATCTCTCGTAACAGATGAAATCATTGTACTTTAATGTGGAATTCTTTATATCCACTTTATTTTAGCAGTGAAAGATTTGTATAAATATGTAAACTGACTTAGAAATATATAACTTTAAGTATTATAATAGCAACACTAGAGAATTCGTAGAATAAGCAGTACCAAAGAAATACATAGCAAACAAACATTTTGGGAAATATTACACCGTATCAATTTTTTTGTTTTAAAAAATAGGCAGGCAGCAAAATTTAAATATATAACTAAAAAAAATGATTTTATTGACCACACGATATAGTATAAAATTACAAGTTGAACATGATTCTTTGAATTCCAATTTGTACAAATCCAAAGTTGCTTTGTTCCACCGAGATCACGATTTAACTTTATCTAGTTTCTTTTGGATAAATTAATACGGAAGATAATTTTTAATCAATGATCAGAGTCAATATTTGCATAAAAATTTCCTTCTCTCTTCACATAAATCGTTGAACTCGATACTGGAAACAAAGGAGGCAGTCAAGCGAACCTTATTTCTATATTTCACGGGTTATCTTAGTGGTAAAATAAAAAATCAATAACTTAAAACGATGACCCATATCCATGCGTTATTATCGCGACAGAATTGAAAACGTATGTTTAGTGTAAATACCATAATCTAACCTTCATTCGTTAGATTTATCAAAAAGCAATGCTTTATCATTTTTTTAGAAAAAAATTACGTGATACTTGCAAGGACCCCCGCACGTGAGATTCGGTGAGAATCGACTCGACCCTCTCGCCCTTCCTAAACGCCCGTAAATATTAGTAAATATTAATAAATATTAGTAAAGTAAATATTCGCCCGGACGGTTTTTGACACGGAGGACGAAAGCCGCAAATATTCGTCATATATTTTCCGACGCAGGCCAAGGAATGCCGTAAATATCCGTATCGTTGCCCTTTTATGCCGGTCGAGGCTACGCGAAGTCTTATCTGGACCATCAACATATAAATTGTTAATGCATTTAATGCGTTAGTTAGGACGGCAGAGCTCCGTTCAAAAGTTGACAATGCACAGAAAAAAACCGAGGAATTGAATTCGAAGACTGCAACCATAAATACTCTACACAGGATTCTCCACTCCCTTGGTTCCTGTGATTCCCACCGATCGCATCAAATAGCGGCGCTGATGTAGCGAGCCCCGATTGTTCCCAAGCAATACACGCCCACAAGAGGCACGCTACGCGGCGAATTTGAATCCACGTTTCGCAACGCAGAGCTATGAAAGGCAAAATTTGCTGGCGGAGCGGGAGCTCTCGTGGCGTCGACGCAACGCGGAGCTGTGAAGGCACCCTAATATGGTCGCGAGAGGCACGCTTTGCGGCGAATTTGAATCCATGTCTCAATCGTTCATTGCTAAAAAATAAAGTTCGTGTCAACTGCCCACGAAAATATAACTATCACCGTGAGTTTATGTAGTTTCCTGGTGGTGAAATTGTACGTAATCACAAAATCGGTACGCTAATTCACGTTGAGAGAAGGGAAGAATAAGTGGGTAAGGAAACGCTGTTAACTTTCCCTAGCCTGAATTAAGTTTGAGGGCCCATAGATATCAACCATGTCTTTAAACTTCCGGCACCTATGTTTTAGAGAATTAAGAATGATTCCTGCGCAGCTCATAAAGAAAAGCACTCGTTGACATCATTACCAGACCACCTAGGCACACTTGGGGACGGGTCAGATCCGGTATTAGGACCATAGCAAGAATTTTTATCATACATATGATTAAAATTCTTGCTATGGTCCTGTATCCCCAACCGCTTATTTTCCCTCAGCTCCCAATCGTAGCCGGAGCTGCATCCGGGCACAAAACACCGAGATTTACCCATGATATTTCGTAAATATCTTACTGGTGGAGAAATACTAAAAAAAACACCAAAATCGGTGAAATTCTCGGCTCACAAAGGATGGTAACAGCCGATCACTCATAAGCCGCCACTGACAACAAGCCAAATGAAGGGGATAGTAGTGTCGGTCGCGCCACAAGTGGCAAAAGTTGGAGTTTGAATTAATGCGCGGGACCCGTGTTCAAATTATGACTGCTACTGCCACCTAGTGGGGCCTCCTTAGTAATGTAAACTCTATGACTGCAACATACGGGCAAACAACAATTATCCATGTAGAAAATTCACATAAACTAATCATGAGTTGACCCGGAACCAATTCTGCTACTAGGGCTATCAACCCGGAAAGGAGGAAGACCAACTATACTTTGATCCCGAGATAATGCGGAAAAGTCGAAAAAGATTGGCGCTGAGGGAGTGTGATTATCCGTGAGACCCTTCTTAACCAATGTCCTGCAAAATGGTCCGTACAGAGGGGACGGAAGGGACCCTTGGGGCTCAGTCCAACAGTCATGCTAAGGCAACAACACCACTGTGTCGAAAGGGTTAAAGGATACCCCCAAAGATGTAATATTCGTAGGAATTGGCTTGTTCGATACAGAGTAAATATATAGTTGACAGACGAAAGTGGTATATTTTGCTTGAATGCTGAAAAAAATGTGGAAATAAAATCCTTTGGAAATCAGCAAGGAAAGTGGCCATAGTTATATCATCGTGTGCATGCGACCAATATCTGTCAATCCTCGATTGAGTTAAATTCTTACGCTTAGTATCGACAACACGCATTAAATATTCTATTCTTACTATGCGTTCTTACGTACGATGTATTCTTAGTTGAAATAGTTTTGATGATCCTAGAGGAGGAGATATAGTATATATCTATAACTACAACGCAAAGTATAATGTAGTAGTTACACAAAGACGGTAGGTACAAATACTTTCTAAAGAAAGGAAGATCTAAAGAGAGGAAATTATTCGCCACGGAGCCCGAAAGAAAACACTTCCAAGACTCTTCCTCAGTGCATTCCATTTGCTGACATTAATTCCGATTTTTCACAGACCCGGCTCCATCAGTTAAGTGGGGCTCGTGGGTGTCTACATGCAATTGAAAGCTCAATAGTACAAGGAGGAGAGTTGAACATGGGCATATACTCATCACTCAGCACAAATAAATGGAGTGGTAAACGCCCTGAGTCACCGCTCCAACACAATAATCGACCAAAACAACTTTGCCGAAGAAAGGCGGAAACTAGAGGCCTTTCTGCGGGGAAATGAATTCGACGAAAGAATTATCTAACGAGCACTGATTAAGGTCATGAAAAAGAATGTTGAGGACAAAGCAGACACCGCAGAAACAGCGAACTCCTCAACAAATAACATCAGCGACCAAAAGAAAGTCTACTGCATATAAATAGGACAACGGACAGATTTGGAAATATCCTAAGAACATATCAGATAAGGACAATCTTCTCTCCTCACGTGCAGATAAAAACTCTCTTTAAACCCGTCAAGGACAGAGCTCCACTACAAGTCGAAGGAGTCTACCGGATCCCTTGTCAAACCTGTGGGAAGAACTACATTGGCAGATCAGTTAGAACACGCCAGGAGGAACACGAGAGAGCAATTCAACTGGAGTAGTCAACTAAGTCCACGGCAGCCGAACACGCAGCGCTGGGCCACGCAATCTACCTTAAAGGAACAGAAATTGTCGCCTACGTGAAAGGCTTTCAAAAAAGACTCGTCAGAGAAGCCATCGAAATAAAAAAAGTGGAGAAGAACAATCTTAACAGAGACACCGGCCTTAAAATAATTCGTACTTGTCAAACCATAATTCGGAAAAACACTCAACAACCTACTCCTCCAACTCCCATTCCCCCCCCTGAAACGAATACCAATAAATATATATGAATAAAAGTTTTTAACTGATTCTTAAATAGCCGAATTTCTTTTTTTTTCACCATTGCCTGGCTTTCTATCTGGGTTCACTACCAATAAATATGTATGAATAACAGTTCCTACTTCATCTGATTCACTTCAATAGGCGACCATCTTTCGTCGGGAAATGTTAGGGCAACCCGAAAATTGACGAAGCGACATAGCCTGAAAAGTTTTTTCGTTGGCATAGTGATTATCGCTATCAATTTGTTGGTGGGGCTGTAAAGTATTAATAGGTTGAACTTTGCTACACCCTAACGGAAGAAATGATGGAAAGGATACTAACGAAACATCCGAGAGTATTATTAAAAAAATCGATACTTTACTCACTACAGGCGCCGTAATGTCAATTAAATGCCTAAAATACTGCGACGTAGAAGGCTAGGGTCGACCACCACAACTATCCCTTTATGTCATAGCTACGAATCGGCGAAATACAGTTGCCCGGAGTGGGAGACTTGTGGAGTGCAAGCTACAGATTAATACACGAAGGATCGCTAAATATTAATGCTGTAATAAGTATAATGCTTATCAAAAGCGACAATTAAAAAGCCACCAAATGTATGATGAAAGGTAGGTAATGGTTAAGATATAAAGCAAAACCCCTAACTACTGCATCTCCGAATGTTTGTAAACCTAAAAAATTGCTAAGAAATGCAGAAGTGGAGTAAGTGAATCAAGATACAGCGGGAATAATAATGCAGATTAAAGGTGAAGAAAATGTAATTATTCTCGGTGAATTGAATGCCATCACTGACGAATTTTAAGATGCGAGGAAAGCCGAGAAACAGGGATGATGTAAATCCAAAATGAAAGACTGACAAAGAACACAAGCTAGTGGTTTCGAATACCAAATAAAAATGATCACAGTCGAAGAAAAAGAGGAAAGTGATGGTGGACTTGATATATTCTAAGTTGATTAAATTCTACGAAGATGAAAAGATTCATCGACAGTAAAATGGACGGCAAAAGTGACCCTTTGGCTTAAAACGACCGAGACTATGCCTCCATAGAGATGTTATGTTACCAAAAAAAATAAAATAAAAACTTAAGAAAGCCGAGAAAAGTATTTGGTAGGCAGAAAATTAAGAAAATCGATATCAAGTGTGACCGATATCGGATATGACCGAGAAATCAGAGGAAGAGAGTCAGAAACATTATCACCATAAAATATTACAGTGTAGTAAAACACAAGGAGTCAAGAATGGCATAAAACCAGGGAAACGAACACTGGAAGCAGAATAACCAGGCGTAGAAACAAAAGAGAAATAACCAGTAGAAGAGCCCAGGCGAAGCGATTATAGGAAAAAAAACGACTAACGGAGGAAACGATAGCGAAAATAAAACAATTAAAGAACTTGAAAATTGACGGTAAAAGTTACCCTAAGGCTCTCATCAGCGACAATGCTATTTCATCCAAAATAAAAAAAATTAAAAACTGAAGAAAGCGGTGAAAAACATTTGGCAAGTAAAAAATTAAGAAAACTCGGTATCAAGTGTAATTTGAGGACGCAGAGTAGACCAAAGTAGCATCGGATGTGACCGAGAAATCAGAAGAAGAGAGTCAGAAACACTTGAGCAGTGGGCTATTGGAAGCAGCTGAAGAAGTTCTTGGGAGAAGGATAATAATCTGAATGGATCACGCAAAAAGTCTCGAATCTAACTGAGGCACCACTGAAGTACAAGAATACTTAATCCGTGGAATTTCAAAGGAGAATAAAGAACGATATTTGACATGAAGTCAAGGAGGCCAGAGAAAAGCGGTCGAGGAATATGAAAACATCGTGCGCAAGGAAAACTAGAGGCTCGCTATGGGAATCTCTTCAAATTAATGAGCGTATGATGAATACCGTAAGTGACAAAAACGGAGAACTTTTGACTGATGACTAATAAAAACGAAGAGATGGATTGAATATCTGAATGAGACGTGTATAGGAGGGCGACTAAGTACGAAATCAATTTAAATGAATATCGAATATTATACATTAGAGTGTAGCAAAAGAATAGCATTAAACTAGGGAAAAAAACATTGGAAGAGGTCGACCAGTTTCTCGCCAAATTCCTTTAGTCTTTTTCTTCCTTGAATAATTTGACGCAGCAGTAGTGTAGATTGGAATTCCATGCTTATAATTTTGAATGAAGTTAATCAACAATGGCATATGAATCATTCACAATTCGTTTAAAAACACCAAGTAGGGGTGATACATTATAGGGCCCAGCTATGAAGAATCAAGTATTGGGAGCAAAGTCAAGTGATCTGAGGCGGTGTTATTTCTCCCGTAATTTTCATAGTTTACGAATGAAAAGGCACCGATTACATCCAAGAAAAAATTGGGAGTTTACATGGATGAATATCCACGAGGAGACACGCTTATAATATTTGTAAAATAGAAAAACATTCTAGTAAAGGTGGGCAGAACAACGACCAATGCTATCTGAAAATCACCATCAAATACTAGAGTGTAGCAAACGGCAGGAAGTTAAGAATAGAATAAAACTAGTGAAAGAAAGATTGGAAGAGGTCACCAGTTTAAATATATCGGAGGCAGAATAAGCAAGTGTATAACCAAAAGAGAAATAATCAGTAGGACAGCCTAGGGCAAAAATACTTTTCAGAAAAAATAAAGCATCAATTTGCTTAGAAAAGCAGGAAATTTTATGATGAAGTTTGGAAATCTTTTATCAGAACATACAATTCGAGTATGCTTCTCTATGGCAATGAATCATGGGCAATGGCAGCAGTGAAGAAACTGATGGGTATTCGGCTGTATGAAAATGAAAGTGAGGACTGCGGGATTCCTCAGACGAGTGGGAGAGAATAAAAAGCCTAGTCAATACTTAAAGTGGAATACACACTATTGTAATCGAACATATCTTGAAAAACTGATCTTGATGGTCTAAGGAAGTCAATCCTCGAATGACAAGTGGTTGGTAAGAGCGGAAAAGTAAGACGTCAGATTTCGTATTTAAGAAACCAAAAAGGAATGATATGAAAGAGCATTTGAGAGACCGTGGAATGTTTAAATACTAAAATGAACTTCGCAAAATTCACCTGAACTACGTAAAATTAAAACGCCTTTAATTCCTCTTCGCCTTCATAGTCACGGATATTTATACCAGTAAACAGCTGAGAATTCGTAGCGCAAAACACTATTATAAAATAGGAAATGATGAAATATCATCATGAAAATTATCACAGAAGAAGTTAATTTTTGCGCACCGCACAGGATTTAGTTCTTAATTAGTTACTAACAGAGATATAGAGAAGTCAAATATTTATGCATTGGAATATTCAAAGGCCTATCATATGAAGTGAATGATATTGACTCGCCATATTTCTTCAGTCTTCCTCTTCCTTGAAACCTCTTCGCAAATGCCCCATTCAACCCCAACCGTTTCACGGTTGGGGTTGAATTGGGCAGTTGAAACTGATTCGCCACCCCTATTCAATGGAGGACCTGAAAAGAAAAGTTCGCATTAAAGGCTGACAATATTCACGCGACAAAAATATACACTTTACATGGAGCATAACTTAAAGATTATGTTGATATTAAAGGCTACAACAAATTATCGTACTAACGACTCCAAAGGTGAAGTAAGTGGAAAAAAGAAATTGCCAAGTGAAGTGCTGTAAATGCAATTAAGACCTCCAATATTCTATTACTTTTCCTCATCATCAAAATTATGTGATAAATTATTGCGGAGTGGTTCCGGAGAGGCTGGTGCTTGTATTAACGAAATAAGTTAACTGCAATTTCCTAGGTTCAAATAACAAGGACTTTTTAAAATACCTCGTTGAAACATTAATTACTTACGTGGAATAACTCGCCATTCAGGTACCAATTATGGTAAAAGCATGAATAAGGGATCCTAATGGCTAACAACTAAAGAAATCGCGGATAGAAGCTTCATTTTGAAATGTAATGTTCTCTCACAATCAACAACGAAGCAGCGTGGCTGGCATGAAATACACTGCTCCACGTCTAATGTCAATATCTTATACCTACAGTCAATGCGATAAAATTCATAATTTTGACATTCGTCAAAATAGTAACTAACCTGCTGAAGTACTAGAAGTAAGCTATCAGAGTGCATTACGGATCATAATTACTGCAATCAAATCGATATATTTGATGTTCTAAAAGCCTCGATAAATGTAAAGATAAAACTACTTACTCATTTCAAATGACGACACATCATATCAGAATGTAACTGTTATAATTTACACATATTCCTAACGAATGTAGATGCTTTGTCAAAGGTCAAACGAATTGAATGATCGAATATTCGTTATGGCAATAAATCTAGTATTATGGAATTTCGTCCAATGACGTCCAACATCCAATTTTCACAAAAAAAATTATTTCAATTCAAAAGTCACAGGATTAAGAATGAAAACAGGATGGCTTTAATCCGAGAGGAGATTTCCCTATCACTAGCGTTCTTTAAAAAAACTACTCCGACACTAGTATTAACTTCGGGCACATGGTAATAAAGTTGGAATATGGAGGTAGTTGGCGTTATAAATATTGTGACTCAAAATATATGCCACTCTAATCTCGATAACTGAATGGAATTGAACAAATTGCATTTGCGAAGGATCCTTCACTTTAAAGACTACAATGAAAGTGCATTGAAAATAATATGAAAATGAATCACCAAACAAGTAATTAAGGTACTCACCTCTTAATCCCAAGAGAGCTTGCCGCGAACTGAAGTCCAGAAAAGGAGGGAGGGGACGTTCCGACACTACGTCAGCCAGGTGACGTGTGCCTGTGACGTCACGATGATTTCGAACCGATTTATTTATTTAATCAACAAAAAACCGAAAAAAGCGCTGAATATCTTAGATGTGGGTCCTTTGAAATGTTATCCAATGAAGTACATCAATAAATACGGTAATATTTTTTATTATGATTAAAAAATTTATCGCGCGGAAAATCAATAAAACGTTCGACCAATAAGATTCGTTCGTATGATTCAGCTATTATACAAAAATAGCGCGAAAATTCTCAAGCGGCCAACGGTCGAAACACACGTGATCAATGTTCCAGAATTTTCTAGTCATGTGTGAAGGTCATTAGGTACGTTTGCAAAACACGTCACCGCATTACGAATAACAGTACATCAACGGTCCGCATTCAACTGTCGTCCGCAAAGCAGCACCTCCCCTTCCCCGTATTTACGAAGAAAGCACCAACCGTCCTTTCGGCAGAGTCACACTTCTGAATGTTTTCAATTTGTTGAATTCATTTCCTGGACTGTTTTAACCGTTCCTTCGTTCGTTGAAGTCACCGTCTCATTATGCCTAAACGAGGATGGAGAGCAATTATACGACGTACATATCAACAGAAATACTTAGAAGAAATACAGCGGTTTTGACTGAGGTAAGTGAGCTCAAGTAATTTTTATGAGATAGTGAACAGAGAAAGTAATTCTAATCATGATTGTCCTCAAGCATTAACATGCTACTAATGTAGCTCACCATGTAAACTTACTCCATACGACAGTGATTAGCGGAGATATTTAGTGAGTTCGCGAGCGATAAGAGCATTGCTAATCCCACTATGCGATTTGTACATAAGGGATAAATATTTATGTGTTCTCAATAGCGCATAAAAATCTCTCCTTTACGATCCATTATTTGTCACAGATGTTTCAAATTTATCGAATATTTAAGTATGAAAACCACACTGAGCATTAGTAGTTTCAATTCAATCATGGTTCAATACATTGCTTAGATTAATACCTACTCCTTCTCTACGCATTATTTCGGTGGTAAAGATTCCATGAAACGGAAATGTTCTATCCATTTGTCCGTTGTAAGCCAGCTGCGAATGGGTCGATAATCTCATAATTGCTGCCTTAAGTTTAATCGCAAAAAAGCATTCAAATAACACCCAAAAATATTATCCATTTTGTTAATTAGCCGAGCGTAAACAATTAAATCTGGACAGTTCAACACAGAGCTTTCAATTGTTTCGAAGATCTTCCGTCTTCTATATGATCTATGCTTTTCAATTAAGTCCGCAATGTGATCATCTTCTTCCACTATGCCACAGATATCGATAAAATATCGAAGACTTGCATGCTCGCTTTTACATTTGTTCATTTATAATGGCGTTAGTTAGTAGCTATCAAACCTTTCTTGGCCTCAAAGTAGTGTCGCTAACTAAGCCTGAATAATTATGGCATTATACTTTCATGTTTACGCGGATGAAATTAGTAGCTCTTGATTGAATTATAAAAATAACATAGTAGTATTTATTTTTCTGGTCATTCGCAGATTCGTTTCCCTGATAGCCAAGTTCAACTTGGGCCAACAGATAGAGTAACCTGATGCCGTCTTCTTTATACAAAGAGATTGCTAAATGGTTCATTACGAACCAACTGAAGATATAAGTCACCAGCGAAAGTTACCACTTCAAGGATAGCGTAATGAAGGACAGATGAAATTGATTTCTTCCGTGAAGGATCTTGGTCTTCATCTTCGAATTTTACACAAGGTAAGTCATGTCGTTATGATTTCATCATTAGATTTAATCATTTTGTAACGACTCAAATTAATTATCTTTGATATAGCAAATTTTGTTCTTCAGTAAAGGCATAAAAACTGGCATCTTGAGTAGGTTTAAACATATTTTAAATTCATACAAATTTTTGTTTTATTTTCCCCGAAATAAAACCATTGTCGACTAGAATTATTACGGATTTTAGGCCCCAATTCTTGGCGCCAGCATGCATGCCTATTCGAAGTTCTGTGTTTGGAGTGGTTAAAGTGAAGGAGATTTCGCAACAGATCATCGAAGCCACAATGATGCGACACTAACATTCTTGCAAATTCCAAGAAAAATCTGTACGGAAATAATCAATGAATTTCAACTTCAGCACAAGCCAAGTTCATTGGTATTAGCTTGGTCACCTAATCAACGCGTTTCTGCATGGGAATATTTCTGAATGTGTAATTCAGACTTTGCCAGCGTGGGCTTATCAGTTATTTAATGTTAATGGTCGTAGTCAACAAAAGCTGAAGAGATAAATATTCGTACGCCTCATAACTTTTAAACATGAGATAAGCCGACTAAGTATTCTGTCAATATATTAGAATATTCTTTCGCAACTCACGATTTATGTCAGTACAAGGGGAAATGCATCGTGGTTTACTTCAGCTTTCAAACTGTTTCGATTTTTCTGTAAAGTACACGACGAAGGAAAAATATGGAGAAGGGTTTATTTTGTATAAAAAAGTGAACGAAGCAAATGTGGCAGAAATATTGAATTAGCACTTATGGCTTGCGTTTTGTGTGAGATTTACACGGTCGCACGCAAGGGATCAAATCAAGGTATATACCATGAAACACGCAAAAGAATAGGTTTTGATTATAGCGAGTCATACGGTTACTGATCCACGTAGGTTTGCACATTCGTGTTTTTAAAGCGCAGTGGGAAGTGGAGAAGAAGCTTATCTACTTCTACCAACCAAACACCTTTCTCACTTCAACTCTCTTTTCCAAAGAGGTGATTCAGTTGTTCTTTTCTATGTGACCCTGTTTTCACTGAACAAAAACCTTTTTGAGAACTTAGTGTACACGACACTGATTGCATTTTCAGACACTTTACAGATAAAAAACTGTTATAAATGGCGGATCAGTATGGGGTGTAAAATCAAAGCATTGGATCATTACGAATCTCTATACGAGCCAGTGGCGGCTGGTGGTAATTTATCTAGGGTGTGCATTAGAGCAGATATAGGATGATTTAATTATATTATGTTAATGCTAATCCATGAGCATCATATTTCGTCGTGATAGAATATATCGCAAGCAAAACATATAACTGGCATATTCTAACCTTAAAATTGCATGAACAGAAATAATATTAGCATGAATGAAAATAATTATTCTAAACACGCCTTTATAAGTGACGGTAGTTGAAATTCATTCTCCTTTCCTTACACTCTATGAGGAAGTAGTGTAGAAAACGGCCATACAGATGACTCTGTAGACGGACTAGGATCCTGGGCGCAGGCAGTGTACGTGGCGGCTACACCCGCTACACCACTACACTACCTGCGAGTCACTCACCAAAAACATGCGCCTGCGCACTCGCATCGTTTTGAGTCTGCTCCCTTCACCCATTTGAACTGCATATACCCCCCCGCATACTTCGTCCCGCCAGAGCACCCACAAGCGATCGCATAGACCGAAAATGCGCCCGGTCAATGCCTTTGGCCCGGCGCGATGCCACTGGATCGCACACTTGTAGAGCGGTGAATTCGAAAAGGAGATAGCTGTAGCGTTCATGTTTCTAGCATATGCAGACAGGATTTTTATCCTTCTCGTTGCAAAGGAATAGTTTTCTTTTATAATGCATTCATCTTTGGGTGTGCACTTGCTAACATGCGTATACGCACGCGCCGCCACTGATACGAGCATTAGGAATATTCATCCCAAGGCATCTTAAATCAACTTAGTCGAACCTGTAGAAATTGGTGGCCAATTCACGCGATAGCGAAAGAGCAGTACTAGGAAATTTATACCTATTGAACTAATCTGAAAATCCTTTTTTATTCACCCCGCCATACTACAAAAACCGATAGCTCCAACATTCAAAGACACTCTACGAATAAACTCCTGAAATATTTTTCATTTTCAGGAGACTCCGCGAATTGGGTCAAAGAATTTTCCTTCTCCTCAGAAAAAATTGAGCGATATCACTTCTGTTTAAAATATTTTATGCAAAAATTGTTTAACCTCCATGTTGAATAAAACTGCAAGAGGAGGAGAAGACTCCCTACCTTCTACTTGCTTCCAGGTCCATCGACGACAGAGCTCAGCTATAAAACAGCGACACCCCAAAATACTTATATTCACAAGCACTTCACATTGAACACAACACTGACAATGAATTATTTGATGGAACCTTGACACTTTCACTTCACTCTTTAGCCGATGAGTAACACATTCTGGTAGCTTCACATAATTCCAAGAGACATGCACACTGCTTTCATCGTGATGAAGAACCATTTATTATAATCCAAACGTTGAGGAAAAGGCTCGAAGAGATCGTTGGCAACTTGATTTTAGAATTGCACTGTCAATCACTGAATTAATTGAATTGTTCACTCCACCTTTTGTAAACTGTAAAAAGAACAAGAAGTAGCTTTAAGCTATATCACTAAAAATTTGGTACTGATGAAAGGAAAGGTTCTTAATCATTATACTCGGAAGTAACATGAAGTCGAAACCAAGGATGTGGGTACAAAAACTCCAATAATTGTGTCCAAATAATTTTCCAAAGAATGTTTCCTTCTTGATCAAAAATCATGAACAATTATGATTAAATTTGTAGGTTATCATGGATTAATAGGTTATTTACGAGAATAGGACTTACCCGTACACTTCTGCGAGGAGGGACACACCTCCTTACCCTATCCAAACTGCTGTGAGACTCAAACTTAACTAGGTATGATGGAATGAGGAATTGGGGGGAAACCCAAGTGACGCACTGCTTCTTACTGACAGTCCTGAGAGGTA
This sequence comes from Ischnura elegans, assembly GCF_921293095.1. NCBI lineage: Eukaryota > Metazoa > Arthropoda > Insecta > Odonata > Coenagrionidae > Ischnura > Ischnura elegans. Next base: position 105,736,270 of record NC_060254.1, on the reverse strand, counting down.
AAGGGGGCGGGGAATCACTTAGGATATCAGGGGAGGTTGCCGTGAACAAATAGCTCAAGTCAGAGTCAAAATTGTTGGACTGATTTCGAGTCCAAGCGCATCGCGAAGGCGCTCGGTTGGCGCGTCGTTGGGTGGAGAGCTGGTTGTTAAGGGGAGGTATTGAAGGAGAAGAAGAGGGGATGGGGGAAAGGGAGTCAGGGCACAACAAAAGAGACCCTCAACATTCCTCTCCTGACGTCACGTACTTGAGGTCACGAGGTACGCTTTACTGCGTATAGTCGCAGAGTGAGCTCTTATGTTAACTTAACTGTGTTAAAGCAAATAAAATTACAAGTACGAGTGAACACGTGAATCAATGAACCAAATCCCCTGATATGGACGTATATTATGCCATTATGCGTAATATTACAATGACCGTGCGGTTCGGGAGCGGTGGTCCTCTTGCATGCTGCAAGTTGGTGATTAATCATCCCCTGCCAAACATCCGAAAAGTGGCACGCAGAGAATTATGTTGAATTAGAAGATTTAGAACATGCAGTAATTTCTGTTCAATCGCCTGCTTAATTGGTTTGGTTACACGGTGAATTCTTAAGTTAAAATATTTAAGTTTACACATTTCCTTTCACGTTTTATGTATCCTATTACCAAACATAAACACCAAGAAGAACTTCTTAATCATTATACACGCAAGAAACATGTGATAAATGTTTTTCATGATAAGTTCGAATTCGATTATTATAGTGAGCTTTAAAGGTTCAACTCAACTATAAAGTATTACGGGATTAACTTCCATCCGAATGTGACTTCCTTTTTATAGGATGAACTGTGCTATCCAGAACTGCAATACATTACTTGTCTTATGCCATCACCGCTTTTATTTATTGCATAATTTTATGCCTAGGTGGAGGTTGGTGCGATGGCGGTAGGTGACGAGGATTTTAGTCTTCTGATCCCCCGACCAACCAATCACCTCAAGTATAGATAGTTTAGATGTCATGGCCAATGTTATATACCTGATTATTTTCATTCGTGTTCAGTATTTTCTGTCATCTTTTTGATCTTCCTGATTTAATATTCTTTACCTGAGCATTGCTTATTTTTTAATTATTCTTTGTATGTTCTTTCTCATTACCGAGGGCTGTTTTTTTCTACCTCCAATGGGTCATGACTAAAAGAAAAAAACAAAAATCATTTCATTGCTAAATAATAAGTACACATATGCTTCATTTTCGATGCAATGGCCTCGGCGAAGGTTGTTCTCCATAGGACGTTGCTGCGAATGACTTTCAATGATTTTACCGCTTTCCATGCGTCATGCATCAGAACACTTACAGAATTCAGCACGCCTCTTATTTTATTTTGAATGGCTCCGCGCAATCGACCAAGTATTTGCATTTATCGTGAAACCCGGCAGAATGAAATCAAAAAGTAACACGCCTCATTTGTCCCAAAACAAAGAAGCATAATAATTCGATTGTTTGAAGATCGCCTGAATTTCATTTGTTTGCTTGGTGATTTTTAATGCCTCCATTGCTTATGCTGTATCTTTCTTTCAGGTGTCATATGTCGTAAGTATGTTATACGTCTAAACCTTGGCCACAGTTGATTTTTTATATATCTCTTTTAAAAGCATAAAGGACAAGAAATTTCAATTCCCATTCATCAAATTTCGTTCTTGTTGCTCCATGGCTCTCACAACGCGAGAGAATCAATGGCTGTTATATTGTTAATGAGGCTTGCTACTAGCCTTAAACGGACAACTTATGTTCTCAGATGACTGAGCTTGTGGTAAGGAGGGTGTGGAGTTGCCCGCTGCCTGCAGTACCCTTCCTCGATCCAATCAATAGATTGAAATTGCACTCAGCGTCCAAAAGAACGGAAGGGCTGGCGGGCGCAGAGTCACCGATCGCTTTCTACCTTCTCCCTTCCTCAGATCCTGCATCCGAGCCAGTGGTCGCCAAAGTGGACCTGCTATCTCCCCATGTCCAACTGAGAGAACACCTGTGGCCCAAGTCCTGGACAGCGCGGCTTGCGATGGTGTTGGGAAAAAATGGTGCCGGTGTGTTTCTGGAATGAGCGGGTGATGGCCATTGGGAAGGGGGACGGATGAGGGAAAAATCGTTCTTTTCATCAAATTCTAATCTCAGGTAGTCTACCATGATACTCATACTATCTGAGCGCTACTTAATCTTAAAATTTAGAGTAACTTCTTTTCACACGATTGAATATATTTTTCATTGGTCATCATGTGATTCTAATATGACTTGATGTCCATTGGTCTTCTTCTTCATAAAGTTATTTTAGAGTCACATGTGAGGTAGGTGCTCGAGACAAAATTATTCCAAAATTCACAATATCGTCGAAGTTAATATCTGCCACATGTTTCTGAAAGAAAATTTCTACGCGACCTAGCCAATATAAGATAACATGAAATACTTAAAATTCCAATTTGATATAGCATAAAACCTACTTTATTAAATCATTCTAAATTTCATCTTACGCCCATTAGGTACCATGTATTTCTCTCCTATCTACCTTCCTTCAGCGGCATCTTGTCTCTCTTTTATTCTCTAATTACTAAGTCTATTAGTTGAGAACATAAATGATTCAATCAATAATATAAATAATAAATGTTCAATTACTTCCTGAAAAAAGCGCATGTGGCCATAAAACAATTGGTGTGGCAATGGGAACTTATGGGAACTGTTCTCCACGATTGAATTTAAACATATATTGTAAATTATCTCAATGACCTGAGCCTTATTGTCTAGGCTATAACAAAAAGGACGAGTTTTTTCAATCATAAAAGATTGTTATAATGAAGTGGACTAATTCCGATTTATTTAAAACACAGCACCTCACAAATAGCATCACCATGAAATCCGCTGTACGAATAATGCAAAGGACAACGAGAACGCGATGCAAGACAACACAGCGGACACTCTACGCCATCTATTCACCAGCCCTGATGAGGACACGGTGGTCTATTTGGGGGTTTTATCGGCTTCCCTTAAGTTTCGGACGAATACCATATCACAAGGCATCACGGAAGAAGAGAGTTCCAGATGATTTTGACTTAACCATGTTTGCCACATGGTCACTAATAAATGTATTAAATAATAATAACTTATTGACTAGGCTTGACGACGAATAGATACTGTAGCGAGATATTTATGTATTTATCTATTGTAGCTTAATTAATGAGGTTCATGGATCAATGTTTTGGCAATGCCCAAGTTTGCTGTAAAATAATCTAACGATAATTTTTGTCGATGCCATAATTTGAGCCATTAGCATTTGTAACAACCCATCAGAATCACCTACTTGATTTTAGAAAATTAAATGTATAACAATATTTTAATAATAAATAAAGTGAAAACATCAGCCACTATGGAGGAGCAGCAGAAAGAGTGAAGAGGTAAAGAAAAAGCAGTTCCATGGTAGTTCTATCAAGTCAGTATTTGTGGTAAGTATTCATTGTTATGGCGGCTTGTCATACCCTCCGAAGAACAGAGGGATGTGTTCCAATCGCCGTCCTCAAAGTGCTACGGCAAGCAAGGTGCAATATTTGAAAAATCTCTGCCTCCACTAGCATTTGTACCCGGTTACACAGGGAGCAATTAGTTATGACTGATATAAATGTATAACTCTGGTTATCACAGCAACTAGACCCCAGAGTGTTACCTTAAGAAACAATTACATACATTCTCTTTTTCCTATTTTAAAATTCATTAAATGAATGCATGTCAAATAGCTCTTAAAGAAATTCGCCGTTAGTGCAGGTTTCTAATTGTGAAATTTGTTTAAACACGTAGCTCACGAAAAGAAGGGTTCGTGTCTAATTATAGATTTTATATCAATCGCCTGGTTTAAAAGATTCACTTTCCAACATCCGTTGAGTACGGTGATCCCCGCAGCCAGCAGCCGTCTCCGGACTGCTGGACTGGCGGATGCAATTTTATCTCCCTTTTTTTATTTTATCATAGGCGGTCGCTATTTATCTCTAAGCATCACGCCCGAAAGAATTCTATATATATCTGGATAAATATTTCGGGGTAAGTCGATGATCATTTTGTATAATTGGGTAGTTTCCTTCATCAAAGAAAACGAAAGGCGTCGATTGCGATGCCTTACCCACCATTACTGTATTCATAATATACAAATTATTTGGTTTTAGAAATACCGGTTTAGACGAATGGCAAGGGTCAATTTTATCCTCATTTGAAAGAGGCCAGATTGGCGCCCATACGATGCCACTCCACGTAACGTCACAGTTTCTATACGAGTAGATAGGAGTTTTACAGCGTCTGAGGTTACAAATGCATGCATGAGGCACAGAGATCAGGGAAACATGTCTTAATAATCACCTTTTAAAACTGGCTAAGGTAGGACAGTTTTCCCCGTTTGATTAAGTATTAATAATCCTTATTTAAGCCAAGCGCCATCAGCTATCATGGTACTCTGCTACATGCTAGCATCCTGCGTCGTATCAGCGCTCAGAGCCTCGCCCCAAGGTCACCTCACTTGCGGCAGCGGGAACCAGAACGACGTCACACGGGAGTTTTCCCGGCATTCATGCTTACCCGTCGCGTTTTCGCGCGCTTGAAATTTTTCAATTTTCATTTAATCGCGAAAAATAGGTATCGTAATTTAAAAATCTAAAAGCGTGAAATACGTACTCCAGGAGTAATAATCTGAATAAAAAACAATAGCAAACCACCCTATTTCTCATGGGAAGGACGTCGAAACTTGTGGAGTATATATGACAAGATTGTGTGAGGGTGCTTCCGTATAGTTGTTACCGTGGCTGTTCCCGTTATGCTTGAACTAACAATCAACTGTATTACGCACGTTACCACGACTAATTCCGATGTAACTGCGATGTCAATGGTCATGCACACAATCATATCAAACTAGACATAATTGTTATACTTTCAAACCCACGGACACATTTCCAATGCATAATGCTACCTACATCTTTGAAAGTCATTACGCCATGCATTCCAACTTGTTTGACGTTCTTTTTGCCAAATTACTCGTCCAAATAACAACGCAAATGAACTTGCACCGACAGTGATACAGTCTACGCATTTATTGTCTAATTTACACGAGAGTTAAAGTCACTTACACCAATATTACTCTAGCAGAATATCCACATGCATCAGCACTCATGAAATAAAGTGGTATTATTTTATTAGAACCAAATACTTAATAAAAACCAACAGTATAACATATCACCATTCCCAACCGGAATGAGCTTCCTTCACCTATAGCCCACTCGACTTCTATCCTATCGGAAAGCCGTCCTTCAGTCGATAGGAAGCCAGTCTGAAACGCACGGATTGCCTGGCCGCTAGCAAGTGACGTAGAATCCGCGTCAAGTCTCCCGATTCGCTCGGAAGGGGAGACTCTGAAACACCCCCCAGCAGTTTTTTTCTATCATCCGAAGCCCAGTGTTGAGTTGCGAGGGTGTGCTTGGAACGGGGCGAGCGCGAGTTTTCAAGTTTTCTGTTCTCCTGCATGGAAAGTGAAAGGAAATCAAAGAGGAAAAAGAGTATGAAGACCAATTTCTGAGAAAAGAGGAAGCATATCTTTTGAGGGATGGTGGAAATGAAGTACTAGGAATAATGGTGAGTATATAAATCCGTTTTAAATGTGCTACATTATTAACAGTTTAAATATCTTTCGACACGTATTTTCATCCATGTAAAACCTTTAAAAATGTAATGAAGCTAATAAATAGACTATCAAATTATTTTAACCATTTTGGTCATTCCAAACCTGCTACAAAAGATGTAATTTACACGGTAGAAGGAGAAACTGCTTTAAAGTAAGTACCTCTCGATAATGTGTCGGCTATGACTATAATATATTAATTTTTTGGAACCAAGCATTGAAAATACGATGAATATAGAGAATATACTGCACATTATCAGTTGGGTTCCAGGTTACACCATTTCCTTTTAAATTCTTGCTGACGCTAACCAAGAATAAATATTTCACCGAGTAGGTAATATAACGTGCATATCTTCATTTCGTGTCTAAATATTTTCAAATGTAATTGCTATGTCATCAAAACACGATACGAAAAGTATCACGTTGGTTAATTTTCTCGCATTTCGTGAAAATGTGTTTCTCGATAAATTACAACCGAGGGAAAAAAACTACGGGAAGTTATTTTCTTATAAAAGATATTCTAACTATTGAAATTACTATTACTAATTATTGCGTGAGTCACCGAAAATAAAGAATTTTGACTTGAAATTATATCACTGCAATATCATTAAGCAGGGGAAGATTTTTGGTCGCTGTAATACAGCGATGACGTCTAGATTACAAATTTAATCGTTACATATCTCCTATTTGCGTAAATATGCTTGTTTTGTGCAAAATATATATATATGAAATACATTAAACCTGCGAATCATTTTTACAAGTATAAGACAAGAAGACTTTAAGAAGTATAAGACAATTTCATTTACATTTAATCTGGTATACTCCTCCACAGATGTCTTTAGGGTGTGTTCTTTCATTTTGACGAGGATATTCGAATCTGGTCATGATGCTGTGTTTTTGGAGGGCTGCCACTCCTCCACAATGCAGCGGCGGTGATTCCTACATCGACCAAACATCACGAGCACTGAAATGCCGAGTCCAACCCTGTACAAAATAAACTCCTCCATTGTGGGGATGTCTACCCTCCAATGAGGGTAAGGGAAGGATAGGTGTACCCTTCCTATAACTTTCAGCAACGGTACACGAAGGGTATTTTAGAACATTGGCGGGTAGGCCCTCTCCTTCCTGGATTGTAAGGGAAGGGTTCTGCCAGCCTCAACGAAGGGTACAGGAAGGGTAGGACTAATATAAAAACTAAAAATCCATAAATTAACATGAAAATTTTAAAAAAATCGCTAAGCAACTAAATTAAACTAATGGGGATGAATTATAACAGTGATTTCTAAAATTATAAGACAGAAAAAATTGACCGAACATGGTCTTGAACCCAGAACCTACATATAGGAGGATGAAAAACTAGTACCTTAACAACCTTGGCTATCGAAGTAGTACTTAGGAAAGGCTTCTCAACGGATCATATACTACAAAATCATAAGATGAGATTCGCACCTGAGTCTATGTGGAAGAAAGCTGTGACATTTATCAACCACACTTATTATTTCGTTTCAGAAAATAAGATCGGCATACAAATACCGAACATCACTCCCCCCATGTCCCATTGTCAGCCACACAAATAGGTTACATCCTAAAAATGTGAATGAAAGAACTTCTAACTGAGCTTTTTTCACACAATTATATAATCTATTGTATACAGTGGCGTAGCCAGGAATTTCGTTCGGGGGAGGCGTGGGGTGTCCAAAACCGGGTGGGGAAACTTTTGAAAAACAGGATACTAAGTATTGGGTTTTCAACTAATTCCAACACTTTTCATGATCGAAAAAACTTCAATAGTTAAAGAAATATTTTTAAATTCATTATTTTTCAATATTTTGTTTTCTTTTATGGAGGAAAATGATTGTGTTTTTATATTTCGGGGGGCGGAGGGTACGATTCAAAGACTGCTTACGTTCTTGTACAGAACTCAATGCTCTTTAGCAGGTGAAAGTAGCTGAGGAGGCAATGTCGATATGTTTTCCTCAGTTATAAATGCTAAGTCCCAAGGAAGGGTAGACGAAGGATTTTTCTATCCTTCCCTTCCCCTTAATAGTGGGTAGGGCGTGGGTTGTGCAAGGGTAATTACCCACCATGAAGGCTACTACCCTTCCTATACCCTTCCGTATCCCTTTGAGTGCGGATGGCATAGCATTGATGCCCAGCGTAGGTCCTGCCAACGGGCGGATGGCATCACATTGATGCCACGCCGGCCTATGTCCTTCAATCGCTCCCTACGCTCCTCCGCTCTGTTCTATCTACTCTCATGATGGTTTCCCGCACACAAAATGGATTTGGCTACCTGCATATGCCTTCCGTTTTTGAAAAATAGTTTATATTTTTTGAGTAAATTTTTTTTACATTTATGGAGTAATTTTTTATTTGTTAGATTTTTCGCCATTACAAAAAAAATTTAAATGTGATATTTTCTTTACTTTTCTGAATATTTGTACTAAGTGTTGCCACATTTGAAGGTTATCATTTTCGTTTTAGTCCTATTAAAATTTTTCAAACAATATTTCCTTTCATCTCATTGACGAAAACTATTTTCGTATTTCAAATTACGGTCACTATACCTACACACGCTAAACACAGTTGAATAATCTGTTGCTGTTTTTATTAATGTTTAAACTTAATATTTACATAATGCCGTTATAACTCCTAACATTCTTCCATAATATATTTGCCACTCATTTTCTGAACGATCCTTTCAATAGGGGTCTGATTATATTGGCTACGGAAGAAGAAATAGAGTTTTCGACTTTTTCTCATTTATTTCGTATGAGTTTGTTAAAGTTACTGGTGGGAATAATTATGACCACCAATTCGTTATTCACGGGAAATAATGAAGGTTCTAGGGACACTTTTATATTTTTTCCATTTTGAAGGAGAAATTAGAATTGGGGAAATCCTTGGGGAAAAAATGATCGAATTTCGGGGCTCAAATATAAAAGTCGTTTTCCGTCACCGCGGAATAGACTACAAGTCGCTCTGTGTCGCCTGTTATCTCTATTTTTAGAAGTATATTTGCCATTCTTATTAGAAATCCATGCAACTATTCTGTTGTGTGCATGTCGTAGAAAAGGTCAGCTCTTCCTTCTCAGTTTTTGCGACTCTCGTTATTAGTTCAGTCTCTCCTTCGGACATCTTTCGATTGCGTGCATTTTCACTCCTCTATAGAGATTTTTTTTCTAATATTACCGTATGGCCTTTTTCCATTGGACATTTTGGTATTTTACACATATTTAGCCACTTACGTGGAATATGGGAGACATCTTCATTTATAACTCTATTCCTATTTTCAAACCCCAAAGACCGTTTATGTATCAGCCTTTGGTGAACTAGGCTTAGAATATCTCCTCGCAATAAAACTACCTCTGACACAACTTACTCAAGTGTATGCATGGAACACTGCATTGGGTCTTCTCCGCGAAGGTTTTTTTTAACTTTGAAGCAATTTACATATTTTACTTCGACCAAATAGAGCTATTATAATCAGAAAAGAAAGTCAGCAAAATTTCTATGTGCAAAGAAACAATTATTTTTGGATTATTATACGTTGCCGTTTTATCTGGAGCATTCACGTTTAGATATTTCTTGTACGTCAGTTCTAAACTTTAACGCTTACATCTCTTTCTGACTGCAAAAGAGCAACCTCATAAGTCTTGTGCATTTTGTAAGTGTAATGTATTTTATTGTAGTATATTTTATAGGTGTTAACTGAGGTTTACGTTGAGGATGCAAGTATGTGGAGCTGGAGGAAATATTGTCGTCTGAAAGGCTTTGGTCCATATTGCCAATGCCTCTCAACATGCAGTTCTTCAAGGATAACCGAGCATAGGAATCTTACTCGTGGGGTATGGGAGACATTTTTGGTCCGATATATACCTAATGTATGATTGTATGAAGTATTGTAAGATGGCCATCCATTCCAGATTATTGGAAAAGGTAGGAAAATATCTTCGATTTTTCCCTCCTACACAGCACTTTTTCCCGACCCGATTTCAACTAATTTTCCGTTACATGCAGTTTAGCAGGAACCCTGGAGTAGATGATCCGATACCAAGAGACCCCTTGCATAAAATTCGACCCCTTTTGAAATTATTCACTCAAAGAATGAAAGAAATTTATTACACGTTTAAAGAACTCTGCTTCATTAGTCCATGTTGCTTTGGCGTCACAAACGCGGCATAACATTATATATGCTTTCTGAGCCCAATGGCCTCGTCCAAGATGCTATAATTTACACTGGGGCGAAGGATCCTGATGTTGGAGGCAGGGGACATGCAAACAAAGTCGTGCGAAAATTAATCGATAGATTTCTCCTCAGTGGGCACAGTTTATACAGTCGCGTATCCACGATTTTGAAATGGGGGGTTTTTGCCGGAGGTTTGAGGGCCCTTCTGGAGGGTGCGGGGGCCATTTTACCCGTTTTTGGCACCTCAACGGGGGTTGTTACCCATAACCCCCCATCCCGTGGCTACTCTACTGAGTTTATACATGGAAAATTATAATCATCATAAAAATTATAATAATCTGTTCAAATATCTATCGAGTTACTCAAAAAGACAAACCACTGAAACTCTAAGGACAAACAGAAGAAATAATCCTCCTCACGTCCTTAGAACGACTTAAGTGGCGAATCAGTATAGCTCTGATGGTGTATGATGTGCAGATGTTCCAGGGCTGTGTTTGAACCCTTTTTTCAAAGAATTTCACAATTATTAGTTAATATTTTCAGCATTAACGCAAAAGAAAATGGCAAAAAGATAAAATAACTTTCATATGTTTGCATCCAAATCTAAGTTACTAGTAAATTTAAAAATTTAGATGTGAAAATTAAAATTCGAAAACTTTAATTTACCCAAAATTTGATGCATGGATAGTGGATGACATCTGACAAATTATTAATCTTATTTTATAATTCAATTCCGCCATCATTTCAGAAATTATTTCAAGCTTCTTAGTTGCTATGTAAAAATATGTTGTCCGTCGTTTCTAATGTTTGTGTAACGGGTTGCATAAATTTCCGGAGCATTTATCACATGGGTGCGGATGGCATCACTGTGATGCCATTAACAAATTGTTTAATAAATTGTCAAATTAATATAAAAATCCCTTTTTTATTGAAGTTGTTTTCATATTTTCGAAAAACGAAGTGAATGCAGTGAAAAAAAATTCTCCGCCGATGTGAATCAACTCTGAGAAAATGTTACGCAATGAAAGTGTTAACCCACCATGGTGGAGTTTATTTTTATCAGGGAAGAGCACAGAAGGCACGTAAAAAATAGACATTTCACCCAGTCAGCGGCGGCGGAACACCAATGGAGTGGACCGACGCACAATATTGGCTTTGACGACGCCTCTCTTTTGAACAAAGAAGGCCGCTACTACCCGAGAATAATCAGGGAGGCAATTGAGATCGCCAAAACAACGAAGAACTTCAACCGTGAAGACGGCTAAAATCTCGCCAGCGCTTGGAAAAGGGTCTTCAAAGATCCTGACCAATCAGGGCACACCTCCACAAAAAAGGCGGCAAACGGGGTGTTTATAAGATGAACAACTTTCTGCATCGACAGTTCAGTGGACCTGAGGAAGCCAACTGGAACGTTGGCGAAATATTGTCCTACAAAATGGATAAACGCGGAAGAATACCCGAAAAAATCACTAAATATCATCACAATCTCCACGGAAGCCTACTTGAAAACATCAGGTAGACTCATTAAGTGTAACTGTAGAAAGTTTTCTGCATAATGATGCTTCTAGAAGTTTATGACAACAAAATGTAATTTCATTAAAAATTCTTCAATACTAACATCTCCGCCTTGGGAAGAAGTTAAAATTTCTGAGGAGCATTACGAGATCAATTTTTCTCTACCACTCAGGCCACCGTATGACCCTTCCGGGGATGTACCCTGCACTGAAGTCAGGTCTCGTACTTGACATGTTACCCATTTCTTTTTAATTTCGAAGGGAATTTTAGTTCTTATACACCACTATTATTTAACATGAATGAGGACACATATATACCAAGACTGTTAATTGCCACGAAAAAAACATTTCGCTTAACCGGGATTCGAACCCAGATCCTCCCGTTTGCCGGTCAGTTATGTTACACAAGTTACGTATTACCAAGTAATTTTTTTTCTAGGCGAATCTTAGTCACAAGGAAAAAGAGATTCTCATATTCAAGTAAAAAGGTGGCTTTGTGGTGTAATTAGTAGCATATTTGACCGGTCATCGGGGATATCCGGGTTCGAATCCCAGGTTAACCAAATGATTTTTTCATGCCGAATATCATACTTGGTGTATTTAACTATGCACTCGCGCGCGTGACTGCATACAAAGTTACTTGTTGGATGCAGTACTTTGTATGAGTAAGAGCACAAAACCTTTTGAATGTGACGCTGGAATATACTCTTTCACAAATTACTCTAACCACTGTACGGTAGATGATAATATTTAGTTTCCGTTCCATGCTTAACAACTTAATTTGGTAGAATGATTAATGATTTTCAAACGCTGTGCATAAAAGCATATACTTTATTCAACTTACAAATAAAATCCGAAGATTCAAACGCGATTGAGCGGAATTTTTCCATATTGAATGAAACACTTGCAATACGATTATAAGAAAAGTTATTGTGACCTAGATTTCAATGTTATAACAACATCTTCAACGTACAAATGGTGTGATATTCATTCAATGTATCTTCTTGGGACTACGCTATGTTTGATTACGAACTAATGAATTCGACTTTGCCAACATTTGGCCCGCTTTAATTTCGTAGGGGATAATTTATTTATAAGGCCTTTACTAATTTCTTTGAAAAACTACGAGAAATATTCCTCCTTCCATTAATTATGTAAGAGATAAGGGGCATACTATCGAAATTTAGGGAAAAAGGTCCCGTCCTAAATAAAAGGAAAATTATGGTAAAGCTAGAGACTAAGCCGGTAGATTCCGTAGTGGTACACGTTAACGCATACCTACGACGGATTACTATAGGATGAAGAAGTTTAAGGCGTCTATGAAGATAGCAGTAATCAAACAGGTAAGGGGTGAAGAAAACCTTATAATTTTAGGTGATTAGAAGGAGAAGGCTTTGAGTGTCAATATTAACGGAGAAAAAAACTATGCTATGATTCGCTGACGGCATAGCAGTCATAGCCGAGACAGAGAAGAATATTAGTATGCAGAAAAAGAGAGGAGGCTAGGACAAACATTATGCTAAGAAATAAAAAACTATGAGATGTGAAAGCGTATTCTTACCTGGGAAGCCGAACTACGAACGATGGACGAAGCAAGACAGAAATGGTCAGTAGATTAACGCTGCCGAAGATGGCTTACTACAAAAAGGTGGATCTTCTTACATCTGATAATGCAAGCATAGATGTAAGGAAACAATACATCATATGCTACATAGGGAGTTTGTTTCTCTAAGGAAGTGAGGCTTGGACGTTGATAGCAGCAGAGAAGTCAAAGAGTGGAAGCATTGGAAATGTGTTGCTACCGAAGAATGATGAAAATAAAATTGATCGAACGTGTAAGTAATGAAGGAGTGCTAAGAAAGTGGGAATAAAAATAAGTCTTCTAAAATCCCTAAGCAGAAGACGGGAATAGTTCCTTGTCCACATTATGAGACATGATGGCCTGATGAACACGATCATAGAAGGACAGGTGGGAGGGAAGAATGGCAAGGGACGGTCCCGAATGAGTTACATTGGACAGGTTATAAAGGATGCAAAAGGGTAGAAATATGTATGGCGCTATGAAGAGGCTAGCGGATAGGAGAGAGGAATTGAGAGCTGCGTCAAATCAATCTTAGGATTGTTGACTAATAGTTATGATTTCATACCTATAATCCCTTGGTACCTAGAAGAGCAGAAATATTCAGAAGCTCCAACAACGTTTTCTATTGCCCAAACGTAGCAGGATGGATTTTGTCAACACATTGGCATTAATATCTACAATTGGAATAAGAGAGAGATTCTTCTGTGGGACAATATTGGATGTAATTTTTTATTCAACGTCCAAGAGACAGCGGAAGAAATTTATTCGAAGGTCACAATTGCTCATATCAATGACGAAACGGCGACACTGATTGAAAGATTGAACACTAATCCGACGTAAATATATCCGTGTGAAAAGGGTAGATATTATTGGACACTTAAATACGCCGATGTAATCTGCAATTAAGATTTTATTCGGTTATAAACAGTTTGATATTTAATCAGAATAAATAGCTTATATTCATATTTATCTAGAGGAATTTACATGATTTCTATGCTCAGATTTAATTTTTTTAAATAACACGCGTAAATTTTCCATGTTTTTTTTCTGCCGCGTAAAATATCCTCCTTGAACTATAGAAGGGGTGAAGTAAATAGAGGGCGTGAACAAACAAATTGGAAATCCGAAAATTATTACAGCCAAAACTGGCAGCGCACTAATATTTAGACGACGGATATTTATATGCGTATAAATTAACCCCGCTAAATCAACAAGGATCGAAACAATCAATTCTAATCCGTGGCAATAAAAATTCACGCAGAGAAAAAAATACCCGCATGAAAATTACCGGCCACCGCCACTCCATGTAGATAATTTCAGCGAAAATACTTTTACTAATTTGAAAATACGGCACTTTATTGATTCTTAGAACAGTATACATATTTGCAATGAAATGAATCATAATATATATATATGCACAGCCGCATGCTTTTCCTCACAACAATGCCCTCAGAAGACGATAGCCGCACGTTGCTAGGAGTGCGTTAATATGCCTGTAATCCTTGTAAAAGGTACTCGTAGCAACAGTGCATACGCATAAAAACGCCAGTTTTTTGAGGAAACAGTTTTCAATATGGGTAATACCATACGTAAGTAACAAAACAACTTCTAAACTTTATTATATCGTGTAATACGCCCTTAAGAATATATATTTTTCCCATTTTTTGTTCAAATACATCCCACAGAGATAGCTGCTTAGCAACCAGGATCTGGTTCTCTCAAAAATAATTTTATGTCCAGGAAATTCGCATTTTCCTTGGTTTTCGGGTAAATTTACTCAAGGAAGAGATTGCTAGAGCCCCGTATGAAGGTGTTATTTCCCAGCCTCAATTTTCCTGGCGGAAATTTATCGTAGTCATGAATTATTTAATCGATTTCCTTTCCGGTAAATCTCCAGCAATTCCGTTGCATTGTATTACTCCTTCAAAGTCAAAAACCGGACATGAAGATCATATTTATCATGAATCGAACATGTAATCGATGCATATAATGATTTTTTGTGGCGTTTGCTGGGAAGTTTTTCTCCGGTCGATGAGATATCTAGATAAACACATTCCTTTGCAAACATCTTCCCAATAATTTCTATGTGAAGGCATATTAATGAACGACTTGCTAGAATAACGGATACAAATAGTTTTTTAAACTCACACTGACAATAAGCCATATTAGCCCCTCTTTAGGAAAACACTGAAGTAGTACTCTAGTAGTAGTATTTTAGAGCTATGGAATTTTTGTAAGTTAGTACGGAGTGGTAACTGGATTGATTCCCAAGTGAAGCAGATGGGTCCTTGGCATTGCAAGGGTGCAATAGAGCCTTGATAACCTCACTAGGTGTTACACATATAAGACACTTAGGGTCCCTAATGCCCAACTGTTCACTTAGATTCCCCATGAGGAACCCAGGTGAATGCTTCTTCTCCAATTCTTCTAATTATACAATCAAATTAAACGATCTTTCTCTATCCTGCATAGTCTACAAGTGTCATTAACTAATCCATTTTGATAGCAAAATCTATGGGGTGGGAATGAAATGGGCCCAAATTTATTTGTGATCAAGAAGGATTCCTCTCTATAATAGGCAGATGCCTAGGACGCAAAGAGGTGGAGGAATTGGCTGCCGAGGGCCCTATCCCGGAGGAGTTGGAGACTTCAGGGGCTGACGTGGCATTGCCGCAAACAGCGACGTCAGATGAAACTGCAGAGATGCCGATAGCCACGTCCCCATTGCCCCCGGAGGAGGGCCGCCCTTCACCAACCGCCTCTCCTCCTCCGGGAGAAGAAGGCCTAGTAGAAGACCCATGGGAAGACCTCAATGTTGAACAACAGGGCCCTGCCAGGGGGGTGGAAGACTTTCCAGGACCCCACCTCCACCGTCCCTCAGTTGAAGAATTCATGCAACAGTATAACAACATAATTCTGGATATAGCGTCTATTACAAATGAAATTGACTGGATGGTGGGGGTTATAGAGAGACGGATTGAAGATCTTGTCCGCCAGGCCCTGGGACAGAGAGCGTCGCGGAACCATCCCGATGGGGACGGGAGGTTTTACCGCCATCAAGACCACCTGTGACCCGCGGCGAGGCCCAAAGTCCCACCTCAAGAGGTAAGTGAATGTATCGTATGTTTGTGTGCCTAGAAGTATTGGTGTGGACGTAAGCTAGAGAGATTTCCACCTCATGCAAATGCCAACAGGATTGAAATGGTAGACTCCCAGATGTTTTGATTCCTCTCAATGTAAAGGAGTGCCTCCCCCTGCAATCTGGATCCATTCCTGCCACCATTCAAACATGAGTGATATTCTGCCTCTTAACTTGCCTAATAGGATAGGAGAATCACGGATCATTGGACTGCTTTCCTTTTTCTATAGCTGGGAAGATTGCTCATTAACTGATTCTGGAAGTAACATTCATTTGGATGTATGTACTTTATTTCCATTGAAAATTCAATTTCCATGGCACTTATCACTTTTAAACAAGGAGAAGTAACAGGATTTTAATCAAATTAATTCATAATTAATTAAATTACATTTCTATTGCCACACTGATATTGAAGCTGAGGTTAACGACACTGTACATAGTTTCAGGCTGCTGCAAAGCTCCTTCAAGCACTCAGAGTAGTCTGTGCAAACTCACATTTGAATATAATTAGTTATGAATCAATGATGATAGCAATAGTATCAGCTACGAGACTACGTGCTCGTTTCCAGACTTTGCTCACATCGCATATACTTTGACTCCAATTTTGCTAGTTCCGTCACATCCTTGACCTTGGGTGCAATTAGCCTTGTATGCCAGCTATCCAAGTTTTACTGGTCTGGCCCTGATAGGAAAATTGGATGTGTGGTTTTCAACAAATTATTGAAAACAATAGTACCTTGCTGTGGGATAATCTATTCCCATGGTGGTATTGATATTGGCAAACACTGACCCCTATGTAATTATCACTTATGTCTCCCATAGTACATTTCTGAATACAAGAATTCTCCCCTATGAACACCCTTATTCTAAAAAATGTAAAGTTCTCTTGGAAAAACTTGTAATAATCTTGGATAATAGTGGTTATTACATTAAAAACACACAACATTAGGTCTAGAATAACATTTTTTCTGTTATCTTAAGATGTCACACAGTTATAATTTTCATCAATAAATGAGGTTTATCTACAATTATATGCCTTCACTATTTCAGGGCCATAACATCAAGGACAACTCCCTGGCATGTCGGCGGCCAACCACCCAGAGGTATATGACATTTTCAAGGTTTTCCATTGGAATTGCTGTACCTTAATTCCTAGAATAAGTATTGATCCCTCACTCTTAGATTGTAACAAGATTGAAATACTTTCTACCATTCTAATCATTCCACCGCAATTCAATTGAGAATTAAACTCAATACTCAATTGAGCATCCCCTATTCCAGTGGCGCAGCGAGGGGGATAAAACCCCTCCAGAGCTCAGAGAAATTTTTAAGTTTAATCCATTTTACTTAATGGATTTGTATTACTTATAGAATAGTATTAGGATTAATCACATATCCCTCAGAAAACCGTAATGGTTGCCATTTTACACCATTAATCTTAAGGCGGTTATGCAATACCCCCACACCCCAAAGTATTATAGCTGCGCCTAAACCCACCCCCCAGCCTTTGTCCTTAGCTGCGCCCCTGCCCTATTCCTCCTATAAAAGGTAAGAAGGGATTTTATAAATCTAGCTAACCATCTTCTACATATATTTAGAAGTGGATGTCTATTTGTCTGTCTGCTATGCGCATTACCATTGCTGCACAGATTGCTACCCAAGTTAGTACACAAGTACTTCTCATCCTACCAAAACGCCTTAGTTCCTCTTCTTGTTGTATCCCACCTGTCCTTTTTCTTGTTGTTTTTGCATTAGCTTGTTTTATGTCACATGTACGACATCATGCAATTTCTGTGGCTGGTCATCCTGCCGCGTAGGCACACCTCTTGACACGCCCTAAGTGAAAACATAACACAAAGGATACTATAATAAACCCATTTAAATGCACTCGGCGCAAACCTTTTAGCTGAGTTATGCGTTCACAAGACAATTTTTGCCTACTCATGTACGTAAATGCATTACAATCAACATTGTGGAGTGGGATAAAAGCAGATCCCATAAGGGGAGGGTCGGGCTTAATTACGGTGCAGTGGCCCTAAGGTCTCCCTAAGTTGGGTCTCTGGCAGGGCCAGAATGCATACGACCACAGCTATCTCACCAGTCACCTTCCTTCCCCCATGTCAGCTATAGCCGGCATCAGGTCGTTTGCGTATGAAAATGCTCGTCGATTCAACCCGACGTTTGGCATCAAAGGAAATAGGGATGGGTGAACACAAGGAAACTAGCGAACACAACTATAAAGCCTGTAGATCCAGACTTTGAGACTTTGAGGCTTGTATGCTTTATAATCTGCAAACACCCTAAAATCCATCAAATCCCCAAAATTGGAGCACTCAAATATTGTAATGCGGAATTGATTGGATTCGGAAAAGAACAAGAATGCTTGTGGATAGCACTCTTATCTTTGTTACGGTCAAAATATAAATGACTTGTACATCAATACCAGGGCCCATTCAAGGGAAAACACAGAGCAAACTGCTGTTGTGTTGCCCTACTAAGGGGGGTTTGGTATGGAATACCCCTCAATTATGTATTCCAATTAAGTAGTCCGGGGAAAGGGGTACAGCTAGGAATTAAGGACAGGGGAATTTTAGAGGGGACAATCAATGCTGTGGGATCTGGATGGTATGGAATGCCTGCCATTGTAAGCCGGTGGTGCTGGGACCTCCCCCAGAAAATTTTAAGATATGTAAATGGTTCAAAATGGTGAGGTTTACAGCTTTCTCAGGGATATTCTATCGATCCTTACACTTTTCCATAATTAATATCAATGCAATTAAGTAAGTAAAATGAAATGAATTAAAAAATTTCTCTGAATTCGGGGCGGAAGTGGTCTATCCTCCAAAGCCTGACCCCTCCCTGAGCCATTGTGTAGCATCACCTCTTTTGTGTATAATGCAGTGTACATTTTTTGTTAAAAAGAAATACCAGAGAGCATTTTCGGAGGTAATAAGAACATTTTAATCCAAATAGTTTAATAGACTTATATTTTTCAAGAACCAACATAATATGAGTGGCAGTGATATATTTTTATTATATACATGGATAATAGCCATGAAACTTTATGAGTTTTTTTTCACAAAGTCTACCTTTTCTTCCGCAAAAATAAAAATAAATTTACACCATGAGATAGAATAAAAAATAAAAAATTTTAAAATTGGAAAACAATTTAATTTTGCTGTTTGGGCGTTTGGTTGCCCCCTAGCTACGCCACCCTGGGTAGTTGCCTGGGAAGCCCAGGGTGACGTAGGTCCTGGTAAATGCCACTGTTTAATCTTGTCACTAAAATCTAGGAGAGCAAGTTACATGCAACCATTCCCTGTGAGCGTTATAAAACATACTAGTATATTAGCATATTAGTGCATTGAAGATTTTGAAGTGAACTTTATTTAAATATTTCCCTGAGATTTTAATACCTCATCTTTAGATGCATATATTTGTAAAACCCGTAATGTGACATTCAAAAAGACATTCCAGCCCTCATACTAAGACATAGTTTAGGGATAAGAAATGAATAGTTTGAAGTTCAAGATGATTGTGAATTCTGAAATCTGACCCAAATAAGGTGCTCATAATAAAAAATATCTGCATAGAGTTCCCATCAAGAGTAATTGTGAATGGTCTAGTTGGATAATACATGAGGGGAGCCAAAAATAACGGGAATTGCGCAGTAACTTTTTCATTAATCAATATTTTCTCTATAAATTGTTATCACCTTCCAAGTAATCCTCATTGACTGCAACACATTCATTCATCTAATCGTTACTTCGACACTTCAAAACAATTTTTTAATTCACTAAAATCAATGTTCTTTAGGCCTTTCACCGATTATTGTTTAACTTCATCTACCGGCCCAAAACCTTTTCCGTTCATATCCCTTTTCAGTCTAGGAAGTAGAGAGAGTAACAGGTGGCAATATCTGGTGAAAAGTGGGGGTGAACGATTGGCGTGATGCCTTTTTTTGTCAAAAACCACTTCATGGACATTGCGGTGTGGGCGGGTACATTGTCATGGTGGAAGAACCAATCACCTGTGTGCCAAAGATCAGCCCTTTTTTTCCGGATAGTTTCCCTTAACCTCTGCAAAATACCTATAAAGTTCTTCTATGGTTCGGCAACGATCTTCTTGAATGAGGGAGTGGATTTTTGCAACATTGCCGTCCGTTCTTGATGTTGACGGATGCCCTTAATGAGGATGGTCATCAATCGACATCTGTCCATTGTTGAGATGCGAAAACCAGTCGTAGACACGTGCTTTACTTAGATTACTATTCCCAAAAGCAGTTTTAAGCATCACTAGAGTTTCTGCGGGAGTTTTCCCCTACAAAAAAAAATAAATAAATTAAACTTCACTGCCGCATGTCCACCCCGCCAGTCAGCCATCACACCTTTTCGCTCTATCGGAAAAAGTTGATTAACCAAAAAAATCCCAAAGACAAACAGATGCACTCAGAGGCGACCAGGATTCTCACACTGACTCAGAAAATATCACTGCTTGGAACCCTTTACGGGAAAAGCAGATCCCTCTCTCAACCGTTAGGTCCCCTCTCGTAATGTAAACATGTACTAATATGAGAAACACTAACAGGGAAATTCATGCTGTTTTGTTTAACTTGATTTGAATGCAGAAAAAATAACTCCAAATATTGGTATTAACATAGTATAGTTTTTATGTGCTTTAAAATAACACTGATAATATCTGCAGGGAAATTATTGATTGCAAAGAGTCATTTCTTCAGAAAGCGGCCTCTCTGTAGCACTGCCTGTATTTCACGCCGTGAACGGCGCACTGCTGGGCCACATTGAAATGGGTGTCGTGGTGACCAAGGCGACCGTTAACGGTGCCATCCCGTCAACTGAGCGATTCGATTCATTAAAAGACATCCATACACACGGATAGTTATTTGAAGGCACAAAGTGCTAGCATTTGGGGAAGGGAAGGTAGGAACAGAAAGGACAGGAGGAGAGGGGTTCTCCTTATAAGCGGTCGGATATTCGGATCTCCACTGAGCTTCAATGCAAAAAGAAAGCATTTTGACATTGGCCAAATCTAACATCTATTTCTTCGGGTGAGAAAGCCTCATTCTACTTGTTTTAGGATTGATAAATGGGAAATAATTTTTCCCGTTTCTATGAATCCAATTATTTTGAGTTACATGTACTTATTTCACTGCCTTTCCTGGCCGACTGGCAACAGCTGTAATCAAAACTAAGCGATTTTGTTGTATCTAGCTGCATGTCCTACCTTCCCTCAACACCTGGGTGAGGGGTATCGAAAGGGAACCCACGACATGAAATATTTTGGCCAATTTGTAAGTTATACGGTACTACGGTAATACCGTAATTACCCAGCACTCAGTTTGAAAACACCATTATGAGAGGTTGTGTTTTGCGGTTGGACTGTTATTTATCGTGGTTCCAGCTTTAAATATCGAACGATGGAAACGAATTTTAAAATTCCAAAAGCTAGTGCTACTGCTCATACCAGGGTAAGTGAATTCAACTCGGAAGGATTTTTTGTGAAAGACAGAGCACATTTTACTGTGCTAAGTTTGCAATTAAAGAATTTGAACACACAGTCACTCAGTCAAAGAAAGCGAAGGAGGAACTTGTTGTCGCTACTGCTGAAGCATTTTTAAAGGCTTTGTTTAGTGTAGAGAAACTTGACAATCCAAACATTCTGGAATGGCTCTCCAAGTATAGACATATATTAGGGAGTGGGGATTTTCCATTAGCTGATCGTATATGCCAATACTACATACTTGACCATTTCCTTCATTTAGTTTTATCAGAAATTTTGTACAATCGAAATTGTGTTAAATGTTATGTAAAATGCTTAATAAAAGTATCAGTATTCATGAAACGTGTTCCATAAAATAAATGGCTATAAATGTGGAAAAATTGTAGCATTATAAAACACTGCCAAGATTTTCTATCACACAAAAATCACATGGTTTAAAAATGAATTTTAGCAAAAAATAAAACGTCTTCCACGGACGTCTATTTATAGGCCATTTGGCATAAGCAATTTTTCATACTATTTATAAAAATTCCAGGAGCAATAATATAAGTTATAATGAGGGCCCAGTGAGAAATGGGTGGTGGAATCCACGTGGAACCCACGTGGAATCCACGTTGACTCGTGGATATATGGTGGTGGTGGATATTGAGTGGTTGGACCCACGTGGAATCCACGTTGATTTCAAGTGGATTTGTGGTGATTAGCATAAAATGTTAAACAGAATTTCTAATTTGTGGAACTTAACTCTCTGGTGACATTGCGTCATTTATCATCCTGAAACCACGCTAGTTATGTGAAAATGTATCGCACATTCTATTTTTATATAATTCGTGGAAAGGCAGACATGAGAGCACATGAAAAATCGTAGACACATATATAGAAGGTTTAGATATAGAGTGGTTGAGGTTTTAATGGTTTTAGGACAGTGCCAACTGCTGTTTTAATTTTTCCACCAAATTTCCAAGTGGGTTCCACGTTGATTCCACTACCAAAAACACGTGGTATCCACGTTACATCTCCACGTGGATTCCACCACCCATTCCTCACTGGGGGTAGATCATCCATAGTTCAATTTAAGCTGATTTCTAAATAATATCATGTAAATTGATTTTCCAGCCATAGCACGTGACTGGAACGAGTCCACTGCATAATTTGGGGAATGACCCCTGCCCCCAGCCTCTGGCAGATCGTCAAAATGGTATGAGATCTGTTTTTGTTATCATTTTTCTAGGTACACATTTTTTGTAAATCGGTCTCATTTCATGAAAAAAACAAATACATACACTTTCAAAATCATACACCTTTATGGTAGACAAATTCCTCCAGAAACTGATTAATGCTATGATAGCTTTTGTTTACGGGAAAGAGTTTCTAGTTAGAGGTTTTGTAACTCTGAATAACTTAATGACCACCATGCCCCCCTTCTTAGCTTACCCGCCGTGGCAAGCTTTCTTCCTCTAATAACTCATTGTATATATGAGGCCATGCTCTTCCTGTACCCTTTATTAATAACTTTTCAATTTTTAATATTTTTTAATATTGATTTTGTGAATATGGATGCAAGATTTTTATTCAAATTGGTGAAAGATTCTTTTTGTATTTGAATTACTTAAAGTTGTGGATTTGACCAATCACCCATTTTTACCTTTTTTGAGATGATAGCAGATGTCGTATCACAACAATGTCATAGATTGTAGGGCAGATTGTTAATGATTTTTTTGTTTCTTTACTGCAACAAATTACTTGCAACCATGCCCTGTGAGCATTAGAAAATATATTAGTAGACTCAAATTTTTAATGAGAACTTAATTTAAAGAATAGCCAAAACATTTCAATGTTTCATCTTTAAATATATGTATGTATGTTTGTCAAACCTGTGATTTAACATTAAAAAGACATTTCAGCCAAGATATGTACTAAGAAACTTTTGGGACAAGTAATGAATGATTTTGAATTTCGAGATGATAATAATTTTTGAAATCTGAACAAAAAAAAGATACTCGTATAAAAATATTTCTGCATACCTTGAGAACCTATCAAAAGTAATTGTACATGGTCTAGTTGGATAATAGTGTAAATATGCACTAAATATGCAGGGGCAGATCCAGGATTTCTCTCTGGGGGGCACAAGAAAAGGATTTTGATCAGGGGGGGGGGCATTAGGCTACCTCGTAATACAAAATGAATGCAATGATAATGGGACATTATTAAAAATCTTGTATATTTTTTAAGGGTATAAGGGTGCACATGCCCCTGTGCTCCCCCCCCCCCAACCCCCCTCCTAAATCCGCCAATGCTAATATGTGAAACACTAACAGGGAAATACATACATGCTATTTTGCTTGGAGTAACATTTAATTTCAATGCAGTAAAAAAAACCCAGATATTGTTATTAACAAAGTACATATATTTTTTATGTGCTTTAAAATAACACTGAAATATCTGCAAGGAAATTCGTGATTGCATCACTATTGATTTTAATTTATGTAAATTTGAAATTAAAAATGATGCAATAAATGGAATTGAATTGAAAAACAACGACACAAATGATTTCGCAAAAAAAAGTTTCCTCAAGGTACGAATAAATTTACAAGGGTAGGTACCTATTGTCTTTATTTAAGGGTCATTGGTGTTGTATTTTTAGCCCAGGAGGGTGATAGAGATTAAATGAGCAAGCTGGCACTGGATGGCTATGTATTTATTTGAAAGTTCATACCATACGAGACATTTATTTGACATTACATATGTATTACTTTTCTGTAATGGGGAATACCGGAAGTAACCACCAGTACCAACCTTGGGTATTTCACCATTTCCCATCGACGGAAAGTCCTTAGATACCAACCCAAGGTTAGGTACTTTCTGCTACAATTGGCACTTGCAATTTATCATGCTTATTATAACAAATTCCAGGAGCAACAACATACATAATGATAAGGGTGGATCATTCAAATAACATTTTAAGATGGTTCCTAATGAATATCATGTAAATTGATTTTCAGCCATAACACCTGACTATGTGTGAATTTTGGGCAACGACAGCTGCCCCTAGCCTCCAGATGATCATCAAAATGGTATGAGATCTATTTTTGTTTTGATTTTTCTGAATATAAATTTTTTATGTATTAGTGTCATTTCATTCAAAAAACATTTCCTCAATGCACATGTTAATTTCCAAGAATACCTATCATCTTCATTTAACCCTTTCGCACTGGCGGCTAGAATAGGAAAACGTTTTCGTGCTACATGTAGCATTAGAAGATTTCAAACCCCTCTGTACGGAGCCTTGTTTTGGGGGTGAGTTGCCTGGGTATTTTTGTCCCTCTGTTTTGGCACCCAGCTCAAAGCCCAGCGATTAGCGTCCGTCCCTTACCCCACCCACTGGACCACACCCTCTATCCCTATCATAGCACGAATCCATGGTCAACTTACTGCTTTACCAGTGTTTTTTCAACCAAACATTGTATTTGATTTTCAATAATTTACTCTTCTAAAAGAATAACTAGTATTTTTTAAGCATTGTGGAATTTTAAACGGGTTTCTTGTGTTAATAACAACAAAGTTAGTAAATATGTATAAGTTAATATTGCTATAAGTCCGTATGTCTGTTATTTTTAACGCTTAAATTTGCTTTACAAATTACTTAACCTCGGATCAAAACGAAGGATTCATTTCAAAGTATTAAAAAAATTGTAGTATGCACAAAATATATCATTGAAAAAACTTTTGACAATATGATCACCTCGCAACGGATTCCTACAGAGAGGATGATTATAAATGAGTTGAAGGGTCCGGCTTATAATTGCTAAGGAGTGGCCATAAGGACTCGCTAAGCTGGGTCTCAGGCCGGGCCTGAATGCATCCAACAATTGCTACCTCAGTGGTTACTTCCCTTCCCTCGCATCGGCCAGAGCCAATATATCGGGTCGTCTGCATTGAAAAATCTGTGATAGCTATACCTGACGTCAGGTCTTCTGCGTATGAAAATGCCCGTCGGCCACACCCGACGTCTGGTGCGAAATGGTTAAAGGCAGGCCTGTGCTGGGCGCCAACTTACAGCAGTGGACGGCCATGGGCAGAGGGTGCCAGGAGTATTCAGGGGGAGGACTGCAGGGGAGTCTGGGGGTGTGGAATACAATAATTAATTTTGAAATTTATATCCTCAACCTCTTGAGATTAAATTGAATCTTACGAGATTGAATCATATTAAATTAAATTATTATTTTTTTTACTCAAGACGGTGTTAATTATGCTGTTGAATGGGACATGATTCACATCAAGGAACTGGGTAATATTGGTATTCTGACAGTAGAATTCGTCAATTTCGGTATAGGAGGGTGTCTTGGCGGCCCAACACAGGCCAGGTTAAGGGCCAATGGCATATACAATTTATCCTACTATTATACATGCAAGAAGCATTAACACACATGATAATAAGGGTAGATCATCCATAGTTCAATGTAAGCTGGCTCCTAATGAATATCATTTAAATTGTTTTTCAGCCATAACTGCTGACTATGCGTCTAAACGCGACATTCGGGGAATGACACCTGCCCCTGGCCTTCAACAGATCATCAAAATGGTATGGGATCTGTTTTTATAATTCTTTTTTCTAGATATACATTTTTTATATATTAGCCTCACTACCAACCATAAACAAACACGTACACATTCAAAATCATACACTTCTGTGGTAGACAAATTCCTCCAGAAACTGATTTGTGCTATGATGGCTCAAATAAAAGCATGCGTAATAATTGAGCAATAGGTAATATACATTATAATAAGGTAGAAAATCCAATGTGCAATTCAAGATGGATTCTAAATAATATCATGTAAATTGATTTTACAGCCATAACACCTGACTATGTGTGAAATTTGGGGAACTTTTGGGACAAGTAATGAATGATTTCCAATTTTGAGATGAAAATTAACTTTGAAATCTGAACAAAAAAATGATACTTGTAATAAAAATTTCTACATACTTTGAATGCCTACCAATAATTATTGTGCATGGTATAGCTGGATAATAGTATTAATCAGTGACGTTTCTAGGAATATGCTTTAGGGGTGCGGGGGGAATGGGTGAGATGGCGTGGGGTGGCAACCCCCCTCCCTGGCAACTGGGAAAATTTTAAAAATCGTACATGCCTAGGAATACATTTAACATCATTTAGGCACTAAAGATTTAACTTTAAGTAGTTGCAGTTATTCCATGTCAATGCTGGGTAATAGTTTTAAATATTTTCTTTTTAATTGCTCTGAGTCTTAGTGGTTTGAGCATGGGGAGGGGGATGAGGGGGTGTATTCGTCCCAAAGCGCCAGAGAAATAAAAATATTATTTAAAACCATTGTCTAGTTTGGACACATAACAAATGCATCCGCACAAAGTTAAATTTAAATTGCCAAAATGACGTAAAATGCATTTTCAGGCATTTTATTTTATTTTTTAATTTTCCTTAACTTCCCGTTTTCTGGGGGGTAGCCCCCACTACCCAACCTAATCCCCCCTCTCAAAGCCCCCCAATTCCCCTAAAAGCATATTCCTAGTTATTCCACTTCTGACCCAGATAGCACAAAGTAAGTGAGTTAACCGTTTCTTATGGTTTTCTTACGGAAAAAATTGATAAGCAGCTTATCGTAAGCTAAGGGACTTATATAAGGCAAGGGTAAGACGTTAGGGGCGTTTAGGTAAGGAATGCCGTCAAATATCCTCAGGCAATGTAAGTCACTTCTGTTGGAGCGCCAAAGGCGGCTGAACAGCGTACTACACATGCTACGCGGCTCATCTTGACATGAATTTAAAGGCTATTGGGGAAATTTAGCGAGTTTTTAGAAGGGCTGAACAACTGATAACAGATTTTCCCGTAAATAGAAAAAAATTAATAACTGCAAGCAACCGGCTAGTGAAGATATAAAGCATAGTACAAGTACTCTATCCATGCGGCGGAAAGAAAAAAAAATAACGTCAGCATGGATCCGAACGTGCGACCCTCGGAACCGAAGCACTACTCGCTAACCACTACACCACGGCAGTTGTTGAGAACAGGAGGCGTAGTTACTAATTAAATATCCAATTATGTAAAAAAAACTTGTTTGGCATATGCATGAAAAACTGAATTTATTCAAGGTCCATACATTTTAACATTTATGAATTTTAAATTATGGTTTGATAACCCGACGACTGCAATACGTATATTAGATGTTCCTTCCGGCATTTTTATATTATTCTACGTTGGTATTCTTGTGAAATTGTGTTTTTCTTACGACCTTCGTTAAGCTATCAGTTCATAAATGTGAATGATTTTCAAATTATGGCGGTATGATGTTATTTCTCCTCATAATATAGAAGCGCCAATAATAAAAACATTGTTTTAATGCATAAAGGCCCTAATTAACACTCTGTAACGATGGGATAATAACAGCATCTACGGAAGTGCTGAAAGTTTGGCATCCATTTTGCCATTACTCTGGATGTTTGTCGCCCTGGCCGTAAGAAACCCATAACAACTCAGGCAAAAAAATCAGTGCTGTGACTGCACTAAATCTGCACTGTAACTGGACTAAACTATGCGTTTAGCACAGTCACAGTACACTCTTCTGTACTAGACTGTACTATGGCAGCTAGAATTTGAGAAGAACTGTACTGTAACAGTGCTGGATCACTGTGCTTGAACTGTGCTAGAGCTCAGACTGCACTGTGACTGGGCTGGGTAACATGACTGGAACTGTACTATAGCTCAAACTGGACTGTGACAGGGCTAGAAAACATGACTGGAAGTGTACTGTGGCAAAAAGTGGACTGTGACTGGGCTGGGTAACTGGACTGGAACTGTACTATAGCTCAAACTGGACTGTGACAGGGCTGGAAAACATGACTGGAAGTGTACTGTGGCTAAAAGTGGACTGTTACTGGGCTGGGTAACTGGACTGGAACTGCACTATGGCTCAAACTGCACTCTGACAGGGCTGGACTTAAACTAGTCATTGGCGGGAGAAAGTATTTCCTATCTTTACTATGGAGGACGGGGGTCCACAGCAGGACACGTGTCTATGTGCCGCTCCCGTATAACCTCAGTTTTAGTGGCTAAATCATTGATTAACTGACGCTGATTATGTCAGTAACGTCCGTGAATGTTCCCGCTGCCGCCTACTGTGAAAATATTCAAGATCCAACCAATTTTGGCTTTTTTTGTGGCGTTTTTAGTGTTTGCCTCAATCTAGCCGCTGCCGAGAAATTTCAAAGTCCCACCAATCTTAGGGGGTGGCTTTGCCCACCTTGTGATTCTATGTGCTTCTAGTTCCATTTATTCTACTGCTCCTGTGAAAGTTTCGTTTCCCTACGTGCATTTTTCTTTCAATTACAAGTGTCTTAAGTTTTCAGTTATACCGAGTTGGTTTTTGTGTTATAATTCCCTGTGTTATTGAAAATCCGTCCTGATTGAGGTTAATCAGTGTTTCGGAGTTACTTTTCCTTTATATTTCACCCCTTCAGTGACATTCTATGCCTTATTTTTGGTTATTTTTGAAGTTTTGTGTTTCACGCTTGAACATATGTGACGAGTTGTCGATCGTGTTCCAATAATACGTTATTATTTCTTATCAGTGCATTTCCAAGTATTTATATCCAGTGTAGAATATCAATATTATCTAATTATACTATTCTGTGTGCCTTTTATCTCGAAAAGTGAAAATCTGGGGTTATTTTTTGATGTTTTTCGTAGTGAAGGCGATCGTCCTTTGTTTTTGTCGACTGGTGTCTCCTTATAACCTCCCTTTAGAACCCAAAAATTGTGTTCCGGATCGCATTGTCAAGGTCCTGGTGTTATTCCAAGCGTTCTGTGTTTATTAGGAGGCCGACAAATCATTTTTCAAATTTTAGTGATTTTTGAGTTGAACTTGCTGCGGTGGACCTCCGTCCTCACTACTCAGAACCCGCGAATCGATCCCGTCCGACCCCGTTGCTGGTGACTTGTTTTTGCTCACCATAGCGTACCAGATTGAAGGACACTACCTCACTCCACGCACGACAGTGCACCGGTGAGCTAAAGACGGTGTAGGAGGGTGAGAGACACTGCAGGCCCTTAAGCCAACAGAGGATGATACGTTAAAGTCCCACTCGGCCACTTTACGGAAAACCTCCGCGAAATGTAACACCATGAATTTATGTAAAATGAAACACCATGTAGAATTCACCATGTATTATTGAATTTCATTGTAAGATATTACATTTTATATTAAATGATTTTATATCTGAATTGGCTTTCATGTCATTTGTATCCAATATCAAAACAGGGTTTAGATCATTCCCTTTTCCAGCTAGTTTTTTGGGTCATCTTCAGAGTTTATCCATGGCTTTGGATGAAATTTAGTCAAACTTCCAGTCAGCTTCTTTGTGTTCATTGAAGTGTCAAAGAGGATTCCGTTGGACATAAATATCAGTCTGGCCAAATCTGCATCGCTACTTCAGTGGATCTGATGAAGCCAGCTGGAATGTTGGTGAGTTTTCATAGAGCCATGGATAAAACGGAAGAAGACCCAAATAAATCACTTAGACTGTACTGTGGTGACTGCACTCTGACTGTGCTGAGGCGACTGCACTCTGACCGTGCTATGGCCACTGCACTCTGACTGTGCTGTGGTCACTGCACTCTGACCGTGCTATGGCCACTGCACTCTGACTGTGCTGTGGCCACTGCACTCTGACTGTGCTTTGGTAACTGTACTTTACTGTACTATGGCAACTGTGCTGTATTGTTTCAATTAAGTGCAGTCTTAAGTGCATTCCCAGTCCAGATATTAAGTGCAGTTAGAGTATAGCTTTAGCTTATTTAGAGTACAGATTTTTTTGCCTGAGAAGCTTACTTGAGAAGCGACTTCCTTATTTCTTCCTTTCACCTTATCTCAATGACTTATAATGTGCTAGCTGGGGAGTCTTATTAGGGTATCTATTCCCTCATAGTTGCACCACTGGTGTAAATACTAATATGAGAAATACTAACAGGGAAATACATGATGTTTTGTTTGGAGTAACATCTAAATTGAACACAGTAAAAATAACCCAAAATTAGTTGATAACAAAGTATAGGTTTTTTGGCTTACCTTATTATCATACTGATAGTTTTGGCTGGGAATTTCATGATTATATTTACGTTATTTTCATTTTTGCGCAAAGTTGAAATAAAAAACGATGAGTTGAAAACAACTACTGACATGATTTCATGCACAAAGGATTCCCTCAAGGCATGCGTTAATTGCCAAGAGTACGTATTAATTTCAGTTAAGGTCAATTGTGCATGAAATTTATCGCAATAATAATAAATAATATAAGGACAATAACATACATATTGAAAAGGATACAACATCCAAAATATATTTCAAGGTGGTTACTAATGAATATCATTTAAATTGTTTTTCACCCATAACAGCTGACAACGTGTCCCACCGCAACATTTGGGGAATGACACCTGCCCCAGGCCTCTAGCAGATCATCAAAATGGTATGAGATCCGTTTTTGCTATCATATTTCTACATATACGTATGTACATAAAATTCTAGATATAGAGAAGAAACCACTGCTACTTAGCCTGTTTTGTCAATTAATAGAGATGAATAGAGCATCCAAGGTTATATTGACCAAGTTTAAAGTTTATCTAAAGAATTTTATGATTTCATGATGAGTGGGAATGAACAACAAATGTAGAGAGTATGCAACCCGCGTGCCACCCTAATTGTCTGACTGGGGTGCCTGGCGCTCACTCTCGGTGCGATATCTCGGAATCCAAAGGGCAGAAATGAAAGAAATTTGAGGTGATACTCTGCGAGTGTCTAATGAGTCGTTGTAGAAGACAAAAAAGTGATAGAACAATCCGAGAGTGACATCATCTTCAGTTATGTGCGAAAAACACCCAAAAATACCAACTAGGTACACTACTTTGACACTAGGTAAATTATTGTTTAACTCTATTGGTGAATATTGTAATGATGATAAAGGTGGAGTGTATGAAATGATTTGTGACGATTGTGAAACCAAATATATTCGCCAGACTGGGAGGAGTTCTAAAACAAGAATGAGAGAACATAGACGATGTTTTTTGAATAACGATGACTCATCAGGAATTGCAAGACATTTGAATGACCAACACCACTGGTGCAATTTAGATGCAAAAATTTTACATGTACATGACAAGGGGTGGAAACTGTATTTCTTAGAACAGATTGAAATTGTTAATTGCCCTGCTAATTTTAAATTATGTAACGACCATATGTTCCCATTCCACTCACCCCTACCTCCCACCAATCACCCATTGACGTCATCATTAACCTTGGAATGAACACATCCCAATAACCCTCCCCCCTCCTGAAAAACTCTACCACCATAAAAAGGCTGTCATCCAAGGCTATGTACCTTGATAATGGCACGAGTTGTCGAAACCATGGTGGGTTTAAATAAAAGTGTGTGGAAACAGACAAGTGGTTTTACTAAGCTCAAAATACCTAAATTTCAAAACTTTGAGTGCGATGCGGCATGTTTTCCTGGTATCCAATTGAAGATATAATTTTCATGATTTGTTTTCTCACCAAATGGGATAAAACTGGGGGGGCATCCCAAAATAAATTCGAAAACTTTTAAAATAAGGACCACCCTAAAGTGCATGAAAGCATCCAAGTGCAACCTGCTGTTGCATGACTGGTGAACACTCATCCCTTGCTGCACGCAATTGCGTTAACTCACAAGGGATTATGTAGATGTATATTTAAATTTTCCAAAATATGCTTGTTAGAAGGCAATGTTTTAGAATTTATATTAACCTTCCAATGATGTGTAACTAATCACGTATGTTAAGTGTCCAATGGACCAAGCTCACCTGGTTACACTAGGAAGAGTTTAAATTTACCATAAACAAGGAAGCAATACCTATGTCAAAAAAAAAACATTTCCTGGATATAGACAGTTACTTATACCACTTATAAGTGGTATTAGTAACTGTCTATATCCAGGAAATAATGGAATACCACATAGTTAACCAAGAGTTAGTGAATTTTGTTCGTGAAAAAAAACATTTTTCTTATGCCATTTTTTCAAACGAAGTTATGGAAGCTCACATAAGAGGAATATTTTTTTTGTGTTATAAACTGAAATAAAGAGTTTTTTGATTCTACTTGAAGCTATTTCACCAAGTGATGCCTCAAGCTATCCATTTCAAAGTCTCTATTATTCACGTTGGCTTACCAAAGTTTCCTGATTTGGGGTTTGAAACCGTGGGTGGACTTGGTGCTTTCTTTAACAAAAGGGAGAGATCAAGGGGCTGGATACTTATGGCATTCATTCGCCTGTGTTGGAAATTCTCCATTGAATATTTCTGGCTTTCATCTCCTGGGTCAAGTAACGTACTGTGGGATATTTATGGCATCAGTAGCAAAATGGTAAAAGGAATGCATAATAAATGCAACTGAGAAATTTATGGAGTACATGGAAAGGCATACGATAGGGAAACTTTGGATTGCTGAAGAAATCATTAAGATAATTTAAGAGCAAAAGATGGATGGGTAGATGAGAAAAGACAGCAGAAGGTTTCAGTAGATTAGTGATACATGGCACAGAAAAAAAGGAGGCTGAAGTATATTTAGGGGAAGAGGCAATTTGGTGAAAGGGTAGGGGAATCATAAGCCAGTCTGTGTCACTATCTGGTATTAAAGGAGGACTGGCTATGCTGCAAATTAGGTTTAAGAATGAAGCAATTTGTCCAAATAATAGAATGATGCAGAATAAGTGGAAAGAATACATTGATGAACTGTATGACACATGGAATAGACCAGCAAGGTTGATCCTAAAGGGAGAAAGTGCCAGGGGCAGTTTAGTGTGACTGGGGGCCCTCGGCTAGGGTCCACTATGGGGCCCTCCTCCTGGAGGATTCAGGGGTCCCACTCCAGAAAATTTTAGGAAATTGTATGTCCATGCTATTCTGGCTCTTAAAAATAAGATGAACATTAATGAAAAATAGCAATTTCATAAGGAAAGTAGCTCTAGCAAAGTGAGAATTCCACTGCTTGTAAAAATTAAAACGTTATTGTGGTACTATCATCTACTATTAAGAATATTGTTTCCTTAAAGCTGCACTGAAATATAAAAGAAACCTATATAATAACCCTTCAAATACCCTTTTCCAAAAAGATGGAAAGGCATAGGATAAGGAAACTGTGGATTGCTGAAGAAATCATTAAGAATATTTAAGAGCAAAGGAAGTATGGGTAGATAAGAAAAGACAGGAGTAGGTTTGGGTAGATTAATGAGGAATTTATTGAGAAATTGTGTCATTATCTGGTATAGGAAATGTGTAGGAAATTCTCCATTGATTATATCTGGCTTTCATCTCCTGGGTAAAGAAACGTACTGTCGGATATTTATGGCATCAGTAGAAAATTGGTAAAAGGAATAATAAATACACACAACAAGGAAACAAAGAAAGTAGCACTAAAAGTGAAAATTCCACTGCTAATAAAAATTAAAACCTTACTATGGTTTTATTACCCAGACGGCACAGAATCCTCGGAATACGGAGGATTCTGTGCCGTCTGGGTATCTATTAAGAGTATAATTTCCTTTAAACTGCACTCAAATCTAAACTAAACCTCTAAAATAACCTTTTGAATAACCCTTTCAAAAAAGCGTCACGTTCTCTTTTATCTTCTGGCACCTTAATTTGTTTTTTATATAATTTTTGTCATTATTTCATAAATAAAGCAACTAATGAACACCTAGAATTTTGTAATTGCAAAAAAATCTTATGTTTAAGTAATCTGAGTTTTCTATAACGCCATTCATGTACGCTTCACAATAGACTCGAGCATTGTGATGGGCCCATAAGCTAAGGGGCCATTGGCTGTCACCGATCAGCCGACCCGGCCATACCACCCCTGGATAGTGTGGTGGATGAGGATCTTGGACCATGGAATAGAAACATATTGAAGCAAAGAAGTCTTTTGAGAAATGAGGATAAGCAAAGGGGTGAGTGTGAAAATTAAATAAAACAGACAAATTTCAAAATAAAAGTCCAAGGTTAAACTTTATTATATATAATGAAAATAATTTGTATAGAGTAATACGCTTGATATAATCTTAGCTCACTTTCAAGGCTCTCCCTTCTCTTTACTCTAAGATCATAGCGAGATCTTTTTGACTCTCTTTTGTTTTTTGATATGTATTTGTTAATCATTTTCTGTTAATTACCATTTGACAAAATTTTTGGTTGCAAATAATCTGTTTAGTAGAAGTACTATTGTAAAACTTCAATTTATTTTTTTTTCCATTTGTTCAGGTACATTCAAATTCAAGGGCGTACCCAGAATCATTACCAGGGGGGGACAAGCCGTGTTCTAGGGGGAGGGGGTGCAAGCCAAGGTCTGAGGGGGGAGCAACAATAGGATTTATGAGACTATTTCCTTGAAAAAAATAGCTTTATTTTAGTAACACATCTTTAACTAATATATATCATTTTTCGTGGGTTTAAAGAAAATTTGTTGAATGCTTTTGTTTCAATTCAGCACTGATTTTGCTCAAAGACTTCTGCGACTCTTGTTTCTAAGTGGAAGGGGGGGGGAGCTGCCCCACCCTGCCCTTTGCTGGGTACGCCCGTGTTCAAATTGTATTAGTCATAGAAAGTGAGAGAATCTTATTTCTCCATTTCATTTTCTCGTAGAATGACAGAAATTCAAAGGAATGATCCATTTACGCCTGTGAATCAGTTGGAAGTACATATTCATGCCTGAATCAATTAATGATTGTCTGTGCAGTGTGCATACATCAGTGCATCAAGCAAGAATGTCTTCTGTGAATGGTATTGTCACCTTTTCCCAATGAAAATAAAGGAGATGGTGATGAGTTGCAAGAAGTCTTCGACCCAGGCTCCAGTCTGGCACAGAAAAAGATTGTTTGTGGTGGTTTATCAGCCCTGGATATGAGTGGTACTTATAATTTTCATCCAGTTCAAGTTGTTCTATGTTATTTTTTGTAAAGTAGTGATTTTATCCGAAATTCAAGCACATCATCTTTTATTATCATTCAGGGGTGGACTTGACTATATTCAACCAAAACATGGTCACCTCTTAATGTGAGATGATTTCCATGCCAAACATTAATTAAGTAATGTGTACTGTCCATTAAGAGTCAATTCTCTGAACTTAATATTATTCAAAAACAGATACCTAATCTTTATTCATTGACCCAAGTACAGTAGAATCCTGATTTAAGGTTTTTCAGGGGGGACAAAATTTAAAACACTAAATGCGGAAAAACACTAAATGAGGACCTGCCGTTTTTTTTCGGGTTTTAGGGTCTGTAATGATTGGAATGGCTTTTTATGAATAAAAAATATTATTATAAGTAACTTAAAGGTGCTGATTGCAGCAAAAAATTCTTTAATGAAATGTTCTCTGCCCTATGAAGGTTGGACAATACTTTTCAGGAATCAGCTAAAAAAATGGGTAGTAAAAATAAGTGATGAGAGGATGACAATTGTTTTAATGAAATATTTTAAGAAAATTCTAATAAACATCAACTTAAAAGCATTCCCACACAGATTATTATTATGGACATGAGTGATTCCATTTTTAAGTATATTTCAGTGGTCTCGATGAAATTTAGAATTTTTTCTGTGAAAGTGACATGTAGGTGACTATAGCATTTCTAATATAATAAGAAAAGGTGTAAGTAGGTACTCAAAAAATCATGAGGAATGAGTGAAATAAAGGGACAGCAGAAGATCGCTAATCCCGAATTCTCAACTACCGAATATCTAGTAGGGAGGTTTTCTGGAATTTTGCCAACTTAACGTTTTCTGTTGCCTCGGCGAAACAAGGGATTTATGAGCCTTTAAAAAGCCTCCTATGCGCACATTTTGGATTTCGAGGTCATCCAAAAAAGTAGAATCTCATTTTGGTATGCGTACAAGCCGATGGTGATTCAACTCGATGATAACACCAGATTCGTTGTCATATATCCGCGGCCTTATGCAGGTCGAATGGAGTCGGGAGAAGTTGCTTACGCGGCGCGCTGATCACCTTGACTCCGACTCGCCTTGTTTCTCGGCAGGTTTTAATAAAATTTGGTTGGACCTTGAATAACGATTAGCTAAACTCTGTTAAGTGAAAAGGTTTAATCTTCAACAGAACTGGATTTCATCCGAAAAATTGTCAGTGCCTCTAGAGTTTGGCAATTTCGTCAGGGTTATGATGTGGAAGTCAACCACCAAGGGATACCTGCCGGATTTTCGTATTTTTCCGCGCCCATCTATTTTACCGTGAGTATGCGGTGATTTTTTTTCCAGTGTGAGCGATTTATTTAGAGTCATGGACCGTGATAGTTCGTCAAAACTCCGATTGTCATTCTCTTTTGACATTAATTAGCACCAGATAAATATTTTTGAATCGAGAGCGATATCAACCAGCCGCATGTCGTTAAATTGGCTCCGGGATATCTAAATTACGATGTAAAATAATGTTGTTCCGTAAGGAAAGAATGCTCTCAGTCATGGTCATGATAAGGGAAACACTTCCTCTGTTCTTTCGCTGTTCCTCCGTGGAAACTGACCTTGGAATGGATTATAGAAAGAATCTTCTAGTGAACTGCGCAATTGATATTGGGCCTCCTCTTTTGAAAAGAGAAAGTAGCCGACTGAAAAAATATTGGGCTAATAATTGACTACCCGTAGTGAGTAGAGTTGAAAGGGGCATAAGCCATCAATTGAAAACATAACGAGAAAACCATTATTTTAGCGGCCCTCGGAGGATAACTCGTGTCATCAGTGGTCACGTATCATCGAAGTCAAGTTCAAGAAGTGAAGGATAAGGTAGTTCGAGGATATTAAGGAATGACTTTGCTCCATTAGATCGGATCTGATACAAAAAGTGCCTGGTGTTTGGATCAGAAGGGGAACGAAACGTTACGAGAAGACAAATCACCCAACTTGCGAGTTGAAGGTCGCAGCGCTGCGCTCGCGGAAGAAAGCAGTTGAAGAAGCGTTCCCCGGTAGATTCTATCGACTCTTGGTTAACTTTCATGAGACTGTTCTTGTTGATGAGCATAAATTCGAAGATTTGGATGAACCGTCATGAAAAAACGCTAAATCGGGCAAAAAAATCTTGAGCGGGACAAATTTTTACGACCATAAATGCGGCAAAACGCTAAATGCGGAAACACTAAATACGGATAAATTTTACATTGTCCTAATAGGGACTGAATGGGGACCCAAAAAAATAAACGCTAAATGCGGAAAAACGTCAAATGCGAAGACGTTAAATCCGGATCCGACTGTAATACATTCTCTACTGTATACAGAGATAAAACATATCAAGCCTTTTACTTCTTTTTCACTTGGTTATCATAATCATTTTTTTTGCTGTTCATACCTAATGCCTTTTCATTTCCTTGTAGTACATCAGACTACATGTGCATATTTTCTGTAATGATACATTTAATTTCTTGCTAACTGTGCTGAAAGAATTGAATTCAAAATTATTTTCTCTTTTAAAAAGAAACATTACATACTACCTATAGCAACATACTACCTACACCTAAGTATTGCTTACACGACACTGTTACTGGCACATGGCTCCTGAGAATACGATTCAATTTATAGTGGTACATCATTCCTGTCTGAATAAATTGAATACATAGGTCAAAATGTGAAAGATGGAGAAGCAGGTATGAAGTATTATTGCTAGAAATTATTTGAAAGTGTCCATGATTGAATGGTATTTAGTTTTTTGGTCCGAAAAAAGGTTCAAAAATTTTAGTACTGTATTTCTCCGAATATAATCCCATGTCTAATTGTGGTTTCTATGTGCTAGGTGTAGCGTTCAAATCATTTACACTACCACGAAAGGCAGCACCGCCTGGAGGGAGACAGGTGAAGGACCTTTGGCGCCAGCAGGGTAATGGTACCCCGGGACAGGGATTTGGCACCCTTCTCCGGGAGTAGCATCCCTGAGCCCACACGAGTTAGACCTGCCTGCTGTAGCACGGAACTGGACTGAAACAGCGGCCATCGCGGTTCGCCGATTCTCTCAGTGCAACTCAATTGTATTGCTGACGCAATAAATTGATAGTTGTTTATTGTTACATAAGGCGTAGTTATTTTGCACGAAATAATCCCTATAGACCCTAAACTTGGCATTGAATTTATTGACAAATATCTGTAGGATTGATGTGTTTGCTCTTAATCCTGGAGAAAATTATTAATTAAAGCACACATTACCAGTAAAATATTTTGTGCTTACATCAACATTTATTTATGAGTAGGAAAATCTTTCAGATTAGTCATCTGTTGTTTTGCCAGAGTAGACAATGATGTGAATGGACTTGCATTTACATGCTAATCAATATCAGTCATATTTTCTTTATCAATTCCATTGGTTGTATGGTATAGCTAAAAAAAACAGATATCAATATTTTCTCCCCCAATGCATTGAAGGGAGATTGTTTTATTCTTCTTTTCTGTGCAAAAGAAGGCCCCCAAAACACCCAAGTACAGCTCAAAGACCTTTTATCTATTGATCCCAGGCTGACAGGGGGGATGGGAATGACATAGGAATTTTTATCAAACTTGCATTTCATTCATTGATTTGAAAGTACATAATTGTCATCGAGAAATATCAGTATAGGCTAACCCCTTACCAAAAAAGCACCAACTTTCCCAAGCAAAGTTCTGCCTGCGTGTCTACACTACGTGTTCACTTTTCACATTCAGTAGAAGGAGAGTGATTGGATGAGAGAGAGAGAGAGAGACAGCTTGAAAAACTTTCATTGAGCATATCTGAAGCTTCTCCCTCAGCTGAATGAACTCACTGCTGCATCTCCTCGCTCTTGGCTGAGCCATGGGGGAGAGAGTGAGGAACCCAGGGAGGAGGAGAGAGGTGGACACATTCTCTCTTACTTTTCCAAAGAGGAATAAATGTGTGCCGATATTATAACGGTAAAGAATGATGATACATAACATGATAAATTATATTAACATAAATAGAGCAAAATTTACAAGACATGACAGCTAGGCACGATGGAATCTCTTCAAATTAAGATGAAATAATATAAATTACTTCTTTTAAAATTATTCAACTCACAGTTACTTCATCACTATTCCAATTCGTTCCATATATGTATTCAAAGAGACCAGTATTTAAATCATAAAATCTAGCTTCCATTAATATTGGCTATGTAAGTTTCCGCAAATGAATTAAATATAAAATAGTTACAAATGAACTTTCATGATGAAATAAAGCTGATTTATTGGAAGAATTTAACCTTTGCGGGAGGGCAGAGTTCTCTCCTTAGCATGACTGCTGGACAGAGTCCCAAGAGACCATCTCAGCAGGGACTCCACATTATCTAGGACTCCGAGGTTATTTGGACTCCCTGCTTTCCTGGTTTAAAACCCTCCTGGGGGCATTGGTTTGCTTTGGATTACCACAAAGAGACGTAATGTATGAGGAGGGGCAGAGGTATGTACCAGCTTCCAAGGGGCAAGGTGCCAGAAATACATTTATGGCATTCATTTGTTGGCATAGAAAAATCTCTGATAGACAATTCCATCATTTGTCTCCCTGGTCAAGAAACGTAAAGTCGTATATTTCTTGCGTTACTATTAGAGATGGGTCGAATAGCAGATTTCTAGAGCTCCAATATCGAATTTGAATATTATTTTGTTGAATACTTTAGTTTCAATTCAGTAAATTTTTCTTAAAGACTTTTGCGATTTTTGCTTGTAGGGGGGGCAGCTGCCCCCCCCTGCCCCTCACTGGGTATGCATATGTTTACATATGACAGTCTTAATCAATGTATTTAATACAATCGCTTCTTGCTTAATCTTGATTTATGTAACTTTTTGCACACAGTCAAGGCTATAAGATGCCTTAGTTCATCGCAAAAATATCTTTTTTAAGTCTATAATCATTTTGCCCGCCCAGCATCTTCACTTTTCAGCGACTTTGCAGCGGATGAGCGTTAAAATATCTCAAGCGCATATACAGTATATCTTCTGCATTCCCAGCCGTGACGTCATGCTCCCTTATCCCCCTCACTTTCCCACTGTGCAATGTTGGCCACAGCGTTCCGCCCGAACGGTGGGTCTACTCGCTTATATGGTCTAAGTTTACGATAAACCAGGTTTTTCTCCTCGCCGATTTTTCGAACACATTGAAATATAAATCTAAGGGTATTCTTAATCACGCTAGCGGTCGTCGCTTTATTACTTTCGATACTATACCAATTGAAAGTTGAGGCAATGTGCCAAAATAGAGCACCAACATTTGCGTGATGTTTTTTGAAATTCGGTCGTAGGCTATCTCGAGGTAGGAATCTCAAGCCGCCTAAGCGCCGGAGAGCATGATACAGTTCTAATTAACTCCAAACAGGGGCGGATCCAGGATTTCTTTCTTGGGGGGGAAGGCACAAGGATACCTTGTAATACAAAACGGGGCACGTGCCCCCGTCTGGATCCGCCTATGACACCAAATCATTACAGGCAACCTCAAGGCCGTAGCCAGGAAATATTTTCGGGGGGGTTTTATGGAATAGTAGACAAACATAAAATTATTTAAATAAGATAAATAAAATAGCGTATACGGTTAACTATATACGTATTTATTATAAACCCTTAAAGGATAATATAAACATATTATTAAATAATTAAATTTAGCCTTCTAGATTTCTTTGCAGCAAACAAATTAATTAACTCCTCGGTGTCGATGTCTACTCTGCGGCAACGCACAGATATATGGTATTAAAACATTGAGAAATGATACTGTGTCTTTGTGATTTTGTAATCTCGACGTAAGCTCATCAATGAAATCATCCAAAAGTGGAATCATTATAGTAATTCTAAAATAAGTCTCAGGCTCTCTTGTGTTGTAGTTCACCCTATGCTCTTGGCGGGCTGTTATTCGCGGAATTTTCATTTCCTCGTAAATAGTTCTGAATAAGTTCTCCACGTTCATGAAAAGTTCAGCAAATTTTATATCAACATTTTGACAAACATCTTCAATTGTCTTAA
Source organism: Ischnura elegans (assembly GCF_921293095.1). Lineage (NCBI taxonomy): Eukaryota > Metazoa > Arthropoda > Insecta > Odonata > Coenagrionidae > Ischnura > Ischnura elegans. Next base: position 105,694,605 of record NC_060254.1, on the reverse strand, counting down.
TAATTAAATCGACATATTGTAAAGCTGCTGCCAAATCGCATAATGGAGATTGGAGTGTTCAGCATAGCGACAGTGTGTAAGGGAACAACATTCCTGAGCAATATAAGCTCACAACAAAATCACTTGAAATGACTGATCTTAGAAAAGAATCAGCCTTTAAAGATGTTTCAGAATCCATGTCACTGCATAAGTTGTATAGTGTACGCACAATTGCTTTATATATTTCTTTAAATCTTAACAACCCATCATGATTTTCAACCCGACGGGCCTGGCTCATTGCCGCAAGGCTTTTCCATTGCGTTTCGGGGAAGTTTTTTTCGATATTCTGTGTTAGGCACTTTGATCATTTTTCCTAGGACTAGATAAAATTTCCAATCGATTTTATGATTCCAATAGCATTTCGAATAAGCTGAACCTGGCAACAGTGATGCAAAGCTATATTCAGATCCGATCCGATTTCCGAAACTGAAGCTATGATTTTAACTCTCGAGCGAGAGCGCTATAGCGCGTGTTAAACACGCCAATCATTGAATACCAAGGATTTCAACATTGTACGTACATTCTGGGTTAGAATGGCCTCGTTCATTAGTATAATGTACTTTGACGGTCTATATTGCGACTCATCAAAGCTCGACGAAGTATTGCAGGTAATTTTTTTTTTAGATCGGCAATAGAGGAACCGACACCCGTGGCGTTCAAATTACGCCGCACGACCGGCCGTGTACATCGTTCATCGCTTTTCTTGAATGGTCTCGTGTATTCATACAATGTAAGTTTCACTATCTGCAGCGTGATTTTTTTTTAGTACAAATTATTGTAGAAAAATGTTTTTAGATCGGAGAGAGGAAACCGACACCCGTGGCGTATAAAGTATGCCGCGCGACCAAGGGTGTACCACCTCTACCATCTGTGTGCCCTTTATACCAATATCACCTATAAATGTACTAGCCTGAACGAATTTCTACAAATAAAGATAAATTCTAACAATAATCGAGAGTTATCATATAAATGCATCTATCGTGGACAAAGTACGCCACGCGTCTGGTCGTGTATAAATATCAGGCGCGCCCGCTCGGTAGTTATCAAATCCAAACACAAATATCTACATACCTTCAAAAGTACTTGCCACTAAAGAGTCGTGACCCTTTTTCCAAACTTTTCTATCTCCGAAACGGCTTGTTTTATTTAATACAGTGCCCTAAAAATACAATGCCAAATTGAAATACCTACCGATTCGTATATTAAACAGCTTGATATTGATAAATTGATAGGCATATTACACTACGCAAGTTTCACTTGCAGTGGCGCCGACTCCATGGGGCCTGAGGGGGCCCGAGCCCCCTTAAAGATTCGTTTGGGGGGCGCCTCAATAATTCAAGAAAATAATTTAGTTATATAATGCTTTGTGAAATCACCAAAATATATTGGTATTTTTTATTCCCCATGCTTGACGATAGTTACCTTTTAAAATAAATTCAACAATGAGTTAAAACAAATCATAAGGTAGTATGCAGGTTAACTGAAAACAAATGATATGAATCATGATAGTGTTTCGGTGCTGAGACACACTTTGAATTTAATCTCTTCCCGGAGCAAGACCTCCGATATGGGTCCCCCCATATCGGAGGATATGGGACGATATTTTTTATAAGTCGACGCCCCTGTTCACTTGGTAGGGACTCTTAAAAAATCATAACTCACTCATCTCTGTTATAATTCACAGGACTATTATTTCACACACTGCACTGCAACTACACGCACTGCACCTACAACTTCGCTTTGATAATTATTGACTTAAGTCGCATTGGATCACTTTCCAAGACGGAACTGCCTCTCCGTGCTTGACGGCGTGCTTATTTATTTCGTAGACGCGGCACCACGAAACATCGAGAAAAATCTCTAAGCGTATCCAATATTCCTGAATACAGCTCGAACACGACTCCGAAGTTTCGTTGCTTCCTTACTTGGCGTAGTGCATGCTATCTAGTGACATTTAGTAGTGAGTAGTTATACTAAGTAGTATCACTACTCGACACTACCTCATGCCACTGCGCCGCAATAACATTGTCGTGTGAGCACCAAGCAAGCATAAAGTCGGTAATATCTGTTTAATTTTTGTTTTCATTTCGGGGGGGATATATCCCCCTTGATCCCCCCTGGCTACGGCCTTGGGCAACCTGCGATTTCAGTTTTTATGTTCACACATCATAGAAAAATCAGGATTACTACCTCATGACCAAGGGTATGTGAAACCCAAATGTTACGTCACAGTTGCTGCATGTAATAGAAATTTTAAGCGGCTATTGAAATAAGACAATCTTCATAATAATGAATTTACCAAAATATCAAATAATTTAAAAATCTGCCACACTTTCAAGAGAAAAAAATCATTCTCTAAGGCCGTAGGAGAACTATTTTTTAATTTTTTTAATCCTAATTTGATGGGGTATATTCGGATTTTTCTTATTGAAAGGATTCACTTGATATCTCAGAAGTTCATAAGGGCGCAGCTAAGAATTAAGGCTGGGGGGGTTTAGGCACAAATAATACTTATGGGTGTGGGTGTATTGCATACCCGCCAGGGTAAGCAGGAATTGCCGGGGCCCTCCTCCAGAAAATTTTAAGAATAATGGTTCAAAATGGCGACTTTTACAGTTTTCTGAGGGATATTTGATTAATCCCAACACTATTCTATAAGTAATCCTGATCTAATTACGTAAAATGGATTTAATTTAAATATTTGTCTGAGCTCTAGGGGGGGTTTTATCCCACAAAACCCCCCCTCGCTGCGCCACTGCATAAGGGGGCAGCTTGGACCTTGTTACCCTTCCTCAGCACTGGCTACAACCAATGGTTTCCACTTTCATCGCTGCAACTTTCAAGGAGAGCCTTTGAAACAATCTCCCCACCACGAAATAGATGATTCTATCGTACCCCATTCCAAGACTTTCACATTCACTTCCTGAAGCTATTAGTTTTTGCCGGGAAGGGCGGATGAACGGGAGAGGGGATCACAGTCAGCGGCAGATCCAGAGAGGGGACAGGGTGTAGAAAGGATATAGACCCCAACTGTGGTATATCAATTTTACACTAGATAAATTATAATTTTGTTCGGACCCCCTACTACTGCTGGGAGGTTACCCTCAGGCCCCTTCTTCTAGTCCCTCCTTGTAGGGGCTGTCAGAGGTGGTTGGGGGCCCTCGGCAAGGGCTCCCCTTACCCGTGGAATCGAGCCCATCCTCCCCCCAGGAAAAATTTAGGAATTGCATGCTGGGAAATGGATTTTGTTTCTATTCTGGATCTTAAAAATTGGATAAAAGTTAATAAAAATAGTAATTTCATAATAAAAATAATATGGAAGATGAAAATTTCACTGCTTATAAAATTGAAAAATATATGATGCTCCTATATTATCTATTTTGTGAATTTGTTCCTTGAAACCGCACTGACATCTGAAAACCGCGTAAAGTAACCATTTTGAATAACCCTTCAAAAAAGACATACAGGTTGCTTTTAATCTTCTAACACCTTTGCTTTCCCTGTTGCGATATGCAGGGGAGCAGCCAGGAATTAAGACAGGAGGGGGAGGGTTTAGGTGCAAATAATACTGAGGTGTGTGGGGGTATGTAATACCCTCCAGGATAAGTGGTACGTGCGAGATTAGTAAATTGCAGATTTTTAAGATAAATGGTTCAAAATGGATAGTATTACGGCTTTGTGAGGGGTACCTTATTAATCCCTACGCTATTTTATTGGTAATATCAATCCAATCAAGTATAACGGAATAAACTTAAAAATTTCTCTGATCTCTGGGGGGGGGGGTTATCCCCCAAACCCCCCTCCCTCTCTATGCCACTGGCTGGATCAGCTAGTATTGTATACTTTGTAAATATTTTACACATTGTATATAGTGGGTATATATTCTGGTTCATTTATTATCTTGTAACCACATAACACTGTTGTTCCTAATGTTCACATCCGCTTATATTCCTTAAAATTCATCTCCAGGCTTACCAAGTTGAACGTTGGCCATTGAGGGTATCAGCTCAAACTCCTGTTTCTTTAGTTTAAACCTGAATTTTAATGAAATTAATGACTATGTATTGAATTATAATGCAAGAATACTACCATGTCTTTTCTTCAATCAAATTAAGAGCTAAAGTCAGGCACATTTTGATAAAAAGAAATTGAACGGCAAATTAAAGAACCTCTCTATCGAAACATATGCTTTATTTACAGTCCTCACATTACTTCAGATTACTCCGCCTGTATTTTTAGTTTATTCTTAAATAGAATAGTAAGCGCTTTCGAAGATTGAATTTAAGTTAAGTATCTTTAGTCCGTCAAACGGTGGTTTTTAGTTAAATATACCTCAATTAAAAATGTGAATACATGAGCACATAGTAAACATCCGCATCGAATCCTATGCTTATTTTCTTATCTTGGGTCATATATAGATAGACGAAGAGTATGCATATCCCATCCAGCATGCATATATAGAGCAAAAACATAAAGCACTAGTATTAACAAGAGGAATAGTGATAAATTCAAAAAATATATAGCCCCCAAACCAAAACGTATGGAAATTAAGTGTCTTTATTTCAAAGAGTTTATCACTCTGCAGTTGCACTATTTGATAAATCACATCATCATGAATGTAAACCTCAGTAGACGCTCCTAATTACTCTTTATTTCCCCATCAAACTCGGATATATATGTCCGTCAGCGACGTGAGTGGCGACTTTAGTAAACCCATTTAAATTCGCGATGGGTGGCAACACAGAGGACAAACAGAAGATCCTCTTTCTAATATTCGAGGCAAAAATTTGTGATTTTTTTACCTTAAATTATGACTTTCAGATATATTAATATTGAATTAAGAATCACATACTTCATTCATCAATTCATTTTATGAAAAATCCCAAATGCCGAATTAGGAGTGAAAGCACTGCAGCGCGTAAGAAAGGTGACATGTGAAAAAAGGTGAAACCGCTGCAAAAAAACCATACCTGCATAGCATATAGTCATTCAATAGTCCAAGACTAGGGTTGACACCTTGCTTGTCCAGATACTCCACCTCATGCGTCAATAACAAATGACCTCCATATAGCCGTTGGTGGTGAACTGGGTGATTTGCAGACCTCGTCAATAACTTTTCCAAGCAAAAAGGCTATGGTAAGTCAGTTCGGCTGCCCAGGTAGAGCAAATTAAACATCATAAACATTTGCCGCACGCATGAACCCTGGCGATCACATTTTTACAATATCGGTATGTTGACTTGAGCACACCTGGAAACTTGGACATCTTAGCAACCATGCTGCTTATGCCATCCCTTTCACATGGGTGGTGACCACCCCTGAGTCCTCATTAGGGCCATGGTAGTCCTCTTTGATTAAAAAGTAGTGTATTCATTTTCTCAAGACCTTTAACCGCGGTTGTGTCATTTTCACCTAGGTATTCAGAAGTTTTCAATCTCGAAATTTTTAAGCATGCAAAACCCATGCAAAATTTTACATATGGACCCACATTGTGAGGTCAACAATATTCTAACTTCTACTGTGTGGTGTTAGTGTAACTAAAATGAAAACCAGGAGTAAAAATACCATTATAAATTTTTCACCAGTAAATGAGACAAACATCATCTTACAATATTGATACTCTCAGCGGAAGCCGTCAACATGGATGGCAGGTTAGAAACTCTGACTGGGCACATAATAACAGCATCGAAGAAAAGCCTAACAAAAAAGGGATTCAGAAAGAGCAGTACTTCAAATTTTTATTAATTCAAGCTAATTCTACTTATACTTACAAAAAATAATATGCACAAAGGTAATAGAACAATTGTTGCCATATTTTAGCATGTAGCGACGGTTGAATCATGCATCTAACAAAAGATACCCAATACCAACGAAAAGGAGGAACAAAAACGTATTTTACAAAAAATATGCTTAAATGGGAATACAAGTTAATATTTAATTTTATAGAATATACCATTACACAACACAACATTATCAAGAGCAGTGAAAATGAATGAATACAGAAAATAATTTTTATATTACTTTAATTCCTTAAAAGAACACAGTAATACTTATTCACCATATCATAGTAATGAGAAAATATAAAAAAAAACAGTACCAAAAATTGGTGGATAAAATCAGCTAAAATAATAAAAAAGTGAATGAAAAATAAATCAGTAATGTCACCATGAAGCATATTTCAACCAAAAGAATAAAAAAACGAAAACATTATAAACAGAACAAAATTGCACAAGCAAAAAATTAGATAACATTCTATCACTTCAAACCTCCTAAATACAAAGCACAAATACAGAATTTGATATTGCACTAGGATACCATACTGCTTTAGCCAGAGGAAAGTCCAATGCTGTAATTCAAGCAGGAGATGACATAAATGATTCATTAAAATCAACAATTGATTGGACAATTAGACTTTCCTCTGTTTATCCCCCTCCCCACGTAGAGGGAGCAGTTTGGATTTTGAGGGGGAGGGAGGGTGGGGAGGGATTTTTAGTGAAAGGAAGGGAGAGTTAGTGTCAGTATTGCTACTAACACTACCATTAGTACCACTACTACTACAAGCACACACTCACTCATAAAATCACATTCCATTCACTCATTCATAAAATCACATTCATCCATTCATACAGCCCTGCCTACCTAAATGCTACTTTATACGTATGAATTAATTAAACGCCTAAATACGGAATCGTGGCCACGATACATGAAGACCTGCCTAATCTGTGTTATTTCTACTCGACGGTAGGACGCAATATAAGATCCCTACTCTCCTGCCGCAAATCCTAACTATAGCTGGAAAAAAAACATGCATTAATAAATAATATACAAAGACCCTGTACAATAATTGCAACAAAAAATGCAAAAAATACAACTATCTTCAGGCTTGGTGTCTTCTTTCTTCCTATCTTCATTCTTCATTTCTTCACGATAAAATCCTCAATTCTCTAGTTTTCGGCACAGTAACCTTCAGGTGTCAATTTCATGGACCTGAACAGTTGTCTCCAAAAGCAATCGCTGTCGTTGTCCACAAGCTTGACCTGTGGTAATATAACAAAAAAATTCTCATAATCCAACAAAGGAGAGACATAAAAAGTTGACTCTCAGCTCAGAAATATCATTTCGAGAAAGACGTTTAGAAAATATTAATTTTTAAGCGTGTAGAAATTTTTAAAATTAAAAAAATGCAAGAGTGTGTAATTCCAAATTCTTTGACGCTTATCAAATCGGCGATATTTCAATGTATTTTTTTTATTCTTTACAAATTTTAAAGATATATTGGGCAATATTAAAAATTTTCCCGGTAATCATTACAGTGAGCTGAGTGTGTTATTAATATAACTTTTTTTACGACCTACTTGTACTTCATGGGTTTTACTAAAAATTGATAGCAAAAATTTATGTACTATTTTATGAAATGGAAAACAATAATGAAATTATAAAAATCAACACGATGAAATTATTTAAAAAGACGAAAACAGAAGTTACAAATATGGCATCCTTATTAAGGATAAAACAGCTATCCAGGAGAATGTATTATTAATAATTTCTTGTGGGAAATTAATTTAATATTTAAGTCTAATGATACGAAAGAAATAATATAAATTATTTCTCAAGATCATGCAAAGAACCAGAGGTCTAAGTAATCACATCAGAAACAAAACAGCCGAAAAAAATGAAAAATATATACTGAATTTCCTGACACCATTGGCTTAATAAATATTTAACAGCAAGGAAAAAAGCGTCAACGGAAAATAAGTACCCAAAATTAAACAAAAATGAGTATCATTACATTATTTTTGCGACTTTTTTTAAAATATGGCACTTATACTCGGAATATACATTTCACGGAAAATTCAGATAGGTAGAAAATATGACCGGAATCTCATGTTTCACTCAGATAGGGTCTCCGAGGAAGTTATTACTTGAGCGCGCATGACGGATGCTGAGTTACTAAAAGCAAGGCCAATATGGAAACCTCGACCTCCGTATTACAATGAAAAAATTAAACAGCAAAGTATATACTTATGATAGATTGACGACAATTCCCATAACTGTCCTTCATTCGAATTATATAGTTTCTCAGAAATGAAGTTTCAAATCGAAATATATGAAAGCAAACGCTATCGTCGTCGCCAACCAATCAATGCCTTGAGATTCAGCGCAGGATTTTAGTTTTGTGAGTCTTACAAAAAAAGCGCGAACTTTTAATTTTGGGTGCGGTTGAATTAAATATTTTCGCGTAGGAAATGTGAAAATATTAACTTATTTTCTCACGCAATCGTTACTTTTATCATCGAGGTTCCTGAATGTAAAAAAAATAGTGTACCTATGTGATCACTAAATATTGGTTCTGAACTGAACTCAAAACTTGGAAGAGAAACGAATGAAATCTTACCGTCTGCTTGCGGCAACGAGCTGTATTCTTTCGATCTCTTTGCACGTGCTTTCATCGAGGCCTCGAGTAGTCAAATCACACAATACGATCCATCGAACTCTGTAATTGAAAAAAACGAACACTCATAAAGAGACAAACCAATACGCTGAAAATCGGCCTCATGGCCGATTCAATCGATATATTTTCTTATGGCGCATGGGCGTCACAGTGTGAATATTTACCTTTGAATTAGATTTAAAAAACTTGGGGTGTAAAATAACGTTTCCCGTATTGCAGAGGAAATTAAAATAATATTCTATTAATTAGTAATACTTATTATAATAAAATGATTCCAATTAAATGGAACTAAATCTCCCTTGAATAGGAAAAATGAAGGACTGATTTTGAAATGGGTAACCTTTCAAAAACTAAAAAAGTTAAATAACTCTGATTCAGAGTGAAAAATCATGATGGAAAATATCATTTGTTATGAATAAGCAGATAATTAGATACTAATTACAAATAAAAGTTATTCGGACTGCTTTATAATTTGAAAATATTTTGCGAAGACAGGTAAGGGAGGTGATATTTTGACTCGAAAACATTTGTAAAGAAAATACGTTTATGTGTTATTATAAGTCATCCAGAAAAATGTTGGCAAAAAAAATGTTTTGCCCATTGGAAATATTTTTTCATAACTTTTCAATTCAATTCTAAGTTAGAATAGATCCATAAAATTATAAATCACTTCCAGTTACTAAGTACCAAGTACAATTTTCAAACTGATTAGTCAATGACTAAATTGAGGAGGATACTAAGTTCATTTGTTCATTTTAATGGCATTATGAGCAAATTAGAAGTTCAGTGTAAGCACAATTGAGTTCCGCTAATGAATGTAACATTGAACATTCTCAAACAACTCGTTAATTAAAAAATTTATATGGGAAAAATGAACCAAATTTGAATGAATATTATGAGATCATACCGCTCCTTATCTGCTGCAACTCCTGTAGAGCCGCAAGAAGCCGGCTCGGTGAGGTGCACCATCCCATCTTCTTCCAAGTGTCTTCTTTCCCCTTTTCTCAGCATGTCAAGCGATGGCTTGCGGACCTAGGGAGAGAGCGGGTTAGTGCATACACAAATAAATAACCCTTCCGAGGATTTGCACCACTCCAAAGCATCACACCAGAACGAGACAATGGCATCGATAGGAAATCATGATTTTCCTACCTAGTCACAGCCACATTCCTGCATGACGCAATGGAATTTGTAATGCAAAACCACGGCACAAAAAACTAAAGCTAACGCACGGAAAAAACGCCTAGCCTTACGCAAATTTATGTTCATTGGCCTAAAGGGCCCAAAGCTAAGATGTCGCCTTCTTCTGGTCCCGCGATGCCATCCTCTTCTGTCTTCTATTCTTCCGATGAATCTTAATTCTTCTCTTCACATCCAGCGATGGCTTGCGGACCTAGGGAGAGAGCGGGTTAGTGCATACACAAATAAATAACCCTTCCGAGGATTTGCACCGCTCCAAAGCATCACACAAGAACGAGACAATGGCATCGATAGGAAATCATGAATTTCCTACCTAGTCACAGCCACATTCCTGCATGACGCAATGGAATTTGTAATGCAAACCCACGGCACAAAAAACTAAAGCTAACGCACGGAAAAAACGCCTAGCCTTACGCAAATTTATGTTCATTGGCCTAAAGGGCCCAAAGCTAAGATGTCGCCTTCTTCTGGTCCCGCGATGCCATCCTCTTCTGTCTTCTGTTCTTCCGATGAATCTTCATTCTTCTCTTCACATCCAGCGATGGCTTGCGGACCTAGGGAGAGAGCGGGTTAGTGCATACACAAATAAATAACCCTTCCGAGGATTTGCACCGCTCCAAAGCATCACACAAGAACGAGACAATGGCATCGATAGGAAATCATAAATTTCCTACCTAGCCACAGCCACATTCCTGAATGACGCAATGGAATCCGTAATGCATAACCGCGGCAAAAAATAACTAAAACTAACGCACGGAATAAACGCCTAGCCTTACGCATATTTTTTTTTCATTGGCCATAAGGGCCCAAAACTAAGCCGCAAATATCGCACATGTCTTCTTACGATGCTTCTCTTCTTTCTTCCGTGAATACTTGCGTCTTCAATCTCCTCTTCTTCGTGCAGTCCTTACTCTTCCTTCCTTGAAGTCCAGCGATGGCTTGAATCTGTGAAGAGGTAAGATTAGTGCATGCACAAACAAATAAATAAATAACACTAACACGCAAACCCTAACGCGACGCAACGGAAAAATACTCGCAGCACACGCAAATATAAATAATCACACGCAGAAAAATATCACACGAAATCACACGATAGATGAAAAAACACACGCTCTCGGATTCTTGCCGTTCTTCGAGCTCAATTTGATGTCTTCAATCTTCATGGCTGGAAGGGAAGGAGTTACAGACATGTTACAATTAAATACAAAAAAAGTAAACCCAGTTCAGGCGAGTGATTATCAATATCCACTCATTCCCGATACACACAAACATTATCTTCCCTCTTCATTCTTCGAGGCCCCCTTCGATGTCTTCAATCTTCGGGGCCTCAGCTACGTCTTCATTCTTCACTCCTGCAATAAATGGTGTTAGTACAAAACCCACCCAAATACCTTAAAAAAAACTACACACAAAAATACCCACGTGGATTTCCTGCCTAAGAATGCATTCTATGTCTCCTGGGACCGGTCTCATTCGTAGTAAATAACTTGAAAGTGCACTTTGTGGTACCTTTGTTTCAGCGCTGTTTCGAAACCTTTTTAAACTTGCTCCTTCGAGCCGTTACCTTTCGTGTACTGTTGATACCTAGAGCTCGTGCTTTGATAATCGAGGGTGAATTCACTTTCCACCAGGAGTCTCTCAAAACTCCTGTTGTGTGGTGTAGGTCTTCTGTATTTTACCATTTCACGTTCAAGATTACCTGATGTAAACCTGATGAAAATATACGGCAATACACAGCGCCCGAGGAAAACTGCACTCTTACCAGCCTTCAACTCAAGTCGATGAATGGTGTTCATTCTCTTCAATATTCATTCTGAAATTGAAAGAGCAAAAATGAGGATTAAAATTCGAGTCAAATCTCTCCGAATAACATAAAAGGAATTAGCATTGGATGTCCCGCGAGGCCATCGTCTTCTTCTCTTCTTTATTCTTCCTGCTCCACCTTTCATTCTTCACCTCATGTCCGGGGATTGGTTGCACCTAGAAGAGAGCAAAAAATTAAGTTAAATTCGGGAGTTAGATTATTAAACATGGGTCAATCCACCTTAATTCAACAAGCGTTTGTCCCTAAGAGACTCAGATTTTGATACCTGTATGGGTCTTCACCAACCACACACTAAATACCGTGAGATCTTTTTTTCATATGTGGTTTTAATAGTTTACCGATTATTTTTCTAAAAAAATTGCGCTTAATCATATAAATCCAACAATTTAACTATCAAATTGTCGTAGAGACATTATTTATTGCTTATTTTACTGATAAGTCCTTTCGGTAGTCACTTTGAGTAAAATATTGCTAGAGTGCACCTATCTATTATTGTTATATCTAAATATTTAAAACATTGTTCAACAAATCAACTTTTTTCAAATAACCCATCTCGGAAGTGGCCCAAGCATTTAATCTTTAGAATGCAGGCTCAATCATTGCCTTAGAATCACATAAATTAAATATAAATCAACTCCTGAATGATATTTTTTGGAAATATTTGAACGTTTACTTTTTCTCCCGTGCGGCTTTCCAATTACTTTTAATACTAGTGTATAGACGTGTACTCGTAGACTGGTAGTCTATATCATAGTAGTATGACCTACAGGTTCAACTATAAACTATCAACCATGAATTCATCAAAATCTGACACCCTACGGGACAAGCATTTTTGAAATTGAGTTGGAATGACTAAAAATATTATACCCGTCTGTCTGTATAAATCGTGGGAATGGATGCTAAAACAAAGGCTGTTTATTTAAAAAGAAGGACACCCAAAAAATTCTATAGAAATTCACATATTTGTTTAGTGACTTTTAAACAAGTCTATTTTTTTGGGAGCTTTCTAAAGTGATATTGAATAGGGTAGGTATATTAAAATCTCTCGTAACAGATGAAATCATTGTACTTTAATGTGGAATTCTTTATATCCACTTTATTTTAGCAGTGAAAGATTTGTATAAATATGTAAACTGACTTAGAAATATATAACTTTAAGTATTATAATAGCAACACTAGAGAATTCGTAGAATAAGCAGTACCAAAGAAATACATAGCAAACAAACATTTTTGGAATTATTACACCGTATCAATTTTTTTGTTTTAAAAAATAGGCAGGCAGCAAAATTTAAATATATAACTAAAAAAAATGATTTTATTGACCACACGATATAGTATAAAATTACAAGTTGAACATGATTCTTTGAATTCCAATTTGTACAAATCCAAAGTTGCTTTGTTCCACCGAGATCACGATTTAACTTTATCTAGTTTATTTTGGATAAATTAATACGGAAGATAATTTTTAATCAATAATCAGAGTCAATATTTGCATAAAAATTACCTTCTCTCTTCACATAAATCGTTGAACTTGATACTGGAAACAAAGGAGGCAGTCAAGCGAACCTTATTTCTATATTTCACGGGTTATCTTAGTGGTAAAATAAAAAATCAATAACTTAAAACGATGACCCATATCCATGCGTTATTATCGCGACGGAATTGAAAACGTATGTTTAGTGTAAATACCATAATCTAACCTTCATTCGTTAGATTTATTAAAAAGCAATATTTTATCATTGTTTTAGAAAAAAATTACGTGATACTCGCAAGGACCCCCTGGTCCCGCACGTGAGATTGGGTGAGAATCGACTCGACCCTCTCGCCCCTCCTAAACGCCACTTCTAATTAACCTTTTCACTACTAAAAAAGTAAGTCGTCTGGACGGTTTATGACACAGAAGACGAAAGTTGCAAATATTCGTCACATATTTTCCGACGCAGGCCAAGGAATGCCGTAAATATCCGTATCGTTGCCCTTTTATGCCGGTCGAGGCTACGCGAAGTCTTATCTGGACCATCAACATATAAATTGTTGATGCATTAAATCCGTTAATTAGGACGGTAGAGCTCCGTTCAAAAGTTGACAATGCACAGAAAGAAACCGAGGAATTGAATTCGAAGACTGCAACATACGGGCAAACAACAATTATCCATGTAGAAAATTCACATAAACTAATCATGAGTTGACCTGGAACCAATTCCGCTGCTAGGGCTATCAACCCGGAAAGTAGGAAGACCAACTATACTTTGAGCCCGAGATAATGCGGAAAAGTCGAAAATGATTGGCGCTGAGGGAGTGTGATTATCCGTGAGACCCTTCTTAACCAATGTCCTGCAAAATGGTCCGTACAGAGGGGACAGAAGAGACCCTTGGGGCTCAGTCCACAAGTCATGCTAAGGCAACAACACCACTGTGTCGAAAGGGTTAATGGATACCCCCAAAGATGTAATATTCGTAAGAATTAGTTCGTATGATACAGAGTAAATATTTAGTTGACAGACGAAAGTGTTATATTTTGCTTGAATGTTGAAAAAAATAAGGAAATAAAATATTTTCAGGAAAAATGGAAGTCGGAGTAGTAAACCAACGAAGCATTATTTTATATTAACGTCCGAAAAATATGGCTCTGTTGTGCCTACAGGTCAAGGGGAAAGTGAAGGGTCTATCAATTTATAATGAGAGGAACTTTGAGAATAATATGATAGTAATATTCGGTTCTCTTATTTTTCACCTGTATAAAGGCTTCAGTATCGAGTACGGACACGTAAAAGATAAGCGTGAAAACTCCATTTGCGAAAAAAATATGAAATTGAAAGTATGAAATGCTAAAAATTGAATAAATATATTATATTTTTTCAAACGTTTCAACTTCAGTGGTGAAGTATATGAATAAAAAATAATAAAAGGCACGGTCTTATCCTGTAACTCATGTCATGAATGATTAGCCTCATTCACTGTTTCGAATCTAGTTCCAGCTTTCTGAACGCGAGAGACTATTTCTACACTTTCTTTACTTATTTATGCTTCATGTGACATTTTCTCCAATGCCCATTGAAAGTTTAGTTAAATTAGCGCCAACGAGAGTGAGACATGTATCCCGATGTCAAATGCTAAATCAGCATAATATCCAGCCATCATTGTGCGAAAAATCCACGGATAAAAAATCATTCGCCAGGATTCGAACCCGGATCCCCCCGAATGATTGTTTTCTCAGTGGGTTTTAGCACAATAGGTTGGTTTCCAATTTTTTTAATTGCCTTAATCGAAAGATTTTTACTCCTGGAGTATGTATTTCCCGCTTTTAGATTTTTTAATGACGATATATATTTTTTGGGATCAAATGAAAAGTGAAAAATTTCAAGCGCGAAAAAACGCGACGGGTAAGTATGAATGATGGGTAATCGCCGTGTGACGTCAGCGGTAGGTGACCTTGTTACGAGAGCGCCGCGCCGCTTCGATGCAGACGACGCATCATCTGAGAGGATAATTCAACGCTTCGAGCAAAAACTATATTTCTCAAAGAAAAACTAAGTTTTACCTGCACTCGAAATGCACAGTATCTTAGATAACCGCTTTGTAATGGATATCCCAAGATTTTTAAATGCATATACAAAAGTGGTGCACGTCTACTTCAATATAAAAAATGTAATAGCATGATTAACGATTGGTTATGGTACATACAAAAGTGAATTTGATGAGAAGAACTATTAATTAGAGGAAATTCATTGTATTTTAATCATAGCAAAATATTACGCTGGATGGATATCATGTCGAATTGTATTAAATTCATTAAAAAAAACTTAACAGTATTCTGACGAGGTTTGGCGGTAGGGCATATTCCCATCTTTCAAAGGAAAAACACAAATTTCGACATGTATTACGACACAAAAGTTGAGTTACAATGAGGTAAATATTAACTGTTGGGTCATAATACCTTCACGATGTGACTCCAAATAGTTTTCATGGAATAATTAGCAATTTATTACGACTGGCAAAAGAAATTCAAATGGCTCTAGCCGCCTCGGATCCGCGTCGTAATTAATAACGATCGAATACGAAGGCTTATATGATGATTGATACAATAATGCAATGCCTTACGTAGGGCACTCCTCTGCACTGAACACCCTCCTCCCCAAAGTCCTTAAATCCAGTGACTCACAGCGTCTGCTGAATTATTTGAATGTCCGTGGCAGCATGGATGCCAGCAAAAAAATCTACATATAAAGTGTGTTTTAGGCCAATATGTCGTTCTACAACGCTTAAAGCTAGCGGAAAATCGTTCGTCACGGTACCACTGAGCGAGAAGAAAAGACTTTTGTGATTTGAAGCGGTCAGAAGGGAGTATACAATCCGTAATAAAAATACTCGCTTTCATTGCTGTATACACCATTTTAAGGTTAGTGCTTACTTATCGACGAAGTGGAAGTAAAACGAATATTCATACACGGAGAGGAGGTTGGTTTACATTGAAAAATCCATTGCATTGAAATTGAGAGAATCTGTAACGGTATATGTATTATAATATAACGGTACAGTACCGGCGGTACCGGCACACAAATTTCGTTATTCATTTTTATGCGCAATGCTTGCATGCGCATGCGCAAAGAAATTCCGAAGTCGAAGAAAAGCAGAGCATGGCGGTAGCGTAGAGCACCTTGCTGGCAGGTAGCGCTTGGCTTAAATAAGGATTATTAATACCTTATCAAACGAAGTAAACTTTCCGACCATAGGTAATTTTAATAGGTTATTAACGACAAATGTTTCCCTGAGCTCTGTGCCTCGTGCATGCATTGCTAATCTCAGACGACGTGAAACTCCTATCCTCTCGTGTAGAAACTAGGTCCCTGTGACGTCACGTGGAGTGGAATCGCATGGGCGCCTTTCTGGCTTTTTTCAAATGAGTTAAAAAGTGACCATTGCCATTCGTCATATCCGGTATTGCTAAAACCAAATAATTTGTATATTATGAATACACTAATGGTGGGTAACGAATCGCAATCAGTGCCTTTCGTTTTCTTTGATGACGGAAACTACCCTATTTGTGTATTGTGGGTGACTCTCGTAAAGGTACCACCGTTGCTAGTCCCGGTATACTTGTAAAAAAAGAAACACCTATCCAGCCAGCAAACTGAAAAGGTGTTTGGCAGGGTTGGCTTATCACAAGCATGTAAGCTACCTTCCATAATTTTTTACGAAGCATAATAGTAATGGAAGAGGAGTTTGGCCCGTGATTTCAAATGAAACTATCGTTGAACATGTAATTTACTGCGTTCCTTGGGTCCTAACTTCCTTTCATCGCAAGATTTATCGCTCACGGACACTATAAAATTAATATGAATTTATTCATTGGCGGTATACAAAGAACTCTGATCGATTTTTTCATGTGGCAATGTTTCAACAAATATTCCAGTAATTTTCATGGGCAATGAGTAGTACTTCCTGATTCCCAATGAAATTACTCGAATGATAGAGATTTATATTATTGTATCAGCTTTAAACTAACGTTCCCCTTTTTCTTTTCTCCATAAAAACCAGCAAACTAATATTTCAGTTTTCTACGGACAAATAATGATTGAAAAGCTAATTGTAATCATACAGAATCACTTCAACTAAATAGTTTTCCTATCATTGTTCTCAGTGCATAACATATGACGTTATTTCACTCAACTCTCTTCTCTTCGGCAACCATTATTATCCTCTGCATTGTGAAATTCTTTTTAACAAATATCATCTACTTCGGAAACCGCAAAGTAAAAGTTTCAATATTTCTGACTCTCGACAAGAGGGCAGGTGAAAAATTCTAACGGAATGAAAAAGGAAGATTACATGCGTTCTTGTCAGCGTAAAGAAAAGTATTAACTCGAAAGCACACAATACATTAATGAGCGCATTTGTAAAAATGTTTACGCTAACGCATTTTATCATTAATTAATCGTTACTCGTCATCCGGGCGTTATTTAGACGGTGCGTTGCCCTTTTATAGAACTCTTCCATAGCATAATTTAAATTATTCAAAAATAGTTTTAATCAGCTAAATCTACATCTACATACTAACCAGCAAGCCACATCAATAGGCATGTGGCAGGGGGTGTTAGGTCACCTGCCGTTGACAAATAAAAATGGTATGCTCTAACGAAATAACGCCCAGCATTTATTAAAGTCCGTTATTGTCGACAGGGGAAAACTAATTCCCATACCTATCCGTTCGGCATAATCTCTCTCAATTTATCGTTTCTGTCAGACCTATAAATGTGGTGGGGCTCTGATATTATGTTCTCCGTTTTCGCTTCGAAAGATATCCATTGTCAATTGCTCAAGCATTCCAAGTCTAACGCGCAGCCTTCGAATCTACAGCGGTTCCCAACCTAATTTGTTTAACATCTGCGTAACACTTTCTGTACGCCCGAAGCGGGTTTATTACGAATGGTACAGCTTTCCTTTTTATTTTATTAATTTCACGAATTAACTCTTTCTGCACCGGATCCCATACGCTCGCTGCATATTCAAGGTGTGGCGTTGCGAGTGCTAAATAGCACCTCTCTGTTTTTTGCATCCGAAATTCCTCCCACTAAACGCTTGACGAATCCCAGCGTCTTCAGGGCTATGAAAAAAATATTTCCTAAGGCCTGTTTGCGCGGTACATTAACACGCACGGGCCTAAATGTAGGAACGCAAGAATAAACGCCAAAATGCACCGTGTAACCACCCAACTTATGCGAACGGATGCATGGAAAATGGAACCTGTTCAAATTACGTTCATGCATTCATAAGTGTTCCGTTCCGATCCACAAAAATCATTCATTCACGATACATTAACTCGTACGTGTCAATCTGTCGCCATAATGTTAAAAACATCCACAGAAAATACATGGAGATAGTAGGGCGACCCGAGCAAAAAATTCACCGTCGTGCATTCCATCAGGTTAAGTTCGAGTCCCCACTCTTGGCTCCACACATGGACAAAGAAACTAATTAGTCGGAAGTTGTTTCTACTCATGAAATGGTAAATTTCTACAACCAATCAGGCCGCGAGTAAAATCCCCATGGCAACCGTAACAAATGTAAGGCTACACTTGATGAGTACTTGCAAAAGGTAATATTATTGATGGATTTATTATTCTGCATATGACGTAATCGAGCTTTTGGGACAATGGACTCATGCATTATAAAGGCCATCGAGTAGTCCATTTAATCCAAATAATCCGTAGGCAAAACGAGGTGATGTAGACATGATATCGGAAAATGGAAGATTGTAAAGCTGTAGTTTGCTTCACGCTCACCATGCATCATTATGGAGCTAGAGAGTCACCATCGTTATACTCGGTATCTATTAATTCATATCTAAAATAAATTTAGAGAAAATAGAAAGGAGGTTCTGATTTTTTGCTAGGTAAATATTTCATGTGTAACCAAGAAACGACTTCGTCTTCTAATTCGGAAGCACTACGTGGTTGTGTGTTCTCTCGTGTGTCCGGGTCATTCAGTCTGTTCCCCGATCTGCTGCGGAGTAGATGTACTTGAATTGTTTTCATTGAATTTCTCAGCAGTCAGCAGCACTGTTGTGATGTGATTACGTGTTCTCTCTCTCTTAGTTACGGAGCTCTGAAAATTCCTCCCTCAGAGAGAGATCTTTGGCCCGACCCAATGACCATGCCATTGATATTATCAATCAGAGAATTACCATTCACCATAATTAGGCGAATTTATAAGTTAACATTCATTTGAAATAATGGGATCTGTGGGTGAAGTAAAAGATTGACTACGGTTTAGATTACTTAAAGAATACGCTAGAGAGAATTGATATTTATAGAAAGGTACCAAAAAGGCCATTGAAAATGTTCACTTCAATAGCTTCTCCCTTCTCGTAGTCACACCGTATTAATTTGTTACATTAAGGTATAACTAGGCTACCGCAATTACTGTTATCAGAAAAAGAGAAAGCAAATAGAAAATTACAAAACATCCCTGGTGACAAGGCATATTGCTAACGATTGACATTTGTAATTCCAACAGGTTCCAGGTAACATAACTAGTGAAGCTATAAATTGATTTTCATAACTATCATCATTTTGCAGATAATCTGGAGAATTTTAATGTCCGTGGGATGTGCGATTGAAAGAGTGACATGGAAGTAATGTGCTGGAACAAATTTTTCCTTGGCGAGGACTCCAAAACTGAAAAGTGTGCAAGAGATTACAAGGACTGGAAAATATTAAGTAAACAATTATCTCCAGAACTTATAGAAAGCAGTGGATCCCAAAAGCGATAACGACGGTAGTGAATTGGCGAAAAATGGAGAAAAAAAACTAGCTCGTACAACCGTTTGCACACTGTTAGAACCTGTGTTCTTCGCCAAATTACGAAACGCGATCTCTTTGACGCTGGTTTGTATTGAGGACAACTGTTGAGGCAGAAGGCGATATCCGAGACACTATGGAGATATTTTGCACTCCATGCATTGCGAAAAAAGATGAGGAGAGCTCCAATTGAAGAAATCTTGTCGAGGGAAATAATATTAATTATAAGTTAGGCATGCTGATCTCTGTTGGCCAATGGATGAAAAATTATTTGAGGAGAAGCTATATATTATCGACGATGAATGACTATTATAACAGAAAGGTATTTGGATACTTCCCCAAAGAGTATACCTGATGTGCTGGAGTCGTTTAAAGTTTTCTTATAGTGTGTGGAGAATCAGATTCGAATACGTGATTAATATACTTTTTTCATTTTGTAAAATACATACCTACTTGTAACATCAACGCAATAGATAGTGTTGACCCAAAAAAAGTTTATAATGGATTTTTTAACTGAGCAATTTTTTACAAAATAATGAATATATGTATTTTAACGCATCCATTTAATTTGTTTACAAACATATTAATTCAGTGAGAGGAAATCAGCAAGGAAAGTGGCCATAGTTGTATCATCGTGTGCATGCGACCAATATCTGTCAATCCTCGATTGAGTAAAATTCTTACGCTTAGTATCGACAACACGCAATAAATATTCTATTCTTACTATGCGTTCTTACGTACGATGTATTCTTAGTTGAAATAGTTTTGATGATCCTAGAGGAGGAGATATAGTATATATCTATAACTACAACGCAAAGTATAATATAGTAGTTATACATAGACGGTAGGTACAAATACTTTCTAAAGAAAGGAAAATCTAAAGAGAGGAAATTATTCGCCACGGAGCCCGAAAGAAAACACTTCCAAGACTCTTCCTCAGTGCATTCCATTTGCTGACATTAATTCCGATTTTTCACAGACCCGGATCCATCAGTTAAGTGGGGCTCGTGGGTGTCTACATGCAATTGAAAACTCAATAGTACAAGGAGGAGAGTTGAACATGGGCATATACTCATCACTCAGCACAAATAAATGGAGTGGTAAACGCCCTGAGTCACCGCTCCAACACAATAATCGACCAAAACAACTTTGCCGAAGAAAGGCGGAAACTAGAGGCCTTTCTGCGATAAATGAATTCGACGAAAGAATTATCTAACGAGCACTGATTAAGGTCATGAAAAAGAATGTTGTGGACAAGGCAGACACCGCAGAAACAGCGAAATCCTCAACAAATAACATCAGCGACCAAAAGAAAGTCTACTGCACATAAATAGGACAACGGACAGATTTGAAAATATCCTAAGAACATATCAGATAAGGACAATCTTCTCTCCTCACGTGCAGGTAAAAAATCTCTTTAAACCCGTCAAGGACAGTGCTCCACTACAAGTCGAAGGAGTCTACCGGATCCCTTGTCAAACCTGTGGGAAGAATACATTGGCAGATCAGTTAGAACACGCCAGGAGGAACACGAGAGAGCAATTTAACTGGGGTAGTCAACTAAGTCCACGGCAGCCGAACACGCAGCGCTGGGTCACGCAATCGACCTTAAAGGAACAGAAATTGTCGCCTACGTGAAAGGCTTTCAAAAAATACTCGTCAGAGAAGCCATCGAAATAAAAAAAGTGGAGAAGAACAATCTTAACAGAGACACCGGCCTTAAAATAATTCGTACTTGTCAAACCATAATTCGGAAAAACACTCAACAACCTACTCCTCCAACTCCCATTCCCCCCCTGAAACGAATACCAATAAATATATATGAATAAAAGTTTTTAACTGATTCTTAAATAGCCGAATTTCTTTTCTTTCACCATTGCCTGGCTTTCTATCTGGGTTCACTACCAATAAATATGTATGAATAACAGTTCCTACTTCATCTGATTCACTTCAATAGGCGACCATCATTCTTCGGGAAATGTTAGCGCCACCCGAAAATTGACGCAGCGACATAGCCTGAAAAGTTTTTTCGTTGGCATAGTGATTATCGCTATCAATTTGTTGGTGGGGCTGTAAAGTATTAATAGGTTGAACTTTGCTACACCCTAACGGAAGAAATGATGGAAAGGATTTTAACGAAACATCCGAGAGTATTAATTAAAAAATCGATACTTTACTCACTACAGGCGCCGTAATGTCAATTAAATGCCTAAAATACTGCGACGTAGAAGGCTAGGGTCGACCACCACAACTATCCCTTTATGTCATAGCTACGAATCGGCGAAATACAGTTGCCCGGAGTGGGAGACTTGTGGAGTGCAAGCTACAGATTAATACACGAAGGATCGCTAAATATTAATGCTGTAATAAGTATAATGCTTATCAAAAGCGACAATTAAAAAGCCACCAAATGTATGATGAAAGGTAAGTAATGGTTAAGATATAAAGAAAAACCCATAACTACTGCATCTCCGAATGTTTGTAAACCTAAAAAATCTAAGAAATGCAGAAGTGGAGTAATTTAATGCCATCACTGACGAATTTTAAGATGCGAGGAAAGCCGAGAAACAGGGATGATGTAAATCCAAAATGAAAGACTGACAAAGAACACAAGCTAGTGGTTTCAAATACAAAATAAAAATGATCACAGTCGAAGAAAAAGAGGAAAGTGATGGTGGACTTGATATATTCTAAGTTGATTAAATTCAACGAAGATGAAAAGATTCATCGACAGTAAAATGGACGGCAAAAATGACCCTTAGACTTAAAACGACCGAGACTATGCCTCAATGGAGATGTTATGTCACCAAAAAAAATAAAATTAAAACTTAAGAAAGCTGAGAAAAGTATTTGGTAGGCAGAAAATTAAGAAAATCGATATGAAGTGTAATTTCAGGAGGTAAAGGAGAACAAAATAGCATCGGATATGACCGAAAAATCAGAAGAAGAGAGTCAGAAACACTTGAGCAGTGGCCTATTGGAAGCAGCTGAAGAAGTTCTTGGGAGAAGGATGATCATCTGAATGGATCACGCAAAAAGTCTCGAATCTAACTGAGGCACCACTGACGTACAAGAATACTTAAGCCGTGGAATTTCAAAGGAGAATAAAGAACGATATTTGAAATAAAGTCAAGGAGGCTAGAGAAAAGCGGTCGAGTAATATGAAAACATCGTGCGCAAGGAAAACTAGAGGCTCGCTATGGGAATCTCTTCAAATTAATGAGCGTATGATAAATACCGTAAGTGACAAAAACGGAGAACTTTTGACTGATGACTAATTAAAACGAAGAGATGGATTGAATATCTGAATGAGACGTGTATAGAAGGGCGACTAACTAAGTACGAAATCAATTTAAATGAATATCGAATATTATACATTAGAGTGTAGCATAAGAATAGCATTAAACTAGGGAAAAAAACATTGGAAGAGGTCGACCAGTTTCTCGCCAAATTCCTTTAGTCTTTATCTTCCTTGAATAATTTGACGCAGCAGTAGTGTGGATTGGAATTCCATGCTTATAATTTTGAATGAAGTTAATTAACAATGGCATATGAATGATCCACAATTCGTTTAAAAACACCAAGTAGGGGTAGGGCCAACATTATAGGGCCCAGCCATGAAGAATCAAGTATTGGGAGCAAAGTCAAGTGATCTGAGGCGGTGTTATTTCTCCCGTAATTTTCATAGTTTACAACTAAAAAGGCACCGATTACATCCAAGAAAAAATTGGGAGTTTACATGGATGAATATGCACGAGGAGACACGCTTATAATATTTGTAAAATAGAAAAACATTCTAGTAAAGGTGGGCAGAACAACGACCAATGCCATCTGAAAATCACCATCAAATACTAGAGTGTAGCAAACGGCAGGAAGTTAAGAATAGAATAAAACTAGTGAAAGAAAGATTGGAAGAGGTCACCAGTTTAAATATTTCGGAGGCAGAATAATCAATTGTAAAAACAAAAGAGAAATAATCAGTAGGACAGCCCAGGGCAAAAATACTTTTCGGAACAAATAAACCATCAATTTGCTTAGAAAAGCAGGAAATTTTATGATGAAGTTTGGAAATATTTTATCAAAACTAACAATTCGAGTATGCATCTATATATGGCAATGAATCATGGGCAATGACAGCAGTGAAGAAACTGATGGGTATTCGGCTGTATGAAAATGAAATGGATCGTTCGAGTGAGGACTGCGGGATTCCTCAGAAGAGTGGGAGAGAATAGAAGCCTAGTCAATACTTAAAGTGGAATACACACCATTGTAATCGAACATATCTGGAAAAACTGATCTTTATGGCCTAATGAAGTCAATCCTCGAATGACAAGTGGTTGGTAAGAGCGGAAAATTAAGACGTCAGATTTCGTATTTAAGAAACCAAAAATGAAGGATATGACAGAGCATTTGAGAGACCGTGGCATGTTTAAATGCTAAAATGAACCTCGCAAAATTCACCTGAACTACGTAAAATTAAAACAGCTTTAATTCCTCTTCGCCTTCATAGTCACGGATATTCATACCAGTAAACAGCTGAGAATTCGTAGCGCAAAACACTATTAAAAATAGGAAATGATGAAATATCATCATAAAAATTATCACAGAAGAAGTTAATTTTTGCGCACCGCACAGGATTTAGTTCTTAATTAGTTACTAACAGAGATATAGAGAAGTCAAATATTTATGTATTGGAATATTCAAAGGCCTATCATATGAAGTGAATGATATTGACTCACCATATTTCTTCAGTCTTCCTCTTCCTTGAAACCTCTTCGCAAATGCCCCATTCAACCCCAACCGTTTCACGGAACTGATCCGACACCCCTATTCAATGGAGGACCTGAAAAGAAAAGTTCGCGTTAAAGGCTGACAATATTCACGCGACAAAAATATACACTTTACATGGAGCATAACTTAAAGATTATGTTGATATTAAAGGCTACAACAAATTATCGTACTAACGACTCCAAAGGTGAAGTAAGTGGAAAAAATATATTGCCAAGTGAAGTGCTGTAAATCCAATTAAGACCTCTAATATTCTATTACTTTTCCTCATCATCAAAATTATGTGATAAATTATTGCGGAGTGGTTCCGGAGAGGCTGGTGCTTGTATTAACGAAATAAGTTAACTGCAATTTCCTAGGTTCAAATAACAAGGACTTTTTAAAATACCTCGTTGAAACATTAATTACTTACGTGGAATAACTCGCCATTCAGGTACCAATTATAGTAAAAGCATGAATAAGGGATCCTAATGGCTAACAACTAAAGAAATCGCGGATAGAAGCTTCATTTTGAAATGTAATGGTCTCTCACAATCAACAACGAAGCAGCGTGGCTGGCATGAAATACACTGCTCCAATCTAATGTTAATATCTTATACCTACAGTCAACGCGATAAAATTCATCATTATGACATTCGTCAAAATAGTAACTAACCTGCTGAAGTACTAGAAGTAAGCTATCAGAGTGCCTTACGGATCATAATTCCTGCAATCAAATCGAAATATTTGATGTTCTAAAAGCCTCGATAAATGTAAAGATAAAACTACTTACTCATTTCAAATGACGACACATCATATCAGAATGTAACTGTTATAATTTACACATATTCCTAACGAATGTAGATGCTTTGTCAAAGGTCAAACGAATCGAATGATCGAATATTCGTAATGGCAATAAATCTAGTATTATGGAATTTCGTCCAATGACGTCCAACATCCAATTTTCACAAAAAAAATTATTTCAATTCAAAAGTCACAGGATTAAGAATGAAAACAGGATGGCTTTAATCCGAGAGGAGATTTCCCTATCACTAGCGTTCTTTAAAAAAACTACTCCGACACTAATATTAACTTCGGGCACATGGTAATAAAAGTTGGAATATGGAGGTAGTTGGCGTTATAAATATTGTGACTCAAAATATATGCCACTCTAATCTCGATAACTGAATGGAATTGAACAAATTGCATTTGCGAAGGATCCTACACTTTAAGGAATACAATGAAAGTGCATTGAAAATAATATGAAAATGAATCACCAAACAAGTAATTAAGGTACTCACCTCTTAATCCCAAGAGAGCTTGCCGCGTACTGAAGTCCAGAAAAGGAGGGAGGGGACGTTCCGACACTACGTCAGCCACGTGACGTGTGCCTGTGACGTCACGATGATTTCGAACCGATTTATTTATTTAATCAACAAAAAACCGAAAAAAAGCGCTGAATATCTTAGATGTGGGTCCTTTGAAATTTTATCCAATGAAGTACATCAATAAATACGGTAATATTTTTTATTATAATTAAAAAATTTATCGCGCGGAAAATCAATAAAACGTTCGACCAATAAGATTCGTTCGTATGATTCAGCTATTATACAAAAATAGCGCGGAAATTCTCAAGCAGCCAACGGCCGAAACACACGTGATCGATGTTCCAGAATTTTCAGGTCATGTGTGAAGGTCATTAGGTACGTTTGCAAAACACGTCACCGCATTACGAATAACAGTACATCAACGGTCCGCATTCAACTGTCGTCCGCAAAGCAGCACCTCCCCTTCCCCTTATTTACGAAGAAAGCACCAACCGTCCTTTCGGCAGAGTCACACTTCTGAATGTTTTCAATTTGTTGAATTCATTTCCTGGACTGTTTTAAACGTTCCTTCGTTCGTTGAAGTCACCGTCTCATTATGCCTAAACGAGGATGGAGAGCGATTATACGACGTACATATCAACAGAAATACTTAGAAGAAATGCAGCGGTTTTGACTGAGGTAAGTGAGCACAAGTAATTTTTATGAGATAGTGAACAGAGAAAGTAATTCTAATCATGATTGTCCTCAAGCATTAACATGTTACTAATGTAGCTCACCATGTAAACTTACTCCATACGACAGTGATTAGCGGAGATATTTAGTGAGTTCGCGAGTCATAAGAGCATTGCTAATCCCACTATGCGCTTTGTACATAAGGGATAAGTATTTATGTGTTCTCAATAGCGCATAAAAAATCTCCTTTACGATCCATTATTTGTCACAGATGTTTCAAATTTATCGAATATTTAAGTATGAAAACCACACTGAGCATTAGTAGTTTCAATTCAATCATGGTTCAATGCATTGCTTAGATTAATACTCCTTCTCTACGCATTATTTCGGTGGTAAAGATTCCATGAAACGGAAATGTTCTATCCATTTGTCCGTTGTAAGCCAGCTGCGAATGGGTCGATAATCTCCTAATTGCTGCCTTAAGTTTAATCGCAAAAAAGCATTGAAATAACACCCAAAAATATTTTCCATTTTGGTAATTAGCCGAGCGTAAACAATTAAATCTGGACAGTTCAAAACAGAGCTTTCAACTGCTTCGAAGATCTTCAGTCTTCTATATGATCTATGCTTTTCAATTAAGTCCGCAATGTGATCATCTTCTTCCACTATGCCACGGATATCGATAAAATATCGAAGACTTGCATGCTCGCTTTTACATTTGTTCATTTATAATGGCGTTAGTTAGTAGCTATCAAACCTTTCTTGGCCTCAAAGTAGTGTCGCTAACTAAGCCTGAATAATTATGGCATTATACTTTAATGTACACGCCGATGAAATTAGTAGCTCTTGATTGAATTATAAAAATAACATAGTAGTATTTATTTTTCTGGTCATTCGCAGATTCGTTTCCCTGATAGCCAAGTTCAACTTGGGCCAACGGATGGAGTAACCTGATGCCGTCTTCTTTATACACAGAGATTGCTAAATGGTTCATTACGAACCAACTTAAGATATAAGTCACCAGCAAAAGTTACCACTTCAAGGATAGCGTAATGAAGGACAGATGAAATTGATTTCTTCCGTGAAGGATCTTGGTCTTCATCTTCGAATTTTACTCAAGGTAAGTCATGTCGTTATGATTTCATCATTAGATTTAATCATTTTGTAACGACTCAAATTAATTATCTTTGATATAGCAAATTTTGTTCTTCAGGAAAGGCATAAAAACTGGCATCTTGAGTAGGTTTAAACATGTTTTAAATTAATGCAAATTTTTGTTTTATTTTCCCCGAAATAAAACCATTGTCGACTAGAATTATTACGGATTTTAGGCCCCAATTCTTGGCGCCAGCAGGCATGCCTATTCTAAGTTCTGTGTTTGGAGAGGTTAAAGTGAAGGAGATTTCGCAACAGTTCATCGAAGCCACAATGATGCGACACTAACATTATTGCAAATTTCAAGAAAAATCTGTACGGAAATAATCAATGAATTTCAACTTCAGCACAAGCCAAGTTCATTGGTATTAGCTTGGTCACCTAATCAACGCGTTTCTGCATGGGAATATTTCTGAATGTGTAATTCAGACTTTGCCAGCGTGGTTTGCTTATCAGTATTGTGTTATTTAATGACAATGGTCGTAGTCAACAAAAGCTGAAGAGATACAATTCGTCCGCCTCGTAACTTTTAAACATGAGATAATCCGACTAAGTATTCTGTCAATATATAATAATATTCTTTCGCAACTCACGAGTTATGTCAGTACAAGGGGAAATGCATCGTGGTTTACTTCAGCTTTCAAACTTTTTCGATTTTTCTGTGAAGTAAACGACGAAGGAAAAATATGGAGAAGGGTTTATTTTGGATAAAAAAGTGAACGAAGCAAATGTGGCAGAAATATTTAATTAGCACTATTATGGCGTGCGTTTTGTCTGAGATTTACACGGTCGGCACGCAAGGGATCAAATCAAGGTATATACCATGAAACACGCAAAAGAAAAGGTTTAGATTATAGCGAGTCATACGGTTATATACTGCCTCACGTAGATTTGCACATTCATGTGTTAAAAGCGCAGTGAGAAGTGGAGAAGAAGCTTATCTACTTTTACCAACCAAACACCTTTCTCACTTCAACTCTCTTTACCAAAGAGGTGATTCAGTTGTTCTTTTCTATCCGACCCTTTTTTCACTGAAAAAAAACCTTTTTGAGAACTTAGTGTACACGACACTGATTGCATTTTCAGACACTTTACTAATTAAAAACTGTTATAAATAGCTGATCAGTATGGGGTGTAAAATCAAAGCATTGGATCATTACGAATCTCTATACGAGCATTAGGAATATTCATCCCAAGGCATCTTAAATCAACATAGTCGAACCTGTAGAAATTGGTGGCCAGATCACGCGATAGCGAAAGAGCAGTACTAGGAAATTTATACCTATTGAACTAATCTGAAAATCCTTTTTTATTCACCCCGCCATACTACAAAAACCGATAGCTCCAACATTCAAAGACACTCTACGAATAAACTCCTGAAATATTTTTCATTTTCAGGAGACTCCGCGAATTGGGTCAAAGAATTTTCCTTCTCCTCGGAAAAAAATGGAGCTATATCACTTCTGTTTTAAATTATTTTCTGCAAAAATTGTTTAACCTCCATGTTGAATAAAACTGCAAGAGGAGAAGACTCCCTAACTTCTACTTGCTTCCAGGTCCATCGACGACAGAGCTCAGCTTTAAAACAGCGACACCCCAAAGTACATGAAGTCGAAACCAAGGATGTGGGTACAAAAACTCCAATAATTGTGTCCAAATAATTTTCCAAAGAATGTTTCCTTCTTGATCAAAAATAATGAACAATTATGATTAAATTTGTAGGTTATCATGGATTAATAGGTTATTTACGAGAATAGGACTTACCCGTACCCTTCTGCGAGGGAGGACACACCTCCTTACCCTATCCGAACTGCTGTGAGGCTCAAACTTAAATAGGTATGATGGAATGAGGAATTAGGGGAAAACTCAAAGTGACGCACTGCTTCTAACATACAGTCCTGAGAGGTAAAGAGGGCGGGGAATCACTTAGGATATCAGGGGAGGTTGCCGTGAACAAATAGCTCAAGTCAGAGTCAAAATTGTTGGACTGATTTCGAGTCCAAGCGCATCGCGAATGCGTTCGTGAGAGGCTCGGTTTGCGCGTCGTTGGGTGGAGAGCTGGTTGTTAAGGGGAGGTATTGAAGGAGAAGTAGAGGGGATGGGGGAAAGGGAGTCAGGGCACAACAAATGAGACCCTATACATCCCTCTCGTTACGTCACATGCATTGTTCACAAGGTTCGTTTTCCTGCGAATAGTCGCATAGTGAGATCTTATGTTAACTTAACTGTGTTAAAGCAAATGAAATTACAAGTAAGAGTGAACACGTGAATCGATGACCCAAAGCCCCTGATATGGACGTATATTATGCCATTATGCGTAATATTACAATGACCGTGCGGTTCGGGAGCGGTGGTCCTCTTGCATGCTGCAAGATGGTGATTAATCATCCCCTGCCAAACATCCGAAAAGTGGCACGCAGAGAATTATGTTGAATTAGAAGATTTAGAACATGCTGTAATTTCTGTTCAATCGCCTGCTTAATTGGATTGGTTACACGGTGAATTCTTAAGTTTATATATTTAAGTTTACACATTTCCTTTCACGTTTTATGTATCCTATTACCAAACATAAACACCAAGGAGAACTTCTTAATCATTATACACGCAAGAAACATGTGATAAATGTTTTTCATGATAAGTTCTAATTCGATTATTATAGTGAGCTTTAAAGTTTCAACTCAACTATAAAGTATCACGGGATTAACTTCCATCCGAATGTGACTTCCTTTTTATAGGATGAACTGTGCTATCCAGAACTGGAATACATTACTTATCTTATGCCATCACCGCTTTTATTTATTGCATAATTTTATACGTAGGTGGAGGTTGGTGCGATGGCGGTAGGTGACGAGGATTTTAGTTTTCTGATCCCCCGACCAACCAACCACCTCAAGTATAGATAGTTAAGATGTAATGGCTAATGTTATATACCTGATTATTTTCATTCGTGTTCAGTATTTTCTGTCATCTCTTTGATCTTCCTGATTTAATATCCTGTACCTGAGTATTGCTTATTTTTTAATTATTCTTTGTATGTTCTTTCTCATTACCGAGGGCTGTTTTTTTCTATCTCCAATGGGTCATGACTAAAAGAATAAGTGATCGAACATAAATCATTTCATTGCTAAACAATAAGTACACATTTGCTTCATTTTCGATGCAATGGCCTCGGCGAAGGTTGTTCTCCATAGGACGTTGCTGCGAATGCCTTTCAATGATTTCACCGCTTTCCTGAATCTAATTGTCCGCTTTTAAACGCTTTTTCCTAGCCAAATTGTCACTCCGCGAAATATGCAAGTCAAAAATCGCAAGTTCATTATTGGAAAGGAGGGTTATCGTAAACGCCCCATTGAAATTGCTCAAAGAACAGTTGGGTAGCACAAGCGCTTAGGAGACGGGCG
Organism: Ischnura elegans; assembly: GCF_921293095.1. Lineage (NCBI taxonomy): Eukaryota > Metazoa > Arthropoda > Insecta > Odonata > Coenagrionidae > Ischnura > Ischnura elegans. Next base: position 105,663,467 of record NC_060254.1, on the reverse strand, counting down.
GTGTCATGCATCAGAACACTTACAGAATTCAGCACGCCTCTTATTTTATTTTGAATGGCTCCGCGCAATCGACCAAGCATTTGCATTTATCGTGAAACCCGGCAGAATGAAATCAAAAAGTAACACGCCTCATTTGTCCCAAAACAAAGAAGCATAATAATTCGATTGTTTGAAGATCGCCTGAATTTCATTTGTTTGCTTGGTGATTTTTAATGCCTCCATTGCTTATGTTGTATCTTTCTTTCAGGTGTCATGTCATATGTCATAAGTATGTTATACGTCTCAACCTTGGCCACAGTTGATTTTTTTATCTTTGATATCTCTTTTAAAAGCATGAAGGACAAGAAATTTCAATTCCCATTCATCAAATTTCGTTCTTTTTGCTCCATGGTTCTCACAACGCGAGAGAATCAATGGCTGTGATATTGTTAATGAGGCTTGCTACGAGCCTTAAACGGACAACTTATGTTCTCAGATGACTGAGCTTGTGGAAAGGAGGGTGTGGAGGGGAAAATCGTTCCTTTCATCAAATTCTAATCTCAGGTAGTCTTCCATGAAACTCATACTATCTGAGCGCTACTTAATCTTAAAATTTAGAGTAACTTCTTTTCACACGATTGAATATATTTTTCATTGGTCATCATGTGATTCTAATATGACTTGATGTCCATTGGTCTTCTTCTTTATAAAGTTATTTTAGAGTCACATGTGAGGTAGGTGCTCGAGACAAAATTATTCCAAAATTCACAACATCGTCGAAGTTAATATATCTGCCACATGTTTCTGAAAGAAAATTTCTACGCGACCAAGCCAATATAAGATAACATGAAATACTTAAAATTCCAATTTGATATAGCATAAAACCTACTTTATTAAATCATTCTAAATTTCATCTTACGCCCATTAAGTACCATGTATTTCTCTCCTATCTACCTTCCTTCAGCGGCATCTTGTCTCTCTTTTATTCTCTAATTACTAAGTCTATTAGTTGAGAACATAAATGATTCAATCAATAATATAAATAATAAATGTTCAATTACTTCCTGAAAAATGCGCATGTGGCCATAAAACAATTGGTGTGGCAATGGGAACTTATGGGAACTGTTCTCCACGATTGAATTTAAACATATATTGTAAATTATCTCAATGGCCTGAGCCTTATTGTCTAGGCTATAACAAAAAGGACGAGTTTTTTCAATCATAAAAGATTGTTATAATGTAGTGGACTAATTCCGATTTATTTAAAACACAGCACCTCACAAATAGCATCACCATGAAATCCGCTGTACGAATAATGCAAAGGACAACGAGAGCGCGACGCAAGAGAACACAGCGGACACTCTACGCCATCTATTCACCAGCCCTGATGAGGACACGGTGGTCTATTTGGGGGTTTTATCGGCTTCCCTTAAGTTTCGGACGAATACCATATCACAAGGCATCACGGAAGAAGAGAGTTCCAGATGATTTTGACTTAACCATGTTTGCCACATTGTCACTAATAAATGTATTAAATAATAATAACTTATTGACTAGGCTTGACGACGAATAGATACTGTAGCGAGATATTTATGTATTTATCTATTGTAGCTTAATTAATGAGGTTCATGGATCAATTTTTTGGCAATGCCCAAGTTTGCTGTAAAAGATTCTAACGATAATTTTTGTTGATTCCATAATTTGAGCCATTAGAATTTTGTAACAACCCATCAGAATCACTTACTTGATTTTAGAAAATTAAATGTATAACAATATTTTAATAATAAATAAAGTGAAAACATCAGCCACTATGGAGGAGCTGCAGAAAGAGTGAAGAGGTAAAGAAAAAGCAGTTCCATGGTAGTTCTATCAAGTCAGTATTTGTGGTAAGTATTCATTGTTATGGCGGCTTGTCATACCCTCCGAAGAACAGAGGGATGTGTTCCAAACGCCGTCCTCAAAGTGCTACGGCAAGCAAGGTGCAATACTTGAAAAATCTCCGCCTCCACTAGCATTTGTACCCGGTTACACAGGGAGCAATTAGTTATGACTGATATAAATATATAACTCTAGTTATCACAGCAACTAGACCCCAGAGTGTTACCTCAAGAAACAATTACATACATTCTCTTTTTCTTATTTTAAAATTCATTAAATGAATGCATGTCAAATAGCTCTTAAAGAAATTCGCCGTTAGTGCAGGTTTCTAATTGTGAAATTTGTTTAAACACGTAGCTCACGAAAAGAAGGGTTCGTGTCTAATTATAGATTTTATATCAATCGCCTAGTTTAAAAGATTCACTTTCCAACATCCGTTGAGTACGGTGATCCCCGCAGCCAGCAGCCGTCTCCGGACTGCTGGACTGGCGGATGCAATTTTATCTCCCTTTTTTATTTTATCATAGGCGGTCGCTATTTATCTCTAAGCATCACGCCCGACAGAATTCCATACATGTCAGGGTAAATATTTCGGGGTAAGTCGATGATCATTTTGTATAATAGGGTAGTTTCCTTCATCAAAGAAAACGAAAGGCGTCGATTGCGATGCCTTACCCACCATTACTGTATTCATAATATACAAATTATTTGGTTTTAGAAATACCGGTTTAGACGAATGGCAAGGGTCAATTTTATCCTCATTTGAAAGAGGCCAGATTGGCGCCCATACGATGCCACTCCACGTAACGTCACAGTTTCTATACGAGTAGATAGGAGTTTTACAGCGTCTGAGGTTACAAATGCATGCATGAGGAACAGAGATCAGGGAAACATGTCTTAATAATCACCTTTTAAAACTGGCTAAGGTAGGACAGTTTTCCCCGTTTGATTAAGTATTAATAATCCTTATTTAAGCCAAGCGCCATCAGCTAGCATGGTACTCTGCTACTTCCTGCGTCGTATCAGCGCTCAGAGCCTCGCCCCAAGGTCACCTCACTTGCGGCAGCGGGAACCAGAACGACGTCACACGGGAGTTTTCCCGGCATTCATGCTTACCCGTCGCGTTTTCGCGCGCTTGAAATTTTTCAATTTTCATTTAATCGCGAAAAATAGGTATCGTAATTTAAAAATCTAAAAGCGTGAAATACGTACTCCAGGAGTAATAATCTGAATAAAAAAACAATAGCAAACCACCCTATTTCTCATGGGAAGGACGTCGAAATTTGTGGAGTATATATGACAAGATTGTGTGAGGGTGCTTCCGTATAGTTGTTACCGTGACTGTTCCCGTTATGCTTGAACTAACATCTCATATTAAAACGAATATTTAGGATGTGCTCTATAGAATCAACTGTATTACGCACGTTACCACGCCTAATTCCGATGTAACTGCGATGTCAATGGTCATGCACACAATCATATCAAACTAGACAAATTGTTATACTTTCAAACCCACGGACACATTTCCAATGCATAATGCTACCTACATCTTTGAAAGTCATTACGCCATGCATTCCAACTTGTTTAACGTTCTTTTTGTCAAATTACTCGTCCAAATAACAACGCAAATGAACTTGCACCGACAGTGATACAGTCTGCGCATTTATTGTCTAATTTACACGAGAATTAAAGTCACTTACACCAATATTACTCTATCAGAATATCCACATGCATCAGCACTCATGAAATAAAGTGGTATTATTTTATTAGAACCAAATACTTAATAAAAACCAACAGTATAACATATCACCATTCCCAACCGGAATGAGCTTCCTTCACCTATAGCCCACTCGACTTCTATCCTATCGGAAAGCCGTCCTTTAGTCGATAGGAAGCCAGTCTGAAACGCACGGATTGCCTGGCCGCTAGGAAGTGACGTAGAATCCGCGTCAAGTCTCCCGATTCGCTCGGGAGGGGAGACTCTGAAACACCCCCAGCAGTTTTTTTCTATCATCCGAAGCCCAGTGTTGAGTTGCGAGGGTGTGCTTGGAACGGAGCGAGCGCGAGTTTTCAAGTTTTCTGTTCTTCTGCATGGAAAGTGAAAGGAAATCAAAGAGGAAAAAGAATATGAAGACCAATTTCTGAGAAAAGAGGAAGCATATCTTTTGAGGGATGGTGGAAATGAAGTACTAGGAATGATGGTGAGTATATAAATCCGTTTTTAATGTGCTACATTATTAACAGTTTAAATATCTTTCGACACGTATTTTCATCCTCTTAAAATCTTTAAAAATGTAATGAAGCTAATAAATAGACTATCAAATTATTTTAACCATTTTGGTCATTCCAAACCTGCTACAAAAGATGTAATTTACACGGTAGAAGGAGAAACTGCTTTAAAGTAAGTACCTCTCGATAATGTATCGGCTATGACTATAATATATTAATTTTTTGGAACCAAGCATTGAAAATAAGATGAATATAGAGAATATACTGCACATTATCAGTTGGGTTCTAGGTTTCACCATTTCCTTTTAAATTCTTGCTGACGCTAACCAAGAATAAATATTTCACCGAGTAGGTAATATAACGTGCATATCTTCATTTCGTGTCTAAATATTTTCAAAAGTAACCGCTGTGTCATCAAAACACGATACGAAAAGTATCACGTTGGTTAATTTTTCTCGCATTTCCGGAAAATGTGTTTCTCGATAAATTACAACCGAGGGAAAAAACTACGGGAAGTTATTTTCTTATAAAAGATATTCTAACTATTGAAATTACTATTACTAATTATTGCGTGAGTCACCGAAAATAAAGAATTTTAACTTGAAATTATATCACTGCAATATCATTAAGCAGGGGAAGATTTTTGGTCGCTGTAATACAGCGATGACGTCTAGATTACCAAATTTAATCGTTACATATCTCCTATTTGCGTAAATATGCTTGTTGTGTGCAAAAAATATATACATGAAATACATTAAACCTGCGAATCATTTTTACAAGTATAAGACAAGAAGACTTTAAGAAGTATAAGACAATTTCATTTACATTTAATCTGGTATACTCCTCCACAGATGTCTTTAGGGTGTGTTCTTTCATTTTGACGAGGATATTCGAATCTGGTCATGATGCTGTGTTTTTGGAGGGCTGCCACTCCTCCACAATGCAGCGGCGGTGATTCCTACATCGACCAAACATCACGAGCACTGAAATGCCGAGTCCAACCCTGTACAAAATAAACTCCTCCATTGAGGAGAGGTCTACCCTCCATTGAGGGTAAAGGAATGATAGGTGTACCCTTCCTATACCCTTCAGCAAGGGTACACGAAGGGTATTTTAGAACATTGGTGGGTAGGCCCTCTCCTTCCTGGAGTGTAAGGGAAGGGTTCTGCGAGCCTCAACGAAGGGTACAGGAAGTGTAGGACTAATATAAAAACTAAAAATCCATAAATTAACATGAAAATTTAAAAAAAATCGCTAAGCAACTAAATTAAACTAATGGGGATGAATTATAACAGTGATTTCTAAAATTATAAGACAGAAAAAAATTGACCGAACATGGACTTGAACCCAGAACCTACATATAGGAGGATGAAAAACCAGTACCTTAACAACCTTGGCTATCGAAGTAGTACTTAGGAAAGGCTTCTCAACGGATCATATACTACAAAATCTTACGATGAGATTCGCACCTGAGTCTATGTGGAAGAAAGCTGTGACATTTATCAACCACACTCATTTCGTTTCAGAAAATAAGATCGGCATACAAATACCGAACATCACTCCCCCCATGTCCCATTGTCAGCCACACAAATAGGTTACATCCTAAAAATGTGAATGAAAGAACTTCTAACTGAGCTTTTTTCACACAATTATAGGTGAAATAGGGGGGGTGTCCAAAACCGGGTGGGGAAATTTTTGAAAAACAGGATACTAAGTATTGGGTTTTCAACTAATTCCAACACTTTTCATGATCGAAAAAACTTCAATAGTTAAAGAAATATTCTTAAATTCATTATTTTTCAATATTTTGTTTTCTTTTATGAAGGAAAATGATTGTGTATTTATATTACGGGGGGCGGAGGGTACGATTCAAAGACTGCTTACGTTCTTGTACAGAACTCAATGCTCTTTAGCAGGTGAAAGTAGCTGAGGAGGCAATGTCGATATGTTTTCCTCAGTTATAAATGCTAAGTCCCAAGGAAGGGTAGACGAAGGATTTTTCTATCCTTCCCTTCCCCTTAATAGTAGGTAGGGCGTGGGTTGTGCAAGGGTAATTACCCACCATGAAGGCTACTACCCTTCCTTTACCCTTCCTTAACCCACCATGGTGGAGTTTATTTTTATCAGGGAAGAGCACAGAAGGCACGTAAAAAATAGACATTTCACCCAGTCAGCGGCGGCGGAACACCAATGGAGTGGACCGACGCACAATATTGGCTTTGACGACGCCTCTCTTTTGTACAAAGAAGGCCGCTACTACCCGAGAATAATCAGGGAGGCAATTGAGATCGCCAAAACAACGAAGAACTTCAACCGTGAAGACGGCTACAATCTCGCCAGCGCGTGGAAAAGGGTCTTCAAAGATCCTGACCAATCAGGGCACACCTCCACAAAAAAGGCGGCAAACGAGGTGTTTATAAGATGAACAACTTTCTGCATCGACAGTTCAGTGGACCTGAGGAAGCCAACTGGAACGTTGGCGAAATATTGTCCTACAAAATGGATAAACGCGGAAGAATACCCGAAAAAAGCACTAAATATCATCACAATCTCCACGGAAGCCTACTTGAAAACATCAGGTAGACTCATCAAGTGTAACTGTAGAAAGTTTTCTGCATAATGATGCTTCTAGAAGTTTATGATAACAAAATGTAATTTCATTAAAAATTCTTCAATACTAACATCTCCGCCTTGGGAAGAAGTTAAAATTTCTGAGGAGCATTACAAGATCAATTTTTCTCTACCACTCAGGCCACCGTATGACCCTTCCGGGGATGTACCCTGCACTGAAGTCAGGTCTCGTACTTGACATGTTACCCATTTCTTTTTAATTTCGAAGGGAATTTTAGTTCTTATACACCACTATTATTTAACATGAATGAGGACACATATATACCAAGACTGTTAATTGCCACGAAAAAAACATTTCGCTTAACCGGGATTCGAACCCAGATCCTCCCGTTTGCCGGTCAGTTATGTTACACAAGTTACGTATTACCAAGTAATTTTTTTTCTAGGCGAATCTTAGTCACAAGGAAAAAGAGATTCTCATATTCAAGTAAAAAGGTGGCTTTGTGGTATAATTAGTAGCATATTTGACCGGTCATCGGGGATATCCGGGTTCGAATCCCAGGTTAACCAAATGATTTTTTCATGCCGAATATCATACTTGGTGTATTTAACTATGCACTCGCGCGCGTGACTGCATACAAAGTTACTTGTTGGATGCAGTACTTTGTATGAGTAAGAGCACAAAACCTTTTGAATGTGACGCTGGAATATACTCTTTCACAAATTACTCTAACCACTGTACGGTAGATGATAATATTTAGTTTCCGTTCCATGCTTAACAGCTTAATTTGATAGAATGATTAATAATTTTCAAACGCTCTACATAAAAGCATATACTTAATTCAACTTACAAATAAAATCCTAAGATTCAAACGCGATTGAGCGGAATTTTTCCATATTGAATGAAACACTTGCAATACGATTATAAGAAAAGTTATTGTGACCTAGATTTCAATGTTATAACAACATCTTCAACGTACAAATGGTGTGTGATTCATTCAATGTATCTTCTTGGGACTAAGCTATGTCTGATTACGAACTAATGAATTCGACTTTGCCAACATTTGGCCCGCTTTAATTTCGTAGGGGATAATTTATTTATAAGGCCTTTACTAATTTCTTTGAAAAACTACGAGAAATATTCCTCCTTCCATTAATTATGTAAGAGATAAGGGGCATACGATCGAAATTTAGGGAAAAAGGTCCCGTCCTAAATAAAAGGAAAATTATGGTAAAGCTAGAGACTAAGCCGGTAGATTCCGTAGTGGTACACGTTAACGCATACCTACGACGGACTACTATAGGATGAAGAAGTTTAAGGCGTCTATGAAGATAGCAGTAATCAAACAGGTAAGGGATGAAGAAAACCTTATAATTTTAGATGATTAGAAGGAGAAGGCTTTGAGTGTCAATATTAACGGAGAAAAAAACTATGCTATGATTCGCTGACGGCATAGCAGTCATAGCCGAGACAGAGAAGAATATTAGTATGCAGAAAAAGAGAGGAGGCTAGGACAAACATTAAGCTAAGAAATAAAAAACTATGAGATGTGAAAGCGTATTCTTACCTGGGAAGCCGAACTACGAACGATGGACGAAGCAAGACAGAAATGGTCAGTAGATTAACGCTGCCGAAGATGGCTTACTACAAAAAGGTGGATCTTCTTACATCTGATAATGCAAGCATAGATGTAAGGAAAAAATACATCATATGCTACATAGGGAGTATGATTCTCTAAGGAAGTGAGGCTTGGACGTTGATAGCAGCAGAGAAGTCAAAGAGTGGAAGCATTCGAAATGTGTTGCTACCGAAGAATGATGAAAATAAAATTGATCGAACGTGTAAGTAATGAAGGAGTGCTAAGAAAGTGGGAATAAAAATAAGTCTTCTAAAAGCCTTAAGCAGAAGACGGGAATAGTTCCTTGTCCACATTATGAGACATGATGGCCTGATTAAACGATCATAGAAGGACAGGTGGAAGGAAAGAATGGCAAGGGACGGTCCCGAATGAGTTACATTGGACAGGTTATAAAGGATGCAAAAGGGAAGAAATATGTCACCATGAAGAGGCTAGCGGATAGGAGAGAGGAATTGACAGCTGCGTCAAATCAATCTTAGGATTGTTGACTAATAGTTATGATTTCATACCTATAATCCCTTGGTACCTAGAAGAGCAGAAATATTCAGAAGCTCCAACAACGTTAACTATTGCCCAAACGTAGCAGGATGGATTTTGTCAACACATTGGCATTAATATCTACAATTGGAATAAGAGAGAGATTCTTCTGTGGGACAATATTGGATGTAATTTTTTATTCAAAGTCCAAGAGACAGCGGAAGAAATTTATTCGAAGGTCACAATTGCTCATATCAATGACGAAACGGCGACACTGATTGAAAGATTGAACACTAATCCGACGTAAATATATCCGTGTGAAAAGGGTAGATATTATTGGACACTTAAATACGCCGATATAATCTGCAATTAAGATTTTATTCGGTTATAAACAGTTTGATATTTAATCAGAATAAATAGCTTATATTCATATTTATCGAGAGGAATTTACATGATTTCTATGCTCAGATTTAATTTTTTTAAATAACACGCGTAAATTTTCCATGTTTTATTTCTGCCGCGTAAAATATCCTCCTTGAACTATAGAAGGGGTGAAGTAAATAGAGGGCGTGAACAAACAAATTGGAAATCCGAAAATTATTACAGCCAAAACTGGCAGCGCACTAATATTTAGACGACGGATATTTATATGTGTATAAATTAACCCCGCTAAATCAACAAGGATCGAAACAATCAATTCTAATCCGTGGCAATAAAAATTCACGCAGAAAAAAAAATACCCGCATGAAAATTACCGGCCACCGCCACTCCATGTAGACAATTTCAGCGAAAATACTTTTACTAATTTGAAAATACGGCACTTTATTGATTCTTAGAACAGTATACATATTTGCAATGAAATGAATTATAATATATTATATGCACAGCCGCATGCTTTTCCTCACAACAATGCCCTCAGAAGACGATGGCCGCACGTTGCTAGGAGTGCGTTAATATGCCTTTAATCCTTGTAAAAGGTACTCGTAGCAACAGTGCATACGCATAAAAACGCCAGTTTTTTGAGGAAACAGTTTTCAATATGGGTAATACCATACGTAAGTAACAAAACAACTTCTAAACTTTATTATATCGTGTAATACGCCCTTAAGAATATATATTTTTCCCATTTTTTGTTCAAATACATCCCACAGAGATAGCTGCTTAGCAACCAGGATCTGGTTCTCTCAAAAATAATGTTATGTCCAGGAAATTCGCATTTTCCTTGGTTTTCGGGTAAATTTACTCAAGGAAGAGATTGCTAGAGCCCCGTATGAAGGTGTTATTTCCCAGCCTCAATTTTCCTGGCGGAAATTTATCGTAGTCATGCATTATTTAATCGATTTCCTTTCCGGTAAGTCTCCAGCAATTCCGTTGCATTGTATTACTCCTTCAAAGTCAAAAACCGGACATGAAGATCATATTTATCATGAATCGAACATGTAATCGATGCATATAATGATTTTTTGTGGCGTTTGCTGGGAATTTTTTCTCCGGTCGATGAGATATCTAGATAAACACATTCCTTTGCAAACATCTTCCCAATAATTTCTATGTGAAGGCATATTAATGAACGACTTGCTAGAATAACGGATACAAATAGTTTTTAAAACTCACACTGACAATAAGCCATATTAGCCCCTCTTTAGGAAAACACTGAAGTAGTACTCTAGTAGTAGTATTTTAGAGCTATGGAATTTTTGTAAGTTAGTACGGAGTCGTAACTGGATTGATTCCCAAGTGAAGTAGATGGGTCCTTAGCATTGCAAGGGTGCAATAGAGCCTTGATAACCTCACTAGAAGTTACACATATAAGACACTTAGGGTCCCTAATGCCCAACTGTTCACTTAGATTCCCCATGAGGAACCCAGGTGAATGCTTCTTCTCCAATTCTTCTAATTATACAATCAAATTAAACGATCTTTCTCTATCCTGCATAGTCTACAAGTGTCATTAACTAATCCATTTTGATAGCAAAATCTATGGGGTGGGAATGAAATGGGCCCAAATTTATTTGTGATCAAGAAGGATTCCTCTCTATAATAGGCAGATGCCTAGGACGCAAAGAGGTGGAGGAATTGGCTGCCGAGGGCCCTATCCCGGAGGAGTTGGAGACTTCAGGGGCTGACGTGGCATTACCGCAAACAGCGACGTCAGATGAAACTGCAGAGATGCCGATAGCCACGTCCCCATTGCCCCCGGAGGAGGGCTGCTCTTCACCAACCGCCTCTCCTCCTCCGGGAGAAGAAGGCCTAGTAGAAGACCCATGGGAAGACCTCAATGTTGAACAACAGGGCCCTGCCAGGGGGGTGGAAGACTTTCCAGGGCCCCGCCTCCACCGTCCCTCAGTTGAAGAATTCATGCAACAGTATAACAATATAATTCTGGATATAGCGTCTATTACAAACGAAATTGACTGGATGGTGGGGGTTATAGAGAGACGGATTGAAGATCTTGTCCGCCAGGCCCTGGGACAGAGAGCGTCGCGGAACCATCCCGATGGGGACGGGAGATTTTACCGCCATCAAGACCATCTGTGACCCGCGGCGAGGCCCAAAGTCCCACCTCAAGAGGTAAGTGAATGTATCATATGTTTGTATGCCTAGAAGTATTGGTGTGGACGTAAGCTAGAGAGATTTCCACCTCATGCAAATGCCAAAAGGATTGAAATGGTAGACTCCCAGATGTTTTGATTCCTCTCAATGTAAAGGAGTGCCTCCCCCTGCAATCTGGATCCATTCCTGCCACCATTCAAACATGAGTGATATTCTGCCTCTGAACTTGCCTAATAGGATAGGAGAATCACGGATCATTGGACTGCTTTCCTTTTTCTATAGCTGGGAAGATTGCTCATTAACTGATTCTGGAAGTAACATTCATTTGGATGTACTTTATTTCCATTGAAAATTCAATTTCCATGGCACTTATCACTTTTAAACAAGGAGAAGTAACAGGATTTTAATCAAATTAATTCATAATTAATTAAATTACATTTCTATTGCCACACTGATATTGAAGCTGAGGTTAACGACACTGTACATAGTTTCACGCTGCTGCAAAGCTCCTTCAAGCACTCAGAGTAGTCTGTGCAAACTCACATTTGAATATAATTAGTTATATGAATCAATGATGATAGCAATAGTATCAGCTACGAGACTACGTGCTCGTTTCCAGACTTTGCTCACATCGCATATACTTTGACTCCAATTTTACTAGTTCCGTCACATCCTTGACCTTGGGTGCAATTAGCCTTGTATGCCAGCTATCCAAGTTTTACTGGTCTGGCCCTGATAGGAAAATTGGATGTGTGGTTTTCAACAAATTATTGAAAACAATAGTACCTTGCTGTGGGATAATCTATTCCCATGGTGGTATTGATATTGGCAAACACTGACCCCTACGTAATTATCACTTATGTCTCCCATAGTACATTTCTGAATACAAGAATTCTCCCCTATGAACACCCTTATTCTAAAAAATGTAAAGTTCTCTTGGAAAAACTTGTAATAATCTTGGATAATAGTGGTTATTACATTAAAAACACACAACGTTAGGTCTAGAATAACATTTTTTCTGTTATCTTAAGATGTCACACAGTTCTAATTTTCATCAATAAATGAGGTTTATCAACAATTATATGCCTTCACTATTTCAGGGCCACAACATCAAGGACAACTCCCTGGCATGTCGGCGGCCAACCACCCAGAGGTATATGACATTTTCAAGGTTTTCCATTGGAATTGCTGTACCTTAATTCCTAGAATAAGTATTGATCCCTCACTCTTAGATTGTAACAAGATTGAAATACTTTCTACCATTCTAATCATTCCACCGCAATTCAATTGAGAATTAAACTCAATACTCAATTGAGCATCCCCTATTCCAGTGGCGCAGCGTGGGGGATAAAACCCCTCCAGAGCTCAGAGAAATTTTTAAGTTTAATCCATTTTACTTAATGGATTTGTATTACTTATAGAATAGTATTAGGATTAATCACATATCCCTCAGAAAACCGTAATGGTCGCCATTTTACACCATTAATCTTAAGGCGGTTATGCAATACCCCCACACCCCAAAGTATTATAGTTGCGCCTAAACCCACCCCCCAGCCTTTGTCCTTAGCTGCGCCCCTGCCCTATTCCTCCTATAAAAGGTAAGAAGGGATTTTATAAATCTAGCTAACCATCTTCTACATATATTTAGAAGTGGATGTCTATTTGTCTGTCTGCTATGCGCATTACCATGGCTGCACAGATTGCTACCCAAGTTAGTACACAAGTACTTCTCATCCTACCAAAACGCCTTAGTTCCTCTTCTTGTTGTATCCCACCTGTCCTTTTTCTTGTTGTTTTTGCATTAGCTTGTTTTATGTCACATGTACGACATCATGCAATTTCTGTGGCTGGTCATCCTGCCGTGTAGGCACACCTCTTGACACGCCCTAAGTGATAACATAACACAAAGGATACTATAATAAACCCATTTAAATGCACTCGGCGCAAACCTTTTAGCTGAGTTATGCGTTCACAAGACATTTTTTGCCTACTCATGTACGCAAATGCATTACAATCAACATTGTGGAGTGGGATAAAAGCAGATCCCAAAAGGGGAGGGTCGGGCTTAATTACGGTGCAGTGGCCCTAATGTCTCCCTAAGTTGGGTCTCTGGCAGGGCCAGAATGCATACGACCACAGCTATCTCACCAGTCACCTTCCTTCCCCCATGTCAGCTATAGCCGGCATCAGGTCGTTTGCGTATGAAAATGCTCGTCGATTCAACCCGACGTTTGGCATCAAAGGAAATAGGGATGGGTGAACACAAGGAAACTAGCGAACACAACTATAAAGCCTGTAGATCCAGACTTTGAGACTTTGAGGCTTGTATGCTTTATAATCTGCAAACACCCTAAAATCCATCAAATCCCCAAAATTGGAGCACTCAAATATTGTAATGCGGAATTGATTGGATTCGGAAAAGAACAAGAATGCTTGTGGATAGCACTCTTATCTTTGTTACGGTCAAAATATAAATGACTTGTACATCAATACCAGGGCCCACTCAAGGGAAAACACAGAGCAAACTGCTGTTGTGTTGCCCTACTAAGGGGGGTTTGGTATGGAATACCCCTCAATTACGTATACCAATTAAGTGGTCCGGGGAAAGGGGTACAGCTAGGAATTAAGGACAGGGGAATTTTAGAGGGGACAATCAATGCTGTGGGATCTGGATGGTATGGAATGCCTGCCATTGTAAGCCGGTGGTGCTGGGACCTCCCCCAGAAAATTTTAAGATATGTAAATGGTTCAAAATGGTGAGGTTTACAGCTTTCTCAGGGATATTCTATCGATCCTTACACTTTTCCATAATTAATGTCAATGCAATTAAGTAAGTAAAATGAAATGAATTAAAAAATTTCTCTGAATTCGGGGCGGAAGGGGTCTATCCTCCAAAGCCTGACCCCTCCCTGAGCCATTGTGTAGCATCACCTCTTTTGTGTATAATGCAGTGTACATTTTTTGTTAAAAAGAAATACCAGAGAGCATTTTCGGAGGTAATAAGAACATTTTAATCCAAATAGTTTAATAGACTTATATTTTTCAAGAACCAACATAATATGAGTGGCAGTGATATATTTTTATTATATACATGGATAATAGCCATGAAACTTTATGAGTTTTTTTTCACAAAGTCTACCTTTTCTTCCACAAAAATAAAAATAAATTTACACCATGAGATAGAATAAAAAATAAAAAATTTTAAAATTGGAAAACAATTTAATTTTGCTGTTTGGGCGTTTGGTTGCCCCCTAGCTACGCCACCATGGGTAGTTGCCTGGGAAGCCCAGGGTGACGTAGGTCCTGGTAAATGCCACTGTTTAATCTTGTCACTAAAATCTAGCCGAGCAAGTTACATGCAAATTTACCATTTTACATAACATTTAACACAATTTCGATTGTACAAAATTTCTGATAAAACTAAATGAAGGAAATGGTTCAAGTATGTAGTATTGGCATATACGATCAGCATCTGCATACGAATTAGATACGGAGGATTCTGTGCTGTCTGGGTAGTATTAGGATTAATCACATATCCCTCAGAAAACTGTAATGGTCGCCATTTTACACCATTAATCTTAAGGCGGTTATGCAATACCCCTAAACCCCAAAAAATTATAGTTGCGCCTAGACCCACCCCCCAGCCTTTGTCCTTAGCTGCGCCCCTGCCGTATTCCTCCTATAAAAGGTAAGAAGGGATTTTATAGCTGCGGTATGCATTCACGAGACATTTTTTGCCTACTCATGTACGTAAATGCATTACAATCAACATTTTGGAGTGGGATAAAAGCAGATCCCATAAGGGGAGGGTCGGGCTTAATTACGGTGCAGTGGCCCTAAGGTCTCCCTAAGTTGGGTCTCTGGCAGGGCCAGAATGCATACGACCACAGCTATCTCACCAGTCACCTTCCTTCCCCCATGTCAGCTATAGCCGGCATCAGGTCGTTTGCGTATGGAAATGCTTGTCGATTCCACCCCACGTTTGGCATCAAAGGAAATAGGGATGGGTGAACACAAGGAAACTCTAGCGAACACAGCTATAAAGCCTGTAAATCCAGACTTAGAGAATTCGAGGCTTGTATGCTTTAAAATCTACAAAGATACAATCTGCAAACACCCCAAAATCCATCAAATCCCCAAAATTGGAGCACTCGAATATTGTAATGCGGAATAGATTGGATTCGGAAAAGAACAAGAATGCTTGTGGAAAGCACTCTTACCTTTGTTACGGTCAAAATTTGATTACAGATTTGTACACCAATGCCAGGGCCAGCTCACGCAGGCCCAGGGTGACGTAGGTCCTGGTAAATGCCACTGTTTAACCTTGTCACTAAAATCTAGGAGAGCAAGTTACATGCAACCATTCCCTGTGAGCGTTATAAAACATACTAGTATATTAGCATATTAGTGCATTGAAGTTTTTGAAGTGAACTTTGTTTAAATATTTCCCTGAGATTTTAATACCTCATCTTTAGATACATATATTTGTAAAACCCGTAATGTGACATTCAAAAAGACATTCCAGCCCTCATACTAAGACATAGTTTAGGGATAAGAAATGAATAGTTTGAAGTTCAAGATGATTGTGAGTTTTGAAATCTAACCCAAATAAGGTGCTCACAATAAAAAATATCTGCATAGAGTTCCCATCAAGAGTAATTGTGAATGGTCTAGTTGGATAATACATGAGGGGAGCCAAAAATAATGGGAATTGCGCAGTAACTTTTTCATTAATCAATATTTTCTCTATAAATTTTTATCACCTTCCAAGTAATCCTCATTGACTGCAACACATTCATTCATCTAATCGTTACTTTGACACTTCAAAACAATTTTTTAATTCACTAAAATCAATGTTCTTTCGGCCTTTCACCGATTTTTGTTTTACTTCACCTACCGTCCCAAAACCTTTTCCGTTAACATCCCTTTTCAGTCTAGGAAGTAGAGAGAGTAACAGGTGGCAATATCTGGTGAAAAGTGGGGGTGAACGATTGGCGTGATGCCTTTTTTTGTCAAAAACCACTTCATGGACATTGCGGTGTGGGCGGGTACATTGTCATGGTGGAAGAACCAATCACCTGTGTGCCAAAGATCAGCCCTTTTTCTCCGGATAGTTTCCCTTAACCTCTGCAAAATACCTATAAAGTTCTTGTATGGTTCGGCAACAATCTTCTTGAACGAGGGAGTGGATTTTGCAACATTGCCGTCCGTTCTTGATGTTGACGGGTGCCCTTAATGAGGATGGTCATCAATCGACATCTGTCCATTGTTGAGATGCGAAAACCAGTCGTAGACACGTGCTTTACTTAGATTACTATTCCCAAAAGCAGTTTTAAGCATCACTAGAGTTTCTGCGGGAGTTTTCCCCTATGCTTCCCGAGCTTCAATGCAAAAAGAAAGCATTTTGACATTGGCCAAATCTAACATCTATTTCTTCGGGTGAGAAAGCCTCATTCTACATGTTTTAGGATTGATAAATGGGAAATAATTTTTCCCGTTTCTATGAATCCAATTATTTTGAGTTACATGTACTTATTTCACTGCCTTTCCTGGCCGACTGGCAACAGCTGTAATCTAAACTAAGCGATTTTGTTGTATCTAGCTGCATGTCCTACCTTCCCTCAACACCTGGGTGAGGGGTATCGAAAGGGAACCCACGACATGAAATATTTTGGCCAATTTGT
Organism: Ischnura elegans; assembly: GCF_921293095.1. NCBI lineage: Eukaryota > Metazoa > Arthropoda > Insecta > Odonata > Coenagrionidae > Ischnura > Ischnura elegans. Next base: position 105,646,456 of record NC_060254.1, on the reverse strand, counting down.
AAGTTATACAGTACTACGGTAATACCGTAATTACCCAGCACTCAGTTTGAAAACACCATTATGAGAGGTTGTGTTTTGCAGTTGGACTGTTATTTATCGTGGTTCCAGCTTTAAATATCGAACGATGGAAACGAATTTTAAAATTCCAAATGCTAGTGCTACTGCTCATACCAGGGTAAGTGAATTCAACTCAGAAGGATTTTTTGTGAAAGACAGAGCACATTTTACTGTGCTGAGTTTGCAATTAAAGAATTTGAACACACAGTCACTCAGTCAAAGAAAGCGAAGGAGGAACTTGTTGTCGCTACTGCTGAAGCATTTTTAAAGGCTTTATTTAGTGTAGAGAAACTTGACAATCCAAACATTCTGGAATGGCTCTCCAAGTATAGACATATATTAGGGAGTGGGGATTTGCCATTAGCTGATCGTATATATGTCAATACTACATACTTGACCATTTCCTTCATTTAGTTTTATCAGAAATTTTGTACAATCGAAATTGTGTTAAATGTTATGTAAAATGCTTAATAAAAGTATTAGTATTCATGAAACGTGTTCCATAAAATAAATGGCTATAAATGTGGAAAAATTGTAGCATTATAAAACACTGCCAAGATTTTCTATAACACGAAAATCACATGGTTTAAAAATGAATTTTAGCAAAAAATAAAATGTCTTCCACGGACCTTTATTTATAGGCCATTTGGCATAGGCAATTTTTCATACTATTTATAAAAAATTCCAGGAGCAATAATATAAGTTATAATGAGGGCCCAGTGAGAAATGGGTGGTGGAATCCACGTGGAACCCACGTGGAATCCACGTTGACTCGTGGATATATGGTGGTGGTGGATATTGAGTGGTTGGACCCACGTGGAATCCACGTTGATTTCAAGTGGATTTGTGGTGATTAGCATAAAATGTTAAACAGAATTTCTAATTTGTGGAACTTAACTCTCTGGTGACATTGCGTCATTTATCATCCTGAAACCACGCTAGTTATGTGAAAATGTATCGCACATTCTATTTTTATATAATTCGTGGAAAGGCAACCATGAGAGCACATGAAAAACCATAGACACATATATAGAAGGTTTAGATATAGAGTGGTTGAGGTTTTAATGGTTTTAGGACAGCACCTACTGCTGTTTTAATTTTTCCACCAAATTTCCACGTGGGTTCCACGTTGATTCCACGACCAAAAACACGTGGTATCCACGTTACATCTCCACGTGGGTTCCACGTGGATTCCACCACCCATTTCTCACTGGGGGTAGATCATCCATAGTTCAATTTAAGCTGATTTCTAAATAATATCATGTAAATTGATTTTCCAGCCATAACACGTGACTGGAACGAGTCCACTGCATAATTTGCGGAATGACCCCTGCCCCCAGCCTCTGGCAGATCGTCAAAATGGTATGAGATCAGTTTTTGCTATCATTTTTCTAGGCACATTTTTTTGTAAATCGGTCTCATTTCATGAAAAAAACAAATACATACACTTTCAAAATCGTACACCTTTATGGTAGACAAATTCCTCCAGAAACTGATTTATATGCTATGATAGCTTTTTTTTTACTAGAAAGAGTTTCTCGAAAGAGGTTTTTATTGTAACTTCCTATCATCATCATTAATATCATTTAAATATTTTTTCAGCCATAACAGCTGACTATGCATGTAACCGCAAAATTTGGGGAAAAACCCCGGCCCTTGGCCTCCAGCAGATCATCTAAATGGTATGGGATCTCTTTTTGTTATCATTTTTCTAGATATATATTTTTTATATATTAGCCTCACTAACAACCATACACAAATATATAAAAATTCAAAATCATACACTTCTGTGGTAGACAAATTCCACCAGAAACTGATTAATGCTATGATAGCTTTTGTTTACGAGAAAGAGTTTCTAGTTAGAGGTTTTGTAACTCTGAATAACTTAATGACCACCATGCCCCCCTTCTTAGCTTACCCGCCGTGGCCAGCTTCCTTCCTCTTTAACTCATTGTATATATAAGGCCATGCTCTTCCTGTATCCTTTATTAATAACTTTTGCATTTTAAATATTTTTAAATATAGATTTTGTGAATATGGATGCAAGATTTTTATTCAAATTGGTGAAAGATTCTGTTTGTATTTGAATTACTTAAAATTGTGGATTCGACCAATCACCCATTTTTACCTTTTTTGAGATGATAGCAGATGTCGTATCACAACAATGTACCAGATTGTAGGGCAGATTGTTAATGATTTTTTTGTTTCTTTACTGCAACAAATTACTTGCAACCATGCCCTGTTAGCGCTAGAAAATATATTAGTGCACTAAAGTTTTTAATGAGAACTCGATTTAAACAATAGCCAAGACATTACAATGTTTCATCTTTAAATATATGTATGTTTGTAAAACCTGTGATTTAACATTAAAAAGACATTTCAGCCAAGATATGTACTAAGAAACTTTTGGGACAAGTAATGAATGATTTTGAATTTCGAGATGGTAATGAATTTTGAAATCTGAACAAAAAAAAGATACTCGTATAAAAATATTTCTGCATACCTTGAGAACCTATCAAAAGTAATTGTACATGGTCTAGTTGGATAATAGTGTAAATATGCACTAAATATGCAGGGGCAGATCCAGGATTTCTCTCTGGGGGGCACGAGAAAAGGATTTTGATCTGGGGGGGCATTAGGCTACCTCGTAATACAAAATGAATGCAATGATAATGGGACATTTTTAAAAATCTTGTATATTTTTTAAGGGTATAAGGGTGCACATCCCCCTGTGCCCCCCCCCCCCCCCCCACCCCCCCTCCTAAATCCGCCAATGCTAATATGAGAAACACTAACAGGGAAATACATACATGCTGTTTTGCTTGGAGTAACATTTTATTTCAATGCAGTAAAAAAACCCAGATATTGTTATTAACAAAGTACATATATTTTTTATGTGCTTTAAAATAACACTGATAATATCTGCAAGGAAATTCGTGATTGCATCACTATTGATTTTAATTTATGTAAATTTGAAATAAAAAATGATGCAATTAATGGAATTGAATCGAAAAACAACGACACAAATGATTTCACAAAAAAAACTGTTTCCTCAAGGTACTCATAAATTTACAAGAGTAGGTACCTATTGTCTTTATTTAATGGTCGTTGGTGTTGTATTTTTAGCCCAGGAGGGTGATAGAGATTAAATGAGCAAGCTGGCACTGGATGGCTATGTATTTATTTGATAGTTCCTACCATACGAGACATTTATTTGACATTACATATCACTTTCCCGTAATGGGGAATACCGGAAGTAACCACCAGTACCAACCTTGGGTCTTTCACCATTTCCCATCGATGGAAAGTCCTTAGATACCAACCCAAGGTTAGGTACTTTCTGCTAGAATTGGCACTTGCAATTTATCATACTTATTATAACAAATTCCAGGAGCAACAACATACATGATGATAAGGGTGGATCATTCAAATAACATTTTAAGATGGTTCCTAATGAATATCATGTAAATTGTTTTTCAGCCATTACACCTGACTACGTGTGAAATTTGGGCAATGAGAGCTGCCCCTAGCCTCCAGATGATCATCAAAATGGTATGTGATCTATTTTTGTTTTTCTGAATATAAATTTTTTATGTATTAGTGTCATTTCATTCAAAAAACATTTCCTCAATGCACATGTTAATTTTCAAGAGTACCTATCATCTTCATTTAACCCTTTCGCACTGGCGGCTAGAATAGGAAAACGTTTTCGTGCTACAAGTAGCATTAGAATATTTCAAACCTCTCAGTATTGAGCTCTGTTTAGGGGGTGAGTTGCCTGGGTATTTTTGTCCCTCTGTTTTGGCACCCAGCTCAAAGCCCAGCGATTAGCGTCCGTCCCTTACCCCACCCACTGGACCACACCCTCTATCCCTATCATAGCACGAATCCATGGTCAACTTACTGCGTTACCAGTGTTTTTTCAACCAAACACTGTATTTGATTTTCAATAATTTACTCTTCTAAAATAATAACTAGTATTTTTTAAGCATTGTGGAATTTTGAACCGGTTTCTTGTGTTAATAACAACAAAGTTAGTAAATATGTATAAGCTCGGCATAAGGTAGTAAGGCTATAAGTCCTTAAGTCTGTTATTTTTTAACGCTTAAATTTCCTTTACAAATTAATTACACGCAGAACAAAATGAAAAATTCATTTCAAAGTATTAAAAAAAATTGTAGTATGCACAAAATATATCATTGGAAAAACTAAAGACAATATGATCACCTCGCAACGGATTCCTACAGAGAGGATGATCATAAATGAGTGATTCGGCTTATAATTGCTAAAGAGTGGCCCTAAGGACTCGCTAAGCTGGGTCTCAGGCCGGGCCTGAATGCATCCAACAATGGCTACCTCAGTGGTTACTTCCCTTCCCTCGCATCGGCCAGAGCCAATATATCTGGTCGTCTGCATTGAAAAATCTGTGATAGCTATACCTGACGTCAGGTCTTCTGCGTATGAAAATGCCCGTCGGCCACACCCGACGTCTGGTGCGAAATGGTTAAAGGCAGGCCTGTGCTGGGCGCCATCTTACGGCAGTGGACGGCCATGGCCAGAGGGTGCCAGGAGTATTCAGGGGGAGGACTGGTGGGGAGTGTGGGGGTGTGGAATACAATAATTAATTTTGAAATTTATATCCTCACCCTCTTGAGATTGAATTGAATCTTACGAGATTGAATCATATTAAATTAAATTATTATTTTTTTACTGAAGTCGGTGTTAATTATGCTGTTGAATGGGGCATGATTCACATCAAGGGACTGGTCAATATTGGTATTCTGACTGTAAAATTCGTCAATTTCGGAATAGGAGGGTGTCTTGGCGGCCCAACACAGGCCAGGTTAAGGGCCAATGGCATATACAATTTATCATACTATTATACATGCAAGGAGCATGAACATACGTAATAATAAGGGTAGATCATATGTAAGCTGGCTCCTAATGAATATCATTTAAATTGTTTTTCAGCTGTAATAGCTGACTATGCGTCTAAACGCGACATTCGGGGAATGACACCTGCCCCTGGCCTTCAACAGATCATCAAAATGGTATGGGATCTGTTTTTGTAATCATTTTTCTAGATATACATTTTTTTTTATATTAGCCTCACTACCAACCATCAACAAACACGTACACATTCAAAATCATACACTTCTGTGGTAGACAAATATTCCTCCAGAAACTGATTTGTGCTATGATGGCTCAAATAATAGCATGCGTAATAATAATAATTAATAATAAATTTTTTATTTGTCCAAGGTTCTTATGAATACAACATAGATATAAGACACGTCAAAGTAATCAACATAACACTTAAAAATGTAAAAATGGTCAGAGTTCATTTGTCATTTAAAAATTCATTTACACTATAGTAGCACTTATTAATTAAAAATTTCTTTAAAGAAGATTTAAATTCCCTATTAGAATTAATCAAATTAATACTTTTGGGAAGGAAATTAAATATTTTTGATCACATTGCAATGGGACTTTTTGCTGTTATACGTTTTTTATGGAGGGTAACATGGATGTGGCGATGAGACCTAGTTAGGTGCTCATGTACATCATTATTAATTGGTAAATCATTAATATTCTCTTTTATCAGTAAACATAGTTGGTATATATATATACAAGGCACTGTTAACAAATTCAGTTCTTTGAATAAGGGTTTACAAGAATAAGTATAAGGCTTACTCATTATACATCTTATAATCTTTTTTTGCATCTTGAAAATTGTATCTAATAGCGTTACAGTTGATCCCCAGAATACAATACCATAAGTCACTCTACTTATAAAGTTGCAATGGTAAACTGACATCATCGCCTTAGGCGAGCAATTTAGCAATAGCAATATACATTACAATGAGCAATAGGTAATATACATTATAATAAGGTAGAAAATCCAAAGTGCAATTTAAGATGGATTCTAAATAATATCATGTAAATTGATTTTACAGCCATAACACCGCCTGACTATGTGTGAAATTTGGGGAACTTTTGGGACAAGCAATGAATGATTTTCAATTTTGAGATGAAAATTAACTTTGAAATCTGAACAAAAAAATGATACTTGTAATAAAAATTTCTACATACTTTGAATGCATACCAATAATTATTGTGCATGGTATAGCTGGATAATAGTGTTAATCAGTGGCGTTACTCGGAATATGCTTCGGAGGAGGGGGGTGGGGGAGGAATGAGATGGCGTGGGGTGGCAACCCCCCTCCCTGGCAACTGGGAAAATTTTAAAAATCGTACATGCCTAGGAATACATTTTACATCATTAAGGCACTAAAGATTTAACTTTATAAAGTCAGCACACGAGGTATTATATACATATTTTTAAAGTCAATCTTGGTAAACTATGTAAAGTATATTGAAATATGTAAAATTTACATATCATATACTCGGAAATATTTACATAGAAAATGTTGTTAACTTTTATTTTAGGTCAACATAAAATGCTGTCTTATTTAATATGTGATTGATTTAAACCTATTTTCTGGCCCATTTATCGATAAATTTAATGTAAACTGAATGTAAATTATTTACATTCCATATACTTTTAGAATTGACGTAAAATATACATATATTTACGTCCAATATACATAAACCATTTTCATGGATTCATGCCAGATAGTTAGTTCATTTACTGGACTACCCACACAGCAGAGGATATTCCAGGAATATCCCATTTTGATCCCCAATATTCCTATTTCGTCCCAGGGTTATTGCGAACCATTACGGGATATTCCTGGAATATCCTATTTTGATCCCCTATATTCCTATTTCGCCCCACGGACATTGGAAGCCATTGTGGGATATTCGCGGACTATTTTTTGACAATAGGCTTTTGTGTATGTAATAACTGAGTCATAGGTGTTACTAAATGATATTGTAACAAAATAAGAATAACTACTTGACCCTTTCGAGACGGGGGAGTTTTCGTCTTACAATTAGTATGACTGCTGTACTGAGCCCCAAGAGAGACTTCTTTCTAGTGGTACGGAGCAGGGGGTTCCTCTTTTTTTGCACGTTCGCAAACGCTATTCCAGAAATGCACTATAGGAACACAGTAGAACACCTACCCCTATGAAAAAATTGTATAAACCTGTTTCAAAATTTTATACATTTTATACAATTGCCATGGCAATGTATAAGATTGTATAAAATTTTGAAACAGGTTTATACAATTTTTTCATAGGGGTACCTATGGTGTTTGCGCCTTTCTGTTCTGGAACACTCATGAGCGCTATCCAACTGGGCTGTGTTGGAACGCAGGTGAACGCCCGAGAAAATGCCTACCACGTTTGTTTTATCATTTCTGTTCGGAACATCCAAGAACGCTGTCCGCCTGGGTTGCTATGAAATGCAATTTATTCAAAAATCAATCAATTCCCTTAAGATGTAAAAAAATCCTGCCATGAAAAGTTCTCCTCGTTTCATAAAGAAGAATGCTTTTCAAAATGTGATTTCACTCGTGCTTGTTAATCTACTGAGGCGATGACACAAAAAAGATATATTTCTCAGTGGGATTTATTCCTCAAGTCATAAGGCGAAACTTAATTTTTTGAATGCCAAGATTGACTCCCGCCCGCGAATTCGACCTATCGATTTTGGATACCATCGATGGTCGATTCCACCAATAGTCGATTTCCATCGATACACACATGGCGCACATGCGTCCCATCACTACTTTCACGTCCACCTGCTGCAACGATTGATGTTACGTTAACTGTGTTGTGTTCGTCGTAAGCGAAATTGATCCTGCCGAAGTTGATCAGCCTCTAAAGCTCTTCTTTTACCTGTTTCACCAGCACCTACGTAATCATCTACCGTTACAACGAAATTTGTAATGTTGTTTTTTTTGAACTTCTACAACAAAAGTTTATCAACCGCTGAAGTTCTCCTTTTTCTTCCTTCATCAGAATCTGGGTAAGTAGAAGTAAGTGTTGCTCATTGCAACAATTTTTATTTTAAGTGAAGCGTATTCTTAATATTTTCAACCTTCTTACACTTCCTGAGACAGCTCAGTCAATCATCTTTTCAATCCATCTTCTGTGGATTGAAAAACGTTGCATATGCTTAAACTTAATTTTATTTTTATGCTTGACGCATTTTATCACTGTATGGTGGGAGGATTATGAAGAAAAACTTCCCGGTTTAACTATTTATTTAGTGATTTAAAGTTATTTCCATTTTTTAAATTCGCTGTCGAGTCATAAAGTTTAGCTTCCTTCAAAATGGAATCATATTTGTTGAAGATCAGAGGGTATTTTAGTCTTTAGGTTTGTACACATTGGTTTTAAGTTATTGGGAATTAAATTCTCAAATCAAATTAGTACTTCGAATTTTCAATGTCTTGTCAATTTTTACACTTAGAACTGATTTTTTCGAAATTTCCTTTGTTGACTGTTGGGGGATTTCATCTCAAATCAGGCAAAGGGGTGTCAGGTGACCATAACCGATTTCTCTGAAACTTATATATGTGAAAGGAGTATCCTTATGATGAATAATGATGCCTTTATCTCAGCTCAGAACCGAACCGTCATAAAGTTACCTTCCTTTGAACATTGCAGTGTCAGGCCTCAGAGTAAAAAATGAAAAATCACATAAATGCTGATTACTAAGGAACCATGGCCTTTAATGCAGTGATTATTGTTTCATTTTGAAGAGAATTCATTTATGCACATTATGGCATAACTTGAAAGTCATTTAAAGCAATAATAAACAAATAGGACTTGTTTAAACAATAAAAATTAGTCATTATGTAACAATTTATTACTAAAAAAAGGCCACCTTTTATTTTCTTTAAAATTTCTCAGGGGGTAGTTTAAATGTTCCGCTTTCAATTAAAAAAATAAAAAAAGGTAGTATTTTTATACTTTTTGTTTTAAGGCATGTGAAAGTTAGGCATGTTTTCGACTCTTTTACACCAAGATTTCATACCTTCATGGGGATAAAAAATGAAGTTCCATTCTACTTAGCATTCATAACAGTGAAAAGTTCATATCTGAATGATTGGTTACATCTATTGAGTGAAAGCAAGTTCAATCTTGTTTACTTCCACGGCATCCAATGTGTGCAAACACCCACTGCTACTGGCTAGAAACTGTGAATGAGTCGCAATTTGCACAGAGTATTTTTCAATGGCACTTCACATAAGTCTTCTACTTTGGGCCATGTGAAACAATTCGATGGACCTTGTGGATGTATAAGCAAGACACTAATGTCATTCTCTTCTAAACACACTGCAGTGATTTTAGAAATTCACCAGGTTTTTCGGAAGCACATGATAAAGTCATTCATGGTGGTATTTTGAGTACTGTATGTCTTTATATCTGATTTTGTTAGTGTCACAGCCTGTTTGATTGTGTGGATTACAGAGAGAGCTATAGTTGTCCCATGTCTGTTAACTACCAAGACATGAAACTGTTGATGCCATGTACAGGTGCTCCTTTCACCCAATCATTTTTTTGTCTACATAGGGTGGTTTCCTATTATTGTTTATTGCCTAAATCGAACGATTATTACTCCTGGAGTGCATATTTCATGCTTTTAGATTTTTAAATGATGATATCTGTTTTTGCAATTAAATGAAAAGTGAAAATTTTCAAGCTTACGAAAACGCGACGCCTGAGTATGAATGCTGCAAAAAGCCCGTGTTACCTCTGGCTGCTTGCTGCCGAGCATGGCGGTAGCGTAGAGTTCCCTTCTAGCAGGTAGTGCTTGGTTTAAATAAGGATTATTAATACCCTATCAAACAAAGGAAACTCTCTGACTAAAGACATTTTTAATAGGTGATTGTTAAGGGATGTTTCCCGGAGCTCTGTGCCTCATGTATACATTGGTAATCTCAGATGATATAAAACTCCTATATACTCATATAGCATCTAGGTCCCTGTGACGTCACATGGAGTGGCATCGCATCGCCGCCAATCTGACCTTTTTCAAATGAGGTTAAAATTGACCATTGACATTTGTCTGAACAGGGGTTTCGAAAAATCAAATAAATTGTAAACCTATTATGAATGCACTAAAGGTGGGTAACGAATCGCAATCAATGTCTTTCGTTTTCTTTGATGCAGTAAATTACCCTATTTGGCTAGGTTAACATGCGTTAAATGCAAAAGTTTGGTATTAGTCAAGGAAATACTCACATGTTCTACAAGGGACTTTTTTGAATTTACTTGCCACAGTTGAAATATCTCAGGTTTTAGTTTGTGGCATAATTTTTGATCAATTCTTACAACTCCATCAGATGGCCCCTACTCATGACCAGTTGCACTGAACAACCATCTATGACTTGCTTCCCGTTTAAGACCTTTCCCCAAGTCAAATATCTGAAATGTTTTTTTTTAATTAGCAGCTGACTTTTATAAAATATATATGATTTATTTCTCCATATGATATCTTTTTACACTATTGTTCTTCTATATGATTCATCTTAAGAAAAGCATGTGCAGTGTCATGTGAGAAATCATCTGAAGTGCCTGCATACCTTAGTTATTATATTCCATACAGGTAAATATTGATATCTTACTTTTTGCCAGCGATAGGGTTGTACTTAATCTGGAAGAATCACACTCTAATTCTCGTACAAGTCAAAATGAAGCATCAATGCCACACCAATTAGTGTTACCAACTTATCTTTTTGAATAGCTTCCCTTTCTATTTTACGGATATAGTGGTGATACACACCTTTCTTGGTTCAATCCTAAACTTCAGCCATGAATTTGTCTGAATGATTCTCAATAGCAGTGAACACATCTTGCTGATAAGGAGTTACACAAGAACAATCTTTATCATCATCCAAGTAAAATGAGAGCACAATGTTGATTGAGCACTATGAGGAAGAGGATGCCAACAGTATACATCAGCATTGGCCCTTAGTCCTAGTTTCTTTTTTAGCTCTGCATTATATGTCAATTGTATGTTTGGTTGAAACTGGAAAATCAGCCATATTATGTTGTTTAGATTAACTTGTGTAAAGAATGATAAAATTTGAATTTGAGGCCTGACACTGCAATGTTCAAAGGACGGTAACTTTATGACAGTTCGGTTCTGAGCTGAGATAAAGGCATCATTATTCATCATAAGAATACTGCTTTCACATATATAAATTTCAGAGAAATCTGTGATGGTCACCTGACATGATTTTGCGCAATCTGCCTGATTTGAGATGAAATGGCCCTGTTGGCATTTATATAGCTTTAGGGAAAATCCCATTAATAGAGATTACTTTTTAACAAAATGACTAACTTTAATTAGACAAATTAGATGTATCACTAATAGATTTTAATAAGGTGTTTATCTAATATTGTTCACAGGTGTAGTAAGGAAGAATTTTCCAAATGCCAATTGTGAAGATATGCGAGGAAAAGTGAGCTGGTTCTTCATGGATTCTTTTGACCTTAAGGAAGGATGATCAGGCAAAAACATTGATATTGATCCAATTGGCCTTTATTTTTCGTATATATTGAACAAGGGCATTTCTTACGGTATCTGTTATTTATCAACACTTATCAAAATATTCAGAAAATATTTGGCTGGTTTTATTTGTAATCAAAATTCTGACTACTTCTTGAACTGACTTTTAACTTACTATGCTTATTGAATTTACTCATGCAATACGATCGTTTTTTTTACATTTGATGGATAGACTGATTAAATAATTCCGTGAGAGGATCCGCTAAAACCTCTCGACAATAATTAAGCACCAGAGGTGGAATACCATCTGGGCCTGGCCCCTTTGTTGTGTCTAATGAATTCAATTTCTTATATATTTCTGAGATTGTGTGGTATATTTGTAAAAATATGTGTAATATTTAGTTAAATAAAATTTTTTGTCAAAGCAGCACTCTATGTGTTTTCTATTTTCTCCGTAGACCATGTTAAACCAGAATCTCACTGATTTTATTCTTTATTCAATTATTTGTCAGGTAGAAGTCTAAAACAAACTGGTAAGTGTTCCCACAGTGTTCCAGAACAATGCAAAACACATTAGCATGTTACATTATGTTGATGAAGGCTCTCTACTTCTTAGACAGGATGTTCTCAAATGCATGTAAACGCCTCAAAATGCTGAAGCTGTCCCTCACACTAAATGACACAATGGATGCACTAGTACTTCCATGATTGCACTAAATACATACTGCCACCAGAACAGAGTTTTTAGTTTTAGTTTTGCTAATTTCGATACTTTTTGGATATTCATGCAATATTATTGGATGAAAATTGGATATTAGGTAATATACAAAAGGATATTACATAGATGGCATTTGGCGGCAACTTCGGATATTATGTGGAGATCTAGGCAATGCTGTTGGATGAAAATTTACATTCCAGATACATATATCAATGACGTATTATTTATGTATATCATTTACGTAAATTGACGTATTAGTAATACGTATTATTTACAAAATAAAGTGGGACATATAGACGTATTATTGATGTATTCAATATCAAAGCAATACGTATCATTTACTTAAGATTTACTTTGGCTCAAAGTAAATAATACATATTATATACTTCTGTGTGCTGACTGGGTAAGTAGTTGCAGTTATTCCATGTCAATGCTGGGTAATAGTTTTAAATATTTTCTTTTTAATTGCTCTGAGTCTTAGTGGTTTGAGTATGGGGAGGGGGATGAGGGGATGTATTCGTCCCAAAGCACCAGAGAAATAAAAATATTATTTAAAACCATTGTCTAGTTTGGACACATAACAAATGCATCCGCACAAAGCTAAATTTAAATTGCCAAAATGACGTAAAATGCATTTCCAGGCAATTTATTTTATTTTTTAATTTACCTTAACTTCCCGTTTTCTGGGGGGTAGCCCCCACTACCCAACCTCATCCCCCCTCTCAAAGCCCCCCAATTCCCCTAATAGCATATTCCTAGTTATTCCACTTCTGAGTCTTATTAGGGTATCTATTCCCTCATAGTTGCACCACTGGTGTAAATACTAATATGAGAAATACTAACAGGGAAATACATGATGTTTTGTTTGGAGTAACATCTAAATTGAACACAGTAAAAATAACCCAAAATTAGTTGATAACAAAGTATAGGTTATTTGGCTTACCTTATTATCATACTGATAGTTTTGGCTGGCAATTTCATGATTATATTTACGTTATTTTCATTTTTGCGCAAAGTTGAAATAAAAAACGATGAGTTGAAAACAACTACTGACATGATTTCATGCACAAAGGATTCCCTCAAGGCATGCGTTAATTGCCAAGAGTACGTATTAATTTCAGTTAAGGTCAATTGTGCATGAAATTTATCGCACTAATAATAAATAATATAAGGACAATAACATACATATTGAAAAGGATACAACATCCAAAATATATTTCAAGGTGGTTTCTAATGAATATCATTTAAATTGTTTTTCACCCATAACAGCTGACAACGTGTCCCACCGCAACATTTGGGGAATGACACCTGCCCCAGGCCTCTAGCAGATCATCAAAATGGTATGAGATCCGTTTTTGCTATCATATTTCTACATATATGTACGTATGTACATACATAAAATTCTAGATATAGAGAAGAAACCACTGCTACTTAGCCTGTTTTGTCAATTAATAGAGATAAATAGAGCATCCAAGGTTATATTGACCAAGTTTAAAGTTTATCTAAAGAATTTTATGATTTCATGATGAGTGGGAATGAACAACAAATGTAGAGAGTATGCAACCCGCGTGCCACCCAAATTGTCTGGCTGGGGTGCCTGGCGCTCACTCTCGGTGCGATATCTCGGAATCCAATGGGCAGAAATGAAAGAAATTTGAGGTGATACTCTGCGAGTGTCTAATGAGTCGTTGTAGAAGACAAAAAAGTGATAGAACAATCCAAGAGTGACATCATCTTCAGTTATGTGCGAAAAACACCCAAAAATACCAACTAGGTACACTACTTTGACACTAGGTAAATTATTGTTTAACTCTATTGGTGAATATTGTAATGATGATAAAGGTGGAGTGTATGAAATGATTTGTGACGATTGTGAAACCAAATATATTCGCCAGACTGGGAGGAGTTTTAAAACGAGAATGAGAGAACATAGACGATGTTTTTTAAATAACGACGACTCATCAGGAATTGCAAGACATTTGAATGACGAACACTAGTGGTGCAATTTTGTTGCAAAAATTTCACAAGTACATACATGACTAGAGGCAGAAACTGGATTTCTTAGAACAGTTTGAAATTGTTAATTGCCCTGCTAATTTTAAATTATGTAACGACCATATGTTCCCATTCCACTCACCCCTACCTCCCACCAATCACCCATTGACGTCATCATTAACCTTGGAATGAACACATCCCAATAACCCTCCCCCCTCCTGAAAAACTCTACCACCATAAAAAGGCTGTCATCCAAGGCTATGTACCTTGATAATGGCACGAGTTGTTGAAACCATGGTGGGTTTAAATAAAAGTGTGTGGAAACAGACAAGTGGTTTTACTAAGCTGAAAAATACCAAAATTTCAAAACTTTGAGTGCGATGCGGCATGTTTTCCTGGTATCCAATTGAAAATATAATTTTCATGATTTGTTTTCTCACCAAATGGGATAAAACTGGGGGGGGGGGCATCCCAAAATAAATTCGAAAACTTTTAAAATAAGGACCACCCTAATGTGCATGATAGCATCCAAGTGCAACCTGCTGTTGCATGACTGTTGAATACTCATCCCTTGCTGCACGCAATTGCGTTAACTCACAAGCGATTATGTAGATGTATATTTAAATTTTCCAAAATATGCTTGTTAGAAGGCAATGTTTTAGAATTTATATTAACCTTCCAATGATGTGTAACTAATCACGTACGTTAAGTGTCCAATGGACCAAGCTCACCTGGTTACACTAGGAAGAGTTTAAATTTACCATAAACAAGGAAGCAATACCTATGTCAAAAAAAAACATTTCCTGGATATAGACAGTTACTTATACCACTTATAAGAGGTATAAGTAACTGTCTATATCCAGGAAATAATGGAATACCACATAGTTACCCAAGAGTTAGTGAATTTTGTTCGTGAAAAAAAACATTTTTCTTATGCCATTTTTTCAAACGAAGTTATGGAAGCTCACATAAGAGGAATATTTTTTTTGTGTTATAAACTGAAATAAAGAGTTTTTTGATTCTACTTGAAGCTATATCACCAAGTGATGCCTCAAGCTATCCATTTCAAAGTCTCTATTTTTCACGTTGGCTTACCAAAGTTTCCTGATTTGGGGTTTGAAACCGTGGGTGGACTTGGTGCTTTCTTTAACAAAAGGGAGAGATCAAGGGGCTGGATACTTACGGCATTCATTCGCCTGTGTTGGAAATTCTCCATTGAATATTTCTGGCTTTCATCTCCTTGGTCAAGTAACGTACTGTCGGATATTTATGGCATCAGTAGCAAAATGGTAAAAGGAATACATAATAAATGCAACTGAGAAATTTATGGAGTACATGGAAAGGCATACGATAGGGAAACTGCGGATTGCTGAAGAAATCATTAAGATAATTTAAGAGCAAAAGATGGATGGGTAGATGAGAAAAGACAGCAGAAGGTTTGAGTAGATTAATGATACATGGCACAGAAAAAAAGGAGGTGAAGTATATTTAGGGGAAGAGACAATTTGGTGAAAGGGGAAGCTTGGAGAGGGAAGAAGAGGTAGGGGAATCATAAGCCAGTCTGTGTCACTATCTGGTATTAAAGGAGGACTGGCTATGCTGCAAATTAGGTTTAAGAATGAAGCAATTTGTCCAAATAATAGAATGATGCAGAATAAGTGGAAAGAATACATTGATGAACTGTATGACACATGGAATAGACCAGCAAGGTTGATCCTAAAGGGAGAAAGTGCCAGGGGCAGTTTAGTGTGACTGGGGGCCCTCCTCCTGGAGGATTCAGGGGTCCCACTCCAGAAAATTTTAGGAAATTGTATGTCCATGCTATTCTGGCTCTTAAAAATAAGATGAACATTAATGAAAAATAGCAATTTCATAAGGAAAGTAGCTCTAGCAAAGTGAGAATTCACTGCTTGTAAAAATTAAAACTTTGTTGTGGTACTATCACATACTATTAAGAATATTGTTTCCTTAAAGCTGCACTGAAATATAAAAGAAACCTATATAATAACCCTTCAAATACCCTTTTCCAAAAAGATGGAAAGGCATAGGATAAGGAAACTGTGGATTGCTGAAGAAATCATTAAGAATATTTAAGAGCAAAGGAAGGATGGGTAGATAAGAAAAGACAGGAGTAGGTTTGGGTAGATTAATGAGGAATTTATTGAGAAATCGTATCATTATCTGGTACAGGAAATGTGTAGGAAATTCTCCATTGAATATTTCTGGCTTTCATCTCCTGGGTAAAGCAACGTACTGTCGGATATTTATGGCATCAGTAGAAAATTGGTAAAAGGAATAATAAATACACACAACAAGGAAACAAAGAAAGTAGCACTAAAAGTGAAAATTCCACTGCTAATAAAAATTAAAACCTTACTATGGTTTTATTATATCTATTAAGAGTATAATTTCCTTTAAACTGCACTCAAATCTAAACTAAACCTCTAAAATAACCTTTTGAATTACCCTTTCAAAAAAGCGTCACGTTCTCTTTTATCTTCTGGCACCTTAATTTGTTTTTTATATAATTTTTGTCATTATTTCATAAATAAAGCAACTAATGAACACCTAGAATTTTGTAATTGCAAAAAAATCTTATGTTTAAGTAATCTGAGTTTTCTATAATGCCATTCATGTACGTTTCACAATAGACTCGAGCATTGTGATGGGCCCATAAGCTATGGGGCCATTGGCTGTCACCGATCAGCCGACCCGGCCATACCACCCCTGGATAGTGTGGTGGATGAGGATGTTGGACCATGGAATGTAAACATATTGAGGCAAATAAGTCTTTTGAGAAATGAGGATAAGCAAAGGGGTGAGTGTGAAAATCAAATAAAACGGACAAATTTCAAAATAAAAGTCCAAGGTTAAACTTTATTATATATAATGAAAATAATTTGTATAGAGTAATACGCATGATATAATCTTTGCTCACTTTCAAGGCTCTCCCTTCTCTTTACTCTAAGATCATGGCGAGATCTTTTTGACTATCATTTGTTTTTTGATATGTATTTGTTAATCCTTTTTTGTTAATTACCATTTGACACAATTTTTGGTTGCAAATAATCTGTTCAGTAGAAGTACTATTGTAAAACTTCAATTTAATTTTTTTTCCATTTGTTCAGGTACATTCAAATTCAAGGGCGTACCCAGAATCATTACTAGGGGGGGACAAGCCGTGTTCTAGGGGGAGGGGGTGCAAGCCAAGGTCTGAGGGGGGAGCAGCAATAGGATTTATGAGACTATTTCCTTGAAAAAATAGCTTTATTTTAGTAACACATCTTAAACTAATATATATCATTTTTCGTGGGTTTAAATAAAATTTGTTGAATGCTTTTGTTTCAATTCAGTACTGATTTTGCTCAAAGACTTCTGCGACTCTTGTTTCTAAGTGGAAGGGGGGGGGGGAGCTGCCCCACCCTGCCCTTTGCTGGGTACGCCCGTGTTCAAATTGTATTAGTCATAGAAAGTGAGAAAATCTTATTTCTCCATTTCATTTTCTCGTAGAATGACAGAAATTCAGAGGAATGATCCATTTATGCCTGTGAATCAGTTGGAAGTACATATTCATGCCTGAATCAATGAATGATTGTCTGTGCAGTGTGCATACATCAGTGCATCAAGCAAGAATGTCTTCTGTGAATGGTATTGTCACCTTTTCCCAATGAAAATAAAGGAGATGGTGATGAGTTGCAAGAAGTCTTCGACCCAGGCTCCAGTCTGGCACAGAAAAAGATTGTTTGTGGTGGTTTATCAGCCCTGGATATGAGTGGTACTTATAATTTTCATCCAGTTCAAGTTGTTCTATGTTATTATTTGTAAAGTAGTGATTTTATCCTAAATTCAAGCACATCATCTTTTATTATCATTCAGGGGTGGACTTGACTATATTCAACCAAAACATGGTCACCTCTTAATGTGAGATGATTTCCATGCCAAACATTAATTAAGTAATGTGTACTGTCCATTAAGAGTCAATTCTCTGAACTTAATATTATTCAAAAACAGATACCTAATCTTTATTCATTGACCCAAGTAATACATTCTCTACTGTATACAGAGATAAAACATATCAAGCCTTTTACTTCTCTTTCACTTGGTTATCATAATCATTTTTTTTGCTGTTCATACCTAATGCCTTTTCATTTCCTTGTAGTACATCAGACTGCATGTGCATATTTTCTGTAATGATACATTTAACACATTCAATGCAGATGATATTTTTGCCGAAACCTCCAGTGACGGATGGGTGATTTTCCTTCATAACGGTGGTCTTGGAAGTAATACAACAGAATTTGCAATTTTTTTTGTTTCTATTTCTCGCAATTTGTAAAAAACGTTAATGACATACATGTATGCCACCCGTCACCAGTAATTGACAATTCACGCAACCCACATTACACACATGCAATTTTCCTTGTATGAAGTAGTGAACTTTTCATATTTCCGTTTATAATACTTCTTCTACCGTTGATTCCTTAGGTTAATGACGAAAATATCTTGGAATTAGGTTTTACGTGTATTTGTTTCGACGGCCGTAGATTTAATTTTTACGAGTCACAGAAGTAGAACACACAATGAACGGCAAGAAAAATATATATTTATGGAAGAAGCATCTTTTTTTATCAAAGCAAATCTATGTTACCTCAGAGTTATTGCAACATTGAAACATTTCAATAAAAATTCTCACAAATTTTTATGATGTATTTAAAAGCAAGGACTTAGATAGAGCCCTGGTTGACCTTCACATTCTGGGCAAATCGTAGTCACTGTCCTACGGATGCCTTCACGGTAAGCGGAGAAATGAAGAGCCTGCATCATTCCTAAAAACCTATCACGGCACATTTTCTCCCGAAAATCGGTACTCGCACTAATTCTGACCTCCAATCGTTAGAAATCGTGTTATACCTAATTGCGCCCCTGTGGAGAAGAAGGCCCAGCCAAGTTTCCAGTTCTCCCTGCCCAATGGCTTCCAATCCATTATGCCCTTAGTGAAGGACCTTGGTGAAGGATTTCGGATGAAAATGCTTTCTGCATTTTTCTCCGTCTATGAGAGGATGAAAAAGTAACGCTAGGCACGCTCGGAGCACCCTAGTGACCAGTGGAAAAATGAACTCCCGAAGACATACATTTATGTCATCCGCCTGAGTGGAAAAGCCCTCATGACATATATATGTATATGTCATCCGCACATTAAGTGTTAATTTCTTGCTAACTGTGCTGAAAGAATTGAATTCAAAATTATTTTCTCTTTTAAAAAGAAACATTACATACTACCTATAGCAACATACTACCTACACCTAAGTATTGCTTACATGACACTGTTACTGGCATATGGCTCCTGAGAATACGATTCAATTTATAGTGGTACATCATTCCTGTCTGAATAAATTGAATACATAGGTCTGAAATGTGAAAGATGGAGAAGCAGGTATGAAGTATTATTGCTAGAAATTATTTGAAAGTATCCATGATTGAATGGTATTTAGTTTTTTGGTCCGAAAAAAGGTTCAAAAATTTTAGTACTGTATTTCTCCGAATATAATCCCATGTCTAATTGTGGTTTCTATGTGCTAGGTGTAGCGTTCAAATCATTTACACTACCACGAAAGACAGCACCGCCTGGAGGGAGACAGGTGAAGGACCTTTGGCGCCAGCAGGGTAATGGTACCCCGGGACAGGGATTTGGCACCCTTCTCCGGGAGTAGCATCCCTGAGCCCACACGAGTTAGACCTGCCTGCTGTAGCGCGGAACTGGACTGAAACAGCGGCCATCGCGGTTCGCCGATTCTCTCAGTGCAACTCAATTGTATTGCTGACGCAATAAATTGATAGTTGTTCATTATTACATAAGGCGTAGTTATTTTGCACGAAATAATCCCTATAGACCCTAAACTTGGCATTGAATTTATTGACAAATATCTCTAGGATTGATGTGTGTTTGCTCTTAATCCTGGAGAAAATTATTAATTAAAGCACATATAACCAGTAAAATATTTTGTGCTTACATCAACATTTATTTATGAGTAGGAAAATCTTTCAGATTAGTCATCTATTGTTTTGCCAGAGTAGACAATGATGTGAATGCATCGATGGACTTGCATTTACATGCTAATCAATATCAGTCATATTTTCTTTATCAATTCCATTGGTTGTATGGTATAGCTAAAAAAAAAGATATCAATATTTTCTCCCCCAATGCATTGAAGGGAGATTGTTTTATTCTTCTTTTCTGCACAAAAGAAGGCCCCCAAAACACCCAAGTACAGCTCAAAGACCTTTTATCTATTAATCCCAGGCTGACAGGGGGGATGGGAATGACATAGGAATTTTTATCAAACTTGCATTTCATTCATTGATTTGAAAGTACATAATTGTCATCGAGAAATATCAGTATAGGCTAACCCCTTACCAAAAAAGCACCAACTATCCCAAGCAAATTTCTGCCTGCATGTCACGGCCACTTTTCACATTCAGTAGAAGGAGAGTGATTGCATGAGAGGGAGAGAGACAGCTTGAAAAACTTTCATTGAGCATATCTGAAGCTTCTCCCTCAGCTGAATGAACTCACACTGCATCTCCTCGCTCTTGGCTGAGCCATGGGGGAGAGAGTGAGGAACCCAGGGAGGAGGAGAGAGGTGGACACATTCTCTCTTACTTTTCCAAAGAGGCATAAATGTGTGCCGATATTATAACGGTAAAGAATGATGATACATAACATGATAAATCATATTAACATAAATAGAGCAAAATTTACAAGACATGACAGCTAGGCACGATGGAATCTCTTCAAATTAAGATGAAATAATATAAATTACTTCTTTTAAAATTATTCAACTCACAGTTACTTCATCACTATTCCAATTCGTTCCATATATTCAAAGAGACCACTATTTAAATCATAAAATCTAGCTTCCATTAATATTGGCTATGTAAGGTTCCGCAAATGAAGTAAATATAAAATAGTTACAAATGAACTTTCATGATGAAATAAAGCTGATTTATTGGAAGAATTTAACCTTTGCGGGAGGTCTGAGTTCTCTCCTTAGCATGACTGCTGGACTGAGTCGCAAGAGACCATCTCAGCAGGGACTCCACTTTATCTAGGACTCCGAGGTTATTTGGACTCCCTGCTTTCCTGGTTTAAAACCCTCCTGGGGGCATTGGTTTGCTTTGGATTACCACAAAGAGACGTAATGTATGAGGAGGGGAAGAGGTATGTACCAGCTCCCAAGGGGCAAGGTGCCAGAAATACATTTATGGCATTCATTTGTTGGCATAGAAAAATCTCTGATAGACAATTCCATCATTTGTCTCCCTGGTCAAGAAACGTAAAGTCGTATATTTCTTGCGTTACTATTAGAGATGGGTCGAATAGCAGATTTCTAGAGCTCCAATATCGAATTTGAATATTATTTTGTTGAATACTTTAGTTTCAATTCAGTAAATTTTTCTTAAAGACTTTTGCGATTTTTGCTTCTAGGGGGGGCAGCTGCCCCCCCCTGCCCCTCACTGGGTATGCATATGTTTACATATGACAGTCTTAATCAATGTATTTAATACAATCGCTTCTTGCTTAATCTTGATTTATGTAACTTTTTGCACACAGTCAAGGCTATAAGATGCCTTAGTTCATCGCAAAAATATCTTTTTTAAGTCTATAATCATTTTGCCCGCCCAGCATCTTCACTTTTCAGCGACTTTGCAGCGGATGAGCGTTAAAATATCTCAAGCGCATATACAGTATATCTTCTGCATTCCCAGCCGTGACGTCACGCTCCCTTATCCCCCTCACTTTCCCACTGCGCGATGTTGGCCACAGCGTTCCGCCCGAACGGTGGGTCTACTCGCTTATATGGTCTAAGTTTACGATAAACCAGGTTTTTCTCCTCGCCGATTTTTCGAACACATTGAAATATAAATCTAAGGGTATTCTTAATCACGCTAGCGGTCGTCGCGTTATTACTTTCGATACTATACCAATTGAAAGTTGAGGCAATGTGCCAAAATAGAGCACCAACATTTGCGTGATGTTTTTTGAAATTCGGTCGTAGGCTATCTCGAGGTAGGAATCCCAAGCCGCCTAAGCGCCGGAGAGCATGATACAGTTCTAATTAACTCCAAACAGGGGCGGATCCAGGATTTCTTTCTTGGGGGGGAAGGCACAAGGATACCTTGTAATACAAAACGGGGTACGTGCCCCCGTCTGGATTCGCCTATGACACCAAATCATTACAGGCAACCTCAAGGCCGTAGCCAGGAAATATTTTCGGGGGGGTTTTATGGAATAGTAGACAAACATAAAATTATTAAATAAGATAAATAAAATAGCGTATATGGTTAACTATATACGTATTTATTATAAACCCTTAAAGGATAATATAAACATATTATTAAATAATTAAATTTAGCCTTCTAGATTTCTTTGCAGCAAACAAATTAATTAACTCCTCGGTGTCGATGTCTACTCTGCGGCAACGCACAGATGGTATTAAAATATTGAGAAATGATACTGTGTCTTTGTGATTTTGTACTCTCGACGTAATCTCATCAATGAAATCATCCAAAAGTGGAATCATTATAGTAATTCTAAAATAAGTCTCAAGCTCTTTTGTGTTGTAGTTCAACCTATGCTCTTGGCGGGCTGTTATTCGCGGAATTTTCATTTCCTCGTAAATAGTTCTGAGTAAGTTCTCCACGTTCATGAAAAGTTCAGCAAATTTTATATCAACATTTTGACAAACATCTTCAATAGTCTTAATAATTAAATCGACATGTTGTAAAGCTGCTGCCAAATCGCATAATGGAGATTGGAGTGTTCTGCATAGCGACAGTGTGTAAGGGAACAACATTCCTAAGCAATATAAGCTCACAACAAAATCACTTGAAATGACTGATCTTAGAAAAGAATCAGCCTTTAAAGATGTTTCAGAATCCATGTCACTGCATAAGTTGTATAGTGTACGCAAAATTGCTTTATATATTTCTTTAAATCTTAACAACCCATCATGATTTTCAACCCGACGGGCCTGGCTCATTGCCGCAAGGCTTTTCCATTGCGTTTCGGGGAAGTTTTTTTCGATATTCAGTTTTAGGCACTTTGATCATTTTTCCTAGGACTAGATAAAATTTCCAATCGATTTTATGATTCCAATAGCATTTCGAATAAGCTGAACCTGGCAACAGTGATGCAAAGCTAAATTCAGGTCCGATTTTCAGCTATTTGCGCAATATCAGGTTGAGATTTAAAAAAATAAATATTTATTAATTTTTTTCTTGCCATTTGAAATGCTGAACAGACCTGAAAAAATTAAATTGACTACGTAATCGTCATATTTTCGAAACTGAAGCTATGATTTTAACTCTCGAGCGAGAGCGCTATAGCGCGTGTTAAACACGCCAATCATTGAATACCAAGGATTTCAACATTGTACGTACATTCTGGGTTAGAATGGCCTCGTTCATTAGTATAATGTACTTTGACGGTCTATATTGCGACTCATCAAAGCTCGATGAAGTATTGCAGGTAATTTATTTTTAGATCGGCAATAGAGGAACCGACACCCGTGGCGTTCAAATTACGCCGCACGACCGGCCGTGTACATCGTGCTTCGCTTTTCTTGAATGGTCTCGTGTATTCATACAATGTAATTTTCACTATCTGCAGCGTGATTTTTTTAAAAGTACAAATTATTGTAGAAAAATGTTTTTAGATCGGCAAGAGGAAACCGACACCCGTGGCGTATAAAGTATGCCGCGCGACCAAGGGTGTACCACCTCTACCATCTGTGTGCCCTTTATACCAATATCACCTATAAATGTACTAGCCTGAACGAATTTCTACAAATAAAGATAAATTCTAACAATAATCGAGAGTTATCATATAAATGCATCTATCGTGGACAAAGTACGCCACGCGTCTGGTCGTGTATAAATATCAGGCGCGCCCGCTCGGTAGTTATCAAATCCAAACACAAATATCTACATACCTTCAAAAGTACGTGCCACTAAAGAGTCGTGATCCTTTTTCCAAACTTTTCTATCTCCGAAACGGCTTGTTTTATTTAATACAGTGCCCTAAAAATACAATGCCAAATTGAAATACCTACCGATTCGTATATTAAACAGCTTGATATTGATAAATTGATAGGCATATTACACTACGCAAGTTTCACTTGCAGTGGCGCCGACTCCATGGGGCCTGAGGGGGCCCGAGCCCCCTTAAAGATTCGTTTGGGGGGCGGAGCCCCCTCAAAATTCAAGAAAATAATTTAGTTATATAATGCTTTGTGAAATCACAAAAATATATTGGTATTTTTTATTCCCCATGCTTGACGATAGTTACCTTTTAAAATAAATTCAACAATGAGTTAAAACAAATCATAAGGTAGTACGCAGGTTAACTGAAAACAAGTGATATGAATCATGATAGTGTTTCGGTGCTGAGACACACTTTGAATTTAATCTCTTCCCGGAGCAAGACCTCCGATATGGGCCCCCCCATATCGGAGGATATAGGACGATATTTTTTATAAGTCGACGCCCCTGTTCACTTGGTAGGGACTCTTAAAAAATCATAACTCACTCATCTCTCTTATAATTCACAGGACTATTATTTCACACACTGCACTGCAACTACACGCACTGCACCTACAACTTCGCTTTGATACATATTGACCTAAGTCGCATTGGATCACTTTCCAAGACGGAACTGCCTCTCCGTGCTTGACGGCGTGGTTATTTATTTCGTAGACGCGGCACCACGAAACATTGAGAAAAATCTCTAAGCGTATCCAATATTCCTGAATACAGCTCGAACAAGACTCCAAAGTTTCGTTGCTTCCTTAGTTGGCGTAGTGCATGCTATCTAGTGACATTTAGTAGTGAGTAGTTATACTAAGTAGTATCACTACTCACTACCTCATGCCACTGCGCCGCAATAACATTGTCGTGTGAGCACCAAGCAAGCATAAAGTCGATAATATCTGTTTAATTTTTGTTTTCATTTCGGGGGGGATATATCCCCTTTGATCCCCCATGGCTACGGCCTTGGGCAACCTGCGATTTCAGTTTTTATGTTCACACATCATAGAAAAATCAGGATTACTACCTCATGACCAAGGGTATGTGAAACCCAAATGTTACGTCACAGTTGCTGCATGTAATAGAAATTTTAAGCGGCTATTGAAATAAGACAATCTTCATAATAATGAATTTACCAAAATATCAAATAATTTAAAAATCTGCCACACTTTCAAGAGAAAAAAATCATTCTCTAAGGCCGTAGGAGAACTATTTTTTAATTTTTTAAATCCTAATTTGATGGGGTATATTCGGATTTTTCTTATTGAAAGGATTCACTTGATATCTCAGAAGTTCATAAGGGCGCAGCTAAGAATTAAGGCTGGGGGGGTTTAGGCACAAATAATACTTATGGGTGTGGGTGTATTGCATACCCGCCAGGGTAAGCAGGATTTGCCGGGGCCCTCCTCCAGAAAATATTAAGAATAATGGTTCAAAATGGCGACTTTTACAGTTTTCTGAGGGATATTTGATTAATCCTAACACTATTCTATAAGTAATCCTAATCTAATTACGTAAAATGGATTTAACTTAAATATTTGTGTGAGCTCTGGGGGGGGTTTTATCCCACAAAACCCCCCTCGCTGCGCCACTGCATAAGGGGGCAGCTTGGACCTTGTTACCCTTCCTCAGCAGTGGCTACAACCAATGGTTTCCACTTTCATCGCTGCAACTTTCAAGGAGAGCCTTTGAAACAATCTCCCCACCACGAAATAGATGATTCTATCGTACCCCATTCCAAGACTTTCACATTCACTTCCTGAAGCTATTAGTTTTTGCCGGGAAGGGCGGATGAACGGGAGAGGGGATCACAGTCAGCGGCAGATCCAGAGAGGGGACAGGGTGTAGAAAGGATATAGACCCCAACTGTGGTATATCAATTTTACACTAGATAAATTACAATTTTGTTCGGACCCCCCACTACTGATGGGAGGTTACCCTCAGGCCCCCTCTTCTAGTCCCTCCTTGTAGGGGCTGTCAGAGGTGGTTGGGGGCCCTCGGCAAGGGCTCCCCTTACCCGTGGAATCGAGCCCATCCTCCCCCGGAAAAATTTAGGAATTGCATGCTGGGAAATGGATTTTGTTTCTATTCTGGATCTTAAAAATTGGATAAAAGTTAATAAAAATAGTAATTTCATAATAAAAATAATATGGAAGATGAAAATTTCACTGCTTATAAAATTGAAAAATATATGATGCTCCTATATTATCTATTTTGTGAATTTGTTCCTTGAAACCGCACTGACATCTGAAAACCGCGTAAAGTAACCATTTTGAATAACCCTTCAAAAAAGACATACAGGTTGCTTTTAATCTTCTAACACCTTTGCTTGCCCTGTTGCGAGATGCAGGGGAGCAGCCAGGAATTAAGACAGGAGGGGGAGGGTTTAGGTGCAAATAATACTGAGGTGTGTGGGGGTATTGAATACCCTCCAGGATAAGTGGTAGGTGCGAGATTAGTAAATTGCAGATTTTTAAGATAAATGGTTCAAAATGGTGAGTTTTACAGCTTTGTGAGGGGTACCTTATTAATCCCTACGCTATTTTATTGGTAATATCAATCCAATCAAGTATAACGGATTAAACTTAAAAATTTCTCTGAACTCTGGGGGGGGGGGTTATCCCCCAAACCCCCCTCCCTCTCTATGCCACTGGCTGGATCAGCGAGTATTGTTTACTTTGTAAATATTTTACACATTGTATATAGTGGGTATATATTCTGGTTCATTTATTATCTTGTAACCACATAACACTGTTGTTCCTAATGTTCACATCCGCTTATATTCCTTAAAATTCATCTCCAGGCTTACCAAGTTGAACGTTGGCCATTGAGGGTATCAGCTGAAACTCCTGTTTCTTTAGTTTAAACCTGAAGTTTAATGAAATTAATGACAATGTATTGAATTATAATGCGAGAATACTACCTGTTCTTTTCTTCAATCAAATTAAGAGTTAAAGTCAGGCACATTCTGATAAAAAGAAATTGAAAGGCAAATAAAAGAACCTCTCTATCGAAACATATGCTTTATTTACAGTCCTCACATTACTTCAGATTACTCCGCCTGTATTTTTAGTTTATTCTTAAATAGAATAGTAAGCGCTTTCGAAGATTGAATTTATGTTAAGTATCTTTAGTCCGTCAAACGGTGGTTTTTAGTTAAATATACCTCAATTAAAAATGCGAATACATGAGCACATAATAAACATCCGCATCGAATCCTATGCTTATTTTCTTATCTTGGGTCATATATAGATAGACGAAGAGTATGCATATCCCACCCAGCATGCATATATAGAGCAAAAACATAAAGCACTATTAACAAGAGGAATAGTGATAAATTCAAAAAATATATAGCCCCCAAAGCAAAACGTATGGAAATTAAGTGTCTTTATTTCAAAGAGTTTATCACTCTGCAGTTCCACTATTTGATAAATCACATCATCATGAATGTAAACCTCAGTGGACGCTCCTAATTACTCTTTATTTCCCCATCAAACTCGGATATATATGTCCGTTAGCGACGTGAGTGGCGACTTTAGTAAACCCATTTAAAATCGCGATGGGTGGCAACACAGAGGACAAACAGAAGATCCTCTTTCTAATATTCGAGGCAAAAATTTGTGATTTTTTTACCTTAAATTGTGACTTTCCGATATATGAATATTGATTTAAGAATCAGATCCTTCATTCATCAATTCATTTTATGAAAAATCCCTAATACCGAATTAGGAGTGAAAGCAATACAGCGCGTAAGAAAGGTGACATGTGAAAAAAGGTGAAACCGCAGCAAAAAAAAACAAACCTGCATAGCATATAGTCATTCAATAGTCCAAGACTACGATTGACACCTTGCTTGTCCAGATACTCCACCTCATGCGTCAATAACAAAAGACCTCCGTATAGCCGTTGGTGGTGAACTGGGTGATCTGAAGACCTCGTCAATAACTTTTCCAAGCAAAAAGTCTATGGTAAGTCAGTTCGGCTGCCCAGGTAGAGCAAATTAAACATCATAAACATTTGCCGCACGCATGAACCCTGGTGATCACAAGTTGACAATATCGGTATGTTGACTTGAGCACACTTGGAAACTTGGACATCTTAGCAACCATACTGCTTATGCCATCCCTTTCACATGGGTGGTGACCACCCCTGAGTCCTCATTAGGGCCACGGTAGTCCTCTTTGATTAAAAAGTAGTGTATTCATTTTCTCAAGACCTTTAACCGTGGTTGTGTCATTTTTACCTAGATATTCAGAAGTTTTTCAATCTCGAAATTTTTTAGCATGCAAAACCCATGCAAAATTTTACATATGGACCCACATTGTGAGGTCAACAATATTCTAACTTCTACTGTGTGGTGTTAGTGTAACTAAAATGAAAACCAGGAGTAAAAATACCATTATAAATTTTTCACCAGTAAATGAGACAAACATAATCTTACAAAATTGATACTCTCAGCGGAAGCCATCAACATGTATGGCAGGTCAGAAACTCTGACTGGGCACATAATAACAGCATCGAAGAAAAGCCTAACAAAAAAGGGATTCAAAAAGAGCAGTACTTCAAATTTTTATTAATTCAAGCTAATTCTACTTATACTTACAAAAAATAATATGCACAAAGGTAATAGAAAAATTATTGCCATATTTTAGCATGTAGAGACAGTTGAATCATGCATTTAAAAAAGATCCCCAGTACCAACGAAAAGGAGGAACAAAAACGTATTTTACAAAGAATATGCTTAAATGGGAATATAAGTTAATATTAGATTTTATAGAATATACCATTACACAACACAACATTATCAAGAGCAGTGAAAATGAATGAATACAGAAAATAATTTTTATAATACTTTAATTCCTTAAAAGAACACAGTAATACTTATTCACCATATCATAGTAAGTAATGAGAAAATATAAAAAAACAGTACCAAAAATTGGTGGATAAAATCAGCTAAAATAATAAAAAAGTGAATAAAAAAATAAATCAGTAATGTCACCATGAAGCATATTTCAAACAAAAGAATAAAAAAATGAAAACATTATAAACAGAACAAAGTTACACGAGCCAAAAATTTGATCACATTCTATCACTTCAAACCTCCTAAATACAAAGCACAAATACAGAATTTGAAATTGCACTAGGATACCATACTGCTTTAGCCAGAGGAAAGTCCAATGCTGTAATTCAAGCAGGAGATGACATAAATGATTCATTAAAATCAACAATTGATTGGACAATTAGACTTTCCTCTGTATATCCCCCTCCCCACGTAGAGGGAGCAGTTAGGATTTTGAGGGGGAGGGAGGGTGGGGAGGGATTTTTAGTGAAAGGAAGGGAGAGTTAGTGTCAGTATTGCTACTAACACTACCATTAGTACCACTACTACTACAAGCACACACTCACTCATAAAATCACATTCCATTCACTCATTCATAAAATCACATTCATCCATTCATACAGCCCTGCCTACCTAAATGCTACTTTATACGTATGAATTAATTAAACGCCTAAATACGGAATCGTGGCCACGATACACGAAGACCTGCCTAATCTGTGTTATTTCTACTCGACGGTAGGACGCAATATAAAATCCCTACTCTCCTGCCGCAAATCCTAACTATAGCTGGAAAAAAACATGCATTAATAAATAATATACAAAGACCCTGTACAATAATTGCAACAAAAAATGCAAAAAAAACAACTATCTTCAGGCTTGGTGTCTTCTTTCTTCCTATCTTCATTCTTCATTTCTTCACGATAAAATCCTCAATTCTCTAGTTGTAGGCACAGTAACCTTCAGGTGTCAATTTCATGGACCTGAACAGTTGTCTCCAAAAGCAATCGCTGTCGTTGTCCACAAGCTTGACCTGTGGTAATATAACAAAAAATTCTCATAATCCAACAAAGGAGAGACATAAAAAGTTGACTCTCAGCTCAGAAATATCATTTCGAGAAAGCCGTTTCGAAAATATTAATTTTTAAGCGTGTAGAAATTTTTAAAATTAAAAAAATGCAAGAGTGTGTAATTCCTAATTCTTTGACGCTTATCAAATCGTCGATATTTAAATGTATTTTCTTTATTCATTAAAAATTTTAAAGATATGATTGGGCAACATTAAAAATTTTCCCAGAAATCATTACAGTGAGCTGAGTGTGTTATTAATATAACTTTTTTTACGACTTACTTGTACTTCATGGGTATTACTAAAAATTGATAGCAAAAATTTATGTACTATTTTATGAAATGGAAAACAATAATGAAATTATAAAAATCAACACGATGAAATTATTTAAAAAGACGAAAACAGAAGTTACAAATATGGCATCCTTATTAAGGATAAAACAGCTATCCAGGAGAATGTATTATAATAATTTCTTGTGGGATGTAATATATAAGTCTAATGATACGAAAGAAATAATATAAATTATTTCTCAAGATCATGCAAAGAACCAGATGTCTAAGTAATCACATCAGAAACAAAACAGCCGAAAAAAATGAAAAATATATACTGAATTTCCTGACACCATTGGCTTAATAAATATTTAACAGCAAGGAAAAAAGCGTCAACGGAAAATAAGTACCCAAAATTAAACAAAAATGAGTATCATTACATTATTTTTGCGACTTTTTTAAAAATATGTCACTTATACTCGGAATATACATTTCACGGAAAATTCAGATAGGTAGAAAATATGACCGGAATCTCATGTTTCACTCAGATAGGGTCTCCGAGGAAGTTATTACTTGAGCGCGCATGACGGATGCTGAGTTACTAAAAGCAAGGCCAATATGGAAACCTCGACCTCCGTATTACAATGAAAAAATTAAACAGCAAAGTATATACTTATGATAGATTGACGACAATTCCCATAACTGTCCTTCATTCGAATTATATAGTTTCTCAGGAATGAAGTTTCAAATCGAAATATATGAAAGCAAACGCTATCGTCGTCGCCAACCAATCAATGCCTTGAGATTCAGCGCAGGATTTTAGTTTTGTGAGTGTTACAAAAAAAGCGCCAAATCTTAATTTTGGGTGCGGTTGAATTAAATATTTTCGCGTAGGAAATGTGAAAATATTTATTTATTTTCTCACACAATCATTACTTTTATCATCGAGGTTCCTGAATGTAAAAATCATAGTGTACCTATGTGATCACTAAATATTGGTTCTGAGCTGAACACAAAACTTGGAAGAGGAATGAATGAAATCTTACCGTCTGCTTGCGGCAACGAGCTGTATTCTTTCGATCTCTTTGCACGTGCTTTCATCGAGGCCTCGAGTAGTCAACTCACACAATACGATCCTTCGAACTCTGTAATTGAAAAAAACGAACACTCATAAAGAGACAAACCAATACGCTTGAAAATCGGCCTCATGGCCGATTCAATCGATATATTTTCTTATGGCGCATGGGCGTCACAGTGTGAATAGGCTCACCTTTGAATTAGATTTAAAAAACTTGGAGTGAAAAATATCATTTCCCGTATTGCAGAGGAAATTAAAATAATATTCTATTAATTAATAATACTTATTATAATAAAATGATTCCAATTAAATGGAACTATATCTCCCTTGAATAGGAAAAATGAAGGACTGATTTTGAAATGGGTAACCTTTCACAGGACAAAAAATAGTTAAATAACTCTGATTCAGAATGAAAAATCATGATGGAAAATAACATTTGTAATGAATAAACAGATAATTAGATACTAATTACAAATAAAAGTTATTCGGACTGCTTTATAATTTGAAAATATTTTGCCGAGACAGGTAAGGGAGGTGATATTTTGACTCGAAAACATTTGTGAAGAAAATACGTTGATGTGTTATTATAAGTCATCCAGAAAAAAGTTGGCACAAAAAATATTTTGCCCATTGGAAATATTTTTTCATAACTTTTCAATTCAATTCAAAGTTAGTATAGATCCATGAAATTATATCACTTCCAGTTAATAAGTACCAAGTACAATCTTCAAACTGATTAGTCAATGACTAAATTGAGGAGGATATTAAGTTCATTTGTTAATTTTAATGGCATTATGGGCAAATTAGAAGTTCACTATAAGCACAATTGAGTTCCGTTAATGAATGTAACATTGAAAATTCTCAATCAACTCGTTAATTAAAAAAATTATATGTGAAAAATGAACCAAATTTGAATGAATATTATGAGATCATACCGCTCCTTATCTGCTGCAACTCATGTAGAGCCGCAAGAAGCCGGCTCGGTGAGGTGCACCATCCCATCTTCTTCCAAGTGTCTTCTTTCCACTTTTCTCAGCATGTCAAGCGATGGCTTGCGGACCTAAGGAGAGAGCGGGTTAGTGCATACACAAATAAATAACCCTTCCGAGGATTTGCACCACTCCAAAGCATCACACAAGAACGAGACAATGGCATCGATAGGAAATCATGAATTTCCTACCTAGTCACAGCCACATTCCTGCATGACGCAATGGAATTTGTAATGCAAAACCACGGCACAAAAAACTAAAGCTAACGCACGGAAAAAACGCCTAGCCTTACGCAAATTTATGTTCATTGGCCTAAAGGGCCCAAAGCTAAGATGTCGCCATCTTCTGGTCCCGCGATGCCATCATCGTCTGTCTTCTATTCTTCCGATGAATCTTCATTCTTCTCTTCACATCCAGCGATGGCTTGCGGACCTAGGGAGAGAGCGGGTTAGTGCATACACAAATAAAAAACCCTTCCGAGGATTTGCACCACTCCAAAGCATCACACAAGAACGAGACAATGGCATCGATAGGAAATCATAAATTTCCTACCTAGCCACAGCCACATTCCTGCATGACGCAATGGAATCCGTAATGCAAAACCGCGGCAAAAAATAACTAAAACTAACGCACGGAATAAACGCCTAGCCTTACGCAAATATTTTTTTTTCATTGGCCATAAGGGCCCAAAACTAAGCCGCAAATATCGCACACGTCTTCTTACGATGCTTCTCTTCTTTCTTCCGTGAATACTTGCGTCTTCAATCTCCTCTTCTTCGTGCAGTCCTCACTCTTCCTTCCTTGAAGTCCAGCGATGGCTTGATTCTGTGAAGAGGTAAGATTAGTGCATGCACAAACAAATAAATAAATAACACTAACACACAAACCCTAACGCGACGCAACGGAAAAATACTCGCAGCACACGCAAATATAAATAATCACACGCAGAAAAATATCACACGAAATCACACGATAGATGAAAAAACACACGTTCTCGTATTCTTGCCGTTCTTCGAGCTCAATTTGATGTCTTCAATCTTCATGGCTGGAAGGGAAGGAGTTACAGACATGTTACAATTAAGTACAAACAAAGTAAACCCAGTTCAGGCGAGGGATTATCAATGTCCACTCATTCCCGATATGCACACACATTATCTTCCCTCTTCATTCTTCGAGGCCCCCTTCGATGTCTTCAATCTTCGGGGCCTCAGCTACGTCTTCATTCTTCACTCCTGCAATAAATGGTGTTAGTACAAACCCACCCAAATACCTAAAAAAAACTACACACACAAAAATAACCACGTAGATTTCCTGCCTAAGAATGCATTCTTTGTCTCCTGGGACCGGTCTCATTCGTAGTAAATAACGTTTAAGTGCACTTTGTGGTACCTTTGTTTCAGCGCTGTTTCGAAACCTTTTCAAACTTGCTCCTTCGAGCCGTTACCTTTCGTGTACTGTTTTTACCTAGAGCTCGTGCTTTGATAATCGAGGGTGAATTCACTTTCCACCAGGAGTCTCTCAAAACTCCTGTTGTGTGGTCTAGGTCTTCTGTATTTTACCATTTCACGTTCAAGATTACCTGATGTAAACCTGATGAAAATATACGGCAATGCACAGCGCCCGAGGAAAACTGCACTCTTACCAGCCTTCAACTCAAGTCGATGAATGGTGTTCATACTCTTCAATATTCATTCTGAAATTGAAAGAGCAAAAAAGAGGATTAAAATTCGAGTCAAATCTCTCCGAATAACATAAAAGGAATTAGCATTGGGTGTCCCGCGAGGCCATCGTCTTCTTCTCTTCTTTATTCTTCCTGCTCCACCTTTCATTCTTCCCCTCATGTCCGGGGATTGGTTGCACCTAGAAGAGAGCAAAAAATTAAGTTAAATTCGGGGGTTAGATTATTAAACATGGGTCAATCCACCTTAATTCAACAAGCGATTGTCCCTAAGAGACTCAGATTTTGATACCTGTATGGGTCTTCATCAACCACACACTAAATACCGTGAGATCTTTATTTCATATATGGTTTTAATACGTTATCGATTATTTTCCTAAAAAAATTGCGCTAAATCATATAAATCCAACAATTTAACTATCAAATTGTCGTAGAGACATTATTTATTGCTTATTTTACTGATAAGTCCTTTCGGTAGTCACTTTGAGTAAAATATTGCTAAAGTGCACCTATCTATTATTGTTATATCTAAATATTTAAAATATTGTTCAACAAATCAACTTTTTTCAAATAACACATCTCGGAAGTGGCCCAAGCATTTAATCTTTAGAATGCAGGCTCAATCATTGCCTTAGAATAACAAAAATTAAATTTAAATCAACTCCTGAATGATATTTTTTGGAAATATTTGAACGTTTACTTTTTCTCCCGTGCGGCTTTCCGATTATTTTTAATACTAGTATATGGACGTGTACCTACTCATAGACTGGTAGTCTATATCATAGTAGTATGACCTACAGCTTCAACTATAAACTATCAACCATGAATTCATCAAAATCTGACACCCTACGGGACAAGCTTTTTTGAAATTGAGGTGGAATGACTCAAAATATTATACCCGCCTGTCTTTATAAATCGTGGAAATGGATGCTAAAACAAAGGCTGTTTATTTAAAAAGAAGGACACCCAAAAAATTCTATAGAAATTCACATATTTGTTCAGTGACTTTTAAACAACAGTCTATTTCTTTGGGAGCTTTCTAAAGTGATATTGAATAGGGTAGGTATATTAAAATCTCACGTAACAGATGAAATCATTGTACTTTAATGTGGAATTCTCTATATCCACTTTATTTTAGCAGTGAAAGATTTGTATAAATATGTAAAATGACTTAGAAATATATAACTTTAAGTATTATAATAGCAACACTAGAGAATTCGTAGAATAAGCAGTACCAAAGAAATACATAGCATACAAACATTTTGGGAAATATTACACCGTATCAATTTTTTTGTTTTAAAAAATAGGCAGGCAGCAAAATTTAAATATATAACTAAAAAAATTATTTTATTGACCACACGATATAGTATAAAATTACAAGTTGAACATGATTCTTTGAATTCCAATTTGTACAAATCCAAAGTTGCTTTGTTCCACCGAGATCACGATTTAACTTTATCTAGTTTATTTTGGATAAATTAATACGGAAGATAATTTTTAATCAATGATCAGTCAATATTTGCATAAAAATTTCCTTCTCTCTTCACATAAATCGTTGAACTTGATACTGGAAACAAAGGAGGCAGTCAAGCGAACCTTATTTCTATATTTCACGGGTTATCTTAGTGGTAAAATAAAAAATCAATAACTTAAAACGATGACCCATATCCATGCGTTATTATCGCGACAGAATTGAAAACGTATGTTTAGTGTAAATACCATAATCTAACCTTCATTCGTTAGATTTATTAAAAAGCAATGTTTTATCATTTTTTTAGAAAAAAATTACGTGATACTTGCAAGGACCCCCACGTGAGATTGGGTGAGAATCGACTCGATCCTCTCGCCCCTCCTAAACGCCACATCTAATTAACCCTTTCGCTACTAAAAAAGTAAATATTCGCCCGGACGGTTTTTGACACGGAGGACGAAAGCCGCAAATATTCGTCATATATTTTCCGACGCAGGCCAAGGAATGCCGTAAATATCCGTATCGTTGCCCTTTTATGCCGGTCGAGGATACGCGAAACCTTATCTGGACCATCAACATATAAATTGTTAATGCATTAAATCCGTTGGTTAGGACGGCAGAGCTCCGTTCAAAAGTTGACATTGCACAGAAAAGAAACCGAGGAATTGAATTCGAAGACTGCAACATACGGACAAACAACAATTATCCATGTAGAAAATTCACATAAACTAATCATGAGTTGACCCGGAACCAATTCTGCTACTAGGGCTATCAACCCGGAAAGGAGGAAGACCAACTATACTTTGATCCCGAGATAATGCGGAAAAGTCGAAAAAGATTGGCGCTGAGGGAGTGTGATTATCCGTGAGACCCTTCTTAACCAATGTCCTGCAAAATGGTCCGTACAGAGGGGACGGAAGGGACCCTTGGGGCTCAGTCCAACAGTCATGCTAAGGCAACAACACCACTGTGTCGAAAGGGTTAATGGATACCCCCAAAGATGTAATATTCGTAGGAATTGGCTTGTTCGATACAGAGTAAATATATAGTTGACAGACGAAAGTGGTATTTTTTGCTTGAATGCTGAAAAAAATGTGGAAATAAATACCTTTGGAAATCAGCAAGGAAAGTGGCCATAGTTATATCATCGTGTGCATGCGACCAATATCTGTCAATCCTCGATTGAGTTAAATTCTTACGCTTAGTATCGACAACACGCATTAAATATTCTATTCTTACTATGCGTTCTTACGTACGATGTATTCTTAGTTGAAATAGTTTTGATGATCCTAGAGGAGGAGATATAGTATATATCTATAACAACAACGCAAATATATAATGTAGTAGTTATACATAGACGGTAGGTACAAATACTTTCTAAAGACAGGAAAATCTAAAGAGAGGAAATTATTCGCCACGGAGCCCGAAAGAAAACACTTCCAAGCTCTTCCTCAGTGCTTTCCATTTGCTGACATTAATTCCGATTTTTCACAGACCCGGCTCCATCAGTTAAGTGGGGCTCGTGGGTGGCTACATGCAATTGAAAACTCAAATGTACAAAGAGGAGAGTTGAACATGGGCATATACTCATCACTCAGCACAAATAAATGGAGTGGTAAACGCCCTGAGTCACCGCTCCAACACAATAATCGACCAAAACAACTTTGCCGAAGAAAGGCGGAAACTAGAGGCCTTTCTGCGGGGAAATGAATTCGACGAAAGAATTATCTAACGAGCACTGATTAAGGTCATGAAAAAGAATGTTGAGGACAAAGCAGACACCGCAGAAACAGCGAACTCCTCAACAAATAACATCAGCGACCAAAAGAAAGTCTACTGCACATAAATAGGACAACGGACAGATTTGGAAATATCCTATGAACATATCAGATAAGGACAATCTTCTCTCCTCACGTGCAGATAAAAAATCTCTTAAAACCCGTCAAGGACAGAGCTCCACTACAAGTCGAAGGAGTCTACCGGATCCCTTGTCAAACCTGTGGGAAGAACTACATTGGCAGATCAGTTAGAACACGCCAGGAGGAACACGAGAGAGCAATTCAACTGGGGTAGTCAATTAAGTCCACGGCAGCCGAACACGCAGCGCTGGGCCACGCAATCGACCTTAAAGGAACAGAAATTGTCGCCTACGTGAAAGGCTTTCAAAAAAGACTCGTCAGAGAAGCCATCGAAATAAAAAAAGTGGAGAAGAACAATCTCAACAGAGACACCGGCCTTAAAATAATTCGTACTTGTCAAACCGTAATTCGGAAAAGGCACTCAACAACCTACTCCTCCAACTCCCATTCCCCCCTGAAACGAATACCAATAAATATATATGAATAAAAGTTTTTAACTGATTCTTAAATAGCCGAATTTCTTTTTTTTCACCATTGCCTGGCTTTCTATCTGGGTTCACTACCAATAAATATGTATGAATAACAGTTCCTACTTCATCTGATTCACTTCAGAATGCGACCATCATTCTTCGGGAAATGTTAGCGCCACCCGAAAATTGACGCAGCGACATAGACTTAAAAGTTTTTTCGTTGGCATAGCGATTATCGCTATCAATTTGTTGGTGGGGCTGTAAAGTATTAATAGGTTGAACTTTGCTACACCCTAACGGAAGAAATGATGGAAAGGATTTTAACGAAACATCCGAGAGTATTATTTAAAAAATCGATACTTTACTCACTACAGGCGCCGTAATGTCAATTAAATGCCTAAAATACTGCGACGTAGAAGGCTAAGGTCGACCACCACAACTATCCCTTTATGTCATAGCTACGAATCGGCGAAATACAGTTGCCCGGAGTGGGAGACTTGTGGAGTGCAAGCTCCAGATTAATACACGAAGGATCGCTAAATATTAATGCTGTAATAAGTATAATGCTTATCAAAAGCGACAATTAAAAAGCCACCAAATGTATGATGAAAGGTAGGTAATGGTTAAGATATAAAGCAAAACCCATAACTACTGCATCTCCGAATGTTTGTAAACCTAAAAAATTGCTAAGAAATGCAGAAGTGGAGTAAGTGAATCAAGATACAGCGGGAATAATCATGCAGATTAGAGGTGAAGAAAATGCAATTATTCTCGGTGAATTTTATGCCGTCACTGACGAATTTTAAGATGCGAGGAAAGCCGAGAAACAGGGATGATGTAAATCCAAAATGAAAGACTGACAAAGAACACAAGCTAGTGGTTTCGAATACAAAATAAAAAATGATCACAGTCGAAGAAAAAGAGGAAAGTGATAGTGGACTTGATATATTCTAAGTTGATTAAATTCTACGAAGATGAAACGATTCATCGACAATAAAATGGACGGCAAAAGTGACCCTTAGGCTTAAAACGACCGAGACTATGCCTCCATAGAGATGTTATGTTACCAAAAATAATAAAATAAAAACTTAAGAAAGCCGAGAAAAGTATTTGGTAGGAAAAAAATTAAGAATATCAAGTGTAATTTCAGGAGGTAGAGGGGAACAAAATAGCATCGGATATGACCGAGAAGTCAGAGGAAGAGAGTCGGAAACATTATCATCATAAAATATTACAGTGTAATAAAACACAAGGAGTCAAGAATGGCATAAAACCAGGGAAACAAACACTGGTAGCAGAATAACCAGGTGTAGAAACAAAAGAGAAATAACCAGTAGAACAGCCCAGGTGAAGCGATTATAGGGAAAAAAAACGACTAACGGAGGATACGATAGCGAAAATAAAACAATTAAAGAACTTGAAAAATGACGGTAAAAGTTACCCTAAGGCTCTCATCAGCGACAATGCTATCTCATCTTTAATAATAAAAAAATTAAAAACTGAAGAAAGCGGTGAAAAACATTTGGCAAGTAAAAATTTACGAAAACTCGGTATCAAGTGTAATTTGAGGACGCAGAGTAGACCAAAGTAGCATCGGATGTGACCGAGAAATCAGAAGAAGAGAGTCAGAAACGCTTGAGCAGTGGGTTATTGGAAGCAGCTGAAGAAGTTCTTGGGAGAAGGATAATAATCTGAATGGATCACGCAAAAAGTCTCGAATCTAACTGAGGCACCACTGAAGTACAAGAATACTTAAGCCGTGGAATTTCAAAGGAGAATAAAGAACGATATTTGACATGAAGTCAAGGAGGCCAGAGAAAAGCGGTCGAGGAATATGAAAACATCGTGCGCAAGGAAAACTAGAAGCTCGCTATGGGAATCTCTTCAAATTAATGAGCGTATGATGAATACCGCAAGTGACAAAAACGGAGAACTTTTGACTGATGACTAATAAAAATGAAGAGATGGATTGAATATCTGAATGAGACGTGTATAGGAGGGCGACTAAGTACGAAATCAATTTAAATGGATATCGAATATTATACATTAGAGTGTAGCATAAGAATAGCATTAAACTAGGGAAAAAAACATTGGAAGAGGTCGACCAGTTTCTCGCCAAATTCCTTTAGTCTTTTTCTTCCTTGAATAATTTGACGCAGCAGTAGTGTGGATTGGAATTCCATACTTATAATTTTGAATGAAGTTAATTAACAATGGCATATAAATGATCCACAATTCGTTTAAAAACACCAAGTAGGGGTAGGGCCAACATTATAGGGCCCAGCTATGAAGAATCAAGTATTGGGAGAAAAGTCAAGTGATCTGAGGCGGTGTTATTTCTCCCGTAATTTTCATAGTTTACAACTAAAAAGGCACCGATTACATCCAAGAAAAAATTGGGAGTTTACATGGATGAATATGCACGAGGAGACACGCTTATAATATTTGTAAAATAGAAAAACATTCTAGTAAAGGTGGGCAGAACAACGACCAATGCCATCTGAAAATCACCATCAAATACTAGAGTGTAGCAAACGGCAGGAAGTTAAGAATAGAATAAAACTAGTGAAAGAAAGATTGGAAGAGGTCACCAGTTTAAATATTTCGGAGGCAGAATAATCAATTGTAAAAACAAAAGAGAAATAATCAGTAGGACAGCCCAGGGCAAAAATACTTTCCAGAAAAAATAAACCATCAATTTGCTTAGAAAAGCAGGAAATTTTATGATGAAAATTAAGTTTGGAAATATTTTATCAGAACATACAATTCGAGTATGCTTCTCTATGGCAATGAATCATGGGCAATGACAGCAGTGAAGAAACTGATGGGTATTATTCGGCTGTATGAAAATGAAATGCATCGTTCTAGTGAGGACTGCGGGATTCCTCAGAAGAGTGGGAGAGAATAGAAGCCTAGTCAATACTTAAAGTAGAATACACACCATTGTAATCGAACTTATCTTGAAAAACTTGATGCTCTAAGGAAGTCAATCCTCGAATGACAAGTGGTTGGTAAGAGCGGAAAAGTAAGACGTCTGATTTCGTATTTAAGAAACCAAAAATGAAGGATATGAAAGAGCATTTGGGAGACCGTGGCATGTTTAAATGCTAAAATGAACCTCGCAAAATTCACCTGAACTACGTAAAATTAAAACAGATTTAATTCCTCTTCGCCTTCATAGTCCCGGATATTTATACCAGTAAACAGCTGAGAATTCGTAGCGCAAAACACTATTATAAAATAGGAAATGATGAAATATCATCATAAAAATTATCACAGAAGAAGTTAATTTTTGCGCACCGCACAGGATTTAGTTCTTAATTAGTTACTAACAGAGATATAGAGAAGTCAAATATTTATGCATTGGAATATTCAAAGGCCTATCATATGAAGTGAATGATATTGACTCACCATATTTCTTCAGTCTTCCTCTTCCTTGAAACCACTTCGCAAATGCCCCATTCAACCCCAACCGTTTCACGGAACTGATCCGCCACCCCTATTCAATGGAGGACCTGAAAAGAAAAGTTCGCGTTAAAGGCTGACAATATTCACGCGACAAAAATATACACTTTACATGGAGCATAACTTAAAGATTATGTTGATATTAAAGGCTACAACAAATTATCGTACTAACGACTCCAAAGGTGAAGTAAGTGGAAAAAATATATTGCCAAGTGAAGTGCTGTAAATCCAATTAAGACCTCTAATATTCTATTACTTTTCCTC
The DNA here is from genome assembly GCF_921293095.1 of Ischnura elegans. NCBI lineage: Eukaryota > Metazoa > Arthropoda > Insecta > Odonata > Coenagrionidae > Ischnura > Ischnura elegans. Next base: position 105,604,721 of record NC_060254.1, on the reverse strand, counting down.
ATCATCAAAATTATGTGATAAATTATTGCGGAGTGGTTCCGGAGAGGCTGGTGCTTGTATTAACGAAATAAGTTAACTGCAATTTCCTAGGTTCAAATAACAAGGACTTTTTAAAATACCTCGTTGAAACATTAATTACTTACGTGGAATAACTCGCCATTCAGGTACCAATTATAGTAAAAGCATGAATAAGGGATCCTAATGGCTAACAACTAAAGAAATCGCGGATAGAAGCTTCATTTTGAAATGTAATGGTCTCTCACAATCAACAACGAAGCAGCGTGGCTGGCATGAAATACACTGCTCCAATCTAATGTTAATATCTTATACCTACAGTCAACGCGATAAAATTCATCATTATGACATTCGTCAAAATAGTAACTAACCTGCTGAAGTACTAGAAGTAAGCTATCAGAGTGCCTTACGGATCATAATTCCTGCAATCAAATCGAAATATTTGATGTTCTAAAAGCCTCGATAAATGTAAAGATAAAACTACTTACTCATTTCAAATGACGACACATCATATCAGAATGTAACTGTTATAATTTACACATATTCCTAACGAATGTAGATGCTTTGTCAAAGGTCAAACGAATCGAATGATCGAATATTCGTAATGGCAATAAATCTAGTATTATGGAATTTCGTCCAATGACGTCCAACATCCAATTTTCACAAAAAAAATTATTTCAATTCAAAAGTCACAGGATTAAGAATGAAAACAGGATGGCTTTAATCCGAGAGGAGATTTCCCTATCACTAGCGTTCTTTAAAAAAACTACTCCGACACTAATATTAACTTCGGGCACATGGTAATAAAGTTGGAATATGGAGGTAGTTGGCGTTATAAATATTGTGACTCAAAATATATGCCACTCTAATCTCGATAACTGAATGGAATTGAACAAATTGCATTTGCGAAGGATCCTACACTTTAAAGAGTACAATGAAAGTGCATTGAAAATAATATGAAAATGAATCACCAAACAAGTAATTAAGGTACTCACCTCTTAATCCCAAGAGAGCTTGCCGCGAACTGAAGTCCAGAATAGGAGGGAGGGGACGTTCCGACACTACGTCAGCCACGTGACGTGTGCCTGTGACGTCACGATGATTTCGAACCGATTTATTTATTTAATCAACAAAAAACCGAAAAAAAGCGCTGAATATCTAAGATGTGGGTCCTTTGAAATTTTATCCAATGAAGTACATCAATAAATACGGTAATATTTTTTATTATAATTAAAAAATGTATCGCGCGGAAAATCAATAAAACGTTCGGCCAATAAGATTCGTTCGAATGATTCAGCTATTATACAAAATTAGCGCGGAAATTCTCGAGCGGCCAACGGTCGAAACACACGTGATCAATGTTCCAGAATTTTCTAGTCATGTGTGAAGGTCATTAGGTACGTTTGCAAAACAGGTCACCGCATTACGAATAACAGTACATCAACGGTCCGCATTCAACTGTCGTCCGCAAAGCAGTACCTCCCCTTCCTCTTATTTACGAAGAAAGCACCAACCGTCCTTTCGGCAGAGTCACACTTCTGAATGTTTTCAATTTGTTGAATTCATTTCCTGGACTGTTTTAAACGTTCCTTCGTTCGTTGAAGTCACCGTCTCATTATGCCTAAACGAGGATGGAGAGCGATTATACGACGTACATATCAACAGAAATACTTGGAAGAAATGCAGCGGTTTTGACTGAGGTAAGTGAGCACAAGTAATTTTTATGAGATGGTGAACAGAGAAAGTAATTCTAATCATGATTGTCCTCAAGCATTAACATGTTACTAATGTAGCTCACCATGTAAACTTACTCCATACGACAGTGATTAGCGGAGATATTTAGTGAGTTCGCGAGCGATAAGAGCTAATCACGCTATGGGATTTGTACATATGGGATAAGTATTTATGTGTTCTCAATAGCGCATAAAAATCTCACCTTTACGATCCATTATTTGTCACAGATGTTTCAAATTTATCGAATATTTAGGTATGAAAACCACACTGAGCATTAGTAGTTTCAATTCAATCATGGTTCAATGCATTGCTTAGATTAATACTCCTTCTCTACGCATTATTTCGGTGGTAAAGATTCCATGAAACGGAAATGTTCTATCCATTTGTCCGTTGTAAGCCAGCTGCGAATGGGTCGATAATCTCATAATTGCTGCCTTAAGTTTAATCGCAAAAAAGCATTCAAATAACACCCAAAAATATTTTCCATTTTGGTAATTAGCCGAGCGTAAACAATTAAATCTGGACAGTTCAAAACAGAGCTTTCAATTGCTTCGAAGATCTTCAGTCTTCTATATGATCTATGCTTTTCAATTAAGTCCGCAATGTGATCATCTTCTTCCACTATGCCACGGATATCGATAAAATATCGAAGACTTGCATGCTCGCTTTTACATTTGTTCATTTATAATGGCGTTAGTTAGTAGCTATCAAACCTTTCTTGGCCTCAAAGTAGTGTCGCTAACTAAGCCTGAATAATTATGGCATTATACTTTAATGTACACGCCGATGAAATTAGTAGCTCTTGATTGAATTATAAAAATAACATAGTAGTATTTATTTTTCTGGTCATTCGCAGATTCGTTTCCCTGATAGCCAAGTTCAACTTGGGCCAACGGATGGAGTAACCTGATGCCGTCTTCTTTATACACAGAGATTGCTAAATGGTTCATTACGAACCAACTTAAGATATAAGTCACCAGCAAAAGTTACCACTTCAAGGATAGCGTAATGAAGGACAGATGAAATTGATTTCTTCCGTGAAGGATCTTGGTCTTCATCTTCGAATTTTACTCAAGGTAAGTCATGTCGTTATGATTTCATCATTAGATTTAATCATTTTGTAACGACTCAAATTAATTATCTTTGATATAGCAAATTTTGTTCTTCAGGAAAGGCATAAAAACTGGCATCTTGAGTAGGTTTAAACATGTTTTAAATTAATGCAAATTTTTGTTTTATTTTCCCCGAAATAAAACCATTGTCGACTAGAATTATTACGGATTTTAGGCCCCAATTCTTGGCGCCAGCAGGCATGCCTATTCTAAGTTCTGTGTTTGGAGAGGTTAAAGTGAAGGAGATTTCGCAACAGTTCATCGAAGCCACAATGATGCGACACTAACATTATTGCAAATTTCAAGAAAAATCTGTACGGAAATAATCAATGAATTTCAACTTCAGCACAAGCCAAGTTCATTGGTATTAGCTTGGTCACCTAATCAACGCGTTTCTGCATGGGAATATTTCTGAATGTGTAATTCAGACTTTGCCAGCGTGGTTTGCTTATCAGTATTGTGTTATTTAATGACAATGGTCGTAGTCAACAAAAGCTGAAGAGATACAATTCGTCCGCCTCGTAACTTTTAAACATGAGATAATCCGACTAAGTATTCTGTCAATATATAATAATATTCTTTCGCAACTCACGAGTTATGTCAGTACAAGGGGAAATGCATCGTGGTTTACTTCAGCTTTCAAACTTTTTCGATTTTTCTGTGAAGTAAACGACGAAGGAAAAATATGGAGAAGGGTTTATTTTGGATAAAAAAGTGAACGAAGCAAATGTGGCAGAAATATTTAATTAGCACTATTATGGCGTGCGTTTTGTCTGAGATTTACACGGTCGGCACGCAAGGGATCAAATCAAGGTATATACCATGAAACACGCAAAAGAAAAGGTTTAGATTATAGCGAGTCATACGGTTATATACTGCCTCACGTAGATTTGCACATTCATGTGTTAAAAGCGCAGTGAGAAGTGGAGAAGAAGCTTATCTACTTTTACCAACCAAACACCTTTCTCACTTCAACTCTCTTTACCAAAGAGGTGATTCAGTTGTTCTTTTCTATCCGACCCTTTTTTCACTGAAAAAAAACCTTTTTGAGAACTTAGTGTACACGACACTGATTGCATTTTCAGACACTTTACTAATTAAAAACTGTTATAAATAGCTGATCAGTATGGGGTGTAAAATCAAAGCATTGGATCATTACGAATCTCTATACGAGCATTAGGAATATTCATCCCAAGGCATCTTAAATCAACATAGTCGAACCTGTAGAAATTGGTGGCCAGATCACGCGATAGCGAAAGAGCAGTACTAGGAAATTTATACCTATTGAACTAATCTGAAAATCCTTTTTTATTCACCCCGCCATACTACAAAAACCGATAGCTCCAACATTCAAAGACACTCTACGAATAAACTCCTGAAATATTTTTCATTTTCAGGAGACTCCGCGAATTGGGTCAAAGAATTTTCCTTCTCCTCGGAAAAAAATGGAGCTATATCACTTCTGTTTTAAATTATTTTCTGCAAAAATTGTTTAACCTCCATGTTGAATAAAACTGCAAGAGGAGAAGACTCCCTAACTTCTACTTGCTTCCAGGTCCATCGACGACAGAGCTCAGCTTTAAAACAGCGACACCCCAAAGTACTTGTATTCACAAGCACTTCACATTGAACACAACACTGACAATGAATTATTTGATGGAACCTTGACACTTTCACTTCACTCTTTAGCCGCTAAGTAACACATTCTGGTAGCTTCACATTATTCCAAGAGACATGCACACTGCTTTCATCGTGATGAAGAACGATTTATTATTATCCAAACGTTGACGAAAAGGCTTGAAGAGATCGTTGGCAACTTGATTTTAGGATTGCACTGTCAATCACTGAATTAATTGAATTGTTCACTCCACCTTTTGTAAACTGTAAAAAGAACAAGAAGTAGCTTTAAGCTATAGCACTAAAAATTTGGTACTGATGAAAGGAAAGGTTCTTAATCATTATACTCGGAAGTAACATGAAGTCGAAACCAAGGATGTGGGTACAAAAACTCCAATAATTGTGTCCAAATAATTTTCCAAAGAATGTTTCCTTCTTGATCAAAAATAATGAACAATTATGATTAAATTTGTAGGTTATCATGGATTAATAGGTTATTTACGAGAATAGGACTTACCCGTACCCTTCTGCGAGGGAGGACACACCTCCTTACCCTATCCGAACTGCTGTGAGGCTCAAACTTAACTAGGTATGATGGAATGAGGAATTAGGGGAAAACTCAAAGTGACGCACTGCTTCTAACATACAGTCCTGAGAGGTAAAGAGGGCGGGGAATCACTTAGGATATCAGGGGAGGTTGCCGTGAACAAATAGCTCAAGTCAGAGTCAAAATTGTTGGACTGATTTCGAGTCCAAGCGCATCGCGAATGCGTTCGTGAGAGGCTCGGTTTGCGCGTCGTTGGGTGGAGAGCTGGTTGTTAAGGGGAGGTATTGAAGGAGAAGTAGAGGGGATGGGGGAAAGGGAGTCAGGGCACAACAAATGAGACCCTATACATCCCTCTCGTTACGTCACATGCATTGTTCACAAGGTTCGTTTTCCTGCGAATAGTCGCAGAGTGAGATCTTATGTTAACTTAACTGTGTTAAAGCAAATGAAATTACAAGTAAGAGTGAACACGTGAATCGATGACCCAAAGCCCCTGATATGGACGTATATTATGCCATTATGCGTAATATTACAATGACCGTGCGGTTCGGGAGCGGTGGTCCTCTTGCATGCTGCAAGATGGTGATTAATCATCCCCTGCCAAACATCCGAAAAGTGGCACGCAGAGAATTATGTTGAATTAGAAGATTTAGAACATGCTGTAATTTCTGTTCAATCGCCTGCTTAATTGGATTGGTTACACGGTGAATTCTTAAGTTTATATATTTAAGTTTACACATTTCCTTTCACGTTTTATGTATCCTATTACCAAACATAAACACCAAGGAGAACTTCTTAATCATTATACACGCAAGAAACATGTGATAAATGTTTTTCATGATAAGTTCTAATTCGATTATTATAGTGAGCTTTAAAGTTTCAACTCAACTATAAAGTATCACGGGATTAACTTCCATCCGAATGTGACTTCCTTTTTATAGGATGAACTGTGCTATCCAGAACTGGAATACATTACTTATCTTATGCCATCACCGCTTTTATTTATTGCATAATTTTATGCGTAGGTGGAGGTTGGTGCGATGGCGGTAGGTGACGAGGATTTTAGTTTTCTGATCCCCCGACCAACCAACCACCTCAAGTATAGATAGTTAAGATGTAATGGCTAATGTTATATACCTGATTATTTTCATTCGTGTTCAGTATTTTCTGTCATCTCTTTGATCTTCCTGATTTAATATCCTGTACCTGAGTATTGCTTATTTTTTAATTATTCTTTGTATGTTCTTTCTCATTACCGAGGGCTGTTTTTTTCTATCTCCAATGGGTCATGACTAAAAGAATAAGTGATCGAACATAAATCATTTCATTGCTAAACAATAAGTACACATTTGCTTCATTTTCGATGCAATGGCCTCGGCGAAGGTTGTTCTCCATAGGACGTTGCTGCGAATGCCTTTCAATGATTTCACCGCTTTCCTGAATCTAATTGTCCGCTTTTAAACGCTTTTTCCTAGCCAAATTGTCACTCCGCGAAATATGCAAGTCAAAAATCGCAAGTTCATTATTGGAAAGGAGGGTTATCGTAAACGCCCCATTGAAATTGCTCAAAGAACAGTTGGGTAGCACAAGCGCTTAGGAGACGGGCGGTGTCATGCATCAGAACACTTACAGAATTCAGCACGCCTCTTATTTTATTTTGAATGGCTCCGCGCAATCGACCAAGCATTTGCATTTATCGTGAAACCCGGCAGAATGAAATCAAAAAGTAACACGCCTCATTTGTCCCAAAACAAAGAAGCATAATAATTCGACTGAATTTCATTTGTTTGCTTGGTGATTTTTAATGCCTCCATTGCTTATGATGTATCTTTCTTTCAGGTGTCATGTCATATGTCATAAGTATGTTATACGTCTCAACCTTGGCCACAGTTGATTTTTTTATATATCTCTTTTAAAAGCATGAAGGACAAGAAATTTCAATTCCCATTCATCAAATTTCGTTCTTTTTGCTCCATGGTTCTCACAACGCGAGAGAATCAATGGCTGTGATATTGTTAATGAGGCTTGCTACGAGCCTTAAACGGACAACTTATGTTCTCAGATGACTGAGCTTGTGGTAAGGAGGGTGTGGAGGGGAAAATCGTTCCTTTCATCAAATTCTAATCTCAGGTAGTCTTCCATGAAACTCATACTATCTGAGCGCTACTTAATCTTAAAATTTAGAGTAACTTCTTTTCACACGATTGAATATATTTTTCATTGGTCATCATGTGATTCTAATATGACTTGATGTCCATTGGTCTTCTTCTTTATAAAGTTTTTTTAGAGTCACATGTGAGGTAGGTGCTCGAGACAAAATTAATCCAAAATTCACAACATCGTCGAAGTTAATATCTGCCACATGTTTCTGAAAGAAAATTTCTACGCGACCAAGCCAATATAAGATAACATGAAATACTTAAAATTCCAATTTGATATAGCATAAAACCTACTTTATTAAATCATTCTAAATTTCATCTTACGCCCATTAAGTACCATGTATTTCTCTCCTATCTACCTTCCTTCAGCGGCATCTTGTCTCTCTTTTATTCTCTAATTACTAAGTCTATTAGTTGAGAACATAAATGATTCAATCAATAATATAAATAATAAATGTTCAATTACTTCCTGAAAAATGCGCATGTGGCCATAAAACAATTGGTGTGGCAATGGGAACTTATGGGAACTGTTCTCCACGATTGAATTTAAACATATATTGTAAATTATCTCAATGACCTGAGCCTTATTGTCTAGGCTATAACAAAAAGGACGAGTTTTTTCAATCATAAAAGATTGTTATAATGTAGTGGACTAATTCCGATTTATTTAAAACACAGCACCTCACAAATAGCATCACCATGAAATCCGCTGTACGAATAATGCAAAGGACAACGAGAGCGCGACGCAAGAGAACACAGCGGACACTCTACGCCATCTATTCACCAGCCCTGATGAGGACACGGTGGTCTATTTGGGGGTTTTATCGGCTTCCCTTAAGTTTCGGACGAATACCATATCACAAGGCATCACGGAAGAAGAGAGTTCCAGATGATTTTGACTTAACCATGTTTGACACATTGTCACTAATAAATGTATTAAATAATAATAACTTATTGACTAGGCTTGACGACGAATAGATACTGTAGCGAGATATTTATGTATTTATCTATTGTAGCTTAATTAATGAGGTTCATGGATCAATTTTTTGGCAATGCCCAAGTTTGCTGTAAAAGATTCTAACGATAATTTTTGTTGATTCCATAATTTGAGCCATTAGAATTTTGTAACAACCCATCAGAATCACTTACTTGATTTTAGAAAATTAAATGTATAACAATATTTTAATAATAAATAAAGTGAAAACATCAGCCACTATGGAGGAGCAGCAGAAAGAGTGAAGAGGTAAAGAAAAAGCAGTTCCATGGTAGTTCTATCAAGTCAGTATTTGTGGTAAGTATTCATTGTTATGGCGGCTTGTCATACCCTCCGAAGAACAGAGGGATGTGTTCCAAACGCCGTCCTCAAAGTGCTACGGCAAGCAAGGTGCAATATTTGAAAAATCTCCGCCTCCACTAGCATTTGTACCCGGTTACACAGGGAGCAATTAGTTATGACTGATATAAATATATAACTCTAGTTATCACAGCAACTAGACCCCAGAGTGTTACCTCAAGAAACAATTACATACATTCTCTTTTTCTTATTTTAAAATTCATTAAATGAATGCATGTCAAATAGCTCTTAAAGAAATTCGCCGTTAGTGCAGGTTTCTAATTGTGAAATTTGTTTAAACACGTAGCTCACGAAAAGAAGGGTTCGTGTCTAATTATAGATTTTATATCAATCGCCTAGTTTAAAAGATTCACTTTCCAACATCCGTTGAGTACGGTGATCCCCGCAGCCAGCAGCCGTCTCCGGACTGCTGGACTGGCGGATGCAATTTTATCTCCCTTTTTTATTTTATCATAGGCGGTCGCTATTTATCTCTAAGCATCACGCCCGACAGAATTCCATACTTGTCAGGGTAAATATTTCGGGGTAAGTCGATGATCATTTTGTATAATAGGGTAGTTTCCTTCATCAAAGAAAACGAAAGGCGTCGATTGCGATGCCTTACCCACCATTACTGTATTCATAATATACAAATTATTTGGTTTTAGAAATACCGGTTTAGACGAATGGCAAGGGTCAATTTTATCCTCATTTGAAAGAGGCCAGATTGGCGCCCATACGATGCCACTCCACGTAACGTCACAGTTTCTATACGAGTAGATAGGAGTTTTACAGCGTCTGAGGTTACAAATGCATGCATGAGGAACAGAGATCAGGGAAACATGTCTTAATAATCACCTTTTAAAACAGGCTAAGGTAGGACAGTTTTCCCCGTTTGATTAAGTATTAATAATCCTTATTTAAGCCAAGCGCCATCAGCTAGCATGGTACTCTGCTACATGCTAGCATCCTGCGTCGTATCAGCGCTCAGAGCCTCGCCCCAAGGTCACCTCACTTGCGGCAGCGGGAACCAGAACGACGTCACACGGGAGTTTTCCCGGCATTCATGCTTACCCGTCGCGTTTTCGCGCGCTTGAAATTTTTCAATTTGCAATTAATCGCGAAAAATAGGTATCGTAATTTAAAAATCTAAAAGCGTGAAATACGTACTCCAGGAGTAATAATCTGAATAAAAAAACAAAAGCAAACCACCCTATTTCTCATGGGAAGGACGTCGAAATTTGTGGAGTATATATGACAAGATTGTGTGAGGGTGCTTCCGTATAGTTGTTACCGTGGCTGTTCCCGTTATGCTTGAACTAACATCTCATATTAATACGAATATTTAGGATGTGCTCTATAGAATCAACTGTATTACGCACGTTACCACGCCTAATTCCGATGTAACTGCGACGCCAATGGTCATGCACACAATCATATCAAACTAGACAAATTGTTATACTTTCAAACCCACGGACACATTTCCAATGCATAATGCTACCTACATATTTGTAAGTCATTACGCCATGCATTCCAACTTGTTTAACGTTCTTTTTGTCAAATTACTCGTCCAAATAACAACGCAAATGAACTTGCACCGACAGTGATACAGTCTGCGCATTTATTGTCTACTTTACACGAGAATTAAAGTCACTTACACCAATATTACTCTATCAGAATATCCACATGCATCAGCACTCATGAAATAAAGTGGTATTATTTTATTAGAACCAAATACTTAATAAAAACCAACAGTATAACATATCACCATTCCCAACCGGAATGAGCTTCCTTCATCTATAGCCCACTCGACTTCTATCCTACCGGAAAGCCGTCCTTTAGTCGATAGGAAGCCAGTCTGAAACGCACGGATTGCCTGGCCGCTAGCAAGTGACGTAGAATCCGCGTCAAGTCTCCCGATTCGCTCGGAAGGGGAGACTCTGAAACACCCCCAGCAGTTTTTTTGTATCATCCGAAGCCCAGTGTTGAGTTGCGAGGGTGTGCTAGGAACGGGGCGAGCGCGAGTTTTCAAGTTTTCTGTTCTTCTGCATGGAAAGTGAAAGGAAATCAAAGAGGAAAAAGAGTATGAAGACCAATTTATGAGAAAAGAGGAAGCATATCTTTTGAGGGATGGTGGAAATGAAGTACTAGGAATAATGGTGAGTATATAAATCCGTTTTAAATGTGCTACATTATTAACAGTTTAAATATCTTTCGACACATATTTTCATCCATGTAAAATCTTTAAAAATGTTATGAAGCTAATGAATAGACTATCAAATTATTTTAACCATTTTGATCATTCCAAACCTGCTACAAAAGATGTAATTTACACGGTAGAAGGAGAAACTGCTTTAAAGTAAGTACCTCTCGATAATGTATCGGCTATGACTATAATATATTAACTTTTTGGAACCAAGCATTGAAAATAAGATGAATATAGAGAATATACTGCACATTATCAGTTGGGTTCTAGGTTACACCATTTCCTTTTAAATTCTTGCTGACGCTAGCCAAGAATAAATATTTCACCGAGTAGGTAATATAACGTGCATATCTTCATTTCGTGTCTAAATATTTTCAAAAGTAACCGCTGTGTCATCAAAACACGATACGAAAAGTATCACGTTGGTTAATTTTTCTCGCATTTCCGGAAAATGTGTTTCTCGATAAATTACAACCGAGGGAAAAAACTACGGGAAGTAATTTTCTTATAAAAGATATTCTAGTTATTGAAATTACTATTATTAATTATTGCGTGAGTCACCCAAAATAAAGAATTTGAACTTGAAACAATATCACTAAGCAGGGGTTGATTTTTGGTCGCTGTAATACAGCGATGACGTCTAGATTACCAAATTTAATCGTTACATATCTCCTATTTGCGTAAATATGCTTGTTGTGTGCAAAAAATTTATACATGAAATACATTAAACCTGCGAATCATTTTTACAAGTATAAGACAAGAAGACTTTAAGAAGTATAGACAATTTCATTTACATTTAATCTGGTATACTCCTCCACAGATGTCTTTAGGGTGTGTTCTTTCATTTTGACGAGGATATTCGAATCTGGTCATGATGCTATGTTTTTGGAGGCCTGCCACTCCTCCACAATGCAGCGGCGGTGATTCCTACATCGACCAAACATCACGAGCACTGAAATGCCGAGTCCAACCATGTATAAAATAAACTCCTCCATTGTGGGGAGGTCTACCCTCCAATGAGGGTAAGGGAAGGATAGGTGTACCCTTCCTATAACTTTCAGCAACGGTACACGAAGGGTATTTTAGAACATTGGTGGGTAGGCCCTCTCCTTCCTGGAGTGTAAGGGAAGGGTTCTGCCAGCCTCAACGAAGGGTACAGGAAGGGTAGGACTAATATAAAAACTAAAAATCCATAAATTAACATGAAAATTTAAAAAAAATCGCTAAGCAACTAAATTAAACTAATGGGGATGAATTATAACAGTGATTTCTAAAATTATAAGACAGAAAAAAATTGACCGAACATGGTCTTGAACCCAGAACCTACATATATGAGGATGAAAAACTAGTACCTTAACAACCTTGGCTATCGAAGTAGTACTTAGGAAAGGCTTCTCAACGGATCATATACTACAAAATTTAAGATGAGATTCGCACCTGAGTCTATGTGGAAGAAAGCTGTGACATTTATCAACCACACTCATTTCGTTTCAGAGAATAAGATCGGCATACAAATACCGAACATCACTCCCCCCATGTCCCATTGTCAGCCACACAAATAGGTTACATCCTAAAAATGTGAATGAAAGAACTTCTAACTGAGCTTTTTTCACACAATTATATAATCTATTGTGTACAGTGGCGTTACCAGGAATTTCGTTCGGGGGGGTTGACCAAAACCGGGTGGGGAAATTTTTGAAAAACAGGATACTAAGTATTGGGTTTTCAAATAATTCCAACACTTTTCATGATCGAAAAAACTTCAATAGTTAAAGAAATATTTTTAAATTCATTATTTGTCAATATTTTGTTTTCTTTTATGAAGGAAAATGATTGTGTTTTTATATTTCGGGGGGCGGAGGGTACGATTCAAAGACTGCTTACGTTCTTGTACAGAACTCAATGCTCTTTAGCAGGTGAAAGTAGCTGAGGAGGCAATGTCGATATGTTTTCCTCAGTTATAAATGCAAAGTCCCAAGGAAGGGTAGACGAAGGATTTTTCTATCCTTCCCTTCCCCTTAATAGTGGGTAGGGCGTGGGTTGTGCAAGGGTAATTACCCACCATGAAGGCTACTACCCTTCCTTTACCCTTCCTTAACCCACCATGGTGGAGTTTATTTTTATCAGGGAAGAGCACAGAAGGCACGTAAAAAATAGACATTTCACCCAGTCAGCGGCGGCGGAACACCAATGGAGTGGACCGACGCACAATATTGGCTTTGACGACGCCTCTCTTTTGTACAAAGAAGGCCGCTACTTCCCGAGAATAACCAGGGAGGCAATTGAGATCGCCAAAACAACGAAGAACTTCAACCGTGAAGACGGCTACAATCTCGCCAGCGCGTGGAAAAGGGTCTTCAAAGATCCTGACCAATCAGGGCACACCTCCACAAAAAAGGCAGCAAACGGGGTGTTTATAAGATGAACAACTTTCTGCATCGTCAGTTCAGTGGACCTGAGGAAGCCAACTGGAACGTTGGCGAAATATTGTCCTACAAAATGGATAAATGCGGAAGAATACCCGAAAAAATCACTAAATATCATCACAATCTCCAAAGAAGCCTACTTGAAAACATCAGGTAGACTCATTAAGTGTAACTGTAGAAAGTTTTCTGCATAATGATGCTTCTAGAAGTTTATGACAACAAAATGTAATTTCATTAAAAATTCTTCAATACTAACATCTCCGCCTTGGGAAGAAGTTAAAATTTCTGAGGAGCATTACAAGATCAATTTTTCTCTACCACTCAGGCCACCGTATGACCCTTCCGGGGATGTAAACTGCACTGAAGTCAGGTCTCGTACTTGACATGTTACCCATTTCTTTTTAATTTCGAAGGGAATTTTAGTTCTTATACACCACTATTATTTAACATGAATGAGGACACATATATACCAAGACTGTTAATTGCCACGAAAAAAACATTTCGCTTAACCGGGATTCGAACCCAGATCCTCCCGTTTGCCGGTCAGTTATGTTACACAAGTTACATTACCAAGTAATTTTTTTTCTAGGCGAATCTTAGTCACAAGGAAAAAGAGATTCTCATATTCAAGTAAAAAGGTGGCTTTGTGGTATAATTAGTAGCATATTTTACCGATCATCGGGGATATCCGGGTTCGATTCCCAGGTTAGCCAAATGATTTTTTCATGCCGAATATCATACTTGGTGTATTTAACTATGCACTCGCGCGCGTGACTGCATACAAAGTTACTTGTTTGATGCAGTACTTTGTATGAGTAAGAGCACAAAACCTTTTGAATGTGACGCTGGAATATACTCTTTCACAAATTACTCTAACCACTGTACGGTAGATGATAATATTTAGTTTCCGTTCCATGCTTAACAACTTAATTTGGTAGAATGATTAATGATTTTCAAACGCTGTGCATAAAAGCATATACTTAATTCAACTTACAAATAAAATCCGAAGATTCAAACGCGATTGAGCGGAATTTTTCCATATTGAATGAAACACTTGCAATACGATTATAAGAAAAGTTATTGTGACCTAGATTTCAATGTTATAACAACATCTTCAAAGTACAATTGGTGTGTGATTCATTCAATGTATCTTCTAGGGACTAAGCTATGTTGGATTACGAACTAATGAATTCGACTTTGCCAACATTTGGCCCGCTTTAATTTCGTAGGGGATAATTTATTTCTAATGCCTTTACTAATTTCTTTGAAAAACTACGAGAAATATTCCTCCTTCCATTAATTATGTAAGAGATAAGGGGCATACGATCGAAATTTAGGGAAAAAGGTCCCGTCCTAAATAAAAGGAAAATTATGGTAAAGCTAGAGACTAAGCCGGTAGATTCCGTAGTGGTACACGTTAACGCATACCTACGACGGACTACTATAGGATGAAGAAGTTTAAGGCGTCTATGATGATAGCAGTAATCAAACAGGTAAGGGGTGAAGAAAACCTTATAATTTTAGGTGATTAGAAGGAGAAGGCTTTGAGTGTCAATATTAACGGAGAAAAAAACTATGCTATGATTCGCTGACGGCATAGCAGTCATAGCCGAGACAGAGAAGAATATTAGTATGCAGAAAAAGAGAGGAGGCTAGGACAAACATTAAGCTAAGAAATAAAAAACTATGAGATGTGTGTAGTACTCTAGTAGTAGTATTTTAGAGCTATGGAATTTTTGTAAGTTAGTACGGAGTGGTAACTGGATTGATTCCCAAGTGAAGTAGATGGGTCCTTGGCATTGCAAGGGTGCAATAGAGCCTTGATAACCTCACTAAGTGTTACACATATAAGACACTTAGGGTCCCTAATGCCCAACTGTTCACTTAGATTCCCCATGAGGAACCCAGGTGAATGCTTCTTCTCCAATTCTTCTAATTATACAATCAAATTAAACGATCTTTCTCTATCCTGCATAGTCTACAAGTGTCATTAACTAATCCATTTTGATAGCAAAATCTATGGGGTGGGAATGAAATGGGCCCAAATTTATTTGTGATCAAGAAGGATTCCTCTCTATAATAGGCAGATGCCTAGGACGCAAAGAGGTGGAGGAATTGGCCGCCGAGGGCCCTATCCCGGAGGAGTTGGAGACTTCAGGGGCTGACGTGGCATTGCCGCAAACAGCGACGTCAGATGAAACTGCAGAGATGCCGATAGCCACGTCCCCATTGCCCCCGGAGGAGGGCCGCCCTTCACCAACCGCCTCTCCTCCTCCGGGAGAAGAAGGCCTAGTAGAAGACCCATGGGAAGACCTCAATGTTGAACAACAGGGCCCTGCCAGGGGGGTGGAAGACTTTCCAGGGCCCCACCTCCACCGTCCCTCAGTTGAAGAATTCATGCAACAGTATAACAACATAATTCTGGATATAGCGTCTATTACAATTGAAATTGACTGGATGGTGGGGGTTATAGAGAGACGGATTGAAGATCTTGTCCGCCAGGCCCTGGGACAGAGAGCGTCGCGGAACCATCCCGATGGGGACGGGAGGTTTTACCGCCATCAAGACCACCTGTGACCCGCGGCGAGGCCCAAAGTCCCACCTCAAGAGGTAAGTGAATGTATCGTATGTTTGTGTGCCTAGAAGTATTGGTGTGGACGTAAGCTAGAGAGATTTCCACCTCATGCAAATGCCAACAGGATTGAAATGGTAGACTCCCAGATGTTTTGATTCCTCTCAATGTAAAGGAGTGCCTCCCCCTGCAATCTGGATCCATTCCTGCCACCATTCAAACATGAGTGATATTCTGCCTCTTAACTTGCCTATTAGGATAGGAGAATCACGGATCATTGGACTGCTTTCCTTTTTCTATAGCTGGGAAGATTGCTCATTAACTGATTCTGGAAGTAACATTCATTTGGATGTACTTTATTTCCATTGAAAATTCAATTTCCATGGCAATTATCACCTTTTAAACAAGGAGAAGTAACAGGATTTTAATCAAATTAATTCATAATTAATTAAATTACATTTCTATTGCCACACTGATATTGAAGCTGAGGTTAACGACACTGTACATAGTTTCAGGCTGCTGCAAAGCTCCTTCAAGCACTCAGAGTAGTCTGTGCAAACTCACATTTGAATATAATTAGTTATGAATCAATGATGATAGCAATAGTATCAGCTACGAGACTACGTGCTCGTTTCCAGACTTTGCTCACATCGCATATACTTTGACTCCAATTTTGCTAGTTCCGTCACATCCTTGACCTTGGGTGCAATTAGCCTTGTATGCCAGCTATCCAAGTTTTACTGGTCTGGCCCTGATAGGAAAATTGGATGTGTGGTTTTCAACAAATTATTGAAAACAATAGTACCTTGCTGTGGGATAATCTATTCCCATGGTGGTATTGATATTGGCAAACACTGACCCCTATGTAATTATCACTTATGTCTCCCATAGTACATTTCTGAATACAAGAATTCTCCCCTATGAACACCCTTATTCTAAAAAATGTAAAGTTCTCTTGGAAAAACTTGTAATAATCTTGGATAATAGTGGTTATTACATTAAAAACACACAACGTTAGGTCTAGAATAACATTTTTTCTGTTATCTTAAGATGTCACACAGTTCTAATTTTCATCAATAAATGAGGTTTATCTACAATTATATGCCTTCACTATTTCAGGGCCATAACATCAAGGACAACTCCCTGGCATGTCGGCGGCCAACCACCCAGAGGTATATGACATTTTCAAGGTTTTCCATTGGAATTGCTGTACCTTAATTCCTAGAATAAGTATGGATCCCTCACTCTTAGATTCTAACAAGATTGAAATACTTTCCACCATTCTAATCATTCCACCGCAATTCAATTGAGAATTAAACTCAATACTCAATTGAGCATCCCCTATTCCAGTGGCGCAGCGTGGGGGATAAAACCCCTCCAGAGCTCAGAGAAATTTTTAAGTTTAATCCATTTTACTTAATGGATTTGTATTACTTATAGGATAGTATTAGGATTAATCACATATCCCTCAGAAAACCGTAATGGTCGCCATTTTACACCATTAATCTTAAGGCGGTTATGCAATACCCCCACACCCCAAAGTATTATAGCTGCGCCTAAACCCACCCCCCAGCCTTTGTCCTTAGCTGCGCCCCTGCCCTATTCCTCCTATAAAAGGTAAGAAGGGATTTTATAAATCTAGCTAACCATCTTCTACATATATTTAGAAGTGGATGTCTATTTGTCTGTCTGCTATGCGCATTACCATGGCTGCACAGATTGCTACCCAAGTTAGTACACAAGTACTTCTCATCCTACCAAAACGCCTTAGTTCCTCTTCTTGTTGTATCCCACCTGTCCTTTTTCTTGTTGTTTTTGCATTAGCTTGTTTTATGTCACATGTACGACATCATGCAATTTCTGTGGCTGGTCATCCTGCCGCGTAGGCACACCTCTTGACACGCCCTAAGTGAAAACATAACACAAAGGATACTATAATAAACCCATTTAAATGCACTCGGCGCAAACCTTTAGCTGATTTATGCGTTCACAAGACATTTTTTGCCTACTCATGTACGTAAATGCATTACAATCAACATTGTGGAGTGGGATAAAAGCAGATCCCATAAGGGGAGGGTCGGGCTTAATTACGGTGCAGTGGCCCTAAGGTCTCCCTAAGTTGGGTCTCTGGCAGGGCCAGAATGCATACGACCACAGCTATCTCACCAGTCACCTTCCTTCCCCCATGTCAGCTATAGCCGGCATCAGGTCGTTTGCGTATGAAAATGCTCGTCGATTCAACCCGACGTTTGGCATCAAAGGAAATAGGGATGGGTGAACACAAGGAAACTAGCGAACACAACTATAAAGCCTGTAGATCCAGACTTTGAGACTTTGAGGCTTGTATGCTTTATAATCTGCAAACACCCTAAAATCCATCAAATCCCCAAAATTGGAGCACTCAAATATTGTAATGCGGAATTGATTGGATTCGGAAAAGAACAAGAATGCTTGTGGATAGCACTCTTATCTTTGTTACGGTCAAAATATAAATGACTTGTACATCAATACCAGGGCCTGCACAAGGGAAAACGCAGAGCAAACTGATGTTGTGTTGCCCTACTAAGGGGGGTTTGGTATGGAATACCCCTCAATTACATATACCAATTAAGTGGTCCGGGGAAAGGGGTACAGCTAGGAATTAAGGACAGGGGAATTTTAGAGGGGACAATCAATGCTGTGGGATCTGGATGGTATGGAATGCCTTCCATTGTAAGCCGGTGGTGCCGGGACCTCCCCCAGAAAATTTTAAGATATGTAAATGGTTCAAAATGGTGAGGTTTACAGCTTTCTCAGGGATATTCTATCGATCCTTACACTTTTCCATACTTAATATCAATGCAATTAAGTAAGTAAAATGAAATTAATTAAAAATTTTCTCTGAATTCGGGGCGGAAGGGGTCTATCCTCCAAAGCCTGACCCCTCCCTGAGCCATTGTGTAGCATCACCTCTTTTGTGTATAATGCAGTGTACATTTTTTGTTAAAAAGAAATACCAGAGAGCATTTTCGGAGGTAATAAGAACATTTTAATCCAAATAGTTTAATAGACTTATATTTTTCAAGAACCAACATAATATGAGTGGCAGTGATATATTTTTATTATATACATGGATAATAGCCATGAAACTTTATGAGTTTTTTTTCACAAAGTCTACCTTTTCTTCCGCAAAAATAAAAATAAATTTACACCATGAGATAGAATAGAAAATAAAAAATTTTAAAATTGGAAAACAATTTAATTTTGCTGTTTGGGCGTTTGGTTGCCCCCTAGCTACGCCACCCTGTGTAGTTGCCTGGGAAGCCCAGGGTGACGTAGGTCCTGGTAAATGCCACTGTTTAATCTTGTCACTAAAATCTAGGAGAGCAAGTTACATGCAACCATTCCCTGTGAGCGTTATAAAACATACTAGTATATTAGCATATTAGTGCATTGAAGATTTTGAAGTGAACTTTATTTAAATATTTCCCTGAGATTTTAATACCTCATCTTTAGATACATATATTTGTAAAACCCGTAATGTGACATTCAAAAAGACATTCCAGCCCTCATACTAAGACATAGTTTAGGGATAAGAAATGAATAGTTTGAAGTTCAAGATGATTGTGAATTCTGAAATCTGACCCAAATAAGGTGCTCATAATAAAAAATATCTGCATAGAGTTCCCATCAAGAGTAATTGTGAATGGTCTAGTTGGATAATACATGAGGGGAGCCAAAAATAACGGGAATTGCGCAGTAACTTTTTCATTAATCAATATTTTCTCTATAAATTGTTATCACCTTCCAAGTAATCCTCATTGACTGCAACACATTCATTCATCTAATCGTTACTTTGACACTTCAAAACAATTTTTTAATTCACTAAAATCAATGTTCTTTCGGCCTTACACCGATTTTTGTTTTACTTCACCTACCGTCCCAAAACCTTTTCCGTTAATATCCCTTTTCAGTCTAGGAAGTAGAGAGAGTAACAGGTGGCAATATCTGGTGAAAAGTGGGGGTGAACGATTGGCGTGATGCCTTTTTTTGTCAAAAACCACTTCATGGACATTGCGGTGTGGGCGGGTACATTGTCATGGTGGAAGAACCAATCACCTGTGTGCCAAAGATCAGCCCTTTTTTTCCGGATAGTTTCCCTTAACCTCTGCAAAATACCTATAAAGTTCTTGTATGGTTCGGCAACGATCTTCTTGAATGAGGGAGTGGATTTTTGCAACATTGCCGTCCGTTCTTGATGTTGACGGGTGCCCTTAATGAGGATGGTCATCAATCGACATCTGTCCATTGTTGAGATGCGAAAACCAGTCGTAGACACGTGCTTTACTTAGATTACTATTCCCAAAAGCAGTTTTAAGCATCACTAGAGTTTCTGCGGGAGTTTTCCCCTACAAAAAAAATAAATAAAATAAACTTCACTGCCGCATGTCCGCCCCGCCAGTCAGCCATCACACCTTTTCGCTCTATCGGAAAAAGTTGATTAACCAAAAAAATCCCAAAGACCAACAGATGCACTCAGAGGCGACCAGGATTCTCACACTGACTCAGAAAATATCACTGCTTGGAACCCTTTACGGGAAAAGCAGATCCCTCTCTCAACCGTTAGGTCCCCTCTCGTAATGTAAACATGTACTAATATGAGAAACACTAACAGGGAAATCCATGCTGTTTTGTTTAACTTGATTTGAATGCAGAAACAATAACTCCAAATATTGGTATTAACATAGTATAGTTTTTATGTGCTTTAAAATAACACTGATAATATCTGCAGGGAAATTATTGATTGCAAAGAGTCATTTCTTCAGAAAGCGGCCTCTCTGTAGCACTGCCTGTATTTCACGCCGTGAACGGCGCACTGCTGGGCCACATTGAAATGGGTGTCGTGGTGACCACGGCGACCGTTAACGGTGCCATCCCGTCAACTGAGCGATTCGATTCATTAAAAGACATCCATACACACGGATAGTTATTTGAAGGCACAAAGTGCTAGCATTTGGGGAAGGGAAGGTAGGAACAGAAAGGACAGGAGGAGAGGGGTTCTCCTTATAAGCGGTCGGATATTCGGATCTCCACTGAGCTTCAATGCAAAAAGAAAGCATTTTGACATTGGCCAAATCTAACATCTATTTCTTCGGGTGAGAAAGCCTCATTCTACATGTTTTAGGATTGATAAATGGGAAATAATTTTTCCCGTTTCTATGAATCCAATTATTTTGAGTTACATGTACTTATTTCACTGCCTTTCCTGGCCGACTGGCAACAGCTGTAATCAAAACTAAGCAATTTTTTTGTATCTAGCTGCATGTCCTACCTTCCCTCAACACCTGGGTGAGGGGTATCGAAAGGGAACCCACGACATGAAATATTTTGGCCAATTTGTAAGTTATACAGTACTACGGTAATACCGTAATTACCCAGCACTCAGTTTGAAAACACCATTATGAGAGGTTGTGTTTTGCAGTTGGACTGTTATTTATCGTGGTTCCAGCTTTAAATATCGAACGATGGAAACGAATTTTAAAATTCCAAAAGCTAGTGCTACTGCTCATACCAGGGTAAGTGAATTCAACTCAGAAGGATTTTTTGTGAAAGACAGAGCACATTTTACTGTGCTGAGTTTGCAATTAAAGAATTTGAACACACAGTCACTCAGTCAAAGAAAGCGAAGGAGGAACTTGTTGTCGCTACTGCTGAAGCATTTTTAAAGGCTTTATTTAGTGTAGAGAAACTTGACAATCCAAACATTCTGGAATGGCTCTCCAAGTATTGACATATATTAGGGAGTGGGGATTTGCCATTAGCTGATCGTATATGCCAATACTACATACTTGACCATTTCCTTCATTTAGTTTTATCAGAAATTTTGTACAATCGAAATTGTGTTAAATGTTATGTAAAATGCTTAATAAAAGTATTAGTATTCATGAAACGTGTTCCATAAAATAAATGGCTATAAATGTGGAAAAATTGTAGCATTATAAAACACTGCCAAGATTTTCTATAACACAAAAATCACATGGTTTAAAAATGAATTTTAGCAAAAAATAAAATGTCTTCCATGGACCTTTATTTATAGGCCACTTGGCATAGGCAATTTTTCATACTATTTATAAAAAATTCCAGGAGCAATAATATAAGTTATAATGAGGGCCCAGTGAGAAATGGGTGGTGGAATCCACGTGGAACCCACGTGGAATCCACGTTGACTCGTGGATATATGGTGGTGGTGGATATTGAGTGGTTGGACCCACGTGGAATCCACGTTGATTTCAAGTGGATTTGTGGTGATTAGCATAAAATGTTAAACAGAATTTCTAATTTGTGGAACTTAACTCTCTGGTGACATTGCGTCATTTATCATCCTGAAACCACGCTAGTTATGTGAAAATGTATCGCACATTCTATTTTTATATAATTCGTGGAAAGGCAACCATGAGAGCACATGAAAAACCATAGACACATATATAGAAGGTTTAGATATAGAGTGGTTGAGGTTTTAATGGTTTTAGGACAGCACCTACTGCTGTTTTAATTTTTCCACCAAATTTCCAATTGGGTTCCACGTTGATTCCACGACCAAAAACACGTGGTATCCACATTACATCTCCACGTGGGTTCCACGTGGATTCCACCACCCATTTCTCACTGGGGGTAGATCATCCATAGTTCAATTTAAGCTGAATTCTAAATAATATCATGTAAATTGATTTTCCAGCCATAACACGTGACTGGAACGAGTCCACTGCATAATTTGGGGAATGACCCCTGCCCCCAGCCTCTGGCAGATCGTCAAAATGGTATGAGTACTGTTTTTGTTATCATTTTTCTAGGTACACATTTTTTGTAAATCGGTCTCATTTCATGAAAAAAACAAATACATACACTTTCAAAATCATACACCTTTATGGTACACAAATTCCTCCAGAAACTGATTTATATGCTATGATAGCTTTTATTTTACTAGAAAGAGTTTCTCGAAAGAGGTTTTTGTAACTTCCTATCATCATCATTAATATCATTTAAATTGTTTTTCAGCCATAACAGCTGACTATGCGTGTAACCGCAAAATTTGGGGAAAAACACCGGCCCTTGGCCTCCAGCAGATCATCAAAATGGTATGGGATCTCTTTTTGTTATCATTTTTCTAGATATATATTTTTTATATATTAGCCTCACTAACAACCATACACAAATACTATATAAAAACTCAAAATCATACACTTCTGTGGCAGACAAATTCCTCCAGAAACTTATTTATGCTATGATAGCTTTTGTTTACGAGAAAGAGTTTCTAGTTAGAGGTTTTGTAACTCTGAATAACTTAATGACCACCATGCCCCCCTTCTTAGCTTACCCGCCGTGGCCAGCTTTCTTCCTCTATTAACTCATTGTATATATAAGGCCATGCTCTTCCTGTATCCTTTATTAATAACTTTTGCATTTTAAATATTTTTAAATATAGATTTTGTGAATATGGATCCAAGATTTTTATTCAAATTGGTGAAAGATTCTTTTTGTATTTGAATTTCTTAAAATTGTGGATTTCACCAATCACCCATTTTTACCTTTTTTGAGATGATAGCAGATGTCGTATCACAACAATGCCATAGATTGCAGGGCAGATTGTTAATGATTTTTTTTTATTTACTGCAACAAATTACTTGCAACCATGCCCTGTGAGCATTAGAAAATATATGTATTAGTGCACTCAAATTTTTAATGAGAACATAATTTAAACAACAGCCAAGACATTTCAATGTTTCATCTTTAAATATATGTATGTTTGTCAAACCTGTGATTTAACATTAAAAAGACATTTCAGCCAAGGTATGTACTAAGAAACTTTTGGGACAAGTAATGAATGATTTTGAATTTCGAGATGATAATGAATTTTGAAATCTGAACAAAAAAAAAGATACTCGTATAAAAATATTTCTGCATACGTTGAGAACCTATCAAAAGTAATTGTACATGGTCTAGTTGGATAATAGTGTAAATATGTACTAAATATGCAGGGGCAGATCCAGGATTTCTCTCTGGGGGGCACGAGAAAAGGATTTTGATCTGGGTGGGGCATTAGGCTACATCGTAATACAAAATGAATGCAATGATAATGGGACATTATTAAAAATCTTGTATATTTTTTAAGGGTCTAAGGGTGCACATGCCCCTGTGCTCCCCCCCCCCCCTCCTAAATCCGCCAATGCTAATATGAGAAACACTAACAGGGAAATACATACATGATGTTTTGCTTGGAGTAACATTTTATTTCAATGCAGTAAAAAAACCCAGATATTGTTTTTTATAAAGTACATATATTTTTTATGTGCTTTAAAATAATACTGACAATATCTGCAAGGAAATTCTTGATTGCATCACTGTTGATTTTAATTTATATAAATTTGAAATAAAAAATGATGCAATTAATGGAATTGAATCGAAAAACAAAGACACAAATGCTTTCATGAAAAAATGTTTCCTCAAGGTACTAATAAATTTCCAAGAGTAGGTACCTATTGTCTTTATTTAAGGGTCATTGGTGTTGTATTTTTAGCCCAGGAGGGTGATAGAGATTAAATGAGCAAGCTGGCACTGGATGGCTATGTATTTATTTGATAGTTCCTACCATACGAGGCATTAATTTGACATTACATATCACTTTCCCGTAATGGGGAATACCGGAAGTAACCACCAGTACCAACCTTGGGTCTTTCAACATTTCCCATCGACGGAAAGTCCTTAGATACCAACCCAAGGTTAGGTACTTTCTGCTACAATTGGCACTTGCAATTTATCATGCTTATTATAACAAATTCCAGGAGCAACAACATACATAATGATACGGGTGGATCATTCAAATAACATTTTAAGATGGTTCCTAATGAATATCATGTAAATTGATTTTCAGCCATAACACCTGACTATGTGTGAATTTTGGGCAACGACAGCTGCCCCCAGCCTCCAGATGATCATCAAAATGGTATGAGATCTATTTTTGTTTTGATTTTTCTGAATATAAATTTTTTATGTATTAGTGTCATTTCATTCAAAAAAGATTTCCTCAATGCACATGTTAATTTCCAAGAATACCTATCATCTTCATTTAACCCTTTCGCACTGGCGGCTAGAATAGGAAAACGTTTTCGTGCTACAAGTAGCATTAGAATATTTCAAACCTCTCTGTATTGAGCTCTGTTTTGGGGGTGAGTTGCCTGGGTATTTTTCTCCCTCTGTTTTGGCACCCAGCTCAACACCCAGCGATTAGCGTCCGTCCCTTACCCCACCCACTGGACGACACCCTCTATCCCTATCATAGCACGAATCCATGGTCAACTTACTGCGTTACCAGTGTTTTTTCAACCAAACACTGTACATATTTGATTTTCAATAATTTACTCTTATAAAAGAATAACTAGTATTTTTTAAGCATTGTGGAATTTTAAACGGGTTTCTTGTGCTAATAACAACAGTGTTTGTAAATATGTATAAGCTCGGCATAAGGTAATAAGGCTATAAGTCCTTAAGTCTGTTATTTTTTAACGCTAAAATTTCCTTTACAAATTACTTAACCTCGGATCAAAACAAAGGATTCATTTCAAAGTAATAAAAAAATTGTAGTATGCACAAAATATGTCATTGGAAAAACTATTGACAACATAATCACCTCGCAACGGATTCCTACAGAGAGGATGATCATAAATGAGTTGAAGGGTCCGGCTTATAATTGCTAAGGAGTGGCCCTAAGGACTCGCTAAGCTGGGTCTCAGGCCGGGCCTGAATGCATCCAACAATGGCTACCTCAGTGGTCACTTCCCTTCCCTCGCATCGGCCAGAGCCAATATATACGGTCGTCTGCATTGAAAAATCTGTGATAGCTATACCTGACGTCAGTTCTTCTGTATATGAAAATGCCCGTCAGCCACACATGATGTCTGGTGTGAAAGGGTTAAAGGCAGGCCTGTGCTGGGCGCCATCTTACGACAGTGGATGGCCATGGCCAGAGGGTGCCAGGAGTATTCAGGGGGAGGACTGCAGGGGAGTCTTGGGGTGTGGAATACAATAATTAATTTTGAAATTTATATCCTCACCCTCTTGAGATTAAATTGAATCTTACGAGATTGAATCATATTAAATTAAATTATTATTTTTTTTACCCAAGACGATGTTAATTATGCTGTTGAATGGGACATGATTCACATCAAGGAACTGGGTAATATTGGTATTCTGACAGTAGAATTCGTCAATTTCGGTATAGGAGGGTGTCTTGGCGGCCCAACACAGGCCAGGTTAAGGGCCAATGGCATATACAATTTATCCTAATATTATACATGCAAGAAGCATTAACATACTTAATAATAAGGGTAGATCATCCATAGTTCAATGTAAGCTGGCTCCTAATGAATATCATTTAAATTGTTTTTCAGCCATAACTGCTGACTATGCGTCTAAACGCGACATTCGGGGAATGACACCTGCCCCTGGCCTTCAACAGATCATCAAAATGGTATGGGATCTGTTTTTATAATTATTTTTTCTAGATATACATTTTTTATATATTAGCCTCACTACCAACCATCAACAAACACGTACACATTCAAAATCATACACTTCTGTGGTAGACAAATATTCCTCCAGAAACTGATTTGTGCTATGATGGCTCAAATAATAGAATGCGTAATAATTGAGCAATAGGTAATATACGTAATAATAAGGTAGAAAATCCAAAGTGCAATTCAAGATGGATTCTAAATAATATCATTTAAATTGATTTCACAGCCATAACACCTGACTATGTGTGAAATTTGGGGAACTTTTGGGACAAGGAATGAATGATTTTCAATTTTGAGATGAAAATTAACTTTGAAATCTGAACAAAAAAATGATACTTGTAATAAAAATTTCTACATACTTTGAATGCATACCAATAATTATTGTGCATGGTATAGCTGGATAATAGTATTAATCAGTGACGTTACTAAGAATATGCTTTGGGGATGCGGGGGGAATGGGTGAGATGGCGTGGGGTGGCAACCCCCCTCCCTGGCAACTGGGCAAATTTAAAAAATCGTACATGCCTAGGAATACATTTAACATCATTTAGGCACTAAAGATTTAACTTTAAGTAGTTGCAGTTATTCCATGTCAATGCTGGGTAATAGTTTTAAATATTTTCTTTTTAATTGCTCTGAGTCTTAGTGGTTTGAGTATGGGGAGGGGGATGAGGGGATGTATTCGTCCCAAAGCACCAGAGAAATAAAAGTATTATTTAAAACCATTGTCTTGTTTGGACACATAACAAATGCATCCGCACAAAGTTAAATTTAAATTGCCAAAATGACGTAAAATGCATTTTCAGGCATTTTATTTTATTTTTTAATTTTCCTTAACTTCCCATTTTCTGGGGGGTAGCCCCCACTACCCAACCTCATCCCCCCTCTCAAAGCCCCCCAATTCCCCTAAAAGCATATTCCTAGTTATTCCACTTCTGAGTCTTATTAGGGTATCTATTCCCTCATAGTTGCACCACTGGTGTAAATACTAAATTGAGAAATACTAACAGGGAAATACATGCTGTTTTGTTTGGAGTAACATCTAAATTGAACACAGTAAAAAAAAACAAAATTAGTTGATAACAAAGTATAGGTTTTTTGGCTTACCTTATTATCATACTGATAGTTTTGGCTGGGAATTTCATGATTATATTTACGTTATTTTCATTTTTGCGCAAAGTTGAAATAAAAAACGATGAGTTGAAAACAACTACTGACATGATTTCATGCACAAAGGATTCCCTCAAGGCATGCGTTAATTGCCAAGAGTACGTATTAATTTCAGTTAAGGTCAATTGTGCATGAAATTTATCGCACTAATAATAAATAATATAAAGACAATAACATACATATTGAAAAGGATACAACATCCAAAATATATTTCAAGGTGGTTTCTAATGAATAGCATTTAAATTGTTTTTCACCCATAACAGCTGACAACGTGTCCCACCGCAACATTTGGGGAATGACACCTGCCCCAGGCCTCTAGCAGATCATCAAAATGGTATGAGATCCGTTTTTGCTATCATATTTCTACATATACGTATGTACATAAAATTCTAGATATAGAGAAGAAACCACTGCTACTAAGCCTGTTTTGTCAATTAATACAGATAAATAGAGCATTCAAGGTTATATTGACCAAGTCTAAAGTTTATCTAAAGAATTTTATGATTTCATGATGAGTGGGAATGAACAACAAATGTAGAGAGTATGCAACCCGCGTGCCACCCAAATTGTCTGGCTGGGGTGCCTGGCGCTCACTCTCAGTGCGATATCTCGGAATCCTAAGGGCAGAAATGAAAGAAATTTGAGGTGATACTCTGCGAGTGTCTAATGAGTCGTTGTAGAAGACAAAAAAGTGATAGAACAATCCGAGAGTGACATCATCTTCAGTTATGTGCGAAAAACACCCAAAAATACCAACTAGGTACACTACTTTGACACTAGGTAAATTATTGTTTAACTCTATTGGTGAATATTGTAATGATGATAAAGGTGGAGTGTATGAAATGATTTGTGACGATTGTGAAACCAAATATATTCGCCAGACTGGGAGGAGTTTTAAAACGAGAATGAGAGAACATAGACGATGTTTCTTAAATAACGACGACTCATCAGGAATTGCAAGACATTTGAATGACCAACACCAGTGGTGCAATTTTGTTGCAAAAATTTTACATGTACATGACAAGGGGTGGAAACTGTATTTCTTAGAACAGTTTGAAATTGTTAATTGCCCTGCTAATTTTAAATTATGTAACGACCATATGTTCCCATTCCACTCACCCCTACCTCCCACCAATCACCCATTGACATCATCATTAACCTTGGAATGAACACATCCCAATAACCCTCCCCCCTCCTGAAAAACTCTACCACCATAAAAAGGCTGTCATCCAAGGCTATGTACCTTGATAATGGCACGAGTTGTCGAAACCATGGTGGGTTTAAATAAAAGTGTGTGGAAACAGACAAGTGGTTTTACTAAGCTGAAAAATACCTAAATTTCAAAACTTTGAGTGCGATGCGGCATGTTTTCCTGGTATCCAATTGAAAATATAATTTTCATGATTTGTTTTCTCACCAAATGGGATGAAACTGGGGGGGCATCCCAAAATAAATTCGAAAACTTTTAAAATAAGGACCACCCTAATGTGCATGAAAGCATACAAGTGCAACCTGCTGTTGCATGACTGTTGAATACTCATCCCTTGCTGCACGCAATTGCGTTAACTCACAAGGGATTATGTAGATGTATATTTAAATTTTCCAAAATATGCTTGTTAGAAGGCAATGTTTTAGAATTTATATTAACCTTCCAATGATGTGTAACTAATCACGTAGTTAAGTGTCCAATGGACCAAGCTCACCTGGTTACACTAGGAAGAGTTTAAATTTACCATAAACAAGGAAGCAATACCTATATCAAAAAAAAACATTTCCTGGATATAGACAGTTACTTATACCACTTATAAGTGGTATAAGTAACTGTCTATATCCAGGAAATAATGGAATACCACATAGTTAACCAAGAGTTAGTGAATTTTGTTCGTGAAAAAAAACATTTTTCTTATGCCATTTTTTCAAACGAAGTTATGGAAGCTCACATAAGAGGAATATTTTTTTTGTGTTATAAACTGAAATAAAGAGTTTTTTGATTCTACTTGAAGCTATTTCACCAAGTGATGCCTCAAGCTATCCATTTCAAAGTCTCTATTATTCACGTTGGCTTACCAAAGTTTCCTGATTTGGGGTTTGAAACCGTGGGTGGACTTGGTGCTTTCTTTAACAAAAGGGAGAGATCAAGGGGCTGGATACTTACGGCATTCATTCGCCTGTGTTGGAAATTCTCCATTGAATATTTCTGGCTTTCATCTCCTGGGTCAAGTAACGTACTGTCGGATATTTATGGCATCAGTAGCAAAATGGTAAAAGGAATACATAATAAATGCAACTGAGAAATTTATGGAGTACATGGAAAGGCATACGATAGGGAAACTGCGGATTGCTGAAGAAATCATTAAGATAATTTAAGAGCAAAAGATGGATGGGTGGATGAGAAAAGACAGCAGAAGGTTTGAGTAGATTAATGATACATGGCACAGAAAAAAAGGAGGCTGAAGTATATTTAGGGGAAGAGGCAATTTGGTGAAAGGGGAAGCTTGGAGAGGGAAGAAGAGGTAGGGGAATCATAAGCCAGTCTGTGTCACTATCTGGTATTAAAGGAGGACTGGCTATGCTGCAAATTAGGTTTAAGAATGAAGCAATTTGTCCAAATAATAGAATGATGCAGAATAAGTGGAAAGAATACATTGATGAACTGTATGACACATGGAATAGACCAGCAAGGTTGATCCTAAAGGGAGAAAGTGCCAGGGGCAGTTTAGTGTGACTGGGGGCCCTCGGCTAGGGTCCACTATGGGGCCCTCCTCCTGGAGGATTCAGGGGTCCCACTCCAGAAAATTTTAGGAAATTGTATGTCCATGCTATTCTGGCTCTTAAAAATAAGATGAACATTAATGAAAAATAGCAATTTCATAAGGAAAGTAGCTCTAGCAAAGTGAGAATTCCACTGCTTGTAAAAATTAAAACTTTATTGTGGTACTATCATCTACTATTAAGAATATTTTTTCCTTAAAGCTGCACTGAAATATAAAAGAAACCTATAAAATAACCCTTCAAATACCCTTTTCCAAAAAGATGGAAAGGCATAGGATAAGGAAACTGTGGATTGCTGAAGAAATCATTAAGAATATTTAAGAGCAAAGGAAGGATGGGTAGATAAGGAAAGACAGGAGTAGGTTTGGGTAGATTAATGAGGAATTTATTGAGAAATTGTGTCATTATCTGGTATAGGAAATGTGTAGGAAATTCTCCATTGAATATTTCCTGCTTTCATCTCCTGGGTAAAGAAACGTACTGTCGGATATTTATGGCATCAGTAGAAAATTGGTAAAAGGAATAATAAATGCACACAACAAGGAAACAAGGAAAGTAGCACTAAAAGTGATAATTCCACTGCTAATAAAAATTAAAACCTTACTATGGTTTTATTATCTATTAAGAGTATAATTTCCTTTAAACTGCACTCAAATCTAAACTAAACCTCTAAAATAACCTTTTGAATAACCCTTTCTAAAAAGCGTCACGTTCTCTTTTATCTTCTGGCACCTTAATTTGTTTTTTATATAATTTTTGTCATTATTTTATAAATAAAGCAACTAATGAACACCTAGAATTTAGTAATTGCAAAAAAATCTTATGTTTAAGTAATCTGAGTTTTCTATAATGCCATTCATGTACGCTTCACAATAGAATCGAGCATTATGATGGGCCCATAAGCTAAGGGGCCATTGGCTGTCACCGATCAGCCGACCCGGCCATACCACCCCTGGATAGTGTGGTGGATGAGGATGTTGGACCATGGAATGTAAACATATTGAGGCAAATAAGTCTTTTGAGAAATTAGGATAAGCAAAGGGGTGAGTGTGAAAATCAAATAAAACAGACAAATTTCAAAATAAAAGTCCAAGGTTAAACTTTATTATATATAATGAAAATAATTTGTATAGAGTAATACGCATGATATAATCTTAGCTCACTTTCAAGGCTCTCCCTTCTCTTTACTCTAAGATCATAGCGAGATCTTTTTGACTCTCTTTTGTTTTTTGATATGTATATGTTAATCCTTTTTTGTTAATTACCATTTGACACAATTTTTGGTTGCAAATAATCTGTTTAGTAGAAGTACTATTGTAAAACTTCAATTTAATTTTTTTTCCATTTGTTCAGGTACATTCAAATTCAAGGGCGTACCCAGAATCATTACTAGGGTGGGACAAGCCGTGTTCTAGGGGGAGGGGGTGCAAGCCAAGGTCTGAGGGGGGAGCAGCAATGGGATTTATGAGACTATTTCCTTGAAAAAATAGCTTTATTTTAGTAGCACATCTTAAACTAATATATATCATTTTTCGTGGGTTTAAAGAAAATTTGTTGAATGCTTTTGTTTCAATTCAGTACTGATTTTGCTCAAAGACTTCTGCGACTCTTGTTTCTAAGTGGAAGGGGGGGGGGAGCTGCCCCACCCTGCCCTTAGCTGGGTACGCCCGTGTTCAAATTGTATTAGTCATAGAAAGTGAGAAAATCTTATTTCTCCATTTCATTTTCTCGTAGAATGACAGAAATTCAGAGGAATGATCCATTTACGCCTGTGAATCAGTTGGAAGTACATATTCATGCCTGAATCAATGAATGATTGTCTGTGCAGAGTGCATACATCAGTGCATCAAGCAAGAATGTCTTCTGTGAATGGTATTGTCACCTTTTCCCAATGAAAATAAAGGAGATGGTGATGAGTTGCAAGAAGTCTTCGACCCAGGTTCCAGTCTGGCACAGAAAAAGAGTTTTTGTGGTGGTTTATCAGTCCTGGATATGAGTGGTACTTATAATTTTCATCCAGTTCAAGTTGTTCTATGTTATTATTTGTAAAGTAGTGATTTTATCCTAAATTCAAGCACATCATCTTTTATTATCATTCAGGGGTGGACTTGACTATATTCAACCAAAACATGGTCACCTCTTAATGTGAAATGATTTCCATGCCAAACATTAATTAAGTAATGTGTACTGTCAATTAAGAGTCAATTCTCTGAACTTAATATTATTCAAAAACAGATACCTAATCTTTATTCATTGACCCAAGTAATACATTCTCTACTGTATACAGAGATAAAATATATCAAGCCTTTTACTTCTTTTTCACTTGGTTATCATAATCATTTTTTTTTTCTGTTCATACCTAATGCCTTTTCATTTCCTTGTAGTACATTAGACTACATGTGCATATTTTCTGTAATGATACATTTAACACATTCAATGCGGATGATATTTTTGCCGAAACCTCCAGTGACGGATGGGTGATTTTCCTTCATAACGGTGGTCTTGGAAGTAATACAACAGAATTTGCAATTTTTTTTGTTTCTATTTCTCGCAATTTGTAAAAAACGTTAATGACATACATGTATGCCACCCGTCACCAGTAATTGACAATTCACGCAACCCACATTACACACATGCAATTTTCCTTGTATGAAGTAGTGAACTTTTCATATTTCCGTTTATAATACTTCTTCTACCGTTGATTCCTTAGGTTAATGACGAAAATATCTTGGAATTAGGTTTTACGTGTATTTGTTTCGACGGCCGTAGATTTAATTTTTACGAGTCACAGAAGTAGAACACACAATGAACGGCAAGAAAAATATATATTTATGGAAGAAGCATCTTTTTTTATCAAAGCAAATCTATGTTACCTCAGAGTTATTGCAACATTGAAACATTTCAATAAAAATTCTCACAAATTTTTATGATGTATTTAAAAGCAAGAACTTAGACAGAGCCCTGGTTGACCTTCACATTCTGGGCAAATCGTAGTCACTGTCCTACGGATGCCTTCACGGTTAGCGGAGAAATGAAGAGCCTGCATCATTCCTAAAAACCTATCACGGCACATTTTCTCCCGAAAATCGGTACTCGCACTAATTCTGACCTCCAATCGTTAGAAATCGTGTTATACCTAATTGCGCCCCTGTGGAGAAGAAGGCCCAGCCAAGTTTCCAGTTCTCCCTGCCCAATGGCTTCCAATCCATTATGCCCTTAGTGAAGGACCTTGGTGAAGGATTTCGGATGAAAATGCTTTCTGCATTTTTCTCCGTCTATGAGAGGATGAAAAAGTAATGCTAGGCACGCTCGGAGCACCCTAGTGACCAGTGGAAAAACGAACTCCTGAAGACATACATTTATGTCATCGGCCTGAGTGGAAAAGCCCTCATGACATATATATATGTCATCCGCACATAAAGTGTTAATTTCTTGCTAACTGTGCTGAAAGAATTGAATTCAAAATTATTTTCTCTTTTAAAAAGAAACATTACATACTACCTATAGCAACATACTACCTACACCTAAGTATTGCTTACACGACACTGTTACTGGCACATGGCTCCTGAGAATACGATTCAATTTATAGTGGTACATCATTCCTGTCTGAATAAATTGAATACATAGGTCTGAAATGTGAAAGATGGAGAAGCAGGTATGAAGTATTATTTCTAGAAATTATTTGAAAGTGTCCATGATTGAATGGTATTTAGTTTTTTGGTCTGAAAAAAGGTTAAAAAATTTTAGTACTGTATTTCTCCGTATATAATCCCATGTCTAATTGTGGTTTGTATGTGCTAGGTGTAGCGTTCAAATCATTTACACTACCACGAAAGACAGCACCGCCTGGAGGGAGACAGGTGAAGGACCTTTGGCGCCAGCAGGGTAATGGTACCCCGGGACAGGGATTTGGCACCCTTCTCCGGGAGTAGCATCCCTGAGCCCACACGAGTTAGACCTGCCTGCTGTAGCGTGGAACTGGACTGAAACAGCGGCCATCGCGGTTCGCCGATTCTCTCAGTGCAAGTCAATTGTATTGCTGACGCAATAAATTGATAGTTGTTCATTGTTACATAAGGCGTAGTTATTTTGCACGAAATAATCCCTATAGACCCTAAACTTGGCATTGAATTTATTGACAAATATCTCTAGGATTGATGTGTTTGCTCTTAATCCTGGAGATAATTATTAATTAAAGCACAGATTACCAGTAAAATATTTTGTGCTTACATCAACATTTATTTATGAGTAGGAAAATCTTTCAGATTAGTCATCTATTGTTTTGCCAGAGTAGACAATGATGTGAATGCATTGATGGACTTGCATTTACATGCTAATCAATATCAGTCATATTTTCTTTATCAATTCCATTGGTTGTATGGTATAGCTAAAAAAAAAGATATCAATATTTTCTCCCCCAATGCATTGAAGGGAGATTGTTTTATTCTTCTTTTCTGTGCAAAAGAAGGCCCCCAAAACACCCAAGTACAGCTCAAAGACCTTTTATCTATTGATCCCAGGCTGACAGGGGGGATGGGAATGACATATGAATTTTTATCAAACTTGCATTTCATTCATTGATTTGAAAGTACATAATTGTCATCGAGAAATATCAGTATAGGCTAACCCCTTACCAAGAAAGCACCAACTATCCCAAGCAAAGTTCTGCCTGCGTGTCTACACTATGTGTTCACTTTTCACATTCAGTAGAAGGAGAGTGATTGCATGAGAGAGAGAGAGAGAGAGACAGCTTGAAAAACTTTCATTGAGCATATCTGAAGCTTCTCCCTCAGCTGAATGAACTCACTGCTGCATCTTCTCGCTCTTCGCTGAGCCATGGGGGAGAGAGTGAGGAACCTAGGGAGGAGGAGAGAGGTGGACACATTCTCTCCTACTTTTCCAAAGAGGCATAAATGTGTGCCGATATTATAACGGTAAAGAATGAAGATACATAACATGATAAATCATATTAACATAAATAGAGCAAAATTTACAAGACATGACAGCTAGGCACGATGGAATCTCTTCAAATTAAGATGAAATAATATAAATTACTTCTTTTAAAATTATTCAACTCACAGTTACTTCATCACTATTCCAATTCGTTCCATATATGTATTCAAAGAGACCAGTATTTAAATCATAAAATCTAGCTTCCATTAATATTGGCTATGTAAGGTTCCGCAAATGAAGTAAATATAAAATAGTTACAAATGAACTTTCATGATGAAATAAAACTGATTTATTGGAAGAATTTAACCTTTGCGGGAGGGCTGAGTTCTCTCCTTAGCATGACTGCTGGACAGAGTCCCAAGAGACCATCTCAGCAGGGACTCCACATTATCTAGGACTCCGAGGTTATTTGGACTCCCTGCTTTCCTGGTTTAAAACCCTCCTGGGGGCATTGGTTTGCTTTGGATTACCACAAAGAGACGTAATGTATGAGGAGGGGCAGAGGTATGTACCAGCTCCCAAGGGGCAAGGTGCCAGAAATACATTTATGGCATTCATTTGTTGGCATAGAAAAATCTCTGATAGACAATTCCATCATTTGTCTCCCTGGTCAAGAAACGTAAAGTCGTATATTTCTTGCGTTACTATTAGAGATGGGTCGAATAGCAGATTTCTAGAGCTCCAATATCGAATTTGAATATTATTTTGTTGAATACTTTAGTTTCAATTCAGTAGATTATGCTTAAAGACTTTTGCAATTTTTGCTTCTAGGGGGGGCAGTTGCCCCCCCCCTGCCCCTCACTGGGTATGCATATGTTTACATATGACAGTCTTAATCAATGTATTTAATACAATCGCTTCTTGCTTAATCTTGATTTATGTAACTTTTTGCACACAGTCAAGGCTATAAGATGCCTTAGTTCATCGCAAAAATTTCTTTTTTAAGTCTATAATCATTTTGCCCGCCCAGCATCTTCACTTTTCAGCGACTTTGCAGCGGATGAGTGTTAAAATATCTCAAGCGCATATACAGTATATCTTCTGCATTCCCAGCCGTGACGTCATGCTCCCTTATCCCCCTCACTTTCCCACTGTGCAATGTTGGCCACAGCGTTCCGCCCGAACGGTGGGTCTACTCGCTTATATGGTCTAAGTTTACGATAAACCAGGTTTTTCTCCTCGCCGATTTTTCGAACACATTGAAATATAAATCTAAGGGTATTCTTAATCACGCTAGCGGTCGTCACGTTATTACTTTCGATACTATACCAATTGAAAGTTGAGGCAATGTGCCAAAATAGAGCACCAACATTTGCGTGATGTTTTTTGAAATTCGGTCGTAGGCTATCTCGAGGTAGGAATCCCAAGCCGCCTAAGCGCCAGAGAGCAGGATACAGTTCTAATTAACTCCAAACAGGGGCGGATCCAGGATTTCTTTCTTGGGGGGGAAGGCACAAGGATACCTTGTAATACAAAACGGGGCACGTGCCCCCGTCTGGATCCGCCTATGACACCAAATCATTACAGGCAACCTCAAGGCCGTAGCTAGGAAATATTTTCGGGATAAATAAAATAGCGTGTACGGTTAACTATAGGTATTTATTATAAACCCTTAAAGGATAATATAAACATATTATTAAATAATTAAATTTAGCCTTCTAGATTTCTTTGCAGCAAACAAATTAATTAACTCCTCGGTGTCGATATCCACTCTGCGGCAACGCACAGATGGTATTAAAATATTGAGAAATGATACTGTGTCTTTGTGATTTTGTAATCTCGACGTAAGCTCATCAATGAAATCATCCAAAAGTGGAATCATTATAGTAATTCTAAAATAAGTCTCAGGCTCTTTTGTGTTGTAGTTCAACCTATATGCTAAATTCTAACAATAATCGAGAGTTATCATATAAATGCATCTATCGTGGACAAAGTACGCCACGCGTCTGGTCGTGTATAAATATCAGGCGCGCCCGCTCGGTAGTTATCAAATCCTAACACAAATATCTACATACCTTCAAAAGTACTTGCCACTAAAGAGTCGTAATCCTTTTTCCAAACTTTTCTATCTCCGAAACGGCTTGTTTTATTTAATACAGTGCCCTAAAAATACAATGCCAAATTGAAATACCTACCGATTCGTATATTAAACAGCTTGATATTGATAAATTGATAGGCATATTACACTACGCAAGTTTCACTTGCAGTGGCGCCGACTCCATGGGGCCTGAGGGGGCACGAGCCCCCTTAAAGATTCGTTTGGGGGGCGGAGCCCCCTCAATAATTCAAGAAAATAATTTAGTTATATAATGCTTTGTGAAATCACCAAAATATATTGGTATTTTTTATTCCCCATGCTTCACGATAGTTACCTTTTAAAATAAATTCAACAATGAGTTAAAACAAATCATAAGGTAGTATGCAGGTTAACTGAAAACAAGTGACATGAATCATGATAGTGTTTCGGTGCTGAGACACACTTTGAATTTAATGAATACAGTTTCTTCTCCTGACCTTCCTTATTATTACAACAATGTAGTGTTTATGATCTTGGAGTGTAGGTCATGATTTAAATTAAATACACAATTGGCCAACGTTTCTGAGATTTATTCTCCTTCCTCAGGGCTCTTAATTATAATGAATGTTTACAAAGAAAATAAAGAAAATAAATTAATTAAGTGGTTACAAAAATTTTGAATACAATTGTGCAGTACAAATTCATTGGTAAATTAAAAATTGTGAACAGAATTAAACAACATACCTGTGATAGAAAATTTTCGTTACTAGGCTAATCATGGTTACTAATAAATATTGATTCATTTGTTAACAAATGGTATCTAAATTATACGAAACAATTCTAATTTCGATGAATTAAATAATAATAAATTTTACTTAGGTGTTCGATGTCCGATCTTTTATTGCAACTGTTATTTGATTTTGATATGTAAAACATTTCTTTAAATAATCTTTTCTTAAAATTGGTTTCTATGTCTAAAATTTTGGTGTTCTCGAAATCAAAATGATGGCTATAGTCTGGACTGTGATTTGCAAGAGCAGAAAGAGTGATTTTATTTTTTATTGATGATTTGTGCTGGGATATTCGGTTTTTTAAATATTGAGAAGTTTGACCAATGTAACAACTATTACAATCGAGGCATGGTATGTGGTATATTATGTTACTTTTTAGTTTTTTTGGGGTTTCTGATTTTATTTTTGTGTACAGAAGTCTGCTTTGCGTGTTAGAAATTTTGTGTGCAATTTTATAATCTAATTTTTTGAAAACTCTAGTAAGTTGTTCAGATAATTTATTTA
Organism: Ischnura elegans; assembly: GCF_921293095.1. Taxonomy (NCBI): domain Eukaryota; kingdom Metazoa; phylum Arthropoda; class Insecta; order Odonata; family Coenagrionidae; genus Ischnura; species Ischnura elegans. Next base: position 105,566,243 of record NC_060254.1, on the reverse strand, counting down.
TATAAATGATTCCACGGTATGGGGACGTTATTGTGTTTGTTAAAGCTAATTTATTTGGTGAATTCTGTGTTTGTGGACATAGAGCGTTGTTTTTTTGTAGTATACATTGAATGAGTCTTTTTGGAAAATTGTTTTTTATTAGAATGTCCTCGATTATTTTTAAGTTTTTTTTTTTGTGAAAAATTTTATCACTCAGATTTAGCGCTCTAAATTTTAGTGCATTGGCTATATTTATTTTATGTCGTAGAGGATGATGAGACTGAAAATTTAGATATCTGTCTGATTTATGCGGTTTCTTCCACCAATCCACACTTATGGATCCATCTTGATTTCTTATTGTCAACATATCAAGGAATGGGAGTGTGTTATTATTTTCAAATTCTATTGTGAATTGTAACACAATCCCCCCTCAATCCCCTCCTCAATCCCCTCTCCCCTACACAATGAAAGACTTTCCGATGGCACAACTATTAGCAGACATTGACAACATTATATTTGATTTAAAAAATTCATCCATTAAAAACAAAACTAGGGCACAATGCACTAACATTATAACTAACTATATTCAAAGACAAATACAGCATTCAAAATCATCAAATTTACTCAATATGTTTCATAAAACTAAGATTTTTTAAAAAAATAATCCTGATATAATTGTTCTTAAAACTGATAAATCTAACAACACAGTAATAATTTATAAACATGAATATGATAAAAAAATTAAAGAATTACTTGATGATAACGATATCTATACGGAAATTCCCAAAAAGAAAAACTTTACCACTTCACTTCAAGCTAAAGTGAATACTTTTGTTAAAAAGCTTTTTAAAGAAAAGAAAATAGACTTTAAAACGAAATGCACACTAATAAAAAACAATGGCACTCCACCTAAACTGTATGGTTTAGTGAAAGATCATAAACCAAATATACCTCTAAGACCAGTGGTAAGTTTTGTAAATAGTCCTACGTATGAATGCGCCAAATTTATTGCAAAAATTCTTACACATCTATCCTCAGACAAATACAACATTAAAGACTTCTTCCATTTTTTCAATAAAATTAAACAACAAAGAATTCCCCTAAATTATATAATATGCTCACTTGATGTAAAATCATTATTTACGAACATACCACTAGATTTATTAAACAACATTGTGCCCAGTGAGAAATGGGTGGTGGAATCCACGTGGAACCCACGTGGAGAATTAACGTGGATACCACGTGTTTTTGGTCGTGGAATCAACGTGGAACCCACGTGGAAATTTGGTGGAAAAATTAAAACAGCAGTAGGTGCTGTCCTAAAACCATTAAAACCTCAACCACTCTATATCTAAACCTTCTATATATGTGTCTACGATTTTTCATGTGCTCTCATGTCTGCCTTTCCACGAATTATATAAAAATAGAATGTGCGATACATTTTCACATAACTAGCGTGGTTTCAGGATGATAAATGACGAAATGTCACCAGAGAGTTAAGTTCCACAAATTAGAAATTCTGTTTAACATTTTATGATAATCACCACAAATCCACTTGAAATCAACGTGGATTCCACGTGGGTCCAACCACTCAATATCCACCACCACCAAATATCCACCACTCAACGTGGATTCCACGTGGGTTCCACGTGGATTCCACCACCCATTTCTCACTGGGGTGATAGATAATTGGGAAGTAATATCCAATCATACACTTCTAAACAAAGAAGAATTTACTGAATTATTTGATATTGCTGTTAATCAAGGCTATTTGCAGTATAAGGATCGTCAATGTCGAATGAATGATGGAGTACCTATGGGTTCCCCGGTGGCGACCATATTAGCAGACCTGACTATGAATCACCTCCTAGACAATATTATCGCTAAATTACCATTTAATATTCCCTTTATTTACAAATTTGTTGATGATTTATATCTAGCATTACCCAGTGATATACACGAGAACACAATTTTAAATTATTTCAATTGCTTCCATCCTAAATTACAATTCACAATAGAATTTGAAAATAATAACACACTCCCATTCCTTGATATGTTGACAATAAGAAATCAAGATGGATCCATAAGTGTGGATTGGTGGAAGAAACCGCATAAATCAGACAGATATCTAAATTTTCAGTCTCATCATCCTCTACGACATAAAATAAATATAGCCAATGCACTAAAATTTAGAGCGCTAAATCTGAGTGATAAAATTTTTCACAAAAAAAAAAACTTAAAAATAATCGAGGACATTCTAATAAAAAACAATTTTCCAAAAAGACTCATTCAATGTATACTACAAAAAAACAACGCTCTATGTCCACAAACACAGAATTCACCAAATAAATTAGCTTTAACAAACACAATAACGTCCCCATACCGTGGAATCATTTATATAAATAAATTATCTGAACAACTTACTAGAGTTTTCAAAAAATTAGATTATAAAATTGCACACAAAATTTCTAACACGCAAAGCAGACTTCTGTACACAAAAATAAAACCAGAAACCCCAAAAAAACTAAAAAGTAACATAATATACCACATACCATGCCTCGATTGTAATAGTTGTTACATTGGTCAAACTTCTCAATATTTAAAAAACCGAATATCCCAGCACAAATCATCAATAAAAAATAAAATCACTCTTTCTGCTCTTGCAAATCACAGTCCAGACTATAGCCATCATTTTGATTTCGAGAACACCAAAATTTTAGACATAGAAACCAATTTTAAGAAAAGATTATTTAAAGAAATGTTTTACATATCAAAATCAAATAACAGTTGCAATAAAAGATCGGACATCGAACACCTAAGTAAAATTTATTATTATTTAATTCATCGAAATTAGAATTGTTTCGTATAATTTAGATACCATTTGTTAACAAATGAATCAATATTTATTAGTAACCATGATTAGCCTAGTAACGAAAATTTTCTATCACAGGTATGTTGTTTAATTCTGTTCACAATTTTTAATTTACCAATGAATTTGTACTGCACAATTGTATTCAAAATTTTTGTAACCACTTAATTAATTTATTTTCTTTATTTTCTTTGTAAACATTCATTATAATTAAGAGCCCTGAGGAAGGAGAATAAATCTCAGAAACGTTGGCCAATTGTGTATTTAATTTAAATCATGACCTACACTCCAAGATCATAAACACTACATTGTTTGAATTTAATCTCTTCCCGGAGCAAGACCTCCGATATGGGCCCCCCCATATCGGAGGATATGGGACGATATTTTTTATAAGTCGACGCCCCTGTTCACTTGGTAGGGACTCTTAAAAAATCATAACTCACTCATCTCTCTTATAATTCACAGGACTATTATTTCACACACTGCACTGCAACTACACGCACTGCACCTACAACTTCGCTTAGATACATATTGACTTAAGTCGCATTGGATCACTTTCCAATATGGAACTGCCTCTCCGTGCTTGCCGGCGTGCTTATTTATTTTGTAGACGCGGCACCACGAAACATCGAGAAAAATCTCTAAGCCTATCCAATATTCCTGAATACAGCTCGAACACGACTCCAAAGTTTCGTTTCTCCCTTAGTTGGCATAGTGCATGCTATCTAGTGACATTTAGTAGTGAGTAGTTATACTAAGTAGTATCACTACTCACTACCTCATGCCACTGCGCCGCAATAACATTGTCGTGTGAGCACCAAGCAAGCATAAAGTCGGTAATATCTGTTTAATTTTTGTTTTCATTTCGGGGGGGATATATCCCCTTTGATCCCCCCTGGCTACGGCCTTGGGCAACCTGCGATTTCAGTTTTTATGTTCACACATCATAGAAAAATCAGGATTACTACCTCATGACCAAGGGTATGTGAAACCCAAATGTTACGTCACAGTTGCTGCATGTAATAGAAATTTTAAGCGGCTATTGAAATAAGACAATCTTCATAATAATGAATTTACCAAAATATCAAATAATTTAAAAATCTGCCACACTTTCAAGAGAAAAAAATCATTCTCTAAGGCCGTAGGAGAACTATTTTTTAATTTTTTTAATCCTAATTTGATGGGGTATATTCGGATTTTTCTTATTGAAAGGATTCACTTGATATCTCAGAAGTTCATAAGGGCGCAGCTAAGAATTAAGGCTGGGGGGGTTTAGGCACAAATAATACTTATGGGTGTATTGCATACCCTCCAGGGTAAGCAGGATTTGCTGGGGCCCTCCTCCAGAAAATTTTAAGAATAATGGTTCAAAATGGCGACTTTTACAGTTTTCTGTGGGATATTTGATTAATCCTAACACTATTCTATAAGTAATCCTAATCTAATTACGTAAAATGGATTTAACTTAAATATTTGTCTGAGCTCTAGGGGGGGTTTTATCCCACAAAACCCCCCCTCGCTGCGCCACTGCATAAGGGGGCAGCTTGGACCTTGTTACCCTTCCTCAGCACTGGCTACAACCAATGGTTTCCACTTTCATCGCTGCAACTTTCAAGGAGAGCCTTTGAAACAATCTCCCCACCACGAAATAGATGATTCTATCGTACCCCATTCCAAGACTTTCACATTCACTTCCTGAAGCTATTAGTTTTTGCCGGGAAGGGCGGATGAACGGGAGAGGGGATCACAGTCAGCGGCAGATCCAGAGAGGGGACAGGGTGTAGAAAGGATATAGACCCCAAATGTGGTATATCAATTTTACAATAGATAAATTATAATTTTGTTCGGACCCCCCACTACTGCTGGGAGGTTACCCTCAGGCGCCCTCTTCTAGTCCCTCCTTGTAGGGGCTGTCAGAGGTGGTTAGGGGCCCTCGGCAAGGGCTCCCCTTACCCGTGGAATCGAGCCCATCCTCCCCCGGAAAAATTTAGGAATTGCATGCTGGGAAATGGATTTTGTTTCTATTCTGGATCTTAAAAATTGGATAAAAGTTAATAAAAATAGTAATTTCATAATAAAAATAATATGGAAGATGAAAATTTCACTGCTTATAAAATTGAAAAATATATGATGCTCCTATATTATCTATTTTGTGAATTTGTTCCTTGAAACCGCACTGACATCTGAAAACCGCGTAAAGTAACCATTTTGAATAACCCTTCAAAAAAGACATACAGGTTGCTTTTAATCTTCTAACACCTTTGCTTGCCCTGTTGCGAGATGCAGGGGAGCAGCCAGGAATTAAGACAGGAGGGGGAGGGTTTAGGTGCAAATAATACTGAGGTGTGTGGGGGTATTGAATACCCTCCAGGATAAGTGGTAGGTGCGAGATTAGTAAATTGCAGATTTTTAAGATAAATGGTTGAAAATGGTGAGTTTTACAGCTTTGTGAGGGGTAACTTATTAATCCCTACGCTATTTTATTGGTAATATCAATCCAATCAAGTATAATGAATTAAACTTAAAGATTTCTCTGAGCTCTGGGGGGGTTATCCCCCCCAGAGCTGGGGGGGTTATCCCCCAAACCCCCCTCCCTCTCTATGCCACTGGCTGGATCAGCTAGTATTGTATACTTTGTAAATATTTTACACATTTTATATAGTGGGTATATATTCTGGTTCATTTATTATCTTGTAACCACTTAACACTGTTGTTCCTAATGTTCACATCCGCTTATATTCCTTAAAATTCATCTCCAGGCTTACCAAGTTGAACGTTAGCCATTGAGGGTATGAGCTCAAACCTGAAGTTTAATGAAATTAATGACTATGTATTGAATTATAATGCGAGAATACTACCTTGTCTTTTCTTCAATCAAATTAAGAGTTAAAGTCAGGCACATTCTGATAAAAAGAAATTGAAAGGCAAATTAAAGAACCTCTCTATCGAAACATATGCTTTATTTACAGTCCTACATTACTTCAGATTACTCCGCCTGTATTTTTAGTTTATTCTTAAATAGAATAGTAAGCGCTTTCGAAGATTGAATTTAAGTTAAGTATCTTTAGTCCGTCAAACGGTGGTTTTTAGTTAAATATACCTCAATTAAAAATGCGAATACATGACACATAATAAATATCCGCATCGAATCCTATGCTTATTTTCTTATCTTGAGTCATATATAGATAGACGAAGACTATGCATATCCCCCCAGTATGCATATATATAGCAAAAACATAAAGCACTATTAACAAGAGGAATAGTGATAAATTAAAAAAATATATAGCCCCCAAAGCAAAACGTATGTAAATTAAGTGTCTTTATTTTAAAGATTTTATCGATCTGCAGTTGCACTATTTGATAAATCACATCATCATGAATGTAAATTTCAGTGGATGCTCCTAATTACGCTTTATTTCCCCATCAAACTCGGATATATATGTCCGTCAGCGACGTGAGTGGCGACTTTAGTAAACCCATTTAAATTCGCGATGGGTGGCAACACAGAGGACAAACAGAAGATCCTCTTTCTAATATTGGAGGCAAAAATTTGTGATTTTTTTACATTAAATTATGACTTTCAGATATATGAATATTGATTTAAGAATCACATACTTCATTCATCAATTCATTTTATGAAAAATCCCAAATGCCGAATTAGGAGTGAAAGCACTGCAGCGCGTAAGAAAGGTGACATGTGAAAAAAGGTGAAACCGCTGCAAAAAAACCATACCTGCATAGCATATAGTCATTCAATAGTCCAAGACTAGGGTTGACACCTTGCTTGTCCAGATACTCCACCTCATGCGTCAATAACAAATGACCTCCATATAGCCGTTGGTGGTGAACTGGGTGATTTGCAGACCTCGTCAATAACTTTTCCAAGCAAAAAGGCTATGGTAAGTCAGTTCGGCTGCCCAGGTAGAGCAAATTAAACATCATAAACATTTGCCGCACGCATGAACCCTGGCGATCACATTTTTACAATATCGGTAAATTGACTTGAGCACACCTGGAAACTTGGACATCTTAGCAACCATGCTGCTTATGCCATCCCTTTCACATGGGTGGTGACCACCCCTGAGTCCTCAATAGGGCCATGGTAGTCCTCTTTGATTAAAAAGTAGTGTATTCATTTTCTCAAGACCTTTAACCGCGGTTGTGTCATTTTCACCTAGGTATTCAGAAGTTTTTCAATCTCGAAATTTTTAAGCATGCAAAACCCATGCAAAATTTTACATATGGACCCACATTGTGAGGTCAACAATATTCTAACTTCTACTGTGTGGTGTTAGTGTAACTAAAATGAAAACCAGGAGTAAAAATACCATTATAAATTTTTCACCAGTAAATGAGACAAACATCATCTTACAATATTGATACTCTCAGCGGAAGCCGTCAACATGGATGGCAGGTTAGAAACTCTGACTGGGCACATAATAACAGCATCGAAGAAAAGCCTAACAAAAAAGGGATTCAGAAAGAGCAGTACTTCAAATTTTTATTAATTCAAGCTAATTCTACTTATACTTACAAAAAATAATATGCACAAAGGTAATAGAACAATTGTTGCCATATTTTAGCATGTTGCGACGGTTGAATCATGGATCTAACAAAAGATCCCCAGTACCAACGAAAAGGAGGAACAAAAACGTATTTTACAAAAAATATGCTTAAATGGGAATACAAGTTAATATTTAATTTTATAGAATATACCATTACACAACACAACATTATCAAGAGCAGTGAAAATGAATGAATACAGAAAATAATTATTATATCACTTTAATTCCTTAAAAGAACACAGTAATACTTATTCACCATATCATAGTAATGAGAAAATATTAAAAAAAAACAGTACCAAAAATTGGTGGATAAAATCAGCTAAAATAATAAAAAAGTGAATGAAAAATAAATCAGTAATGTCACCATGAAGCATATTTCAACCAAAAGAATAAAAAAATGAAAACATTATAAACAGAACAAAATTGCACAAGCAAAAAATTAGATAACATTCTATCACTTCAAACCTCCTAAATACAAAGCACAAATACAGAACTTGAAATTGCACTAGGATACCATACTGCTTTAGCCAGAGGAAAGTCCAATGCTGTAATTCAAGCAGAAGATGACATAAATGATTCATTAAAATCAACAATTGATTGGACAATTAGACTTTCCTCTGTTTATCCCCCTCCCCACGTAGAGGGAGCAGTTTGGATTTTGAGGGGGAGGGAGGGTGGGGAGGGATTTTTAGTGAAAGGAAGGGAGAGTTAGTGTCAGTATTGCTACTAACACTACCATTAGTACCACTACTACTACAAGCACACACTCACTCATAAAATCACATTCCATTCACTCATTCATAAAATCACATTCATCCATTCATACAGCCCTGCCTACCTAAATGCTACTTTATACGTATGAATTAATTAAACGCCTAAATACGGAATCGTGGCCACGATACATGAAGACCTGCCTAATCTGTGTTATTTCTACTCGACGGTAGGACGCAATATAAGATCCCTACTCTCCTGCCGCAAATCCTAACTATAGCTGGAAAAAAAACATGCATTAATAAATAATATACAAAGACCCTGTACAATAATTGCAACAAAAAATGCAAAAAATACAACTATCTTCAGGCTTGGTGTCTTCTTTCTTCCTATCTTCATTCTTCATTTCTTCACGATAAAATCCTCAATTCTCTAGTTTTCGGCACAGTAACCTTCAGGTGTCAATTTCATGGACCTGAACAGTTGTCTCCAAAAGCAATCGCTGTCGTTGTCCACAAGCTTGACCTGTGGTAATATAACAAAAAAATTCTCATAATCCAACAAAGGAGAGACATAAAAAGTTGACTCTCAGCTCAGAAATATCATTTCGAGAAAGACGTTTAGAAAATATTAATTTTTAAGCGTGTAGAAATTTTTAAAATTAAAAAAATGCAAGAGTGTGTAATTCCAAATTCTTTGACGCTTATCAAATCGGCGATATTTCAATGTATTTTCTTTATTCATTAAAAATTTTAAAGATATATTGGGCAATATTAAAAATTTTCCCGGTAATCATTACAGTGAGCTGAGTGTGTTATTAATATAACTTTTTTTACGACCTACTTGTACTTCATGGGTTTTACTAAAAATTGATAGCAAAAATTTATGTACTATTTTATGAAATGGAAAACAATAATGAAATTATAAAAATCAACACGATGAAATTATTTAAAAAGACGAAAACAGAAGTTACAAATATGGCATCCTTATTAAGGATAAAACAGCTATCCAGGAGAATGTATTATTAATAATTTCTTGTGGGAAATTAATTTAATATTTAAGTCTAATGATACGAAAGAAATAATATAAATTATTTCTCAAGATCATGCAAAGAACCAGAGGTCTAAGTAATCACATCAGAAACAAAACAGCCGAAAAAAATGAAAAATATATACTGAATTTCCTGACACCATTGGCTTAATAAATATTTAACAGCAAGGAAAAAAGCGTCAACGGAAAATAAGTACCCAAAATTAAACAAAAATGAGTATCATTACATTATTTTTGCGACTTTTTTTAAAATATGGCACTTATACTCGGAATATACATTTCACGGAAAATTCAGATAGGTAGAAAATATGACCGGAATCTCATGTTTCACTCAGATAGGGTCTCCGAGGAAGTTATTACTTGAGCGCGCATGACGGATGCTGAGTTACTAAAAGCAAGGCCAATATGGAAACCTCGACCTCCGTATTACAATGAAAAAATTAAACAGCAAAGTATATACTTATGATAGATTGACGACAATTCCCATAACTGTCCTTCATTCGAATTATATAGTTTCTCAGGAATGAAGTTTCAAATCGAAATATATGAAAGCAAACGCTATCGTCGTCGCCAACCAATCAATGCCTTGAGATTCAGCGCAGGATTTTAGTTTTGTGAGTCTTACAAAAAAAGCGCGAACTTTTAATTTTGGGTGCGGTTGAATTAAATATTTTCGCGTAGGAAATGTGAAAATATTAACTTATTTTCTCACGCAATCGTTACTTTTATCATCGAGGTTCCTGAATGTAAAAATCATAGTGTACCTATGTGATCACTAAATATTGGTTCTGAACTGAACTCAAAACTTGGAAGAGAAACGAGTGAAATCTTACCGTCTGCTTGCGGCAACGAGCTGTATTCTTTCGATCTCTTTGCACGTGCTTTCATCGAGGCCTCGAGTAGTCAACTCACACAATACGATCCATCGAACTCTGTAATTGAAAAAAACGAACACTCATAAAGAGACAAACCAATACGCTTGAAAATCGGCCTCATGGCCGATTCAATCGATATATTTTCTTATGGCGCATGGGCGTCACAGTGAGAATATGCTCACCTTTGAATTAGATTTAAAAAACTTGGGGTGTAAAATAACGTTTCCCGTATTGCAGAGGAAATTAAAATAATATTCTATTAATTAATAATACTTATTTTTATAAAATGATTCCAATTGAATGGAACTATATCTCCCTTGAATAGGAAAAATGAAGGACAGATTTTGAAATGGGTAACCTTTCAAAAACTAAAAAAGTTAAATAACTCTGATTCAGAGTGAAAAATCATGATGGAAAATATCATTTGTTATGAATAAGCAGATAATTAGATACTAATTACAAATAAAAGTTATTTGGTCTGCTTTATAATTTGAAAATATTTTGCGAAGACTTTTAAGGGAGGTGATATTTTGACTCGAAAACATTTGTAAAGAAAATACGTTTATGTGTTATTATAAGTCATCCAGAAAAATGTTGGCAAAAAAAATATTTTGCCCATTGGAAATATTTTTTCATAACTTTTCAATTCAATTCTAAGTTAGAATAGATCCATAAAATTATAAATCACTTCCAGTTACTAAGTACCAAGTACAATTTTCAAACTGATTAGTCAATGACTAAATTGAGGAGGATACTAAGTTCATTTGTTCATTTTAATGGCATTATGAACAAATTAGAAGTTCAGTGTAAGCACAATTGAGTTCCGCTAATGAATGTAACATTGAACATTCTCAAACAACTCGTTAATTAAAAAATTTATATGGGAAAAATGAACCAAATTTGAATGAATATTATGAGATCATACCGCTCCTTATCTGCTGCAACTCCTGTAGAGCCGCAAGAAGCCGGCTCGGTGAGGTGCACCATCCCATCTTCTTCCAAGTGTCTTCTTTCTCCTTTTCTCAGCATGTCAAGCGATGGCTTGCGGACCTAGGGAGAGAGCGGGTTAGTGCATACACAAATAAATAACCCTTCCGAGGATTTGCACCACTCCAAAGCATCACACAAGAACGAGACAATGGCATCGATAGGAAATCATGATTTTCCTACCTAGTCACAGCCACATTCCTGCATGACGCAATGGAATTTGTAATGCAAAACCACGGCACAAAAAACTAAAGCTAACGCACGGAAAAAACGCCTAGCCTTACGCAAATTTATGTTCATTGGCCTAAAGGGCCCAAAGCTAAGATGTCGCCTTCTTCTGGTTCCGCGATGCCATCCTCTTCTGTCTTCTATTCTTCCGATGAATCTTCATTCTTCTCTTCACATCCAGCGATGGCTTGCGGACCTAGGGAGAGAGCGGGTTAGTGCATACACAAATAAATAACCCTTCCGAGGATTTGCACCGCTCCAAAGCATCACACAAGAACGAGACAATGGCATCGATAGGAAATCATGAATTTCCTACCTAGTCACAGCCACATTCCTGCATGACGCAATGGAATTTGTAATGCAAACCCACGGCACAAAAAAACTAAAGCTAACGCACGGATAAAACGCCTAGCCTTACGCAAATTTATGTTCATTGGCCTAAAGGGCCCAAAGCTAAGATGTCGCCTTCTTCTGGTACCGCGATGCCATCCTCTTCTGTCTTCTGTTCTTCCGATGAATCTTCATTCTTCTCTTCACATCCAGCGATGGCTTGCGGACCTAGGGAGAGAGCGGGTTAGTGCATACACAAATAAATAACCCTTCCGAGGATTTGCACCGCTCCAAAGCATCACACAAGAACGAGACAATGGCATCGATAGGAAATCATAAATTTCCTACCTAGCCACAGCCACATTCCTGAATGACGCAATGGAATCCGTAATGCAAAACCGCGGCAAAAAATAACTAAAACTAACGCACGGAATAAACGCCTAGCCTTACGCATATTTTTTTTTCATTGGCCATAAGGGCCCAAAACTAAGCCGCAAATATCGCACACGTCTTCTTACGATGCTTCTCTTCTTTCTTCCGTGAATACTTGCGTCTTCAATCTCCTCTTCTTCGTGCAGTCTTCACTCTTCCTTCCTCTAAGTCCAGCGATGGCTTGAATCTGTGAAGAGGTAAGATTAGTGCATGCACAAACAAATAAATAAATAACACTAACACGCAAACCCTAACGCGACGCAACGGAAAAATACTCGCAGCACACGCAAATATAAATCATCACACGCAGAAAAATATCACACGAAATCACACGATAGATGAAAAAACACACGTTCTCGTATTCTTGCCGTTCTTCGAGCTCAATTTGATGTCTTCAATCTTCATGGCTGGAAGGGAAGGAGTTACAGACATGTTACAATTAAATACAAAAAAAGTAAACCCAGTTCAGGCGAGTGATTATCAATATCCACTCATTCCCGATACACACAAACATTATCTTCCCTCTTCATTCTTCGAGGCCCCCTTCGATGTCTTCAATCTTCGGGGCCTCAGCTACGTCTTCTTTCTTCATTCTTCACTCCTGCAATAAATGGTGTTAGTACAAAACCCACCCAAATACCTTAAAAAAAACTACAAACAAAAATACCCACGTGGAATTCCTACCTAAGAATGCATTCTATGTCTCCTGGGACCGGTCTCATTCGTAGTAAATAACTTGAAAGTGCACTTTGTGGTACCTTTGTTTCAGCGCTGTTTCGAAACCTTTTTAAACTTGCTCCTTCGAGCCGTTACCTTTCGTGCACTTTTGATACCTAGAGCTCGTGCTTTGATAATCGAGGGTGAATTCACTTTCCACCAGGAGTCTCTCAAAACTCCTGTTGTGTGGTCTAGGTCTTCTGTATTTTACCATTTCACGTTCAAGATTACCTGATGTAAACCTGATGAAAATATACGGCAATGCACAGCGCCCGAGGAAAACTGCACTCTTACCAGCCTTCAACTCAAGTCGATGAATGGTGTTCATACTCTTCAATATTCATTCTGAAATTGAAAGAGCAAAAATGAGGATTAAAATTCGAGTCAAATCTCTCCGAAAAACATAAAAGGAATTAGCATTGGATGTCCCGCGAGGCCATCGTCTTCTTCTCTTCTTTATTCTTCCTGCTCCACCTTTCATTCTTCCCCTCATGTCCGGGGATTGGCTGCACCTAGAAGAGAGCAAAAAATTAAGTTAAATTCGGGGGTTAGATTATTAAACATGGGTCAATCCACCTTAATTCAACAAGCGTTTGTCCCTAAGAGACTGAGATTTTGATACCTGTATGGATCTTCATCAACCACACACTAAATACCGTGAGATCTTTTTTTTATATGTGGTTTTAATAGTTTACCGATTATTTTTCTAAAAAAATTGCGCTAAATCATATAAATCCAACAATTTAACTATCAAATTGTCGTAGAGACATTATTTATTGCTTATTTTAGTGATAAGTCCTTTCGGTAGTCACTTTGAGTAAAATATTGCTAGAGTGCACCTATCTATTATTGTTATGTCTAAATATTTAAAACATTGTTCAACAAATCAACTTTTTTCAAATAACCCATCTCGGAAGTGGCCCAAGCATTTAATCTTTAGAATGCAGGCTCAATCATTGCCTTAGAATCACATAAATTAAATATAAATCAACTCCTGAATGATATTTTTTGGAAATATTTGAACGTTTACTTTTTCTCCCGTGCGGCTTTCCGATTACTTTTAATACTAGTGTATAGACGTGTACTCGTAGACTGGTAGTCTATATCGTAGTAGTATGACCTACAGGTTCAACTATAAACTATCAACCATGAATTCATCAAAATCTGACACCCTACGGGACAAGCATTTTTGAAATTGAGTTGGAATGACTAAAAATATTATACCCGTCTGTCTGTATAAATCGTGGGAATGGATGCTAAAACAAAGGCTGTTTATTTAAAAAGAAGGACACCCAAAAAATTCTATAGAAATTCACATATTTGTTTAGTGACTTTTAAACAAGTCTATTTTTTTGGGAGCTTTCTAAAGTGATATTGAATAGGGTAGGTATATTAAAATCTCTCGTAACAGATGAAATCATTGTACTTTAATGTGGAATTCTTTATATCCACTTTATTTTAGCAGTGAAAGATTTGTATAAATATGTAAACTGACTTAGAAATATATAACTTTAAGTATTATAATAGCAACACTAGAGAATTCGTAGAATAAGCAGTACCAAAGAAATACATAGCAAACAAACATTTTTGGAATTATTACACCGTATCAATTTTTTTGTTTTAAAAAATAGGCAGGCAGCAAAATTTAAATATATAACTAAAAAAAATGATTTTATTGACCACACGATATAGTATAAAATTACAAGTTGAACATGATTCTTTGAATTCCAATTTGTACAAATCCAAAGTTGCTTTGTTCCACCGAGATCACGATTTAACTTTATCTAGTTTATTTTGGATAAATTAATACGGAAGATAATTTTTAATCAATAATCAGAGTCAATATTTGCATAAAAATTACCTTCCCTCTTCACATAAATCGTTGAACTTGATACTGGAAACAAAGGAGGCAGTCAAGCGAACCTTATTTCTATATTTCACGGGTTATCTTAGTGGTAAAATAAAAAATCAATAACCTAAAACCATGACGCATGTCCATGCGTTATTATCGCGACGGAATTGAAAACGTATGTTTAGTGTAAATACCATAATCTAACCTTCATTCGTTAGATTTATTAAAAAGCAATATTTTATCATTGTTTTAGAAAAAAATTACGTGATACTCGCAAGGACCCCCTGGTCCCGCACGTGAGATTGGGTGAGAATCGACTCGACCCTCTCGCCCCTCCTAAACGCCACATCTAATTAACCTTTTCACTACTAAAAAAGTAAGTCGTCTGGACGGTTTATGACACAGAAGGCGAAAGTTGCAAATATTCGTCACATATTTTCCGACGCAGGCCAAGGAATGCCGTAAATATCCGTTTCGTTGCCCTTTTATGCCGGTCGAGGCTACGCGAAGTCTTATCTGGACCAACAACATATAAATTGTTGATGCATTAAATCCGTTAATTAGGACGGTAGAGCTCCGTTCAAAAGTTGACAATGCACAGAAAGAAACCGAGGAATTGAATTCGAAGACTGCAACATACGGGCAAACAACAATTATCCATGTAGAAAATTCACATAAACTAATCATGAGTTGACCCGGAACCAATTCCGCTGCTAGGGCTATCAACCCGGAAAGTAGGAAGACCAACTATACTTTGAGCCCGAGATAATGCGGAAAAGTCGAAAATGATTGGCGCTGAGGGAGTGTGATTATCCGTGAGACCCTTCTTAACCAATGTCCTGCAAAATGGTCCGTACAGAGGGGACAGAAGAGACCCTTGGGGCTCAGTCCACAAGTCATGCTAAGGCAACAACACCACTGTGTCGAAAGGGTTAATGGATACCCCCAAAGATGTAATATTCGTGGGAATGGGCTTGTTCGATACTAGGTAAATATATAGTTGACAGACGAAAGTGGTATATTTTGCTTGAATGCTGAAAAAAATACGGAAATAAAATCCTTTAGGGAAATAAGGAAGTCGGAGTAGTAAATCATCGAAGCATTATTTTACAATAACGTCCGAAAAATATGGCTCTGTTGTGCCTACAGGTCAAGGGGAAAGTGAAGGGTCTATCAATTTATAATGAGAGGAACTTTGAGAATAATATGATAGTAATATTCGGTTCTCTTATTTTTCACCTGTATAAAGGCTTCAGTATCGAGTACGGACACGTAAAAGATAAGCGTGAAAACTCCATTTGCGAAAAAAATATGAAATTGAAAGTATGAAATGCTAAAAATTGAATAAATATATTATATTTTTTCAAACGTTTCAACTTCAGTGGTGAAGTATATGAATAAAAAATAATAAAAGGCACGGTCTTGTCCTGTAACTCATGTCATGAATGATTAGCTCCAATGCCCATTGAAAGTTTAGTTAAATTAGCGCCAACGAGAGTGAGACATGTATCCCGATGTCAAATGCTAAATCAGCATAATATCCAGCCATCATTGTGCGAAAAATCCACGGATAAAAAATCATTCGCCAGGATTCGAACCCGGATCCCCCCGAATGATTTTTTTCTCAGTGGGTTTTAGCACAATAGGTTGGTTTCCAATTTTTTTAATTGCCTTAATCGAAAGATTTTTACTCCTGGAGTATGTATTTCCCGCTTTTAGATTTTTTAATGACGATATATATTTTTTGGGATCAAATGAAAAGTGAAAAATTTCAAGCGCGAAAAAACGCGACGGGTAAGTATGAATGATGGGTAATCGCCGTGTGACGTCAGCGGTAGGTGACCTTGTTACGAGAGCGCCGCGCCGCTTCGATGCAGACGACGCATCATCTGAGAGGATAATTCAACGCTTCGAGCAAAAACTATATTTCTCAAAGAAAAACTAAGTTTTACCTGCACTCGAAATGCACAGTATCTTAGATAACCGCTTTGTAATGGATCTCCCAAGATTTTTAAATGCATATACAAAA
This sequence comes from Ischnura elegans, assembly GCF_921293095.1. NCBI lineage: Eukaryota > Metazoa > Arthropoda > Insecta > Odonata > Coenagrionidae > Ischnura > Ischnura elegans. The sequence goes on along the minus strand of NC_060254.1, from coordinate 105,549,619 downwards.
GTGGTGCACGTCTACTTCAATATAAAAAATGTAATAGCATGATTAACGATTGGTTATGGTACATACAAAAGTGAATTTGATGAGAAGAACTATTAATTAGAGGAAATTCATTGTATTTTAATCATAGCAAAATATTACGCTGGATGGATATCATGTCGAATTGTATTAAATTCATTAAAAAAAACTTAACAGTATTCTGACGAGGTTTGGCGGTAGGGCATATTCCCATCTTTCAAAGGAAAAACACAAATTTCGACATGTATTACGACACAAAAGTTGAGTTACAATGAGGTAAATATTAACTGTTGGGTCATAATACCTTCACGATGTGACTCCAAATAGTTTTCATGGAATAATTAGCAATTTATTACGACTGGCAAAAGAAATTCAAATGGCTCTAGCCGCCTCGGATCCGCGTCGTAATTAATAACGATCGAATACGAAGGCTTATATGATGATTGATACAATAATGCAATGCCTTACGTAGGGCACTCCTCTGCACTGAACACCCTCCTCCCCAAAGTCCTTAAATCCAGTGACTCACAGCGTCTGCTGAATTATTTGAATGTCCGTGGCAGCATGGATGCCAGCAAAAAAATCTACATATAAAGTGTGTTTTAGGCCAATATGTCGTTCTACAACGCTAAAAGCTAGCGGAAAATCGTTCGTCACGGTTCCACTGAGCGAGAAGAAGAGACTTTTGTACTTTGAAGCGGTCAGAAAGAAGTATACAATCCGTAAGAAAAATACTCGCTTTCATTGCTGTATACACCATTTTAAGGTTAGTGCTTACTCATCGACGAAGTGGAAGTAAAACGAATATTCATACACGGAGAGGAGGTTGGTTTACATTGAAAAATCCATTGCATTGAAATTGAGAGAGTCTGTAACGGTATATGTATTATAATATAACGGTACAGTACCGGCACACAAATTTCGTTATTCATTTTTACCACCTTGCTGGCAGGTAGCGCTTGGCTTAAATAAGGATTATTAATACCTTATCAAACGAAGTAAACTTTCCGACCATAGGCAATTTTAATAGGTTATTAATGACAAATGTTTCCCTGAGCTCTGTGCCTCGTGTATGCATTGATAATCTCAGACGACGTGACCCTCCTATCCTCTCGTGTAGAAACTAGGTCCCTGTGACGTCACGTGGAGTGGAATCGCATGGGCGCCAATCTGGCCTTTTTCAAATGAGGATAAAATTGACCATTGCCATTCGTCTAAAATGGGATTTCTAAAACCAAATAATTTGTATATTATGAATACACTAATGGTGGGTAACGAATCGCAATCAGTGCCTTTCGTTTTCTTTGATGAAGGAAACTACCCTTTTTGTGTATTGTGGGTGACTCTCGCAAAGGTACCACCGTGGCTAGTCCCGGTATACTTGTAAAAAAAGAAACACCTATCCAGCCAGCAAACTGAAAAGGTGTTTGGCAGGGTTGGCTTATCACAAGCATGTAAGCTACCTTCCATAAATTTTTACGAAACATAATAGTAATGGAAGAGGAGTTTCGTTCTTGATTTCAAATGAAACTATCGTTGAACATGTAATTTACTGCGTTCCTTGGGTCCTTACTTCCTTTCATCGCAAGATTTATCGCTCACGGACAATATAAAATTAATATGAATTTATTCATTGGCGGTATACAAAGAACTCTGATCGATTTTTTCATGTGGCAATGTTTCAACAAATATTCCAGTAATTTTCATGGGCAATGAGTAGTACTTCCTGATTCCCAATGAAATTACTCGAATGATAGAGATTTATATTATTGTATCAGCTTTAGACTAAGGTTCCCCTTTTCATTTTTTCCATAAAAACCAGCACAAACTAATATTTCAGTTTTCTACGGACAAATAATGATTGAAAAGCTAATTTTAATCATACAGAATCACTTCAACTAAATAGTTTTCCTATCATTGTTCTCAGTGCATAACATATGACGTTATTTCACTCAACTCTTATCTTCGGCAACCATTATTATCCTCTGTATTGTGAAATTCTTTTGAACCAATATCATCTACTTCGGAAACCGCTAAGTAAAAGTTTCAATATTTCTCACTATCGACAAGAGGGCAGGTGAAAAATTATAACGGAATGAAAAAGGAAGATTACATGCGTTCTTGTCAGCGTAGAGAAAAGTATTAACTCAAAAGCACACCATACATTAATGAGCGCATTTGTAAAAATTTCTACGCCAGCGCATTTTATCATCAATTAATCGTTACTCGTAATCCGGGCGTTATTTAGACGGTCCGTTGCCCTTTTATAGAACTCTTCCATAACATAATTTAAATTATCCAAAAATAGTTTTGATCAGCTAAATCTACATCTACATACTAACCAGCAAGCCGTCTGAATAGGCATGTGGCAGGGGGTGCTAGGTCACCTGCCGTTGATAAATAAAAATGGTATGCTCTAACGAAATAATGCCCAGCATTTATTAAAGTCCGATATTGTCGACAGGGGAAAAACTAATTCCCATACCTATCCGTTCGGCATAATATCTCTCTCAATTTATCGTTTCTGTCAGACCTATAAATGTGGTGGGACTCTGATATTATGTTATCCGTTTTCGCTTCGAAAGATATCCATTGTCAATTGCTCAAGCATTCCAAGTCTAACGCGCAGCCTTCGAATCTACAGCGGTTCCCAACCTAATTTGTTTAACATTTGTGTAACACTTTCTGTACGCCCGAAGCGAGTATATTACGAATCGTGCAGCTTTCCTTTGTATTTCTGCACCAGATCCCATACGCTCGCTGCATATTCAAGGTGTGGCCTGGCGAGTGCGAAATAGCACCTCTTTTTTTCCATCCGAAAATCCACCCACTAAACGCTTGACGAATCCTAGCATCTTCAGGGCTCTGACAAAAATATTTCTTAAGGGCTGTTTGCGCGGTACATTAACACGCACGGGCCTAAATGTAGGAACGCAAGAATAAACGCCAAAATGCACCGTGTAACCACCCAACTTATACGAATGGATGCACAGGAAAAAGAACCTGTTCAAATTAGGTTCATGCATTCATAAGTGTTACGTTCCGATCGACAAAAATCATTCATTCACGATACATTAACTCGTACGTGTCAATCTGTCGCCATAATGTTAAAAACATCCACAGAAAACACATGGAGATAGTAGGGCGACCCGAGCAAAAAATTCACCGTCGTGCATTCCATCAGGTGAAGTTCGAGTCCCCACTCTTGGCCTGCGTCTGATGGAAAAAGGGACGGTGGGAATGACCGCGAGATTCATAATAAATGATGGATCAGTGAGCGATGACTATTATCCCTGAAAACCTATCGCTTAACCTGTCAATGTAAGGGATGGAAAAATGATGGTGTGATTCCGGATTCGTAATCGTAATCGTAATCATACTCAACTTTACAAACTAAAGAGATCTTTGGCTGCAGTTTCGGATAGATTTTATTTCAGATAAGTGAACGAATTAGATGATGTACAATTGATGGTGAAATGCATCATAATATGATACTATGTGACGATGAATTTTAGGTTATTAATGGTAACCTATGTTAGTATATGAGGGAGATAACAAGCATGAGTTTTAGCTAGGTGATAGCAGCGAACCCAATCAATGAGCGGATTCACTTTCATTAAATCTATTAAGCTTCACAAATGTACGTCCAACTAATGAGATGTACAAAGAAACTAATTAATCAGATGTTGTTACTACTCATCAGATGGTAAATTTCTACAACCAATCAGGCCGCGAGTAAAATCTCCATGGCAACCATAACAAATGTAAGGTTACACTGGATGAGTGCTTGCTAAAGGTAATAGTATTTATGGATACGTATGACGTAACAATCTTTTGGGACAATGGGCTAATTCAATATAAAGGCCACCGAGTAGTCCATTTAATCCAAATAATCCGTAGGCAAAACGAGGTGATGTAGACATGATATCGGAAAATGGAAGATTGTAAAGCCGTAGTTTGCTTCACGCTCACCATGCATCATTATGGCGCTAGAGAGTCACTATCGTAATTGTCGGATTCTATTAATTTATATCTTAAATAAATTCAGAGAAAATAGAAAGGAGGTTCTGATTTGTTGCGTAGTAAATATTTCATGTGTAACCAAGAAACGACTTCGTCTTCTAATTCGGCAGCAACGTGGTTGTGTGTTCTCTCGTGTGTCCCGGTCATTCAGTCTGTTCCCCGATCTGCTGCGGAGTAGTTGCACTTGAATTGTTTTCATTGGATTTCTCAGCAGTCAGCAGCACTGTTGTGATGTGATTACGTGTTATCTCTCTCTTAGTGATGGAGCTCTGAAAATTCCTCGAGATTTATTAGAGAAATAACCGGTCAAGCTAATCGTAAAATGGGTTTTGTTAAAAGAATATTAGGCAAGTGCGACGACAAAGTGAGAGAAATTGGCTACTTTTCCCTCGTAAGACTACATTTGGAATACGTTGCCAGTGTTTGGGACCCTCATGAAAAAGGCTTAATAACAGAGTAAGAACGCGTGCAAAGAAGGGCTGCCAGGTATGTGAAAGGTCGTAAGGATAGCCTTGATAGTGTAACTGGCCTCTTAGATAAACTCGGATGGGAATCTCTGTCGGACCGTAGAATGAAAAATAGACTAAACCTTTTAGATAAATTCAAGAGCAGTGTCTTTTTTAACGAAGTTAACCATATCTTACGGACGCCAACATAGTACGGAAGATCCAGATCATATAAATAAAATAAGAGAGATAGATTGTAGAACAGACAGATTCAGAATGTTTTTTTTTCCACGATCATAAAGTGATGGTAACGGCAGCGATAGAACCCATAAGTAGATTGCATGACTTGTAGTGTACTAACCTATGTAAAACTTAATGCATGTTTCTTAATTTTATTATTATTTCTAACAGCATATGGTAGAATAATATTTATCACCATCACAAAAATGAAAATAAAATCATTTTTACCTACCTATATTATGTAAGACTTGTTTAAAAGTATTTATACTACAATCGTGTATCGCCAACAAGATACGAACTATAGTCAACAGCACGAATCATATTTCTAAATTGGCATTTAATGCACTTGTTAACTTTGAAATTAATAACCACCACTTTTTCGATGTAATATATTAAAAACAACAACTGTTTCCTACCTTATATTTCTCCGCTTTTGATTTGAATGCGCTTTGATTTAAACAAGATGTTTGTTCTTGCGGAAAGAAGACGCAAAGAAATAGACACTTCAAATATTATTTTCCTTATTTCCTTCATTATATTTATCAGTTTTTCGTATTAATTCCTTTATCTTCTTTCCCAATTTAGCTCCTCTTGTTTGCATAAACAAATATGTTGCTATGATTGTTCTTGTGTATGACAATTGAATTTGGTGGCCATTTTTGAACTAATCCCCATACTCAATTTGATATGAATAAACAGATAAATAATTGTAAATTTAGTGTTTTCATAATTTTTCCTGGGGTTTCAGACAATTTTAGAGGGGGTCTTCATAAGACTTTTTGTCGTATCTCGTCCCGTTCACCCCAAACATTTGTATGAGTGAGTGAATGAATGAATGAATGAATGAGTGGTCGTTAGGGGACTTTATAGAACTTAGATAAGAGAGATACATTGTAGAACAGCTAGATTCCGAATGTCATTTTTTCCACGATCAATAAGAAATTATAACGACAGCAATAGAACTCGTAAATCGATTGCATGACTTGTGGTGTAGCCTACTAACCTATGTAAAAATTAATGCATGTTCTTAATTCAATTATTAATTCTAACAGCATATAGTAGTTTAGTTGTTAGTATACGGGACGTTTTTTGTACGGAGTGGTGTGCATGTGGGAGTCCAAATGCATGCTGCATGCTGGTGATTGATCACCCCCTGCCAAACACCCTAGAGGTGGCTCGCAGGATATTATGTAGATATAGATGTATATATTACTGACGATGAATGACTATTATGACAGAAAGGTATTTGGATACTTCCCCAAAGAGTATACCTGAAGTGTTGGAGTCGTTTAAAAAATTCCTATAGTGTGTGGAGAATCAGATTCGAATACGTAATAAATATACTTTTTCGTTTTGTAAAATACATACATTTAACATCAACGCAGTTAATAGTGTTGACCCAAAAAAAGTTTACGGTGGACTTTTTTAACTGAGCAAATTTTTACAAAATAATGAATATATGTATTTTAACACATCCATTTAATTTGTTTACAAACAAATTCATTCAGTGAGAGGAAATCGGCAAGGAAAGTGGCCATAGTTGTATCTTCGTGTGCATGCGACCAATATCTGTCAATCCTCGATTGAGTTAAATTCTTACGCTTAGTATCGACAACACGCAATAAATATTCTATTCTTACTATGCGTTCTTACGTACGATGTATTCTTAGTTGAAATAGTTTTGATGTTCCAAGAGGAGGAGATATAGTATATATCTTTAACTACAACGCAAAGTATAATGTAGTAGTTATACATAGACGGTAGGTACAAATACTTTCTAAAGAAAGGAAAATCTAAAGAGAGGAAATTATTCGCCACGGATCCCGAAAGAAAACACTTCCAAGACTCTTCCTCAGTGCATTCCATTTGCTGACATTAATTCCGATTATCGCTATCAATTTGTTGGTGGGGCTGTAATGTATTATTAGGTTGAACTCTGCTACACCCTAACGGAAGAAATGATAGAAAGGATTTTAACGAAACATCCGAGAGCATTATAAAAAAAATCGATACTTTTCTCAATACAGGCGCCGTAATATCAATTGAATGGCTAAAATACTGTGACGAGGAAGGCTAGGGTCGACCACCACAACTATCCCCTTATGTCATAGCTACTAATCGGCGAAATACAGTTGTCCGGAGTGGGAGACTTGTGGAGTGAAAGCTACAGAGTTATACAGGAAGGATCGCTAAATATTGATGCTGGAATAAGTATAGTGCTTATCAAAAGCGCCAATTAAAAAGCCACCAAATGTATGATGAAAGGTAGGTAATGGCTAAGATATAAAGCAAAACCCATAACTACTGCATCTCCGAATGTTTGTAAACCTAAAATATTCCTAAGAAATGCAGAAGTGGAGTAAGTGAATCAAGATACAGCGGGAATAATCATGCAGATTAGAGGTGAAGAAAATGTAATTATTCTCGGTGAATTGAATGTCATCACTGACGAAGTTTAAGATGCGAGGAAAGCCGAGAAACAGGGATGATGTAAATCCAAAATGAAAGACTGACAAAGAACACAAGCTAGTGGTTTCGAATACAAAATAAAAGTGATCACAGTCGAAGAAAAAGAGGAAAGTGATAGTGGACTTGATATATTCTAAGTTGATTAAATTCTACGAAGATGAAACGATTCATCGACAATAAAATGGACGGCAAAAGTGACCCTTAGGCTTAAAACGACCGAGACTATGCCTCGATAGAGATGTTATGTCACCAAAAATAATAAAATAAAAACTTAAGAAAGCTGAGAAAAGTATTTGGTAGGCAGAAAATTAAGAAAATCGATATCAAGTGTAATTTCAGGAGGTAGAGGGGAACAAAATAGCATCGGATATGACCGAGAAGTCAGAGGAAGAGAGTCGGAAACATTATCACCATAAAATATTACAGTGTAGTAAAACACAAGGAGTCAAGAATGGCATAAAACCAGGGAGACAAACACTGGAAGCAGAATAACCAGGTGTAGAAACAAAAGAGAAATAACCAGTAAAACAGCCCAGGCGAAGCGATTATAGGGAAAAAAAACGACTAACGGAGGATACGATAGCGAAAATAAAACAATTAAAGAACTTGAAAAATGACGGTAAAAGTCACCCTAAGGCTCTCATCAGCGACAATGCTATCTCATCTTTAATAATAAAAAAATTAAAAACTGAAGAAAGCGGTGAAAAACATTTGGCAAGTAAAAATTTACGAAAACTCGGTATCAAGTGTAATTTGAGGACGCAGAGTAGACCAAAGTAGCATCGGATGTGACCGAGAAATCAGAAGAAGAGAGTCAGAAACGCTTGAGCAGTGGGCTATTGGAAGCAGCTGGAGAAGTTCTTGGGAGAAGGATAATCATCTGAATGGATCACGCAAAAAGTCTCGAATCTAACTGAGGCACCACTGAAGTACAAGAATACTTAAGCCGTGGAATTTCAAAGGAGAATAAAGAACGATATTTGACATGAAGTCAAGGAGGCCAGAGAAAAGCGGTCGAGGAATATGAAAACATCGTGCGCAAGGAAAACTAGAGGCTCGCTATGGGAATCTCTTCAAATTAATGAGCGTATGATGAATACCGTAAGTGACAAAAACGGAGAACTTTTGACTGATGACTAATAAAAACTAGGAGATGGATTGAATATCTGAATGAGACGTGTATAGAAGGGCGACTAACTAAGTACGAAATCAATTTAAATGAATATCGAATATTATACATTAGAGTGTAGCATAAGAATAGCATTAAACTAGGGAAAAAAACATTGGAAGAGGTTGACCAGTTTCTCGCCAAATTCCTTTAGTCTTTATCTTCCTTGAATAATTTGACGCAGCAGTAGTGTGGATTGGAATTCCATGCTTATAATTTTGAATGAAGTTAATTAACAATGGCATATGAATGATCCACAATTCGTTTAAAAACACCAAGTAGGGGTAGGGCCAACATTATAGGGCCCAGCCATGAAGAATCAAGTATTGGGAGCAAAGTCAAGTGATCTGAGGCGGTGTTATTTCTCCCGTAATTTTCATAGTTTACAACTAAAAAGGCACCGATTACATCCAAGAAAAAATTGGGAGTTTACATGCATGAATATCCACGAGGAGACACGCTTATAATATTTGTAAAATAGAAAAACATTCTAGTAAAGGTGGGCAGAACAACGACCAATGCTATCTGAAAATCACCATCAAATACTAGAGTGTAGCAAACGGCAGGAAGTTAAGAATAGAATAAAACTAGTGAAAGAAAGATTGGAAGAGGTCACCAGTTTAAATATTTCGGAGGCAGAATAATCAATTGTAAAAACAAAAGAGAAATAATCAGTAGGACAGCCCAGGGCAAAAATACTTTCCAGAAAAAATAAACCATCAATTTGCTTAGAAAAGCAGGAAATTTTATAATGAAGTTTGGAAATATTTTATCAAAACTAACAATTCGAGTATGCATCTATATATGGCAATGAATCATGGGCAATGACAGCAGTGAAGAAACTGATGGGTATTATTCGGCTGTATGAAAATGAAATGCATCGTTCGAGTGAGGACTGCGGGATTCCTCAGAAGAGTAGGAGCGGATAGAAGCCTAGTCAATTCTTAAAGTAGAATACACACCATTGTAATCGAACATATCTTGAAAAACTGATCTTGATGTTCTAAGGAAGTCAATCCTCGAATGACAAGTGGTTGGTAAGAGCGGAAAAGTAAGACGTTTGATGTCGTATTTAATAAACCAAAAATGAAGGATATGAAAGAGCATTTGAGAGACCGTGGCTTGTTTAAATGCTAAAATGAACCTCGCAAAGTTCACCTGAACTACGTAAAATTAAAACAGCTTTAATTCCTCTTCGCCTTCATAGTCACGGATATTTATACCAGTAAACAGCTGAGAATTCGTAGCGCAAAACGCTATTATAAAATAGGAAATGATGAAATATCATCATAAAAATTATCACAGAATAAGTTAATTTTTGCGCACCGCACAGGATTTAGTTCTTAATTAGTTACTAACAAAGATATAGAGAAGTCAAATATTTATGCATTGGAATATTCAAAGGCCTATCATATGAAGTGAATGATATTGACTCACCATATTTCTTCAGTCTTCCTCTTCCTTGAAACCTCTTCGCAAATGCCCCATTCAACCCCAACCGTTTCACGGAACTGATCCGCCACCCCTATTCAATGGAGGACCTGAAAAGAAAAGTTCGCGTTAAAGGCTGACAATATTCACGCGACAAAAATATACACTTTACTTGGAGCATAACTTAAAGATTATGTTGATATTAAAGGCTACAACAAATTATCATACTAACAACTCCAAAGGTGAAGTAAGTGGAAAAAAAATTCCAAGTGAAGTGCTGTAAATCCAATTAAGACCTCCAATATTCTATTACTTTTCCTCATCATCAAAATTATATGATAAATTATTGCGGAGTGGTTCCGGAGAGGCTGGTGCTTGTATTAACGAAATAAGTTAACTGCAATTTCCTAGGTTCAAATAACAAGGACTTTTTAAAATACCTCGTTGAAACATTAATTACTTACGTGGAATAACTCGCCATTCAGGTACCAATTATGGCAAAAGCATGAATAAGGGATCCTAATGGCTAACAACTAAAGAAATCGCGGATAGAAGCTTCATTTTGAAATGTAATGGTCTCTCACAATCAACAACGAAGCAGCGTGGCTGGCATGAAATACACTGCTCCACGTCTAATGTTAATATCTTATACCTACAGTCAACGCGATAAAATTCATCATTATGACATTCGTCAAAATAGTAACTAACCTGCTGAAGTACTAGAAGTAAGCTATCAGAGTGCCTTACGGATCATAATTCCTGCAATCAAATCGAAATATTTGATGTTCTAAAAGCCTCGATAAATGTAAAGATAAAACTACTTACTCATTTCAAATGACGACACATCATATCAGAATGTAACTGTTATAATTTACACATATTCCTAACGAATGTAGATGCTTTGTCAAAGGTCAAACGAATTGAATGATCGAATATTCGTAATGGCAATAAATCTAGTATTATGGAATTTCGTCCAATGACGTCCAACATCCAATTTTCACAAAAAAAATTATTTCAATTCAAAAGTCACAGGATTAAGAGTGAAAACAGGATGGCTTTAATCCGAGAGGAGATTTCCCTATCACTAGCGTTCTTTAAAAAAACTACTCCGACACTAATATTAACTTCGGGCACATGGTAATAAAAGTTGGAATATGGAGGTAGTTGGCGTTATAAATATTGTGACTCAAAATATATGCCACTCTAATCTCGATAACTGAATGGAATTGAACAAATTGCATTTGCGAAGGATCCTACACTTTAAGGAATACAATGAAAGTGCATTGAAAATAATATGAAAATGATTCACCAAACAAGTAATTAAGGTACTCACCTCTTAATCCCAAGAGAGCTTGCCGCGTACTGAAGGCCAGAAAAGGAGGGAGGGGACGTTCCGACACTACGTCAGCCACGTGACGTGTGCCTGTGACGTCACGATGATTTCGAACCGATTTATTTATTTAATCAACAAAAAACCGAAAAAAAGCGCTGAATATCTTAGATGTGGGTCCTTTGAAATTTTATCCAATGAAGTACATCAATAAATACGGTAATATTTTTTATTATAATTAAAAAATTTATCGCGCGGAAAATCAATAAAACGTTCGACCAATAAGATTCGTTCGTATGATTCAGCTATTATACAAAAATAGCGCGGAAATTCTCAAGCGGCCAACGGTCGAAACACACGTGATCTATGTTCCAGAATTTTCTAGTCATGTGTGAAGGTCATTAGGTACGTTTGCAAAACACGTCACCGCATTACGAATAACAGTACATCAACGGTCCGCATTCAACTGTCGTCCGCAAAGCAGCACCTCCCCTTCCCCTTATTTACGAAGAAAGCACCAACCGTCCTCTCGGCAGAGTCACACTTCTGAATGTTTTCAATTTGTTGAATTCATTTCCTGGAATGTTTTAAACGTTCCTTCGTTCGTTGAAGTCACCGTCTCATTATGCCTAAACGAGGATGGAGAGCGATTATACGACGTACATATCAACAGAAATACTTGGAAGAAATGCAGCGGTTTTGACTGAGGTAAGTGAGCACAAGTAATTTTTATGAAATAGTGAACAGAGAAAGTAATTCTAATCATGATTGTCTTCAAGCATTGACATGTTACTAATGTAGCTCACCATGTAAACTTACTCCATACGACAGTGATTAGCGGAGATATTTAGTGAGTTCGCGAGCGATAAGAGCATTGCTAATCACACTATGCGATTTGTACATAAGTAATAAGTATTTATGTGTTCTCAATAGCGCATAAAAATCTCTCCTTTACGATCCATTATTTGTCACAGATGTTTCAAATTTATCGAATATTTAAGTATGAAAACCACACTGAGCATTAGTAGTTTCAATTCAATCATGGTTCAATGCATTGCTTAGATTAATACTCCTTCTCTACGCATTATTTCGGTGGTAAAGATTCCATGAAACGGAAATGTTCTATCCATTTGTCCGTTGTAAGTCAGCTGCGAATGGGTCGATAATCTCATAATTGCTGCCTTAAATTTAATCGCAAAAATGCATTCAAATAACACCCAAAAATATTTTCCATTTTGTTAATTAGCCGAGCGTAAACAATTAAATCTGGACAGTTCAAAACAGAGCTTTCAATTGCTTCGAAGATCTTCAGTCTTCTATATGATCTATGCTTTTCAATTAAGTCCGCAATGTGATCATCTTCTTCCACTATGCCACGGATATCGATAAAATATCGAAGACTTGCATGCTCGCTTTTACATTTGTTCATTTATAATGGCGTTAGTTAGTAGCTATCAAACCTTTCTTGGCCTCAAAGTAGTGTCGCTAACTAAGCCTGAATAATTATGGCATTATACTTTCATGTATACGCGGATGAAATTAGTAGCTCTTGATTGAATTATAAAAATAACATATTAGTATTTATTTTTCTGGCCATTAGCAGATTCGTTTCCCTGATAGCCAAGTTCAACTTGGGCCAACGGATGGAGTAACCTGATGCCGTCTTCTTTATACAAAGAGATTGCTAAATGGTTCATTACGAACCAACTTAAGATATAAGTCACCAGCAAAAGTTACCACTTCAAGGATAGCGTAATGACGGACAGATGAAATTGATTTCTTCCGTGAAGGATCTTGGTCTTCATCTTCGAATTTTACTCAAGGTAAGTCATGTCGTTATGATTTCATCATTAGATTTAATCATTTTGTAACGACTCAAATTAATTATCTTTGGCTGCTATTCTGGATGGAATAGCATTATGCTATTCTCCGATATTGCAACCGATGTTGCTATAATATAGCGTATTGCAACGCCTATGCTATTTGGTATTCAGAACGGTTGCAATTCGTGTTTTTACTACACCGGAAGACGTAATTCTCAGAATAGCATAGGCCCGTAGCAATTCACTATTCTGAACGGCGAATTGCAACCGGTAGGCTTGCTATAATATTACGCAGTCTTCGAGGCCGAGCTATTAGGTATTGCAACCCTGAAAACGTGCGCATTGCGATGTCGATTTGTTTTTCTGAGGTTAAAGTAACATAATCAAGCATTGAAAAATGGAATAATAGCCAAAAATAAAATGTTATCTGCTTTATTTTAATTAAATAATAGTAGCATAAGTGATGAATATTTCACTAGTTAAGTGAATTGGTTAGAAATTAACATTCGAGCTTAATATATGAAGCTCAAGCTTGCTTCATCGACAGTACGAAAACAATAACATTAATGCAAAGAATTACTACGATTAGCCCAAATTTTCCGTGTTTTATTCATATTTACAACTCATAATTTTATTTCATCACTTGACTTGCTACTAAAAATATCCTCAATGTAGGCTATCAGGTCGATTCTTGAAAATTTTCAAGCTTGTGTGAACACACTAACTCGCCAAATGTAATAACAGTTATAGCTTTCAATGAAAACCATATATTACCATAATAATACCATATACTTTGATCAGCCGCTCATTTCCTCAATTGGACAGTATATACAAAAACATGCAACGAGTCGAAATTATTTTCCCCACTATTCGCTACCTTCTACAATTAAAACTTAAAATTTACAAACTTATAACACGGGCAGTCGACTTGAATTACTTGCTTGAAAACAAAGGATTTCTCCGAACACCAATAAAGTTTCCGAACAAATATGATTCGCCACAAACGTTTAATGGAATATCCATGTACATCATTAATGCTATATATATCATGTGGAATTCAATACAAATTGTTTCCTCTATAGGCAAGTAAGTTATTCACACAATTAAGTTTCAGTATATCGGCACAGTTCAGGGTCTATCAAAAATTTCAGTGAGCATATTAAAATCAGCTGATACGAAAACAATAATAAGTGACACAACAGCACTTTCCACACGATTCACTTTTTCACAGTTGTTCCATCCATCCTCAAATTCACCATCACATCCCTCTGCTTTTTCCAAATCTGCAGCTGAAATATTGATACTATTCCATCATATTACATGAAAGCACAGCGGTGACGTTGCCACCTACTTCATTTCCTAAACAGAGAATGAATTGAAATTAGGGAGTCATATAATATAAAGCTAGTATTAGAAACGAAAGCTTCTAGTTCATACAGTAAAGCTATATCGTCACGATCAAAGCAATAAAAGTTGGTACATATTTATTTTGACATGCAACGAACAGACAGACTTCGAAGCCTAAGACAATTACGAAGAAAATCAAGCATATTTAGGTTTCAATGATTATTTCGCATAACATATATCTCACGATAAAGGACCGATCGGATATAGGTAAATGATTCAATATTTATGCCCGATAAATCATCATTATAACAGTAAAATTATGACCTAACCCACCTGTCTGAAGCCATTGTGATATTATCAAAACAACAACAATCAGCTGATTTCCTAAACGAGATTTTCAAAGCGTATTATATAAATCCACGGTTTAATATAATTTTTAAATGCAAATGAAGCAATTATTTGTAATTGCAAGTCAATATTCCATAAAATACAGAAAAATATATAAAATATCTTCTCCCTCATTGGTTGCGCAAACTGTTCAGAAAGTTTTTCATACGGGAAGGGGCGGAGCTTCCAAATAGCTCGCGCAAGAAATAGCATGCTGCTATTCCGCACAAAATTATTACTACGCTTCATTCTGAATACGGGGTCGTTGCAATAATGACCCGCAGAATAGCATATGCAATTTTTTGCAACGCTTATCCAGAATAGCAGCCTTTGATATAGCAAATTTTGTTCTTCAGTAAAGGCATAAAAACTGGCATCTTGAGTAGGTTTAAACATATTTTAATTTGATACAAATTTTTGTTTTATTTTCCCCGAAATAAAACCATTGTCGACTAGAATTTTTACGGATTTTAGGCCCCAATTCTTGGCGCCACCAGGCATGCCTATTCGAAGTTCTGTGTTTGGAGAGGTTAAAGTGAAGGAGATTTCGCAACAGATCATCGAAGCCACAATGATGCGACACTAACATTCTTGCAAATTTCAAGAAAAAGCTGTACGGAAATAATCAATGAATTTCAACTTCAGCACAAGCCAAGTTCATTGGTATTAGCTTGGTCACCTGATCAATGCGTTTCTGCATGGGAATATTTCTGAATGTGTAATTCAGACTTTGCCAACGTGGGCTTATCAGTTATTTAATGTTAATGGTCGTAGTCAAAAAAAGCTGAAGAGATAAATATTCGTACGCCTCATAACTGTTAAACATGAGATAAGCCGACTAAGTATTCTATCAATATATAATGATATTCTTTCGCAACTCACGAGTTATGTCAGTACAAGGGGAAATGCATCGTGGTTTACTTCAGCTTTCAAACTGTTTCGATTTTTCTGTAAAGTACACGACGAAGGAAAAATATGGAGAAGGGTTTATTTTGGATAAAAAAGTGAACGAAGCAAATGTGGCAGAAATATTGAATTAGCACTTATGGCTTGCGTTTTGTCTGAGATTTACACGGTCGGCACGCAAGGGATCAAATCAAGGTATATACCATGAAACACGCAAAAGAATAGGATTATATTATAGCGAGTCATACGGTTACTGATCCACGTAGGTTTGCACATTCATGTTTTTAAAGCGCAGTGGGAAGTGGAGAAGAAGCTTATCTACTTCTACCAACCAAACACCTTTCTCACTTCAACTCTCTTTACCAAAGAGGTGATTCAGTTGTTCTTTTCTATGTGACCCTGTTTTCACTGAACAAAAACCTTTTTGAGAACTTAGTGTACACGACACTGATTGCATTTTCAGACACTTTACAGATTAAAAACTGTTATAAATGGCGTATCAGTATGGGGTGTAAAATTAAAGCATTGGATCATTACGAATCTCTATACGAGCATTAGGAATATTCATCCCAAGGCATCTTAAATCAACGTAGTCGAACCTGTAGAAATTGGTGGCCAGATCACGCGATAGCGAAAGAGCCGTACTAGGAAATTTATACCTATTGAACTAATATGAAAATCCTTTTTTATTCACCCCGCCATACTACAAAAACCGATAGCTCCAACATTCTAAGACACTCTACGAATAAACTCCTGAAATATTTTTCATTTTCAGGAGACTCCGCGAATTGGGTCAAAGAATTTTCCTTCTCCTCAGAAAAAAATGGAGCTATATCACTTCTGTTTTAAATTATTTTCTGCAAAAATTGTTTAACCTCCATGTTGAATAAAACTGCAAGAGGAGAAGACTCCCTACCTTCTACTTGCTTCCAGGTCCATCGGCGACAGAGCTCAGCTTTAAAACAGCGACAACCCAAAATACTTATATTCACAAGCACTTCACATTGAACACAACACTGACAATGAATTATTAGATGGAACCTTGACACTTTCACTTCACTCTTTAGCCGATGAGTAACACATTCTGGTAGCTTCACATAATTCCAAGAGACATGCACACTGCTTTCATCGTGATGAAGAACCATTTATTATTATCCAAACGCTGAGGAAAAGGCTTGAAGAGATCGTTGGCAACTTGATTTTAGGATTGCACTGTCAATCACTGAATTAACTGAATTGTTCACTCCACCTTTCGTAAACTGTAAAAAGAACAAGAAGTAGCTTTAAGCTATAGCACTAAAAATTTGGTACTGATGAAAGGAACAGTTCTTAATCATTATACTCGGAAGTAACATGAAGTCAAAACCAAGGGTGTGGGTACAAAAACTCCAATAATTGTGTCCAAATAATTTTCCAAAGAATGTTTCCTACTTGATCAAAAATAATCAACAATTATGATTAAATTTGTAGGTTATCATGGATTAATAGGTTATTTACGAGACTTACCCGTACCCTTCTGCGAGGGAGGACACACCTCCTTACCCTATCCGAACTGCTGTGAGGCTCAAACTTAACTAGGTATGATGCAATGAGGAATTAGGGGAAAACCCAAAGTGACGCACTGCATCTAACATACAGTCCTGAGAGGTAAAGAGGGCGGGGAATCCCTTAGGATATCAGGGGAGGTTGCCGTGAACAAATAGCTCAAGTCAGAGTCAAAATTGTCGGCCTGATCTCGAGTCCAAGGCTGCTATTCTGGATAAGCGTTGCAAAAAATAGCATATGCTATTCTGCGGGTCATTATTGCAACGACCCCGTATTCAGAATGAAGCGTAGTAATAATTTTGTTCGGAATAGCAGCATGCTATTTCTTGCGTGAGCTATTTGGAAGCTCCGCCCCTTCCCGTATGAAAAACTTTCTGAACAGTTTGCGCAACCAATGAGGGAGAAGATATTTTATATATTTTTCTGTATTTTATGGAATATTGACTTGCAATTACAAATAATTGCTTCATTTGCATTTAAAAATTATATTAAACCGTGGATTTATATAATACGCTTTGAAAATCTCGTTTAGGAAATCAGCTGATTGTTGTTGTTTTGATAATATCACAATGGCTTCAGACAGGTGGGTTAGGTCATAATTTTACTGTTATAATGATGATTTATCGGGCATAAATATTGAATCATTTACCTATATCCGATCGGTACTTTATCGTGAGATATATGTTATGCGAAATAATCATTGAAACCTAAATATGTTTGATTTTCTTCGCAATTGTCTTAGGCTTCGAAGTCTGTCTGTTCGTTGCATGTCAAAATAAATATGTACCAACTTTAATTGCTTTGATCGTGACGATATAGCTTTTCTGTATGAACTAGAAGCTTTCGTTTCTAATACTAGCTTTATATTATATGACTCCCTAATTTCAATTCATTCTCTGTTTAGGAAATGAAGTAGGTGGCAACGTCACCGCTGTGCTTTCATGTAATATGATGGAATAGTATCAATATTTCAGCTGCAGATTTGGAAAAAGCAGAGGGATGTGATGGTGAATTTGAGGATGGATGGAACAACTGTGAAAAAGTGAATCGTGTGGAAAGTGCTGCTGTGTCACTTATTATTGTTTTCGTATCAGCTGATTTTAATATGCTCACTGAAATTTTTGATAGACCCTTAACTGTGCCGATATACTGAAACTTAATTGTGTGAATAACTTATTACTTGCCTATAGAGGAAACAATTTGTATTGAATTCCACATGATATATATTGCATTAATGATGTACATGGATATTCCATTAAACGTTTGTGGCGAATCATATTTGTTCGGAAACTTTATTGGTGTTCGGAGAAATCCTTTGTTTTCAAACAAGTAATTCAAGTCGACTGCCCGTGTTATAAGTTTGTAAATTTTAAGTTTTAATTGTAGAAGGTAGCGAATAGTGGGGAAAATAATTTCGACTCGTTGCATGTTTTTGTATATACTGTCCAATTGAGGAAATGAACGGCTGATCAAAGTATATGGTATTATTATGGTAATATATGGTTTTCATTGAAAGCTATAACTGTTATTATATTTGGCGAATTAGTGTGTTCACACAAGCTTGAAAATTTTCAAGAATCGACCTGATAGCCTACACTGAGGATATTTTTAGTAGCAAGTCAAGTGATGAAATAAAATTATGAGTTGTAAATATGAATAAAACACGGAAAATTTGGGCTAATCGTAGTAATTCTTTGCATTAATTGTTATTGTTTTCGTACTGTCGATGAAGCAAGCTTGAGCTTCATATATTAAGCTCGAATGTTAATTTCTAACCAATTCACTTAACTAGTTAAATATTCATCACTTATGCTACTATTATTTAATTAAAATAAAGCAGATAACATTTTATTTTTGGCTATTATTCCATTTTTCAATGCTTGATTATGTTACTTTAACCTCAGAAAAACAATTCGACATCGCAATGCGCACGTTTTCAGGGTTGCAATACCGAATAGCTCGGCATCGAAGACCGCGTAATATTATAGCAAGCCTACCGGTTGCAATTCGCCGTTCAGAATAGTGAATTGCTACCGGCCTATGCTATTCTGAGAATTACGTCTTCCGGTGTAGTAAAAACACGAATTGCAACCGTTCTGAATACCAAATAGCATAGGCGTTGCAATACGCTATATTATAGCAACATCGGTTGCAATAACGGAGAATAGCATAATGCTATTCCATCCAGAATAGCAGCCCAAGTGCATCGCGAAAGCGCTCGGTTGGCGCGTCGTAGGGTGGAGAGCTGGTTGTTAAGGGGAGGTATTGAAGGAGAAGGAGGGGGGATGGGGGAAAGGGATTGAGGGCGCCACAA
Source organism: Ischnura elegans (assembly GCF_921293095.1). NCBI lineage: Eukaryota > Metazoa > Arthropoda > Insecta > Odonata > Coenagrionidae > Ischnura > Ischnura elegans. The sequence goes on along the minus strand of NC_060254.1, from coordinate 105,530,175 downwards.
AAGAGACCCTCAACATTCCTCTCCTGACGTCACGCACTTAGGTCACGAGGTACGCTTTACTGCGTATAGTCGCAGAGTGAGCTCTTATGTTAACTTAACTGTGTTAAAGCAAATGAAATTACAAGTACGAGTGAACACGTGAATCAATGAACCAAATCCCCTGATATGGACGTATATTATGCCATTATGCGTAATATTACAATGACCGTGCGGTTTGGGAGCGGTGGTCCTCTTGCATGCTGCAAGATGGTGATTAATCATCCCCTGCCAAACATCCGAAAAGTGGCACGCAGAGAATTATGTTGAATTAGAAGATTTAGAACATGCTGTAATTTCTGTTCAATCGCCTGCTTAATTGGATTGGTTACACGGTGAATTCTTAAGTTTATATATTTAAGTTTACACATTTCCTTTCACGTTTTATGTATCCTATTACCAAACATAAACACCAAGGAGAACTTCTTAATCATTATACACGCAAGAAACATGTGATAAATGTTTTTCATGATAAATTCTAATTCGATTATTATAGTGAGATTTAAAGGTTCAACTCAAATATAAAGTATCACGGGATTAACTTCCATCCGAATGTGACTTCCTTTTTATAGGATGAACTGTGCTACCCAGAACTGCAATACATTGCTTATCTTATGCCATCTCCGCATTTATTTATTGCATAAAGTTATGCCTAGGTGGAGGTCGGTGCAATGGCGGTAGGTGACGAGGATTTTAGTTTTCTGATCCCCCGACCAACCAACCACCGAAAGTATCGATAGTTTAGATGTAATGGCCAATGTTATATACCTGATTATTTTCATTCGTGTGTCATTATTTTCTTTCATCTTTTTGATCTTCCTGATTTAATATTCTGCACCTGAGCATTGGTTATTTTTTAATTATTCTTTGTATGTTCTTTCTCATTACCGAGAGCTGTTTTTTTCTATCTCCAATGGGTCATGACGAAATGAAAAAGTGATCGAACAAAAATCATTTCATTGCTAAACAATAAGTACACATTTGCTTCGTTTTCGATGCAATGGCCTCGGCGAAGGTTGTTCTCCATAGGACGTTGCTGCGAATGCCTTTCAATGATTTTACCGCTTTCCTGAATCTAATCGTCCGCTTAAAAGCGCTTTTTCCTAGCAAAATTGTCACTCCGCGAAATATGCAAGTCAAAAATCGCAAGTTCATTATTGGAAAGGAGGGTTATCGTAAACGCCCCATTGAAATTGCTCAAAGCAAAGTTGGGTAGCACAAGCGCTTAGGGGACGGGTGGTGTCATGCATCAGAACACTTACAGAATTCAGCACGCCTCTTATTTTATTTTAAATGGCTCCACGCAATCAACCAAGCGTTTGCATTTATCGTGAAACCCGGCAGAATGAAATCAAAAAGTAACACGCCTCATTTGTCCCAAAACAAAGAAGCATAATAATTCGATTGTTTGAAGATCGCCTGAATTTCATTTGTTTGCTTGGTGATTTTTAATGCCTCCATTGCTTATGCTGTATCTTTCTTTCAGGTGTCATATGCCGTAAGTATGTTATTCGTCTAAACCTTGGCCACAGTTGATTTTTTTATATATCTCTTTTAAAAGCATAAAGGACAAGAAATTTCAATTCCCATTCATCAAATTTCGTTCTTGTTGCTCCATGGTTCTCACAACGCAAGAGAATCAATGGCTGTTATATTGTTAATGAGGCTTGCTACTAGCCTTAAACGGACAACTTATGTTCTCAGATGACTGAGCTTGTGGTAAGGAGGGTGTGGAGTTGCCCGCTGCCTGCAGTACCCTTCCTCGATCCATGCAATAGATTGAAATTGCACTCAGCGTCCAAAAGAACGGAAGGGCTGGCGGGCGCAGAGTCACCGATCGCTTTCTACCTTCTCCCTTCCTCAGATCCTGCATCCGAGCCAGTGGTCGCCAAAGTGGACCTGCTAGTCTACCATGATACTCATACTATCTGAGCGCTACTTAATCTTAAAATTTAGAGTAACTTCTTTTCACACGATTGAATATATTTTTCATTGGTCATCATGTGATTCTAATATGACTTGATGTCCATTGGTCTTCTTCTTTATAAAGTTATTTTAGAGTCACATGTGAGGTAGGTGCTCGAGACAAAATTAATCCAAAATTCACAATATCGTCGAAGTTAATATCTGCCACATGTTTCTGAAAGAAAATTTCTACGCGACCTAGCCAATATAAGATAACATGAAATACTTAAAATTCCAATTTGATATAGCATAAAACCTACTTTATTAAATCATTCTAAATTTCATCTTACGCCCATTAAGTACCATGTATTTCTCTCCTATCTACCTTCCTTCAGCGGCATCTTGTCTCTCTTTTATTCTCTAATTACTAAGTCTATTAGTTGAGAAAATAAATGATTCAATCAATAATATAAATAATAAATGTTCAATTACATCCTGAAAAATGCGCATGTGGCCATAAAACAATTGGTGTGGCAATGGGAACTTATGGGAACTGTTCTCCACGATTGAATTTAAACATATATTGTAAATTATCTCAATGACCTGAGCCTTATTGCCTAGGCTATAACAAAAAGGACGAGTTTTTTCAAACATTAAAGCTTGTTATAATGTAGTGGACTAATTCCGATTTATTTAAAACACAGCACCTCACAAATAGCATCACCATGAAATCCGCTGTACGAATAATGCAAAGGACAACGAGAGCGCGACGCAAGACAACACAGCGGACACTCTACGCAATCTATTCACCAGCCCTGATGAGGACACGGTGGTCTATTTGGGGGTTTTATCGGCTTCCCTTAAGTTTCGGACGAATACCATATCACAAGGCATCACGGAAGAAGAGAGTTCCAGATGATTTTGACTTAACCATGTTTGCCACATGGTCACTAATAAATGTATTAAATAATAATAACTTATTGACTAGGCTTGACGACGAATAGATACTGTAGCGAGATATTTATGTATTTATCTATTGTAGCTTAATTAATGAGGTTCATGGATCAATTTTTTGGCAATGCCCAAGTTTGCTGTAAAATATTCTAACGATAATTTTTGTCGATGCCATAATTTGAGCCATTAGCATTTGTAACAACCCATTAGAATCACTTACTTTATTATAGAAAGTTAAATGTGTAACAATATTTTAATAATAAATAAAGTGAAAACATCAGCCAGTATGGAGGAGCAGCAGAAAGAGTGAAGAGGTAAAGAAAAAGCAGTTCCATGGTAGTTCTATCAAGTCAGTATTTGTGGTAAGTATTCATTGTTATGGCGGCTTGTCATACCCTCCGAAGAACAGAGGGATGTGTTCCAAACGCCGTCCTCAAAGTGCTACGGCAAGCAAGGTGCAATATTTGAAAAATCTCCGCCTCCACTAGCATTTGTACCCGGTTACACAGGGAGCAATTAGTTATGACTGATATAAATATATAACTCTAGTTATCACAGCAACTAGACCCCAGAGTGTTACCTTAAGAAACAATTACATACATTCTCTTTTTCCTATTTTAAAATTCATTAATTGTGATATTTGTTTAAACACGTAGCTCACGAAAAGAAGGGTTCGTGTCTAATTATAGATTTTATATCAATCGCCTGGTTTAAAAGATTCACTTTCTAACATCCGTTGAGTACGGTGATCCCCGCAGCCAGCAGCCGTCTCCGGACTGCTGGACTGGCGGATGCAATTTTATCTCCCTTTTTTATTTTATCATAGGCGGTCGCTATTTATCTCTAAGCATCACGCCCGACAGAATTCCATATATATCTGGGTAAATATTTCGGGGTAAGTCGATGATCATTTTGTATAATTGGGTAGTTTCCTTCATCAAAGAAAACGAAAGGCGTCGATTGCGATGCCTTACCCACCATTACTGTATTCATAATATACAAATTATTTGGTTTTAGAAATACCGGTTTAGACGAATGGCAAGGGTCAATTTTATCCTCATTTGAAAGAGGCCAGATTGGCGCCCATACGATGCCACTCCACGTAACGTCACAGTTTCTATACGAGTAGATAGGAGTTTTACAGCGTCTGAGGTTACAAATGCATGCATGAGGAACAGAGATCAGGGAAACATGTCTTAATAATCACCTTTTAAAACTGGCTAAGGTAGGACAGTTTTCCCCGTTTGATTAAATATTAATAATCCTTATTTAAGCCAAGCGCCATCAGCTAGCATGGTACTCTGCTACATGCTAGCATCCTGCGTCGTATCAGCGCTCAGAGCCTCGCCCCAAGGTCACCTCACTTGCGGCAGCGGGAACCAGAACGACGTCACACGGGAGTTTTCCCGGCATTCATGCTTTCCCGTCGCGTTTTCGCGCGCTTGAAATTTTTCAATTTTCATTTAATCGCGAAAAATAGGTATCGTAATTTAAAAATCTAAAAGCGTGAAATACGTACTCCAGGAGTAATAATCTGAATAAAAAAACAATAGCAAACCACCCTATTTCTCATGGGAAGGACGTCGAAATTTGTGGAGTATATATGACAAGATTGTATGAGGGTGCTTCCGTATAGTTGTTACCGTGGCTGTTCCCGTTATGCTTGAACTAACATCTCATATTAAAACGAATATTTAGGATGTGCTCTATAGAATCAACTGTATTACGCACGTTACCACGCCTAATTCCGATGTAACTGCGATGCCAATGGTCATGCACACAATCATATCAAACTAGACAAATTGTTATACTTTCAAACCCACGGACACATTTCCAATGCATAATGCTACCTACATATTTGTAAGTCATTACGCCATGCATTCCAACTTGTTTAACGTTCTTTTTGCCAAATTACTCGTCCAAATAACAACGCAAATGAACTTGCACCGACAGTGATACAGTCTGCGCATTTATTGTCTAATTTACACGAGAATTAAAGTCACTTACACCAATATTACTCTATCAGAATATCCACATGCATCAGCACTCATGAAATAAAGTGGTATTATTTTATTAGAACCAAATACTTAATAAAAACCAACAGTATAACATATCACCATTCCCAACCGGAATGAGCTTCCTTCACCTATAGCCCACTCGACTTCTATCCTATCGGAAAACCGTGCTTGAGTCAATAGGAAGCAAGTATGAAACGCACGGATTGCCTTGCCGATAGTAAGTGACGTAGAATCCGCGTCAAGTCACCCGATTCGCTCGGAAGGGGAGACTCTGAAACACCCACAGCAGTTTTTTTCTATCATCCGAAGCCCAGTGTTGAGTTACGAGGGTGTGCTAGGAACGGGGCGAGCGCGAGTTTTCAAGTTTTCTGTTCTTCTGCATGGAAAGTGAAAGGAAATCAAAGAGGAAAAAGAATATGAAGACCAATTTCTGAGAAAAGAGGAAGCATATCTTTTGAGGGATGGTGGAAATGAAGTACTAGGAATAATGGTGAGTATATAAATCCGTTTTAAATGTGCTACATTATTAACAGTTTAAATATCTTTCGACACATATTTTCATCCATGTAAAATCTTTAAAAATGTAATGAAGCTAATGAATAGACTATCAAATTATTTTAACCATTTTGATCATTCCAAACCTGCTACAAAAGATGTAATTTACACGGTAGAAGGAGAAACTGCTTTAAAGTAAGTACCTCTCGATAATGTATCGGCTATGACTATAATATATTAACTTTTTGGAACAAAGCATTGAAAATAAGATGAATATAGAGAATATACTGCACATTATCAGTTGGGTTCTAGGTTACACCATTTCCTTTTAAATTCTTGCTGACGCTAGCCAAGAATAAATATTTCACCGAGTAGGTAATATAACGTGCATATCTTCATTTCGTGTCTAAATATTTTCAAAAGTAACCGCTGTGTCATCAAAACACGATACGAAAAGTATCACGTTGGTTAATTTTTCTCGCATTTCCGGAAAATGTGTTTCTCGATAAATTACAACCGAGGGAAAAAACTACGGGAAGTAATTTTCTTATAAAAGATATTCTAGTTATTGAAATTACTATTATTAATTATTGCGTGAGTCACCCAAAATAAAGAATTTGAACTTGAAACAATATCACTAAGCAGGGGTTGATTTTTGGTCGCTGTAATACAGCGATGACGTCTAGATTACCAAATTTAATCGTTACATATCTCCTATTTGCGTAAATATGCTTGTTGTGTGCAAAAAATTTATACATGAAATACATTAAACCTGCGAATCATTTTTACAAGTACAAGACAAGAAGACTTTAAGAAGTATAAGACAATTTCATTTACATTTAATCTGGTATACTCCTCCACGGATGTCCTTAGGGTGTGTTCTTTCATTTTGACGAGGATATTCGAATCTGGTCATGATGCTGTGTTTTTGGAGGATTGCCACTCCTCCACAATGCAGCGGCGGTGATTCCTACATCGACCAAACATCACGAGCACTGAAATGCCGAGTCCAACCCTGTACAAAATAAACTCCTCCATTGTGGGGAGGTCTACCCTCCAATGAGGGTAAGGGAAGGATAGGTGTACCCTTCCTATAACTTTCAGCAACGGTACACGAAGGGTGTTTTAGAACATTGGTGGGTAGGCCCTCTCCTTCCTGGAGTGTAAGGGAAGGGTTCTGCCAGCCTCAACGAAGGGTACAGGAAGGGTAGGACTAATATAAAAACTAAAAATCCATAAATTAACATGAAAATTTAAAAAAAATCGCTAAGCAACTAAATTAAACTAATATGGGGATGAATTATAACAGTGATTTCTAAAATTATAAGACAGAAAAAAATTGACCGAACATGGTCTTGAACCCAGAACCTACATATAGGAGGATGAAAACTTAGTACCTTAACAACCTTGGCTATCGAAGTAGTACTTAAGAAAGGCTTCTCAACGGATCATATACTACAAAATCTTAAGATGAGATTCGCACCTGAGTCTATGTGGAAGAAAGCTGTGACATTTATCAACCACACTCATTTCGTTTCAGAAAATAAGATCGGCATACAAATACCGAACATCACTCCCCCCATGTCCCATTGTCAGCCACACAAATAGGTTACATCCTAAAAATGTGAATGAAAGAACTTCTAACTGAGCTTTTTTCACACAATTATATAATCTATTGTGTACAGTGGCGTAACCAGGAATTTCGTTCGGGGGGGGGGGGGGGGGGGGGGTGTCCAAAACCGGGTGGGTAAATTTTTGAAAAACAGGATACTAAGTATTGGGTTTTCAACTAATTCCAACACTTTTCATGATCGAAAAAACTTCAATAGTTAAAGAAATATTTTTAAATTCATTATTTTTCAATATTTTGTTATTTTTAATGAAGGAAAATGATTGTGTTTTTATATTTCGGGGGGCGGAGGGTACGATTCAAAGACTGCTTACGTTCTTGTACAGAACTCAATGCTCTTAAGCAGGTGAAAGTAGCTGAGGAGGCAATGTCGATATGTTTTCCTCAGTTATAAATGCTATGTCCCAAGGAAGGGTAGACGAAGGATTTTTCTATCCTTCCCTTCCCCTTAATAGTGGGTAGGGCGTGGGTTGTGCAAGGGTAATTACCCACCATGAAGGCTACTACCCTTCCTTTACCCTTCCTTAACCCACCATGGTGGAGTTTATTTTTATCAGGGAAGAGCACAGAAGGCACGTAAAAATAGACATTTCACCCAGTCAGCGGCGGCGGAACACCAATGGAGTGGACCGACGCACAATATTGGCTTTGACGACGCCTCTCTTTTGTACAAAGAAGGCCGCTACTACCCGAGAATAATCAGGGAGGCAATTGAGATCGCCAAAACAACGAAGAACTTCAACCGTGAAGACGGCTACAATCTCGCCAGCGCGTGGAAAAGGGTCTTCAAAGATCCTGACCAATCAGGGCACACCTCCACAAAAAAGGCGGCAAACATGGTGTATATAAGATGAACAACTTTCTGCATCGACACTTCAGTGGACCTGAGGAAGCCAACTGGAACGTTGGCGAAATATTGTCCTACAAAATGGATAAACGCGGAAGAATACCCGAAAAAATCACTAAATATCATCACAATCTCCACGGAAGCCTACTTGAAAACATCAGGTAGACTCATTAAGTGTAACTGTAGAAAGTTTTCTGCATAATGATGCTTCTAGAAGTTTATGACAACAAAATGTAATTTCATTAAAAATTCTTCAATACTAACATCTCCGCCTTGGGAAGAAGTTAAAATTTCTGAGGAGCATTACAAGATCAATTTTTCTCTACCACTCAGGCCACCGTATGACCCTTCCGGGGATGTACCCTGCACTGAAGTCAGGTCTCGTACTTGACATGTTACCCATTTCTTTTTAATTTCGAAGGGAATTTTAGTTCTTATACACCACTATTATTTAACATGAATGAGGACACATATATACCAAGACTGTTAATTGCCACGAAAAAAACATTTCGCTTAACCGGGATTCGAACCCAGATCCTCCCGTTTGCCGGTCAGTTATGTTACACAAGTTACGTATTACCAAGTAATTATTACAGCCAAAACTGGCAGCGCACTAATATTTAGACGACGGATATTTATATGTGTATAAATTAACCCCGCTAAATCAACAAGGATCGAAACAATCAATTCTAATCCGTGGCAATAAAAATTCACGCAGAAAAAAAAATACCCGCATGAATATTAATGGCCCCCGCCACTCCATGTAGATAATTTCAGCGAAAATACTTGTACTAATTTGAAAATACGGCACTTTATTGATTCTTAGAACAGTATACATATTTGCAATGAAATGAATTATAATATATATATATGCACAGCCGCATGCTTTTCCGCACAACAATGCCCTCAGAAGACGATAGCCTCACGTTGCTAGGAGTGCGTTAATATGCCTTTAATCCTTGTAAAAGGTACTCGTAGCAACAGTGCATACGCATAAAAACGCCAGTTTTTTGAGGAAACAGTTTTCAATATGGGTAATACCATACGTAAGTAACAAAACAACTTCTAAACTTTATTATATCGTGTAATACGCCCTTAAGAATATATATTTTTCCCATTTTTTGTTCAAATACATCCCACAGAGATAGCTGCTTAGCAACCAGGATCTGGTTCTCTCAAAAATAATTTTATGTCCAGGAAACTCGCATTTTCCTTGGTTTTCGGGTAAATTTACTCAAGGAAGAGATTGCTAGAGCCCCGTATGAAGGTGTTATTTCCCAGCCTCAATTTTCCTGGCGGAAATTTATCGTAGTCATGAATTATTTAATCGATTTCCTTTCCGGTAAGTTTCCAGCAATTCCGTTGCATTGTATTACTCCTTCAAAGTCAAAAACCGGACATGAAGATCATATTTATCATGAATCGAACATGTATTCGATGCATATAATGATTTTTTGTGGCGTTTGCTGGGAATTTTTTCTCCGGTCGATGAGATATCTAGATAAACACATTCCTTTGCAAACATCTTCCCAATAATTTCTATGTGAAGGCATATTAATGAACGACTTGCTAGAATAACGGATACAAATAGTTTTTTAAACTCACACTGACAATAAGCCATATTAGCCCCTCTTTAGGAAAACACTGAAGTAGTACTCTAGTAGTAGTATTTTAGAGCTATGGAATTTTTGTAAGTTAGTACGGAGTCGTAACTGGATTGATTCCCAAGTGAAGTAGATGGGTCCTTGCATGGCCAACTCTAATACAGGCCGGAACATGCAATTTGGCGACAGCGCTTTACGTGACGTCAGGGGTCCTACTGCCTGGGGTCCGGTGGAACGGCCTCTCAGCTGTTGACGTTGTGTGATGTAAATACGGATGGACATCCGTTCACCCTCCCTAAAGTTAAGATAAAAACTACGGTAGGGTTGAGTTATTCGAGTGGTTGTATTTCGTATTATAACAGCTGTTTATTAAAAGTAATCGTGAGAACTAATAACAAGGCAAGGGATACGAGATTATGCACGGAAATATATTTAAGTACCGCGATCGACGACCCAGAAATTCAGACCAAGAAGGAAATACCGCTTAACCCATTGGTTGTTTATATAGAATAGCACCCTATAAAATTTATTGACTTAGAAATAAAGAGCGGCTTTAAAATAAACATCATTTCACCTCCCTGAATAACCTAATAAATTAACATGTTAAAAAGAAATGCATTATTTTATAGCACCTTTCGCCACGGTATTTCAGGAGAGAAAAAAATGTATGACGTTTAACAACATTTATTTGAAATAAAAATCAGATATATACATTTTCCGGTAAACATTTCATATTGAAGAGGTCAAACGACATATCAAACAACCTCACAATGTCACAAGGCATGGCCATCAAAGCATAAATATTACTCCAGAAAGTGGAATAAATAAAAGCTGCCACAGGTTCTTAATTTCAATTTCAGCCGGAAACAACCTCCATAGATCGTGCCATTTGAAGTTCACCGATGAACCGTCACCAGCAACAGCTATCAGTTTCACAGGCACCACATTATCTGATGGAAAAATTTGATGAAAAAAACATGATTAGTACAAATGTAAGGGCTAATTAGAAAACTTCATGTGATATAACAAAAAAACTAGTCTTAACATTCTATGTATTAGACAAAAATGTGTAAAAAATATGAAGCCATAAGGAAGATAAATATATTGTCAATCTAATATTTCTAAACACCAAGACCAGTATAATGAAATAATAATGACTTCCGAATTGGAGAAATGTCTCAACAAATAACATTATACTACCGTATAACTCAATACCGATTAAAATCAAATCAAATTTTACAAACGAAAGGAAATTATTGAATTAATCTCGATAATGGTAGCCACACCAGGTTCTTAATAATTGATTTTAAGACCAAATTTTCAAAGTTCACTCTAAAGGAAGTTTTAGCTGCAGAGAAAATTATTATGTTGTTCTAAATACCACATATATACATAATTTCACTCAGTACTCATGGATTTTCCAATATACCTACTGTATTGGAAGGCGGCTAGACGTCAATTTACTAAGTCTTTTCAATATGAGAACTTGTATCGTCATTTCCTCAGAAGCTCTTTCATGTTCTCACTAATTCATACAATATTCGTTCATTTCATCTCCAAGAAATAATTCATATTTAATTATTTCCACAGATTTTCATGCTTCACTGATCACAATAAGGAGTTTTACCTGCAATACAAAGATGGATTAGTTCAAAAATACCACGCATATATGATATCACTCAGTACCCTTGGATTTTAAACATACCTAGAGTATAGTACGGCAGATAAATATCAATTAAGGTACCCTTATCGATACGAGAACAAATATTGACATTTCATCAATGTTCTTTCATGTTCCACTGATTCATAAAATATTTGTTGATCTCATTTCCAAGATCTTATCTACTTATGTTCACAGGTTTTCATAGATCACTGATCACAACAAGAAGTTTTACCTGGAAGGGAAAGATGAATTAGTTCAAAATACCACTTATATATTCCATATCACTTAGTAGCAATTGATTTTCCAATGTACCTTCAGTATTAGAAGGCGGCCAGATGTCAAATTAGCATGTCTTTCGGAAATAAAGATATATATTGTCATTTCATCAGCAGTCTTTTCATGTTCCACTGATTCATACAATATTTCCTGATTTCATTTCTTAGAAGTACAACTCATCTACTTATGTTCACAGATTTTCATGGTTCACTGATCACAATAAGAAGTTTTAAGAAGAGGAGAGGGCCTGAAACACTGTGGGAGTAGCACCAGGGGACAACTTTAGGCGATCTAACTCGTAACTTTTCACTCCACCGTTCTTATTCATGTAAGTTACTCGGTGTAGGATATCCCGCTCAGCAAAATGCTTGACGCAAACTGTTGCGCTTGAAGAAAGATTCCAATCCTTCCGAGGGATATTCTTCAGCCACTTCTGTCTACTGCGTTCATCTTTGGTGAACTGGAACACAGTCACATCCACCTACCTATCCCCTACCTATCCACCAAAAACAAGGGGTATATACCCCTTGTTTTTGGTGGATAGGTAGTTGCTTCTGCAATATGCACACAACAACGCTTGGGCCCCTTTAATGAAAACAATGGAAAGTTGCATTAATAAAGATAGTTTCGCTGATCACAGAAAAAAAGCAGTGCATTCATGATAGGTTTGGAAAATATGAATAACATCAGTACCTGGAGACATATATTAACAGAGTAAACGAGAAGCCATTCGTCGTTCAATAATATACGACGTTATTATAAACACAACTACACATAGTTATTCATAAGGCACACCAAATATAGCAATCACTGTTAACCCAACGCCACCTAAAGTAAAAGGCCTGAGGACTTCTGTTGTGTGACGTCAATTAGCGGAGGCCAATGTTTACTTGTAGTCAAGGGGACTCCGTGTTATATTCATGCTTGAATTAACGCGAGTTCAAGGGCGAAAGTGATATAGTTGTACGTTGATTTAAGTTAATCGAAGCTGTTAATTGCCGTGTTTTCCGGAAATTACTTTAAAATTCACCGGAAGTTAATCTAGAAAATAGTTAATAAGTGTTGTGTGCCTCATTGCCGAGGAAATTATGTGGGCGGTGAAAAAGTTTCGGTGTTTCGATTCCCAGATGATGAGCTGCTGAAGATGAAGTGGACAAGAAGCATTCATAGGACTAACTTTACTCCTACTACCTATTCCAGAGTAAGTACTATTGCTTTCTACTATAGTATGTAATAGTTAAACTTAATAACTTCACCTAACAGTAATTAAAATTCCCTGGAAAAAGTTCAAAAATGGGTTTGATACATTCTTCTGTTTTAGGAAATATTTTAATTCGTGCTTATGCCGAACGTATATGTTATTGTGCTTGAATTTTTGACATACGTTTGTTATTTAATAATTTACCGCCAACTTCAAGTGTCCTTTTGTAGTGTTATGTGCGTTGAGTATGTGTGCATTGAGTAAGGTGGTGAAAGTTATTAAATTACACATGGGTCTTGGATATCGAAAAGGGTTTATCTCGCGTTTGTTTTCAATTATCTCGCAAAAAATGAGCACTGCCTGATTTAAGTTCCCTGTTAATGAATGAAATGTCCATCTATTTTGCTGCGTCGTGGTATAATTTATGTGTTTGTATCTCCCCGCAAGTTGGCCAAAGTTCTTATGATGGCAGAAGAGAAGATAATTCTACTAAAACAATTTCCTAGATGAGACTTTTTTTCGAAATTCACAATTCGTACATCGTAATTAGTTGGAAGATAACCATCTCTTTCTATTAACGATACAATTTTTGATATTTATAGGTGTGCATCAAACATTTCATGTCTGAGGATGTTTTGTGGGAGACATCTATGTTTGATGAGAGCACAGGGAAGTTGATCACGGTAAAGCTTCCAGCGCCGAGGCTGAGAGAAGGGGCGGTACCATCAGTATTTCCCGAACGTCCATCATGTACTTCAGTGAACGCTCGCTTGGAGCCTGAAGAGAAGAGAAGAAAGAAGGAAATGGAGCAACTGGAGAAGTGCATTAGAGATAGTATAGAAGAAAGAAGGCTGTACGAGGAGGCAAGGAGCTTCAAAACATTGGGTGAATGTTTTGAGAAGCTCCAAAAGTTCGTATCTTTTGGGGACTTTTCCTTTATTTTAAAAAAAGACAAATTGCTTCTTTGCCATATTATCGCAGATCCGTTTCCAGTAATGAAAGCATGTGTCATTATTGATCGGGATTTAATGTTAAATGTGTTCATGGACCACGCTGAACTGAAAAAGATTGGTAATTTCATCTTCCCAATGTATGTGAAAGACACCAATACTGTAAATGAGGTATTAGCAGGGCTAACAACGTTAATAAGTGACAAACCTGTCCCCAATTCTTGTATGGTGGATAAATTGGGGGTAATTTTGCAGCTCTTGGACTCTTTGCACGCCTCTGATGATTTTGTTGACACAGTCAATTTCTTAACTGAGCAGATTAAGCTTATGATGAGTAGTAAACATTCTTATCGTTATCGGAGTGAAACTTTTGTTTTTTGCAGTATTTTCTTTACAATATCTCCCCATGCTTATAAGTTTGTTAGAAGTTCCGGTATGTTTCAACTCCCACATCCCACCACCATCCGCCAAGTGTGTGCCAGTTATAATTTAAGCCCTCAGCGAGATTTGACCCACAATTTGGCATATGCCAAAACTGTTTTCTCTACTCTCAAGACCAATGAAAGACATGTGGTGCTCATGATGGATGAAATTCATGTAAAATCTTATGTTGACTACAAGGGTGGTAGCATTGTAGGCATAAGTCAAAACTCCCCTTGTGTTACCAAAACGGCTTATGTATTCATGGTGTCTAGTCTAATGTCCTCTTTCAAAGAGGTAGTGTACATACTTCCTGTGAGTAAATTCTCTGCTGATGAATTATTCGCCGTCACTAAAAACATCATTGTGGCATTAGAAGGTATTGGATATAGAATTGTGAGCCTGGTTTCAGACAACAACTCTATCAATAGGAGGGCTGTGTCAAAATTTTCTTTCCCCAACAAATTAAGTATTGTGTACCCCAACCCCTATGATAAGTCAAGGCCATTATTTTTTTAATTTGACTCTGTGCACATTCTGAAGTGCATAAGAAATAATTGGCTTAACCAAGGCAATGGACACCAATTTTTTTACCCCAATTTCGATGATGCTTGCAAACCAAAGGAAATAGCTTCTTTCAGTACTGTTCGTGAATTATATTTCCTTGAGTGTGGTGACATTGTGAGGTATGGGCATTCATTAACCATTAAAGCACTCTATCCATCAAATTTAGAGCGACAAAATGTGAAACTTGCTCTCCAAGTTTTTAACGAGAATGTGGTGAACGCGCTTTCCTTTTTGGGGAGAAGCAAGCAACTGGAGAATTCCTTAGGAACTGCGGCCTTTATTAAGATTATTACCAACTGGTGGAAGGTAGTCAATGTCAAGACACCTTACAAAGGTTTAAGGCTAAGAGATGCTTTGCAAAAGCCATTAACTTTGGGGTGTGAAGGAATGAAATTGTTAGAGAGTGTTTTTGAGTGGGTTGATAGGTGGAGTGAGAGTGGTTGTGGTAATCTATCACGTGAAACAAGGACTGCCTTCATGCATACCACCCATGCTCTAATTGAGTTGGCCTCATATTGCATTATTGAGTTGGGTATGGAGTATATGTTGCCAGGAAAATTCCAGACAGACGCTCTAGAGGCTCGCTTTGGTTTCTACAGGCGGCTGTCAGGCTCCAACTATCATGTATCCATTCGACAACTCTATGAGTCTGAAACCAAATTAAGGCTACAAACGTGCCTGCCGTTACGATTAAAGTCACAGGCTTGTGAGAGTATTTTGATTGATTCGGTTGATGATGGTGATGATGATGATGATATCATAGATATGGATGGCTCTGAGTCAGGGTCGTTCATCCATTTCAAGATTTTTGTTGAACCGCATGACATTAATGGTGTTAGCTCTCATGTACCGGTGCTATCATACATTGCGGGTTATTGTGTACGGTCCTACCTTAAGAAGGTCAACTGCTCCTCATGTAAGGATTTTTTTTCAAAAGACTGCATGTTGGAGGATAATAACAATGATGATTTTATTAAGTGTCTGAGCCGTGGAGGTCTTTTTTTCCGCATGAAGTCTCGTTAAATGCTGTTTTGTTTTGTTGTGTTTAGTAAAATAGTTAGTGGCCCTTTGGAAGAGAAGTTCCTTAGGGAAGCAAATCAAAGAACTGTTCTATTTAGCGTAACTATGAATGCATTGATAATGAGTGACTTTTTTAGTGATGAAGTCTGTCCTGATGGCCATCACATGTCAAGTGGAATTAAAAAAATTGTATATGTTGCATGTAACATATTTTTGAAGAACTACAGCCGTAAATTAAGTGATGCTTGTAGTAAACCTGGATTAAGCAGGAAAATTGTAACTCTTATAAAGTGAAAAAAATTCTTATTAAACCATATTTTAGCATTAAAAATATGTTTTATTGCATTGGATGTGAATTATAATGAGATTGAAAGGGGTAAGCCTATCCTGTTAATCACATCTAAGACAAGTTACAGGTATCACCATCCGTTTCCATTGGTCTGCTGCAGCATTCTACTTCATCCTCCAGTCGCGTCACTGAGATAGGAACCTGGAACTATGATTCTGCCACGCATGCAATTTCTTATAACATATGATGAAGTTTCAATCTTCATTTCTAATTCAAGTTAAAACTTTTATTTCATACAAGTTCTGCATTCAATGCTAATTTTGCCATTGAAACTTTTGGCGTTTTACTCATTCTATGATAGAGAGAATGGAATAAGTAAAATGCCGAATACCAATGATAGAACAGAAAGCCTATAGAATAACATCTTGCGCATCAAAACTTAGTGGTAGTATGTACTTAATATCTGGCTAGCTTTTGGTACTCTGTACGTCGAGATACGTATCACTTTAACTCACGAAATGATTTAATGTGTGACGCACCTCCCGCTAGAATGAACTCACGTCATAATCAATATAATATGGAATATAATAGTTAGTATATAATATGGAAGTGAATGGGCATTTGATCTTCGATGTAATTGTATTACAATTTTTAGCGTAAAGTACTGCAATCGTTCTTTCTGAATGACAGTTTCCTCGAACCCAATGTTCATTATCAAACATCGTAGACGATTTGCCTCTGAAGTGCGTTTTTCTCCCTCGTTTATATCGCGATGCCTCCGGAGGCGATTTCGGCCTCCGCGTCATGACGTCACAGCGAAGTCCTCAGGCCTTTTACTTTAGGTGGCGTTGGTTAACCCGAGAATAATAAAATTGTAAAAACAACGCAGCATTTATATCCCGACAAATACGCCTAGTTTCATTTGTGTACTCTCAAGGTTACTTCGTGGCCGGCCGCCAACAGACGCTATGCTTTGGATGAAATACTGTTGAATATCCACTCACAACTCACTGAGAATATCTTTAAACTATTTTACTTACCGTAAGGCAAAACAAAGTATAGAAAAATAATTCTTGTTCCCCCTTTTAAACCAGTATTGTTGCACTCTCAATTCCCCACCATTTATGGCCGGCCGGCATGTGACCGCGACACTTTTGAAGTAATAAACGTGATTTTCCTCCTTCAGCTCCCAAAAATTATCTTAAAACTATTGTACGTACCTTTAGTCAATATGATATCCACAAAAGAAGTCCAGTTCTGCCTTTTTAACAAGAGATTTAATGCTACTTCGGTTACACGGATACTCTTCACGCATAAGTCGCCATGCTCTCAAACAAACACGATAGGACCCCGGCACAGCGTTGCCAAAATTCCATGTTCCGGCCTGTTTAAAGTTGGCCATGGTCCTTGGCATTGCAAGGGTGCAATAGAGCCTTGATAACCACACTAGGTGTTACACATATAAGACACTTAGGGTCCCTAATGCCCAACTGTTCACTTAGATTCCCCATGAGGAACCCAGGTGAATGCTTCTTCTCCAATTCTTCTAATTATACAATCAAATTAAACGATCTTTCTCTATCCTGCATAGTCTACAAGTGTCATTAACTAATCCATTTTGATAGCAAAATCTATGGGGTGGGAATGAAATGGGCCCAAATTTATTTGTGATCAAGAAGGATTCCTCTCTATAATAGGCAGATGCCTAGGACGCAAAGAGGTGGAGGAATTGGCTGCCGAGGGCCCTATCCCGGAGGAGTTGGAGACTTCAGGGGCTGACGTGGCATTACCGCAAACAGCGACGTCAGATGAAACTGCAGAGATGCCGATAGCCACGTCCCCATTGCCCCCGGAGGAGGGCCGCCCTTCACCAACCGCCTCTCCTCCTCCGGGAGAAGAAGGCCTAGTAAAAGACCCATGGGAAGACCTCAATGTTGAACAACAGGGCCCTGCCAGGGGGGTGGAAGACTTTCCAGGGCCCCACCTACACCGTCCCTCAGTTGAAGAATTCATGCAACAGTATAACAACATAATTCTGGATATAGCGTCTATTACAAACGAAATTGACTGGATGGTGGGGGTTATAGAGAGGCGGATTGAAGATCTTGTCCGCCAGGCCCTGGGACAGAGAGCGTCGCGGAACCATCCCGATGGGGACGGGAGGTTTTACCGCCATCAAGACCACCTGTGACCCGCGGCGAGGCCCAAAGTCCCACCTCAAGAGGTAAGTGAATGTATCATATGTTTGTATGCCTAGAAGTATTGGTGTGGACGTAAGCTAGAGAGATTTCCACCTCATGCAAATGCCAAAAGGATTGAAATGGTAGACTCCCAGATGTTTTGATTCCTCTCAATGTAAAGGAGTGCCTCCCCCTGCAATCTGGATCCATTCCTGCCACCATTCAAACATGAGTGATATTCTGCCTCTGAACTTGCCTAATAGGATAGGAGAATCACGGATCATTGGACTGCTTTCCTTTTTCTATAGCTGGGAAGATTGCTCATTAACTGATTCTGGAAGTAACATTCATTTGGATGTACTTTATTTCCATTGAAAATTCAATTTCCATGGCACTTATCACTTTTAAACAAGGAGAAGTAACAGGATTTTAATCAAATTAATTCATAATTAATTAAATTACATTTCTATTGCCACACTGATATTGAAGCTGAGGTTAACGACACTGTACATAGTTTCAGGCTGCTGCAAAGCTCCTTCAAGCACTCAGAGTAGTCTGTGCAAACTCACATTTGAATATAATTAGTTATGAATCAATGATGATAGCAATAGTATCAGCTACGAGACTACGTGCTCGTTTCCAGACTTTGCTCACATCGCATATACTTTGACTCCGATTTTGCTAGTTCCGTCACATCCTTGACCTTGGGTGCAATTAGCCTTGTATGCCAGCTATCCAAGTTTTACTGGTCTGGCCCTGATAGGAAAATTGGATGTGTGGTTTTCAACAAATTATTGAAAACAATAGTACCTTGCTGTGGGATAATCTATTCCCATGGTGGTATTGATATTGGCAAACACTGACCCCTATGTAATTATCACTTATGTCTCCCATAGTACATTTCTGAATACAAGAATTCTCCCCTATGAACACCCTTATTCTAAAAAATGTAAAGTTCTCTTGGAAAAACTTGTAATAATCTTGGATAATAGTGGTTATAACATTAAAAACACACAACGTTAGGTCTAGAATAACATTTTTTCTGTTATCTTAAGATGTCACACAGTTCTAATTTTCATCAATAAATGAGGTTTATCTACAATTATATGCCTTCACTATTTCAGGGCCATAACATCAAGGACAACTCCCTGGCATGTCGGCGGCCAACCACCCAGAGGTATATGACATTTTCAAGGTTTTCCATTGGAATTGCTGTACCTTAATTCCTAGAATAAGTATTGATCTCTCACTCTTAGATTGTAACAAGATTGAAATACTTTCTACCATTCTAATCATTCCAAAGCAATTCAATTGAGAATTAACCCATGAACGGCTAGCGTGCCCATATGGGCACAGCTGCAGTGGTCTAAAGAATTTCGTATAAATTCTAACCCAGATATTATAGAGCATGCTGTTTTTGCCTAAAATGATTACAATGCATCACTTTATTCGGTTCGTGTGCTAACGGCCAGCATTTATACCAGCAGTTGACTGTGGCAGGTTAGGTATTCTTACTCACTCTGATCGAGGAGGCAAAAGAGAAAAAATGGCGATGTGTCTTCAGTAAATGCGATTTTTTTCCTTTTTATTTTTTATACTCGGCTAAGTATTTAATCTTATCGTCATAATGAATGTTGTCAACTTCGGTTTCTTTTGCAAGCATAGTGATATCTTTCTTATGAGACAAGGAATTTGAATTTATTTTTGGGTGATCCCATATGGGCACGCTAGCCGGTAGCCGGGGGTGTCTTTTTTGGCAGGTGTCCTTCGCTATAAACGTTGTTATTGGGTCTGTTATCAAATAATTTCGATGTAAAACGCTAATTTTTTGTCAATCTTTCATTTTTTTCTTATGTCACTTGATTTTATAGGCATCAATATTTTTTTGTAATATTTCCATTAATTTTTAGTACAAAAAATATATTTTTTACTATTCAACACTTTTATTCATCGTGCTTACGTTATACTTTACTCAACTATCTAGTATGAAGAATGATAGGGCTATTTTCTACCACTGGTATACATACCCAACAATCGAGGGCATGGTGGAAGGGGAAAGGATGTTTGATAAATACAATGGCGAAGCTCATTGTGAACCGCTTTGTATCGCATAGAAAACTTTGTAACGATAAAAAGTAGATTGAACCTTGATCACATCGACCACATTGAACACGTGGTCAAATTTTCCAACTAAGTCCAATCCCTGGTTGTAAGTCGCAAGGAGACAATCAAGGCGAAAGTTAACTAGCAACCATTTCAAGCTCCGTCAGTGATTAGTCCTGAAAAGGATGGAGGAGACAGTAAAATGACCGAGACATACACATAAGCACGAGATGACGTGTCATTCGCTGAGAATATATTCCTCGAAATGAATTTCGCTGAATTTCCGGTAAATTCCAAGTTGAGGTTTCCGAAATGTTCGTGACGGAAGAAATTTATTTTTCTCTTTTCTATTCAATTCTTTTTTGAGTGGTTATTGCTGTCTGCAGGAAGAGAATTTTTGGGAGAGTGGCGATGATTTCCGAAACACTGTGGTGTATAATGCCATTCACAAGGTTGCAAAATATAATGAGGGTTTTTCACTGTGCAGCTAATAATCACTACGATAACAGCGAAAAAATGTGCACACTTAGGCCAATCATAAATATGATAAAGTACCTTTGTTCAGAAAACTATGTGCCAACCCCCGATGTAAAATACCATAAATCCATGATAAAATATTTTAGCAATCATGGCTGCAAACAGTTCATACGGGGTGAACCTATAAGTTTCGCCTTTAAAATATAGTATTGAGTGCTTGAATACTCCTCAAGATTACTTGGTGGACTTCAGCATATAGCAGGGACTGAGTGTTGAAGAAAAAAATAACTACCATAAATTCGTAGGTAAATGCTCTTCGTATTAGCTTATCATGTCGGACAATTTACTAGAGCAAGTGACAAATCTTTTCCATTTATTTTGACAATTGGTTTACTAGCTTCCCTCTCATAAGTCAGTTAAAATCTTAAGGATATGAGGGAGGGTTCTGAGAAAAAGGATACCTAAAATTTTCCCATTGATCGAAAAAACAGCTAGCTAAGCAGCCCCGCTGCTCCCATGCTTTCGCACGGGAGAAAGAAAGGGATATTGTTGTTGCTAGATAGAATGACTATTCGGTAGTGACTGTCAAGTCACCTTGGCAATGTGTACACCCACTCACAAAGGTCACGAGATTCCCACGTGTTACCTCAAAAACTGTACAAGTTAGGCAGCCAGCAGTGGTCTCTAGCTACAATATTTAGATGGGCGGAACTGATCCCACAGATCAAAATATCAACAGATACAGGAATGTTATCAGAGGAAAACATGGTGATGGTCCACATGAAGCTATCTCCTTGATGCTGTCATTGTAAATGCCTGGATCTGTACGGAAAATTCTGCTTCAAATACACCGCAGTAAGCCTTAGGCGAGAGATTGCACAAGTGTTTTTGTAACGAAGATGTACCTTTCCCAGACCTGGTGGTCGTATTTAACATTCCCAATCAAGTGCAACTAATCATAGAAAGTCTGATGACATAAGGTATGATGGCAGAGATAACCAATTTGTCCCGTTTCATAGACGTCGATTTTCTTATGAGTAATATTCTTCCCGTGAGCGCTCAGAATGTTCTAAGTGCCCAGGTACCTTCAATGGAATTCTGACTATCATACTCTGCAATTGAAAAACCCAATTTATAATTGTCAAAGACTCTACCAGCAATATAGGACTAATAATGTTAATAAACTCATTGATAACATGTATTTTTCATTCGATAACTTCTCAAAACTGAGTTTTATACAGTTAATTTCAGCAAAAAAATGTTTAAACCTAAAAAAAATAAAGTATAATCATTTGAAATTACTTCAAATTGTCAAATAAAAGAAGTATTATAGGTAAATGCAAAAATATATGGCGTATCACACAATAAAAATGAGAATTATGATGGTTCGAGCGATTCTTCTGCAGAATGAAGACCGGTGGCCGGAACGGCTAGCGTGCCCATATGGGCACACCCCCTCTAGCAAGAACGAATCAACAGAATTTTAAAACTAAGTGGTTATCTGAATGCTTGGGCAGTAAGCAGTTTATAACGGAAAAACAAAATAAAACTCCGAAAAAAAACTCCGCTGTTTAAGGGTTAAACTCAATACTCAATTGAGCATCCCCTATTCCAGTGGCGCAGCGTGGGGGATAAAACCCCTCCAGAGCTCAGAGAAATTTTTAAGTTTAAT
The DNA here is from genome assembly GCF_921293095.1 of Ischnura elegans. NCBI lineage: Eukaryota > Metazoa > Arthropoda > Insecta > Odonata > Coenagrionidae > Ischnura > Ischnura elegans. The sequence continues at coordinate 105,507,868 of NC_060254.1, read as the reverse complement.
CCATTTTACTTAATGGATTTGTATTACTTATAGAATAGTATTAGGATTAATCACATATCCCTCAGAAAACCGTAATGGTTGCCATTTTACACCATTAATCTTAAGGCGGTTATGCAATACCCCCACACCCCAAAGTATTATAGCTGCGCCTAAACCCACCCCCCAGCCTTTGTCCTTAGCTGCGCCCCTGCCCTATTCCTCCTATAAAAGGTAAGAAGGGATTTTATAAATCTAGCTAACCATCTTCTACATATATTTAGAAGTGGATGTCTATTTGTCTGTCTGCTATGCGCATTACCATGGCTGCACAGATTGCTACCCAAGTTAGTACACAAGTACTTCTCATCCTACCAAAACGCCTTAGTTCCTCTTCTTGTTGTATCCCACCTGTCCTTTTTCTTGTTGTTTTTGCATTAGCTTGTTTTATGTCACATGTACGACATCATGCAATTTCTGTGGCTGGTCATCCTGCCGCGTAGGCACACCTCTTGACACGCCCTAAGTGAAAACATAACACAAAGGATACTATAATAAACCCATTTAAATGCACTCGGCGCAAACCTTTTAGCTGAGTTATGCGTTCACAAGACATTTTTTGCCTACTCATGTACGTAAATGCATTACAATCAACATTGTGGAGTGGGATAAAAGCAGATCCCATAAGGGGAGGGTCGGGCTTAATTACGGTGCAGTGGCCCTAAGGTCTCCCTAAGTTGGGTCTCTGGCAGGGCCAGAATGCATACGACCACAGCTATCTCACCAGTCACCTTCCTTCCCCCATGTCAGCTATAGCCGGCATCAGGTCGTTTGCGTATGAAAATGCTCGTCGATTCAACCCGACGTTTGGCATCAAAGGAAATAGGGATGGGTGAACACAAGGAAACTAGCGAACACAACTATATAAAGCCTGTAGATCCAGACTTTGAGACTTTGAGGCTTGTATGCTTTATAATCTGCAAACACCCTAAAATCCATCAAATCCCCAAAATTCGAGCACTCAAATATTGTAATGCGGAATTGATTGGATTCGGAAAAGAACAAGAATGCTTGTGGATAGCACTCTTATCTTTATTACGGTCAAAATATAAATGACTTGTACATCAATACCAGGGACCGCTCAAGGGAAAACACAGAGCAAACTGCTGTTGTGTTGCCCTACTAAGGGGGGTTTGGTATGGAATACCCCTCAATTATGTATACCAATTAAGTGGTCCAGGGAAAGGGGTACAGCTAGGAATTAAGGACAGGGGAATTTTAGAGAGGACAATCAATGCTGTGGGATCTGGATGGTATGGAATGCCTGCCATTGTAAGCCGGTGGTGCTGGGACCTCCCCCAGAAAATTTTAAGATATGTAAATGGTTCAAAATGGTGAGGTTTACAGCTTTCTCAGGGATATTCTATCGATCCTTACACTTTTCCATAATTAATGTCAATGCAATTAAGTAAGTAAAATGAAATGAATTAAAAAATTTCTCTGAATTCGGGGCGGAAGTGGTCTATCCTCCAAAGCCTGACCCCTCCCTGAGCCATTGTGTAGCATCACCTCTTTTGTGTGTAATGCAGTGTACATTTTTTGTTAAAAAGAAATACAGTGTGTCCTCGTTTAACGTCGTCCCGTTTAACGTTGTTTCACGATAACGTTGCCCAAAAATTGAAACCCTTGATCATTTAACGTCGTTATTGCTTCGCGATAACGTTGTTCAAATTATGCGCGGCGAAAAAAAAATGAATGGCGAATAGGACGCAAGCGCATCTGATGTATAGTAAATATTACTATATTAATGCGATTGGTAATTTTCGCTCGACAGAAAAGGTTGGCGTGGGTAGCGTATGTTAAATATGCGTCTGAGCGAATAATTATCACCTCATTTACCCATTATCCGTTTATTTTTCTGATGCCAACCGAAAAAAATGTCCACGAAGAAGAGTGGCTATCCTGGCGGTTCTTCAGACGTGAAGAAAAAACGGCGATATTAGAAAAAAAAACTTGGTATTATTAAAAGAATTGAAGAAGGTGCAACTGCTGGAGAGATCGGTCGAGTTTTAGGTTTGCAGGTCGAGTTTTTACAATTAAAATTTCTTCTGTTACTGAAAATATCGATGTTTCGCCATTAAAATACTTTCTTTTTAGTTTTTATATTTCATTTAATAATGCCTTCTTCCCAACCTTTTCGTTATGAAAATTCGTTTCGTTTCGAATGAATCGTTATCATGCTGAAGTGAATAATCAGTAATGAATGTTTCTCGCGATTTCCGCCGGGTTAAAGAATTCATATCATCACGAAAATTGACTCGCCCTTCATCCTCGTGCTCCCGAGTGTCAGATTCAGATTTTTTTCGTTTTGGCCTGATTCAGGTGTCTCCCGATTGGTCACAAAGTCTGCTTAAAGTTACGGCTCCGATAATTGGCCTCCTTGGATTCTCGCCCGGGAAATTCTGGATTCTTCACGAAGAAATGGATTGTTAGGAACATGGCTAGGAACCAATTTAAATTTTTTACATTGTTTCTTATGGGAAACACTGCATCGTTTAACGTTGTTTCGCTTAACGTCGACTTTTTCAGGAACGAATCAACAACGTTAAACGAGGACTCACTGTACCAGAGAGCATTTTCGGAGGTATAATAAGAACATTTTAATCCAAATAGTTTAATAGACTTATATTTTTCAAGAACCAACATAATATGAGTGGCAGTGATATATTTTTATTATATACATGGATAATAGCCATGAAACTTTATGAGTTTTTTTTCACAAAGTCTACCTTTTCTTCCGCAAAAATAAAAAATAAATTTGCACCATGAGATAGAATAAAAAATAAAAAATTTTAAAATTGGAAAACAATTTAATTTTGCTGTTTGGGCGTTTGGTTGCCCCCTAGCTACGCCACCCTGGGTAGTTGCCTGGGAAGCCCAGGGTGACGTAGGTCCTGGTAAATGCCACTGTTTAATCTTGTCACTAAAATCTAGGAGAGCAAGTTACATGCAACCATTCCCTGTGAGCGTTATAAAACATACTAGTATATTAGCATATTAGTGCATTGTAGTTTTTGAAGTGAACTTTATTTAAATATTTCCCTGAGATTTTAATACCTCATCTTTAGATATCTATATTTGTAAAACCCGTAATGTGACATTCAAAAAGACATTCCAGCCCTCATACTAAGACATAGTTTAGGGATAAGAAATGAATAGTTTGAAGTTCAAGATGATTGTGAGTTTTGAAATCTGACCCAAATAAGGTGCTCACAATAAAAAATATCTGCATAGAGTTCCCATCAAGAGTAATTGTGAATGGTCTAGTTGGATAATACATGAGGGGAGCCAAAAATAACAGGAATTGCGCAGTAACTTATTCAATAATCAATATTTTCTCTATAAATTTTTATCACCTTCCAAGTAATCCTCATTGACTGCAACACATTCATTCATCTAATCGTTACTTCGACACTTCTAAACAATTTTTTAATTCACTAAAATCAATGTTCTTTCGGCCTTTCACCGATTTTTGTTTTACTTCACCTACCGTCCCAAAACCTTTTCCGTTAATATCCCTTTTCAGTCTAGGAAGTAGAGAGAGTAACAGGTGGCAATATCTGGTGAAAAGTGGGGGTGAACGATTGGCGTGATGCCTTTTTTTGTCAAAAACCACTTCATGGACATTGCGGTGTGGACGGGTACATTGTCATGGTGGAAGAACCAATCACCTGTGTGCCAAAGATCAGCCCTTTTTCTCCGGATAGTTTCCCTTAACCTCTGCAAAATACCTATAAAGTTCTCCTATGGTTCGGCAACGATCTTCTTGAACGAGGGAGTGGATTTTTGCAACATTGCCGTCCGTTCTTGATGTTGACGGGTGCCCTTAATGAGGATGGTCATCAATCGACATCTGTCCATTGTTGAGATGAGAAAACCAGTCGTAGACACGTGCTTTACTTAGATTACTATTCCCAAAAGCAGTTTTAAGCATCACTAGAGTTTCTGCGGGAGTTTTCCCCTCAAAAAAAAAATAAATAAAATAAACTTCACTGCTGCATGTCCACCCCGCCAGTCAGCCATCACACCTTTTCGCTACATCGGAAAAAGTTGATTAACCAAAAAAATCCCAAAGACAAACAGATGCACTCAGAGAGACCAGGATTCTCACACTGACTCAGAAAATATCACTGCTTGGAACCCTTTACGGGAAAAGCAGATCCCTCTCTCAACCGTTAGGTCCCCTCTCGTAATGTAAACATGTACTAATATGAGAAACACTAACAGGGAATTTCATGCTGTTTTGTTTAACTTGATTTGAATGCAGAAAAAATAACTCCAAATATTGGTATTAACATATAGTATAGTTTTTTATGTGCTTTAAAATAACACTGATAATATCTGCAGGGAAATTATTCATTGCAAAGAGTCATTTCTTCAGAAAGCGGCCTCTCTGTAGCACTGCCTGTATTTCACGCCGTGAACGGCGCACTGCTGGGCCACATTGAAATGGGTGTCGTGGTGACCAAGGCGACCGTTAACGGTGCCATCCCGTCAACTGAGCGATTCGATTCATTAAAAGACATCCATACACACGGATAGTTATTTGAAGGCACAAAGTGCTAGCATTTGGGGAAGGGAAGGTAGGAACAGAAAGGACAGGAGGAGAGGGGTTCTCCTTATAAGCGGTCGGATATTCGGATCTCCACTGAGCTTCAATGCAAAAAGAAAGCATTTTGACATTGGCCAAATCTAACATCTATTTCTTCATGTGAGAAAACCTCATTCTAGATGTTTCAGGATTGATAAATGGGAAATAATTTTTCCCGTTTCTATGAATCCAATCATTTTGAGTTACATGTACTTATTTCACTGCCTTTCCTGGCCGACTGGCAACAGCTGTAATCAAAACTAAGCGATTTTGTTGTATCTAGCTGCATGTCCTACCTTCCCTCAACACCTGGGTGAGGGGTATCGAAAGAGAACCCACGACATGAAATATTTTGGCCAATTTGTAAGTTATACAGTACTACGGTAATACCGTAATAACCCAGCACTCACAATCAGTTTGAAAACACCATTATGAGAGGTTGTGTTTTGCTGTTGGACTGTTATTTATCGTGGTTCCAGCTTTAAATATCGAACGATGGAAACGAATTTTAAAATTCCAAAAGCTAGTGCTACTGCTCATACCAGGGTAAGTGAATTCAACTCGGAAGGATTTTTTGTGAAAGACAGAGCACATTTTACTGTGCTAAGTTTGCAATTAAAGAATTTGAACACACAGTCACTCAGTCAAAGAAAGCGAAGGAGGAACTTGTTGTCGCTACTGCTGAAGCATTTTTAAAGGCTTTATTTAGTGTAGAGAAACTTGACAATCCAAACATTCTGGAATGGCTCTCCAAGTATAGACATATATTAGGGAGTGGGGATTTGCCATTAGCTGATCGTATATGCCAATACCACATACTTGACCATTTCCTTCATTTAGTTTTATCAGAAATTTTGTACAATCGAAATTGTGTTAAATGTTATGTAAAATGCTTAATAAAAGTATTAGTATTCATGAAACGTGTTCCATAAAATAAAAGGCTATAAATGTGGAAAAATTGTAGCATTATAAAACACTGCCAAGATTTTCTATAACACAAAAATCACATGGTTTAAAAATGAATTTTAGCAAAAAATAAAATGTCTTCCACGGACCTCTATTTATAGGCCATTTGGCATAGGCAATTTTTCATACTATTTATAAAAAATTCCAGGAGCAATAATATAAGTTATAATGAGGGCCCGGTGAGAAATGGGTGGTGGAATCCACGTTGACTCGTGGATATATGGTGGTGGTGGATATTGAGTGGTTGGACCCACGTGGAATCCACATTGATTTCAAGCGGATTTGTGGTGATTAGCATAAAATGTTAAACAGAATTTCTAATTTGTGGAACTTAACTCTCTGGTGACATTGCGTCATTTATCATCCTGAAACCACGCTAGTTATGTGAAAATGTATCGCACATTCTATTTTTATATAATTCGTGGAAAGGCAGGCATGAGAGCACATGAAAAATCATAGACACACATATACATAGAAGGTTTAGATATAGAGTGGTTGAGGTTTTAATGGTTTTAGGACAGCACCTACTGCTGTTTTAATTTTTCCACCAAATTTCCACGTGGGTTCCACGTTGATTCCACGACCAAAAACACGTGGTATCCACGTTACATCTCCACGTGGGTTCCACGTGGATTCCACCACCCATTTCTCACTGGGGGTAGATCATCCATAGTTCAATTTAAGCTGATTTCTAAATAATATCATGTAAATTGATTTTCCAGCCATAACACGTGACTGGAACGAGTCCACTGCATAATTTGGGGAATGACCCCTGCCCCCAGCCTCTGGCAGATCGTCAAAATGGTATGAGATCTGTTTTTGTTATCATTTTTCTAGGTACACATTTTATGTAAATCGGTCTCATTTCATGAAAAAAACAAATACATACACTTTCAAAATCATACACCTTTATGGTAGACAAATTCCTCCAGAAACTGATTAATGCTATGATAGCTTTTGTTTACGGGAAAGAGTTTCTAGTTAGAGGTTTTGTAACTCTGAATAACTTAATGACCACCATGCCCCTCTTCTTAGCTTACCCGCCGTGGCCAGCTTTCTTCCTCTTTTAACTCATTGTAAATATAAGGCCATGCTCTTCCTGTATCCTTTATTAATAACTTTTGCATCTTAAATATTTTTAGATATAGATTTTGTGAATATGGATCCAAGATTTTTATTCAAATTGGTGAAAGATTCTTTTTGTATTTGAATTTCTTAAAATTGTGGAATTGACCAATCACCCATTTTTACCTTTTTTGAGATGATAGCAGATGTCGTATCACAACAATGTCATAGATTGTAGGGCAGATTGTTAATGATTTTTTTGTTTCTTTACTGCAACAAATTACTTGCAACCATGCCCTGTGAGCGTTAGAAAATATATGTATTAGTGCACTCAAATTTTTAATGAGAACATAATTTAAACAACAGCCAAGACTTTTCAATGCTTCATCTTTAAATATATGTATGTTTGTCAAACCTGTGATTTAACATTAAAAAGACATTTCAGCCAAGGTATGTACTAAGAAACTTTTGGGACAAGTAATGAATGATTTTGAATTTCGAGATGATAATGAATTTTGAAATCTGAACAAAAAAAAGATACTCGTATTAAAATATTTCTGCATACCTTGAGAACCTATCAAAAGTAATTGTACATGGTCTAGTTGGATAATAGTGTAAATATGTACTAAATATGCAGGGGCAGATCCAGGATTTCTCTCTGGGGGGCACAAGAAAAGGATTTTGATATGGGGAGGCATTAGGCTACCTCGTAATACAAAATGAATGCAATGATGATGGGACATTATTAAAAATCTTGTATATTTTTTAAGGGTATAAGGGTGCACATGCCCCTGTGCTCCCCCCACCCCCTCCTAAATCCACCATTCCTAATATGAGAAACACTAACAGGGAAATACATACATGCTGTTTTGCTTGGAGTAACATTTTATTTCAATGCAGTAAAAAAACCCAGATATTGTTATTAACAAAGTACATATATTTTTTATGTGCTTTAAATAACACTGACCATATCTGCAAAGATATTCTTGATTGCATCACTTTTGATTTTAATTTATGTAAATTTGAAATAAAAAATGATGAAATAAATGGAATTAAATTGAAAAACAACGACACAAATGATTTCGCAAAAAAAAATGTTTCCTCAAGGTACTCATAAATTTCCAAGAGTAGGTACCTATTGTCTTTATTTAAGGGTCATTGGTGTTGTATTTTTAGCCCAGGAGGGTGATAGAGATTAAATGAGCAAGCTGGCACTGGATGGCTATGTATTTATTTGATAGTTCCTACCATACGAGGCATTAATTTGACATTACATATCACTTTCCCGTAATGGGGAATACCGGAAGTAACCACCAGTACCAACCTTGGGTCTTTCACCATTTCCCATCGACGGAAAGTCCTTAGATACCAACCCAAGGTTAGGTACTTTCTGCTACAATTGGCACTTGCAATTTATCATACTTATTATAACAAATTCCAGGAGCAACAACATACATAATGATAAGGGTGGATCATTCAAATAACATTTTAAGATGGTTCCTAATGAATATCATGTAAATTGATTTTCAGCCATAACACCTGACTATGTGTGAATTTTGGGCAAAGACAGCTGCCCCTAGCCTCCAGATGATCATCAAAATGGTATGAGATCTATTTTTTTTTTTTGATTTTTCTGAATATAATTTTTTTATGTATTAGTGTCATTTCATTCAAAAAACATTTCCTCAATGCACATGTTAATTTCCAAGAATACCTATTATCTTCATTCAACCCTTTGGCACTGGCGGCTAGAATAGGAAAACGTTTTTGTGCTACAAGTAGCATTAGAATATTTCAAACCTCTCTGTATTGAGCTCTGTTTAGGGTGTGAGTTGCCTGTGTATTTTTGTCCCTCTGTTTTGGCACCAAGCTCAAAGCCCAGCGATTAGCGTCCGTCCCTTACCCCACCCACTGGACCACACCCTCTATCCCTATCATAGCACGAATCCATGGTCAACTTATTGCGTTACCAGTGTTTTTTCAACCAAACATTGTATTTGATTTTCAATAATTTACTCTTCTAAAAGAATAACAAGTATTTTTTAAGCATTGTGAAATTTTAAACCGGTTTCTTGTGTTAATAACAACAAAGTTAGTAAATATGTATAAGCTCGGCATAAGGTAATAAGGCTTTAAGTCCTTAAGTCTGTTATTTTTTAACACTAAAATTTCCTTTACAAATTAATTACACGCAGAACAAAATGAAAAATTCATTTCAAAGTATTAAAAAAAATTGTAGTATGCACAAAATATATCATTGGAAAAACTATTGACAACATAACATTTTGCAACGGATTCCTACGGTGAGGATGATCATAAATGAGTTGAAGGGTCCGGCTTATAATTGCTAAGGAGTGGCCCTAAAGACTCGCTAAGCTGGGTCTCAGGCCGGGCCTGAATGCATCCAACAATTGCTACCTCAGTGGTCACTTACCATCCCTCAAATCGGCCAGAGCCAATATATCCGGTCGTCTGCATTGAAAAATCTGTGATAGCTATACCTGACGTCAGGTTTTCTGCGTATGAAAATGCCCGTCGGCCACACACGACGTCTGGTGTGAAAGGGTTAAAGGCAGGCCTGTGCTGGGCGCCATCTTACGACAGTGGACAGCCATGGGCAGAGGGTGCCAGGAGTATTCAGGGGGAGGACTGCAGGGGAGTCTGGGGGTGTGGAATACAATAATTAATTTTGAAATTTATATCCTCACCCTCTTGAGATTGAATTGAATCTTACGAGATTGAATCATATTAAATTAAATTATTATTTTTTTTACCCAAGACGGTGTTAATTATGCTGTTGAATGGGACATGATTTACATCAAGGAACTGGGCAATATTGGTATTCTGACATTAGAATTCGTCAATTTCGGAATAGGAGGGTGTCTTGGCGGCCCAACACAGGCCAGGTTAAGGGCCAATGGCATATACAATTTATCATACTATTATACATGCAAGGAGCATGAACATACGTAATAATAAGGGTAGATCATATGTAAGCTGGCTCCTAATGAATATCATTTAAATTGTTTTTCAGCCATAATAGCTGACTATGCGTCTAAACGCGACATTCGGGGAATGACAACTGCCCCTGGCCTTCAACAGATCATCAAAATGGTATGGGATCTGTTTTTGTAATAATTTTTCTGAATATACATTTTTTTTATATTAGCCTCACTACCAACCATCAACAAACACGTACACATTCAAAATCATACACTTCTGTGGTAGACAAATTCCTCCAGAAACTGATTTGTGCTATGATGGCTCAAATAATAGAATGCGTAATAATTGAGCAATAGGTAATATACGTAATAATAAGGTAGAAAATCCAAAGTGCAATTCAAGATGGATTCTAAATAATATCATGTAAATTGATTTTACAGCCATAACACCTGACTATGAGTGAAATTTGGGGAACTTTTGGGACAAGGAATGAATGATTTTCAATTTTGAGATGAAAATTCACTTTGAAATCTGAACAAAAAAATGATACTTGTAATAAAAATTTCTACATACTTTGAATGCATACCAATAATTATTGTGCATGGTATAGCTGGATAATAGTATTAATCAGTGGCGTTACTAGGAATATGCTTTGGGGGTGCGGGGGAATGGGTGAGATGGCGTGGGGTGGCAACCCCCCTCCCTGGCAACTGGGAAAATTTAAAAAATCGTACATGCCTAGGATTACATTTAACATCATTTAGGCACTAAAGATTTAACTTTAAGTAGTTGCAGTTATTCCATGTCAATGCTGGGTAATAGTTTTAAATATTTTCTTTTTAATTGCTCTGAGTCTTAGTGGTTTGAGTATGGGGAGGGGGATGAGGGGCTGTATTCGTCCCAAAGCGCCAGAGAAATAAAAATATTATTTAAAACCATTGTCTAGTTTGGACACATAACAAATGCATCCGCACAAAGTTAAATTTAAATTGCCAAAATGACGTAAAATGCATTTTCAGGCATTTTATTTTATTTTTTAATTTACCTTAACTTCCCATTTTCTGGGGGATATCCCTCACTACCCAACCTCATCCCCCCTCTCAAAGCCCCCCAATTCCCCTAAAGGCATATTCCTAGTTATTCCACTTCTGAGTCTTATTAGGGTATCTATTCACTCATAGTTGCACCACTGGTGTAAATACTAGTATGAGAAATACTTACAGGGAAATACATGCTGTTTTGTTTGGAGTAACATCTAAATTGAACACAGTAAAAATAACCCAAAATTAGTTGATAACAAAGTATAGGTTTTTTGCCTTACCTTATTATCATACTGATAGTTTTGGCTGGGAATTTCATGATTATATTTACGTTATTTTCATTTTTGCGCAAAGTTGAAATAAAAAACGATGAGTTGAAAACAACTACTGACATGATTTCATGCACAAAGGATTCCCTCAAGGCATGCGTTAATTGCCAAGAGTACGTATTAATTTCAGTTAAGGTCAATTGTGCATGAAATTTATCGCACTAATAATAAATAATATAAAGACAATAACATACATATTGAAAAGGATACAACATCCAAAATATATTTCAAGGTGGTTACTAATGAATATCATTTAAATTGTTTTTCACCCATAACAGCTGACGACGTGTCCCACCGCAACATTTGGGGAATGACACCTGCCCCAGGCCTCTAGCAGATCATCAAAATGGTATGAGATCCGTTTTTGCTATCATATTTCTACATATACGTATGTACATAAAATTCTAGATATAGAGAAGAAACCACTGCTACTTAGCCTGTTTTGTCAATTAATAGAGATAAATAGAGCATCCAAGGTTATATTGACCAAGTTTAAAGTTTATCTAAAGAACTTTATGATTTCATGATGAGTGGGAATGAACAACAAATGTAGAGAGTATGCAACCCGCGTGCCACCCAAATTGTCTGGCTGGGGTGCCTGGCGCTCACTCTCGGTGCGATATCTTGGAATCCAAAGGGCAGAAATGAAAGAAATTTGAGGTGATACTCTGCGAGTGTCTAATGAGTAAACACCCAAACTAGGTACACTACTTTGACACTAGGTAAATTATTGTTTAACTCTATTGGTGAATATTGTAATGATGATAAAGGTGGAGTGTATGAAATGATTTGTGACAATTGTGAAACCAAATATATTCGCCAGACTGGGAGGAGTTTTAAAACGAGAATGAGAGAACATAGACGATGTTTTTTAAATAACGACGACTCATCAGGAATTGCAAGACATTTGAATGACGAACACCATTGGTGCAATTTTTTTGCAAAAGTTTTACAAGTACATACATGACTAGAGGCAAAAACTGGATTTCTTAGAACAGTTTGAAATTGTTAATTGCCCTGCTAATTTTAAATTATGTAACGACCATATGTTCCCATTCCACTCACCCCTACCTCCCACCAATCACCCATTGACGTCATCATTAACCTTGGAATGAACACATCCCAATAACCCTCCCCCCTCCTGAAAAACTCTACCACCATAAAAAGGCTGTCATCCAAGGCTATGTACCTTGATAATGGCACGAGTTGTCGAAACCATGGTGGGTTTAAATAAAAGTGTGTGGAAACAGACAAGTGGTTTTACTAAGCTGAAAAATACCTAAATTTCAAAACTTTGAGTGCGATGCGGCATGTTTTCCTGGTATCCAATTGAAAATATAATTTTCATGTTTTGTTTTCTCACAAAATGGGATAAAACTGGGAGGGGGGGCATCCCAAAATAAATTCGAAAACTTTTAAAATAAGGACCACCCTAATGTGCATGAAAGCATCCAAGTGCAACCTGCTGTTGCATGACTGTTGAATACTCATCCCTTGCTGCACGCAATTGCGTTAACTCACAAGGGATTATGTAGATATATATTTAAATTTTCCAAAATATGCTTGTTAGAAGGCAATGTTTTAGAATTTATATTAACCTTCCAATGATGTGTAACTAATTGAAATTGTTTCCTTAAAGCTGCACTGAAATATAAAAGAAACCTATATAATAACCCTTCAAATACCCTTTTCCAAAAAGATGGAAAGGCATAGGATAAGGAAACTGTGGATTGCTGAAGAAATCATTAAGAATATTTAAGAGCAAAGGAAGGATGGGTAGATAAGAAAAGACAGGAGTAGGTTTGGGTAGATTAATGAGGAATTTATTGAGAAATTGTGTCATTATCTGGTATAGGAAATGAGTAGGAAATTCTCCATTGAATATTTCTGGCGCTCATCTCCTGGGTAAAGAAACGTACTGTCGGATATTTATGGCATCAGTAGAAAATTGGTAAAAGGAATAATAAATACACACAACAAGGAAACAAAGAAAGTAGCACTAAAAGTGAAAATTCCACTGCTAATAAAAATTAAAACCTTACTATGGTTTTATTACCCAGACGGCACAGAATCCTCCGTATCTAATTCGTATGCATACTACCGCTCCGTCACTTTTCGTCAATGGATACTATCTACATACGAATTAGATACGGAGGATTCTGTGCCGTCTGGGTATCTATTAAGAGTATAATTTCCTTTAAACTGCACTCAAATCTAAACTAAACCTCTAAAATAACCTTTTGAATAACCCTTTCAAAAAAGCATCACGTTCTCTTTTATCTTCTGGCACCTTAATTTGTTTTTTATATAATTTTTGTCATTATTTCATAAATAAAGCAACTAATGAACACCTAGAATTTTGTAATTGCAAAAAAATCTTATGTTTAAGTAATCTGAGTTTTCTATAACGCCATTCATGTACGCTTCACAATAGACTCGAGCATTGTGATGGGCCCATAAGCTAAGGGGCCATTGGCTGACACCGATCAGCCGACCCGGCCATACCAACCCTGGATAGTGTGGTGGATGAGGATGTTGGACCATGGAATGTAAACATGTTGAAGCAAAGAAGTCTTTTGAGAAATGAGGATAAGCAAAGGGGTGAGTGTGAAAATCAAATAAAACGGACAAATTTCAAAATAAAAGTCCAAGGTTAAACTTTATTTTATATAATGAAAATAATTTGTATAGAGTAATAGGTATGATATAATCTTTGCTCACTTTCAAGGCTCTCCCTTCTCTTTACTCTAAGATCATGGCGAGATCTTTTTGACTATCATTTGTTTTTTGATATGTATTTGTTAATCCTTTTTTGTTAATTACCATTTGACACAATTTTTGGTTGCAAATAATCTGTTTAGTAGAAGTACTATTGTAAAATATTCATTAAAATCTTGTTTTCATTTGTTCAGGTACATTCAAATTCAAGGGCGTACCCAGAATCATTACTAGGGGGGGACAAGCCGTGTTCTAGGGGGAGGGGGTGCAAGCCAAGGTCTGAGGGGGGAGCAGAAATAGGATTTATGAGACTATTTCCTTGAAAAAATAGCTTTATTTTAGTAACACATCTTAAACTAATACATATATGTATATCATTTTTCGTGGGTTTAAAGAAAATTTGTTGAATGCTTTTGTTTCAGTTCAGCACTGATTTTGCTCAACGACTTCTGCGACTCTTGTTTCTACGTGGAAGGGGGGGGTGGGGAGCTGCCCCACCCTGCCCTTTGCTGGGTACGCCCGTGTTCAAATTGTATTAGTCATAGAAAGTGAGAGAGATCTTATTTCTCCATTTCATTTTCTTGTAGAATGACAGAAACTCAGAAGAATGATCCATTTACGCCTGTGAATCAGTTGGAAGTACATATTCGATGCCTGAATCAATGAATGATTGTCTGTGCAGTGTGCATACATCAGTGCATCAAGCAAGAATGTCTTCTGTGAATGGTATTGTCACTTTTTCCCAATGAAAATAAAGGAGATGGTGATGAGTTGCAAGAAGTCTTCGACCCAGGCTCCAGTCTGGCACAGAAAAAGATTGTTTGTGGTGGTTTATCAGCCCTGGATATGAGTGGTACTTATAATTTTCATCCAGTTCAAGTTGTTCTATGTTATTTTTTGTAAAGTAGTGATTTTATCCGAAATTCAAGCACATCATCTTTTATTATCATTCAGGGGTGGACTTGACTATATTCAACCAAAACATGGTCAACTCTTAATGTGAGATGATTTCCATGCCAAACATTAATTAAGTAATGTGTACTGTCCATTAAGAGTCAATTCTCTGAACTTAATATTATTCAAAAACAGATACCTAATCTTTATTCATTGACCCAAGTAATACATTCTCTACTGTATACAGAGATAAAACATATCAAGCCTTTTACTTCTCTTTCACTTGGTTATCATAATCATTTTTTTTGCTGTTCATACCTAATGCCTTCTCATTTCCTTGTAGTACATCAGACTACATGTGCATATTTTCTGTAATGATACATTTAACACATTCAATGCGGATGATATTTTTGCCGAAACCTCCAGTGACGGATGGGTGATTTTCCTTCATAACGGTGGTCTTGGAAGTAATACAACAGAATTTGCAATTTTTTTTGTTTCTATTTCTCACAATTTGTAAAAAACGTTAATGACATACATGTATGCCACCCGTCACCAGTAATTGACAATTTACGCAACCCACATTACACACATGCAATTTTCCTTGTATGAAGGTGTGAACTTTTCATATTTCCGTTTATAATACCTCTTCTACCATTGATTCCATAGGTTAATGACGAAAATATCTTGGAATTAGGTTTTACGTGTATTTTTTTGTTTCGACGGCCGTAGATTTAATTTTTACGAGTCACAGAAGTAGAACACACAATGAACGGCAAGAAAAATATATATTTATGGAAGAAACATCTTTTTTTATCAAAGCAAATCTATGTTACCTCAGAGTTATTGCAACATTGAAACATTTCAATAAAAATTCTCACAAATTTTTATGATGTATTTGAAAGCAAGGCCTTAGACAGAGCCCTGGTTGACCTTCACATTCTAGGCAAATCGTAGTCACTGTCCTACGGATGCCTTCACGGTTAGCGGAGAAATGAAGAGCCTGCATCATTCCTAAAAACCTATCACGGCACATTTTCTCCCGAAAATCGGTACTCGCACTAATTCTGACCTCCAATCGTTAGAAATCGTATTAACCCTAATTGCGCCCATGTGGAGAAGAAGGCCCAGCCAAGTTTCCAGTTCTCCCTGTCCAATGGCTTCCAATCCATTATGCCCTTAGTCATAGGCGGATCCAGGGGGGGGGCACTGGGGCACGTGCCCCCCCCAGACCCTCAAAAATATGCATGATTTTTAATACGGTCCCATTATCATTGCGTTCGTTTTGTATTACGAGGTATCCTTGTGCCCCACCCAGAACAAAATCCTGGATAAGGCCTTGCTTGTGCCCCTCCCAGAAAAAAATCCTGGATCCGCCCCTGCCCTTAGTGAAGGACCTTGGTGAAGGATTTCGGATGAAAATGCTTTCTGCATTTTTCTCCGTCTATGAGAGGATTATTCCAAAGAAAATATCATTTGCAAGTTGAAATAATCTCTGGGAGTGCCGCTGGTAGGGAGGGACTCCAACCTTGAGCCTTAAAAATTATCCAGCAAAATAGTACTATTTGTGTAATGGAGTGTTGCATATGTGAGTGTTGAATATGTTAGTTTTTATGAAAGTAAAGACTGTATCTGTACTTAACACTAGAATGTATTAATGACCTACAAAATGAAAACACCATAATGAACAGAGGATAAGTAATTGATGTGGAGCAATGACTGAGGAAATATGCCGTAAAATTAGGAAAAAAAACCAAAATATGTAAAAAAAACGTAATTTACAATAATTATTTTAAAAATTATCAATAAAGTATAAAATACGACCTTATGGACCGCATGGAAACATTTTGGAATAAAATAGTGAGTTTTGAGACGGGAATACACGTTATTCACAAAAACTAAGTCTGATCATAATTTTTGTGGTTGCACATAAGATATGAATAAATTAAAAAATAAGATAAAAATACTATTTAAAGGGAATAAATAATGGTTAAATTCCATAATGCTTAAAATACCTCTGAGCTTATCTATTCATTTCCGCAATTTCGTTTACAAAGCTAAGGAAACAAATAAACGAGTAAAAAATACAGACCAATAATGTATGTACATAATGTAATGCAGTGTTGCATACGCAATTAATATGTTATCTTTTTATGAAAAGGAAGAAAATCTGCAACTAACCCCAACACGTTTGAATAACTCATAAAATGAAATAAAATCGAAATGAATTGAGGATTGGTAATTGACCTAGAGAAACGAATGAGAAAATATGCCGTAAAAGTAGGAAAAAGACCCAAAAAAAATCACCCAGGATAAACGTATTTTGCAATAATAAAAAAAGTTCCTAGAAAAAGAAATTCAAATATATCATAATTAACTGAAGCACCGCACTAAGATCATTTTTTTATAATGTAGTGAGTATGGAACAGGGATAAATATATTTAATAAAAAAGTTAGTCTAATCATAATTTTTGTGATACCACATAAATATGAATAAATTAAAAATGAAGGTAAAACAACAAATTTAAAAAAATAATCCATATGTAAGACATGATGATGATATTTATGATAAGAATAATGTAGAATAGGTGAAGGTTATGAAAAGAAAAATCCCAACCTGCCAAATTGTTCCAAAAATAGCACTAAAGTAAACAAAAAAACACTAAAAATGAAGGAACACGTAGAACTAGAAACGGACACTTCCGCAATGGTGTAATGTCACTCCCTAACTGCAGGAGGATGAAAAAGTAACGCTAGGCACGCTCGGAGCGCCCTAGTGACCAGTGGAAAAACGAACTCCCGAAGACATACATTTATGTCATCCGCCTGAGTGGAAAAGCCCTCGTGACATATATATATATGTCATCCGCACATAAAGTGTTAATTTCTTGCTAACTGTGCTGAAAGAATTGAATTCAAAATTATTTTCTCTTTTAAAAAGAAACATGACATACTACCTATAGCAACATACTACCTACACCTAAGTATTACTTACACGGAACTGTTACTGGCACATGGCTCCTGAGAATATGATTCAATTTATGGTGGTACGTACTTCATTCCTTTCTGAATAAATTGAATACTTAGGTCTGAAATGTGAAAGATGGAGAAGCAGGTATGAAGTCTTATTGCTAGATATTATTTGAAAGTGTCCATGATTGAATGGTAATTAGTTTTTTGGTCAGAAAAGAGGTTCAAAAATTTTAGTACTGTATTTCTCCGAATATAGTCCCATGTCTAATTGTGGTTTCCATGTGCTAGGTGTAGCGTTCAAATCATTTACGCCACCATGAAAGACAGCACCGCCTGGAGGGAGACAGGTGAAGGACCCTTGGCGCCGGCAGGGTAATGGAACCCTGGGGATTTGGCACCCTTCTCCGGGAGTAGCATCCCTGAGCCCACGCGAGTGAGACCTGCCTGCCGTAGCGCGGAACTGGACTGAAACAGCGGCCGATTCTCTCGGTTCGATTCTTCTCGATTCGCCGATTCTCTCAGTGCAACTCAATTGTATTGCTGACGTAATAAATTGATAGTTGTTCATTGTTACATAAGGCGTAGTTATTTTGCACGAAATAATCCCTATAGACCCTAAACTTGGCATTGAATTTATTGACAAATATCTCTAGGATTGGTGTGTGTTTGCTCTTATTCCTGGAGAAAATTATTAATTAAAGCACATATTACTAGTAAAATATTTTGTGCTTACATCAACATTAATTTATGAGTAGGAAAATTTTTCAGATTAGTCATCTATTGTTTTGCCAGAGTAGACAATGATGTGAATGGATTGATGGACTTGCATTTACATGCTAATCAATATCAGTCATATTTTCTTTATCAATTCCATTGGTTGTATGGTATAGCTAAAAAAAAAGATATCAATATTTTCTCCCCCAATGCATTGAAGGGAGATTGTTTTATTCTTCTTTTCTGTGCAAAAGAAGGACCCCTATATCACCCAAGTACAGCTCAAAGACCTTTTATCTATTGATCCCAGGCTGACAGGGGGATGGGAATGACATAGGAAATTTTATCAAACTTGCATTTCATTCATTGATTTGAAAGTACATAATTGTCATCGAGAAATATCAGTATAGGCTAAGCCCTTACCAAAAAAGCACCAACTATCCCAAGCAAATTTCTGCCTCCGAGTCTACACTACACGGCCACTTTTTACATTCAGTAGAAGGAGAGTGATTGCATGAGAGAGAGAGAGACAGCTTCAAAATCTTCCATTGAGCATATCTGAAGCTTCTCCCTCAGCTAAATGAACTCACTGCTGCATCTCCTCGCTCCTGGCTGAGCCTTGGGAGAGAGTGAGGAACCCAGGGAGGAGGAGAGAGGCGGCCAAATACTCTCTTACTTTTCCAAAGAGGCATAAGTGTGTACCGATATTATAATTGTAAAGAAAGATGATACATAACATGATAAATCATATTAACATAAATAGAGTAAAATTTACACGACATGACAGCTAGGCACGATGGAATCGCTTCAAATTAAGAAGAAATAATATAAATTACTTCTTTTAAAATTATTCAACTCATAGTTACTTCATCACTATTCCAATTCGTTCCACATATTCAAAGAAACCAGTATTTAAATCATAAAATCTAGCTTCCATTAATATTGGCTATGTAAGGTTCCGCAAATGAAGTAAATATAAATGAGTAACAAATGAATTTCATGATGAAATAAAGCTGATTTATTGGGAGAATTTAACCTTTTCGGGAGGGCTAGGTTCTCTCCTTAGCATGACTGCTGGACTGAGTCCCAAGAGACCATCTCAGCAGGGACTCCACATTATCTAGGACTCCGAGGTTATTTGGGCTCCCTTCTTTCCTGGTTTAAAACTCTCCTGGGGGCATTGGTTTTTTTTCGATTGCCACAAAGAGACGTAATGTATGAGGAGGGGCAGAGGTATGTACCAGCTCCCAAGGGGCAAGGTGCCAGAAATACATTTATGGCATTCATTTGTTGGCATAGAAAAATCTCTGATAGACAATTCCATCATTTGTCTCCCTGGTCAAGAAACGTAAAGTCGTATATTTCTTGCGTTACTATTAGAGATGGGTCGAATAGCAGATTTCTCAAACTCAAATATCGAATTTGAATGTTATTTTGTTGAATACTTTCGTTTCAATTCAGTAGATTATACTTAAGAATTTTTGCTTCTAGGGGGGCAGCTGCCCGCCCCTGCCCATTGCTGGGTACGCACATGTTTACATATGACAGTCTTAATCAATGTATTTAATACAATCGCTTCTTGCTTAATCTTGATTTATGTAACATTTTGCACACAGTCAAGGCTCTAAGATGCCTTAGTTCATCGCAAAAATAACTTTTTTAAGTCTATAATCATTTTGCATGCTCAATATCTTCACTTTTCAGCGACTTTGCAGCGGATGAGCGTTATAATATCTCAAGCACATATACAGTATATCGTCTGCATTCCCAGCCGTGACGTCATGCTCCCTTATCCCCCTCACTTTCCCACTGTGCGATGTTGGCAACAGCGTTCCGCCCGAACGGTGGGTCTACTCGCTTATATGGTCTAAGTTTACGATAAACCAGGTTTTTCTCCTCGCCAATTTTTCGAACACATTGAAATATAAATCGAAGGGTATTCTTAATCAAATAATTGGTCGTTTCGTCATTACTTTCGATACTATAGCAATTGAAAGTTGAGGCAATGTGCCAAAAAATAGCACCAACATTTGCGTGACGTTTTTTGAAATTCGGTCGTAGGCTATCTCGAGGTCGGAATCCCAAGCTGCCTATAGGCTTATAAGTGCTGGAGAGCATGATACAGTTCTAATTAACTCCAAACAGGGGCGGATCCAGGATTTCTTTCTTGGGGAGGAGGTCACAAGGATACCTCGTAATACAAAACAAACGCATGATAATGGGACCGTATTAATCTTTCATATTTTTGAGGGTCATGAGGGGAGGGGGGGCACGTGCCCCCCTCTGGATCCGCCAATGACTCCAAATCATTACAGGCAACCTCAAGGCCATAGCCAGGAAATATTTTCGGGAGGGTTTCATGGAATAGTAGACAAACATGAAATTATTAGAATTAGATAAATAAAATAGCGTATACGGTTAACTATATACGTATTTATTATAAATACCGTGTACATCGTGCTTCGCTTTTCTTGAATGGTCTCGTGTATTCATACAATGTAATTTTCACTATCTGCAGCGTGATTTTTTTAAGTACAGTAAAACTTTGATTTTACGCAGTTGGAGGGACCGAAATATGGGCACTGTGTAAAATCAAAGTGTGTAAAATCAAGTGTTGGTATTGAGGAGGAGTATAGTTTTCAGGATAACTCTTGCTCGTTATTTTTAGAAGGCTTAGTCATACACTTTTGTATAGCTCTGATTTAAGCCAGATCCGGAACCAGAAAAAATCTCATATGGGAGGTTGTAGGTAAAAGAGCATGAAATATTTTTCAATCACGTCAGATATGTTTCTTGGATTCAATTAGTCATTTGAGGGCAAGAAAATGAAGCCTAATAATCTGATTTACTCACAAGCAATACCACAGACGACGTGTTACCTTAAGAGAAACAGCGTTGCATTCCTGAACAATTTTTCCCATGGTTGAACAACATGGTTGAATTGCTAGCATTTCTGGCACTAAGATTACTTCTGTTACCCAGGAGAAATTTCGGAATGGTGATACTAAATGCTTGCAGAGAAGCTAATTTTCGAAAATATTCTCATTAAAAGCAGTTTTCAAGAAATCTGTTTGACAACCTGCAGACAAACAAAGATTGGAGATTGAAGAAATGAGATATATGAGGATAGTCATCCAAATTAACCCCATTAACAGGGAGCAAAATTTTGCTAATACATCACAAAAGCTTTACACCCTGTGGGCCTGGGTTCAAGTCCTGGCAGTAGCAGAAACTTATCAGAGATGGTCCTATCCCTATTTGAGGGTAATGTGGAGGGCACTTCCAGTGCACCACTCTGTCCATCAGATGGGACGTTAAGTCCTGGTCCATTTGAAGCCTATCATTACAACCTGGCTAATGCCAACATAAGGTTCCTATCCCCCAGCCCTTACTTTATGGCGCTAATGACCCCAGCTGTCGGTTACCTCCTTTCAAATATCATACCATAGATAATATGGAGCACTCAGGACCCGGGATATTCTGAAATTTAGATTTTTCCGGTGTTTGGATCACATTTTTTAAGTGAGCCATTTAAATAACCGCGCAACTACCGTCATGCCGCCAGTGACGAATAAAAAAATGATTAATAGTCCGGAACAATTTTCCCTCTATAATTTTTACGCATTAAAAAAGCATTTTCCAATGAAATTTTAGCATTAGTAGATTGAATCTACCGGGTATAGCTTCTCTGTCGGCATTCTTCCGCGAATTTAGCGCCGGGACCTTCGACTTACAAGCCGTGCGACTCATCTTCACGTAATATTTTGCTTCCCCATATCTGATAACAACACCGGACACTTTTTGTATTTCGATTTAATGGTGCTAAGCCATTCCTGAGTTTAAAGGGACTGCCATATCACTCCCGTCTTGAATTTGACTTTAATGATTACAAGACGATTGACGACGTGAGTTATTCTCCGAGGGCATTAACTCCCGTTCAGTTAGAAATAAACGCTTGCCACCTAGCGGAGTTAAGATAATAGCTATAAAGTTCCGATCATGTTTCACTAAAACCCACTGACAATGAGATACAAGTTGAGTCAGTTCTGATAAGTGCGCCGCGCAAGCAACTTTCCCTCGCCTCCATTCGTCCCGCAGATGTGGGGTTAGCCCGCGGAATGAAACAACGCATGCTGCCTTTACCATCATGTTGAATCACCATCGACTTACCTACATACTAGAAGTTCGACTATCTTTTTTGGATTACCTTGGAAGCCAAAATTTTGGTACGGGAGGATTTTTAACGACTCATTTCGCCGTTATATTTCGCTGGGGCGACGGAAAACATTGCGCCGGCAAAATTCTACAAAACCTTCCGTGAGGGATAGATATTCCGTAGCTCATAATTCCGGATTAACGGCCATCTACTGTAATTACAATAAATATGTTATAAACAGCGTCGATCAATAAGCCGAATAATAAACGAAAGGTGAAAATGCTAATATCTCCGGCGATCATCTGTCTTAATCAAAAGTAGTTACGCATACACGTCGATTGCCGTATGTTTTAGGCTTCGATATCCTTCTACGGCAAATTTGAACTAAGAGCGATATTCGAGTTCGTAAATATTCGTTCGGAGCCTGAACTATTGCTGAGAGGGCGCACGAGGAAGCAATTATTAGATTCGCGATGTTTTTAGTTTCACGCACACAGCGCGACGCCATTTCAACCGTTTATGTATTCATTTTTGCAACTCATTGAGACGAATAAATAACCTAACTTCATATTGCTCCAGTCGGAATTTTCAAAACAAGTCGAAAGACAACTGCGTAAAATCAAGATTAGCGGCCTCTTTGGGGATGGGGTTATGCTGCGCAAAATCGAAAAACTGCGTAAAATCAAGAAAAGATGTAAAATCGAAGTTTCACCATTGCAATTCCCTATGCTTTCCGGCCGGACTTGAGTGTCGCTGCGTAAAAACGAGACTTGATGTAAAATCGAAGTGCGTAAAATCGAAGTTTTACTGTACAAATTATTGTAGAAAAATGTTTTCAGATCGGCAAGACCCGACACCCGTGACGTATTAAGTACGCCGCACGACCGAGGGTGTACCACCTCTACCATCTGTGTGCCCTTTATACCAATATCACCTATAAATGTACTAGCCTGAACGAATTTCTACAAAAAAAGATAAATTCTAACTATAATCGAGAGTTATCATATAAATGCATCTATCGTGGACAAAGTACGCCACGCGCCCGGTCGTGTAAAAATATCAGGCGCGCCCGCTCGGTAGTTAACAAATCCAAACACAAATATCTACATACCTTCAAATGTACCTGCCACTAAAGATTCGTGATCCTTTTTTCAAACTTTTCTATCTCCGAAACGGCTTGTTTCATTTAATACAGTGCCCTAAAAATACAATGCCAAATTGAAATACCTACCGATTCGTATATTAAACAGCTTGATATTGATAAATTGATAGGCACATTACACTTCGCAAGTTTCACTTAGTACGGACTCTTAAAAAATCATAACTCACTCATCTCTGTTATAATTCACAGGACTATTATTTCACACACTGCACTGCAACTACACGCACTGCACCTACAACTTCGCTTTGATAATTATTGACTTAAGTCGCATTGGATCACTTTCCAAGACGGAACTGCCTCTCCGTGCTTGACGGCGTGCTTATTTATTTCGTAGACGCGGCACCACGAAACATCGAGAAAAATCTCTAAGCCTATCCAATATTCCTGAATACAGCTCGAACACGACTCCAAAGTTTCGTTCCTTCCTTAGTTCCATCCTATCTAGTGACATTTAGTAGTGAGAAGTTATACTAAGTAGTATCACTACTCACTACTACATGCCACTGCGCCGCAATAATATTGTCGTGTGAGCACCAAGCAAGCATAAAGTCGGTAATATCTGTTTAATTTTTTTGTTTTCATTTCGGGGGGGATATATCCCCCTTGATCTCCCTGGCTACGGCCTTGGGCAACCTGCAATTTCAGTTTTTATGTACACATATCATAGAAAAAACAGGATTACTAATTCATGACCAAGGGTATGTGAAACTCAAATGTTACGTCACAGTTGCTGCATCTAATAGAAATTTTAAGCGGCTATTGAAATAAGACAATCTTTCATAATAATGAATTTACCAAGATAACAAATAATTTAAAAAGCTGCCACACTTTCAGGAGAAAAAAATCATTCTCTTAGGCCGTAGCAGAACTATTTTTTAATTTTTTAAATCCTAATTTGATGGGGTATATTCGGATTTTTCTTATTGAAAGGATTCACTTGATATCTCAGAAGTTCATAAGGGCGCAGCTAAGAATTAAGGCTGGGGGGGTTTAGGCACAAATAATACTTATGGGTGTGGGGGTATTGCATACCCGCCAGGGTAAGCAGGAGTTGCCGGGGCCCTCCTCCAGAAAAATTTTTAGAATAATGGTTCAAAATGGTGAGTTCTACAGTTTTCTGAGGGATGTTTGATTAATCCTAACACTATTCTATAAGTAATCCTAATCTAATTACGTAAAATGGACTTAACTTAAATATTTGTCTGATCTCTTTGGGGGGGGGGTTTATCCCCCAAACCCTCCCCCATCGCTGCGCCACTGCATAAGGGGGCAGCTTGGACCTTGTTACCCTTCCTCAGCACTGGCTACAACCAATGGTTTCCACTTTCACGGCTGTAACTTTCAAGGAGAGCCTCCGAAACAATCTCCCCACCCCGAAATAGATGATTCTATCGTACCCCATTCCAAGACTTTCACATTGACTTCTTGAAGCTATTAGTTTTTGCCGGGAAGGGCAGAAGAACGGGAGAGGGGATCACAGTCAGCGGCAGATCCGGAGAGGGCACAGGGTGTAGAAAGGACATAGACCCCAACTGTGGTATATCAATTTTACAGTAGATAAATTACAATTTTGTTCGGACCCCCCACTACTGCTGGGAGGTTATCCTAAGGCCCACTCTGTTGAAGGGTGTGCTCAATAGTTTCTTTATGTCTGTCTGCTATAACTAAGGGCTAGTGGTCTCTCTGTGTGTGTTCGCGCCTAATGTGCAATTGAGTTGTATCCGTTTATATCCGAATATATCTTGTTGAACTAACGCTGTGTGAATCTTATTACCACTGCCATAACTCCCTATAACAGGTTATGGGCCCAGGGATCGTGCTGTGTGGTGATAGACGTTAGTGATTCGGTAAATTGGACATAATAGAAAAGGTGAGACCATGGCGGAACAAGATGAGTTGCTGGATTCGGATAGGCAAATGAATCCAATCCTGAGCAAGGATAATTACGAATATTGGAGGACCATGTCGGAGGCGTCGATGATTTTTCTGAACTGCTGGGACGCAATCAACCCGGGGCTGAGTGCAGATGAGTTGAAGAGACCAGAAAATATGCGCAAGGACAACAAGGCTCGCGCATACATTTTCCGGCATGTGCGCCCGGAGTATCTCACAGACATCAGCCATTTGAGGTCAGCCAAGGAGTGTTGGGACACCTTAGAAGAGATTCATGGGAGGGCTACATCCATGGATATAGCTATGTGTCTCCGAGAGCTGGGTAGCATTGAGAAGACAGAGGCGATGGACATCTCAGCGTACACTGGGAGGATACAGGAGCTCTACGGTAAATTAACCAAAAACGGCATCGTATTCCAAGACCACGTTGTGGCCTCCTTTATATTGGCGGGACTCGTGAAGGATCCACAGTATTCTACGTATGTGAGAATAACAAAGATCAATGAGAAACTGACGTCTAGGGCGGTGAAGGCAGACCTTCTGCTTGAGGAGAGAAGGATTAATGCTGCGGAGCCCTCTGAACATGGCAGTGCGTTGGCAGCGTGGAAGTTCAGCAGGACGAGAGCAGCCAACAGCGGAAAGCAGAGGAGCACTGCTGATCAGAAATGCTATAAGTGTGGTAAGTGGGGCCACATTTCTTACCAGTGTGGGGCGCCAAGGGGAGACAAGTCGGAGGAAAGAAAAGAAAAAGGCGAGGAGTCACGGGAGAGACAAGAGAAAGGAGGGGACAAGCCGAAGTTTAAAGGACTCATATCTGCGTTTGCTTTGGCTTGCTCCCAAAGAAAGTGTGTTAGTTACCTAGATTCATGTGCTTCGAACCACATGACGCCAGACCGTCACCGCTTCTTCGATTTCCAACCTGCCACCGGAGAAGTAAAGATTGGAAAGGGACGTCTGGCCGTGAAGGGGAAGGGAACTATTGTCATCAAGTTAGCAAACTCTTGTGGGGGCTGGACCTTGTCACTATCAAATGCTCTGTGGGTACCTGAGTTGGACGTGAATCTTGTGTCTGTCAGACAGCTGGCGAAGAAAGGTGTACAGACCGTGTTCAGATTAAATGAAGCTATTGGAGAGCATGATGACGGTGATGTGTTGTTCAATGCCTTAGTAGAAAATGATGTATATTATTTAGAGACTGAGCCAGATGAGAACTACGTCGCAAATGTTTCTGTCAACGATGAGTGCAATGGTGGTACAGAAATCGAAGTATTTCAGGCCAAAGCCTTCAAGAGTACGTTGTGGCACGAGAGATTAGGACATCTCCATGAAGGTGCTATGAACAGAATCCCAGGTCTTGATCTCAAGAAAGAGGATTCCAAAAGGGACGATGAGTTATGTGAAGTCTGTGTGAAGGGTAAAATGACTAAGTTGCCATTTCCGAAAGCTGCTCATCACAATTGTGAACGCCCTTTAGAAATTGTCCACAGTGACGTAAGTGGCAGGGCACAGTGTCAATCGTTGGGGGGAAGTCATTATTTTGTGACCTTCATTGATGATTTCTCTCGATTCACAAATGTCAGGATAATCAAGAAAAAAAGTGAAGTATTTAAATGCTTTAGAGAATACCAGAGAGAGGTTGAGGCTCAGCATCAGGTGAAAATAAGTGCTTTTCAATCAGACAATGGTGGTGAATACACAAGTGTTGAGTTTGAGAATTATTTGAAGGCTGAGGGTATTCTGCATCGGAAAAGTGTGCCTAGAAACCCCGAGCAAAATGGTGTGTCTGAACGTGCCAATAGAACACTAGTGGAAATGGCAAGGTGTTTGCTTATTCAAGCAGGGCTTCCTGTTTTCTTGTGGGCTGAAGCAATAAGTTCAGCATGTCATATCAGAAATTTGTGTCCATCGTCTGCAATTGAGAACAAAATTCCCTTGGAATTATGGAAAGGAGAGAAGGCTGACATCCAAGGGGAGCTTTCTAGATTGCGGGTGTTTGGTTGTAAGGTCTGGTATCTGGTGAGTCCAACTGGAAATAAGTTTGGCAGTAGGGCAGATGAAGGTATTTTTGTGGGATATGATAGAGAAGTGAAGGGGTACAGAATCTATTTGCCAAAAAGTAGGAGTGTCATTATATCATGTCATGTACGTTTTGAGGAGAGGGTGTTCCCGTGTAAAGAGGTGTGTGAAATCACTCACATTCCAAGGAGATGTAATGATTGGATATGGCATGTGGATGATGAAGGGACCTTTGATCCGGATGAGCCTGAAGTCCAGAGTGATGGTGAGTATGAGGAAGGAGATGGTGATTTTTTCTTGGAGAACTTGATGAATGGAGATGAAAATCATGAGGGGGTACTTGACGATGGGGTTAACTTGGGAGCTGAAAATGTACTTGCCCCTAGGAGGTCTTCCAGACTTCGAAAAGAAAAGACTCATTCTTGTTGTGGGAACATTGCAATGATTTGTAGGGCTCAAGATCTGTGTGTGTCCATTTCTGTAAATGATGCCTTAAGGGGAAATGAATCTGGAAAATGGAGATTAGCTATGGAGGCTGAATTAGAGAACCTTTACAAAAAGGATGTCTGGGACATTGTCAAGAGACCGTTAAATACAAATGTGATCGATTGTAAGTGGGTTCTAAGCATTAAAAGGGACTCAAACAGACCTAAGGCTAGACTTGTAGCAAGGGGATTCTGGCAGAGACCTGGGGTGGACTTCACTGAAACCTTCATTCCAATTGTAAAACGTAGAACATTGAGGATTTTACTTGCTCTCTGTGCTGAGAATGAATGGTGTTATGAACACATTGATGTTGAGTGCGCTTACCTGAACAGTGTCTTAGATGAGGACATATATATGGAGCAACCTGAATTTTTTGAAATTGAGGGAAAGAATAGGAACCAGTATGTGTGCAAACTAAAGAAAAGTCTCTATGGGTTGAAGCAAGCAGGGAGAATGTGGTTCAAACACATAAACAATATTTTGAAGGGTATGGACTTGAAACCTTGTTTGAGTGATTCATGTGTATATGTAAATGAAACTAAGGATCTCATTGTGGCCGTGTATGTTGACGATTTTTTGATTGTTGGGAAAAAGTCTATGATTGAAGGTTTTAAGGGCAAGATTAAAGAAAAGTTGGATGTCAAAATGTTGGGCTCTGACACCCAATTTCTTTCTGTTCATCTAACTATGCCTGACAGTGAGACGGTTGTGTTCGACCAATCTGCCCAAGTGAGTCAAATGTTAGAGTTATTTGATATTATGAATGAGACTGGGGTGTCAACACCTTTAGCTAAAGAGTGTGAAGCTGGTTTTGATATTGATTGTGATGAACCCTTTGATAAAAAATTGTATGAGCAAGCTATTGGTCATATAATGTATGTTGCCACGGTAAGCCGTCCAGATGTTGCATGTGCCATAGGTAAACTAAGTCAAAAGTGTGTAAATCCTACCTTGTCTGATTGGAGAGCTGTGAAGCGTGTGTTTAAGTATTTGCTCAATACGAAAGAGTTGAAACTTGTTTATCGAAAGACTGGAAAAACTTTAAGGGTGTTTTGTGATTCAGACTTCGCAGGTTGCACAGTGGACAGAAAATCCAGGAGTGGGTATGTCTTTATACTGGCTGGCAGTGCTGTGTCTTGGTTGTCAAGGAAGCAAAAGATTGTGTCTCAATCAACATGTGAGGCAGAATTTGTTGCAATGCAGGAAGCAGCTAGAGAGGTTGTATGGGTATCATCCTTGTTGAAGGAATTAGGGCAATCCTTTTACTGTCCTCAACCATGTAAGATTTTTTGTGATAACCTGGGAGCCATTTCATGGTCCAAAGACGAGGTTGTTGCTGAAAGTTCAAAGCATGTCCAAGTGCGTTACTTTTATGTCAAAGACTGTGTATCTAAGGGTTTAATAGTTTTTGTGCACATCCCAAGCTCTGAAAATGTAGCTGACATTTTAACCAAGGGATTAAACCGTATAAAGACTCAGAAGTTCACTAAAGAATTGGGGCTGCAACTATGAGCAAAGGGGAGTGTTGAA
Source organism: Ischnura elegans (assembly GCF_921293095.1). NCBI lineage: Eukaryota > Metazoa > Arthropoda > Insecta > Odonata > Coenagrionidae > Ischnura > Ischnura elegans. The sequence goes on along the minus strand of NC_060254.1, from coordinate 105,478,356 downwards.
GGGTGTGCTCAATAGTTTCTTTATGTCTGTCTGCTATGATCCTGTATCGATTGTTCGATACTATCGATTGTATTGGATGATTGCCGATTGTGTGCGCGCGCACTTCCGGTGCACGCTAGTGGTCTCTCTGTGTGTGTTCGCGCCTAATGTGCAATTGAGTTGTATCCGTTTATATCCGAATATATCTTGTTGAACTAACGCTGTGTGAATCTTATTACCACTGCCATAACTCCCTATAACACACTCTTCTATTCCCTCCTTGTAGGGGCGGTCAGGGTGGTTGGGGGCCCTCGCCAAGGGCTCCCTTTGCCGGGTGGACTCGAGCCCTTCCTCCCCCGGAAAAATTTAGGAAAATGCATGCTGGGAAATGGATTTTGATTCTATTCTGGATCTTAAAAACCAGATAACAGTTAATGAAAATAGCAATTTTGTAAGAAAAAAAATATGGAAGATGAAATTTTCACTGCTTATAAAATTGAAAAATATATGATGCTCCTATATTATCTATTTAGTGAATTTGTTCCTTGAAAGTGCACTGACATCTGAAAACCACCTAAAGTAACAATTTCGAATAACCCTTCAAAAAAGACATACAGGTTGCTTTTTATCTTCTAACACCTTTGTTGCCCTGTTGCCAAATGCAGGGGAGCAGCCAGGAATTAAGACAGGAGGGGGAGGGTTTAGGTGCAAACAATACTGAGGTGTGTGAGGGTATTGAATACCCTCCAGGATAAGCGGTAGGTGTGAGATTAGTAATTTGCGGATTTTTAAAATAAATGGTTCAAAATGGTAAGTTTTACGGCATTGTGAGGGGTACTTTATTAATCCCTATGCTATTCTATTGATAATATCAATCCAATTAAGTAAACCGGATTAAACTTAAAAATTTCTCTGAGCTCTGGGGGGGGGGTTATCCCCCAAACCCCCCTCCCTCTCTATGCCACTGGCTGGATCAGCTAGTATTGTATATGTACATTGTAAATATTTTACACATTGTATATAGTGGGTATATATTCTGGTTCATTTATTATCTTGTAACCACATAACACTGTTGTTCCTAATGTTCACATCCGCTTATATTCCTTAAAATTCATCTCCAGGCTTACCAAGTTGAACGTTGGCCATTGAGGGTATCAGCTCAAAATTCTGTTTCTTTAGTTTAAACCTGAAGTTTAATGAAATTAATGACTATGTATTGCATTATAATGCGAGAACACTACCTTGTCTTTTCTTCAATCAAATTAAGAGCTAAAGTCAGGCACATTCTGATAAAAAGAAATTGAAAAGCGAATTAAAGAACCTCTCTATCGAAACATATGCATTATTTACAGTCCTCACATTACCTTAGATTACTCCGCCTGTATTTTTAGTTTACTCTGAAATAGAATAGTAAGCGCTTTCTAAGATTGAATTTAAGTTAATTATCTTAAGTCTGTCAAACGGTGATTTTTAGTTAAATATACCTCAATTAAAAATGCCAATACATGAGCACATAAAAAACTACCGCATAGAATCCTATGCTTATTTTCTTATCTTGAGTCATATATAGATAGACGTAGTCCTATAAGAGTATGTATACCCAACCCAGCATGCATATATATATTTATATAGCAAAAATATAAAGCACTAATAACAAGAGGAATAGTGATGAATTAAAAAAATATATAGCCCCCAAAGCAAAACGTATGGAAATTAAGTGTCTTTATTTCAAAGAGTTTATCACTCTGTAGTTGCACTATTTGATAAATCACATCATCGTGAATGTAAACCTCAGTGGACGCTCCTAATTACTCTTTATTTCCCCATCAAACTCGGATATATATGTCCGTCAGCGACGTGAGTGGCGACTTTAGTAAACCCATTTAAATTCGCGATGGGTGGCAACACAGAGGACAAACAGAAGATCCTCTTTCTAATATTCGAGGCAAAAATTTGTGATTTTTTTACCTTAAATTATGACTTTCAGATATAGGAATATTGATTTAAGGATCAGATCCTTCATTCATCAATTCATTTTATGAAAAATCCCAAATGCCGAATTAGGAGTGAAAGCACTGCAGCGCGTAAGAAAGGTGAAATGTGAAAAAAGGTGAAACCGCTGCATAAAAATCCATACCTGCATATCATATAGTCATTCAATTGTCCTTAGATCACAGTCATTGGAAAATCAGGGATTTTAGGGGGTCAAAGAAAAAGAAGTTTCACTTAAGTTAATCACATACTACTTCATTGACTCATACTTCTAAGACTAGGGTTGACACCTTGCTTGTCCAGATACTTCACCTCATGCGTCAATAACAAATGACCTCCGTATAGCCGTTGGTGGTGAACTGGGTGATCTGCAGACCTCGTGAATAACTTTTCCAAGCAAAAAGCCTATGGTAAGTCAGTTCGGCTGCCCAGGTAGAGCAAATTAAACATCATAAACATTTGCTGCACGCATGAACTCTGGCGATCACAAGTTGACAATATCGGTATGTTGACTTGAGCACACTTGGAAACTTGGACATCTTAGCAACCATGCTGCTTATGCCATCCCTTTCACATCAGGTGGTGACAACCCCTGAGTCCTCATTAGGGCCACGGTAGTCCTCTTTGATTAAAAAGTAGTGTATTAATTTTCTCAAGACCTTTAACCGCGGTTGTGTCATTTTCACCTAGGTATTCAGAAGTTTTTCAATCTCGAAATTTCTCAGCATCAAAACCCATGCAAAATTTTACATATGGACCCACATTGTGAGGTCAACAATATTCTAACTTCTACTGCGTAGTGTTAGTGTAACTAAAATGAAAACCAGGAGTAAAAATATAATTATAATCACCAGTAAATGAGACAGACGTAATCTTACAATATTGATACTCTCAGCGGAAGCCGTCAACATGGATGGCAGGTTAGAAACTCTGACTGGGCACATAATAACAGCATCAAAGAAAAGCCTAACAAAAAAGGGATTCAAAAAGCGCAGTACTTCAAATTTTTATTAATTCAAGCTAATTCTACTTATACTTACAAAAAATAATATGCACAAAGGTAATAGAAAAATTATTGCCATATTTTAGCGTGTAGAGACAGTTGAATCATGCATTTAACAAAAGATACCCAATACCAACGAAAAGGAGGAACAAAAACGTATATTACAAAAATATGCTTAAATGGGAATACAAGTTAATATTTAATTTTATAGAATATACCATCACACAACACAACATTATCAAGAGCAGTGAAAATGAATGAATACAGAAAATAATTTTTATATTACTTTAATTCCTTAAATGAACACAGTAATACTTATTCACCATATCATAGTAATGAGAAAATATTAAAAAACAGTACCAAAAATTGGTGGATAAAATCAGCTAAAATAATAAAAAAGTGAAAACATTATAAACAGAACAAAGTTACACGAGCCAAAAATTAGATAACATTCTATCACTTCAAACCTCCTAAATACAAAGCACAAATACAGAATTTGAAATTGCACTAGGATACCATACTGCTTTAGCCAGAGGAAAGTCCAATGCTGTAATTCAAGCAGAAGATGACATAAATGATTCATTAAAATCAACAATTGATTGGACAATTAGACTTTCCTCTGTTTATCCCCCTCCCCACGTAGAGGGAGCAGTTTGGATTTTGAGGGGGAGGGAGGGTGGGGAGGGATTTTTAGTGAAAGGAAGGGAGAGTTAGTGTCAGTATTGCTACTAACACTACCATTAGTACCACTACTACTACAAGCACACACTCACTCATAAAATCACATTCCATTCACTCATTCATAAAATCACATTCATCCATTCATACAGCCCTGCCTACCTAAATGCTACTTTATACGCCTGAGTTAATTAAATGCCTAAATACGGAATCGTGGCCACGATACACGAAGACCTGCCTAATCTGTGTTATTTCTACTCGACGGTAGGACGCAATATAAAATCCCTACTCTCCTGCCGCAAATCCTAACCATAGCTGGAAAAAATACATGCATTAATAAAAAATGTACAAAGACCCTGTACAATAATTGCAACAAAAAATGCAAAAAAAAACAACTATCTTCAGGCTTGGTGTCTTCTTTCTTCCTATCTTCATTCTTCATTTCTTCACGATAAAATCCTCAATTCCCTAGTTGTAGGCGCAGTAACCTTCAGGTGTCCATTTCATGGACCTGAACAGTTGTCTCCTAAAGCAATCGCTGTCGTTGTCCACAAGCTTGACCTGTGGTAATATAACAAAAAAAATCTCATAATCCAACAAAGGATAGACATAAAAAGTTGACTCTCAGCTCAGAAATATCATGTCGAGGAAGACGTTTAGAAAATATTAACTTTTTGAGCTTGTAGAAATTTTTAAAATTAAAAAAATGCAAAAGTGGGTAATTCCAAATTATTTTACGCTTGTCAAATCGGCAATATTTCAATGTATTTTCATTATTCTTTAAAAATTTAAAGACATGATTAGGCGATATTAAAAATTTTCCAGGAAATCATTACTAAGAGTTGAATGTGTTATTAATATAACTTTTTTTACAACTTACTTGTACTTCATAGGTATTACTAAAAATTGATAGCAAAAATTTATGTACTATTTTATGAAATGGAAAACAATAATGAAATTATAAAAATCAACACGATGAAATTATTGAAAAAGACGAAAACAGAAGTTACAAATATGGCATCCATATTGAGGATAAAATGCTATCCAGGAGGATGTATTATAATAATTTCTTGTGGGATGTAATAATTAATATATAAGTCTAATGATACGAAAGAAATAACATAAATTATTTCTCAAGATCATGCAAAGAAGCAGAGTTCTAAGTAATCACATCAGAAACAAAACAGCCGAAAAAAATGAAAAATATATACTCAATTTTCTAACACCATAGACACATTATTGTTGCGACTTTTTTTAAAATATGTCACTTATACTCGGAATATATAATTCACGGAAAAATTCAGATAGGTAGAAAATATGTCCGGAATCTCATGTTTCACTCAGGTTGGGTCTCCGAGGAAGTTATTACTTGAGCACGCATGACGGATGCTGAGTTACCAAAAGCAAGGCCAATATGGAAACCTCGACCTCCGCATTACAATGAGAAAATTAAACAGCAAAGTAAATACGTATGCTAGATTCACGACAATTCCCACACCTGTCCTTCATTCGAATTATATAATTTCTCAGAAATGAAGTTTCAAATCGAAATATATGAAAGCAAACGCTATCGTCGTCGCCAACCAATCAATGCCTTGATATTCAGCGCAGGATTTTAGTTTTGTGAGTGTTACAAAAAAAGCGCGAAATCTTAATTTTGGATGCGGTTGAATTAAATATTTTCGCGTAGGAAATGTGAAAATATTTTTTTTCTCACGCAATCATTACTTTTATCATCGAGGTTCCTGAATGTAAAAATCATAGTGTACCTATGTGATCATTAAATATTGGTTCTGAACTGAACTCAAAACTCGGAGGAGGAATGAATGAAATCTTACCGTCTGCTTGCGGCAACGAGCTGTATTCTTTCGATCTCTTTGCACGTGCTTTTATCGAGGCCTCGAGTAGTCAACTCACACAATACGATCCATCGAACTCTGTAATGGAAAAAAACGAACACTCATAAAGAGACAAAGCAATACGCTTGATAATCGGCCTCATGGCTGATTCAATCGATAAATTTTCTTATGGCGCATGGACGTCACAGAGTGAATAGGCTCACCTTTGAATTAGATTTAAAAAACTTGGAGTGTAAAATAACGTTTCCCGTATTGCAGAGGAAATTAAAATAATATTCTATTAATTAATAATACTTATTTTTATAAAATGATTCCAATTCAATGGAACTATATCTCCCTTGAATAGGAAAAATGAAGGACTGATTTTGAAATGGGTAACCTTTCACAGCGCAAAAAAAGTTAAATAACTCTGATTCAGAGTGAAAAATCATGATGGAAAATATCATTTGTAATGAATAAGCAGATAATTGGAAATATTTTTTCATAACTTTTCAATTCAATTCTAAGTTAGTATAGATCCATAAAATTATAAATCACTTCCAGTTACTAAGTACCAAGTACAATTTTCAAACTGATTAGTCAATAACTAAATTGAGGAGGATATTCAGTTCATTTGTTCATTTTAATGGCATTATGAGCAAATTAGAAGTTCAGTGTAAGCACAATTGAGTTCCGTTAATGAATGTAACATTGAACATTCTCAAACAACTCATTAATTAAAAAATTTATATGGGAAAAATGAAACAAATTTGAATGAATATTATGAGATCATACCGCTCCTTATCTGCTGCAACTCCTGTAGAGCCGCAAGAAGCCGGCTCGGTGAGGTGCACCATCCCATCTTCTTCCAAGAGTCTTCTTTCTCCTTTTCTCAGCATGTCCAGCGATGGCTTGCGGACCTAGGGAGAGAGCGGGTTAGTGCATACACAAATAACCCTTCCGAGGATTTGCACCGCTCCAAAGCATCACACAAGGACGTGACAATGGCATCGATAGGAAATCATAAATTTCCTACCTAGCCACAGCCACATTCCTGCATGACACAATGGAATCCATAATGCAAAACCACGGCACAAAAACTAAAACTAACGCACGGAAAAAACGCCTAGCCTTACGCAAATTTATGTTCATTGGCCTAAAGGGCCCAAAGCTAAGATGACGCCTTCTTCTGGTTCCGAGATGCCATCCTCTTCTGTCTTCTATTCTTCCGATGAATCTTCATTCTTCTCTTCACATCCAGCGATGGCTTGCGGACCTAGGGAGAGAGCGGGTTAGTGCATACACAAATAAATAACCCTTCCGAGGATTTGCACCACTCCAAAGCATCACACAAGAATGAGACAATGGCATCGATAGGAAATCATAAATTTCCTACCTAGCCACAACCACTTCATGCATGACGCAATGGAATCCGTAATGCAAAACCACGGCACAAAAAACTAAAACTAAAGCACGCCTAGCCTTACGCAACTTTATGTTCATTGGCCAGAAGGGCCCAAAACTAAGCCGCAAATATCGTACACGTCTTCTCTTCTTTCTTCTGTGAATAATTACGTCCTCAATTTCCTCTTCTTCGTGCAGTCTTCACTCTTCCCTCCTGGATGTCCAGCGATGGCTTGAATCTGTGAAGAGGTAAGATTAGTGCATGCACAAACAAATAATAATAAATAACACTAACATGCAAGCCCAAACGCGACGCAACGGAAAAATATTCGCAGCACACGCAAATATAAATAATCACACGCTGAAAAATATCACACGAAATCACACGGTAGATTTAAAAGCACACGCTCTCGGATTCTTGCCGTTCTTCGAGCTCAATTTGATGTCTTCAATCTTCATGGCTGGAAGGGAAGGAGTTACAGACATGTTACAATTAAGTACAAAAAAGTACACCCAGTTCAGGCGAGGGATTATCAATGTCCACTCATTCCCGATACACACACACATTATCTTCCCTCTTCATTCTTCGAGGCCCCTGCGATGTCTTCAATCTTCGGGGCCTCAGCTACGTCTTCTTTCTTCATTCTTCACTCCTGCAATAAATGGTGTTAGTACAAAACCCACCCAAATACCATAAGCAAACTACACACACAAATATACCCACGTGGATTTCCTGCCTGAGAATGCATTCTATGTCTCCTGGGACCGGTCTCATTCGTAGTAAGTAACTTTGAAGTGCACTTTCTGGTACCTTTGTGTCAGCGCTGTTTAAAACCTTTTCAAACTTGCTCCTTCGAGCCGTTACCTTTCGTGTACTGTTGATACCTAGAGCTCGTGCTTTGATAATCGAGGGTGAATTCACTTTCCACCAGGAGTCTCTCAAAACTCAAGTTGTGTGGTCTAGGTCTTCTGTATTTTACCATTTCACGTACAAGATTACCTGATGTACACCTGATGAAAATATACGGGAATTCACAGCGCCTGAGGAAAACTGCACTCTTACCAGCCTTCAAATCAAGTCGATGAATGGTGTTCTTACTCCTAAATATACATCCTGAAATTGAAAAAGCAAAAATGAGGATTAAAATTCGAGTCAAATCTCTCCGAATAACATAAAAGGAATTAGCATTGGATGTCCCGCGAGGCCATCGTCGTCTTCTCTTCTTCATTCTCCCTGCTCCACCTTTCATTCTTCCCCTCACGTCCGGGGATTGTTTGCACCTAGAAGAGAGCAAAAAATTAAATTAAATTCGGGGGTTAGATTATTAAACATGGGTCAATCCACCTTAATTCAACAAGCGTTTGTCCCTAAGAGACTGAGATTTTGATACCTGTATGGGTCTACATCAACCTCAAACGAAATACTCTTGAGATCATATTTTCATATGTGATTTTAATACGTTATCGATGTTTTTTCAAAAAAATTGCCTTAACTCATATAAATCCAACAATTTAACTATCAAAAGAACGTAGAGCCATTATCTATTCCTTATTTTACTGCTAAGTCCTTTCGGAAGTCACTTTGAGTAAAATATTGATTAAGTGCACTTATCTATTATTGTTATATCTAAATATTTAAAACATTGTTCAACAAATCAACTTTTTTCAAATAATCCACCTCAGAATTGGCCCAAGCATTTAATCTTTAGAATGCAGGCTCAATCATTGCCTTAGAATTACAAAAATTAAATTTAAATCAACTTCTGAATGACATTTTTTGGAAATATTTGAACGTTTACTTTTTCTCCCGTGCGACTTTCCGATTACTTTTAATACCACTCTATGGACGCGTACTCATAGACTGGTAGTCTATATCATAGTAGTATGACCTACAGCTTCAACTATAAACTATCAACCATGAATTCATTAAAATCTGAGACCCTTCGGGACAAGCTTTTTTGGAATTGGAGTGGAATGACTCAAAATATTATACCCGTCTGTGTTTAAAAATCGTGGAAATGGATGCTAAAACAAAGGCTGTTTATTTTAAAAGGACACCCATAAAATTATATATAAATTCACATATTTGTTCAATGACTTTTAAACAACATTCTATTTTTTGGGAGCTTTCTAAAGTGATATTGAATAGGGTAGGTATATTAAAATCTCTCGTAACAGATGAAATCATTGTCCTTTAATGTGGAATTCTTTATATCCACTTTATTTTTGCAGTGAAAGATTTGTATAAATATGTAAACTGACTTAGAAATATATAACTTTAAGTATTATAATAGCAACACTTGAGAATTCGTAGAATAATCAGTACCAAAGAAATACTCAGCAAACAAACATTTTGGGAAATATTACAACGTATCAACTTTTTTGTTTTATAAAATAGGCAGACAGAAAATTTTAAATATGTAACTAAAAAAATTGATGTTATTGACCACACGACATAGTATATTACAAGATGAACATGATTCTTTGAATTCCAACTTGTACAAATCCAAAGTTGCTTTATTCCACTGAGATCACGATTTAACTTTCTAGTTTATTTTGGATACTTTTATTTTGGATTAATTAATACGGAAGATCATTTTTAATAAAAAATCATAGTCAATATTTAATTACAAATTTCCGTCTCTCTTCACATAAATCGTTGAAATTGATACTGGAAACAAATGAGGCAGTCAAGCGAACCTTATTTCTATATTTCACGGGCTTCCTTAGTGGTAAAATGAAAAATCAATAACCTAAAACCATGACGCATGTCCATGCGTTATTATCGCGACAGAATTGAATGGGTATTTTCAGTGTAAATACCTTAATCTAACCTTCATTCATTTGATTTATTAAAAAGCAATGTTTTATCATTTTTTATGAAAAAATTACCTGATACTTGCAAGGACCGCACGTGAGATTGGGTGAGATTCGACTCGACCCCCTCGCCCCTCCTAAACGCCACATCTAATTAACCCTTTCGCTACTAAAAAAGTAAGTCGTCTGGAGGGTTTTTGACACGGAAGACGAAAGCCGCATATATTCGTCACATATTTTCCGACGCAGGCCAAGAAATTCCGTAAATATCCGTTTCGTTGCCCTTTTATGCCGGTCGAGGCTACGAGAAGTCTTATCTGGACCATCAACATATAATTTGTTGATGCGATGGTGGTTGGCGTAACATGGTGAAACTCCTTCATGATGCACAAAGGTTAAGAAAAGACTTAGCTGTTTCACAAAATAAAATATATTTGCGACCGGTTTCGATACAGCGTATCATCATCAAGCCAGATGATGATACGCTGTATCGAAACCGGTCGCAAATATATTTTATTTTGTGAAACAGCTAAGTCTTTTCTTAAACTTTGTGCATCAATTGTTGATGCATTAAATTCGTTAATTAGGACGGTAGAGCTCCGTTCAAAAGTTGACAATGCACAGAAAGAAACCGAGGAATTGAATTCGAAGACTGCAACATACGGGCAAACAACAATTATCCATGTAGAAAATTCACATAAACTAATCATGAGTTGACCCGCAACCAATTCCGCTGCTAGGGCTATCAACCCGTAAAGGAGGAAGACCAAGTATACTTTGAGCCCGAGATGATGCGGAAAAGTCGAAAAAGTTTGGCGCTGAGAGAGTGCGATTATCCGTAAGACCCTTCTTAATCCATGTCCTGCAAAATGGTCCGTACTGAGGGGACGTAAGGGACCCTTGGGGCTCAGTCCAACAGCCATGCTAAGGCAACAACACCACTGTGTCGAAAGGGTTAATGGATACCCCCAAAGATGTAATATTCGTAGGAATTGGCTCGTTCGATACGGAGTAAATATATAGTTGACAGACGAAAGTGGTATATTTTGCTTTAATGCTGAAAAAAATATGGAGATAAAATCCTTTTGGGAAATAAGGAAGTCGGAGTAGTAAACCAACGAAGAATTTTATTACATTAACGTCTGAAAAATATGGCTCTGTTGTGCCTACAAGTCAAGGGGAAATGAGAGGAACTTTGAGAATAATAAGATAATAATATTCGGTTCTCTTATTTTTCACCTGTATAAAGGCTTTAGTATCGAGTACGGACACGTAAAAGATAAGCGTGTAAACTCCAATTGCGAAAAAATAAAAAAATTGAAAGTATGAAATGCTAAAAATTGAATAAATATATTATATTTTTTCAAGCGTTTCAACTTCAGTGATGAAGTATATGAATAAAAAACAATAAAAAGCACGTTATTATCCTGTAACTCATGTCATAAATGATTAGCCTCATTCACTAAATCGAATCACGTACTAGTTATCTGTACGCAAGAGACTATTTCTAAACTTAATCAGCTTCTTCGCTTATTTATGCTTCATGACATTTTCTCCGATGCCCTTTGAAAGTTTAGTTAAATTAACGCCAACGAGAGTGGGACGTATCCCTATGTCAAATGCTAAATCAGCATAATATCCAGCCAGCATTGTGCGATAAATCCACGGAGAAAAAATCATTCACCTGGATTCGAACCCGGATCACCCCGAATGATTTTTTTCTCAGTGCGTTTTAGCACAATTTGTGACTCTCGTAAAGTTATCACCGTGGCTAGTCCCAATATACGTATAAAGAAAGAAACTTTTATCCAGCCAGCAAACTGAAAAGGTGTTTTGGCAGGGTTGACTTATCACAAGCATGTAAGCTACCTTACATAAATTTTTACGAAGCATAATAGTAATGGAAGAGGAGTTTGGTTCGTGATTTCAAATAAAACTATCGTTGAACATGTAATTTACTGCGTTCCTTGGGTCCTAACTTGATTTCTTAGCGAGCTTTATCGCTCACGGACACTATAAATTAATATGAATTTATTCATTGGCGGTATACAAAGAACTCTGATCAATTTTGTCATGTGGCAATGTCCCAACAAATACTTCAGTAATTTTCATGGGCAATGATTATTACTTCCCGATTCACAATGAAATTACTCAAATGATAGAGGTTTATATTATTGTATCAGCTTTAAACTAAGGAGCCCCTTTTCATTTTTTCCAAAAAATTCAGTACAGACTAATATTTCAGTTTTCTACGGACAAATAATGATTGCAAAGCTAATTTTAATCAAACAGAATCACTACTACTATGTAATTTTCCTATCATTTTTCTCAGTGTATAACATATAACGTCATTTCACTCAAATCTCTTCTCTTCCGCAACCATTATTATCCTCTGTATTGTGAAATTCTTTTGAACTAATATCATCTACTTCGGAAACCGCATAGTGAAAGTGTTAAAATTTCTGACTCCCGACAAGAGGGCAGGTGAAAAAATCTAACGGAATGAAAAAGGAAGATTACATGCGTTCTTGTAAGCCTAAAGAAAAGTATTAACTCGAAAGCACACAATACATTAATGAGCGCATTTGTAAAAATGTATACACTAACGCATTTTATCATTAATTAATCGTTACTCGTCATCCGGGCGTTATTTAGACGGTGCGTTGCCATTTTACAGAACTGATCCATAACATAATAATAATATATAATTTATTCCATTTACAATCAAATATTACATTTTAGAACATACTTAAATATTTTGGAATATATAGGTACCCCTTTTAGTAGTTTTGGGGCTACCATCATAAACTTTTTACATAGGTCTGGTGCTAGCACACATGAGAAGTAAAATTTCTTTGTATTCAGTTATTTGTTCTATTGCCGATTGCATTCATTATTACAAAACGTATTTCAAATATTTGGACAAGGATAACTATTTTTCTTATTTTTCTTATATAAACGCATAATTACATACATAGAATATACAATATACCTTTTATTGTAAACTTTTTAACCCACCTTTCTTAGTAGAAACTCTACTTCCTCACACATCATAAGCCATTTTTTAACTGCGGATTTAAATCCCCATCTTTTTTCCGAGTTTGCTACATTACTCGGCAACATGCTAAACAATTTAGGCCCTAAGTAATTGTATGACTGTCGATAAATTTCGGTCGTCGGCCTAGGTATATGGAAGTTTCTCCAAGCTCTAATGTCATAGTTTTGTGGTCGGGCCTTTTCACCACTACGGTTATAGAATATTCTAAGGACTTTATAAATGAATAAATGCCTTAGTGGGAGGACATCTAATTTTTTGAATAGAGGAAATGAGTGGCTTTTCCTATACGATCGTGTTATAACCCTGATAACCCTTTTTTGCGCCACTATCAATGGTTTAATGTTGATAAAATATGCTCCACCCCAGCAGGCTATTCCGTATTGCAATCTTGAATTAACGAGAGCATAATATACCATTTTTAACACTGATTCAGGGCATATGTATCTGAGGAAGTAGAATTTTCTTACAATAGTAATCATTTCTGATTTTAATTTATTTATGTGAGACTTCCATTTACAATTTTGGTCAAAATATATACCTAAATATTTTATGTGACTAACCTGTTCGATCAAAATACATTTATCACAGGAAGTAACATTATCTTTTATACAATTTGCACATTGATAGTATAGTTTACTTTTGTTTGAGGTAGATTTACTCATGCTAAACATAATATATTTCGTTTTTTCACTTAACAACATATAATTAGCCGAAAACCACATATTGAGTGTTAATAGATCACTTTGTATGTGTTCATATAGATCATCAACACTATTAACAGAGTAACTTAGTGCAGTGTCATCTGCGAATGACGTTAATTGACCTTTAAACCTGCCAGCACATAAATTGTTTACATATATTAAAAACAGTATGGGTCCCAACACAGAACCCTGTGGGACACCACAGGTGAGTCGAATCTTTTCACTGTAGCAATTTTTGAGACGCACACATTGATCTCGATCACAAAGATAACTTTGAAACCAATCATATGCGGTTCCACGTATACCCGCTTCCCATAATCGATTCATTAGTATGTTATGATTAATGGAGTCGAAGGCTTTGGTAATGTCTACAAATAAGCCAGCAACTCTACAGTTCTTATTCAGTCCGTCGTTCAGCTCTGAACAGAATTTTAATAATGCATCCTCTGTACTCTTACCACTCATAAATCCAAATTGGTTTTTATTGAAAAAACTATGCTGATTTAGAAATTTAAGAAGTCTGACTTTAACAACTTTTTCTATTATTTTAGCAAATACAGATAATAGGGATATTGGTCTGTAATTATTTACGTTCATTTTATCACCTTTTTTAAAAATTGGTATCACTATTGCAGTTTTTAATTGTTTAGGAAATATTCCAGTATACATACTTAGATTAGCAATATGGGCAAGGACCTCCGAAATATTTGCATTTACTTCTTTTATAACTTGTGTGGAAATATTATCAACACCTTTAGATTTTTTAGACTTTAATTCCTTAATAATGCTGCTAATTTCTTTCGCATCAGTAGGAACAAAAAACAGTGAGTCAATTGAATTGGAGGTTGGGAATATTTCTATGTATTTATTCGTATTACTTTCAAAATAATTGTTCTGGGTCAATTCTTGAATTACTTTACCATAATGTGAACTAAATTCGTTTACAATGTCCTGGCACTTAGTGACAACGATACCATTACTAGTTCTAATTTTTACACAATTCTCATTTCCTTGCTTTCCTCCCGTGAGTGAATCTAAAATGCGCCATTGAGCAGCGGTATTATTGACATTACTATCAAATAGGTCCCTGTAATACTTTTCTTTGCGCTTTTTAATATCATATTCTAATCTTTGCGTGTACGATACGTAGTACCTATTTAGCTTTTCATTTTCAGGGTGTTTCCTCATTTTTTTATACAGAAAATTTCGCCTAGAAATTCTCCCGCACAAAGCGTAAGTCATCCATGGCCTCTTCATTCCTCCCGATCTGTTACTGTCTGACACGTATTCAGCTTTTTCAATGCAGCATTTCAATTTATTTATAAATATTTCATAGGCTTCATTGACATTTTGTTGTGAATAAACATCATTCCAGTCACATCTTAGCAAACTATTATTTAGATGGTTAAAGTTTATCCGGCAATGGCTTCGATAAACTCGTTCGTATATATTAATGGGTACATTAATATTTAAAGAACATGATACAGCATGATGGTCTGTTAAACCCCAATCGTCCGCTCTTCCCTCATACTTATAGTTATCTCTACTTCTGCAAAAAATGTGATCTATACATGTACTACCCGTTTTGCTAATTCTAGTTGGTACTCGAATAAGCTGGTCCAGTCCATGACTAGCCATAAGGGTTTGATATTCAAAGGAAATATCGTTGGGTTGTAATATACATAAATTAATATCACCAATTACAATTAAATTCCTCTCACTAGAGATGGTTAATACATTCTCCAATTCACTCAAAAAATGTTCAACAGGATTAAAATTAAGTCTATATACACCAATAATGCTTATCCAAGAAGAATCATTTATCCCTACTGATATTTTAACCATATCAGCAGTTTTTAATTCACCCAGACCAATAGAAGAACACTCATAAGTATCTGCTACATATGCAATAACTCCTCCAGCCCTATAGTTATTGTTACACACATCAAAACTCCGATAGCCAGTTATTTGATACATAGATACTTCAGTGTCATTGACCCAAATTTCTGTCAAAACAATTACAGCGGGTTTTATATCGAGATTAATTAGTTGAAATACAAATTTATCAAAATTAGCTCTTAGACTTCTTATATTTTGATGCAAGACAAGGAACCTGCCACCATTAAATTCACTAATTTAAATTATTTAAAAATTGTTTTGATCACCTAAATCTACATCTACATTCTCACCAGCAAGCCGCCTCAATAGGCATGTGGCAGGGGGTTTTAGGTCACCTGCCGTTGACAAATAAAAATGATATGCTCTAACGAAATTACGCCCAGCATTTACTAAAGTCCTTTATTAACGACGACGAGGGAAAAACTATTCGTTACCTATACCATACCTATCCGTTCGGAAATATATGTCTCTCAATTTATCGTTTCTGTCAGACCAATAAATGTGGTGGGGCTCTGATATGATGTTCTCCGTTTTCGCTTCGAAAGATATCCATTATCAATTGCTCAAGCATTACAAGTCTAACGCGCAGCCTCCAAATCTACAGCGGTTCTCAACCTAATTCGTTTAACATCTGTGTAACACTTTCTGTACGCTGTTTTATTACGAATCGTGCAGCTTTCCTTTGTATTTTATTATCTTCACGAATTAAGGCTGTCTGCAACGGATCCCACACGCTCGCTGCATATTCAAGGTGTGGCCTGGCGAGTGCGAAATAGCACCTCTCGTTTACTTTCTCATCCGAAAATCCACCCACTAAACGCTTGACGAATACCAGGTTCTTCAGGGCTCTGACGAAAATATTTTTATGGCCTGTTTACACGGTACATTAACACCCACGGGTCTTAATGTATGAACTCGAGAATAAACGCCAAAATGCACCGTGTAACCACCCAACATGTGCGACTGGATGCACAGAAAAAAGAACCTGTTCAAATTAGATTCATGCATTCATAAGTGTTACGTTCCGATCGACAAAAATCATTCATTCACGATACATTAACTCGTACGTGTCAATCTGTCGCCATAATGTTAAAAACATCCACAGAAAATACATGGAGTTAGTAGGACGACCCGAGAAAAAAATTCACCGCCGTGCATTTGATCAGACTAAGTTCGAGTCACCACTCGAACTTAGTCTGATCAACTTGTTACTTACGATGACTCAGAAAGAAGCGTATCCACTATCCAGTTTACAACTGTTTCGTTTAATCCCCATGACTGTAATTAGTATATGAGTTAATTGTGAGGTACCGTGTCAAATGCTTTCTTAAAATCTAAGAATAAAGTGTACTCATGTCTTTTCGATTCAACAGATTGAAGGACATCGTGAAAAAAGAACGCGAGCTGTGTTTCCGGAAGCCGTGTATTTATAACACATTTTCTCAGTAATTAGGTAAAAGGATAGATTAAATCGAAATCCCTCCTCCGTTCACGGATTCAGGGCAAATTTTTGGCAGGTGGCTTCTTAAGTTTATTGAAGCCTAAGAAAATCATCTAGTTATGACAATAATAATATTTCACACAAACATTTTATTTTCGCTTCATGTGTTTTCTTATGACGTATACCCCTTCCTGCCCTTCCCGTATTTCATTTATAGATAAAGCGTTCCTAGACCCCGTCCATATCACGATAGTTTTACTTACATTAAACTAAGTCATGTATTTTGTATGTATAATGTATTCACAACAGGGTATCAGCATTCCACGCCTACTTGAACACCTTATAAAAACTGAAACAACTGTCATATAAAGCCTAAAAAAGGTTTTAAAAAGTAGTACTGATATCCGTATAAATAATCGGTTATAAACTAGGACTCAACAACAGCTGTCAGGTCCGAGTTCTCAACGCGACTCAACTTAACAGAAGAATAACCAGACCGAAAACCTTTTGCAGTACAAGACTTCGGAGCCTCTGATGAGCTCAGTTATACTCCCAGAACTTTTCTGCAACAACCGCGCTCAATATAGACGTAGGGGAGACCGGGGCATGTTTTCGAATGGGGCACGTTTTCGAATTGGCTTCACCTCCTAAACTATCCGCTATAGTGCATCACCAATCATACTCGAATGATGCGCCTAGGGCAAGTTTTCGCCATCGAAAACGTGCCCTTCTAATCATTTGATGTTTACTGACACCGAATTCTTGCCAAGTTATTTCACGGATAGGCTTGACCCAACTGGGATCAATGTTGAAAACTGTTCCACTGAATCTAATTTGGATCAGTTAGCTGAAAACATCCCTACAACTACTGCTGCTTCTTGTACATCGCCAGAGGATGTCAGGCCGTTCGAAAAAGCTCTACCCAGAAAGAAAGCCAGGCGATGGTGGAAAAAAAGAAATTCGGCTATTTAAAATCAGTTAAAAATGGAACAGGAACAAGCTAAACAGAAAAGGCAAAAGCTATAGCAAGGAAAAAAGAAACAGAAAAAGGTGCACAGATTGACTATGAAGAACGATGGAAAAATGGCAAATTCAGTAAATAAATTTCTATTCCAAACCCATTCCAGTGATGAAGATGAGACCGACTGTAGGGGCATTTACTGCTTGGAAAAATTTAGCAATTCCAAACCTAGCGTGCAGTGGGTCAAATGCACTCGCTGCAAAAGATGGGCACACGATTCTTGCATCAAAGGGGAATCATTATTTTATGTTTGCCTTAACTGTGACATCGACGATGATTCTGAGTTTTGCTAAACTTTCTTAATGTATTTGTGTTAAATATACAGTTAACTCCTGACATGTGTGTTCTTATTTTACATTTAATTATATTTTAGTATATGCGAAAAGTTTTTCCAGTATAACTTAATGCTATGCGAAAACATGCACCGGCCACGGGGCACGTTTTCGCACGTGACTTACATTTACTTCTTTATATTTTTACTAACAAGTACTAATATTTCATGTGCTACAATAATTTCTAATTGTGTGATACAATGTTTCTAATTGTGTAATGAATGTTCTTTCTTGTGTTCTACACAACAAATGATTTAAATCTATTTTCATAATTGATTTCTAAGTGAAAGTAAATGAATATCTAGTAGATGAAAAGCAAGAAGAAGTCACCAAAGTCTTATTCATCTCGCAGTTAACATTTATTTCTACCATCCGATCTTAGCCGTATGGTATGTTTCAATAAGCCACCTGGGGATTGAAGTCTTCAGTAATAAAAAATGAGCAATGAATTGAATTATTCATAGATTACGTACTATTGTTTTAAATGATACTAGCCATTATCTTCAATTTAAATACATTCGTCATTAGCGTCACTTTGATCTTCAACAGATTCGCATTCATGTATGTGCAAATATGAAATGAGATTCTTTGAAAACTAGCACTGAGATTAAGGCAACGATAGATGAAGCGCTGAAGATGAGCGATAGATGATGATTAACTAGGATACTCTATTTCACATTACATGTTTTTTGTGTACAGACATTTTTTTGCTATTTGGATGCAGCAACATGAGTGATCTTTGGGCTCACGGCAAATAATAGGTATACTACATATATTAAATTATATGTATATTATGATCCTATGATATTATAGGTAGTGTTGACATTTGTAATTTTCAGTTGTGTTTTGTCTCTGTTGGTTGGTTACCAAGATTGTTTATTGATCTGTATTTGTTAACAATCCTTATGTGTGTGAAGTTAAAATACGGTACTACTAAAACTTTTAAAATATGAAGAGTTATTGCATTTAATTCATTTACAACTACCAGTGCTTTCCAATAAAATACCAACAGAGGTTATGGGCCCAGCACTGGTAAATTATAAGAAGTAAGTGAAGTCTTCATAATGTCGTCTGACGCATCCGGTATATCGTCTCACATTAAGCCGTTGTGTGGGCGTGAAGGATATCCAACTTGGAAATTTAAGCTGAAGGCGTATTTAATAGATCAAAACTTGTGGCATGCTGTTGATGGATACCCAAATGATGATCATACTGATGCTGCTTCAAAGTCCAGGAAGGATGAGCGTGCCCTAGCTAAGATTTGTTTGTGCGTGGACGATTCCGCTATCATACATGTAAGAAGATGCAAAACAGCTGCTGAAGCATGGAAAGTTCTTGCCGATGCATATGAAGATAAGGGTTTTGCCCGGAGACTTAACCTTCAAAAGACTTTGTACCGGTTATCCCTCGGAGATTATACGTCCATTGAAGAGTACCTAACTGCCGTAATGGATACCGCTCAGAAGCTTGCTGATATTGGGAAGGAGATTCCTGATGAGGATTTAGTTGCTATTTTGCTTGGAGGTCTTCCTTCACATTACGACCCCCTAGTAATGGCACTCGAGAATTCAGGAGTTGAAGTAACGGTGAACATGGTGAAAACTAAACTCTTAAATGAAATGTCCAAAAATGATGGTGCAACTGAGACTGCATTTGCATCCAATGCGTCTCGAACTATTCCGAAGAAAAAGAAGTTCCCGAAACGCGACAACTCTCAAGATGGTATCGTCTGCTATGGATGCAACCAACCCGGCCATAAAAAACCAGACTGTCCAAACAAGACCAAGAAAACGGCACAGACATCGAGTTCAACCCACAAGCAGCTACACAAGAAACAATACACTTTATTCTCGGATTTAGGTGTTGGTGGTTGTGCTCAAAGCAATAAAAATGATTGGTTTGTGGATTCCGGGGCAACTGCCCATATGACTCCTCATAAAGATATTCTGTTCAATGTTAAAAGTAACTCTGGTTTGGAGATTGTGTGTGCTGATAAACGTAAGTTGCAGAGTGACAGTATAGGTGATGTCATGATTCACAAAAGTAATAACAACAACAGTATTAGTAGTATTTCTGAAGTTGTTCATGTGCCTAATCTTGCTACAAATCTTATATCTGTGTCAAAATGTGTTTCAAAAGGTTTTGTTGTAGTATTTACGAAAGAAGGTGCTAAATTTTTTCATGATAATGATTGTAGTATTTCAGGGAATGTTTTAATGACTGCTCTTCCCAGTAACGGGTTATATAAGATAGAGTCACAGGTATCAGAAAAGTCCCTGGCTGCTACAACTAACCCTTCTCAGCAAACTCTTTGGCATTGGAGGTTGGGACATCTCTGCCGCTATGGTATGAATCTACTGAGAAATGGATTAGCTGATGGAGTTGATTACGCCCCTGAGGAAAATAGAACTGTATGTACTGCATGTCTAGAAGGGAAACAGAGTCGAGAATCTTTTCTTAAAATCAAAAGTAAAAGGGCGACTAAATGCCTAGAGTTGATTCATTCTGACCTCTGTGGACCATTCAGTGTAAAATCATTAGAAGGAAATAAGTATTTACTTGTATTTATAGACGATTACTCTAGAATGATATTTACCTATTTCATTAAAACAAAAGATCAAGTTAGAGTAAAGTTTCAAGAGTTTAAAAACCTCATGGAAAAGCAAACTGGCCAGAAAATTAAAATTTTACGATCAGATAATGGTTCTGAGTATGTTAATAGGGAATTCTCAGATTATCTTAAGTCAGAAGGAATTATTCACCAGACTTCCATACCCCGTACTCCTCAGCAAAATGGTGTTGCTGAAAGGGGAAACAGAAGCATTGTGGAGAAGGCTCGTTCCATGTTGCATAGTGCCAGACTACCTAAGTCATTTTGGGAAGAAGCTGTGAGAACTGCTACGTATCTCAAGAATAAATCACCTCATAGATCCGTTACAGGAATGACTCCAGAAGAAAAATGGACAGGTGAGCGTCCCAACTTGACACACTTAAGAGTATTTGGCTGCCGAGCTTTTGTACATATTCCAAAGGAGGAACGCAAGAAGTGGGATAGCAAAAGCAAGGAACATATATTTGTAGGATATAGTGAGAATAAGAAAGCTTACAAATTTAGGGATCTTTCTAATTATATGAAGGTAGTCCATGCTAGAGATGTTGTGTTTTTAGAAAATAATTTTTCCGGTGAGAGCAGTACTGATGCTCAAATTCCTTTGGATTCTTACAATGAAAATGCAGATTCAACAAAAGATGAAGCTGCGGCTGCTGTTAAAATTCTTTTGGATTCTCCTTGTGAAAATGCAGACTCAACAGAAGATAAAGCTGGGACTAATGTTCAAGAAACTGCTAAGAGTCCTAGATATCCTCAAAGGGTACGTAACAAGAAACAATTTCCTGATCATGTTGTTTTACAAGCAAAAAATTTCTTTGACAAAGAACCTACCACATTTGAAGAGGCTATGCAAAGTGAAGACAAAGAGCATTGGATGAAAGCAATGATGGAGGAATTAGAGTGTCTTAGAAAAAATGAAACTTGGAAGCTAGTGCGAGTTGCAAATAAAAGTGTAATACCATGTAAATGGGTTTACAAATTGAAAAGAGACAATGGTGGTAAGATCATCAAGTACAAAGCTCGTTTAGTTGCTAAAGGTTTTGCTCAAACTCATGGTATAGACTTTGAAGAAACTTTTTCTCCGGTAGTCAGAGGTTCAACTATCCGTTTGCTGTTGGCTATGGCAGCAGAACTGAATCTTGATGTTGAACATCTGGATGTCGAAACTGCTTTTTTAAATGCCACTTTAGATGAAACCATCTATATGACACAACCAGAAGGTTTCATAGCTGTAGGTGAAGAGAAGAAGGTTTGTCTATTACAGAAGTCTATTTATGGACTCAAGCAGGCTAGTCGTGCTTGGAACAAAACAGTTCACAAGTTATTGTATGAGATAGGGTATATTAAATCAAAACATGAACCCTGTGTCTACTTTAAACATATTGGAACTAAAATAGTTATTATTACATTATATGTTGATGATTTCTTTATATTCTCCAATGATGAGAAAGAAAAGAAGAAATTGAAGGAAGAATTGAAGAAGAGATTTGTCATTAAGGATCTTGGCAAGATCAAACATGCCCTGGGAATGAATTTTACAAGAGATGAGAAGAGGGGAGTATTCAAGATAGACCAGAAACAATACATTAAAGATGCTTTAAAGAGTTTTGGCATGGAAGATTGTAAGATTGTTTCGACCCCAGTTGACGTTAGTCAAATGAAAGAGAAGGGTAAGGATATCATAGATGTCCCGTACCAGTCATTAATTGGAACTCTCATGTATCTCTCCGTCAACACGCGGCCAGATATTTCCTTCATTACTAGCTATCTCTCCCAGTTTAATAAGAAGCATACAGATATACACTGGAAGATGGCCAAGCGGGTACTTCGTTATCTAAAAGGTACTATGGAAATGGGACTCACATACAAATGCACTGGGAAGCCTATTTTTGGTTTTTCTGATGCAGATTTTGCAAATGATCTAAATGATAGGTATTCATACTCTGGATATGTTTTCACTTGTGCAGGTGGACCAGTCTCCTGGAGTAGTAGAAAACAAAAATGTGTTGCCCAATCGTCTTGTGAGGCAGAATATATTGCTCTTTCCGAGGCTACTAGAGAGGCTATTCATCTAAAACATCTTATTTCCGAATTATTTCAGGAACAAGAAATTATTACTATTTTTGAGGACAATCAGAGCGCTCTCAAGTTAGCAGAAAATCCTGTTTTCCATGATAGACTGAAGCATGTAGATGTGAAATACCATTTTGTTAGAGAACAAGTAGAAAACGGTAATATAAACGTAGATTTTCTCTCCACTGAGGAAATGACAGCTGACATACTTACCAAGGGCTTAAATCGTATAAAACATGAAAAATGTATGAGAGGTTTAGGCATGGTTTAAAAATAATTTTAAAAAATTTGTAATTCATTTGATGGAAATGCTAAAGAGCTGTTTCAGCACATCTTCAATTACGGGGGGGTGTTGACATTTGTAATTTTCAGTTGTGTTTTGTCTCTGTTGGTTGGTTACCAAGATTGTTTATTGATCTGTATTTGTTAACAATCCTTATGTGTGTGAAGTTAAAATACGGTACTACTAAAACTTTTAAAATATGAAGAGTTATTGCATTTAATTCATTTACAACTACCAGTGCTTTCCAATAAAATACCAACAGGTAGACATGTATTGTATTCCGTTCCTCCAGGTCCGTAAACTCTAGACATACTGCTTGTTCACTTTGTGAGGGGCCCATGACTTCTTCATCTTAATCATTAATTTTCACCTTTAAATAGGCAAAATAGGTTTGCCTGTTTGTCAGTGCATTTCTCAAGCGTCATGCAGTGGAATTATTCCGTATGTAATAAGGGCATTCTAAACAGGAAAGTTTTCAGTTAATATGGATGGAAATAAAAACTAAAAAACTGCCAACATTGTAAAACGAAAAGAAATTGCAATGAACGCCAGAATCTAGAAAAGGAATACCAAACTGATCCTACAATTTTTGTTATAGTTACATTTCATAATGACTGTCAAACACCAAATATGAAATTAATCTTTAGCAATATTCGAACGGAATTTATAGGTACTTAATATATAAAAAGGCACTTTAATAAAATGAAGACCAAGATTATTTTTGCTGTTTTTTAATGCATCTAGAGCAAGGAATGTGAGAATAAAGATAAAGGTGGGTGGGGAATAACTTGAACAGGAGGACCAATTCATCTATTTAGGTAGAATATTAGCGGAAAACGGATACAGTAGTGAGGACATCAGGAAGGGAATTGCATTAGCAAAGGAGACGTTCATGAACAGGAGGGAGCTTCTGAGGGGATCGTTATGTAAGAGTTTAAGGAAAAGGTTGCTGAAGAGTCTATTCTGTAGCGTTTTTCTTTACGGTGGGGAAACGAGGACACTTAGGAAGGAGGACGAGAGAAGATCGGAGACATTCGAGATGTGGGTGTGGCAAAGAATGGATAAGGAGAAGTGTTCGACGCATTCCTACGCTGTTGGAAACGTGAGTTACAAAGTTGAACGGTCTGTTGGCCAGGCATTAGTCGTCCCCAGTGAACGCACCACCAATGGTAGAGATGCGTGTGGTACCCCAAAACCTTGGTTGAATGATAATTATTTTTAATAGGGCGCCAGGTGCATTCATATGATGCACCACCAAGTGAAAGTACATCACAGTCTCTTGAGGCAAGATGGATTTGAACAGGCACAAGGTTAATTTCCAAGAAGAATTCTGAGATTAACAAAACTGCTCACTATCCAAACTTTTTCCTTCATTCATGTAGTTATCTCTAGTTTACACATATATTTCACATTCACCGACAGCACTAACTTACAACACTTTGTAAGATAAAAAAAATAAATAAAATGTGACTCCTGTCCTTTTACTAAGAAAATACTCCTGCTGGCACCACTTGGGAGAGGAAGAAAGTCCTCTCTACAGCCACATGGCGGAGTATATTTTAAGAGAGAAAAGAAACTCTCGGCCCGAAAAAGAACCCTAGACGGGTGATTCGGGAGACACGGCGGAGAGAGGACCTTTTGATTCGGTGGCTAGAGTGGAGTGCAACACACCGCTCGTACGCTAACGTCGCATGTCTTGTCAGAGATCCCGGGGAGGAGTGGGGGTAAAGGAGGGGTAATGTGAAGGGAAAAGAGTGGAGGGGCGAAGGGAAAGAAGGGGAAGGGCGTTTTGAAAGGAGGGGAATGGGGGGGGGGGGGGCTACCGGATCCCTTGGCAAACCTTTGGGATGAACTACATCGGCGAAACACGCGGATCAGTGAACACGCCAGGATGAACATCAGAGAGCAATTCGACTGGGGTAGTCAACTAAGTCCACGGCAGCCGAACACGCAGCGCTGAGCCACGCAGTCGACCTTGAAGGAACAGCAATTGTCGACTATGTGAGAGGCTTATTCGGAGACTCGTCAGAAAAGCCATTGAAATAAAACAGCAGGCGAAGAAAAATCTTAAAAGAGACATCAGCATTAAAATAATTCGCACTTGGCAACCCGCAATTCGGAAAAACACTCAACAACATACTCATCCAACTCCCATCCCCCACCCCCAGAAACGAATACCAGTAGATATATATTAATAAAAATCCTTACTTCATCTGATTCCCTTGAAAAAGCGACCACCATTAGTCGGGATATATTGAAGCCACCCGAAAATTGACGCAGCGGCATAGCCCAAAAAATTTTTTCATTGGCATAGTGATGATCGCTATGTCTTTGTTAGAGGGGCTGTAAAGTATTATAAGGTTGAAATTTGGTACACCCCAACGGAAAAAATGATTTTAACGAAACATTTGAGGGAATTTAAAGTTGCAAAATTTATGAAAAGGTTGATTTTAGCACAAAATGCTATCATATGAATATTGTTTCTTTTTGGGTGGAATGTGTGTCCCAGTACTGTATTGATGTGGTTGTGTGTGTTCTCTTATGTGGCCACGTCAGTGAGTTCGTTCCCTGACCCACGACAGAGGATTGTATCCATTGAATTTTTACGAGGCTATGAAGGGCTCAAGTACATTGAATGCAGGGTAAATTATTAAAGGCTGTAATACGAACAATGTGAATAATATAAGGCTGATTTCTAAGGCAATCAGTTCTTACTGATGGAGCTATGAAACTTCCTCCCTCAAAGAAAGATATACTCCCCAACCCAATGGATTTGCAATGGCTAAAATCCATTAGGAGAGTTGCTTTCCAATTAGGTATATCTTTATGTTAACATTATGAAAAATAATGGAATCTGCGCCTGAGGTAAAGGAATACCATTGTCGAACTTCCATATATATATATATATATAACTTGCAGTTACAGCGATAAAAAATATACACTTCTCTCACTACAGGCGCCGCAATATCAATTAAACTGCAACAATACTGTGACGTAGAAGGCTAGGGTCGACCACTATTGTATGTCATAGCGAAATACAATTGCACGGAGTGGAAGAATTGTGGAGTGTAAGCTACAGACTTATCGTTAAAGATCGCGAAAAGTTAATTGGAAATAGGTAGCGCAATTAAAAACGCAAAAATGTAGTGAGTGCATGAACGTATCACGGAAAAATTCAATCAAGTTAGAGGTGAAGAAAATTGAATTATTCTCTACGAATGTATTGCAATCACTGGCGAATTTCAAGACGGGAGGAAAGCCGAGAAACAGGGATGATGCATCCAAAATGGAAGACTTACAAGGACCACAAGCTAGTGGTTGCCAAAACAAAATTAAAATAATCACAGCCTAAGATGATATACGAGGAAATTGCTAGTATATATGAGAGATTCTAATTTGAATAAATTCTAGAACCTAGTGTGAGGTTGATTCAGGAACTAGAAAATGGACGGCAAAAATTACCCTTGGGATTATATAAACCGAGGCTATATTCCAATATCGATGTAATGTCACCCAAAATGATAGACAAAAATAAAAACAGAAGAAAGCGATGAAAAGTATACGGCAAGTAGAAAATAAATAAAACTCGGTATCAAGTGTAATTTCAGGAGGCAGATTAGAACAAAATAGCATCGGATGTGACCGAGAAATCAGAGGAAGAGAGTCAGAAGAACTTGAGCAGTTGGCTATTGGAAGCAGCTGAAGAAGTTCTTGGGAGAAGGAAAATCAACAGAATGGATTTCAAAAAAAAGTCTTGAACCTCACTGAAGTCACCGCTGAAGTAGAGAAATACTAAAGCTGCTAAATGAGAATACGGAACGATATTTTTCATAAATCCAGGGAGATAAACATCGTGTGCATGGAAAAGTAGAGGCTCGCTTGAGAAACCTCCTCTAATAATGAGCGTAAGATGAATACCGTAAGTGACAAAAACGGAGAACTTGTGACTGATGACGAATAAAAGTGAAGACATGGATTGAATATCTTAATGAGATGTGTATAGGAGGGCAACTAAGTACGAAATCAATTTAAATCGATATCGATTATTAAATGTTCGAGTGTAGCAAAAAAATTGCATTTAACTAGGAAAACAAACATTAGAAGAGGTCGACCAGTTTATCACCAAATTACTTTAATCGTGTTCTTCCTTGAATTATTTGACGCAGCAGTATTGTGGATTGGAATTCCATGCTTAGAATTTTGAATGAAGTTAATTAACAATGACATGTGATTGATCCACAATTCGTTTAAATAAAAACCAAGTAGGGTGATACATTACAGGGCCCAGCTATGAGGAATCAAGTATTAGGAACGAAGTCAAGTGATCTGAGGCTGTGTTATTTCTCCCGTAATTTTCATAGTTTACAACTAAAAAGGCACCGATTACATCCATGAAAAAATTGGGAGTTTACATGGATAAATATCCACGAGGAGAAATTAGCTCACGCTTAAAATATTTACAAAATTGAAAAAGAGTCTAATTAAATAGGATAGAACAACGATCAATGCCATCTGAAAATCACCATCAATTACTAGTGTAGCAAACGACAGGAAGTCAAGAAAAGTATAGAACTAGGGAAACAAACATTGGAAGAGGTCGACCAGTTCAAATATTTCGGAGGGAAATAACCAGGTGTAGAAACAAGAGAGATACAATCAGTAGAACAGCCCAGGCGAAGCGAACTTTTCAGAAAAAATATTGCACCAATTTGCTAAAAGAAGCAGAAAATTTTATTATGAAGTTTGGAAACCTTCTATCTTACAATTCGAGTGTGCTTCTCTGTGGCAATGAATCAATGGCAATGACAGCAGTGGAGAAACTGATGGGTATTCGGCTGTATGAAAATTAATTGGATCGTTCGAGTGAGGACCGCGGGATTCCTCAGAAGAGTGGTAGAGAATAGAAGCCTAGTCAATACTTAGAGTAGAATACACACCATTATAATCGAACATATTTTGAAAAACTGGTCTTGATGGCATGATGAAAGCAATCCTCGACGGGCAAGTGGATGATAAGAGCGGAAAAGTAAGACCTCCGATTTAATATTTAAAGAACCAGAAATGAAGAAAATGAAAGTGCATTAGGGATATTCCATCGCCCTCCACGAGACATGAATACAGTATAGTGAACCTCTTAAAATTTACGTGAACTATTAATTTATAACAGCTCTCATTCCTACTAGTTGCCTACATAGTCACGGAGATTGATACCAGTAAACAGCTGAGGATTCGTAGCATAAAATACAACTATAAAAGAGTACATGATGAAATATCTAAATACAAGTAATCACAGAATAAGGTAATATTTGCGCACCGCACAGGATTTAGTTCTTATTTAGCCACCAATAGATACAAAGAGAAGCAGAAGATCTATGCATATTCAAAGGCCTATCAAATGAAGTGAATGATATTGACTCACCATATTCCTTTAGCCTTCGTCTTCCTTGAAACCTCATCGGAATGCCCAATTCAACCCCAAATGATTCACGGAAGTGATCCATTACACCAATATTAAACAAGGACCTGAAAAGAAAAATTTTGCATTAAAGGCTGGCAATATTCACGCACACTTTACATGCAGCATAAATTAAAGATTATGTTGATAATAAAGGCTACAACAAATTATCATACTACCGACCACAAAGTTGAAATAAATGGAAAAAAGAAAGTGCCAAGTGGAGTGCTGTAAATCCAATTATTATCCCTAATATTCTATTACTTTTCCTCATTGTATAATTATACGACCAATTCTGGCGGAGCGGCTTTGGAATGGGAGATGCATGTCTTAACGAAATAAGTAGATCGCAATCTCCTAGGCTTAAATATCAAGGACTTTTCCGAATGCCTCGTAGAAACCTATATTACGTGGAATAACTCGCCATTCAGATACCAATTAGAGAATTTTTTTAAAGGGTGAATAAGGGTTCCAGGCTAACAACTTAAGAAATCGCTTCATTTTGAAATCAAGTTCTATCACAATGAAAAACGAAGCACCGTGGCTGGCATGTAATACACTGTTCCACGTCCTCATTTAATGCCTTATATTTATTGTCACAGCAATAAAATTCATCGTTTTAACCTGCGTTAAAAAGTAACTAATCTGCTGAAGTACTAGAAGTAAGCTACCGGATTGCCGTAAGGATCATAATTCCTACAATCAATCCGTTATCTTTGATGTCCTAAAAACCACGATAAATGTAAAGATAAAACCACCCACAGGTCCCTTACTCATTTCAAATGTCGACACTTCATGATGGAATGCAATTTTCACAATTTACGCTTAGCACACTCGGAAAAATTATTACGTACTTAGTCAAGGGTCCAACAAGAAGACTGATCGAGTATTTGCTCTGGCAACAAATTAAGTACGAGACATAGTCCATTGCCGATATACTTTTCACAAAATCTCGAAAAAATTTCAATCCTTAGGTCACAAGATAGAGACTAAAATCAGCACGCCAGTAACCGGCGAGGGTATTTCCTTATCACTAGAGTTCTCTAAAAAACCATCCTAACAAATATTGCCACTCAAAATATATGCCACTCTGATCACGATATCTGAATGGAATTAAACAAATTGTATTTGCGAAGTATCCTACATTTCAGAGAATAAATTGAAAATAATATGAAAATTATTCACCAAAGAAGTAATTATGGTACTCACCTCTTAACCCCAAGAAAGCTTGCCGCGAACTGAAGTCCAGAAACAGGGGGAGGGGATGTTCCGACACTTCGTCAGCCATGTCACGTGTGCCTGTGACGTCACGATAATTTCGAACCGATTTATTCTTTAAGGCAACGAAAACACGAAAAAACCGCTGAATATCGTAGACGTTAGCTGATTTAAAATTTTATACCATTAAATACTTCAATAAATACGGTTATGTTCTATATTATGATTGAAAAATGTATCGCGCGGAAAATCAATAATACGCTTAACCAATAAGATTCGTTCATTTTTGGTCTTCTGCTGTTATACAAAAATAGCGCTAATTTCTCAAGCGGCTAACGGTCGAAACTCACGTGATCAATGTTCCAGAATTTTCTAGTCATCTGCGAAGGTCATTAGTTACGTTTGCAAAACACGTCATCGCATCACGAAAAACAGTATAACAGGGCATCAACGGTCTTCATTCAACTGTCGTCCGCAAAGCAGCACCTCCCCTCGCCCCTACTTACGAAGAAAGCACACCCCATTCCATCACCAACCGTCATTTCGGTAAAGTCACACTTCTGAATATTTTAAAATTGTTAAATTTATTTCCTGGAATTTTCAACCGTTCCTTCGTTCGTTGAAGTCACCGTCTCATTATGCGGAAACGAGGATGGAGAGCGATTACTACAAGCTACATATTGTGACGAACGGGTTTGCGTCCGTTATAAAATAGAGCAAGAAACACCTCAGAGCGGGGGCGACGTAAAAAACGAGTAATTTTGAGGATGCGAAACGTACGGGATAATTGGAAGGGGAGGTTGAGGGTGAAAGACCACACGTATTCCTGGGTTGCGAACACAAGAAATGCATTTATTGACAAAGATCGCAATAATTAAATTTAACATACAAAAATATGGGGAGTAGCACTTGAAAAAAAATGTTAGTAGGGCCGGATTGTCAAGGATCAAATACAAAATACAAAGAAACCAAAAATCAACTTGATAACATAAAAGTAAACTTGAAATGAACTGCATTTAAATCTTTTCGCAAGGTTTAAAAAGTCCTCTGCTGCACTTTTGAGATTGAAGATTCACTAATCGTTCCAGCGCTTTCTTGCAATGGGAAAAGAGAGGGATAGGAGGGAGAAACGTTCTCGACGCTGCTTCGACCGGGGACAGTGGTGGGGACACGGTTGATTACTGCACCTTATTCGGGAACACGAGGTGATGACGTGGCCGAGTAGACTTCTCATGCGCTCGTGATGGTTCCTCGTTGCATTTCCCAAGCCGACGACTGGGGAGTTGCCAAGGTGCTTCCTCTCTATCTCCAGTAGCCTGTGGCTCCAATGCTCCACCGCCTCTCTCCAACGTTGGTGGCTCGATCAATCTCGACCGTCCTCTCCACCGTCTATCTCCGATGTTGAGCGGTTCAATGACTCTTCGACCGACTCCTCTCCACCGTCTCTCTCCGATGTTGAGTGGTTCAAAGACTGGCTGTCTCTCCTCGATGTTGAGTGGTTCAATGGCTGGCTGTCTCTCCCCGATGTTGAGTGGTTCAAAGACTGGCTGTCTCTCCTCGATGTTGAGTGTCCCATCACTGACTGTCTCGTGAGAGGGGAAGGGAGGGGAGGGCAGTGGTTCCACTAGCGCGCTCTGTCGGGTCGCGATTCACCTTGTTTGCGCGGTATTTAAAAAAAAATGCTATTCACACGTCACACGAAACAATTACATTTATACCGAATACACTCAAATAGTAACAAAAAGGAAAGGGTAGGAATTGTGACAAGTGCTACTCTTAAATGATAATTAGCGCTGCCGTTACAATATCATCAGAATTACTGAGAAGAAATGCAGCGGTATTTACGGAGGTAAGTGAGCAAAAGCATTTTTATGAAATAGTGAAAAGAGAAAATAATTTTAATCACGACTATCCTCATGGATAAACATGTCTCAAATATAGCTCATCATGTAAAATGTTAGCAAGAGCCAGTGAATAGCGGACATATGTAGTGAGTTCACAAACAATAAGAGCGTTGATAATCCCATTGTGCGATAAGTACATACGGGATAAGATAATTTGTTTGCTCTTTAGTGCATAAAAACTCTCTACGATTCGCATTTTCATCGATGCAACAAATTTATCGAATATTTAAAAATGAAAACCACACTAAGCATTAGTATCTTCAATTCAGTCAAGGTTGTATGCATTGCGTAGCTGAATACTCCCTCGGATCTACGCATCATTTCGGTGGTAAAGATTCCATGACACAGAAATATTATAATGATGTACGCCAGCTGCAAATGTGTTATTTGATAGTCTCATAATTGCTGCCCTAAGTTTCATCGTAGAAAAACATTCGAGTGACTCCAAAAAATTATTTTTAATCTTGCTAATTAGTCGAGCGTAAACCATAAACCTATACAGAGTCAAATAAAAAGATTTCAATTGCTTCGAAGATCTTCAATCTTCGTTATGATCTATGATATTTTATTAAGTCCGCAATGTGACCATCTTCTTTCACTGCACCACAGATATCGATAAAGCAGACTAACTTGCATGTTCGTTTTTACATTTGTTCATTTATAATTGCGTTTGTTAGTAGCTATCACACATTTCTTGGCCTCAAAATAGTGCCTGAATAATCATATGCTAAATGGTTCATTACTAGAAGTTCTGTGTTTAGAGTTTGTTTGTAACGACTCATATTATTTATATTTCATATGCCAAATTTTATTCTTGATCGAAGGTATAAATACTGGCAACTTGAGCAGCTTTAAACATATTTTAAATTGATAAAAGTCTTGGTTTAATTTTCCCATAAATGAAACCATTTTCAGTTAGAATTAATGGTGGATTTTAGGCGCCAATATGAGTTAGCTTATTAGAGGTTGTTTTTAGAGAGGTTAAGTGAAGGTGATTTCGCAACAGATCGTCGAAGCAACAATGATCGACACTAAAATGCTTGCAAATTAAAATAAAAGCTGTACGGAAATAATCAATGAATTTCAGCTTCAGCACAAGCCAAGTTCATTGGCATTTGCTTTTTCACCCTTACTAGAGGGAAATTTCAATTGATAAATTGAAACTAAATGAGTTTATGGATTGTAATCAACGCGTTTCTGCATGGGAATATTTCTGAATGTGTAATTCAGACTTTGCCAGCGTGGTTTGCTTATCAGTATTGTGTTATTTAATGATAATGGTCGTAATCAACAAAAGCTGAAGAGATAAAATTCGTCCGCTTCGTAACTTTTATACATGAGATAAGCCGACAAAGTATTCGGTCAATATATAATAATATTCTTTCGCAACCCACGAGTTATGTCAGTACAAGGGGAAAGGTGTCGTGTTTTACTTCAGCTTTCAAACTGTTTCGATTTTTCTGTAAACTACATGACGAAGGAAAAATATGGAGAGGGGTTAATCTTGGATAAACAAGTGAACGAAGCAAATGTGGCAGAAATATTGAATTAGCACTTATGGCTTGCGTTTTGTCTGAGATTAACACGGTCGGCACGCAAGGGATCAAATCAAGGTACATACAATGAAACACGCAAAAGAATAGGTTTAGATTATAGCGAGTCATACGGTTACTGATCCACGTAGGTTTGCACATTCATGTTTTTAAAGCGCAGTGGGAAGTGGAGAAGAAGCTTATCTACTTCTACCAACCAAACACCTTTCTCACTTCAACTCTCTTTTCCAAACAGGTGATTCAGTTGTTCTTTTCTATGTGACCCTGTTTTCACTGAACAAAAACCTTTTTGAGAACTTTGTGTACACGACACTGATTGCATTTTCAGACACTTTACAGATTTAAAACTGTTAGAAATGGCGTATCAGTATGGGGTGTAAAATCAAAGCATTGGATCATTACGAATCTCTATACGAGCATTAGGAATATTCATCCCAAGGCATCTTAAATCAACTTAGTCGAACCTGTAGAAATTGGTGGCCAGATCACGCGATAGCGAAAGAGCAGTACTAGGAAATTTATACCTATTGAACTAATATGAAAATCCTTTTTTATTCACCCCGCCATACTACAAAAACCGATAGCTCCAACATTCAAAGACACTCTACGAATAAACTCCTGAAATATTTTTCATTTTCAGGAGACTCCGCGAATTGGGTCAAAGAATTTTCCTTCTCCTCAGAAAAAAATGGAGCCATATCACTTATGTTTTAAATTATTTTCTGCAAAAATTGTTTAACCTCCATGTTGAATAAAACTGCAAGAGGAGAAGAATCCCTACCTTCTACTTGCTTCTAGGTCCATCGACGACAGAGCTCAGCTTTAAAACAGCGACACCCCAAAATACTTATATTCACAAGCACTTCACATTGAACACAACACTGACAATGAATTATTTGATGGAAACATGACAATTTCACTTCACTCTTTAGCCGATGAGTAACACATTCTGGTATCTTCACATAACTCCAAGAGACATGCACACTGCTTTCATCGTGATGAAGAGCCATTTATTATTATCCAAACGTTGAGGAAAAGGCTCGAAGAGATCGTTGGCAACTTGATTTTAGAATTGCACTGTCAATCACTGAATTAATTGAATTGTTCACTCCACCTTTTGTACACTGTAAAAAGAACAAGAAGTAGCTTTAAGCTATATCACTAAAAATTTGGTACTGATGAAAGGAACAGTTCTTAATCATTATACTCGGAAGTAACATGGAGTCGAAACCAAGGATGTGGGTACAAAAACTCCAATAATTGTGTCCAAATAATTTTCCAAACAATGTTTCCTACTTGATCAAAAATAATGAACAATTATGATTAAATTTGTAGGTTATCATGGATTTATAGGTTATTTACGAGAATAGGACTTACCCGTACCCTTCTGCGAGGGAGGACACACCTCCTTACCCTATCCGAACTGCTGTGAGGCTCAAACTTAACTAGGTATGATGGAATGAGGAATTAGGGGAAAACCCAAAGTGACGCACTGCTTGTAACATACAGTCCTGAGAGGTAAAGAGGGCGGGGAATCACTTAGGATATCAGGGGAGGTTGCCGTGAACAAATAGCTCAAGTCAGAGTCAAAATTGTCGGCCTGATTTCGAGTCCAAGTGCATCGCGAAGGCGCTCGGTTGGCGCGTCGTAGGGTGGAGAGCTGGTTGTTAAGGGGAGGTATTGAAGGAGAAGGAGAGGGGATGGGGGAAAGGGAGTGAGGGCGCCACAAAAGAGACCCTCAACATTCCTCTGCTGACGTCACGCACTTAGGTCACGAGGTACGCATTACTGCGTATAGTCGCAGAGTGAGCTCTTATGTTAACTTAACTGTGTTAAAGCAAATGAAATTACAAGTACGAGTGAACACGTGAATCAATGAACCAAAGCCCCTGATATGGACGTATATTATGCCATTATGCGTAATATTACAATGACCGTGCGGTTCGGGAGCGGTGGTCCTCTTGCATGCTGCAAGATGGTGATTAATCATCCCCTGCCAAACATCCGAAAAGTGGCACGCAGAGAATTATGTTGAATGAGGAACTTGCATGGGTCGTAGATTGCTCTAAAAACTATTTTGAATAGGTCAAATGGATACATTAGCTCGCAAAAATACCTTCAGTTTCTCCATTCAACATCAAAAGAAATAAAAAAATTGCATTTAAAATCGAGAAAAATTTCTCTGAGCCGACCACTGCGCGAAGACACCCGAGCGTTGCCGAGGCCAGGCGTGACGTCATAGGTGCCTAAACAACCGCAGGGAGTTGGAAAATACGCTAAGCGCTTGGTGTAAAATTTGTTTTGAGGGAGTATTTAGCCGCTCATCATCACTTTATTTTGTTCTGTTATTCTTGGGCAAGTTTTCCTATTGCTATTGTGCCTAGATTATTACTTGGGATATTAATAACGCGGCATCGGGATGATGAAGTACAAGCGTTTCACTTCGTGTGTTTTAGTTATCAGAAAAATGGATGATAACGTTGCCACTCGTTCAAATAGTACACCTGAAATTCATCTACGTCTACATAATACCCCGCAAGCCGCCTTTAAGGCGTGTGGCATGGGATGTTAGGACACCAGCCTTTTTTTAGGACACCAAAAATTGATGCCATGACCCTCATGGAATTTGCTAAGACAAATTATTGCTATACGTTGGCGGCAAATCGAGTTGTAAAAGAAACTTGTAATACTGGAGGATAATGATCGTAAGCTGTGCTGTTGAATTTGGCAACGCCCGATTAGCGGAGAAGGTAGTCCTATCCGTCCTACGGTACGAATTCACAGCAAAACAGTCTGCACACAATCCACATGTGATATCGCGATCGGTTCCGCTGCCAACACACACACAAGCTACAACCTATTTCAATAATATAGGTAAATCCATAAACAATATACTAGCATATACCATAAAAATATAGCGGGAAATAGGCAAATACTCTTATCAAAAACTGGATGTCACTGTCACATTCTTATATTCATCACATACAACTTACAATAACAGAACTCGTTATGATGAATACAACTATTTATTCACTGATTCACCCTTAAATTAGCCCACATAAGTGACACAGGTGACATTTCTCACTACTATTCGTTGAAATAATGGAATAACAAACTTCACACACAGTTTTTATTTCAATAGCGTGATCGTGAAATGTCATATCTACGGTGACAACGGAGATTAGCACGCCACTGACAACTTTTACACTACTGTTAGACATTTATCGATAGCGTAATAGCACTTTTTACAATTCAATCACGATGGAACACTGACAACTCTTGGCCGATATTTTTCAACCTTGTCAAACTTTGTGCATTTCAACCACTGACACTGTGATTATTAGCAGTAGTTTAACGGGAGACGTCACGTTGAAAATAACACTATTTTGGCACAAAAATGTTCCTAGAGATCTCCAATCAGCGAGCAAAAGTTGCATTGACTGGAATTCACCCCATAATACAAGCACAGACAGTCCTAAACGACGAATTCTCCGGTACCTACGAATAAACGGATGAAGTTATTGTATATAAAAGCTAAGCGGACATCAGTAAACATCAAAATCGTTCTAATTGCATACTTAAATGAATGATATACCGTCGATAACATCAACTTACAATTAACGTATCCCCCTTCCAATGGCCGTGGCTCAGACTCCTACAACGATGTTATTTAGGTATTATATAATTTTTGGTTTAACTGCACCAGTTTTATATTTTATGCCCGTACTCAGATATTAATATTATAAATAATGCAAAATATGAGGGCTTCCAAGCCTCTATCGTCGGATATTTATCTTTAAATATAAAATAATCAACACGTCTAACAAACGAAGTTTTCACAACTGCTGGCAACTATTACAAACAATCACAACAATAGCTTCGCGTGATGTTTAGGCACCTTTGACGTCATCGAGGCTTCGTCGGCAGTGGCTTGGGGGGTGAGGTAGTTTTTCCCGCGCTTTAAAATTCGTAATATTTATCATTAAATATCTCGCGAAGGAAAACTCAGATAAACATGCGGTTTTCTTTGTTGTATTCAGAAAATAATTTTCTGTCCGCCTGTGAAATAAAAAAAATTCATGCAAGTTCCCCATTAGAAGATTTAGAACATCTTTTTGATCTTCCTGATTTAATATTCTGTACCTGAGCATTGGTTATTTTTTAATTATTCTTTGTATGATCTTTCTCATTACCGAGGGCTGTTTTTTTCTATCTCCAATGGGTCATGACTAAAAGAAAAAGTGATCGAACAAAAATCATTTCATTGCTAAACAATAAGTACACATTTGCTTCATTTTCGATGCAATGGCCTCGGCGAAGGTTGTTCTCCATAGAACGTTGCTGCGAATGCCTTTCAATGATTTTACCGCTTTCCTGAATCTAATCGTCCGCTTTTAAACGCTTTTTCCTAGCCAAATTGTCACTCCGCGAAATATGCAAGTCAAAAATCGCAAGTTCATTATTGGAAAGGAGGGTTATCGTAAACGCCCCATTGAAATTGCTCAAAGAACAGTTGGGTAGCACAAGCGCTTAGGAGACGGGCGGTGTCATGCATCGGAACACTTACAGAATTCAGCACGCCTCTTATTTTATTTTGAATGGCTCCGCGCAATCGACCAAGCATTTGCATTTATCGTGAAACCCGGCAGAATGAAATCAAAAAGTAACACGCCTCATTTGTCCCAAAACAAAGAAGCATAATAATTCGATTGTTTGAAGATCGCCTGGATTTCATTTGTTTGCTTGGTGATTTTTAATGCCTCCATTGCTTATGCCGTATCTTTCTTTCAGGTGTCATATGTCGTAAGTATGTTATACTTCTAAACCTTGGCCACAGTTGATTTTTTTTATATATCTCTTTTAAAAGCATGAAGGACAAGAAATTTCAATTCCCATTCATCAAATTTCGTTCTTGTTGCTCCATGGTTCTCACAACGCGAGAGAATCAATGGCTGTTATATTGTTAATGAGGCTTGCTACTAGCCTTAAACGGACAACTTATGTTCTCAGATGACTGAGCTTGTGGTAAGGAGGGTGTGGAGTTGCCCGCTGCCTGCAGTACCCTTCCTCGATCCATACAATAGATTGAAATTGCACTCAGCGTCCAAAAGAACGGAAGGGCTGGCGGGCGCAGAGTCACCGATCGCTTTCTACCTTCTCCCTTCCTCAGATCCTGCATCCGAGACAGTGGTCGCCAAAGTGGACCTGCTATCTCCCCATGTCCAACTGAGAGAACATCTGTGGCCCAAGTCCAGGACAGCGCGGCTTGCGATGGTGTTGGGGAACAGATGGTGACGGTGTGTTTCTGGAATGAGCGGGTGATGGCAATTGGGAAGGCGGACGGATGAGGGAAAAATCGTTCTTTTCATCAAATTCTAATCTCAGGTAGTCTACCATGATACTCATACTATCTGAGCGCTACTTAATCTTAAAATTTAGAGTAACTTCTTTTCACACGATTGAATATATTTTTCATTGGTCATCATGTGATTCTAATATGACTTGATGTCCATTGGTCTTCTTCTTTATAAAGTTATTTTAGAGTCACATGTGAGGTAGGTGCTCGAGACAAAATTAATCCAAAATTCACAACATCGTCGAAGTTAATATCTGCCACATGTTTCTGAAAGAAAATTTCTACGCGACCTAGCCAATATAAGATAACATGAAATACTTAAAATTCCAATTTGATATAGCATAAAACCTACTTTATTAAATCATTCTAAATTTCATCTTACGCCCATTATGTACCGTGTATTTCTCTCCTATCTACCTTCCTTCAGCGGCATCTTGTCTCTCTTTTATTCTCTAATTACTAAGTCTATTAGTTAAGAAAATAAATGATTCAATCAATAATATAAATAATAAATGTTCAATTACTTCCTGAAAAAAGCGCATGTGGCTATAAAACAATTGGTGTGGCAATGGGAACTTATGGGAACTGTTCTCTACGATTGAATTTAAACATATATTGTAAATTATCTCAATGACCTGAGCCTTATTGTCTAGGCTATAACAAAAAGGACGAGTTTTTTCAATCATAAAAGATTGTTATAATGTAGTGGACTAATT
The DNA here is from genome assembly GCF_921293095.1 of Ischnura elegans. Classification (NCBI taxonomy): domain Eukaryota; kingdom Metazoa; phylum Arthropoda; class Insecta; order Odonata; family Coenagrionidae; genus Ischnura; species Ischnura elegans. The sequence continues at coordinate 105,439,024 of NC_060254.1, read as the reverse complement.
CCGATTTATTTAAAACACAGCACCTCACAAATAGCATCACCATGAAATCCGCTGTACGAATAATGCAAAGGACAACGAGAGCGCGACGCAAGACAACACAGCGGACACTCTACGCCATCTATTCACCAGCCCTGATGAGGACACGGTGGTCTATTTGGGGGTTTTATCGGCTTCCCTTAAGTTTCGGACGAATACCATATCACAAGGCATCACGGAAGAAGAGAGTTCCAGATGATTTTGACTTAACCATGTTTGCCACATGGTCACTAATAAATGTATTAAATAATAATAACTTATTGACTAGGCTTGACGACGAATAGATACTGTAGCGAGATATTTATGTATTTATCTATTGTAGCTTAATTAATGAGGTTCATGGATCAATGTTTTGGCAATGCCCAAGTTTGCTGTAAAATAATCTAACGATAATTTTTGTCGATGCCATAATTTGAGCCATTAGCATTTGTAACAACCCATCAGAATCACCTACTTCATTTTAGAAAATTAAATGTATAACAATATTTTAATAATAAATAAAGTGAAAACATCAGCCACTACGGAGGAGCAGCAGAAAGAGTGAAGAGGTGAAGAAAAAGCAGTTCCATGGTAGTTCTATCAAGTCAGTATTTGTGGTAAGTATTCATCGTTATGGCGGCTTGTCATACCCTCCGAAGAACAGAGGGATGTGTTCCAAACGCCGTCCTCAAAGTGCTACGGCAAGCAAGGTGCAATATTTGAAAAATCTCCGCCTCCACTAGCATTTGTACCCGGTTACACAGGGAGCAATTAGTTATGACTGATATAAATGTATAACTCTGGTTATCACAGCAACTAGACCCCAGAGTGTTACCTTAAGAAACAATTACATACATTCTCTTTTTCCTATTTTAAAATTCATTAAATGAATGCATGTCAAATAGCTCTTAAAGAAATTCACCGTTAGTGCAGGTTTCTAATTGTGAAATTTGTTTAAACACGTAGCTCACGAAAAGAAGGGTTCGTGTCTAATTATAGATTTTATATCAATCGCCTGGTTTAAAAGATTCACTTTCCAACATCCGTTGAGTACGGTGATCCCCGCAGCCAGCAGCCGTCTCCGGACTGCTGGACTGGCGGATGCAATTTTATCTCCCTTTTTTATTTTATCATAGGCGGTCGCTATTTATCTCTAAGCATCACGCCCGAAAGAATTCTATATATATCTGGGTAAATATTTCGGGGTATGTCGATGATCATTTTGTATAATTGGGTAGTTTCCTACATCAAAGAAAACGAAAGGCGTCGATTGCGATGCCTTACCCACCATTACTGTATTCATAATATACAAATTATTTGGAGTTAGAAATACCGGTTTAGACGAATGGCAAGGGTCAATTTTATCCTCATTTGAAAGAGGCCAGATTGGCGCCCATACGATGCCACTCCACGTAACGTCACAGTTTCTATACGAGTAGATAGGAGTTTTACAGCGTCTGAGGTTACAAATGCATGCATGAGGCACAGAGATCAGGGAAACATGTCTTAATAATCACCTTTTAAAACTGGCAAAGGTAGGACAGTTTTCCCCGTTTGATTAAGTATTAATAATCCTTATTTAAGCCAAGCGCCATCACCTAGCATGGTACTCTGCTACATGCTAGCATCCTGCGTCGTATCAGCGCTCAGAGCCTCGCCCAAAGGTCACCTCACTTGCGGCAGCGGGAACCAGAACGACGTCACACGGGAGTTTTCCCGGCATTCATGCTTACCCGTCGCGTTTTCGCGCGCTTGAAATTTTTCAATTTTCATTTAATCGCGAAAAATAGGTATCGTAATTTAAAAATCTAAAAGCGTGAAATACGTACTCCAGGAGTAATAATCTGAATAAAAAAACAATAGCAAACCACCCTATTTCTCATGGGAAGGACGTCGAAATTTGTGGAGTATATATGACAAGATTGTGTGAGGGTGCTTCCGTATAGTTGTTACCGTGGCTGTTCCCGTTATGCTTGAACTAACATCTCATATTAAAACGAATATTTAGGATGTGCTCTATAGAATCAACTGTATTAAGCACGTTACCACGCCTAATTCCGATGTAACTGCGATGTCAATGGTCATGCACACAATCATATCAAACTAGACAAATTGTTATACTTTCAACCCTACGGACACATTTCCAATGCATAATGCTACCTACATCTTTGAAAGTCATTACGCCATGCATTCCAACTTGTTTAACGTTCTTTTTGCCAAATTACTCGTCCAAATAACAACGCAAATGAACTTGCACCGACAGTGATACAGTCTGCGCATTTATTGTCTAATTTACACGAGAATTAAAGTCACTTACACCAATATTACTCTATCAGAATATCCACATGCATCAGCACTCATGAAATAAAGTGGTATTATTTTATTAGAACCAAATACTTCATAAAAAACGGCATTATAACATATCACCATTCCCAACCGGAATGAGCTTCCTTCACCTATAGCCCACTCGACTTCTATCCTATCGGAAAGCCGTCCTTTAGTCGATAGGAAGCCAGTCTGAAACGCACGGATTGCCTGGCCGCTAGCAAGTGACGTAGAATCCGCGTCAAGTCTCCCGATTCGCTCGGAAGGGGAGAGACTGAAACACCCCCCAGCAGTTTTTTTCTATCATCCGAAGCCCAGTGTTGAGTTGCGAGGGTGTGCTTGGAACGGGGCGAGCGCGAGTTTTCAAGTTTTCTGTTCTTCTGCATGGAAAGTGAAAGGAAATCAAAGAGGAAAAAGAATATGAAGACCAATTTCTGAGAAAAGAGGAAGCATATCTTTTGAGGGATGGTGGAAATGAAGTACTAGGAATAATGGTGAGTATATAAATCCGTTTTAAATGTGCTACATTATTAACAGTTTAAATATCTTTCGACACGTATTTTCATCCATGTAAAATCTTTAAAAATGTAATGAAGCTAATAAATAGACTATCAAATTATTTTAACCATTTTGGTCATTCCAAACCTGCTACAAAAGATGTAATTTACACGGTAGAAGGAGAAAATGCTTTAAAGTAAGTACCTCTCGATAATGTATCGGCTATGACTATAATATATTAATTTTTTGGAACCAAGCATTGAAAATAAGATGAATATAGAGAATAAACTGCACATTATCAGTTGGGTTCTAGGTTACACCATTTCCTTTTAAATTCTTGCTGACGCTAACCAAGAATAAATATTTCACCGAGTAGGTAATATAACGTGCATATCTTCATTTCGTGTCTAAATATTTTCAAAAGTAACCGCTGTGTCATCAAAACACGATACGAAAAGTATCACGTTGGTTAATTTTTCTCGCATTTCCGGAAAATGTGTTTCTCGATAAATTACAACCGAAGGAAAAACAACGGGAAGTTATTATCTTATAAAAGATATTCTAACTATTGAAATTACTATTACTAATTATTGCGTGAGTCACCGAAAATAAAGAATTTTAACTTGAAATTGTATCACTGCAATATCATTAAGCAGGGGAAGATTTTTGGTCGCTGTAATACAGCGATGACGTCTAGATTACCAAATTTAATCGTTACATATCTCCTATTTGCGTAAATATGCTTGTTGTGTGCAAAAAATATATACATGAAATACATTAAACCTGCGAATCATTTTTACAAGTATAAGACAAGAAGACTTTAAGAAGTATAAGACAATTTCATTTACATTTAATCTGGTATACTCCTCCACAGATGTCTTTAGGGTGTGTTCTTTCATTTTGACGAGGATATTCGAATCTGGTCATGATGCTGTGTTTTTGGAGGGCTGCCACTCCTCCACAATGCAGCGGCGGTGATTCCTACATCGACCAAACATCACGAGCACTGAAATGCCGAGTCCAACCCTGTACAAAATAAACTCCTCCATTGTGGGGAGGTCTACCCTCCAATGATGGTAAGGGAAGGATAGGTGTACCCTTCCTATAACTTTCAGCAACGGTACACGAAGGGTATTTTAGAACATTGGTGGGTAGGCCCTCTCCTTCCTGGAGTGTAAGGGAAGGGTTCTGCCAGCCTCAACGAAGGGTACAGGAAGGGTAGGACTAATATAAAAACTAAAAATCCATAAATTAACATGAAAATTTAAAAAAAAATCGCTAAGCAACTAAATTAAACTAATGGGGATGAATTATAACAGTGATTTCTAAAATTATAAGACAGAAAAAAATTGACCGAACATGGTCTTGAACCCAGAACCTACATATACGAGGATGAAAAACTAGTACCTTAACAACCTTGGCTATCGAAGAGTACTTAGGAAAGGCTTCTCAACGGATCATATACTACAAAATCTTAAGATGAGATTCGCACCCGAGTCTATGTGGAAGAAAGCTGTGACATTTATCAACCACACTCATTTCGTTTCAGAAAATAAGATCGGCATACAAATACCGAACATCACTCCCCCCATGTCCCATTGTCAGCCACACAAATAGGTTACATCCTAAAAATGTGAATGAAAGAACTTCTAACTGAGCTTTTTTCACACAATTATATAATCTATTGTGTACAGTGGCGTAACCAGGAATTTCGTTCCGGGGGGGGGGGGGGGGAGGTGTCCAAAATCGGGTGGGTAAATTTTTGAAAAACAGGATACTAAGTATTGGGTTTTCAACTAATTCCAACACTTTTCATGATCGAAAAAACTTCAATAGTTAAAGAAATATTTTTAAATTCATTATTTTTCAATATTTTGTTTTCTTTTACGAAGGAAAATGATTGTGTTTTTATATTTCGGGGGGCGGAGGGTACGATTCAAAGACTGCTTACGTTCTTGTACAGAACTCAATGCTCTTTAGCAGGTGAAAGTAGCTGAGGAGGCAATGTCGATATGTTTTCCTCAGTTATAAATGCTAAGTCCCAAGGAAGGATAGACGAAGGATTTTTCTATCCTTCCCTTCCCCTTAATAGTGGGTAGGGCGTGGGTTGTGCAAGGGTAATTACCCACCATGAAGGCTACTACCCTTCCTTTACCCTTCCTTAACCCACCATGGTGGAGTTTATTTTTATCAGGGAAGAGCACAGAAGGCACGTAAAAAATAGACATTTCACCCAGTCAGCGGCGGCGGAACACCAATGGAGTGGACCGACGCACAATATTAGCTTTGACGACGCCTCTCTTTTGTACAAAGAAGGCCGCTACTACCCGAGAATAATCAGGGAGGCAATTGAGATCGCCAAAACAACGAAGAACTTCAACCGTGAAGACGGCTACAATCTCGCCAGCGCGTGGAAAAGGGTCTTCAAAGATCCTGACCAATCAGGGCACACCTCCACAAAAAAGGCAGCAAACGGGGTGTTTATAAGATGAACAACTTTCTGCATCGTCAGTTCAGTGGACCTGAGGAAGCCAACTGGAACGTTGGCGAAATATTGTCCTACAAAATGGATAAACGCGGAAGAATACCCGAAAAAAGCACTAATTATCATCACAATCTCCACGGAAGCCTACTTGAAATCATCAGGTAGACTCATTAAGTGTAACTGTAGAAAGTTTTCTGCATAATGATGCTTCTAGAAGTTTATGACAACAAAATGTAATTTCATTAAAAATTCTTCAATACTAACATCTCCGCCTTGGGAAGAAGTTAAAATTTCTGAGGAGCATTACAAGATCAATTTTTCTCTACCACTCAGGCCACCGTATGACCCTTCCGGGGATGTACCCTGCACTGAAGTCAGGTCTCGTACTTGACATGTTACCCATTTCTTTTTAATTTCGAAGGGAATTTTAGTTCTTATACACCACTATTATTTAACATGAATGAGGACACATATATACCAAGACTGTTAATTGCCACGAAAAAAACATTTCGCTTAACCGGGATTCGAACCCAGATCCTCCCGTTTGCCGGTCAGTTATGTTACACAAGTTACGTATTACCAAGTAATTTTTTTTCTAGGCGAATCTTAGTCACAAGGAAAAAGAGATTCTCATATTCAAGTAAAAAGGTGGCTTTGTGGTATAATTAGTAGCATATTTGACCGGTCATCGGGGATATCCGGGTTCGAATCCCAGGTTAACCAAATGATTTTTTCATGCCGAATATCATACTTGGTGTATTTAACTATGCACTCGCGCGCGTGACTGCATACAAAGTTACTTGTGTGATGCAGTACTTTGTATGAGTAAGAGCACAAAACCTTTTGAATGTGACGCTGGAATATACTCTTTCACAAATTACTCTAACCACTGTACGGTAGATGATAATATTTAGTTTCCGTTCCATGCTTAACAACTTAATTTGATAGAATGATTAATGATTTTCAAACGCTCTACATAAAAGCATATACTTAATTCAACTTACAAATAAAATCCGAAGATTCAAACGCGATTGAGCGGAATTTTTCCATATTGAATGAAACACTTGCAATACGATTATAAGAAAAGTTATTGTGACCTAGATTTCAATGTAATAACAATATCTTCAACGTACAAATGGTGTGTGATTCATTCAATGTATCTTCTTGGGACTAAGCTATGTCTGATTACGAACTAATGAATTCGACTTTGCCAACATTTGGCCCGCTTTAATTTCGTAGGGGATAATTTATTTGTAAGGCCTTTACTAATTTCTTTGAAAAACTACGAGAAATATTCCTCCTTCCATTAATTATGTAAGAGATAAGGGGCATACGATCGAAATTTAGGGAAAAAGGTCCCGTCCTAAATAAAAGGAAAATTATGGTAAAGCTAGAGACTAAGCCGGTAGATTCCGTAGTGGTACACGTTAACGCATACCTCGACGGACTACTATAGGATGAAGAAGTTTAAGGCGTCTATGAAGATAGCAGTAATCAAACAGGTAAGGGGTGAAGAAAACCTTATAATTTTAGGTGATTAGAAGGAGAAGGCTTTGAGTGTCAATATTAACGGAGAAAAAAACTATGCTATGATTCGCTGACGGCATAGCAGTCATAGCCGAGACAGAGAAGAATATTAGCATGCAGAAAAAGAGAGGAGGCTAGGACAAACATTAAGCAAAGATATAAAAAACTATGAGATGTGAAAGCGTATTCTTACCTGGGAAGCCGAACTACGAACGATGGACGAAGCAAGACAGAAATGGTCAGTAGATTAACGCTGCCGAAGATGGCTTACTACAAAAAGGTGGATCTTCTTACATCTGATAATGCAAGCATAGATGTAAGGAAACAATACATCATATGCTACATAGGGAGTATGATTCTCTAAGGAAGTGAGGCTTGGACGTTGATAGCAGCAGAGAAATCAAAGAGTGGAAGCATTCGAAATGTGTTGCTACCGAAGAATGATGAAGATAAAATTGATCGAACGTGTAAGTAATGAAGGTGTGCCAAGAAAGTTGGAGAAAAAAATAAATCTTCTAAAAGCCTTAAGCAGAAGACGGGAATAGTTCCTTGTAACACATTATGAGACATGATGGCCTGATGAACACGATCATAGAAGGACAGGTGGGAGGGAAGAATGGCAAGGGACGGTCCCGAATGAGTTACATTGGACAGGTTATAAAGGATGCAAAAGGGAAGAAATATGTCACCATGAAGAGGCTAGCGGATAGGAGGAAGAATTGAGAGCTGCGTCAAATCAATCTTAGGATTGTTGACTAATAGTTATGATTTCATACCCATAATCCCTTGGTACCTAGAAGAGCAGAAATATTCAGAAGCTCCAACAACGTTAACTATTGCCCAAACGTAGCAGGATGGATTTTGTCAACACATTGGCATTAATATCTAAAATTGGAATAAGAGAGAGATTCTTCTGTGGGACAATATTGGATGTAATTTTTTATTCAACGTCCAAGAGACAGCGGAAGAAATTTATTCGAAGGTCACAATTGCTCATATCAATGACGAAACGGCGACACTGATTGAAAGATTGAACACTAATCCGACGTAAATATATCCGTGTGAAAAGGGTAGATATTATTGGACACTTAAATACGCCGATGTAATCTGCAATTAAGATTTTATTCGGTTATAAACAGTTTGATATTTAATCAGAATAAATAGCTTATATTCATATTTATCTAGAGGAATTTACATGATTTCTATGCTCAGATTTAATTTTTTAAATAACACGCGTAAATTTTCCAAGTTTTTTTATTTCTGCCGCGTAAAATATCCTCCTTGAACTATTGAAGGGGTGAAGTAAATAGAGGGCGTGAACAAACAAATTGGAAATCCGAAAATTATTACAGCCAAAACTGGCAGCGCACTAATATTTAGACAACGGATATTTATATGTGTATAAATTAACCCCGCTAAATCAACAAGGATCGAAACAATCAATTCTAATCCGTGGCAATAAAAATTCACGCAGAAAAAAAAATACCCGCATGAAAATTACCGGCCACCGCGACTCCATGTAGATAATTTCAGCGAAAATACTTTTACTAATTTGAAAATACGGCACTTTATTGTTTCTTAGAACAGTATACATATTTGCAATGAAATGAATTCTAATATATATATGCACAGCCGCATGCTTTTCCTCACAACAATGCCCTCAGAAGACGATAGCCTCACGTTGCTAGGAGTGCGTTAATATGCCTGTAATCCTTGTAAAAGGTACTCGTAGCAACAGTGCATACGCATAAAAACGCCAGTTTTTTGAGGAAACAGTTTTCAATATGGGTAATACCATACGTAAGTAACAAAACAACTTCTAAACTTTATTATATCGTGTAATACGCCCTTAAGAATATATATTTTTCCCATTTTTTGTTCAAATACATCCCACAGAGATAGCTGCTTAGCAACCAGGATCTGGTTCTCTCAAAAATAATTTTATGTCCAGGAAACTCGCATTTTCCTTGGTTTTCGGGTAAATTTACTCAAGGAAGAGATTGCTAGAGCCCCGTATGAAGGTGTTATTTCCCAGCCTCAATTTTCCTGGCGGAAATTTATCGTAGTCATGAATTATTTAATCGATTTCCTTTCCGGTAAGTCTCCAGCAATTCCGTTGCATTGTATTACTCCTTCAAAGTCAAAAACCGGACATGAAGATCATATTTATCATGAATCGAACATGTAATCGATGCATATAATGATTTTTTGTGGCGTTTGCTGGGAAATTTTTCTCCGGTCGATGAGATATCTAGATAAACACATTCCTTTGCAAACATCTTCCCAATAATTTCTATGTGAAGGCATATTAATGAACGACTTGCTAGAATAACGGATACAAATAGTTTTTTAAACTCACACTGACAATAAGCCATATTAGCCCCTCTTTAGGAAAACACTGAAGTAGTACTCTAGTAGTAGTATTTTAGAGCTATGGAATTTTTGTAAGTTAGTACGGAGTCGTAACTGGATTGATTCCCAAGTGAAGTAGATGGGTCCTTGGCATTGCAAGGGTGCAATAGAGCCTTGATAACCTCACTAGGTGTTACACATATAAGACACTTAGGGTCCCTAATGCCCAACTGTTCACTTAGATTCCCCATGAGGAACCCAGGTGAATGCTTCTTCTCCAATTCTTCTAATTATACAATCAAATTAAACGATCTTTCTCTATCCTGCATAGTCTACAAGTGTCATTAACTAATCCATTTTGATAGCAAAATCTATGGGGTGGGAATGAAATGGGCCCAAATTTATTTGTGATCAAGAAGGATTCCTCTCTATAATAGGCAGATGCCTAGGACGCAAAGAGGTGGAGGAATTGGCCGCCGAGGGCCCTATCCCGGAGGAGTTGGAGACTTCAGGGGCTGACGTGGCATTGCCGCAAACAGCGACGTCAGATGAAACTGCAGAGATGCCGATAGCCACGTCCCCATTGCCCCCGGAGGAGGGCCGCCCTTCACCAACCGCCTCTCCTCCTCCGGGAGAAGAAGGCCTAGTAGAAGACCCATGGGAAGACCTCAATGTTGAACAACAGGGCCCTGCCAGGGGGGTGGAAGACTTTCCAGGGCCCCACCTCCACCGTCCCTCAGTTGAAGAATTCATGCAACAGTATAACAACATAATTCTGGATATAGCGTCTATTACAAACGAAATTGACTGGATGGTGGGGGTTATAGAGAGACGGATTGAAGATCTTGTCCGCCAGGCCCTGGGACAGAGAGCGTCGCGGAACCATCCCGATGGGGACGGGAGGTTTTACCGCCATCAAGACCATCTGTGACCCGCGGCGAGGCCCAAAGTCCCACCTCAAGAGGTAAGTGAATGTATCCTATGATTGTATGCCTAGAAGTCTTGGTGTGGACATAAATTAGAGAGATTTCCACCTCGTGCAAATGCCAACAGGATTGAAATGGTAGACTCCCAGATGTTTTGATTCCTCTCAATGTAAAGGAGTGCCTCCCCCTGCGATCTGGATCCATTCCTGCCACCATTCAAACATGAGTGATATTCTGCCTCTGAACTTGCCTAATAGGATAGGAGAATCACGGATCGTTGGACTGCTTCCCTTTTTCTATGACTGGGAAGATTGCTCATTAACTGATTCTGGAAGTAACATTCATTTGGATGTACTTTATTTGCATTGAAAATTCAATTTCCATGGCACTTATCACTTTTAAAGAAGGAGAAGTAACAGGATTTTAATCAAATTAATTCATAATTAATTAAATTACATTTCTATTGCCACACTGATATTGAAGCTGAGGTTAACGACACTGTACATAGTTTCAGGCTGCTGCAAAGCTCCTTCAAGCACTCAGAGTAGTCTGTGCAAACTCACATTTGAATATAATTAGTTATGAATCAATGATGATAGCAATAGTATCAGCTACGAGACTACGTGCTCGTTTCCAGACTTTGCTCACATCGCATATACTTTGACTCCAATTTTGCTAGTTCCGTCACATCCTTGACCTTGGGTGCAATTAGCCTTGTATGCCAGCTATCCAAGTTTTACTGGTCTGGCCCTGATAGGAAAATTGGATGTGTGGTTTTCAACAAATTATTGAAAACAATAGTACCTTGCTGTGGGATAATCTATTCCCATGGTGGTATTGATATTGGCAAACACTGACCCCTATGTAATTATCACTTATGTCTCCCATAGTACATTTCTGAATACAAGAATTCTCCCCTATGAACACCCTTATTCTAAAAAATGTAAAGTTCTCTTGGAAAAACTTGTAATAATCTTGGATAATAGTGGTTATTACATTAAAAACACACAACGTTAGGTCTAGAATAACATTTTTTCTGTTATCTTAAGATGTCACACAGTTCTAATTTTCATCAATAAATGAGGTTTATCTACAATTATATGCCTTCACTATTTCAGGGCCAGAACATCAAGGCCAACTCCCTGGCATGTCGGCGGCCAACCACCCAGAGGTATATGACATTTTCAAGGTTTTCCATTGGAATTGCTGTACCTTAATTCCTAGAATAAGTATCGATCCCTCACTCTTAGATTCTAACAAGATTGAAATACTTTCCACCATTCTAATCATTCCACTGCAATTCAATTGAGAATTAAACTCAATACTCAATTGAGCATCCCCTATTCCAGTGGCGCAGCGTGGGGGATAAAACCCCTCCAGAGCTCAGAGAAATTTTTAAGTTTAATCCATTTTACTGAATGGATTTGTATTACTTATAGAATAGTATTAGGATTAATCACATATCCCTCAGAAAACCATAATGGTCGCCATTTTACACCATTAATCTTAAGGCGGTTATGCAATACCCCCACACCCCAAAGTATTATAGTTGTGCCTAAACCCACCCCCCAGCCTTTGTCCTTAGCTGCGCCCCTGCCCTATTCCTCCTATAAAAGGTAAGAAGGGATTTTATAAATCTAGCTAACCATCTTCTACATATATTTAGAAGTGGATGTCTATTTGTCTGTCTGCTATGCGCATTACCATGGCTGCACAGATTGCTACCCAAGTTAGTACACAAGTACTTCTCATCCTACCAAAACGCCTTAGTTCCTCTTCTTGTTGTATCCCACCTGTCCTTTTTCTTGTTGTTTTTGCATTAGCTTGTTTTATGTCACATGTACGACATCATGCAATTTCTGTGGCTGGTCATCCTGCCGCGTAGGCACACCTCTTGACACGCCCTAAGTGAAAACATAACACAAAGGATACTATAATAAACCCATTTAAATGCACTCGGCGCAAACCTTTTAGCTGAGTTATGCGTTCACAAGACATTTTTTGCCTACTCATGTACGTAAATGCATTACAATCAACATTGTGGAGTGGGATAAAAGCAGATCCCATAAGGGGAGGGTCGGGCTTAATTACGGTGCAGTGGCCCTAAGGTCTCCCTAAGCTGGGTCTCTGGCAGGGCCAGAATGCATACGACCACAGCTATCTCACCAGTCACCTTCCTTCCCCCATGTCAGGTCGTTTGCGTATGAAAATGCTCGTCGATTCAACCCGACGTTTGGCATCAAAGGAAATAGGGATGGGTGAACACAAGGAAACTAGCGAACACAACTATATAAAGCCTGTAGATCCAGACTTTGAGACTTTGAGGCTTGTATGCTTTATAATCTGCAAACACCCTAAAATCCATCAAATCCCCAAAATTGGAGCACTCAAATATTGTAATGCGGAATTGATTGGATTCGGAAAAGAACAAGAATGCTTGTGGATAGCACTCTTATCTTTGTTACGGTCAAAATATAAATGACTTGTACATCAATACCAGGGCCCACTCAAGGGAAAACACAGAGCAAACTGCTGTTGTGTTGCCCTACTAAGGGGGGTTTGGTATGGAATACCCCTCAATTACGTATACCAATTAAGTGGTCCGGGGAAAGGGGTACAGCTAGGAATTAAGGACAGGGGAATTTTAGAGGGGACAATCAATGCTGTGGGATCTGAATGGTATGGAATGCCTGCCATTGTAAGCCGGTGGTGCTGGGACCTCCCCCAGAAAATTTTAAGATATGTAAATGGTTCAAAATGGTGAGGTTTACAGCTTTCTCAGGGATATTCTATCGATCCTTACACTTTTCCATAATTAATATCAATGCAATTAAGTAAGTAAAATGAAATGAATTAAAAAATTTCTCTGAATTCGGGGCGGAAGGGGTCTATCCTCCAAAGCCTGACCCCTCCCTGGGGCCGTATTCTGTAACTCCAAACCGATCGGTGCGGCACCGATTCGTCGGGTGCGACGTCACACCGACTCCCGGTAAGAAGTCGTGCGATTCTGTACGAACCCGGTCGGTGCGGCACCGACGAGAGGACGGGAGATCGTCGGTAGCCGTACCGACAGCAAAAAGGTGTCGGTACGGCCACCGACTAGTGGGTTTCATGAACTCCCCGGTGCGCATTGTACGTTTTATTTTGTTTTTACCTCATCAACAAATAAATAATGAGGTTTTCTGCAATGTTATCTTTTTCTGCCCCTTCGAATACGCCTCTATAATTCACTCTGTCATCATCTATATTGATTACCTTGACAGAAATATAAGATAATGGTTAATAAAAATGAGGTTTGCTAACATATAATGTCTTTCTCTCATTTGTGTTACCACTTTCACTCGCTTGTAATAGGCTTTATTTCTCTCTATCATGACTTATTTGCTCCTTTGACATATAAAAGATATATTGTTATAAAATATGAGTTTTGCCGCAATGTTATCACTTTATATCACTCTGAATAGGCGACTGTTATTTCACTCCATCATCAATTTGGCGTTTCTCTCGGCATAGAAATAAGATCTTTTTATTTAAGTATGAAGTTTGCCACAACGGTATCAGTTTCTTTCATTTGTAACGGGCAACTATATTTCATTTCATCGTCAGCCATTGATTCCCTTGACGATAAAAGAAGATATTTGTTAATAAGTATGAGGTTTACCGCAATATTATCATTTTCTCTCACTTGGAATGCGCAACTTATACATATGTATTTCACCCAATCACAATTTATTTACTTCCTCGTCATTACACTTCTTTTAATTACACCCAGCTCCATATTTTTATAACAATTTCCTAACTTGTTCCTCTAATATGACATTTACATTTGAATCCTACGTTCACGTTCCATGGTATGCTATTTTCGCCTGCTACGGTGCCAATGGCATAACCTTCCGTTGATAACATTTATACGGAACTTACTTAATGACAACTATATTACCAAATCATGAATAAATAGCATTATACGGAACCAATATTTACAAAAAGAAACTATACGATCTCAAGGATAGTTTCAATAATTCATTCCAGCAACAACAATCTCCATCACATACAAACTTTATTGTGATGTTGTAATATTGTTTCCTTCGATTCTGTAGGTACAGCATTACTACCACACATTATATAAGCATTGTTAACAACTTGTCCAATATCGTTTATCTTAATTTAGCAATTAATCGTAATTTCCGCAAATAAAAAGATTGAGAATGACGACAACAAACTGTGCCAATGAGTCTTCTCTTGTTTTTACCCTTCTTTCATTGGTGGAGACACGTGAAACTTCGGATATAGTCGGATTTTCCCTGTTTGGGAAGGAGAGGGAACCGTACCGACTGGTTTGAAACCGACGACCTTACAGAATCGCTGAAAGTGTCGTCGTCGGTGCGGAATCCGTTGTCGGTACGGTTTGATGTCCAGTCGGTGGGCTTGAAAGGGAAACCGACCGGTGCGGCACCGACGAAATACAGAATACGGCCCCTGAGCCATTGTGTAGCATCACCTCTTTTGTGTATAATGCAGTGTACATTTTTTGTTAAAAAGAAATACCAGAGAGCATTTCCGGAGGTAATAAGAACATTTTAATCCAAATAGTTTAATAGACTTATATTTTTCAAGAACCAACATAATATGAGTGGCAGTGATATATTTTTATTATATACATGGATAATAGCCATGAAACTTTAAGAGTTTCTTTTCACAAAGTCTACCTTTCCTTCCGCAAAAATAAAAATAAATTTACACCATGAGATAGAATAAAAAATAAAAAATTTTAAAATTGGAAAACAATATAATTTTGCTGTTTGGGCGTTTGGTTGCCCCCTAGCTACGCCACCCTGGGTAGTTGCCTGGGAAGCCCAGGGTGACGTAGGTCCTGGTAAATGCCACTGTTTAATCTTGTCACTAAAATCTAGGAGAGCAAGTTACATGCAACCATTCCCTGTGAGCGTTATAAAACATACTAGTATATATTAGCATATTAGTGCATTGAAGTTTTTGAAGTGAACTTTATTTAAATATTTCCCTGAGATTTTAATACCTCATCTTTAGATACATATATTTGCCGGCCTCGGTGGCGGCGGGCTAACGTCTTCGCCTGCCAAACAAGAGGTCGCGGGTTCGAGTCCCGCCTGGGTAGGTTACCCCGGTCCAGGGCATGGTTGTTTGTGTACGTTTACTGTTACATACGTTGAACACCCCGGTGTAAAATGGCCAATGAGAGCTGTATCCGGTGGTTATAGAATAAAATAAAATTAAAATAAAAAATAAAATATTTGTAAAACCTGTAATGTGACATTCAAAAAGACATTCCAGCCCTCATACTAAGACATAGTTTAGGGATAAGAAATGAATAGTTTGAAGTTCAAGATGATTGTGAGTTTTGAAATCTGACCCAAATAAAGTGCTCATAATAAAAAATATCTGCTTAGAGTTCCCATCAAGAGTAATCGTGAATGGTCTAGTTGGATAATACATGAGGGGAGCCAAAAATAACGGGAATTGTGCAGTAACTTTTTCATTAATCAATATTTTCTCTATAAATTTTTATCACCTTCCAAGTAATCCTCATTGACTGCAACACATTCATTCATCTAATCGTTACTTCGACACTTCAAAACAATTTTTTAATTCACTTCAATCAATGTTCTTTCGGCCTTTCACCGATTTTTGTTTTACTTCACCTACCGTCCCAAAACCTTTTCCGTTAATATCCCTTTTCAGTCTAGGAAGTAGAGAGAGTAACAGGTGGCAATATCTGGTGAAAAGTGGGGGTGAACGATTGGCGTGATGCCTTTTTTTGTCAAAAACCACTTCATGGACATTGCAGTGTGGGCGGCTACATTGTCATGGTGGAAGAACCAATCACCTGTGTGCCAAAGATCAGCCCTTTTTCTCCGGATAGTTTCCCTTAACCTCTGCAAAATACCTATAAAGTTCTTCTATGGTTCGGCAACGATCTTCTTGAATGAGGGAGTGGATTTTTGCAACATTGCCGTCCGTTCTTGATGTTGACGGGTGCCCTTAATGAGGATGGTCATCAATCGACATCTGTCCATTGTTGAGATGCGAAAACCAGTCGTAGACACGTGCTTTACTTAGATTACTATTCCCAAAAGCAGTTTTAAGCATCGCTAGAGTTTCTGCGGGAGTTTTCCCCTACAAAAAAAATAAATAAAATAAACTTCACTGCCGCATGTCCACCCCGCCAGTCAGCCATCACACCTTTTCGCTCTATCGGAAAAAGTTGATTAACCAAAAAAATCCCAAAGACAAACAGATGCACTCAGAGGCGACCAGGATTCTCACACTGACTCAGAAAATATCACTGCTTGGAACCCTTTACGGGAAAAGCAGATCCCTCTCTCAACCGTTAGGTCCCCTCTCGTAATGTAAACATGTACTAATATGAGAAACACTAACAGGGAATTTCATGCTGTTTTGTTTAACTTGATTTGAATGCAGAAAAAATAACTCCAAATATTGGTATTAACATATAGTATAGTTTTTTATGTGCTTTAAAATAACACTGATAATATCTGCAGGGAAATTATTCATTGCAAAGAGTCATTTCTTCAGAAAGCGGCCTCTCTGTAGCACTGCCTGTATTTCACGCCGTGAACGGCGCACTGCTGGGCCACATTGAAATGGGTGTCGTGGTGACCAAGGCGACCGTTAACGGTGCCATCCCGTCAACTGAGCGATTCGATTCATTAAAAGACATCCATACACACAGATAGTTATTTGAAGGCACAAAGAGCTAGCATTTGGGGAAGGGAAGGTAGGAACAGAAAGGACAGGAGGAGAGGGGTTCTCCTTATAAGCGGTCGGATATTCGGATCTCCACTGAGCTTCAATGCAAAAAGAAAGCATTTTGACATTGGCCAAATCTAACATCTATTTCTTCGGGTGAGAAAGCCTCATTCTACATGTTTTAGGATTGATAAATGGGAAATAATTTTTCCCGTTTCTATGAATCCAATTATTTTGAGTTACATGTAAATATTTCACTGCCTTTCCTGGCCGACTGGCAACAGCTGTAATCAAAACTAAGCAATTTTTTTGTATCTAGCTGCATGTCCTACCTTCCCTCAACACCTGGGTGAGGGGTATCGAAAGGGAACCCACGACATGAAATATTTTGGCCAATTTGTAAGTTATACAGTACTACGGTAATACCGTAATTACCCAGCACTCAGTTTGAAAACACCATTATGAGAGGTTGTGTTTTGCGGTTGGACTGTTATTTATCGTGGTTCCAGCTTTAAATATCGAACGATGGAAACGAATTTTAAAATTCCAAAAGCTAGTGCTACTGCTCATACCAGGGTAAGTGAATTCAACTCAGAAGGATTTTTTGTGAAAGACAGAGCACATTTTACTGTGCTAAGTTTGCAATTAAAGAATTTGAACACACAGTCACTCAGTCAAAGAAAGCGAAGGAGGAACTTGTTGTCGCTACTGCTGAAGCATTTTTAAAGGCTTTATTTAGTGTAGAGAAACTTGACAATCCAAACATTCTGGAATGGCTCTCCAAGTATAGACATATATTAGGGAGTGGGGATTTGCCATTAGCTGATCGTATATGCCAATACTACATACTTGACCATTTCCTTCATTTAGTTTTATCAGAAATTTTGTACAATCGAAATTGTGTTAAATGTTATGTAAAATGCTTAATAAAAGTATTAGTATTCATGAAACGTGTTCCATAAAATAAGTGGCTATAAATGTGGAAAAATTGTAGCATTATAAAACACTGCCAAGATTTTCTATAACACAAAAATCACATGGTTTAAAAATGATTTTTAGCAAAAAATAAAACGTCTTCCACGGACCTCTATTTATAGGCCATTTGGCATAAGCAATTTTTCATACTAATTATAAAAAATTCCAGGAGCAATAATATAAGTTTTAATGAGGGCCCAGTGAGAAATGGGTGGTGGAATCCAGGTTGATTTCAAGTGGATTTGTGGTGATTAGCATAAAATGTTAAACAGAATTTCTAATTTGTGGAACTTAACTCTCTGGTGACATTGCGTCATTTATCATCCTGAAACCACGCTAGTTATGTGAAAATGTATCGCACATTCTATTTTTATATAATTCGTGGAAAGGCAGCCATGAGAGCACATGAAAAATCATAGACACATATATAGAAGGTTTAGATATAGAGTGGTTGAGGTTTTAATGGTTTTAGGACAGCACCTACTGCTGTTTTAATTTTTCCACCAAATTTCCACGTGGGTTCCACGTTGATTCCACGACCAAAAACAAGTGGTATCCACGTTACATCTCCACGTGGGTTCCACGTGGATTCCACCACCCATTTCTCACTGGGGGTAGATCATCCATAGTTCAATTTAAGCTGATTTCTAAATAATATCATGTAAATTGATTTTCCAGCCATAACACGTGACTGGAACGAGTCCACTGCATAATTTGGGGAATGACCCCTGCCCCCAGCCTCTGGCAGATCGTCAAAATGGTATGTGATCTGTTTTTGTTATCATTTTTCTAGGTACACTTTTTTTGTAAATCGGTCTCATTTCATGAAAAAAACAAATACATACACATTCAAAATCATACACCTTTATGGTAGACAAATTCCTCCAGAAACTGATTAATGCTATGATAGCTTTTGTTTACGGGAAAGAGTTTCTAGTTAGAGGTTTTGTAACTCTGAATAACTTAATGACCACCATGCCCCCCTTCTTAGCTTACCCGCCGTGGCCAGCTTTCTTCCTCTAATAACTCATTGTATATATAAGGCCATGCTCTTCCTGTATCCTTTATTAATAAATTTTGCATTTTAAATATTTTTAAATATAGATTTTGTGAATATGGATCCAAGATTTTTATTCAAATTGGTGAAAGATTCATTTTGTATTTGAATTTCTTAAAATTGTGGATTTGACCAATCACCCATTTTTACCTTTTTTGAGATGATAGAAGATGTCGTATCACAACAATTTCATAGATTGCAGGGCAGATTGTTAATGATTTTTTTTTATTTACTGCAACAAATTACTTGCAACCATGCCCTGTGAGCGTTAGAAAATATATTAGTACACTCAAATTTTTAATGAGAACTTAATTTAAACAATAGCCAAAACATTTCAATATTTCATCTTTAAATATATGTATGTTTGTCAAACCTGTGATTTAACATTAAAAAGACATTTCAGCCAAGATATGTACTAAGAAACTTTTGGGACAAGTAATGAATGATTTTGAATTTCGAGATGATAATGAATTTTGAAATCTGAACAAAAAAAAGATACTCGTATAAAAATATTTCTGCATACCTTGAGAACCTATCAAAAGTAATTGTACATGGTCTAGTTGGATAATAGTGTAAATATGTACTAAATATGCAGGGGCAGATCCAGGATTTCTCTCTGGGTGGCACAAGAAAAGGATTTTGATCTGGGGGGGCATTAGGCTACCTCGTAATACAAAATGAATGCAATGATAATGGGACATTATTAAAAATCTTGTATATTTTTTAAGGGTCTAAGGGTGCACATGCCCCTGTGCTCCCCCATCCCCCCTCCTAAATCCGCCAATGCTAATATGAGAAACACTAACAGGGAAATACATACATGCTGTTTTGCTTGGAGTAACATTTTATTTCAATGCAGTAAAAAAACCCAGTTATTGTTATTAACAAAGTACATATATTTTTTATGTGCTTTAAAATAACACTGATAATATCTGCAAGGAAATTTGTGATTGCATCACTATTGATTTTAATTTATGTAAATTTGAAATAAAAAAATAATGATTTAAAATGAATTGAAATGAAAAACAACAACACAAATGATTTGGAAAAAAAAAATTTCAAAGCATTAAAAAAATTGTAGTATGCACAAAATATATCATTGAAAAAACTACTGACAATATAACCACCTCGCTACGTATTCCTACAGTGAGGATGATCATAAATGAGTGATTCGGCTTAATTGCTAAGGAGTGGCCCTGAGGACTCGCTAAGCTGGGTCTCAGGCCGGGCCTGAATGCATCCAACAATGGCTGGTGGGGAGTGTGGGGGTGTGGAATATAATAATTAACTTTGAAATTTATATCCTCACCCTCTTGAGATTGAATTGAATCTTACGAGATTGAATCATACTATATTAAATTATTATTTTTTTTACTCAAGACGGTGTTAATTATGCTGTTGAATGGGACATGATTGACATCAAGGAACTGGTCAATATTGGTATTCTGACTGTAAAATTCGTCAATTTCGGTATAGGAGGGTGTCCTGGCGGTCCAACACAGGCCAGATTAAGGGCCAATGGCATATACAATTTATCATACTATTATACATGCAAGGAGCATGAACATACGTAATAATAAGGGTAGATCATATGTTAGCTGGCTCCTAATGAATATCATTTAAATTGTTTTTCAGCCATAACTGCTGACTATGCGTCTAAACGCGACATTCGGGGAATGACACCTGCCCCTGGCCTTCAACAGATCATCAAAATGGTATGGGATCTGTTTTTATAAATCCTTTTTCTAGATATACATTTTTTATATATTAGCCTCACTACCAACCATAAACAAACACGTACACATTCAAAATCATACACTTCTGTGGTAGACAAATATTCCTCCAGAAACTGATTTGTGCTATGATGGCTCAAAAAAAGCATGCGTAATAATTGAGCAATAAGTAATATACGTAATAATAAGGTAGAAAAACCAAAGTGCAATTTAAGTTGGATTCTAAATAATATCATGTAAATTGATTTCACAGCCATAACACCTGACTATGTGTGAAATTTGGGGAACTTTTGGGACAAGGAATGAATGATTTTCAATTTTGAGATGAAAATTAACTTTGAAATCTGAACAAAAAAATGATACTTGTAATAAAAATTTCTACATACTTTGAATGCATACCAATAATTATTGTGCATGGTATAGCTGGATAATAGTATTAATCAGTGACGTTACTAGGAATATGCTTTGGGAGTGCGGGGGGAATGGGTGAGATGGCGTGGGGTGGCAACCCCCCTCCCTGGCAACTGGGCAAATTTTCAAAATCGTACATGCCTAGGAATACATTTAACATCATTTAGGCACTAAAGATTTAACTTTAAGTAGTTGCAGTTATTCCATGTCAATGCTGGGTAATAGTTTTAAATATTTTCTTTTTAATTGCTCTGAGTCTTAGTGGTTTGAGCATGGGGAGGGGGATGAGGGGGTGTATTCGTCCCAAAGCGCCAGAGAAATAAAAATATTATTTAAAACCATTGTCTAGTTTGGACACATAACAACTGCATCCGCTCAAAGCTAAATTGAAATTGCCAAAATGACGTAAAATGCATTTTCAGGCATTTTATTTTATTTTTTAATTTTCCTTAACTTCCCATTTTCTGGGGGTTATCCCCCACTACCCAACCTCATCCCCCCTCTCAAAGCCCCCCAATTCCCCTAAAAGCATATTCCTAGTTATTCCACTTCTGAGTCTTATTAGGGTATCTATTCGCTCATAGTTGCACCACTGGTGTAAATGCTAATATGAGAAATACTAACAGGGAAATACATGCTGTTTTGTTTGGAGTAACATCTAAATTGAACACAGTAAAAATAACCCAAAATTAGTTGATAACAAAGTATAGGTTTTTTGGCTTACTTTATGATCATACTGATAGTTTTGGCTGGGAATTTCATGATTACATTTACGTCATTTTCAATTTTGCGCAAAGTTGAAATAAAAAACGATGAGATGAAAACAACTACTGACATATGATTTCATGCACAAAGGATTCCCTCAAGGCATGCGTTAATTGCCAAGAGTACGTATTAATTTCAGTTAAGGTCAATTGTGCATGAAATTTATCGCACTAATAATAAATAATATAAGGACAATAACATACATATTGAAAAGGATACAACATCCCAAATATATTTCAAGGTGGTTACTAATGAATAGCATTTAAATTGTTTTTCACCCATAACAGCTGACGACGTGTCCCACCGCAACATTTGGGGAATGACACCTGCCCCAGGCCTCTAGCAGATCATCAAAATGGTATGAGATCCGTTTTTGCTATCATATTTCTACATATACGTATGTACATAAAATTCTAGATATAGAGAAGAAACCCTGCTACTTAGCCTGTTTTGTCAATTAATAGAGATAAATTAAGCATCCAAGGTTATATTGACCAAGTTTAAAGTTTATCGAAAGAACTTATGATTTCATGATGAGTGGGAATGAACAACAAATGTAGAGAGTATGCAACCCGCGTGCCACCCAAATTGTCTGGCTGGGGTGCCTGGCGCTCACTCTCGGTGCGATATCTCGGAATCCAAAGGGCAGAAATGAAAGAAATTTGAGGTGATACTCTGCGAGTGTCTAATGAGTAAACACCCAAATGTCCGAAAAACACCCAAACTAGGTACACTACTTTGACACTAGGTAAATTATTGTTTAACTCTATTGGTGAATATTGTAATGATGATAAAGGTGGAGTGTATGAAATGATTTGTGACGATTGTGAAACCAAATATATTCGCCAGACTGGGAGGAGTTTTAAAACGAGAATGAGAGAACATAGACGATGTTTTTTGAATAACGACGACTCATCAGGAATTGCAAGACATTTGAATGACCAACACCACTGGTGCAATTTAGATGCAAAAATTTTACATGTACATGACAAGGGGTGGAAACTGTATTTCTTAGAACAGATTGAAATAGTTAATTGCTCTGCTAATTTAAATTATCTATTGACCATATGTTCCCATTCCACTCAACGCTACCTCTTACCAATCGCCCATTGATGTCATCATTAACCTTGGAATGAACACATCCCAATAACCCTCCCCCCTCCTGAAAAACTCTACCACCATAAAAAGGCTGTCATCCAAGGCTATGTACCTTGATAATGGCACGAGTTGTCGAAACCATGGTGGGTTTAAATAAAAGTGTGTGGAAACAGACAAGTGGTTTTACTAAGCTGAAAAATACCAAAATTTCAAAACTTTGAGTGCGATGCGGCATGTTTTCCTGGTATCCAATTGAAAATATAATTTTCATGATTTGTTTTCTCACCAAATGGGATAAAACTGGGGGGGGGGGGGGGGGCATCCCAAAATAAATTCGAAAACTTTTAAAATAAGGACCACCCTAAAGTGCATGAAAGCATCCAAGTGCAACCTGCTGTTGCATGACTGTTGAATACTCATCCCTTGCCTCACGCAATTGCGTTAACTCACAAGGGATTATGTAGATGTATATTTAAATTTTCCAAAATATGCTTGTTAGAAGGAAATGTTTTAGAATTTATATTAACCTTCCAATGATGTGTAACTAATCACGTACGTTAAGTGTCCAATGGACCAAGCTCACCTGGTTACACTAGGAAGAGTTTAAATTTACCATAAACAAGGAAGCAATACCTATGTCAAAAAAAAACATTTCCTGGATATAGACAGTTACTTATACCAATTATAAGTGGTATAAGTAACTGTCTATATAACTTATAAGTGGTATAAGTAACTGTCTATATCCAGGAAATAATGGAATACCACATAGTTAACCAAGAGTTAGTGAATTTTGTTCGTGAAAAAAAACATTTTTCTTATGCCATTTTTTCAAACGAAGTTATGGAAGCTCACATAAGAGGAATATTTTTTTTGTGTTATAAACTGAAATAAAGAGTTTTTTGATTCTACTTGAAGCTATTTCACCTAGTGATGCCTCAAGCTATCCATTTCAAAGTCTCTATTATTCACGTTGGCTTACCAAAGTTTCCTGATTTGGGGTTTGAAACCGTGGGTGGACTTGGTGCTTTCTTTAACAAAAGGGAGAGATCAAGGGGCTGGATACTTACGGCATTCATTCGCCTGTGTTGGAAATTCTCCATTGAATATTTCTGGCTTTCATCTCCTGGGTCAAGAAACGTACTGTCGGATATTTATGGCATCAGTAGCAAAATGGTAAAAGGAATACATAATAAATGCAACTGAGAAATTTATGGAGTACATGGAAAGGCATACGATAGGGAAACTGTGGATTGCTGAAGAAATCATTAAAATAATTTAAGAGCAAAAGATGGATGGGTAGATGAGAAAAGACAGCAGAAGGTTTGAGTAGATTAATGATACATGGCACAGAAAAAAAGGAGGCTGAAGTATATTTAGGGGAAGAGGCAATTTGGTGAAAGGGGAAGCTTGGAGAGGGAAGAAGAGGTAGGGGAATCATAAGCCAGTCTGTGTCACTATCTGGTATTAAAGGAGGACTGGCTATGCTGCGAATTAGGTTTAAGAATGAAGCAATTTGTCCAAATAATAGAATGATGCAGAATAAGTGGAAAGAATACATTGATGAACTGTATGACACATGGAATAGTCCAGCAAGGTTGATCCTAAAGGGAGAAAGTGCCAGGGGCAGTTTAGTGTGACTGGGGGCCCTCGGCTAGGGTCCACTATGGGGCCCTCCTCCTGGAGGATTCAGGGGTCCCACTCCAGAAAATTTTAGGAAATTGTATGTCCATGCTATTCTGGCTCTTAAAAATAAGATGAACATTAATGAAAAATAGCAATTTCATAAGGAAAGTAGCTCTAGCAAAGTGAGAATTCCACTGCTTGTAAAAATTAAAACTTTATTGTGGTACTATCATCTACTATTAAGAATATTTTTTCCTTAAAGCTGCACTGAAATATAAAAGAAACCTATACATATAATAATCCTTCAAATACCCTTTTCCAAAAAGATGGAAAGGCATAGGATAAGGAAACTGTGGATTGCTGAAGAAATCATTAAGAATATTTAAGAGCAAAGGAAGGATGGGTAGATAAGGAAAGACAGGAGTAGGTTTCGGTAGATTAATAAGGAATTTATTGAGAAATTGTGTCATTATCTGGTATAGGAAATGTGTAGGAAATTCTCCATTGAATACATATTTCTGGCTTTCATCTCCTGGGTAAAGAAACGTACTGTCGGATATTTATGGCATCAGTAGAAAATTGGTAAAAGGAATAATAAATACACACAACAAGGAAACAAAGTAAGTAGCACTAAAAGTGAAAATTCCACTGCTAATAAAAATTAAAACCTTACAATGGTTTTATTATCTATGAAGAGTATAATTTCCTTTAAACTGCACTCAAATCTAAACTAAACCTCTAAAATAACCTTTTGAATAACCCTTTCAAAAAAGCGTCACGTTCTCTTTTATCTTCTGGCACCTTAATTTGTTTTTTATATAATTTTTGTCATTATTTCATAAATAAAGCAACTAATGAACACCTAGAATTTTGTAATTGCAAAAAAATCTTATGTTTAAGTAATCTGAGTTTTCTATAACGCCATTCATGTACGCTTCACAATTAATAGACTCGAGCATTGTGATGGGCCCATAAGCTATGGGGCCATTGGCTGTCACCGATCAGCCGACCCGGCCATACCACCCCTTGATAGTGTGGTGGATGAGGATGTTGGACCATGGAATGTAAACATATTGAAGCAAAGAAGTCTTTTGAGAAATGAGGATAAGCAAAGGGGTGAGTGTGAAAATTAAATAAAACAGACAAATTTCAGAATCAAAGTCCAAGGTTAAACTTTATTTTATATTATGAAAATAATTTGTATAGAGTAATACGCATGATATAATCTTAGCTCACTTTCAAGGCTCTCCCTTCTCTCTACTCTAAGATCATAGCGAGATCTTTTTGACTCTCTTTTGTTTTTTGATATGTATTTGTTAATCCTTTTTTGTTAATTACCATTGACACAATTTTTGGTTGCAAATAATCTGTTTAGTAGAAGTACTATTGTAAAACTTCAATTTAATTTTTTTTCCATTTGTTCAGGTACATTCAAATTCAAGGGCGTACCCAGAATCATTACTAGGGGGGGACAAGCCGTGTTCTAGGGGAAGGGGGTGCAAGCCAAGGTCTGAGGGGGGAGCAGCAATAGGATTTAAGATACTATTTCCTTGAAAAAATAGCTTTATTTTAGTTACACATCTTAAACTAATATATATCATTTTTCGTGGGTTTAAAGAAAATATGTTGAATGCTTTTGTTTCAGTTCAGCACTGATTTTGCTCAAAGACTTCTGCGACTCTTGTTTCTAAGTGGAAGGGGGGGGGGGGGGGAGCTGCCCCACCCTGCCCTTTGCTGGGTACGCTTGTGTTCAAATCGTATTAGTCATAGAAAGTGAGAAAATCTTATTTCTCCATTTCATTTTCTCGTAGAATGACAGAAACTCAGAGGAATGATCCATTTACGCCTGTGAATCAGTTGGAAGTACATATTCATGCCTGAATCAATGAATGATTGTCTGTGCAGTGTGCATACATCAGTGCATCAAGCAAGAATGTCTTCTGTGAATGGTTTTGTCACCTTTTCCCAATGAAAATAAAGGAGATGGTGATGAGTTGCAAGAAGTCTTCGACCCAGGCTCCAGTCTGGCACAGAAAAAGATTGTTTGTGGTGCTTTATCAGCCCTGGATATGAGTGGTACTTAAAAATTTCATCCAGTTCAAGTTGTTCTATGTTATTTTTTGTAAAGTAGTGATTTTATCCGAAATTCAAGCACATCATCTTTTATTATCATTCAGGGGTGGACTCAACCAAAACATGGTCACCTCTTAATCTGAGATGATTTCCATGCCAAACATTAATTAAGTAATGTGTACTGTCCATTAAGAGTCAATTCTCTGAACTTAATATTATTCAAAAACAGATACCTAATCTTTATTCATTGACCCAAGTAATACATTCTCTACTGTATACAGAGATAAAACATATCAAGCCTTTTACTTCTTTTTCACTTGGTTATCATAATCATTTTTTTGCTGTTCATACCTAATGCCTTTTCATTTCCTTGTAGTACATTAGACTACATGTGCATATTTTCTGTAATGATACATTTAACACATTCAATACGGGTGATATTTTTGCCGAAACCTCCAGTGACGGATGGGTGATTTTCCTTCATAACGGTGGTCTTGGAAGTAATACAACAGAATTTGCAATTTTTTTTGTTTCTATTTCTCGCAATTTGTAAAAAACGTTAATGACATACATGTATGCCACCCGTCACCAGTAATTGACAATTCGCGCAACCCACATTACACACATGCAATTTTCCTTGTATGAAGGAGTGAACTTTTCATATTTCCGTTTATAATACTTCTTCTACCGTTGATTCCTTTGGTTAATGACGAAAATATCTTGGAATTAGGTTTTACGTGTATTTTTTTGTTTCAACGGCCGTAGATTTAATTTTTACGAGTCACAGAAGTAGAACACACAATTATGAACAGTATATATTTATGGAAGAAACATCTTTTTTTATCAAAGCAAATCTATGTTACCTCAGAGTTATTGCAACATTGAAACATTTCAATAAAAATTCTCACAAATTTTTATGATGTATTTGAAAGCAAGGCCTTAGACAGAGCCCTGGTTGACCTTCACATTCTGGGCAAATCGTAGTCACTGTCCTACGGATGCCTTCGCGGTTAGCGGAGAAATGAAGAGCCTGCATCATTCCTAAAAACCTATCACGGCACATTTTCTCCCGAAAATCGGTACTCGCACTAATTCTGACCTCCAATCGTTAGAAATCGTATAAACCCTAATTGCGCCCATGTGGAGAAGAAGGCCCAGCCAAGTTTCCAGTTCTCCCTGTCCAATGGCTTCCAATCCATTATGCCCTTAGTGAAGGACCTTGGTGAAGGATTTTGGAAAATGCTTTCTGCATTTTTCTCCGTCTATGAGAGGATTATTCCAAAGAAAATATCATTTGCAAGTTGAAATAATCTCTGGGAGTGCCGCTGGTAGGGAGGGACTCCAACCTTGAGCCTTAAAAATTATCCAGCAAAATAGTGCTATTTGTGTAATGGAGTGTTGCATATGTGATTAATATGTTAGTTTTTATGAAAGTAAAGACTGTATCTGTACCTAACACTAGAATGTATTAATGACCTACAAAATGAAAACACCATAATGAACAGAGGATAAGTAATTGATGTGGAGCAATGACTGAGGAAATATGCCGTAAAAGTAGGAAAAAGACCCAAAAAAAAATCACCCAGGATAAACGTAATTTGCAATAATAAAAAAAGTTCCTTGAAAAGAAATTCAAATATATCATAATTAACTGAAGCACCGCACTAAGATCATTTTTTTATAATGTAGTGAGTATGGAACGGGGATAAATATATTTAATAAAAAAGTTATCATAATTTTTGTGATAGCACATATATGAATAATTTAGAAATGAAGGTAAAAAAACAAATTAAAAAAAATAATCCATATGTAAGACATGATGATGATATTTACGATAAGAATAATGTAGAATAGGTGAAGGTTATGAAAAGAAAAATCCCAACCTGCCAAATTGTTCCAAAAATAGCACTAAAGTAAACAAAAAAACACTAAAAATGAAGGAACACGTAGAACTAGAAACGGACACTTCCGCAATGGTGTAAGGTCACTCCCTAACTGCGGGAGGATGAAAAAGTAACGCTAGGCACGCTCGGAGCGCCCTAGTGACCAGTGGAAGAACGAACTCCCGAAGACATACATTTATGTCATCTGCCTGAGTGGAAAAGCCCTCGTGACATATATATATATGTCATCCGCACATAAAGTGTTAATTTCTTGCTAACTGTGCTGAAAGAATTGAATTCAAAATTATTTTCTCTTTTAAAAAGAAACATGACATACTACCTATAGCAACATACTACCTACACCTAAGTATTGCTTACACGACACTGTTACTGGCACATGGCTCCTGAGAATACGATTCAATTTATAGTGGTACATCATTCCTGTCTGAATAAATTGAATACATAGGTCTGAAATGTGAAAGATGGAGAAGCAGGTATGAAGTCTTATTGCTAGATATTATTTGAAAGTGTCCATGATTGAATGGTAATTAGTTTTTTGGTCAGAAAAGAGGTTCAAAAATTTTAGTACTGTATTTCTCCGAATATAGTCCCTTGTCTAATTGTGGTTTCCATGTGCTAGGTGTAGCGTTCAAATCATTTACGCTACCACGAAAGACAGTCCGCCTGGAGGGAGACAGGTGAAGGACCCTTGGCGCCGGCAGGGTAATGGTACCCTGGGGATTTGGCACCCTTCTCCGGGAGTAGCATCCCTGAGCCTATGGGAGTGAGACCTGCCTGCCGTAGCGCGGAACTGGACTGAAACAGCGGCCATCGCGGTTCGCCGATTCTCTCAGTGCAACTCAATTGTATTGCTGACACAATAAATTGATAGTTGTTCATTGTTACATAAGGCGTAGTTATTTTGCACGAAATAATCCCTATAGACCCTAAACTTGGCATTGAATTTATTGACAAATATCTCTAGGATTGATGTGTGTTTGCTCTTATTCCTGAAGAAAATTATTAATTAAAGCACATATTACCAGTAAAATATTTTGTGCTTACATCAACATTAATTTATGAGCAGGAAAATTTTTCAGATTAGTCATCTATTGTTTTGCCAGAGTAGACAATGATGTGAATGCATTGATGGACTTGCATTTACATGCTAATCAATATCAGTCATATTTTCTTTATCAATTCCATTGGTTGTATGGTATAGCTAAAAAAAAAGATATCAATATTTTCTCCCCCAATGCATTGAAGGGAGATTGTTTTATTCTTCTTTTCTGTGCAAAAGAAGGACCCCTATATCACCCAAGTACAGCTCAAAGACCTTTTATCTATTGATCCCAGGCTGACAGGGGGGATGGGAATGACACAGGAATTTTTATCAAACTTGCATTTCATTCATTGATTTGAAAGTACATAATTGTCATCGAGAAATATCAGTATAGGCTAACCCCTTACCAAAAAAGCACCAACTATCCCAAGCAAATTTCTGCCTCCGTGTCTACACTACACGGCCACTTTTTACATTCAGTAGAAGGAGAGTGATTGCATGAGAGAGAGAGAGACAGCTTGAAAAACTTTCATTGAGCATATCTGAAGCTTCTCCCTCAGCTGAATGAACTCACTGCTGCATCTCCTCGCTCTTGGCTGAGCCATTGGGGAGAGAGTGAGGAACCTAGGGAGGAGGAGAGAGGCGACCAAATACTCTCTTACTTTTCCAAAGAGGCATAAGTGTGTACCGATATTATAACGGTAAAGAATGATGATACATAACATGATAAATCATATTAACATAAATAGAGCAAAATTTATACGACATGACAGCTAGGCACGATGGAATCGCTTCAAATTAAGATGAAATAATATAAATTACTTCTTTTAAAATTATTCAACTCATAGTTACTTCATCACTATTCCAATTCGTTCCACATATTCAAAGAAACCAGTATTTAAATCATAAAATCTAGCTTCCATTAATATTGGCTATGTAAGGTTCCGCAAATGAAGTACATAAATATAAATGAGTAACAAATGAATTTCATGATGAAATAAAGCTGATTTATTGGGAGAATTTAACCTTTTTGGGAGGGCTGAGTTCTCTCCTTAGCATGACTGCTGGACTGAGTCCCAAGAGACCATCTCAGCAGGGACTCCACATTATCTAGGACTCCGAGGTTATTTGGGCTCCCTTCTTTCCTGGTTTAAAACTCTCCTGGGGGCATAGGTTTTTTTTCGATTGCCACAAAGAGACGTAATGTATGAGGAGGGGCAGAGGTATGTACCAGCTCCCAAGGGGCAAGGTGCCAGAAATACATTTATGGCATTCATTTGTTGGCATAGAAAAATCTCTGATAGACAATTCCATCATTTGTCTCCCTGGTCAAGAAACATTAAGTCGTATATTTCTGGCGTTACTATTAGAGATGGGTCGAATAGCAGATTTCTCAAATATCGAATTTGAATGTTATTTTGTCGAATACTTTCGTTTCAATTCAGTAGATTATACTTAAGAATTTTTGCTTCTAGGGGGGCAGCTGCCCGCCCCTGCCCATCGCTGGGTACGCACATGTTTACATATGACATTCTTAATCAATGTATTTAATACAATCGCATCTTGCTTAATCTTGGTTTATGTAACATTTTGCACACAGTCAAGGCTCTAAGATGCCTTAGTTCATCGCAAAAATATCTTTTTTAAGTCTATAATCATTTTGCCCGCCCAGTATCTTCACTTTTCAGCGACTTTGCAGCGGATGAGCGTTAAAATATCTCAAGCGCATATACAGTATATCTTCTGCATTCCCAGCCGTGACGTCACGCTCCCTTATCCCCCTCACTTTCCCACTGCGCGATGTTGGCCACAGCGTTCCGCCCTAACGGTGGGTCTACTCGCTTATATGGTCTAAGTTTACGATAAACCAGGTTTTTCTCCTCGCCGATTTTTCGAACACATTGAAATATAAATCTAAGGGTATTCTTAATCACGCTAGCGGTCGTCGCGTTATTACTTTCGATACTATATCAATTGAAAGTTGAGGCAATGTGCCAAAAAATAGCACCAACATTTGCGTGACGTTTTTTGAAATTCGGTCGTAGGCTATCTCGAGGTCGGAATCCCAAGCCGCCTATAGGCTTATAAGTGCTGGAGAGCATGATACAGTTCTAATTAACTCCAAACAGGGGCGGATCCAGGATTTCTTTCTTGGGGAGGAGGTCACAAGGATACCTCGTAATACAAAACGAACGCATGATAATGGGACCGTATTAAAAATCTTTCATATTTTTGAGGGTCATGAGGGGGGGGGGGGCAGTGCCCCCCTCTGGATCCGCCAATGACTCCAAATCATTACAGGCAACCTCAAGGCCGTAGCCAGGAAATATTTTCGGGAGGGTTTCATGGAATAGTAGACAAACATGAAATTATTTAAATTAGATAAATAAAATAGCGTATACGGTTAACTATATACGTATTTATTATAAATACCGTGTACATCGTGCTTCGCTTTTCTTGAATGGTCTCGTGTATTCATACAATGTAATTTTCACTATCTGCAGCGTGATTTTTTTAAGTATGTACAAATTATTGTAGAAAAATGTTTTCAGATCGGCAAGAGGAACCCGACACCCGTGACGTATAAAGTACGCCGCGCGACCGAGGGTGTACCACCTCTAGCATCTGCGTGCCCTTTAATATCACCTATAAATGTACTAGCCTGAACTAATTTCTACAAATAAAGATAAATTTTAACAATAGTCGAGAGTTACCATATAAATGCATCTATCGTGGACAAAGTACGCCACGCGCCCGGTCGTGTAAAAATATCAGGCGCGCCCGCTCGGTAGTTAACAAATCCAAACACAAATATCTACATACCTTCAAATGTACCTGCCACTAAAGGTTCGTGATCCTTTTTTCAAACTTTTCTATCTCCGAAACGGCTTGTTTCATTTAATACAGTGCCCTAAAAATACAATGCCAAATTGAAATACCTACCGATTCGTATATTAAACAGCTTGATATTGATAAATTGATAGGCATATTATACTTCGCAAGTTTCACTTAGTACGGACTCATCAAAACTCACATAAAAACATAAAAAATCATAACTCACTCATCTCTCTTATAATTCACAGGACTATTATTTCGCACACTTCACTGCAACTACACGCACTGCACCTACAACTTCGCTTACATAATTATTGACTGAAGTCGCATTGGATCACTTTCCAAGACGGAACTGCCTCTCCGTGCTTGAAGGCGTGCTTATTTATTTCGTAGACGCGGCACCACGAAACATCGAGAAAAATCTCTAAGCCTATCCAATATTCCTGAATACAGCTCGAGCACGACTCCGAAGTTTCGTTGCTTCCTTAGTTGGCGTAGTACATCCTATCTAGTGACATTTAGTAGTGAGAAGTTATACTAAGTAGTATCACTACTCACTACTACATGCCACTGCTCCGCAATAATATTGTCGTGTGAGCACCAAGCAAGCATAAAGTCGGTAATATCTGTTTAATTTTTTTGTTTTCATTTCGGGGGGGATATATCCCCCTCGATCTCCCTGGCCACGGCCTTGGGCAACCTGCGATTTCAGTTTTTATGTTCACATATCATAGAAAAAACAGGATTACTAATTCATGACCAAGGGTATGTGAAACTCAAATGTTACGTCACAGTTGCTGCATCTAATAGAAATTTTAAGCGGCTATTGAAATAAGACAATCTTCATAATAATGAATTTACCAAGATAACAAATAGTTTAAAAAGCTGCAACACTTTCAGGAGAAAAAAATCATTCTCTTAGGCCGTAGCAGAACTATTTTTTAATTTTTTAAATCCTAATTTGATGGGGTATATTCGGACTTTTCTTGGTGAAAGGATTCACTTGATATCTCAGAAGTTAATAAAGGCAGGGTCGCTGCTAAGAATTAAGGCTGGGGGGGGTTAGGCACAACTAACACTTAGGGGTGTGGGGGTATTGCATACCCGCCAGGGTAAGCAGGATTTGCCGGGGCCCTCCTCCAGAAACATTATTAGAATTATGGTTCAAAATGGTGAGGTCTACAGTTTTCTGAGGGATGTTTGATTAATCCTAACACTATTCTATAAGTAATCCTAATCTAATTACGTAAAATGGATTTAACTTAAATATATGTCTGAGCTCTAGGGGGGGTTTTATCCCACAAAACCCCCCCTCGCTGCGCCACTGCATAAGGGGGCAGCTTGGACCTTGTTACCCTTCCTCAGCACTGGCTACAACCAATGGTTTCCACTTTCACGGCTGTAACTTTCAAGGAGAGCCTTTGAAACAATCTCCCCACCACGAAATAGATGATTCTATCGTACCCCATTCCAAGACTTACACATGCACTTCTTGAAGCTATTAGTTTTTGCCGGGAAGGGCGGATGAATGGGAGAGGGGATCACAGTCAGCGGCAGATCCAGAGAGGGGACAGGGTGTAGGTAGGATATAGACCCCAACTGTGGTATATCAATTTTACACTAGATAAATTATAATTTTGTTCGGACCCCCCACTACAGCTACAGCTACAGCTACAGGAGGTTATCCTAAGGCCCACTCTTCTATTCCCTCCTTGTAGGGGCGGTCAGGGGTGGTTGGGGGCCCTCGCCAAGGGCTCCCCTTACCGGGTGGACTCGAGCCCTTCCTCCCCCGGAAAAATTTAGGAAAATGCATGCTGGGAAATGGATTTTGTTTCTATTCTGGATCTTAAAAACCAGATAACAGTTAATGAAAATAGCAATTTTGTAAGAAATAAATATGGAAGATGAAATTTTCACTGCTTATAAAATTGAAAAATATATGATGCTCCTATATTATCTATTTAGTGAATTTGTTCCTTGAAACTGCACTGACATCTGAAAACCGCCTAAAGTAACAATTTCGAATAACCCTTCAAAAAAGACATACAGGTTGCTTTTAATCTTCTAACACCTTTGCTTGCCCTGTTGCGAGATGCAGGGGAGCATCCAGGAATTAAGACAGGAGGGGGAGGGTTTAGGTGCAAATAATACTGAGGTGTGTGGGGGTGTTGAATACCCTCCAGGATAAGCGGTAGGTGTGAGATTAGTAATTTGCGGATTTTTAAAATAAATGGTTCAAAATGGTAAGTTTTACGGCATTGTGAGGGGTACTTTATTAATCCCTATGCTATTCTATTGATAATATCAATCCAATTAAGTAAACCGGATTAAACTTAAAAATTTCTCTGAGCTCTGGGGGGGGGGTTATCCCCCAAACCCCCCTCCCTCTCTATGCCACTGGCTTGATCAGCTAGTATTGTATATGTACATTGTAAATATTTTACACATTGTATATAGTGGGTATATATTCTGGTTCATTTATTATCTTGTAACCACATAACACTGTTGTTCCTAATGTTCACATCCGCTTATATTCCTTAAAATTCATCTCCAGGCTTACCAAGTTGAACGTTGGCCATTGAGGGTATCAGCTCAAAATTCTGTTTCTTTAGTTTAAACCTGAAGTTTAATGAAATTAATGACTATGTATTGCAATATAATGCGAGAACACTACCTTAAGGTACAAGGCTAGGTAAGGTAAGGTTACAAGGTTAGGTAAGGCTACAATTGTCTTTTCTTCAATCAAATTAAGAGCTAAAGTCGACATTCTGATAAAAAGAAATTGAAAAGCGAATTAAAGATCCTCTCTATCGAAACATATGCATTATTTACAGTCCTCACATTACCTTAGATTACTCCGCCTGTATTTTTAGTTTACTCTCAAATAGAATAGTAAGCGCTTTCTAAGATTGAATTTAAGTTAATTATCTTAAGTCTGTCAAACGGTGATTTTTAGTTAAATATACCTCAATTAAAAATGCCAATACATGAGCACATAAAAAACTACCGCATAGAATCCTATGCTTATTTTCTTATCTTGAGTCATATATAGATAAACGTAGTCCTATAAGAGTATGTATACCCCACCCAGCATGCATATATATATTTATATAGCAAAAATATAAAGCACTAATAACAAGAGGAATAGTGATGAATTAAAAAAATATATAGCCCCCAAAGCAAAACGTATGGAAATTAAGTGTCTTTATTTCAAAAAGTTTATCACTCTGTAGTTGCACTATTTGATAAATCACATCATCATGAATGTAAAATTCAGTGGATGCTCCTAATTACTCTTTATTTCCCCATCAAACTCGGATGTATATGTCCGTCAGCGACGTGAGTGGCGACTTTAGTAAACCCATTTAAATTCGCGATGGGTGGCAACACAGAGGACAAACAGAAGATCCTCTTTCTAATATTCGAGGCAAAAATTTGTGATTTTTTTACCTTAAATTATGACTTTCAGATATAGGAATATTGATTTAAGGATCAGATCCTTCATTCATCAATTCATTTTATGAAAAATCCCAAATGCCGAATTAGGAGTGAAAGCACTGCAGCGCGTAAGAAAGGTGAAATGTGAAAAAAGGTGAAACCGCTGCATAAAAATCCATACCTGCATATCATATAGTCATTCAATTGTCCTTAGATCACAGTCATTGGAAAATCAGGGATTTTAGGAGGTCAAAGAAAAAGAAGTTTCACTAAAGTTAATCACATACTACTTCATTGACTCATACTTCTAAGACTAGGGTTGACACCTTGCTTGTCCAGATACTTCACCTCATGCGTCAATAACAAATGACCTCCGTATAGCCGTTGGTGGTGAACTGGGTGATCGCAGACCTCGTGAATAACTTTTCCAAGCAAAAAGCCTATGGTAAGTCAGTTCGGCTACCCAGGTAGAGCAAATTAAACATCATAAACATTTGCTGCACGCATGAACTCTGGCGATCACAAGTTGACAATATCGGTATGTTGACTTGAGCACACTTGGAAACTTGGACATCTTAGCAACCATGCTGCTTATGCCATCCCTTTCACATCAGGTGGTGACAACCCCTGAGTCCTCATTAGGGCCACGGTAGTCCTCTTTGATTAAAAAGTAGTGTATTAATTTTCTCAAGACCTTTAACCGCGGTTGTGTCATTTTCACCTAGGTATTCAGAAGTTTTTCAATCTCGAAATTTTTCAGCATGCAAAACCCATGCAAAATTTTACATTTGGACCCACATTATGAGGTCAACAATATTCTAACTTCTACTGTGTAGTGTTAGTGTAACTAAAATGAAAACCAGGAGTAAAAATACAATTATAAATTTTCACCAGTAAATGAGACAAACATAATCTTACAATATTGATACTCTCAGCGGAAGCCGTCAACATGGATGGCAGGTTAGAAACTCTGACTGGGCACATAATAACAGCATCGAAGAAAAGCCTAACAAAAAAGGGATTCAGAAAGAGCAGTACTTCAAATTTTTATTAATTCAAGCTAATTCTACTTATACTTACAAAAAATAATATGCACAAAGGTAATAGAAAAATTATTGCCATATTTTAGCGTGTAGAGACAGTTGAATCATGCATTTAACAAAAGATACCCAATACCAACGAAAAGGAGGAACAAAAACGTATTTTACAAAAAATATGCTTAAATGGGAATACAAGTTAATATTTAATTTTATAGAATATACCATCACACAACACAACATTATCAAGAGCAGTGAAAATGAATGAATACAGAAAATAATTTTTATATTACTTTAATTCCTTAAATGAACACAGTAATACTTATTCACCATATCATAGTAATGAGGTAATATAAAAAAAAGTACCAAAAATTGGTGGATAAAATCAGCTAAAATAATAAAAAAGTGAAAACATTATAAACAGAACGAAGTTACACGAGCCGCAAAATTAGATAACATTCTATCACTTCAAACCTCCTAAATACAAATCACAAATACAGAATTTGAAATTGCACTAGGATACCATACTGCTTTAGCCAGAGGAAAGTCCAATGCTGTAATTCAAGCAGGAGATGACATAAATGATTCATTAAAATACACAATTGATTGGACAATTAGACTTTCCTCTGTTTATCCCCCTCCCCACGTAGAGGGAGCAGTTTGGATTTTGAGGGGGAGGGAGGGTGGGGAGGGATTTTTAGTGAAAGGAAGGGAGAGTTAGTGTCAGTATTGCTACTAACACTACCATTAGTACCACTACTACTACAAGCACACACTCACTCATAAAATCACATTCCATTCACTCATTCATAAAATCACATTCATCCATTCATACAGCCCTGCCTACCTAAATGCTACTTTATACGCCTGAGTTAATTAAACGCCTAAATACGGAATCGTGGCCACGATACACGAAGACCTGCCTAATCTGTGTTATTTCTACTCGACGGTAGGACGCAATATAAAATCCCTACTCTCCTGCCGCAAATCCTAACCATAGCTGGAAAAAATACATGCATTAATAAAAAATGTACAAAGACCCTGTACAATAATTGCAACAAAAAATGCAAAAAAAAACAACTATCTTCAGGCTTGGTGTCTTCTTTCTTCCTATCT
Organism: Ischnura elegans; assembly: GCF_921293095.1. Taxonomy (NCBI): domain Eukaryota; kingdom Metazoa; phylum Arthropoda; class Insecta; order Odonata; family Coenagrionidae; genus Ischnura; species Ischnura elegans. The sequence goes on along the minus strand of NC_060254.1, from coordinate 105,401,042 downwards.
TCATTCTTCATTTCTTCACGATAAAATCCTCAATTCCCTAGTTGTCGGCGCAGTAACCTTCAGGTGTCCATTTCATGGACCTGAACAGTTGTCTCCTAAAGCAATCGCTGTCGTTGTCCACAAGCTTGACCTGTGGTAATATAACAAAAAAATCTCATAATCCAACAAAGGAGAGACATAAAAAGTTGACTCTCAGCTCAGAAATATCATGTCGAGGAAGACGTTTAGAAAATATTAACTTTTTGAGCTTGTAGAAATTTTTAAAATTAAAAAAATGCAAAAGTGGGTAATTCCAAATTATTTGACGCTTGTCAAATCGGCAATATTTCAATGTATTTTCATTATTCTTTAAAAATTTAAATACATGATTGGGCGATATTAAAAATTTTCCAGGAAATCATTACTAAGAGTTGAATGTGTTATTAATATAACTTTTTTTACAACTTACTTGTACTTCATAGGTATTACTAAAAATTGATAGCAAAAATTTATGTACTATTTTATGAAATGGAAAACAATAATGAAATTATAAAAATCAACACGATGAAATTATTTAAAAAGACGAAAACAGAAGTTACAAATATGGCATCCATATTGAGGATAAAATGCTATCCAGGAGGATGTATTATAATAATTTCTTGTGGGATGTAATAATTAATATATAAGTCTAATGATACGAAAGAAATAACATAAATTATTTCTCAAGATCATGCAAAGAAGCAGAGGTCTAAGTAATCACATCAGAAACAAAACAGCCGAAAAAAATGAAAAATATATACTCAATTTTCTGACACCATTGACACATTATTGTTGCGACTTTTTTTAAAATATGTCACTTATACTCGGAATATATAATTCACGGAAAAATTCAGATAGGTAGAAAATATGACCGGAATCTCATGTTTCACTCAGGTTGGGTCTCCGAGGAAGTTATTACTTGAGCACGCATGACGGATGCTGAGTTACCAAAAGCAAGGCCAATATGGAAACCTCGACCTCCGCATTACAATGAGGAAATTAAACAGCAAAGTAAATACGTATGCTAGATTCACGACAATTCCCACACCTGTCCTTCATTCGAATTATATAATTTCTCAGAAATGAAGTTTCAAATCGAAATATATGAAAGCAAACGCTATCGTCGTCGCCAACCAATCAATGCCTTGATATTCAGCGCAGGATTTTAGTTTTGTGAATGTTACAAAAAAAGCGCGAAATCTTAATTTTGGATGCGGTTGAATTAAATATTTTCGCGTAGGAAATGTGAAAATATTTTTTTCTCACACAATCATTACTTTTATCATCGAGGTTCCTGAATGTAAAAATCATAGTGTACCTATGTGATCATTAAATATTGGTTCTGAACTGAACTCAAAACTTGGAGGAGGAATGAATGAAATCTTACCGTCTGCTTGCGGCAACGAGCTGTATTCTTTCGATCTCTTTGCACGTGCTTTTATCGAGGCCTCGAGTAGTCAACTCACACAATACGATCCATCGAACTCTGCAATGGAAAAAAACGAACACTCATAAAGAGACAAAGCAATACGCTTGATAATCGGCCTCATGGCTGATTCAATCGATAAATTTTCTTATGGCGCATGGACGTCACAGAGTGAATAGGCTCACCTTTGACTTAGATTTAAAAAACTTGGAGTGTAAAATAACGTTTCCCGTATTGCAGAGGAAATTAAAATAATATTCTATTAATTAATAATACTTATTTTTATAAAATGATTCCAATTCAATGGAACTATATCTCCCTTGAATAGGAAAAATGAAGGACTGATTTTGAAATGGGTAACCTTTCAAAAACACAAAAAGTTAAATAACTCTGATTCAGAGTGAAAAATCATGATGGAAAATATCATTTGTAATGAATAAGCAGATAATTGGAAATATTTTTTCATAACTTTTTAATTCAATTCTAAGTTAGTATAGATCCATAAAATTATAAATCACTTCCAGTTACTAAGTACCAAGTACAATTTTCAAACTGATTAGTCAATAACTAAATTGAGGAGGATATTAAGTTCATTTGTTCATTTTAATGGCATTATGAGCAAATTAGAAGTTCAGTGTAAGCACAATTGAGTTCCGTTAATGAATGTAACATTGAACATTCTCAAACAACTCGTTAATTAAAAAATTTATATGGGAAAAATGAACCAAATTTGAATGAATATTATGAGATCATACCGCTCCTTATCTGCTGCAACTCCTGTAGAGCCGCAAGAATCCGGCTCGGTGAGGTGCACCATCCCATCTTCTTCCAAGTGTCTTCTTTCTCCTTTTCTCAGCATGTCCAGCGATGGCTTGCGGACCTAGGGAGAGAGCGGGTTAGTGCATACACAAATAAATAACCCTTCCGAGGATTTGCACCGCTCCAAAGCATCACACAAGGACGTGACAATGGCATCGATAGGAAATCATAAATTTCCTACCTAGCCACAGTCACATTCCTGCATGACACAATGGAATCCATAATGCAAAACCACGGCACAAAAAACTAAAACTAACGCACGGAAAAAACGCCTAGCCTTACGCAAATTTATGTTCATTGGCCTAAAGGGCCCAAAGCTAATATGTCGCCTTCTTCTGGTTCCGAGATGCCATCCTCTTCTGTCTTCTATTCTTCCGATGAATCTTCATTCTTCTCTTCACATCCAGCGATGGCTTGCGGACCTAGGGAGAGAGCGGGTTAGTGCATACACAAATAAATAACCCTTCCGAGGATTTGCACCACTCCAAAGCATCACACAAGAATGAGACAATGGCATTGATAGGAAATCATAGATTTCCTACCTAGCTACAACCACTTCATGCATGACGCAATGGAATCCGTAATGCAAAACCACGGCACAAATAACTAAAACTAAAGCACGCCTAGCCTTACGCAACTTTATGTTCATTGGCCAGAAGGGCCCAAAACTAAGCCGCAAATATCGCACACGTCTTCTCTTCTTTCTTCTGTGAATAATTACGTCCTCAATTTCCTCTTCTTCGTGCAGTCTTCACTCCTCACTCCTGGATGTCCAGCGATGGCTTGAATCTGTGAAGAGGTAAGATTAGTGCATGCACAAACAAATAAATAAATAACACTAACATGCAAGCCCAAACGCGACGCAACGGAAAAATATTCGCAGCACACGCAAATATAAATAATCACACGCTGAAAAATATCACACGAAATCACACGGTAGATTTAAAAGCACACGCTCTCGGATTCTTGCCGTTCTTCGAGCTCAATTTGATGTCTTCAATCTTCATGGCTGGAAGGGAAGGAGTTACAGACATGTTACAATTAAGTACAAAAAAGTACACCAAGTTCAGGCGAGGGATTATCAATGTCCACTCATTCCCGATACACACACACATTATCTTCCCTCTTCATTCTTCGAGGCCCCTGCGATGTCTTCAATCTTCGGGGCCTCAGCTACGTCTTCTTTCTTCATTCTTCACTCCTGCAATAAATGGTGTTAGTACAAAACCCACCCAAATACCTTAAGCAAACTACACACACAAAAATACCCACGTGGATTTCCTGCCTAAGAATGCATTCTTTGTCTCCTAGGACCGGTCTCATTCGTAGTAAGTAACTTTGAAGTGCACTTTCTGGTACCTTTGTGTCAGCGCTGTTTAAAACCTTTTCAAACTTGCTCCTTCGAGCCGTTACCTTTCGTGTACTGTTGTTACCTAGAGCTCGTGCTTTGATAATCGAGGGTGAATTCACTTTCCACCAGGAGTCTCTCATAACTCCTGTTGTGTGGTTCAGGTCGGGCCTATTTTACCATTTCATGTACAAGATTACCTGATGTAAACCTGATGAAAATATACGGGAATTCACAGCGCCTGAGGAAAACTGCACTCTTACCAGCCTTCAACTCAAGTCGATGAATGGTGTTCTTACTCCTAAATATACATCCTGAAATTGAAAAAGCAAAAATGAGGATTAAAATTCGAGTCAAATCTCTCCGAATAACATAAAAGGAATAAGCATTGGATGTCCCGCGAGGCCATCGTCGTCTTCTCTTCTTCATTCTCCCCCAGGTCCACCTTTCATTCTTCCCCTCACGTCCGGGGATTGGTTGCACCTAGAAGAGAGCAAAAAATTAAATTAAATTCGGGGGTTAGATTATTAAACATGGGGCAATCCACCTTAATTCAACAAGCGTTTGTCCCTAAGAGACTGAGATTTTGATACCTGTATGGCTCTACATCAACCTCAAACTAAATACTCTTGAGATCATATTTTCATATGTGATTTTAATACGTTATCGATTTTTTTTTTTTCAAAAAAATTGCCTTAAATCATATAAATCCAACAATTTAACTATCAAATTATCGTAGAGCCATTATATATTGCTTATTTTACTGCTAAGTCCTTTCGGAAGTCACTTTGAGTAAACTATTGATAAAGTGCACTTATCTATTATTGTTATATCTAAATATTTAAAACATTGTTCAACAAATCAACTTTTTTCAAATAATCCACCTCAGAATTGGCCCAAGCATTTAATCTTTAAAATGCAGGCTCAATCATTGCCTTAGAATTAAAAAAATTAAATTTAAATCAACTTCTGAATGACATTTTTTGGAAATATTTGAACGTTTACTTTTTCTCCCGTGCGGCTTTCCGATTACTTTTAATACCACTCTATGGGCGCGTACTCATAGACTGGTAGTCTATATCATAGTAGTATGACCTACAGCTTCAACTATAAACTATCAACCATGAATTCATTAAAATCTGAGACCCTTCGGGACAAGCTTTTTTGGAATTGGAGTGGAATGACTCAAAATATTATACCCGTTTGTCTTTAAAAATCGTGGAAATGGATGCTAAAACAAAGGCTGTTTATTTTAAAAGGACACCCAAAAAGTTATATATAAATTCACATATTTGTTCAATGACTTTTAAACAACATTCTATTTTTTGGGAGCTTTCTAAAGTGATATTGAATAGGGTAGGTATATTAAAATCTCTCGTAACAGATTAAATCATTGTCCTTTAATGTGGAATTCTTTATATCCACTTGCAGTGAAAGATTTGTATAAATATGTAAACTGACTTAGAAATATATAACTTTAAGTATTATAATAGCAACACTAGAGAATTCGTAGAATAAGCAGTACCAAAGAAATACATAGCAAACAAACATTTTGGGAAATTTTACATCGTATCAACTTTTTTGTTTTATAAAATAGGCAGATAGAAAATTTTAAATATGTAACTAAAAAAATTGATGTTATTGACCACACGATATAGTATATTTTAAGTTGAACATTATTCTATGAATTCCAACTTGTACAAATCCAAAGTTGCTTTGTTCCACCGAGATCACGATTTAACTTTATCTAGTTTATTTTGGATACTTTTATTTTGGATTAATTAATACGGAAGATCATTTTTAATCAAAAATCATAGTCAATACTTAATTACAAATTTCCGTCTCTCTTCACATAATTCGTTGAAATTGATACTGGAAACAAAGGAGGCAGTCAAGCGAACCTTATTTCTATATTTAACGGGCTTCTTTTGTGGTAAAATGAAAAATCAATAACCTAAAACCATGACACATGTCCATGCGTTATTATCGCGACAGAATTGAATGGGTATTTTCAGTGTAAATACCTTAATCTAACCTTCATTCATTTGATTTATTAAAAAGCAATGTTTTATCATTTTTTATGAAAAAATTACGTGATACTTGCAAGGACCGCACGTGAGATTGGGTGAGATTCGACTCGACCCCCTCGCCCCTCCTGAACGCCACATCTAATTAACCCTTTCGCTACTAAAAAAGTAAGTCGTCTGGACGGTTTTTGACACGGAAGACGAAAGCCGCAAATATTCGTCACATATTTTCCAACGGAGGCCAAGGAATGCCGTAAATATCCGTTTCGTTGCCCTTTTATGCCGGTCGAGGCTACGCGAAGTCTTATCTGGACCATCAACATATAAATTGTTGATGCATTAAATCCATTAATTAGGACGGTAGGGCTCCGTTCAAAAGTTGACAATGCACAGAAAGAAACCGAGGAATTGAATTCGAAGACTGCAACATACGGGCAAACAACAATTATCCATGTAGAAAATTCACATAAACTAATCATGAGTTGACCCGGAACCAATTCTGCTACTAGGGCTATCAACCCGGAAAGGAGGAAGACCAACTATACTTTGAGCCCGAGATAATGCGGAAAAGTTGAAAAAGATTGGCGCTGATGGAGTGTGATTATCCGTGAGACCCTTCTTAACCAATGTCCTGCAAAATGGCCCGTACAGAGGGGACAGAAGAGACCCTTGGGGCTCAGTCCAACAGTCATGCTAAGGAAACAACACCACTGTGTCGAAAGGGTTAATGGATACCCCCAAAGATGTAATATTCGTAGGAATTGGCTTGTTCGATACAGAGTAAATATATAGTTGACAGACGAAAGTGGTGTATTTTGCTTGAATGCTGAAAAAAATATGGAAATATAATCCTTTAGGGAAATAAGAAAGTCGGAGTAGTAAACCAACGAAGCATTTTTTACATTAACGTCCCAAAAATATGGCTCTGTTGTGCCTACAAGTCAAGGGAAAGTGAAGGGTCTGTCAATATATAATGAGAGGAACATTGAGAATACTATGATAGTAATATTCGGTTCTCTTATTTTTCACCTGTATAAAGGCTTTATTATCAAGTACGGACACGTAAAAGATAAGCGTGTAAACTGCAATTGCGAAAAAATTATGTAATTGAAAACATGAAACGCTAAAAATTGAATAAATATATTATATTTTTTCAAGCGTTTCAACTTCTGTGGTGAAGTATATGAATAAAAATAATAAAAAGCACGTTATTATCCTGTAACTCATGTCATAAATGATTAGCCTCATTCACTAAATCGAATCACGTATTAGTTTTCTGTACGCAAGAGACTATTTCTAAACTTAATCAGCCTCTTCGCTTATTTATGCTTCATGTGACATTTTCTCTAATGCCCTTTGAAAGTTTAGTTAAATTAGCGCCAACGAGAGTGAGACGTATCCCTATGTCAAATGCTAAATCAGTATAATATCCAGCCAGCATTGTGCGACAAATCCACGGAGAAAAAATCATTCACCAGGATTCGAACCCGGATCCCCCCGAATGATTTTTTTCTCAGAGCGTTTTAGCGCAATAGGGTGGTTTCCTATTATTTTTTTATTGCTTCAATCGAAAGATTATTACTCCTGGAGTACGCATTTCACGCTTTTAGATTTTTAAATGACAGCATCTATTTTTCGCGATTAAATGAAAAGTGAAAATTTTCGCCGACATGAATTTGCTCACATTTAGTTCGAGTCCCCACTCTTGGCTTCTCAAATGAACGTTGTTTAAAATCGATTATAGAATATCATTGCCGTAGTGATCACTAATTTCGCGATAGATGACGGCGTCGTTAGCAAATAAGCGTATTTTACTGCTAATACTAGGGCATAGTTCATTAATGTAAATGCCTTATGAACAAAACGGGGCCCATTAGGCTTCCTTGTGGGGCAACGTATGTCACTTCAACTACATCAGAGCTCATTCCGTATCGAACTACTTGTTACTTACGATGACTCGGTAAGAAGCGTATCCAGTTTACAACTGTTTCATCTAATCCCCATGACTGTAATTAGTATTTGAGTTAATTGTGAGGTACCGTGTCAAATGCTTTCTTAAAATCTAAGAATAAAGTGTACTCATGTCTTTTCGATTCAACAGATTGAAGGACATCGTGAAAAAAGAACGCGAGCTGTGTTTCCGGAAGCCGTGTATTTATAAAACATTTTCTCAGTAATAAGGTAAAAGGATAGATTAAATCGAAATCCCTCCTCCGTTCACGGATTCAGGGCAAATTTTTTGCAGGTGGCTTCTTAAGTTTATTGAAGCCAAATTCTAGTTATGACAATAATAATATTTCACTCAAACATTTTATTTTCGCTTCATATGTTTTCTTATGACGTATACCCCTTCCTTCCCTTCCCGTATTTCATTTATAGTTAAAGGGTTCCTAGACCCCGTCCATATCACGATAGTTTTACTTACATTAAACTAAGTCATGTATTTTGTATGTATAATGTATTCACAACAGCGTATCAGCATTCCACGCCTACTTGAACGCCTTATAAAAACTGTAACAACTGTCATATAAAGCCTAAAAAAGGTTTTAAAAAGGAGTACTGATATCCGTATAAATAATCGGTTATAAACTAGGACTCAACAACAGCTGTCAGCTCCGAGTTCTCAACGCGACCCAAGTTAACAGAAGAATAACCAGACCGAACACCTTTTGCAGTACAAGACTTCGGAGCCTCTGATGAGCTCAGTTATACTCCCAGAACTTTTCTGTAACAACCGCGCACAATATAGACGTAGGGGAGACCGGGGCATGTTTTCGAATGAGGCACGTTTTCGAATTGGCTTCACCTCCTAAACTATCCGCTATAGTGCATCACCAATAATACTCGAATGATGCGCCTATGTATCGACGGCTGTTTTGTGAGTTTCAAGGACAGGGACTCAAGGGTTGTGGAGGAGTGTCACCTTTTGTTGATTTTTGCTCAGGTGTGTAACTTTTTATTCTCTACTTTAAACTAAAAACAAACATATACCGTTTCAGTTGTGCCTTGTTTTAATAATATATTTCGATTGAGCATTAACTGCTGTGTTTAACGATATAGGTAATGGACAAAGAATTATTTATTATCACCATTTAAGGTAGGTTTAAAGTAAAATAATGGCGACGGGGCGGGTTTTCGAATACGATGCGGGGTAAGTTTTCACCATCGAAAACGTGCCCTTTTAATCATTTGGTGTTTACTGACACCGAATTCATGCCAAGTTATTTCACGGATAGGCTTTACCCAACTGGGATCAATGTTGAAAACTGTTCCACTGAATCTAATTTGGATCAGTTAGCTGAAAAAATCCCTAAAACTACTGCAGCTTCTTGTACATCGCCAGAGGATGTCAGGCCGTTCGAAAAAGCTCTACCCAGAAATAAAGCCAGGCAATGGTGGAAAAAAAGAAATTCGGCTATTTAAGAATCAGTTAAAAATGGAACAGGAACAAGCTAAACAGAAAAGGCAAAAGCTATAGCAAGGAAAAAAGAAACAGAAAAAAGTGCACAAATAGACCATGAAGAACGATGGGAAATGGCAAATTCAGTAAACAAATTTCTATTCCACAGCCATTCCAGTGATGAAGATAGGATAGACTGTAGGGGCATTTACTGGTTGGAAAAATTTAGCAATTCCAAACCTATCGTGCAGTGGGTCAAATGCACTCGCTGCAAAAGATGGGCACACGATTCTTGCATCAAAGGGGAATCATTATTTTATGTTTGCCTTAACTGTGACATCGACGATGATTCTGAGTTTTGCTAAACTTTCTTAATGTATTTGTGTTAAATATACAGTTAACTCCTGACATATGTGTTCTTATTTTCCATTTAGTTATATTTTAGTATATGCGAAAAGTTTTTCAGTATAACTTAATGCTTTCGCACGTTTTCGCACGTGACTTACATTTACTTCTTTAAGTATATTTTTACTAACAAGTATTAATATTTCATTTGCTACCATAATTTCTAATTGTGTGATACAATGTTTCTAATTGTGTAATGAATGTTCTTTCTTGTGTTCTACACAACAAATGATTTAAATCTATTTTCATAATTGATTTCTAAGTGAAAGTAAATGAATATCTAGTAGATGAAAAGCAAGAAGAAGTCACCAAAGGCTTATTCATCTCGCAGTTAACATTCATTTATACCATCCGATCTTAGCCGTATGGTATGTTTCAATAAGCCACCTGGGGATTGAAGTCTTCAGTAATAAAATGAGCAATATATTGAATTATTCATAGATTACTTACTATTGTTTTAAATGATACTAGCCATCATCTTCAATTTAAATACATTCGTCATTAGCGTCACTTTGATCTTCAACAGATTCGCATTCATGTATGTGCAAATATGAAATGAGATTCTTTGAAAACTAGATCTGAGATTAAGGCAACGATAGATGAAGCGCTGAAGATGAGCGATAGATGATGATTAACTAGGATACTCTATTTCACATTACATATTTTTTGTGTACAGACATTTTTTTGCTATTTGGATGCAGCAACATGAGTGATCTTTGGGCTCACGGCAAATAATAGGTATACTACATATATTAAATTATATGTATATTATGATCCTATGATATTCTAGGTAGACATGTATTGTATTCCGTTCCTCCAGGTCCGTAAACTCTAGACATACTGCTTGTTCACTTTGTGAGGGGCCCATGACTTCTTCATCTTAATCATTAATTTTCACCTTTAAATAGGCAAAATAGGTTTGCCTGCTCAGTGCATTTCTCAAGCGTCATGCAGTGGAATTATTCCGTATGTTACAAGGGCATTCTAAACAGGAAAGTTTTCAGTTAATATGGATGGAAATAAAAACTAAAAAACTGCCAACATTGTAAAACGAAAAGAAATTGCAATGAACGCCAGAATCTAGAAAAGGAATACCATACTGATCCTACAATTTTTGTTATAGAGACATTTCATAATGACTGTCAAACACCAAATATGAAATTAATCTTTAGCAATATTCGAACGGAATTTATAGGTACTTAATATATAAAAAGGCACTTTAATAAAATGAAGACCAAGATTATTTTTGTTGTTTTTTAATGCATCTAGAGCATGGAATGTGAGACTAAAGATAAAGGTGGGTGGGGAATAACTTGAACAGGTGGAGCAATTCATCTATTTAGGTAGAATATTAGAGGAAAACGGATACAGTAGTGAGGACATCAGGAAGGGAATTGCATTAGCAAAGGAGACGTTCATGAACAGGAGGGAGCTTCTGAGAGGATCGTTATGTAAGAGTTTAAGGAAAAGGTTGCTGAAGAGTCTATTCTGTAGCGTTTTTCTTTACGGTGGGGAAACGAGGACACTTAGGAAGGAGGACGAGAGAAGATCGGAGGCATTCGAGATGTGGGTGTGGCGAAGAATGGATAAGGAGAAGTGTTCGACGCATTCCTACGCTGTTGGAAACGTGAGTTTCAAAGTTGAACGGTCTGTTGGCCAGGCATTAGTCGTCCCCAGTGAACGCACCACCAATGGTAGAGATGCGTGTGGTACCCCAAAACCTTGGTTGAATGATAATTTTTTTTAATAGGGCGCCAGGTGCATACATATGATGCACCACGAAGTAAAAGTACGTCACAGTCTCTTGAGGCAAGATGGATTTGAACAGGCACAAGGTTAATTTCCAAGAAGAATTCTGAGATTAACAAAACTGCTCACTATCCAAACTTTTTCCTTCATTCATGTAGTTATCTCTAGTTTACCACATACATATGGGTCACATTCACCGACAGCACTAACTTACAACACTTTGTGAGATCCCGGGGAGGAGTGGGGGTAAAGGAGGGGTAATGTGAAGGGAAAAGAGTGGAGGGGCGAAGGGAAAGAAGGGGAAGGGCGTTTTGAAAGGAGGGGAATGGGGTGGGGGGCTAGCGGATCCATTGGCAAACCTTTGGGATGAACTACATCGGCGAAACACGCGGATCAGTGAACACGCCAGGATGAACACCAGAGAGCAATTCGACTGGGGTAGTCAACTAAGTCCACGGCAGCCGAACACGCAGGCTGAGCCACGCAGTCGACCTTGAAGGAACAGCAATTGTCGACTATGTGAGAGGCTTATTCGGAGACTCATCAGAAATGCCATTGAAATAAAACAGCAGGCGAAGAAAAATCTTAACAGAGACATCAGCATTAAAATAATTCGTACTTGGCAACCCGCAATTCGGAAAAACACTCAACAACATACTCATCCAATTCCCATCCCCCACCCCCAGAAACGAATACCAGTAGATATATATTAATAAAAATCCTTACTTCATCTGATTCCCTTGAAAAAGCGACCACCATTAGTCGGGATATATTGAAGCCACCCGAAAATTGACGCAGCGGCATAGCCTTAAAAATTTTTTCATTGGCATAGTGATGATCGCTATGTCTTTGTTAGAGGGGCTGTAAAGTATTATAAGGTTGAAATTTGGCACACCCCAACGGAAAAAATGATTTTAACGAAACATTTGAGAGAATTTAAAGTTGCAAAATTTATGAAAAGGTGATTTTAGCACAAAATGCTATCATATGAATATTGTTTCTTTTTGGGTGGAATGTGTGTCCCAGTACTGTATTGATGTGGTTGTGTGTGTTCTCTTATGTGGCCACGTCAGTGAGTTCGTTCCCTGACACACGACAGAGGATTGTATCCATTGAATTTTTACGAGGCTATGAAGGGCTCAAGTACATTGAATGCAGGGTAAATTATTAAAGGCTGTAATACGAACAATGTGAATAATATAAGGCTGATTTCTAAGGCAATCAGTAGCCCTTACTGATGGAGCTATGAAACTTCCTCCCTCAAAGAAAGATATACTCCCCAACCCAATGGATTTGCAATGGCTAAAATCCATTAGGAGAGTTGCTTTCCAATTAGGTGTATCTTTATGTTACCATTATGAAAAATAATGGAATCTGCGCCTGAGGTAAAGGAATACCATTGTCGAACTTCCATATATATATATATAACTTGTAGTTACAGCGATAAAAAATATACACTTCTCTCACTACAGGCGCCGCAATATCAATTAAACTGCAACAATACTGTGACGTAGAAGGCTAGGGTCGACCACTATTGTATGTCATAGCGAAATACAATTGCACGGAGTGGAAGAATTGTGGAGTGTAAGCTACAGACTTATCGTTAAAGATCGCGAAAAGTTAATTGGAAATAGGTAGCGCAATTAAAAACGCAAAAATGTAGTGAGTGCATGAACGTATCACGGAAAAATTCAATCAAGTTAGAGGTGAAGAAAATTGAATTATTCTCTACGAATGTATTGCAATCACTGGCGAATTTCAAGACGGGAGGAAAGCCGAGAAACAGGGATGATGCATCCAAAATGGAAGACTTACAAGGACCACAAGCTAGTGGTTGCCAAAACAAAATTAAAATAATCACAGCCTAAGATGATATACGAGGAAATTGCTAGTATATATGAGAGATTCTAATTTGATTAAATTCTAGAACCTAGTGTGAGGTTGATTCAGGAACTAGAAAATGGACGGCAAAAATTACCCTTGGGATTATATAAACCGAGGCTATATTCCAATATCGATGTAATGTCACCCAAAATGATAGACAAAAATAAAAACAGAAGAAAGCGATGAAAAGTATATGGCAAGCAGAAAATAAATAAAACTCGGTATCAAGTGTAATTTCAGGAGGCAGATTAGAACAAAATAGCATCGGATGTGACCGAGAAATCAGAGGAAGAGAGTCAGAAGAACTTGAGCAGTTGGCTATTGGAAGCAGCTGAAGAAGTTCTTGGGAGAAGGAAAATCATCAGAATGGATTTCAAAAAAAAGTCTTGAACCTCACTGAAGTCACCGCTGAAGTAGAGAAATACTAAAGCTGCTAAATGAGAATACGGAACGATATTTTTCATAAATCCAGGGAGATAAACATCGTGTGCATGGAAAAGTAGAGGCTCGCTTGAGGAACCTCCTCTAATAATGAGCGTAAGATGAATACCGTAAGTGACAAAAACGGAGAACTTGTGACTGATGACGAATAAAAGTGAAGACATGGATTGAATATCTTAATGAGATGTGTATGGGAGGGCAACTAAGTACGATATCAATTTAAATCGATATCGATTATTAAATGTTCGAGTGTAGCAAAAAAATTGCATTTAACTAGGAAAACAAACATTAGAAGAGGTCGACCAGTTTATCACCAAATTACTTTAATCGTGTTCTTCCTTGAATTATTTGACGCAGCAGTATTGTGGATTGGAATTCCATGCTTAGAATTTTGAATGAAGTTAATTAACAATGACATGTGAATGATCCACAATTCGTTTAAAAAGACCAAGTAGGGGTGATACATAATAGGGCCCAGCTATGAAGAATCAAGTATTGGGAACAAAGTCAAGTGATCTGAGGCTGTGTTATTTCTCCCGTAATTTTCATAGTTTACAACTAAAAAGGGACCGATTACATCAAGGAAAAAATTGGGAGTTTACATGCATGAATATCCACGAGGAGAAATTAGCTCACGCTTAAAATATTTACAAAATTGAAAAAGAGTCTAATTAAATAGGGTAGAACAACGATCAATGCCATCTGAAAATCACCATCAATTACTAGAGTGTAGCAAACGACAGAAAGTCAAGAAAAGTATAGAACTAGGGAAACAAACATTGGAAGAGGTCGACCAGTTCAAATATTTCGGAGGGAAATAACCAGGTGTAGAAACAAGAGAGATACAATCAGTAGAACAGCCCAGGCGAAGCGAACTTTTCAGAAAAAATATTGCACCAATTTGCTAAAAGAAGCAGAAAATTTTATTATGAAGTTTGGAAACCTTCTATCTTACAATTCGAGTGTGCTTCTCTGTGGCAATGAATCAATGGCAATGACAGCAGTGGAGAAACTGATGGGTATTCGGCTGTATGAAAATTAATTGGATCGTTCGAGTGAGGACTGCGGGATTCCTCAGAGGAGTGGTAGAGAATAGAAGCCTAGTCAATACTTAGAGTAGAATACACACCATTATCATCGAACATATTTTGAAAAACTGGTCTTGATGGCATGATGAAAGCAATCCTCGACGGGCAAGTGGATGTTAAGAGCGGAAAAGTAAGACCTCCGATTTAATATTTAAAGAACCAGAAAATAAGAAAATGAAAGTGCATTAGAGAGATTCCATCGCCCTCCACGAGACATGAATACAGTATAGTGAACCTCTTAAAATTTACGTGAACTATTAATTTATAACAGCTCTCATTCCTACTAGTTGCCTACATAGTCACGGAGATTGATACCAGTAAACAGCTGAGGATTCGTAGCATAAAATACAACTATAAAAGAGTACATGATGAAATATCGAAATAAAAGTAATCACAGAATAAGGTAATATTTGCGCACCGCACAGGATTTAGTTCTTATTTAGCCACCAATAGATACAAAGAGAAGCAGAAGATCTATGCATATTCAAAGGCCTATCAAAAGAAGTGAATGATATTGACTCACCATATTCCTTTAGCCTTCGTCTTCCTTGAAACCTCATCGGAATGCCCCATTCAACCCCAAATGATTCACGGAAGTGATCCATTACACCAATATTAAACAAGGACCTGAAAAGAAAAATTTTGCATTAAAGGCTGGCAATATTCACGCACACTTTACATGCAGCATAAATTAAAGATTATGTTGATAATAAAGGCTACAACAAATTATCATACTACCGACCACAAAGTTGAAATAAATGGAAAAAAGAAAGTGCCAAGTGGAGTGCTGTAAATCCAATTATTATCCCTAATATTCTATTACTTTTCCTCATTGTATAATTATACGACCAATTCTGGCGGAGCGGCTTTGGAATGGGAGATGCATTTCTTAACGAAATAAGTAGATCGCAATCTCCTAGGCTTAAATATCAAGGACTTTTCCGAATGCCTCGTAGAAACCTATATTACGTGGAATAACTCGCCATTCAGATACCAATTAGAGAATTTTTTTAAAGGGTGAATAAGGGTTCCTGGCTAACAACTTAAGAAATCGCTTCATTTTGAAATCAAGTTCTATCACAATGAAAAACGAAGCACCGTGGCTGGCATGTAATACACTGTTCCACGTCCTCATTTAATACCTTATATTTATTGTCACAGCAATAAAATTCATCGTTTTAACCTGCGTTAAAAAGTAACTAATCTGCTGAAGTACTAGAAGTAAGCTACCGGATTGCCGTAAGGATCATAATTCCTACAATCAATCCGTTATCTTTGATGTCCTAAAAACCACGATAAATGTAAAGATAAAACCACCCACAGGTCCCTTACTCATTTCAAATGTCGACACTTCATGATGGAATGCAATTTTCACAATTTACGCTTAGCACACTCGGAAAAATTATTACGTACTTAGTCAAGGGTCCAACAAGAAGACTGATCGAGTATTTGCTCTGGCAACAAATTAAGTACGAGACATTGTCCATTGCCGATATACTTTTCACAAAATCTCGAAAAAATTTCAATCCTTAGGTCACAAGATAGAGACTAAAATCAGCACGCCAGTAACCGGCGAGGGTATTTCCTTATCACTAGCGTTCTCTAAAAAACCATCCTAACAAATATTGCCACTCAAAATATATGCCACTCTGATCACGATATCTGAATGGAATTAAACAAATTGTATTTGCGAAGTATCCTACACTTCAGAGAATAAATTGAAAGTGCATTGAAAATATTATGAAAATTATTCACCAAAGAAGTAATTATGGTACTCACCTCTTAACCCCAAGAAAGCTTGCCGCGAACTGAAGTCCAGAAACAGGGGGAGGGGATGTTCCGACACTTCGTCAGCCATGTCACGTGTGCCAGTGACGTCACGATAATTTCGAACCGATTTATTCTTTAAGGCAACGAAAACAAGAAAAAACCGCTGAATATCGTAGATGTTAGCTGATTTAAAATTTTATACCATAAAATACTTCAATAAATACGGTTATGTTCTATATTATGATTGAAAAATGTATCGCGCGGAAAATCAATAATACGCTTAACCAATAAGATTCGTTCATTTTTCGTCTTCTGCTGTTATACAAAAATAGCGCTAATTTCTCAAGCGGCTAACGGTCGAAACTCACGTGATCAATGTTCCAGAATTTTCTAGTCATCTGCGAAGGTCATTAGTTACGTTTGCAAAACACGTCATCGCATCACGAAAAACAGTATAACAGGGCATCAACGGTCTTCATTCAACTGTCGTCCGCAAAGCAGCACCTCCCCTCGCCCCTACTTACGAAGAAAGCACACCCCATTCCATCACCAACCTTCATTTCGGTAAAGTCACACTTCTGAATATTTTTAAATTGTTAAATTAATTTCCTGGAAGTTTCATCCGTTCCTTCGTTCGTTGAAGTCACCGTCTCATTATGCGGAAACGAGGATGGAGAGCGATTACTACAAGCTACATATCCTCAGAATTACTGAGAAGAAATGCAGCGGTATTTACGGAGGTAAGTGAGCAAAAGCATTTTTATGAAATAGTGAAAAGAGAAAATAATTTTAATCACGACTATCCTCATGGATAAACATGTCTCAAATATAGCTCATCATGTAAAATGTTAGCAAGAGCCAGTGAATAGCGGACATATGTAGTGAGTTCACAAACAATAAGAGCGTTGATAATCCCATTGTGCGATAAGTACATACGGGATAAGATAATTTGTTTGCTCTTTAGTGCATAAAAACTCTCTACGATTCGCATTTTCATCGATGCAACAAATTTATCGAATATTTAAAAATGAAAACCACACTAAGCATTAGTATCTTCAATTCAGTCAAGGTTGTATGCATTGCGTAGCTGAATACTCCCTCGGATCTACGCATCATTTCGGTGGTAAAGATTCCATGACACAGAAATATTATAATGATGTACGCCAGCTGCAAATGTGTTATTCGATAGTCTCATAATTGCTGCCCTAAGTTTCATCGTAGAAAAACTTTCGAGTGACTCCAAAAAATTATTTTTAATCTTGCTAATTAGTCGAGCGTAAACCATAAGCCTATACAGAGTCAAATAAAAAGATTTCAATTGCTTCGAAGATCTTCAATCTTCGTTATGATCTATGATATTTTATTAAGTCCGCAATGTGACCATCTTCTTTCACTGCACCACAGATATCGATAAAGCAGGCTAACTTGCATGTTCGTTATTACATTTGTTCATTTATAATTGCGTTTGTTAGTAGCTATCACACATTTCTTGGCCTCAAAATAGTGCCTGAATAATCATATGCTAAATGGTTCATTACTAGAAGTTCTGTGTCTAGAGTTTGTTTGTAACGACTCATATTATTTATATTTCATATGCCAAATTTTATTCTTGATCGAAGGTATAAATACTGGCAACTTGAGTAGCTTTAAACATATTTTAAATTGATAAAAGTCTTGGTTTAATTTTCCCATAAATGAAACCATTTTCAGTTAGAATTAATGGTGGATTTTAGGCGCCAATAAGAGTTAGCTTATTAGAGGTTCTGTTTTTAGAGAGGTTAAGTGAAGGTGATTTCGCAACAGATCGTCGAAGCAACAATGATCGACACTAAAATGCTTGCAAATTAAAATAAAAGCTGTACGGAAATAATCAATGAATTTCAGCTTCAGCACAAGCCAAGTTCATTGGCATTTGCTTTTTCACCCTTACTAGAGGGAAATTTCAATTGATAAATTGAAACTAAATGAGTTTATGGATTGTAATCAACACGTTTCTGCATGGGAATATTTCTGAATGTGTAATTCAGACTTTGCCAGCGTGGGCTTATCAGTTATTTAATGTTAATGGTCGTAGTCAACAAAAGCTGAAGAGATAAATATTCGTACGCCTCATAACTTTTAAACATGAGATAAGCCGACTAAGTATTCTGTCAATATATAATAATATTCTTTCGCAACTCACGAGTTATGTCAGTACAAGGGGAAATGCATCGTGGTTTACTTCAGCTTTCAAACTGTTTCGATTTTTCTTTAAAGTACACGACGAAGGAAAAATATGGAGAAGGGTTTATTTTGGATAAAAAAGTGAACGAAGCAAATGTGGCAGAAATATTGAATTAGCACTTATGGCTTGCGTTTTGTCTGAGATTTACACGGTCGGCACGCAAGTGATCAAATCAAGGTATATACAATGAAACACGCAAAAGAATAGGTTTAGATTATAGCGAGTCATACGGTTACTGATCCACGTAGGTTTGCACATTCATGATTTTAAAGCGCAGTGGGAAGTGGAGAAGAAGCTTATCTACTTCTACCAACCAAACACCTTTCTCACTTCAACTCTCTTTTTCAAAGAGGTGATTCAGCTGTACTTTTCTATCTAACCCTGTTATCACTGAACAAAAACCTTTTTGAGAACTTTATTTTCACGACACTGATTGCATTTTCAGACACTTTACAGATTAAAAACTGTTATAAATGGCGGATCAGTATGGGGTGTAAAATCAAAGCATTGGATCATTACGAATCTCTATACGAGCATTAGGAATATTCATCCCAAGGCATCTTAAATCAACATAGTCGAACCTGTAGAAATTGGTGGCCAGATCACGCGATAGCGAAAGAGCAGTACTAGGAAATTTATACCTATTGAACTAATATGAAAATCCTTTTTTATTCACCCCGCCATACTACAAAAACCGATAGCTCCAACATTCTAAAGGCCTGGTTACACGGTGCATTAACCCGTACGGGTTAATGTATGAATGCGTGTCTGTTTGCATGTCTGAATTCATGGACGTTTGCGTGAACGAGGAGCATGAATGAGCGGTTACACGGTACATGCGTTCGCACAAGTTTTCACACATTTTCTCGTAACGCGAGGCGTTTAGTTTTTGTTTATTCCCTTTACAGTGCGCAAAATTTAAATGTGAAAACAGTATCATTAGGTAGGAAGCAGACGATACCTACCAGAAAATAATTCCCTTTTCGTTGTTTCCTGTAGGACCAGGAAATTTCACATACTGGTAATATATTTGCGCTGCCGTGTAAACAGTGGTTTTCATTGTAGTTGCCGAACTTGTTTCATTTCGTGCCAGTAATATTTATTTATATTTAATATTTATCGTTATCGCTCGCCTAATGCTATATCTCAATAGCACTCTATTTATTTCAAACCGTTATCAAAGTTAATACTTAGGCTGAAAATTTGTAGTCGCATCTTGTTTTTAAGCCGTGTTTACTAGACATTTTTCCGTCATCTGTTTCACTGAGTGTAGATGATGTATGAGAGTAGATATTTTTAATACTTTGTTCTACTTTTGTCCGGGACGGTTATAAAGTTAAGAAGATATTTGCTGTTGATGGAAAAGATGTTGGTTTAGAGGTCTTGTCGATTTATGAACTTGCGTAATGTGAGTCGTATTTTTGTGGTGGGCCAGCGCATTCCCACCTCGGACGTATAAAAGGTACAATTGTCGTTAATTCGTATGGTATAAATTATGTTTAAATATGTTCTATAAGTCGTATGATAGCCGTTGTATTTCACAAATGTCGTGTTGAAAACTCTGTGACAACCTCATCGATTGTTTTGTTCCGGCATAATACAACCAATAAGATACCATAGGCATAAAGTTGGTATGTCCGGCATACATACAGGGATAATCTATACGAATATTAGTGTTGATGCAAATGGTGAGTTTGTGGTAGGATTCAAGCACTTACGATACAGTACAAATGAACAAATACGCGTAAAGAGTTACTGAATAGCCAAGACGGCCGTGGAGTAGCCCTGCAGATGACAACTAAATGTGTCGTTTCCCACCAGGTATCTCTGTTATCAACTTGTGCGAATGCATGAACGAAATTAGAACAGGTTCTATTTTCCGTTCACGCGTTCATGCATTTGTACATTTTGGGGTGGTTACACGGTGAATTTTTCCGTTCATTCTCGCGTTCATACATTTAGACATTAACCCGTACGGGTTAATGCACCGTGTAACCAGGCCTTATGACACTCTACGAATATACTTATACTTATACTCCTGAAATATATTTCATTTTCGGGAGACTCCGCGAATTGGGTCAAAGAATTTTCCTTCTCCTCAGAAAAAAATGGAGCTATATCACTTCTGTTTTAAATTATTTTCTGCAAAACCTCCATGTTGAATAAAACTGCAAGAGGAGAAGACTCCCTTTATACCTATTGAACTAATATGAAAATCCTTTTTTATTCACCCCGCCATACTACAAAAACCGATAGCTCCAACATTCTAAGACACTCTACGAATAAACTCCTGAAATATTTTTCATTTTCAGGAGACTCCGCGAATTGGGTCAAAGAATTTTCCTTCTCCTCAGAAAAAAATGGAGCTATATCACTTCTGTTTTAAATTATTTTCTGCAAAAATTGTTTAACCTCCATGTTGAATAAAACTGCAAGAGGAGAAGACTCCCTACCTTCTACTTGCTTCCAGGTCCATCGACGACAGAGCTCAGCTTTAAAACAGCGACACCCCAAAATACTTATATTCACAAGCACTTCACATTGAACACAACACTGACAATGAATTATTTGATGGAAACATGACAATTTCACTTCACTCTTTAGCCGATGAGTAACACATTCTGGTAGCCTCACATAATTCCAAGAGACATGCACACTGCTTTCATCGTGATGAAGAACGATTTATTATTATCCAAACGTTGACGAAAAGGCTTGAAGAGATCGTTGGCAACTTGATTTTAGGATTGCACTGTCAATCACTGAATTAATTGAATTGTTCACTCCACCTTTTGTAAACTGTAAAAAGAACAAGAAGTAGCTTTAAGCTATAGCACTAAAAATTTGGTACTGATGAAAGGAACAGTTCTTAATCATTATACTCGGAAGTAACATGAAGTCAAAACCAAGGGTGTGGGTACAAAAACTCCAATAATTGTGTCCAAATAATTTTCCAAAGAATGTTTCCTACTTGATCAAATATAATGAACAATTATGATTAAATTTGTAGGTTATCATGGATTAATAGGTTATTTACGAGACTTACCCGTACCCTTCTGCGAGGGAGGACACACCTCCTTACCCTATCCGAACTGCTGTGAGACTCAAACTTAACTAGGTATGATGGAATGAGGAATTAGGGGAAAACCTAAAGTGACGCACTGCTTCTAACATACAGTCCTGAGAGGTAAAGAGGGCGGGGAATCACTTAGGATATCAGGGGAGGTTGCCGTGAACAAATAGCTCAAGTCAGAGTCAAAATTGTCGGCCTGATTTCGAGTCCAAGTGCATCGCGAAGGCGCTCGGTTGGCGCGTCGTAGGGTGGAGAGCTGGTTGTTAAGGGGAGGTATTGAAGGAGAAGGAGAGGGGATGGGGGAAAGGGAATGAGGGCGCCACAAAAGAGACCCTCAACATTCCTCTCCTGACGTCACGTACTTAGGTCACGAGGTACGCTTTACTGCGTATAGTCGCAGAGTGAGCTCTTATGTTAACTTAACTGTGTTATAGCAAATGAAATTACAAGTACGAGTGAACACGTGAATCAATGAACCAAATCCCCTGATATGGACGTATATTATGCCATTATGGGTAATATTACAATGACCGTGCGGTTTGGGAGCGGTGGTCTTCTTGCATGCTGGAAGTTCGTGATTAGTCACCCCCTGCCAAACATCCGAAAAGTGGCACGCAGAGAATTATGTTGAATTAGAAGATTTAGAACATGCAGTAATTTCTGTTCAATCGCCTGCTTAATTGGTTTGATTACACGGTGAATTCTTGAGTTAAAATATTTAAGTTTACACATTTCCTTTCACGTTTTTATGTATCCTATTACCAAACATGAACACCAAGGAGAACTCCTTAATCATTATACACGCAAGAAATATGTGATAAATGTTTTTCATGATAAGTTCTAACTCGATTATTATAGTGAGCTTTAAAGGCTCAACTCAAGTATAAAGTACCACGGGATTAACTTCCATCCGAATGTGTCTTCCTTTTTATAGGATGAACTGTGCTATACAGAACTGCAATACATTACTTATCTTATGCCATCACCGCTTTTATTTATTGCATAATTTTATGCCTAGGTGGAGGTTGGTGCGATGGCGGTAGGTGACGAGGATTTTAGTTTTCTGATCCCCCGACCAACCAACCACCTCAAGTATAGATAGTTTAGATGTCATGGCCAATGTTCTATACCTGATTATTTTCATTCGTGTGACATTATTTTCTGTCATCTTTTTGATCTTCTTGATTTAATATTCTGTACCTGAGTATTGATTATTTTTTAATTATTCTTTGTATGTTCTTTCTCATTACCGAGGGCTGTTTTTTTCTATCTCCAATGGGTCATGACTAAAAGAAAAAGTGATCGAACAAAAATCATTTCATTGCTAAACAATAAGTACACATTTGCTTCATTTTCGATGCAATGGCCTCGGCGAAGGTTGTTCTCCATAGGACGTTGCTGCGAATGCCTTTCAATGATTTTACCGCTTTCCTAAATCTAATCGTCCGCTTTTAAACGCTTTTTCCTAGCCAAATTGTCACTCCGCGAAATATGCAAGTCAAAAATCGCAAGTTCATTATTGGAAAGGAGGGTTATCGTAAACGTCCCATTGAAATTGCTCAAAGAACAGTTGGGTAGCACAAGCGCTTAGGAGACGGGTGGTGTCATGCATCAGAACACTTACGGAATTCAGCACGCCTCTTATTTTATTTTGAATGGCTCCGCGCAATCGACCAAGTATTTGCATTTATCGTTAAACCCGGCAGAATGAAATCAAAAAGTAACACGCCTCATTTGTCCCAAAACAAAGAAGCATAATAATTCGATTGTTTGAAGATCGCCTGAATTTCATTTGTTTGCTTGGTGATTTTAAATGCCTCCATTGCTTATGCTGTATCTTTCTTTCAGGTGTCATATGTCGTAAGTATGTTATACGTCTAAACCTTGGCCACAGTTGATTTTTTTATATATCTCTTTTAAAAGCGTGAAGGACAAGAAATTTCAATTCCCATTCATCAAATTTCGTTCTTGTTGCTCCATGGTTCTCACAATGCGAGAGAATCAATGGCTGTTATATTGTTAATGAGGCTTGCTACTAGCCTTAAACGGACAACTTATGTTCTCAGATGACTGAGCTTGTGGTAAGGAGGGTGTGGAGTTGCCCGCTGCCTGCAGTACCCTTCCTCGATCCATGCAATAGATTGAAATTGCACTCAGCGTCCAAAAGAACGGAAGGGCTGGCGGGCGCAGAGTCACCGATCGCTTTCTACCTTCTCCCTTCCTCAGATCCTGCATGCGAGCCAGTGGTCGCCAAAGTGGACCTGCTATCTCCCATGTCCAACTGAGAGAACATCTGTGGCCCAAGTCCAGGACAGCGCGGCTTGCGATGGTGTTGGGGAACAGATGGTGTTTCTGGAATGAGCGGGTGATGGCCATTGGGAAGGTGGACGGATGAGGGAAAAATAGTTCCTTTCATCAAATTCTAATCTCAGGTAGTCTACCATGATACTCATACTATCTGAGCGCTACTTAATCTTAAAATTTAGAGTAACTTCTTTTCACACGATTGAATATATTTTTCATTGGTCATCATGTGATTCTAATATGACTTGATGTCCATTGGTCTTCTTCTTTATAAAGTTATTTTAGAGTCACATGTGAGGTAGTTGCTCGAGACAAAATTAATCCAAAATTCACAATATCGTCGAAGTTAATATCTGCCACATGTTTCTGAAAGAAAATTTCTACGCGACCTAGCCAATATAAGATAACATGAAATACTTAAAATTCCAATTTGATATAGCATAAATCCTACTTTATTAAATCATTCTAAATTTCATCTTACGCCCATTAAGTACCATGTATTTCTCTCCTATCTACCTTCCTTCAGCGGCATCTTGTCTCTCTTTTATTCTCTAATTACTAAGTCTATTAGTTGAGAACATATATGATTCAATCAATAGTATAAATAATAAATGTTCAATTACCTCCTGAAAAATGCGCATGTGGCCATAAAACAATTGGTGTGGCAATGGGAACTTATGGGAACTGTTCTCCACGATTGAATTTAAACATATATTGTAAATTATCTCAATGACCTGAGCCTTATTGTCTAGGCTATAACAAAAAGGACGAGTTTTTTCAATCATAAAAGATTGTTATAATGTAGTGGACTAATTCCGATTTATTTAAAACACAGCACCTCACAAATAGCATCACCATGAAATCCGCTGTACGAATAATGCAAAGGACAACGAGAGCGCGACGCAAGACAACACAGCGGACACTCTACGCCATCTATTCACCAGCCCTGATGAGGACACGGTGGTCTATTTGGGGGTTTTATCGGCTTCCCTTAAGTTTCGGACGAATACCATATCACAAGGCATCACGGAAGAAGAGAGTTCCATATGATTTTGACTTAACCATGTTTGCCACATTGTCACTAATAAATGTATTAAATAATAATAACTTATTGACTAGGCTTGACGACGAATAGATACTGTAGCGAGATATTTATTTATTTATCTATTGTAGCTTAATTAATGAGGTTCATGGATCAATTTTTTGGCAATGCCCAAGTTTGCTGTAAAATATTCTAACGATAATTTTTGTCGATGCCATAATTTGAGCCATTAGCATTTGTAACAACCCATCAGAATCACTTACTTGATTTTAGAAAATTAAATGTATAACAATATTTTAATAATAAATAAAGTGAAAACATCAGCCACTATGGAGGAGCAGCAGAAAGAGTGAAGAGGTAAAGAAAAAGCAGTTCCATGGTAGTTCTATCAAGTCAGTATTTGTGGTTAGTATTCATTGTTATGGCGGCTTGTCATACCCTCCGAAGAACAGAGGGATGTGTTCCAAACGCCGTCCTCAAAGTGCTACGGCAAGCAAGGTGCAATATTTGAAAAATCTCCGCCTCCACTAGCATTTGTACCCGGTTACACAGGGAGCAATTAGTTATGACTGATATAAATTCATAACTCTAGTTATCACAGCAACTAGACCCCAGAGTGTTACCTTAAGAAACAATTACATACATTCTCTTTTTCCTATTTTAAAATTCGTTAAATGAATGCATGTCAAATAGCTCTTAAAGAAATTCGCCGTTAGTGCAGGTTTCTACTTTCGAAATTTGTTTAAACACGTAGCTCACGAAAAGAAGGGTTCGTGTCTAATTATAGATTTTATATCAATCGCCTGGTTTAAAAGATTCACTTTCCAACATCCGTTGAGTACGGTGATCCCCGCAGCCAGCAGCCGTCTCCGGACTGCTGGACTGGCGGATGCAATTTTATCTCCCTTTTTATTTTATCATAGGCGGTCGCTATTTATCTCTAAGCATCACGCCCGACAGAATTCCATATATATCTGGGTAAATATTTCGGGGTAAGTCGATGATCATTTTGTCTAATTGGGAAGTTTCCTTCATCAAAGGAAACGAAAGGCGTCGATTGCGATGCCTTACCCACCATTACTGTATTCATAATATACAAATTATTTGGTTTTAGAAATACCGGTTTAGACGAATGGCAAGGGTCAATTTTATCCTCATTTGAAAGAGGCCAGATTGGTGCCCATACGATGCCACTCCACGTAACGTCACAGTTTCTATACGAGTAAATAGGAGTTTTACAGCGTCTGAGGTTACAAATGCATGCATGAGGCACAGAGATCAGGGAAACATGTCTTAATAACCACCTTTTAAAACTGGCTAAGGTAGGACTGTTTTCCCCGTTTGATTAAGTATTGATAATCCTTATTTAAGCCAAGCGCCATCAGCTAGCATGGTACTCTGCTACATGCTACCATCCTGCGTCGTATCAGCGCTCAGAGCCTCGCCCCAAGGTCACCTCACTTGCGGCAGCGGGAACAAGAACGACGTCACACGGGAGTTTTCCCGGCATTCATGCTTACACGTCGCGTTTTCGCGCGCTTGAAATTTTTCAATTTTCATTTAATCGTGAAAAATAGGTATCGTAATTTAAAAATCTAAAAGCGTGAAATACGTACTCCAGGAGTAATAATCTGAATAAAAAAACAATAGCAAACCACCCTATTTCTCATGGGAAGGACGTCGAAATTTTTGGAGTATATATGACAAGATTGTGTGAGGGTGCTTCCGTATAGTTGTTACCGTGGCTGTTCCCGTTATGCTTGAACTAACATCTCATATTAAAACGAATATTTAGGATGTGCTCTATAGAATCAACTGTATTACGCACGTTACCACGCCTAATTCCGATGTAACTGCGATGCCAATGGCCATGCACACAATCATATCAAACTAGACGAATTGTTATACTTTCAAACCCACGGACACATTTTCCAATGCATAATGCTACCTACATATTTGTAAGTCATTACGGCATGCATTCCAACTTGTTTAACGTTCTTTTTGCCAAATTACTCGTCCAAATAACAACGCAAATGTACTTGCACCGACAGTGATACAGTCTGCGCATTTATTGTCTAATTTACACGAGAATTAAAGTCACTTACACCAATATTACTCTATCAGAATATCCACATGCATCAGCACTCATGAAATAAAGTGGTATTATTTTATTAGAACCAAATACTTAATAAAAACCAACAGTATAACATATCACCATTCCCAACCGGAATGAGCTTCCTTCACCTATAGCCCACTCGACTTCTATCCTATCGGAAAGCCGTCCTTTAGTCGATAGGAAGCCAGTCTGAAACGCACGGATTGCCTGGCCGATAGCAAGTGACGTAGAATCCGCGTCAGGTCTCCCGATTCGCTCGGAAGGGGAGACTCTGAAACACCCCCCAGCAGTTTTTTTCTATCATCCGAAGCCCAGTGTTGAGTTGCGAGGGTGTGCTAGGAACGGGGCGAGCGCGAGTTTTCTGTTCTTCTGCATGGAAAGTGAAAGGAAATCAAAGAGGAAAAAGAGTATGAAGAGCAATTTCTGAGAAAAGAGGAAGCATATCTTTTGAGGGATGGTGGAAATGAAGTACTAGGAATAATGGTGAGTATATAAATCCGTTTTAAATGTGCTACATTATTAACAGTTTAAATATCTTTCGACACGTATTTTCATCCATGTAAAATCTTTAAAAATGTAATGAAGCTAATAAATAGACTATCAAATTATTTTAACCATTTTGGTCATTCCAAACCTGCTACAAAAGATGTAATTTACACGGTAGAAGGAGAAATTGCTTTAAAGTAAGTACCTCTCGATAATGTATCGGCTATGACTATAATATATTAATTTTTTGGAACCAAGCATTGAAAATAAGATGAATATAGAGAATATACTGCACATTATCAGTTGGGTTCTAGGTTACACCATTTCCTTTTAAATTCTTGCTGACGCTAACCAAGAATAAATATTTCACCGAGTAGGTAATATAACGTGCATATCTTCATTTCGTGTCTAAATATTTTCAAAAGTAACCGCTGTGTCATCAAAACACGATACGAAAAGTATCACGTTGGTTAATTTTTCACGCATTTCCGGAAAATGTGTTTCTCGATAAATTACAACCGAGGGAAAAAACTACGGGAAGTTATATTCTTATAAAAGATATTCTAACTATTGAAATTACTATTACTAATTATTGCGTGAGTCACCGAAAATAAAGAATTTTAACTTGAAATTATATCACTGCAATATCAAGATTTTTGGTCGCTGTAATACAGCTATGACGTCTAGATTACCAAATTTAATCGTTACATATCTCCTATTTGCGTAAATATGCTTGTTGTGTGCAAAAAATATGTACATGAAATACATTAAACCTGCGAATCATTTTTACAAGTATAAGACAAGAAGACTTTAAGAAGTATAAGACAATTTCATTTACATTTAATCTGGTATACTCCTCCACAGATGTCTTTAGGGTGTGTTCTTTCATTTTGACGAGGATATTCGAATCTGGTCATGATGCTGTGTTTTTGGAGGGCTGCCACTCCTCCACAATGCAGCGGCGGTGATTCCTACATCGACCAAACATCACGAGCACTGAAATGCCGAGTCCAACCCTGTACAAAATAAACTCCTCCATTGTGGGGAGGTCTACCCTCCAATGAGGGTAAGGGAAGGATAGGTGTACCCTTCCTATTCCCTTCAGCAACGGTGCACGAAGGGTATTTTAGAACATTGGTGGGTAGGCCCTCTCCTTCCTGGAGTGTAAGGGAAGGGTTCTGCCAGCCTCAACGAAGGGTACAGGAAGGGTAGGACTAATATAAAAACTAAAAATCCATAAATTAACATGAAAATTTAAAAAAAATCGCTAAGCAACTAAATTAAACTAATGGGGATGAATTATAACAGTGATTTCTAAAATTATAAGACAGAAAAAAATTGACCGAACATGGTCTTGAACCCAGAACCTACATGTAGGAGGATGAAAAACTAGTACCTTAACAACCTTGGCTATCGGAGTAGTACTTGGGAAAGGCTTCTCAACGGATCATATACTACAAAATCTTAAGATGAGATTCGCACCTGAGTCTATGTGGAAGAAAGCTGTGACATTTATCAACCACACTCATTTCGTTTCAGAAAATAAGATCGGCATACAAATACCGAACATCACTCCCCCCATGTCCCATTGTCAGCCACACAAATAGGTTACATCCTAAAAATGTGAATGAAAGAACTTCTAACTGAGCTTTTTTCACACAATTATATAATCTATTGTGTACAGTGGCGTAACCAGGAATTTCGTTCCGGGGGGGGGGGGGGGGGGGGGGAGGTGTCCAAAATCGGGTGGGGAAATTTTTGAAAAACAGGATACTAAGTATTGGGTTTTCAACTAATTCCAACACTTTTCATGATCGAAAAAACTTCAATAGTTAAAGAAATATTTTTAAATTCATTATTTTTCAATATTTTGTTTTCTTTTACGAAGGAAAATGATTGTGTTTTTATATTTCGGGGGGCGGAGGGTACGATTCAAAGACTGCTTACGTTCTTGTACAGAACTCAATGCTCTTTAGCAGGTGAAAGTAGCTGAGGAGGCAATGTCGATATGTTTTCCTCAGTTATAAATGCTAAGTCCCAAGGAAGGGTAGACGAAGGATTTTTCTATCTTTCCCTTCCCCTTAATAGTGGGTAGGGCGTGGGTTGTGCAAGGGTAATTACCCACCATGAAGGCTACTACCCTTCTTTTACCCTTCCTTAACCCACCATGGTGGAGTTTATTTTTATCAGGGAAGAGCACAGAAGGCACGTAAAAAATAGACATTTCACCCAGTCAGCGGCGGCGGAACACCAATGGAGTGGACCGACGCACAATATTGGCTTTGACGACGCCTCTCTTTTGTACAAAGAAGGCCGCTACTACCCGAGAATAATCAGGGAGGCAATTGAGATCGCCAAAACAACGAAGAACTTCAACCGTGAAGACGGCTACAATCTCGCCAGCGCGTGGAAAAGGGTCTTCAAAGATCCTGACCAATCAGGGCACACCTCCACAAAAAAGGCGGCAAACGAGGTGTTTATAAGATGAACAACTTTCTGCATCGACAGTTCAGTGGACCTGAGGAAGCCAACTGGAACGTTGACGAAATATTGTTCTACAAAATGGATAAACGCGGAAGAATACCCGAAAAAATCACTAAATATCATCACAATCTCCACGGAAGCCTACTTGAAAACATCAGGTAGACTCATTAAGTGTAACTGTAGAAAGTTTTCTGCATAATGATGCTTCTAGAAGTTTATGACAACAAAATGTAATTTCATTAAAAATTCTTCAATACTAACATCTCCGCCTTGGGAAGAAGTTAAAATTTCTGAGGAGCATTACAAGATCAATTTTTCTCTACCCCTCAGGCCACCGTATGACCCTTCCGGGGATGTACCCTGCACTGAAGTCAGGTCTCGTACTTGACATGTTACCCATTTCTTTTTAATTTCGAAGGGAATTTTAGTTCTTATACACCACTATTATTTCACATGAATGAGGACACATATATACCAAGACTGTTAATTGCCACGAAAAAAACATTTCGCTTAACCGGGATTCGAACCCAGATCCTCCCGATTGCCGGTCAGTAATGTTACACAAGTTACATTACCAAGTAATTTTTTTTCTAGGCGAATCTTAGTCACAAGGAAAAAGAGATTCTCATATTCAAGTAAAAAGGTGGCTTTGTGGTATAATTAGTAGCATATTTGACCGGTCATCGGGGATATCCGGGTTCGAATCCCAGGTTAACCAAATGATTTTTTCATGCCGAATATCATACTTGGTGTATTTAACTATGCACTCGCGCGCGTGACTGCATACAAAGTTACTTGTTTGATGCAGTACTTTGTATGAGTAAGAGCACTGTTATGTTGGCAGCCTGCGCGCTGTGAGTAGTGTTATGTTGGCAGCCTGCGCGCTGTGAGTCATGTGGGCAGCCTGCGCGCTGCCGAGTGTTACGTCCGGGCGGAGTGCTGTTCGGGCGGTTGACGAGTTGAGAGAGGTCGCAGTCTTTCGTTACTCATGTCTGTGAGACCCAAAGTGAAATAAAGTCTAAAAGCCAAAGTGTAAGATTGTTCTTCTTGTAGACAGCTTCCTTCGACATAATATCTGGCGACGAGGAAAACTGGCAAACGTGTGCTATCTTTCAACAGTAATATCCATGTTAAGAGAGCGTGATTGTAATTGAGGTTTTTTTAGTCATGTCGAAACCTCCTATATTTGAACCCGGAATCGAGGACTTTGATTCCTTCGTGGAAAGACTTGAGTTATTCTTTCTCATAAATGGCACCGAAGACAGACTCAAGAAAGGTCATTTCTGTGTGAATCTGAATCCGGGCGTTTATGCAGAGTTAAAAATTTTATTAGCTCCAGTAGATTTCGCTAAGGCTACATATGATCAGTGTGTGCAGGCTTTGAGTACTAGGTATAAAAAGATAAGTAAGGTTATACCTGAGCGTTACAAGTTCAATTCTCGTAAGCAACAATCAGGGGAATCCTTACAAGACTATGTTTCTGAGATCAAGCGTTTATCAACGAAGTGCAACTATGGCTCGTTTCTGGATCAAGCATTGCGTGACAGGCTGGTGTCGGGTCTACGGAACACGTCTATGGTGAGTCGTCTATTATCAGAGAAGGACACAATGTCATTCGACGAGGCTTGCAGTATTATTTTCGAGATGGAAGCGGTAGAGCAGTCAACATTGGTGATGGCCGGTTCGAGTTCTGACTCTTTTATGGTTTCCTCCAAGTCTGAGGGTTCGCCTTCATTTGAACGTGTTGCCGCGAGGAAGAGTTTTCGTTCTCCCGTGAGGTCGACGTCATACCAGTCGAGGAGGGGGTCATCGCCGAGGCGAGGGTCTCCATTCCGGGGGCGTTCGCCATCACCTAGTCAACGCTCGGAAGGAGGTCAGAAGAAGAGGTGCCGGTATTGCTATTCCAGACATACTCCAGATAAGTGTCCAGCTAATAAGTGGTTGTGTTACAATTGTGAATGTCAAGGTCATACAGCTGAATTCTGTGGCAAGCAACAAGTGAATTTTGTTGTTACTGGAGTCAATGTATCTGTGAATGTGTTAAAGTCTCAGTCTGATTCATTATTTGTGAATATTGTTATTAACGGTAAATCTGTGCGGTTCCTTGTTGATACTGGGAGCTCTATTTCGATTTTGAGTTATGATGTTGCAAAGGAATTGCAGTTATTGTCGAAAATTTTGCCCTACTATGGTACTATAAAAGGTGTTGGGAATCACTTATTAGATGTAATTGGAAAGTGTGAGGTTAGTATTTGTTACGGCAAGTTGAGTACAATATTTTCCGCTGTAATTATAAGAAATGTATCATGCCCTGCTATACTGGGTCGCGATTGGCTGTCAGTATTAGCACCAAATTGGGGTATTACGTTATTACCTCATTTGTATAATGAGGGTGAGGTTGGTCTAATAAGTAGACAGGAAACTTGTATGTCCGTTCGGTCTAGCATAGAAGAGTACGTTCAGTCCTTGTCAGTGAAATTTCCTAAAGTATTTTCTAAACAGAGTAATGATAAACCAATTGAATATATTAAGGTTAATCTAAATTTGAAAGAAAATGTTCCTCCTGTTTTTCATAAAGCATATACGGTTCCTTATGCATTGAGAAATGAAGTAGGCCTTGAGTTAGATAGATTAGAGTCTAAAGGCATAATTACTAAGGTGAAAACGTCTGATTGGGCAAGCCCTTTGGTTCTTGTTCCTAAAGGTAATGGAAAGATAAGATTGTGTGCCGATTTCAAGGCAACTTTGAATAAGTTTTTGAAGGTGGATCAACACCCTATGCCTATACCTGAGGATATTTTTAATCAGTTTACTGGCTGTACGGTGTTTTGTAGGCTAGACTTAACTGAGGCTTACTTGCAATTAGAAGTGCATGAAGCTAGTAAGGATTTTCTAGTTGTTAACACAATACGAGGTTTGTACAGATTTAATCGTTTGTGTTTTGGACTGTCTCCTGCATGTGCAATTTTTCAGTCTGTTATTGACTCCATTTTAGTAGGAATTGATCATGTGGCACCATACTTAGATGATATTTTAATTGGTGGTAAAGATCTGGCTACTTGTAAGGAAGTTTTGAATAAGGTCATGATAAGATTAGAGGAATATAATGTCAAACTGAACGTACAGAAATCTGAATTTTTTGTCAACTCTCTATTGTTTTTGGGTTTTGAGCTGTCAGGTAAGGGTAAAGTTCCTTCTGCCACCAAGATTGAGAAAATTTTGTCAATGCCACCACCTGAGAATTTGACACAGTTAAAAGCCTTTGTTTCTATGTTCAATTACTACAGAAATTTTGTTCACATGTGTCCTGACATTTTGGAACCATTCCATAAACTTATGAGGAAAGATGAACCATGGGTATGGTCTTCGGAGTGTATGATTGCCTTTTCCAAATGTAAAACAGTTTTATCTGAAGCTTCTATGCTTGTTCTGTATGATCCAAGCAAAGAGTTAATTTTGTCGGTGGATTCCAGCTCCTTTGGGGTTGGTGCCATCCTAAGTCAAATTGAAAATGGTGAGGAGCGGCCTATTGCTTTTGAATCAGCTACCTTAAATCAGTCCCTAAGAAACTATTCTCAGTTAGATAAGGAAGCATTGGCGATAATTTTTGGTGTAAAAAAATTTCATAAGTATTTGTGGGGGAGGAAATTTACAATTTTCAGTGATCACTTGCCACTGAAAACAATTTTTGGGGAACAAAAAAAAATTCCAGTTATGGCTTCTTCTCGATTAATAAGATGGGCTACCACTTTATCGGCTTATAACTACTCTATGGAACATAAAAAAGGAACTTTGATTCCTCATGCAGATGTATTGTCGCGTTTACCATCTTCAGATAGCATAAATGATAAGGAAGTGTTGTTTACATACTTGTCCACTCCCATGTTAGATTTGGATGAAGTGAGTGAGCACACTCGCAATGATAAGTTGATGAGCAGAGTCTTGGAGTATGTTTTAAAAGGTTTTCCAAATTCTTGTGCAGATGAATTGAAGGTTTATGAACGAAATAAGTGCGCCTTATCTGTAAGTAACAATTGTTTATTTTTTGGTGACCGAATTATTGTGCCTAAGAGTTTAAGACAGAAAGTATTAGAGATAATGCATTTTAATCATGCGGGTGTTGTACGATCCAAATTATTGGCACGTTCATATGTGTGGTGGCCTGGATTAGATAATGATATTTATAATAAAATAGCAACCTGTGACATTTGTCAGTCAACAAGGAATAGAACAAATAACAAGTACCGTCAATCGTGGCCATTGGCTCATTTTCCTTGGGAAAGGGTTCATTTGGATCTATTTGATTTTTGTGGAAATAAATATTTGATAGTGTGTGATGCATATTCGAAATGGATCGAATGCTTTATTTTGAGGTATAGGTGTGATTTCAATGCGGTATTGTCCAAGTTGGCTGAAGTTTTTTCAAGATTTTCCTTTCCAAAGACAATCTTTCCAAGATTGTATGTGATAATGGACCGCCATTCAGTTCTCATTACATGAAGAATTTTTGCTACAATAAGGGGATTAAACTGATTTTCACTCCTCCATATTCTCCTCAATCAAATGGGCTGGCTGAGCGTAGTGTCCAGACCTTCAAAAATTTGTTATCAAAATTTCATTTACAAAAGAGACACAGAAACGAAAATGTTATCACTGAAGAACTGTTACTTGACTGTCTATTTGCTTATAGGTCTACACCGTCCTCGGTGACGGGAAAATCATCGATGTCGATGTTGTTAACATATGAGCCAAATGTTCCTTTGTCGGGTCTCAAAAAAAAAGTTACATTTAAGAGTGGTTTAATTGATGAAAAGGTCACAGAACACAGGAAATCATTCAAAATATTTGAGGTAGGCCAAGTAGTATGGGTTAACCCTAATAAAAAGCAAGAATTTGGTGTCAAATTCGAATTGGGAAAGGTTATAGAGAAGGTAAGCAATTTTGTTTATATAGTAAAATTGTCCAATGATGTTGTGGTTAAAGTACATGTAAATCAGCTCAGAGAATTTTATGATAATGCCCAGCTACGCAATTCTCTGGCGGCTAAAGTTCGCAATTTGCAAACTAGTAGTGGTGAGAGTGAGCAATGTGAGGTGAATGATTATAAGGAGACACAAAACGAATTGCGGAGGTCTGGACGAGTCATAAGGAAACCGAATAGGTATTCCGACTCGAACTTTGCTTAAATTTGTATTAGCTTGAATCTGGGATATGCCCATTATTATTGTAGTAATGTCTTTTGTTAAGTATTCGGTGTTAAGTCATTTCTTATCTAGT
Source organism: Ischnura elegans (assembly GCF_921293095.1). Lineage (NCBI taxonomy): Eukaryota > Metazoa > Arthropoda > Insecta > Odonata > Coenagrionidae > Ischnura > Ischnura elegans. The sequence continues at coordinate 105,365,664 of NC_060254.1, read as the reverse complement.
CAGTCTGTTAAAATATAAACCAATCTTGTCATTTGTTTTATTGTATCTTTTGTCAGGTTGACAGTTATCATGTCGATTGTCATTTTGCTATTGTTTTATTATTTGTCAACTAAGAGGGGAGAGTAGTGTTATGTTGGCAGCCTGCGCGCTGTGAGTAGTGTTATGTTGGCAGCCTGCGCGCTGTGAGTCATGTGGGCAGCCTGCGCGCTGCCGAGTGTTACGTCCGGGCGGAGTGCTGTTCGGGCGGTTGACGAGTTGAGAGAGGTCGCAGTCTTTCGTTACTCATGTCTGTGAGACCCAAAGTGAAATAAAGTCTAAAAGCCAAAGTGTAAGATTGTTCTTCTTGTAGACAGCTTCCTTCGACATAATAAGCACAAAACCTTTTGAATGTGACGCTGGAATATACTCTTTCACAAATTACTCTAACCACTGTACGGTAGATGATAATATTTAGTTTCCGTTCCATGCTTAACAACTTAATTTGATAGAATGATTAATGATTTTCAAACGCTCTACATAAAAGCATATGCTTAATTCAACTTACAAATAAAATCCGAAGATTCAAACGCGATTGAGCGGAATTTTTCCATATTGAATGAAACACTTGCAATACGATTATAAGAAAAGTTATTGTGACCTAGATTTCAATGTTATAACAACATCTTCAACGTACAAATGGTGTGTGATTCATTCAATGTATCTTCTTGGGACTAAGCTATGTCTGATTACGAACTAATGAATTCGACTTTGCCAACATTTGGCCCGCTTTAATTTCGTAGGGGATAATTTATTTATAAGGCCTTTACTAATTTCTTTGAAAAACTACGAGAAATATTCCTCCTTCCATTAATTATGTAAGAGATAAGGGGCATACGATCGAAATTTAGGGAAAAAGGTCCCGTCCTAAATAAAAGGAAAATTATGGTAAAGCTAGAGACTAAGCCGGTAGATTCCGTAGTGGTACACGTTAACGCATACCTACGACGGACTACTATAGGATGAAGAAGTTTAAGGCGTCTATGAAGATAGCAGTAATCAAACAGGTAAGGGGTGAAGAAAACCTTATAATTTTAGGTGATTAGAAGGAGAAGGCTTTGAGTGTCAATATTAACGGAGAAAAAAACTATGCTATGATTCGCTGACGGCATAGCAGTCATAGCCGAGACAGAGAAGAATATTAGTATGCAGAAAAAGAGAGGAGGCTAGGACAAACATTAAGCTAAGAAATAAAAAACTATGAGATGTGAAAGCGTATTCTTACCTGGGAAGCCGAACTACGAACGATGGACGAAGCAAGACAGAAATGGTCAGTAGATTAACGCTGCCGAAGATGGCTTACTACAAAAAGGTGGATCTTCTTACATCTGATAATGCAGGCATAGATGTAAGGAAACAATACATCATATGCTACACAGGGAGTATGATTCTCTAAGGAAGTGAGGCTTGGACGTTGATAGCAGCAGAGAAGCCCAGTAAACACGTATGACTCATGCATGAGGTCATAAACAAGTCTGACGAATTTGTAGGACTCCTACAAAAGAGTCCCAAATGGCCTCATAATGATGTCTCCGTGAGGTCATATGTACTCGTATAGGAATTCTTTTCGCGGTCTCACACGACTCGAAGGAGCTCATACAAGAGGTCTTATAGGACTCCTGTAACAGCTCCAATATGATATAGGCGTAAATGTGGTGCCTCCACGTGTGTGATAACGGAACTATAAAAATTACCCACTTCGTAATAATTCCGATAGATGGCTTTAAAATAGCCTACAAAAACGCCGGGGCCCCTACCAGCCCATTAATTAAGATTTCAAAATACTTTACGCACCTTTATTTAGGAAAACTCTCCGATGACATAAGTACCCGACGTATCCAATTAAAATAAAGCAAAATAATACATTTAATGAGAACCATAGGTGGAAATAAGGCAGAAAAACAAAATGGAATAGACAACTTCATGATATTTATAAATTTATTCTTCATAATATTAAGTCAATAAACAAACATCACGAGTTTTTTAATTCTTCCTCTCTGCATACTTTACGCGGTCTCCGCTTGATACAACCACTGCCTCTCCACTCTCTCCAAGGCGACACTACTTGCTGATGTCGGGTTCCATTTCATAACAGAGGCTGAAAAAAGACATTGAACTTAAGTTTGTTGAGAGTTATAATTGATAACATGATAACATCAAATAAACCATAGATAATGACTATGTATCTCATTAGCAGTCCCTAAATACTCCCAGGGCCGGTTTTAGCACCGAAGATGACCGTTTTAACTTGGTTAATTTTAGGAGTAACCGAATTAGTGAACTACTTTTGATTAACTCTTACACTTAATTAATTACATTCCTATTGCATTAGAATGCACTTAGAAGTTAACTTAAATACATGGTGAACGTTATTTCCATGCTTTATCGTTCCATAAGTTACATTACGAAGTGAAATCAAGCAAATTATAAATCGGTTAGCACTTTTGTTTGTTTACGTCATGATTTTGAGAACTGACCCTGTTAAAAATTCCCCATTGAAAATACCCATTAAAATTTCTTATAAGGAATTGGCAATGGGGACTACCATTCCCTATAGGGACACCCATTCCCTATAGGGACAGTTATTCCCTATAGGGACTGTAATTCCCCATTGAAAATACCCATTAAAATTCCTTATAGGGAATTGGCAATGGGGACTACCATTCCCTATAGGGACACCCATTCCCTATAGGGACACCCATTCCCTATAGGGACAGTTATTCCCTATAGGGACTGTAATTCCCCATTGAAAATACCCATTAAAATTCCTTATAGGGAATTGGCAATGGGGACAGCCATTCCCTATAGGGACTGTAATTCCCTATAGGGACTGTAATTCCCTATAGGGACTGTAATTCCCTATAGGGACTGTAAGTCCCTATAGGGACTGTAATTCCCTATAAGGACTGTAATTCCCTAATAAAACAGAATGAATAAAAACAATTATTCTATTGATATGATTTAATACTAAATTAAAATTTTTACATTACATAATATAAATTTGTTGACAGGCTTGCTATATTTGCTACCAGGATTCGCACTCTACCTAAATATTGAAATTCACGGTTTTTTCCATGTTTTCATGTTTTTTTTCAAGTTTTCACGGCTTTTTTCAGGTTTTCACGGTCTCATTTTTGTCAAATTTACGCACCAGTTCACGTTAATAAGCCAACAATAAAACGATCACCGGCCCTATTTTAACTAAAAATTAACGTACGCGACAGACAGCGTGAATGTAAACGCAGCAATGAAAAGTGGCATCTTTTGTGACGTCACCTATCGTTTACAAAGTTCAAAGCCGACCAAAGGCCCAACCCAACTAGTCGGCGCTCTTTCCCCGATGCCGAATATCATGGCCTCCTTTAATATGCGAATGCCCTTATGACCTTCTTCCGTCTGAACACCGGAGGTCCTTTTTTAATTCCTCGCAGAGAGAATGTTTATTGCACACGTTGTTATTACCGCACAGTAACCAAATTTCACTTACCGAATCTTCCTGAGATCGCGGAAAATATTAAAATTGTTAATATAAAGTAATAAATCAAAAAATCAATTTTATATAATCATAATGCACTTGGATTGAAATATCTAAAGACAAAAGGAATACCTGCTGAAACATGTTATTTTCACTTTCACGTTATTATTCACAAACTCAAATGAGGTAAGCGCAGTCTATTAAGAGCTATGGCCAGTAATTGGAATATGGCATTTGCCCTCATTTTGTGTGGGAACCGAACTTTGAGTTACAAATCGGATATTTTTCAAAAATGGTTCATTATGGGTCAATTAGAAATGCAAGTTATTTCATTTGTCCTTTTTCGAATATAAGTCCATCTCAAGCTATCATTGACATTGAAACCTCAGACAAAATAACAAACTTCGCCATTAAAATGGAAAATAGCAGTCAATGTGCCATATAGTACAGACCGTGGTATGGACCAATTACTTCACTAAATATTCGTGGGCTAATTTAATCGGTAATAATTTAATCCGTCGACTGTGGTTCTACAATCAAGATTGAGATATTTTTAAGGTTTTATGATGAAATTCACGGCTATTTCCAGGTTTTCACACGGTGGACGAAATTCACGGTTTTAAGGTTTTCATGGTTGAGTGGGAACCCTGGCTACGCTTTACATTATACGTTACTTTTCAGTTGCTTCTTCCTTCGGTATTTCGCCATGTCGCAACTCTTGGTGGCAAATGCCTTAGTGATAACATGCTTAAGTCTTGCAGATATCTCCTTTTTCAGGATGTCATCCTGACTCCAAGCTCTCTCCCCCACACAGCACATCTTTGCCAGAGGACGTCCGCTGCGCGTCCGTCGCGTCCTCTCAGTGTCCGCGGATTTTCAGGACAGCCAGAGGACATCCGCCGGCTGTCCTGGCCATCCGTCCGCACACTGTCCTATCTCGGATGTCCAGCGGACGTCCAGCTAGTGTCCCATTATGCAGGGTTTGGGAGTTTTGGTTTCCTCTTAAAACACTCACCTCCTCAAGGAGGAACTCCGAGAGAAAGTCTCGAGATCCTCCTCCGAGTAGGGAGTATAGGAGAAGGGAGAAAGAAAAAAAACTCTCTCTCGTTTCTGAAGCCAGAATACTTCCTCCCGATCGAGGAAGAGGAAATTTTTCGTGGAGGAAGAGATATTTTGAGGATTATTTTAGGTAACCAAATGTAATCCTCTTGTTGGAGTGTTGACTCTGGGAGGAAATTATAAACTATTTAACGAAAAAAAAAATTTGACATTTTTACCGCTTCTATAGTTTAAGAACTACAAATGTACGCTATTTTTAAGTTTTATATTGTTTATAACAATTAATTAAGTTTAAACAAAGTTAGCAACAATTTAAGTAACATTTACGAGCGTTAAAAATTTCTACATGCCTTACGGGTTAAACAACAATAATTGAACGAACTTATGACTCTCTACATTATTTATAACAATTTTTAAAGTTTAAACAAATTTAGCAACAATTTTAGCAACTTTCAAAAAATTAAAAATTTCCGCATGTTGTACGATTGAGAAGCGTTGGATGAACAATAAACCCGTACTCTTTCATGATTATAAAAATTACTTAAATTTAAACAAATTTAGCAACTTTTACAAAAATTAACAACAGGAATAATGGAATTTATCGATTTTTACTGAAATTTTATATTATGTACCAATGTCCTGCGAACGTCGCGTAGCCGTCTCGGGGACATTCCATTCATACAGGTTAAATGAACTCTTTCAACTTATTGATTAATTAATATTTACTCTCTAGGGATTAAAAAATCTCAGAGGCGATTGATTGGAAAGTATTTTAATGAAACATATAACGCTTTAAATTTATTTTAATTTTTAATGGTAAGAATTCTCCTAAAATTATCACGGCATCGATGGCCTTATTCCCAGATTAGACATTGTAATTGTCCAATTTAAGGATAGGCAATAGAAGGTAAGTACTGCCGTACCTTTACTTTATATTGAAATTCTAGTTTTTTTGGTGGCGAACGAATTTTGAATCTACCGCTACTCCGCGATACAGGAAGGTGTTTTCCCATGGTTCTCCACATTCCTCCGTTCCTCCTTTCCAACAGAGGAACCGGAACGGAATACTGGAGACAGCATGGTGGTTTGGCGGTTACAAAGACGCAGCCGAATTCCAAGTAAGTTTGATGTGACATCTAAATAATTTTTCTTGGCGTTCACTGGCGGCAGTATAGTGTTTCCGCATGCTCCTTATATTTCTTATAACTCAGCCTGTAACATCTCGAGGAAAAATATGGCTCTGCTTGGAACAACATGACCGTCTGGGTATAACCGTTACTTGGCAACGAAAGGTAGCGTCTTTTTCCGTTGTTCATGGTGAAATTTTCGCTTTTGTTCCTTGTTTACATGATATAATGTAAAGTGGAAGTTCTTGTACTATAGTCTCTGTACGCGAGAACGTATAGGAAATAATGTAAGTGCTAGCGTATAAAATAGAACCTGTTGTTTTGATAACGTAGGCTACGGCTGAATTTGTTTTGAAGTCCAAACGGTCCGTTTGGTTCCGTTCCTAAATCAAATCAAGTAGGGTTCTTGGCAATAAATATAACTAGGAATTGTATTTACGTGTAACGGGGGATTTTGCAACACGCATGTATGATTAATAGGTTTCACGTAAATTATTAATTCTTTGAAATCGGACTACACCGTGTGATTTCTTTCGATATGTATATTCACGCACGCATCGAAAAAGAACATTAATGTTATGATAGGATAACCACCAATGTTTAGCCTTTTTACAAAAAGTTGTAATACTCTTTATCTGTTTGATGGAACTAGGTTAATAATTAAAAATTTTAGGTCCTAAATAAATAAATGATCTATTATGTCAGTAAAGATAAGGCTTAGGGATTAAAAAATTACAATGCCGACGTAACTTTATTGCGTTTAATATATTTTTTCTGCCAAACTTTGCTAACCTACTAAACTATAAACTAATTTAACTACAAACTAAGTAACTGTGCTATTAGTCATCCATGCATTTAATTTAGTGGAAACTATAGGACGACTGTAAGAAACTCGGGATGAATCTAAACAAGGTCTAATTGTAAGTGATATATTATGTAAACAAACCTTACGGCTATGTTTCATGGTTCATTTATTTGCTCAAACTGCTGCATGAAATCTTATACCCAGAAAATAGAACTTGTGCATCTTTTCGTACAGCCATCGGTACACATTTTGGTGTAGAGTATCGTGAACCTGATATATTTACCTGGAGGCATTTACTGACTATAGCTTTCATGTAGTGGAGTTGAATAAAAATAGCTTATCTGTATTTTTATTTAGTTCCTATCTCTATTTATAAGTTTGTATGTCTCTCTTCTTATAATTGTCTGTATACTTATTTGTCTTCATTCTTTACAGATGTTGCACTGAACCAGGACGATACAGCCACCAATTATAGTGTGGAAGTTACAGTGAAGAGCTGGCTGGAACATGCTAAAGCAAGGCATGAGAGAGAGAGGTGTAAGTATTCGTTTGATTATTATATAGGTTTGGGCAAGGAGGAATAATTTTGGTCTGGATACTTTTTTGGCAAGTTGCTCCTGTTAAGGGAGCTCATATAAAGTAAATTTAAATAATTATTAAACATCTTGTAATACAAGGTTCACCCTTCCATGCTAAAGGTAGAGAAAATAGTATTGTTATGTATTATTTTCAGATGCAGATTCCACTACCAAGTAATTAAAACATTTGAAAAAAATTTGTGTTCTGCATATGGGAGGTATAATTACCAAAAACATGGTTGAAAAGGATCTCATGCTCTATAAAAGTTCGATGTATAACACCTGTAGAACTTAAGAATGGGATAACTTATTCAACAGGGATGGTAGTTGCACAGTACTACAGAAGCTACTATTTTCTAGTAGCTCTAGCTAACTAAGATGTTTTGAAGTAGGTGTTATTGTAGGAGCTATAGAAATTTCAGTAGCTCACAGCAGGCCTTAGCTGCTATTCCCCTGTTATGTCTCTGTCGAAATGTGAATATTGCCAGTGAGCTAGGTTGTCACTTTTGCCTCGATACCAGACTACATTAGAAGATCTATTTTAATTATTAAGATTGGAAGAATTCGGAGATCTAAATCATGGAATGGCCTTTAACTACAGCAAGTTTTTCAAAGTTTCTAATTTTTTAAGTTGCATCTCGGCCAATGCAGCTAAGTGGTTTGTGTGCCAAATCAGTGTGGCTGTTTTCACACTAATCCCAAGAGATCTAGTCCACTTAAACTTCCTCCTTTAAATTTTCTAGTTTCCTTTACTCCTATATCATATTCAGCTCTTCTGCATTAGTCTTCCTTAGCTCCAGCTTTTGTAACACTTTTCTTTACCTCCACAATTCACTCTAGTGTAGTCATAATCTTCAAGCAGAGACCTATAGTTCAGAAATATTATCCTCCATTTGAATGCTTTTTCCAATATCTTTTTCGAGACCTCTACTTAGCTGTCTGGCAAGGATGGATCAAAGAATTTTTTGCTAGATGGTGCACCAGGGTCTAACAGGCAAACAGTCTTCTCATATTTGGGATTAAAATCTAGTGCAACAATTGTTCTATGAAAAATGTTCTTAATCATAATATATACATTACTAACATAATAATATTTTTACTCAAAATCTTTTCTTATTTAAGAACAAGAAAAAGTCAAAGAAAAGTTTGTAAAATGTATTCAGCCTGTAATGGACAGGTTTCCTAATTTTGAAACCTTAAGAATGTTAAACACGTGACTAATAAGACTGTAGCGTCCTGTCTTATGTAATCTGCTTGTTACGTACAAGATACAATTTCTTGCTACAATGAAATGTTTATATACTTCATTATTACAGGAGCAGTGCAGGAGAGCATGACCGCTGAAAAAGATGTGGAGATTGCCATCCAAAACTGGCTAAGGCACGCCAAGGAGCGGTTGCAGGGGAAGAAGAAAATTTAATAATATGTATGTAGTTTCTTGCATTGTATTATTTTAAGAAGCCAAATAAATATTGTGCATGGAATTGATGCCTTATTTATTTAAATTCTTGTCTGGACCTATTATTTATTTGTATCGAACAAAATGCAATCCTAACCTAAACGTGTCCTGAAGGTGTCCGGAGCGGACACTTTCAGGACGTCCGTAGGCCATCTTTTTTACTGACATGCGGACTTGCAGCGGACATACTTTGGCATGAATTCGCACGTCCGTAGGACGTCCATAGGCCACTTGGCGGACAATCACCGGATGTCCGAAAGGTGTCCGTGTGCTGTGTGGGCCATTATCCCTGCAAATAAACATGGAATATTAGTAATGAAGACAATTTTATACCATTTGCTATGCACCTATCATGCAGGAAATCCACCTATTTATTACATTTATACATGGCATCATGCATGCATAGTTATGCACTCCCACCCTAACACATTCATATTTATGTGCATGCGTCAACGTGGCAAACAAAATGCTAGGCTCAACTTCCTAACATTTAGAATCTATGCTGTGCTCAGCAAACAGGTTATTTTTTTATAAATATTTACATTTGCCCATTAACTGCGTAAGGAATATGGGGGTAAGTGGAACCCCTAACATAAATAGTTGACATTTCAATAGCATTGAATTGACATCAATTTTAGTAACATTCTATATTCTGGTTACGAAATACATGGTCTATCAAGTGACTATTTTGCACGCAATGGTATCCTCAATTCAATGGTATCCTCTCTGGAACAAATAACATGAATCTTTGCCAGCATTTACACTTGCCCTAAAAATTGGGGGCAAGTGCAAACCATGCCTCTACCAAGAGTAATGCCCCCCTTCCTCCCCTGTCTCCTCAATTCTATGAAAGAAGTCATTAGGAAATAAGTACTACCACAAAAGAATAACACTATGGTCAAATTAAAAAACATCTACAGTGATATGTCCAGCGGGTAAAAATTTGACATTTTTACAGTAAGAGAAGACCAATTTGTTTGAAGTTTAAAAATTTTTAAATCATGACTTACCATATATAGCCTTGTATTTTTCAGGAGTCAACTGCTGCTTCGGCTCATTGATGCCCTTGAATTTTGGAGCTGTGTTGCCAGTTATGCTCCTTTCCATTATCTTGTCACCGACGACAGCATAGCACACGTTCTTACAGTATTTTATCTCTGGATCTTCACCTTTCTTGCTAAGCACCGGTCTAGCCTTGCAAACTCCCCAGGCCTTACATGTGATCCATACACCATAACCAACATGGATCTAAATAAAATTGCAACACCATCAGTATGTTAATTGCCAGTCAGCGTAAAGTTTAAAAGTGATGGTACATGGAGTCAATTTTAGGAATAGACTTAAATATTCAAATCTACAGAGTGCAACTTTTCCTTGAATAATTTGAAGTTTCATTGTTAGATGGCGATAGCTTTTAACTAAAGAAAATAATTTTTTTGAATACCAGCATCTCCATAATACAGTCCACCTCCCATTCAAATTCCATAATCATGCATATATTATTCAAATTATGCACTATTCCTTATTACAAAATAATCAAAACTTTATCAAGGTTTTCATTGCAATTGCACAAAGCACACACCTGTAACTGACTAAGAAAACTTGAAGTGGAAAAGTAAGGGTTAAATATTCCATATCATTGTTTGCGCTGAGTGAATGCATGTCAAGCACTTGCTCTGAAGTCACCTCTCCAATGCTAACTTTAGTAAACACACAACTTCAGAGGCGAGTAAAGATAACTGGCAAAATCTTGTATCCAGGCTCCCCTCGAGGGATAAGAACACTCCATGGTATTTAAACGATGCAAAAAAGAAAATAGCTGCCACTTATTTCACCAATAAAAGAGCACTGAATTTTACTTACCATGCCATCATTTTCCTGCAGGAATGGAGGCCACTGTTGCACATCATTAGTGCCTGGAAAATGAATTAACATTACCGTACTGCATACTAACATAGGTATTATATGATATCATTACGCATATTCATTGCACATACTAACATACCATGTGGCTCAGCAGCAACCGCTGCTACTTTCTCCGGGGGTTCTGCAGAAGCACTTGAAGCCAGCAGTGGCTCCCCTTGTGATCGAGTAGGAGAGTCCACAATGCCAGCAGCTGCTGTCTCTCCTGGTTCCTTTCCTTTACTAGGGTTGCAGTTCAAATCTGGCGGAATGGTGTGAACAACAATTGAAAAACCCATCAAGGCCTCATATAAGTAATTCCAAGCAAAAAGATCATACATACCACCTTCTCCCCAGACCTTGCTCAGGTCTTTTCTTGCATTCCTTTGGGGATTTTGCTCATCACTTTCTCCAGGGGGAAACAAAATTTTTATGAGCTCCACATAACTAACAAATAAATATAATTCAATATCATGAGTAGTAGCAAATAAATTTAATACCTACCTAAATATCTAACATTTCTCAACTCCAAGTTTTCCCTGGTTAGAGCCTTGATCAGCATCAAGGACTCTAGATTCTTCTGCTTCAGTTGCTCAATTTCCGCATTCTTCTTGAGCAAATCTACTTTCGCAGAACTCAATTTTTTTCGTAACCTACCAATGGTCTCGGCAGAATCATCTTTATAACTCTCGACCGCAATGGATTGTTGGCCCTTTTCTTTCTCGTCCATTGCTTTCAGCCAATTCCTCTTTCTGCTCTCCTGTGAAGCAGCCTTTTTCGCCTATTAAAGTCACAGATAATCATGTCAAAAGACTGAAGTTACCTTAATTTTAAAATTAACAAATATAAACATACTTTTATTTTCCAGGGAAACAATTGCTAGAAACAAATGGTCAGAAATAGTTATGAATGATAATAAAATGTTTGGAATTATTAAGAAAGTGATCAGACTTCCACTTTCCAACATAACAGAAGTTCATGTGTGTAATTTGTACTTACATTTGTACACTCCTTGCTCTTTGCTTTCCCAGACACATCACTTTTAGCGGGACGAGAAATGTCCTCCAACGTAGTTTTTACCGGGTGTACTAGCATCCTCTTTCCTCGGTTTTGACTCAGCCATTCCAATAGCTGATTCCTACTGCAGCTAAGGTGCAGGATTTGCCCTCTCCAGTAATCCTCATCGTCAGTATCGGAGGCATCACTAGGCTTCCCGTCACATTGGTCGTACTCTCGCCACCTAATCTCATATTCCCTCGCCTTATCGAAATCACTTTCCGTTTTCGGAAAAAAATTTTTAATGTGCGTGTGAGGCACCACTTTGTACTTTTTGTCTAGTTTAAAAAAGACATAAGCCCAAAATTCTTTACTGTTTTCCATCTCGTAAAAATTATAATCTGCGCCTTAACTACAACCAACAAGCTCAAACGATGTACCGTTACAGTTGATTACCTACAGTTATACCACGCCACCACGCTTCCACCATGCGCGCACAAGGGGTCGTCATATTCGTGCGCGCGCACCCTAGAAAACAACGTCCAAGGGTCCAAGCGAAACCAAATGACGCGAAGCCAAATCGCCAAATTGTGCTTGTGGATTGCGTAACGTGTGAAATCTGGGTTATTAAGCTACCTTGCCATGTCTAGACAACCTTATAAGAGGTACCTTGACCCTAATTCAAATGTAGGAAGGCAGCTTAATCTGAAAATTAGGCGAAGTTCCGTGAAAACGGAAACGAGAGAGGAATGGTGTGCATCAAATCAGGTGTGGCTGAATTACGACCCTCAGCGAGATGATGAACAGGTACAAATCCTTTCTCCCTATTATGTGCGTTCACTTCAGTTAATTGAATATAATTGTATAGTTGAGTATAGTACTGTAGTTGAATTTAGAGGGAAATATGTTTTATGGGTGCCTGCTACCAATTTTTTTCGTTATCTTTATAATCAATTGTTACCAACTCAAGTACTATTAGCATTAAAGTGAGTACGTTATATATTCTTTCAGCCATACAGTCCAGCGAATTTGAACTATAGTTCTGGAGGAGAGCTTGCTGACGATGATGTTGCATGTGAACAGGAGAAGGCTGACGGCGATTTTAATGAAAGTGATTTCTGTGATAGCAGCTCTCTCAATGATTCAGGCAATTTCTATGAGATGAACCCTGTGGATTTTTCTGACAATGTGAGTGCACCTGGTGACGAATTTCCTGGTGAACATTTAGAAAATTCCTCTGAGGCAAGTTCTCTGAATTTTTCTGATAGTGTACGTGCATTCGATGATGAGTTACTCAGTGAAAATTCAAGCAGTTCTTGTGACAGTGAGGTAATATCACCATTTTCCAGGCTTAAAAATTTCTTACACTCAACTTCTTCTATTCAGTTAAATGTAGCCGTCTCAGTTTCTGAAATTATCCTTTTGGTTTTATCTCTTGTAAATAAGCATTGTTTATCACTGACGGCCTCTTGTGATTTAATGAAAATGCTGAATGTGATCATGGGCACTAGTGTTTTTCCTGCTACTGAGTACATGTTCAAAAGCCTTTTCAATTCCAATTTTTCAATGACCATGCATTTCACTTGTGAATTTTGTGGTCATTATTTGGGTAAAAGTGGTGATGAAAATTTGGAAACTTGTATAAATTGTGAATTTTTTAACTCCACTAAAGGGTACAGGTATGATCACACATTTATCACATTGGATGTCAGAACCCAATTGCAGGAAATTGTGGTAAGTTGCAAGGATGATTTTATGTTTTTAACTAGTGCTGCACCAAGTGACATTTTGGTTGATATACAAAGTGGTTCATTGTATGGAAAGAAAATTCGAAGGGAAGATGAACAGTTTCCCAGTTGGATGTCATTGACATTCAATGCTGATGGTGCTCAAGTTTTTAAGGATAGAACAACAGTCACACCCATTTATCTCATGATAAATGAACTGAAATGTAAGCAGCGTCGGAAAAATATGGTTCTGGCAGGTTTATGGTATGGGAAGGAAAAACCTCGTTTTGATGTCTTCATGGACTCTTTTGTTAATGAAATGAATAAGTTATATAGGGATGGAATTGACGTTCCATGTGATGGGGTGATGAAAACTGTGAGGTTTGTCACATTGTGTTGTTGTGTGGACACAGTTGCACGTGCTCCACTGCAGGGTATTACTGGAGTAAATGGGTATTACTGTTGTAGTTGGTGCACACTAAAAGGTGAATATGTTAACGGAACGGTTAAGTACACTCATTGCGATGCCAACCCTGAGCCCCGAACTGAGGAAGGATTAAGCCTTTGCTATGACCAAGTTATTCATTCTGGAGAAAAAGTTATGGGTATTCAGGCGATCTCTCCACTTTTAAATTTATCTTCATTTGATATGGTGTGGGGTTTTGTTCCTGACTATATGCATCAGATTTTGCTTGGTGTTGTGAAGAGATGCACTGAGAATTTCTTGACCCACACTGAAAGGGAATATTATGTTGGCTCAACCAGTAGCTTGAATACAATCGACAGTCGCATTACCTCAATGCATGTACCTCATTTTTTGAAACGCCAGCCAAAGTGCTTGAGTAACAGAAAGCACATGAAAGCGAAGGACTTTGAGATTTGGTTTCTATTCCTCAGTGTGCCAATTCTAAATGGAATTTTATTGAAAAAGTACTTGTCACATTGGAAGCTCCTTGTGCGTGCTATCAGCATTCTACTTCGAGATGAGCTTCACACAGATGATGTAGATTCTGCGGAGTTAATGCTAACTGAATATGTTGCAAAGCATGAAGAGTATTATGGAAATTTGAGATGACGTACAATGTACATCAGCTTACTCACTTAGCTGATAGTGTACGAAAGTGGGGGCCCTTATGGTCCCACACTGCTTTTCCTTTCGAGTCTGAGATAGGAAATTTGAAAAGGATATTGAAGGCTACGAAAGGAATCCCTCACCAGGTTGTTACAAGTATATACATTAATAGAGCCTGTTATATCATTACTGAGAATGCTGAAGGAATCTCAAATGAAGTGGCTGCCTTTTGCAACTTGAGTGACAAAATGGTATGTGTCAGTGGGAGAAGGTGCCGTGGAGGTGAAGTTGTCTTTGGCCCTAGCACCGATTATGTCGGATTTAGTGAAGGCCTTCCAGAAATGGTACAATATAGGGAGTACAAGGGGGTTATTCGTGATGGGGTTCGTTATACAAGCAAAGGGCATGGAGACTTGGGCCAGAAGGATGACTCCTATGTTGAGCTGGTCAAGGGTTCATTTGCCAAAATTGTCAACATAGTGGCTGTGGGGGATGAACAAATGGACCTTTATGTTGTTCTCAAGCCTCTTCGAACAGTAAATATATGTGGCCTGGATAATCTGAAAATTATAGTTGGTAGAGGAGGGAAGTATTGCGCTCAATTTTCCTCTGTTAAATGTGTTGCAGTTCATATTGAGGTGGATGAATCGGAGTATGTAAGCTCTGTTCCGTTTAAACACTTTTTTTTAAATATGTAAAATTGTTTTTGTATTCTTGTATAAATGTATTTTTGATTTTATAATCATCCATAACTGTTATAATGTTTATGCACCAAAATACAATGCTCTTCTTTGGATAAATTCTGTAGCACCATTTCTTAACTACCTATTTATGATGGATAATTGGTTGCAATGTGGCAACCTCATTACGAAGAACATTGAAGCTGCATAATGCTATTGTTTGTTATGAACTTAATACATTAATATGAAACTTGGGGGAGAATAGCATAATAGGAAACATTCTCTTCTTTACAGTAAATCTCTTTTTTCCATCATGGACCTATGATAACTCTAATCTTATAACCTCATCTTCTCCTACATTAACACCTATAGGGACTTGGCATTCCCCATTGAAAACCCATAAGAGATATTCATTCCCCATTGAGAACCCATAAGAGATATTCATTCCCCATTGAGAACCCATAAGAGATATTCATTCCCCATTGAGAACCCATAAGAGGTATTCATTCCCCATTGAGAACCCATAAGAGATATTCATTCCCCATTGAGAACCCATAAGAGGTATTCATTCCCCATTGAGAACCCATAAGAGATATTCATTCCCCATTGAGAACCCATAAGAGGTATTCATTCCCCATTGAGAACCCATAGGGACATTATATTCCCCATTGAAATTTAATGGGGAACATCATTCCCTATAGGTTTTTTCAATGGGGACTAATGGGTAATTTTTAACAGGGGAGAAGTTCATAAACTTCAATAATCTTAGGGAAAACTGTTTTGTGAACCCGAGATAATAAAAAGACTGCTTGAAAACGTACCAGATATGATCGAGATAGTGTGTATATTAGCGGAGATAATTTAAAATGCGATAACAGCAAATTTATAAGGATACGATGAATGAATGAAATGAAACATGAACAACAACAAAGGCACGTTACAAAACGTGCTCCACCTAAATATTTTACACGAATATTTACCGATACTCAATGATAAGCATGAACTTAACCAGCTTGGAAAATAGTATAATTAATGGATTTTCTCATCAACAAGTGGATAAAGAATCGTACACATAACATCATTGAAACTTACCTTCCAAGTCAGTCTCCGTGCACGTAACACATCATGATGTCCACAAGGTTCGTGCCGATCTCAGATCCGATGGAATCCTGATTCACGTTCGTAGACACAAGGAAAAACACGAGCAAGAACTAGGCCATGGAGTACACACGATATTAATCATAAACTAGACGTCTGAGCTCAAGGCAGTAGAATAACACGACAACACAATGGCGGACCTAGCGGAAAGTGGAAGTGTCAGCTTATTTAATAGAATCGGAGGGAGAAGTTTACGAACCCATCTCTTAATATAAAGAGTTAACTGAAGGAAGAAAAAATATTATACACGCAGAAATATATAATTACGATTGAAATTATAATTCATTAACATATACATGACTTGATTTTTCAGGCCTCATGTGTGTGAGATCTTGAAGACCCCTTGAAGTGTGAGGTCTTCAAGACTTCATGAAGTATGCGGTCTTTAAGACATCATTCATGTGACCTCATGAAGTGTGAGGTCTTAAAGGCCCTTTCATGTCTCTTAATGTGGAATCTTAAAGGAGTCCAACGTATGAGTTCATATAAGACCTCATTACGAATACTGTGTTGACTGGGAGTCAAAGAGTGGAAGCATTCGAAATGTGTTGCTACCGAAGAATGATGAAAATAAAATTGATCGAACGTGTAAGTAATGAAGGAGTGCTAAGAAAGTGGGAATAAAAATAAGTCTTCAAAAGCTTTAAGCAGAAGACGGGAATAGTTACTTGTCCACATTATGAGACATGATGGCCTGATTAAACGATCATAGAAGGACAGGTGGGAGGGAAGAATGGCAAGGGACGGTCC
Organism: Ischnura elegans; assembly: GCF_921293095.1. NCBI lineage: Eukaryota > Metazoa > Arthropoda > Insecta > Odonata > Coenagrionidae > Ischnura > Ischnura elegans. The sequence goes on along the minus strand of NC_060254.1, from coordinate 105,348,840 downwards.
CGAATGAGTTACATGGACAGGTTATGAAGGATGCAAAAGGGTAGAAATATGTATGGCGCTATGAAGAGGCTAGCGGATAGGAGAGAGGAATTGAGAGCTGCGTCAAATCAATCTTAGGATTGTTGACTAATAGTTATGATTTCATACCTATAATCCCTTGGTACCTAGAAGAGCAGAAATATTCAGAAGCTCCAACAACGTTAACTATTGCCCAAACGTAGCAGGATGGATTTTGTCAACACATTGGCATTAATATCTTAAATTGGAATAAGAGAGAGATTCTTCTGTGGGACAATATTGGATGTAATTTTTTATTCAACGTCCAAGAGACAGCGGAAGAAATTTATTCGAAGGTCACAATTGCTCATATCAATGACGAAACGGCGACACTGATTGAAAGATTGAACACTAATCCGACGTAAATATATCCGTGTGAAAAGGATAGATATTATTGGACACTTAAATACGCCGATATAATCTGCAATTAAGATTTTATTCGGTTATAAACAGTTTGATATTTAATCAGAATAAATAGCTTATATTCATATTTATCTAGAGGAATTTACATGATTTCTATGCTCAGATTTAATTTTTTAAATAACACGCGTAAATTTTCCAAGTTTTTTTATTTCTGCCGCGTAAAATATCCTCCTTGAACTATAGAAGGGGTGAAGTAAATAGAGGGCGTGAACAAACAAATTGGAAATCCGAAAATTATTACAGCCAAAACTGGCAGCGCACTAATATTTAGACGACGGATATTTATATGTGTATAAATTAACCCCGCTAAATCAACAAGGATCGAAACAATCAATTCTAATCCGTGGCAATAAAAATTCACGCAGAAAAAAAAATACCCGCATGAAAATTACCGGCCACCGCGACTCCATGTAGATAATTTCAGCGAAAATACTTTTACTAATTTGAAAATACGGCACTTTATTGTTTCTTAGAACAGTATACATATTTGCAATGAAATGAATTCTAATATATATATGCACAGCCGCATGCTTTTCCTCACAACAATGCCCTCAGAAGACGATAGCCTCACGTTGCTAGGAGTGCGTTAATATGCCTGTAATCCTTGTAAAAGGTACTCGTAGCAACAGTGCATACGCATAAAAACGCCAGTTTTTTGAGGAAACAGTTTTCAATATGGGTAATACCATACGTAAGTAACAAAACAACTTCTAAACTTTATTATATCGTGTAATACGCCCTTAAGAATATATATTTTTCCCATTTTTTGTTCAAATACATCCCACAGAGATAGCTGCTTAGCAACCAGGATCTGGTTCTCTCAAAAATAATTTTATGTCCAGTAAACTCGCATTTTCCTTGGTTTTCGGGTAAATTTACTCAAGGAAGAGATTGCTAGAGCCCCGTATGAAGGTGTTATTTCCCAGCCTCAATTTTCCTGGCGGAAATTTATCGTAGTCATGAATTATTTAATCGATTTCCTTTCCGGTAAGTCTCCAGCAATTCCGTTGCATTGTATTACTCCTTCAAAGTCAAAAACGGGACATGAAGATCATATTTATCATGAATCGAACATGTAATCGATGCATATAATGATTTTTTGTGGCGTTTGCTGGGAATTTTTTCTCCGGTCGATGAGATATCTAGATAAACACATTCCTTTGCAAACATCTTCCCAATAATTTCTATGTGAAGGCATATTAATGAACGACTTGCTAGAGTAACGGATACAAATAGTTTTTTAAACTCACACTGACAATAAGCCATATTAGCCCCTCTTTAGGAAAACACTGAAGTAGTACTCTAGTAGTAGTATTTTAGAGCTATGGAATTTTTGTAAGTTAGTACGGAGTCGTAACTGGATTGATTCCCAAGTGAAGTAGATGGGTCCTTGGCATTGCAAGGGTGCAATAGAGCCTTGATAACCTCACTAGGTGTTACACATATAAGACACTTAGGGTCCCTAATGCCCAACTGTTCACTTAGATTCCCCATGAGGAACCCAGGTGAATGCTTCTTCTCCAATTCTTCTAATTATACAATCAAATTAAACGATCTTTCTCTATCCTGCATAGTCTACAAGTGTCATTAACTAATCCATTTTGATAGCAAAATCTATGGGGTGGGAATGAAATGGGCCCAAATTTATTTGTGATCAAGAAGGATTCCTCTCTATAATAGGCAGATGCCTAGGACGCAAAGAGGTGGAGGAATTGGCTGCCGAGGGCCCTATCCCGGAGGAGTTGGAGACTTCAGGGGCTGACGTGGCATTGCTGCAAACAGCGACGTCAGATGAAACTGCAGAGATGCCGATAGCCACGTCCCCATTGCCCCCGGAGGAGGGCCGCCCTTCACCAACCGCCTCTCCTCCTCCGGGAGAAGAAGGCCTAGTAGAAGACCCATGGGAAGACCTCAATGTTGAACAACAGGGCCCTGCCAGGGGGGTGGAAGACTTTCCAGGGCCCCACCTCCACCGTCCCTCAGTTGAAGAATTCATGCAACAGTATAACAACATAATTCTGGATATAGCGTCTATTACAAATGAAATTGACTGGATGGTGGGGGTTATAGAGAGACGGATTGAAGATCTTGTCCGCCAGGCCCTGGGACAGAGAGCGTCGCGGAACCATCCCGATGGGGACGGGAGGTTTTACCGCCATCAAGACCACCTGTGACCCGCGGCGAGGCCCAAAGTCCCACCTCAAGAGGTAAGTGAATGTATCGTATGTTTGTGTGCCTAGAAGTATTGGTGTGGACGTAAGCTAGAGAGATTTCCACCTCATGCAAATGCCAACAGGATTGAAATGGTAGACTCCCAGATGTTTGGATTCCTCTCAATGTAAAGGAGTGCCTCCCCCTGCAATCTGGATCCATTCCTGCCACCATTCAAACATGAGTGATATTCTGCCTCTTAACTTGCCTAATAGGATAGGAGAATCACGGATCATTGGACTGCTTTCCTTTTTCTATAGCTGGGAAGATTGCTCATTAACTGATTCTGGAAGTAACATTCATTTGGATGTACTTTATTTCCATTGAACATTCAATTTCCATGGCACTTATCACTTTTAAACAAGGAGAAGTAACAGGATTTTAATCAAATTAATTCATAATTAATTAAATTACATTTCTATTGCCACACTGATATTGAAGCTGAGGTTAACGACACTGTACATAGTTTCACGCTGCTGCAAAGCTCCTTCAAGCACTCAGAGTAGTCTGTGCAAACTCACATTTGAATATAATTAGTTATGAATCAATGATGATAGCAATAGTATCAGCTACGAGACTACGTGCTCGTTTCCAGACTTTGCTCACATCGCATATACTTTGACTCCAATTTTGCTAGTTCCGTCACATCCTTGACCTTGGGTGCAATTAGCCTTGTATGCCAGCTATCCAAGTTTTACTGGTCTGGCCCTGATAGGAAAATTGGATGTGTGGTTTTCAACAAATTATTGAAAACAATAGTACCTTGCTGTGGGATAATCTATTCCCATGGTGGTATTGATATTGGCAAACACTGACCCCTATGTAATTATCACTTATGTCTCCCATAGTACATTTCTGAATACAAGAATTCTCCCCTATGAACACCCTTATTCTAAAAAATGTAAAGTTCTCTTGGAAAAACTTGTAATAATCTTGGATAATAGTGGTTATTACATTAAAAACACACAACGTTAGGTCTAGAATAACATTTTTTCTGTTATCTTAAGATGTCACACAGTTCTAATTTTCATCAATAAATGAGGTTTATCTACAATTATATGCCTTCACTATTTCAGGGCCATAACATCAAGGACAACTCCCTGGCATGTCGGCGGCCAACCACCCAGAGGTATATGACATTTTCAAGGTTTTCCATTGGAATTGCTGTACCTTAATTCCTAGAATAAGTATCGATCCCTCACTCTTAGATTGTAACAAGATTGAAATACTTTCCACCATTCTAATCATTCCACCGCAATTCAATTGAGAATTAAACTCAATACTCAATTGAGCATCCCCTATTCCAGTGGCGCAGCGTGGGGGATAAAACCCCTCCAGAGCTCAGAGAAATTTTTAAGTTTAATCCATTTTACTTAATGGATTTGTATTACTTATAGAATAGTATTAGGATTAATCACATATCGCTCAGGAAACCGTAATGGTTGCCATTTTACACCATTAATCTTAAGGCGGTTATGCAATACCCCCACACCCCAAAGTATTATAGCTGCGCCTAAACCCACCCCCCAGCCTTTGTCCTTAGCTGCGCCCCTGCCCTATTCCTCCTATAAAAGGTAAGAAGGGATTTTATAAATCTAGCTAACCATCTTCTACATATATTTAGAAGTGGATGTCTATTTGTCTGTCTGCTATGCGCATTACCATGGCTGCACAGATTGCTACCCAAGTTAGTACACAAGTACTTCTCATCCTACCAAAACGCCTTAGTTCCTCTTCTTGTTGTATCCCACCTGTCCTTTTTCTTGTTGTTTTTGCATTAGCTTGTTTTATGTCACATGTACGACATCATGCAATTTCTGTGGCTGGTCATCCCGCCGCGTAGGCACACCTCTTGACACGCCCTAAGTGAAAACATAACACAAAGGATACTATAATAAACCCATTTAAATGCACTCGGCGCAAACCTTTTAGCTGAGTTATGCGTTCACAAGACATTTTTTGCCTACTCATGTACGTAAATGCATTACAATCAACATTGTGGAGTGGGATAAAAGCAGATCCCATAAGGGGAGGGTCGGGCTTAATTACGGTGCAGTGGCCCTAAGGTCTCCCTAAGTTGGGTCTCTGGCAGGGCCAGAATGCATACGACCACAGCTATCTCACCAGTCACCTTCCTTCCCCCATGTCAGCTATAGCCGGCATCAGGTCGTTTGCGTATGAAAATGCTCGTCGATTCAACCCGACGTTTGGCATCAAAGGAAATAGGGATGGGTGAACACAAGGAAACTAGCGAACACAACTATAAAGCCTGTAGATCCAGACTTTGAGACTTTGAGGCTTGTATGCTTTATAATCTGCAAACACCCTAAAATCCATCAAATCCCCAAAATTGGAGCACTCAAATATTGTAATGCGGAATTGATTGGATTCGGAAAAGAACAAGAATGCTTGTGGATAGCACTCTTATCTTTGTTACGGTCAAAATATAAATGACTTGTACATCAATACCAGGGCCCGCACAAGGGAAAACGCAGAGCAAACTGATGTTGTGTTGCCCTACTAAGGGGGGTTTGGTATGGAATACCCCTCAATTACATATACCAATTAAGTGGTCCGGGGAAAGGGGTACAGCTAGGAATTAAGGACAGGGGAATTTTAGAGGGGACAATCAATGCTGTGGGATCTGGATGGTATGGAATGCCTTCCATTGTAAGCCGGTGGTGCTGGGACCTCCCCCAGAAAATTTTAAGATATGTAAATGGTTCAAAATGGTGAGGTTTACAGCTTTCTCAGGGATATTCTATCGATCCTTACACTTTTCCATACTTAATATCAATGCAATTAAGTAAGTAAAATGAAATTAATTAAAAATTTTCTCTGAATTCGGGGCGGAAGGGGTCTATCCTCCAAAGCCTGACCCCTCCCTGAGCCATTGTGTAGCATCACCTCTTTTGTGTATAATGCAGTGTACATTTTTTGTTAAAAAGAAATACCAGAGAGCATTTTCGGAGGTAATAAGAACATTTTAATCCAAATAGTTTAATAGACTTATATTTTTCAAGAACCAACATAATATGAGTGGCAGTGATATATTTTTATTATATACATGGATAATAGCCATGAAACTTTATGAGTTTTTTTTCACAAAGTCTACCTTTTCTTCCGCAAAAATAAAAATAAATTTACACCATGAGATAGAATAAAAAATAAAAAATTTTAAAATTGGAAAACAATTTAATTTTGCTGTTTGGGCGTTTGGTTGCCCCCTAGCTATACGCCACCCTGGGTAGTTGCCTGGGAAGCCCAGGGTGACGTGGGTCCTGGTAAATGCCACTGTTTAATCTTGTCACTAAAATCTAGGAGAGCAAGTTACATGCAACCATTCCCTGTGAGCGTTATAAAACATACTAGTATATTAGCATATTAGTGCATTGAAGATTTTGAAGTGAACTTTATTTAAATATTTCCCTGAGATTTTAATACCTCATCTTTAGATACATATATTTGTAAAACCCGTAATGTGACATTCAAAAAGACATTCCAGCCCTCATACTAAGACATAGTTTAGGGATAAGAAATGAATAGTTTGAAGTTCAAGATGATTGTGAATTCTGAAATCTGACCCAAATAAGGTGCTCATAATAAAAAATATCTGCATAGAGTTCCCATCAAGAGTAATTGTGAATGGTCTAGTTGGATAATACATGAGGGGAGCCAAAAATAACGGGAATTGCGCAGTAACTTTTTCATTAATCAATATTTTCTCTATAAATTGTCATCACCTTCCAAGTAATCCTCATTGACTGCAACACATTCATTCATCTAATCGTTACTTCGACACTTCAAAACAATTTTTTAATTCACTAAAATCAATGTTCTTTCGGCCTTTCACCGATTTTTGTTTTACTTCACCTACCGTCCCAAAACCTTTTCCGTTAATATCCCTTTTCAGTCTAGGAAGTAGAGAGAGTAACAGGTGGCAATATCTGGTGAAAAGTGGGGGTGAACGATTGGCGTGATGCCTTTTTTTGTCAAAAACCACTTCATGGACATTGCGGTGTGGGCGGGTACATTGTCATGGTGGAAGAACCAATCACCTGTGTGCCAAAGATCAGCCCTTTTTTTCCGGATAGTTTCCCTTAACCTCTGCAAAATACCTATAAAGTTCTTCTATGGTTCGGCAACGATCTTCATGAATGAGGGAGTGGATTTTTGCAACATTGCCGTCCGTTCTTGATGTTGACGGATGCCCTTAATGAGGATGGTCATCAATCGACATCTGTCCATTGTTGAGATGCGAAAACCAGTCGTAGACACGTGCTTTACTTAGATTAGTATTCCCAATAGCAGTTTTAAGCATCACTAGAGTTTCTGCGGGAGTTTTCCCCTACAAAAAAAAATAAATAAAATAAACTTCACTGCCGCATGTCCACCCCGCCAGTCAGCCATCACACCTTTTCGCTAAATCAGAAAAAGTTGATTAACCAAAAAAATCCCAAAGGCAAACAGATGCACTCAGAGGCGACCAGGATTCTCACACTGACTCAGAAAATATCACTGCTTGGAACCCTTTATGGGGAAAACAGATCCCTCTCTGAACCGTTAGGTCCCCTCTCGTAATGTAAACATGTACTAATATGAGAAACACTAACAGGGAAATTCATGCTGTTTTGTTTAACTTGATTTGAATGCAGAAAAAATAACTCCAAATATTGGTATTAACATAGTATAGTTTTTATGTGCTTTAAATAACACTGATAATATCTGCAGGGAAATTATTGATTGCAAAGAGTCATTTCTTCAGAAAGCGGCCTCTCTGTAGCACTGCCTGTATTTCACGCCGTGAACGGCGCACTGCTGGGCCACATTGAAATGGGTGTCGTGGTGACCAAGGCGACCGTTAACGGTGCCATCCCGTCAACTGAGCGATTCGATTCATTAAAAGACATCCATACACACGGATAGTTATTTGAAGGCACATAGTGCTAGCATTTGGGGAAGGGAAGGTAGGAACAGAAAGGACAGGAGGAGAGGGGTTCTCCTTATAAGCGGTCGGATATTCGGATCTCCACTGAGCTTCAATGCAAAAAGAAAGCATTTTGACTTTGGCCAAATCTAACATCTATTTCTTCGGGTGAGAAAGCCTCATTCTACATGTTTTAGGATTGATAAATGGGAAATAATTTTTCCCGTTTCTATGAATCCAATTATTTTGAGTTACATGTACTTATTTCACTGCCTTTCCTGGCCGACTGGCAACAGCTGTAATCTAAACTAAGCGATTTTGTTGTATCTAGCTGCATGTCCTACCTTCCCTCAACACCTGGGTGAGGGGTATCGAAAGGGAACCCACGACATGAAATATTTTGGCCAATTTGTAAGTTATACAGTACTACGGTAATACCGTAATTACCCAGCACTCAGTTTGAAAACACCATTATGAGAGGTTGTGTTTTGCGGTTGGACTGTTATTTATCGTGGTTCCAGCTTTAAATATCGAACGATGGAAACGAATTTTAAAATTCCAAAAGCTAGTGCTACTGCTCATACCAGGGTAAGTGAATTCAACTCAGAAGGATTTTTTGTGAAAGACAGAGCACATTTTACTGTGCTGAGTTTGCAATTAAAGAATTTGAACACACAGTCACTCAGTCAAAGAAAGCGAAGGAGGAACTTGTTGTCGCTACTGCTGAAGCATTTTTAAAGACTTTATTTAGTGTGGAGAAACTTGACAATCCAAACATTCTGGAATGGCTCTCCAAGTGTAGACATATATTAGGGAGTGGGGATTTGCCATTAGCTGATCGTATATATGTCAATACTACATACTTGACCATTTCCTTCATTTAGTTTTATCAGAAATTTTGTACAATCGAAATTGTGTTAAATGTTATGTAAAATGCTTAATAAAAGTATTAGTATTCATGAAACGTGTTCCATAAAATAAATGGCTATAAATGTGGAAAAATTGTAGCATTATAAAACACTGCCAAGATTTTCTATAACACAAAAATCACATGGTTTAAAAATGAATTTTAGCAAAAAATAAAATGTCTTCCACGGACCTTTATTTATAGGCCATTTGGCATAGGCAATTTTTCATACTATTTATAAAAAATTCCAGGAGCAATAATATAAGTTATAATGAGGGCCCAGTGAGAAATGGGTGGTGGAATCCACGTGGAACCCACGTGGAATCCACGTTGACTCGTGGATATATGGTGGTGGTGGATATTGAGTGGTTGGACCCACGTGGAATCCACGTTGATTTCAAGTGGATTTGTGGTGATTAGCATAAAATGTTAAACAGAATTTCTAATTTGTGGAACTTAACTCTCTGGTGACATTGCGTCATTTATCATCCTGAAACCACGCTAGTTATGTGAAAATGTATCGCACATTCTATTTTTATATAATTCGTGGAAAGGCAACCAGGAGAGCACATGAAAAACCATAGACACATATATAGAAGGTTTAGATATAGAGTGGTTGAGGTTTTAATGGTTTTAGGACAGCACCTACTGCTGTTTTAATTTTTCCACCAAATTTCCACGTGGGTTCCACGTTGATTCCACGACCAAAAACACGTGGTATCCACGTTACATCTCCACGTGGGTTCCACGTGGATTCCACCACCCATTTCTCACTGGGGGTAGATCATCCATAGTTCAATTTAAGCTGATTTCTAAATAATATCATGTAAATTGATTTTCCAGCCATAACACGTGACTGGAACGAGTCCACTGCATAATTTGGGGAATGACCCCTGCCCCCAGCCTCTGGCAGATCGTCAAAATGGTATGAGATCTGTTTTTGTTATCATTTTTCTAGGTACACATTTTTTGTAAATCGGTCTCATTTCATGAAAAAAACAAATACATACACTTTCAAAATCATACACCTTTATGGTACACAAATTCCTCCAGAAACTGATTTATATGCTATGATAGCTTTTATTTTACTAGAAAGAGTTTCTCGAAAGAGGTTTTTGTAACTTCCTATCATCATCATTAATATCATTTAAATTGTTTTTCAGCCATAACAGCTGACTATGCGTGTAACCGCAAAATTTGGGGAAAAACACCGGCCCTTGGCCTCCAGCAGATCATCAAAATGGTATGGGATCTCTTTTTGTTATCATTTTTCTAGATATATATTTTTTATATATTAGCCTCACTAACAACCATACACAAATACTATATAAAAATTCACAATCATACACTTCTGTGGCAGACAAATTCCTCCAGAAACTTATTTATGCTATGATAGCTTTTGTTTACGAGAAAGAGTTTCTAGTTAGAGGTTTTGTAACTCTGAATAACTTAATGACCACCATGCCCCCCTTCTTAGCTTACCCGCCGTGGCCAGCTTTCTTCCTCTATTAACTCATTGTATATATAAGGCCATGCTCTTCCTGTATCCTTTATTAATAACTTTTGCATTTTAAATATTTTTAAATATAGATTTTGTGAATATGGATCCAAGATTTTTATTCAAATTGGTGAAAGATTCTTTTTGTATTTGAATTTCTTAAAATTGTGGATTTGACCAATCACCCATTTTTACCTTTTTTGAGATGATAGCAGATGTCGTATCACAACAATGTCATAGATTGCAGGGCAGATTGTTAATGATTTTTTTTTATTTACTGCAACAAATTACTTGCAACCATGCCCTGTGAGCATTAGAAAATATATGTATTAGTGCACTCAAATTTTTAATGAGAACATAATTTAAACAACAGCCAAGACATTTCAATGTTTCATCTTTAAATATATGTATGTTTGTCAAACCTGTGATTTAACATTAAAAAGACATTTCAGCCAAGGTATGTACTAAGAAACTTTTGGGACAAGTAATGAATGATTTTGAATTTCGAGATGATAATGAATTTTGAAATCTGAACAAAAAAAAAGATACTCGTATAAAAATATTTCTGCATACCTTGAGAACCTATCAAAAGTAATTGTACATGGTCTAATTGGATAATAGTGTAAATATGTACTAAATATGCAGGGGCAGATCCAGGATTTCTCTCTGGGGGGCACGAGAAAAGGATTTTGATCTGGGGGGGGCATTAGGCTACATCGTAATACAAAATGAATGCAATGATAATGGGACATTATTAAAAATCTTGTATATTTTTTAAGGGTCTAAGGGTGCACATGCCCCTGTGCTCCCCCCCCCCCCCCTCCTAAATCCGCCAATGCTAATATGAGAAACACTAACAGGGAAATACATACATGCTGTTTTGCTTGGAGTAACATTTTATTTCAATGCAGTAAAAAAACCCAGATATTGTTTTTTATAAAGTACATATATTTTTTATGTGCTTTAAAATAACACTGACAATATCTGCAAGGAAATTCTTGATTGCATCACTGTTGATTTTAATTTATATAAATTTGAAATAAAAAATGATGCAATTAATGGAATTGAATCGAAAAACAAAGACACAAATGCTTTCATGAAAAAATGTTTCCTCAAGGTACTAATAAATTTCCAAGAGTAGGTACCTATTGTCTTTATTTAAGGGTCATTGGTGTTGTATTTTTAGCCCAGGAGGGTGATAGAGATTAAATGAGCAAGCTGGCACTGGATGGCTATGTATTTATTTGATAGTTCCTACCATACGAGGCATTAATTTGACATTACATATCACTTTCCCGTAATGGGGAATACCGGAAGTAACCACCAGTACCAACCTTGGGTCTTTCAACATTTCCCATCGACGGAAAGTCCTTAGATACCAACCCAAGGTTAGGTACTTTCTGCTACAATTGGCACTTGCAATTTATCATGCTTATTATAACAAATTCCAGGAGCAACAACATACATAATGATACGGGTGGATCATTCAAATAACATTTTAAGATGGTTCCTAATGAATATCATGTAAATTGATTTTCAGCCATAACACCTGACTATGTGTGAATTTTGGGCAACGACAGCTGCCCCTAGCCTCCAGATGATCATCAAAATGGTATGAGATCTATTTTTGTTTTGATTTTTCTGAATATAAATTTTTTATGTATTAGTGTCATTTCATTCAAAAAAGATTTCCTCAATGCACATGTTAATTTCCAAGAATACCTATTATCTTCATTTAACCCTTTCGCACTGGCAGCTAGAATAGGAAAACGTTTTCGTGCTACAAGTAGCATTAGAATATTTCAAACCTCTCTGTATTGAGCTCTGTTTAGGGGGTGAGTTGCCTGGGTATTTTTCTCCCTCTGTTTTGGCACCCAGCTCAACACCCAGCGATTAGCGTCCGTCCCTTACCCCACCCACTGGACGACACCCTCTATCCCTATCATAGCACGAATCCATGGTCAACTTACTGCGTTACCAGTGTTTTTTAAACCAAACACTGTACATATTTGATTTTCAATAATTTACTCTTATAAAAGAATAACTAGTATTTTTTAAGCATTGTGGAATTTTAAACGGGTTTCTTGTGCTAATAACAACAGTGTTTGTAAATATGTATAAGCTCGGCATAAGGTAATAAGGCTATAAGTCCTTAAGTCTGTTATTTTTTAACGCTAAAATTTCCTTTACAAATTACTTAACCTCGGATCAAAACAAAGGATTCATTTCAAAGTAATAAAAAAATTGTAGTATGCACAAAATATGTCATTGGAAAAACTATTGACAACATAATCACCTCGCAACGGATTCCTACAGAGAGGATGATCATAAATGAGTTGAAGGGTCCGGCTTATAATTGCTAAGGAGTGGCCCTAAGGACTCGCTAAGCTGGGTCTCAGGCCGGGCCTGAATGCATCCAACAATTGCTACCTCAGTGGTCACTTCCCTTCCCTCGCATCGGCCAGAGCCAATATATACGGTCGTCTGCATTGAAAAATCTGTGATAGCTATACCTGACGTCAGGTCTTCTGCGTATGAAAATGCCCGTCGGCCACACACGATGTCTGGTGTGAAAGGGTTAAAGGCAGGCCTGTGCTGGGCGCCATCTTACGACAGTGGATGGCCATGGCCAGAGGGTGCCAGGAGTATTCAGGGGGAGGACTGCAGGGGAGTCTTGGGGTGTGGAATACAATAATTGATTTTGAAATTTATATCCTCACCCTCTTGAGATTGAATTGAATCTTACGAGATTGAATCATATTAAATTAAATTATTATTTTTTTTACCCAAGACGATGTTAATTATGCTGTTGAATGGGACATGATTCACATCAAGGAACTGGGTAATATTGGTATTCTGACAGTAGAATTCGTCAATTTCGGTATAGGAGGGTGTCTTGGCGGCCCAACACAGGCCAGGTTAAGGGCCAATGGCATATACAATTTATCATACTATTATACATGATAGAAGCATTAACATACATGATAATAAGGGTAGATCATCCATAGTTCAATGTAAGCTGGCTCCTAATGAATATCATTTAAATTGTTTTTCAGCCATAACTGCTGACTATGCGTCTAAACGCGACATTCGGGGAATGACACCTGCCCCTGGCCTTCAACAGATCATCAAAATGGTATGGGATCTGTTTTTATAATTATTTTTTCTAGATATACATTTTTTATATATTAGCCTCACTACCAACCATCAACAAACACGTACACATTCAAAATCATACACTCCTGTGGTAGACAAATATTCCTCCAGAAACTGATTTGTGCTATGATGGCTCAAATAATAGAATGTGTAATAATTGAGCAATAGGTAATATACGTAATAATAAGGTAGAAAATCCAAAGTGCAATTCAAGATGGATTCTAAATAATATCATTTAAATTGATTTCACAGCCATAACACCTGACTATGTGTGAAATTTGGGGAACTTTTGGGACAAGGAATGAATGATTTTCAATTTTGAGATGAAAATTAACTTTGAAATCTGAACAAAAAAATGATACTTGTAATAAAAATTTCTACATACTTTGAATGCATACCAATAATTATTGTGCATGGTATAGCTGGATAATAGTATTAATCAGTGACGTTACTAAGAATATGCTTTGGGGGTGCGGGGGGAATGGGTGAGATGGCGTGGGGTGGCAACCCCCCTCCCTGGCAACTGGGAAAATTTTAAAAATCGTACATGCCTAGGAATACATTTAACATCATTTAGGCACTAAAGATTTAACTTTAAGTAGTTGCAGTTATTCCATGTCAATGCTGGGTAATAGTTTTAAATATTTTCTTTTTAATTGCTCTGAGTCTTAGTGGTTTGAGTATGGGGAGGGGGATGAGGGGATGTATTCGTCCCAAAGCACCAGAGAAATAAAAGTATTATTTAAAACCATTGTCTAGTTTGGACACATAACAAATGCATCCGCACAAAGTTAAATTTAAATTGCCAAAATGACGTAAAATGCATTTTCAGGCATTTTATTTTATTTTTTAATTTTCCTTAACTTCCCATTTTCTGGGGGATAGCCCCCACTACCCAACCTAATCCCCCCTCTCTAAGGCCCCCAATTCCCCTAAAAGCATATTCCTAGTTATTCCACTTCTGAGTCTTATTAGGGTATCTATTCCCTCATAGTTGCACCACTGGTGTAAATACTAATATGAGAAATACTAACAGGGAAATTAATGCTGTTTTGTTTGGAGTAACATCTAAATTGAACACAGTAAAAATAACCCAAAATTAGTTGATAACAAAGTATAGGTTTTTTGGCTTACCTTATTATCATACTGATAGTTTTGGCTGGGAATTTCATGATTATATTTACGTTATTTTCATTTTTGCGCAAAGTTGAAATAAAAAACGATGAGTTGAAAACAACTACTGACATGATTTCATGCACAAAGGATTCCCTCAAGGCATGCGTTAATTGCCAAGAGTACGTATTAATTTCAGTTAAGGTCAATTGTGCATGAAATTTATCGCACTAATAATAAATAATATAAAGACAATAACATACATATTGAAAAGGATACAACATCCAAAATATATTTCAAGGTGGTTTCTAATGAATAGCATTTAAATTGTTTTTCACCCATAACAGCTGACAACGTGTCCCACCGCAACATTTGGGGAATGACACCTGCCCCAGGCCTCTAGCAGATCATCAAAATGGTATGAGATCCGTTTTTGCTATCATATTTCTACATATACGTATGTACATAAAATTCTAGATATAGAGAAGAAACCACTGCTACTAAGCCTGTTTTGTCAATTAATACAGATAAATAGAGCATTCAAGGTTATATTGACCAAGTTTAAAGTTTATCTAAAGAATTTTATGATTTCATGATGAGTGGGAATGAACAACAAATGTAGAGAGTATGCAACCCGCGTGCCACCCAAATTGTCTGGCTGGGGTGCCTGGCGCTCACTCTCAGTGCGATATCTCGGAATCCTAAGGGCAGAAATGAAAGAAATTTGAGGTGATACTCTGCGAGTGTCTAATGAGTCGTTGTAGAAGACAAAAAAGTGATAGAACAATCCGAGAGTGACATCATCTTCAGTTATGTGCGAAAAACACCCAAAAATACCAACTAGGTACACTACTTTGACACTAGGTAAATTATTGTTTAACTCTATTGGTGAATATTGTAATGATGATAAAGGTGGAGTGTATGAAATGATTTGTGACGATTGTGAAACCAAATATATTCACCAGACTGGGAGGAGTTTTAAAACGAGAATGAGAGAACATAGACGATGTTTCTTAAATAACGACGACTCATCAGGAATTGCAAGACATTTGAATGACCAACACCAGTGGTGCAATTTTGTTGCAAAAATTTTACAAGTACATACATGACTAGAGGCAGAAACTGGATTTCTTAGAACAGTTTGAAATTGTTAATTGCCCTGCTAATTTTAAATTATGTAACGACCATATGTTCCCATTCCACTCACCCCTACCTCCCACCAATCACCAATTGACGTCATCATTAACCTTGGAATGAACACATCCCAATAACCCTCCCCCCTCCTGAAAAACTCTACCACCATAAAAAGGCTGTCATCCAAGGCTATGTACCTTGATAATGGCACGAGTTGTCGAAACCATGGTGGGTTTAAATAAAAGTGTGTGGAAACAGACAAGTGGTTTTACTAAGCTGAAAAATACCTAAATTTCAAAACTTTGAGTGCGATGCGGCATGTTTTCCTGGTATCCAATTGAAAATATAATTTTCATGATTTGTTTTCTCACCAAATGGGATGAAACTGGGGGGGCATCCCAAAATAAATTCGAAAACTTTTAAAATAAGGACCACCCTAATGTGCATGAAAGCATACAAGTGCAACCTGCTGTTGCATGACTGTTGAATACTCATCCCTTGCTGCACGCAATTGCGTTAACTCACAAGGGATTATGTAGATGTATATTTAAATTTTCCAAAATATGCTTGTTAGAAGGCAATGTTTTAGAATTTATATTAACCTTCCAATGATGTGTAACTAATCACGTACGTTAAGTGTCCAATGGACCAAGCTCACCTGGTTACACTAGGAAGAGTTTAAATTTACCATAAACAAGGAAGCAATACCTATATCAAAAAAAAACATTTCCTGGATATAGACAGTTACTTATACCACTTATAAGTGGTATAAGTAACTGTCTATATCCAGGAAATAATGGAAAACCACATAGTTAACCAAGAGTTAGTGAATTTTGTTCGTGAAAAAAAACATTTTTCTTATGCCATTTTTTCAAACGAAGTTATGGAAGCTCACATAAGAGGAATATTTTTTTTGTGTTATAAACTGAAATAAAGAGTTTTTTGATTCTACTTGAAGCTATTTCACCAAGTGATGCCTCAAGCTATCCATTTCAAAGTCTCTATTATTCACGTTGGCTTACCAAAGTTTCCTGATTTGGGGTTTGAAACCGTGGGTGGACTTGGTGCTTTCTTTAACAAAAGGGAGAGATCAAGGGGCTGGATACTTACGGCATTCATTCGCCTGTGTTGGAAATTCTCCATTGAATATTTCTGGCTTTCATCTCCTGGGTCAAGTAACGTACTGTCGGATATTTATGGCATCAGTAGCAAAATGGTAAAAGGAATACATAATAAATGCAACTGAGAAATTTATGGAGTACATGGAAAGGCATACGATAGGGAAACTGCGGATTGCTGAAGAAATCATTAAGATAATTTAAGAGCAAAAGATGGATGGGTAGATGAGAAAAGACAGCAGAAGGTTTGAGTAGATTAATGATACATGGCACAGAAAAAAAGGAGGCTGAAGTATATTTAGGGGAAGAGGCAATTTGGTGAAAGGGGAAGCTTGGAGAGGGAAGAAGAGGTAGGGGAATCATAAGCCAGTCTGTGTCACTATCTGGTATTAAAGGAGGACTGGCTATGCTGCGAATTAGGTTTAAGAATGAAGCAATTTGTCCAAATAATAGAATGATGCAGAATAAGTGGAAAGAATACATTGATGAACTGTATGACACATGGAATAGACCAGCAAGGTTGATCCTAAAGGGAGAAAGTGCCAGGGGCAGTTTAGTGTGACTGGGGGCCCTCGGCTAGGGTCCACTATGGGGCCCTCCTCCTGGAGGATTCAGGGGTCCCACTCCAGAAAATTTTAGGAAATTGTATGTCCATGCTATTCTGGCTCTTAAAAATAAGATGAACATTAATGAAAAATAGCAATTTCATAAGGAAAGTAGCTCTAGCAAAGTGAGAATTCCACTGCTTGTAAAAATTAAAACTTTATTGTGGTACTATCATCTACTATTAAGAATATTGTTCCCTTAAAGCTGCACTGAAATATAAAAGAAACCTATAAAATAACCCTTCAAATACCCTTTTCCAAAAAGATGGAAAGGCATAGGATAAGGAAACTGTGGATTGCTGAAGAAATCATTAAGAATATTTAAGAGCAAAGGAAGGATGGGTAGATAAGGAAAGACAGGAGTAGGTTTGGGTAGATTAATGAGGAATTTATTGAGAAATTGTGTCATTATCTGGTATAGGAAATGTGTAGGAAATTCTCCATTGAATATTTCCTGCTTTCATCTCCTGGGTAAAGAAACATACTGTCGGATATTTATGGCATCAGTAGAAAATTGGTAAAAGGAATAATAAATGCACACAACAAGGAAACAAGGAAAGTAGCACTAAAAGTGATAATTCCACTGCTAATAAAAATTAAAACCTTACTATGGTTTTATTATCTATTAAGAGTATAATTTCCTTTAAACTGCACTCAAATCTAAACTAAACCTCTAAAATAACCTTTTGAATAACCCTTTCTAAAAAGCGTCACGTTCTCTTTTATCTTCTGGCACCTTAATTTGTTTTTTATATAATTTTTGTCATTATTTTATAAATAAAGCAACTAATGAACACCTAGAATTTAGTAATTGCAAAAAAATCTTATGTTTAAGTAATCTGAGTTTTCTATAACGCCATTCATGTACGCTTCACAATAGAATCGAGCATTGTGATGGGCCCATAAGCTAAGGGGCCATTGGCTGTCACCGATCAGCCGACCCGGCCATACCACCCCTGGATAGTGTGGTGGATGAGGATGTTGGACCATGGAATGTAAACATATTGAGGCAAATAAGTCTTTTGAGAAATGAGGATAAGCAAAGGGGTGAGTGTGAAAATTAAATAAAACAGACAAATTTCAAAATAAAAGTCCAAGGTTAAACTTTATTATATATAATGAAAATAATTTGTATAGAGTAATACGCATGATATAATCTTAGCTCACTTTCAAGGCTCTCCCTTCTCTTTACTCTAAGATCATAGCGAGATCTTTTTGACTCTCTTTTGTTTTTTGATATGTATATGTTAATCCTTTTTTGTTAATTACCATTTGACACAATTTTTGGTTGCAAATAATCTGTTTAGTAGAAGTACTATTGTAAAACTTCAATTTAATTTTTTTTCCATTTGTTCAGGTACATTCAAATTCAAGGGCGTACCCAGAATCATTACTAGGGTGGGACAAGCCGTGTTCTAGGGGGAGGGGGTGCAAGCCAAGGTCTGAGGGGGGAGCAGCATTGGGATTTATGAGACTATTTCCTTGAAAAAATAGCTTTATTTTAGTAGCACATCTTAAACTAATATATATCATTTTTCGTGGGTTTAAAGAAAATTTGTTGAATGCTTTTGTTTCAATTCAGTACTGATTTTGCTCAAAGACTTCTGCGACTCTTGTTTCTAAGTGGAAGGGGGGGGGGGAGCTGCCCCACCCTGCCCTTAGCTGGGTACGCCAGTGTTCAAATTGTATTAGTCATAGAAAGTGAGAAAATCTTATTTCTCCATTTCATTTTCTCGTAGAATGACAGAAATTCAGAGGAATGATCCATTTACGCCTGTGAATCAGTTGGAAGTACATATTCATGCCTGAATCAATGAATGATTGTCTGTGCAGTGTGCATACATCAGTGCATCAAGCAAGAATGTCTTCTGTGAATGGTATTGTCACCTTTTCCCAATGAAAATAAAGGAGATGGTGATGAGTTGCAAGAAGTCTTCGACCCAGGCTCCAGTCTGGCACAGAAAAAGAGTTTTTGTGGTGGTTTATCAGTCCTGGATATGAGTGGTACTTAAAAATTTCATCCAGTTCAAGTTGTTCTATGTTATTTTTTGTAAAGTAGTGATTTTATCCGAAATTCAAGCACATCATCTTTTATTATCGTTCAGGGGTGGACTTGACTATATGCAACCAAAACATGGTCACCTCTTAATGTGAAATGATTTCCATGCCAAACATTAATTAAGTAATGTGTACTGTCCATTAAGAGTCAATTCTCTGAACTTAATATTATTCAAAAACAGATACCTAATCTTTATTCATTGACCCAAGTAATACATTCTCTACTGTATACAGAGATAAAACATATCAAGCCTTTTACTTCTTTTTCACTTGGTTATCATAATCATTTTTTTTTTCTGTTCATACCTAATGCCTTTTCATTTCCTTGTAGTACATAAGACTACATGTGCATATTTTCTGTAATGATACATTTAACACATTCAATGCGGATGATATTTTTGCCGAAACCTCCAGTGACGGATGGGTGATTTTCCTTCATAACGGTGGTCTTGGAAGTAATACAACAGAATTTGCAATTTTTTTTGTTTCTATTTCTCGCAATTTGTAAAAAACGTTAATGACATACATGTATGCCACCCGTCACCAGTAATTGACAATTCACGCAACCCACATTACACACATGCAATTTTCCTTGTATGAAGTAGTGAACTTTTCATATTTCCGTTTATAATACTTCTTCTACCGTTGATTCCTTAGGTTAATGACGAAAATATCTTGGAATTAGGTTTTACGTGTATTTGTTTCGACGGCCGTAGATTTAATTTTTACGAGTCACAGAAGTAGAACACACAACGAACGGCAAGAAAAATATATATTTATGGAAGAAGCATCTTTTTTTATCAAAGCAAATCTATGTTACCTCAGAGTTATTGCAACATTGAAACATTTCAATAAAAATTCTCAAATATTTTTATGATGTATTTGAAAGCAAGGCCTTAGACAGAGCCCTGGTTGACATTCACATTCTAGGCAAATTGTAGTCACTGTCCTACGGATGCCTTCACGGTAAGCGGAGAAATGAAGAGCCTGCATCATTCCTAAAAACCTATCACGGCACATTTTCTCCCGAAAATCGGTACTCGCACTAATTCTGACCTCCAATCATTAGAAATCGTGTTATACCTAATTGCGCCCCTGTGGAGAAGAAGGCCCAGCCAAGTTTCCAGTTCTCCCTGCCCAATGGCTTCCAATCCATTATGCCCTTAGTGAAGGACCTTGGTGAAGGATTTCGGATGAAAATGCTTTCTGCATTTTTCTCCGTCTATGAGAGGATGAAAAAGTAATGCTAGGCACGCTCGGAGCACCCTAGTGACCAGTGGAAAAACGAACTCCTGAAGACATACATTTATGTCATCGGCCTGAGTGGAAAAGCCCTCATGACATATATATATGTCATCCGCACATAAAGTGTTAATTTCTTGCCAACTGTGCTGAAAGAATTGAATTCAAAATTATTTTCTCTTTTAAAAAGAAACATTACATACTACCTATAGCAACATACTACCTACACCTAAGTATTGCTTACACGACACTGTTACTGGCACATGGCTCCTGAGAATACGATTCAATTTATAGTGGTACATCATTCCTGTCTGAATAAATTGAATACATAGGTCTGAAATGTGAAAGATGGAGAAGCAGGTATGAAGTATTATTTCTAGAAATTATTTGAAAGTGTCCATGATTGAATGGTATTTAGTTTTTTGGTCTGAAAAAAGGTTAAAAAATTTTAGTACTGTATTTCTCCGTATATAATCCCATGTCTAATTGTGGTTTGTATGTGCTAGGTGTAGCGTTCAAATCATTTACACTACCACGAAAGACAGCACCGCCTGGAGGGAGACAGGTGAAGGACCTTTGGCGCCAGCAGGGTAATGGTACCCCGGGACAGGGATTTGGCACCCTTCTCCGGGAGTAGCATCCCTGAGCCCACACGAGTTAGACCTGCCTGCTGTAGCGTGGAACTGGACTGAAACAGCGGCCATCGCGGTTCGCCGATTCTCTCAGTGCAAGTCAATTGTATTGCTGACGCAATAAATTGATAGTTGTTCATTGTTACATAAGGCGTAGTTATTTTGCACGAAATAATCCCCATAGACCCTAAACTTGGCATTGAATTTATTGACAAATATCTCTAGGATTGGTGTGTGTTTGCTCTTATTCCTGGAGATAATTATTAATTAAAGCACATATTACCAGTAAAATATTTTGTGCTTACATCAACATTTATTTATGAGTAGGAAAATCTTTCAGATTAGTCATCTATTGTTTTGCCAGAGTAGACAATGATGTGAATGCATTGATGGACTTGCATTTACATGCTAATCAATATCAGTCATATTTTCTATATCAATGCCATTGGTTGTATGGTATAGCTAAAAAAAAAAATATCAATATTTTCTCCCCCAATGCATTGAAGGGAGATTGTTTCATTCTTCTTTTCTGTGCAAAAGAAGGCCCCCAAAACACCCAAGTACAGCTCAAAGACCTTTTATCTATTGATCCCAGGCTGACAGGGGGGATGGGAATGACATAGGAATTTTTATCAAACTTGCATTTCATTCATTGATTTGAAAGTACATAATTGTCATCGAGAAATATCAGTATAGGCTAACCCCTTACCAAGAAAGCACCAACTATCCCAAGCAAAGTTCTGCCTGCGTGTCTACACTACGTGTTCACTTTTCACATTCAGTAGAAGGAGAGTGATTGCATGAGAGAGAGAGAGAGAGAGACAGCTTGAAAAACTTTCATTGAGCATATCTGAAGCTTCTCCCTCAGCTGAATGAACTCACTGCTGCATCTTCTCGCTCTTCGCTGAGCCATGGGGGAGAGAGTGAGGAACCCAGGGAGGAGGAGAGAGGTGGACACATTCTCTCTTACTTTTCCAAAGAGGCATAAATGTGTGCCGATATTATAACGGTAAAGAATGAAGATACATAACATGATAAATCATATTAACATAAATAGAGCAAAATTTACAAGACATGACAGCTAGGCACGATGGAATCTCTTCAAATTAAGATGAAATAATATAAATTACTTCTTTTAAAATTATTCAACTCACAGTTACTTCATCACTATTCCAATTCGTTCCATATATGTATTCAAAGAGACCAGTATTTAAATCATAAAATCTAGCTTCCATTAATATTGGCTATGTAAGGTTCCGCAAATGAAGTAAATATAAAATAGTTACAAATGAACTTTCATGATGAAATAAAACTGATTTATTGGAAGAATTTAACCTTTGCGGGAGGGCTGAGTTCTCTCCTTAGCATGACTGCTGGACAGAGTCCCAAGAGACCATCTCAGCAGGGACTCCACATTATCTAGGACTCCGAGGTTATTTGGACTCCCTGCTTTCCTGGTTTAAAACCCTCCTGGGGGCATTGGTTTGCTTTGGATTACCACAAAGAGACGTAATGTATGAGGAGGGGCAGAGGTATGTACCAGCTCCCAAGGGGCAAGGTGCCAGAAATACATTTATGGCATTCATTTGTTGGCATAGAAAAATCTCTGATAGACAATTCCATCATTTGTCTCCCTGGTCAAGAAACGTAAAGTCGTATATTTCTTGCGTTACTATTAGAGATGGGTCGAATAGCAGATTTCTAGAGCTCCAATATCGATTTTGAATATTATTTTGTTGAATACTTTAGTTTCAATTCAGTAGATTATGCTTAAAGACTTTTGCAATTTTTGCTTCTAGGGGGGGCAGTTGCCCCCCCCCTGCCCCTCACTGGGTATGCATATGTTTACATATGACAGTCTTAATCAATGTATTTAATACAATCGCTTCTTGCTTAATCTTGATTTATGTAACTTTTTGCACACAGTCAAGGCTATAAGATGCCTTAGTTCATCGCAAAAATTTCTTTTTTAAGTCTATAATCATTTTGCCCGCCCAGCATCTTCACTTTTCAGCGACTTTGCAGCGGATGAGTGTTAAAATATCTCAAGCGCATATACAGTATATCTTCTGCATTCCCAGCCGTGACGTCATGCTCCCTTATTCCCCTCACTTTCCCACTGTGCAATGTTGGCCACAGCATTCCACCCGAACGGTGGGTCTACTCGCTTATATGGTCTAAGTTTACGATAAACCAGGTTTTTCTCCTCGCCGATTTTTCGAACACATTGAAATATAAATCTAAGGGTATTCTTAATCACGCTAGCGGTCGTCACGTTATTACTTTCGATACTATACCAATTGAAAGTTGAGGCAATGTGCCAAAATAGAGCACCAACATTTGCGTGATGTTTTTTGAAATTCGGTCGTAGGCTATCTCGAGGTAGGAATCCCAAGCCGCCTAAGCGCCGGAGAGCATGATACAGTTCTAATTAACTCCAAACAGGGGCGGATCCAGGATTTCTCCTTGATATGTTGACAATAAGAAATCAAGATGGATCCATAAGTGTGGATTGGTGGAAGAAACCGCATAAATCAGACAGATATCTAAATTTCCAGTCTCATCATCCTCTACGACATAAAATAAATATAGCCAATGCACTAAAATTTAGAGCGCTAAATCTGAGTGATAAAATTTTTCACAAAAAAAAAACTTAAAAATAATCGAGGACATTCTAATAAAAAACAATTTTCCAAAAAGACTCATTCAATGTATACTACAAAAAAACAACGCTCTATGTCCACAAACACAGAATTCACCAAATAAATTAGCTTTAACAAACACAATAACGTCCCCATACCGTGGAATCATTTATATAAATAAATTATCTGAACAACTTACTAGAGTTTTCAAAAAATTAGATTATAAAATTGCACACAAAATTTCTAACACGCAAAGCAGACTTCTGTACACAAAAATAAAATCAGAAACCCCAAAAAAACTAAAAAGTAACATAATATACCACATACCATGCCTCGATTGTAATAGTTGTTACATTGGTCAAACTTCTCAATATTTAAAAAACCGAATATCCCAGCACAAATCATCAATAAAAAATAAAATCACTCTTTCTGCTCTTGCAAATCACAGTCTAGACTATAGCCATCATTTTGATTTCGAGAACACCAAAATTTTAGACATAGAAACCAATTTTAAGAAAAGATTATTTAAAGAAATGTTTTACATATCAAAATCAAATAACAGTTGCAATAAAAGATCGGACATCGAACACCTAAGTAAAATTTATTATTATTTAATTCATCGAAATTAGAATTGTTTAGTATAATTTAGATACCATTTGTTAACAAATGAATCAATATTTATTAGTAACCATGATTAGCCTAGTAACGAAAATTTTCTATCACAGGTATGTTGTTTAATTCTGTTCACAATTTTTAATTTACCAATGAATTTGTACTGCACAATTGTATTCAAAATTTTTGTAACCACTTAATTAATTTATTTTCTTTATTTTCTTTGTAAACATTCATTATAATTAAGAGCCCTGAGGAAGGAGAATAAATCTCAGAAACGTTGGCCAATTGTGTATTTAATTTAAATCATGACCTACACTCCAAGATCATAAACACTACATTGTTTGAATTTAATCTCTTCCCGGAGCAAGACCTCCGATATGGGTCCCCCCATATCGGAGGATATGGGACGATATTTTTTATAAGTCGACGCCCCTGTTCACTTGGTAGGGACTCTTAAAAAATCATAACTCACTCATCTCTCTTATAATTCACAGGACTATTATTTCACACACTGCACTGCAACTACACGCACTGCACCTACAGCTTCGCTTAGATACATATTGACTTAAGTCGCATTGGATCACTTTCCAATATGGAACTGCCTCTCCGTGCTTGCCGGCGTGCTTATTTATTTCGTAGACGCGGCACCACGAAACATCGAGAAAAATCTCTAAGCCTATCCAATATTCCTGAATACAGCTCGAACATGACTCCAAAGTTTCGTTGCTTCCTTAGTTGGCGTAGTGCATGCTATCTAGTGACATTTAGTAGTGAGTAGTTATACTAAGTAGTATCACTACTCACTACCTCATGCCACTGCGCCGCAATAACATTGTCGTGTGAGCACCAAGCAAGCATAAAGTCGGTAATATCTGTTTAATTTTTGTTTTCATTTCGGGGGGGATATATCCCCTTTGATCCCCCCTGGCTACGGCCTTGGGCAACCTGCGATTTCAGTTTTTATGTTCACACATCATAGAAAAATCAGGATTACTACCTCATGACCAAGGGTATGTGAAACCCAAATGTTACGTCACAGTTGCTGCATGTAATAGAAATTTTAAGCGGCTATTGAAATAAGACAATCTTCATAATAATGAATTTACCACAATATCAAATAATTTAAAAATCTGCCACACTTTCAAGAGAAAAAAATCATTCTCTAAGGCCGTAGGAGAACTATTTTTTAATTTTTTTAATCCTAATTTGATGGGGTATATTCGGATTTTTCTTATTGAAAGGATTCACTTGATATCTCAGAAGTTCATAAGGGCGCAGCTAAGAATTAAGGCTGGGGGGGTTTAGGCACAAATAATACTTATGGGTGTATTGCATACCCGCCAGGGTAAGCAGGATTTGCTGGGGCCCTCCTCCAGAAAATTTTAAGAATAATGGTTCAAAATGGCGACTTTTACAGTTTTCTGTGGGATATTTGATTAATCCTAACGCTATTCTATAAGTAATCCTAATCTAATTACGTAAAATGGATTTAACTTAAATATTTGTCTGAGCTCTAGGGGGGGTTTTATCCCACAAAACCCCCCCTCGCTGCGCCACTGCATAAGGGGGCAGCTTGGACCTTGTTACCCTTCCTCAGCACTGGCTACAACCAATGGTTTCCACTTTCATCGCTGCAACTTTCAAGGAGAGCCTTTGAAACAATCTCCCCACCACGAAATAGATGATTCTATCGTACCCCATTCCAAGACTTTCACATTCACTTCCTGAAGCTATTAGTTTTTGCCGGGAAGGGCGGATGAACGGGAGAGGGGATCACAGTCAGCGGCAGATCCAGAGAGGGGACAGGGTGTAGAAAGGATATAGACCCCAAATGTGGTATATCAATTTTACAATAGATAAATTATAATTTTGTTCGGACCCCCCACTACTGCTGGGAGGTTACCCTCAGGCGCCCTCTTCTAGTCCCTTCTTGTAGGGGTTGTCAGAGGTGGTTGGGGGCCCTCGGCAAGGGCTCCCCTTACCCGTGGAATCGAGCCCATCCTCCCCCGGAAAAATTTAGGAATTGCATGCTGGGAAATGGATTTTGTTTCTATTCTGGATCTTAAAAATTGGATAAAAGTTAATAAAAATAGTAATTTCATAATAAAAATAATATGGAAGATGAAAATTTCACTGCTTATAAAATTGAAAAATATATGATGCTCCTATATTATCTATTTTGTGAATTTGTTCCTTGAAACCGCACTGACATCTGAAAACCGCGTAAAGTAACCATTTTGAATAACCCTTCAAAAAAGACATACAGGTTGCTTTTAATCTTCTAACACCTTTGCTTGCCCTGTTGCGAGATGCAGGGGAGCAGCCAGGAATTAAGACAGGAGGGGGAGGGTTTAGGTGCAAATAATACTGAGGTGTGTGGGGGTATTGAATACCCTCCAGGATAAGTGGTAGGTGCGAGATTAGTAAATTGCAGATTTTTAAGATAAATGGTTGAAAATGGTGAGTTTTACAGCTTTGTGAGGGGTAACTTATTAATTTCTACGCTATTTTATTGGTAATATCAATCCAATCAAGTATAATGGATTAAACTTAAAAATTTCTCTGAGCTCTGGGGGGGTTATCCCCCCCAGAGCTGGGGGGGTTATCCCCCAAACCCCCCTCCCTCTCTATGCCACTGGCTGGATCAGCTAGTATTGTATACTTTGTAAATATTTTACACATTTTATATAGTGGGTATATATTCTGGTTCATTTATTATCTTGTAACCACTTAACACTGTTGTTCCTAATGTTCACATCCGCTTATATTCCTTAAAATTCATCTCCAGGCTTACCAAGTTGAACGTTAGCCATTGAGGGTATGAGCTCAAACCTGAAGTTTAATGAAATTAATGACTATGTATTGAATTATAATGCGAGAATACTACCTTGTCTTTTCTTCAATCAAATTAAGAGTTAAAGTCAGGCACATTCTGATAAAAAGAAATTGAAAGGCAAATTAAAGAACCTCTCTATCGAAACATATGCTTTATTTACAGTCCTCACATTACTTCAGATTACTCCGCCTGTATTTTTAGTTTATTCTTAAATAGAATAGTAAGCGCTTTCGAAGATTGAATTTAAGTTAAGTATCTTTAGTCCGTCAAACGGTGGTTTTTTGTTAAATATACCTCAATTAAAAATGCGAATACATGAGCACATAATAAACATCCGCATCGAATCCTATGCTTATTTTCTTATCTTGGGTCATATATAGATAGACGAAGAGTATGTATATCCCACCCAGCATGTATATATAGAGCAAAAACATAAAGCACTATTAACAAGAGGAATAGTGATAAATTCAAAAAATATATAGCCCCCAAAGCAAAACGTATGGAAATTAAGTGTCTTTATTTCAAAGAGTTTATCACTCTGCAGTTGCACTATTTGATAAATCACATCATCATGAATGTAAACCTCAGTGGACGCTCCTAATTACTCTTTATTTCCCCATCAAACTCGGATATATATGTCCGTCAGCGACGTGAGTAGCGACTTTAGTAAACCCATTTAAATTCGCGATGGGTGGCAACACAGAGGACAAACAGAAGATCCTCTTTCTAATATTGGAGGCAAAAATTTGTGATTTTTTTACATTAAATTATGACTTTCAGATATATGAATATTGATTTAAGAATCACATACTTCATTCATCAATTCATTTTATGAAAAATCCCAAATGCCGAATTAGGAGTGAAAGCACTGCAGCGCGTAAGAAAGGTGACATGTGAAAAAAGGTGAAACCGCTGCAAAAAAACCATACCTGCATAGCATATAGTCATTCAATAGTCCAAGACTAGGGTTGACACCTTGCTTGTCCAGATACTCCACCTCATGCGTCAATAACAAATGACCTCCATATAGCCGTTGGTGGTGAACTGGGTGATTTGCAGACCTCGTCAATAACTTTTCCAAGCAAAAAGGCTATGGTAAATCAGTTCGGCTGCCCAGGTAGAGCAAATTAAACATCATAAACATTTGCCGCACGCATGAACCCTGGCGATCACATTTTTACAATATCGGTATGTTGACTGGAGCACACCTGGAAACTTGGACATCTTAGCAACCATGCTCCTTATGCCATCCCTTTCACATGGGTGGTGACCACCCCTGAGTCCTCATTAGGGCCATGGTAGTCCTCTTTGATTAAAAAGTAGTGTATTCATTTTCTCAAGACCTTTAACCGCGGTTGTGTCATTTTCACCTAGGTATTCAGAAGTTTTTCAATCTCGAAATTTTTAAGCATGCAAAACCCATGCAAAATTTTACATATGGACCCACATTGTGAGGTCAACAATATTCTAACTTCTACTTTGTGGTGTTAGTGTAACTAAAATGAAAACCAGGAGTAAAAATACCATTATAAATTTTTCACCAGTAAATGAGACAAACATCATCTTACAATATTGATACTCTCAGCGGAAGCCGTCAACATGGATGGCAGGTTAGAAACTCTGACTGGGCACATAATAACAGCATCAAAGAAAAGCCTAACAAAAAAGGGATTCAGAAAGAGCAGTACTTCAAATTTTTATTAATTCAAGCTAATTCTACTTATACTTACAAAAAATAATATGCACAAAGGTAATAGAACAATTGTTGCCATATTTTAGCATGTAGCGACGGTTGAATCATGGATCTAACAAAAGATACCCAATACCAACGAAAAGGAGGAACAAAAACGTATTTTACAAAAAATATGCTTAAATGGGAATACAAGTTAATATTTAATTTTATAGAATATACCATTACACAACACAACATTATCAAGAGCAGTGAAAATGAATGAATACAGAAAATAATTATTATATCACTTTAATTCCTTAAAAGAACACAGTAATACTTATTCACCTTATCATAGTAATGAGAAAATATAAAAAAAAAACAGTACCAAAAATTGGTGGATAAAATCAGCTAAAATAATAAAAAAGTGAATGAAAAATAAATCAGTAATGTCACCATGAAGCATATTTCAACCAAAAGAATAAAAAAATGAAAACATTATAAACAGAACAAAATTGCACAAGCAAAAAATTAGATAACATTCTATCACTTCAAACCTCCTAAATACAAAGCACAAATACAGAACTTGAAATTGCACTAGGATACCATACTGCTTTAGCCAGAGGAAAGTCCAATGCTGTAATTCAAGCAGGAGATGACATAAATGATTCATTAAAATCAACAATTGATTGGACAATTAGACTTTCCTCTGTTTATCCCCCTCCCCACGTAGAGGGAGCAGTTTGGATTTTGAGGGGGAGGGAGGGTGGGGAGGGATTTTTAGTGAAAGGAAGGGAGAGTTAGTGTCAGTATTGCTACTAACACTACCATTAGTACCACTACTACTACAAGCACACACTCACTCATAAAATCACATTCCAATCACTCATTCATAAAATCACATTCATCCATTCATACAGCCCTGCCTACCTAAATGCTACTTTATACGTATGAATTAATTAAACGCCTAAATACGGAATCGTGGCCACGATACACGAAGACCTGCCTAATCTGTGTTATTTCTACTCGACGGTAGGACGCAATATAAGATCCCTACTCTCCTGCCGCAAATCCTAACTATAGCTGGAAAAAAAACATGCATTAATAAATAATATACAAAGACCCTGTACAATAATTGCAACAAAAAATGCAAAAAATACAACTATCTTCAGGCTTGGTGTCTTCTTTCTTCCTATCTTCATTCTTCATTTCTTCACGATAAAATCCTCAATTCTCTAGTTTTCGGCACAGTAACCTTCAGGTGTCAATTTCATGGACCTGAACAGTTGTCTCCAAAAGCAATCGCTGTCGTTGTCCACAAGCTTGACCTGTGGTAATATAACAAAAAAATTCTCATAATCCAACAAAGGAGAGACATAAAAAGTTGACTCTCAGCTCAGAAATATCATTTCGAGAAAGACGTTTAGAAAATATTAATTTTTAAGCGTGTAGAAATTTTTAAAATTAAAAAAATGCAAGAGTGTGTAATTCCAAATTCTTTGACGCTTATCAAATCGGCGATATTTCAATGTATTTTCTTTATTCATTAAAAATTTTAAAGATATATTGGGCAATATTAAAAATTTTCCCGGTAATCATTACAGTGAGCTGAGTGTGTTATTAATATAACTTTTTTTACGACCTACTTGTACTTCATGGGTTTTACTAAAAATTGATAGCAAAAATTTATGTACTATTTTATGAAATGGAAAACAATAATGAAATTATAAAAATCAACACCATGAAATTATTTAAAAAGACGAAAACAGAAGTTACAAATATGGCATCCTTATTAAGGATAAAACAGCTATCCAGGAGAATGTATTATAATAATTTCTTGTGGGATGTAATTTAATATTTAAGTCTAATGATACGAAAGAAATAATATAAATTATTTCTCAAGATCATGCAAAGAACCAGAGGTCTAAGTAATCACATCAGAAACAAAACAGCCGAAAAAAATGAAAAATATATACTGAATTTCCTGACACCATTGGCTTAATAAATATTTAACAGCAAGGAAAAAAGCGTCAACGGAAAATAAGTACCCAAAATTAAACAAAAATGAGTATCATTACATTATTTTTGCGACTTTTTTTAAAATATGTCACTTATACTCGGAATATACATTTCACGGAAAATTCAGATAGGTAGAAAATATGACCGGAATCTCATGTTTCACTCAGATAGGGTCTCCGAGGAAGTTATTACTTGAGCGCGCATGACGGATGCTGAGTTACTAAAAGCAAGGCCAATATGGAAACCTCGACCTCCGTATTACAATGAAAAAATTAAACAGCAAAGTATATACTTATGATAGATTGACGACAATTCCCATAACTGTCCTTCATTCGAATTATATAGTTTCTCAGGAATGAAGTATCAAATCGAAATATATGAAAGCAAACGCTATCGTCGTCGCCAACCAATCAATGCCTTGAGATTCAGCGCAGGATTTTAGTTTTGTGAGTCTTACAAAAAAAGCGCGAACTTTTAATTTTGGGTGCGGTTGAATTAAATATTTTCGCGTAGGAAATGTGAAAATATTAACTTATTTTCTCACGCAATCGTTACTTTTATCATCGAGGTTCCTGAATGTAAAAATCATAGTGTACCTATGTGATCACTAAATATTGGTTCTGAACTGAACTCAAAACTTGGAAGAGGAATTTAATGAATGAAATCTTACCGTCTGCTTGTGGCAACGAGCTGTATTCTTTCGATCTCTTTGCACGTGCTTTCATCGAGGCCTCGAGTAGTCAACTCACACAATACGATCCATCGAACTCCGTAATTGAAAAAAACGAACACTCATAAAGAGACAAAGCAATACGCTTGAAAATCGGCCTCATGGCCGATTCAATCGGTAAATTTTCTTATGGCGCATGGACGTCACAGTGTGAATATGCTCACCTTTGAATTAGATTTAAAAAACTTGGGGTGTAAAATAACGTTTCCCGTATTGCAGAGGAAATTAAAATAATATTCTATTAATTAATAATACTTATTATAATAAAATAAATCCAATTAAATGGAACTATATCTCCCTTGAATAGGAAAAATGAAGGACTGATTTTGAAATGGGTAACCTTTCAAAAACTAAAAAAGTTAAATAACTCTGATTCAGAGTGAAAAATCATGATGGAAAATATCATTTGTTATGAATAAGCAGATAATTAGATACTAATTACAAATAAAAGTTATTTGGTCTGCTTTATAATTTGAAAATATTTTGCGAAGACTTTTAAGGGAGGTGATATTTTGACTCGAAAACATTTGTAAAGAAAATACGTTTTTGTTATTATAAGTCATCCAGAAAAATGTTGGCAAAAAAAATGTTTTGCCCATTGGAAATATTTTTTCATAACTTTTCAATTCAATTCTAAGTTAGAATAGATCCATAAAATTATAAATCACTTCCAGTTACTAAGTACCAAGTACAATTTTCAAACTGATTAGTCA
Source organism: Ischnura elegans (assembly GCF_921293095.1). NCBI lineage: Eukaryota > Metazoa > Arthropoda > Insecta > Odonata > Coenagrionidae > Ischnura > Ischnura elegans. Next base: position 105,316,535 of record NC_060254.1, on the reverse strand, counting down.
ATGACTAAATTGAGGAGGATACTAAGTTCATTTGTTCATTTTAATGGCATTATGAGCAAATTAGAAGTTCAGTGTAAGCACAATTGAGTTCCGCTAATGAATGTAACATTGAACATTCTCAAACAACTCGTTAATTAAAAAATTTATATGGGAAAAATGAACCAAATTTGAATGAATATTATGAGATCATACCGCTCCTTATCTGCTGCAACTCCTGTAGAGCCGCAAGAAGCCGGCTCGGTGAGGTGCACCATCCCATCTTCTTCCAAGTGTCTTCTTTCCCCTTTTCTCAGCATGTCAAGCGATGGCTTGCGGACCTAGGGAGAGAGCGGGTTAGTGCATACACAAATAAATAACCCTTCCGAGGATTTGCACCACTCCAAAGCATCACACAAGAACGAGACAATGGCATCGATAGGAAATCATGATTTTCCTACCTAGTCACAGCCACATTCCTGCATGACGCAATGGAATTTGTAATGCAAAACCACGGCACAAAAAACTAAAGCTAACGCACGGAAAAAACGCCTAGCCTTACGCAAATTTATGTTCATTGGCCTAAAGGGCCCAAAGCTAAGATGTCGCCTTCTTCTGGTTCCGCGATGCCATCCTCTTCTGTCTTCTATTCTTCCGATGAATCTTCATTCTTCTCTTCACATCCAGCGATGGCTTGCGGACCTAGGGAGAGAGCGGGTTAGTGCATACACAAATAAATAACCCTTCCGAGGATTTGCACCACTCCAAAGCATCACACAAGAACGAGACAATGGCATCGATAGGAAATCATGAATTTCCTACCTAGTCACAGCCACATTCCTGCATGACGCAATGGAATTTGTAATGCAAACCCACGGCACAAAAAACTAAAGCTAACGCACGGATAAAACGCCTAGCCTTACGCAAATTTATGTTCATTGGCCTAAAGGGCCCAAAGCTAAGATGTCGCCTTCTTCTGGTCCCGCGATGCCATCCTCTTCTGTCTTCTGTTCTTCCGATGAATCTTCATTCTTCTCTTCACATCCAGCGATGGCTTGCGGACCTAGGGAGAGAGCGGGTTAGTGCATACACAAATAAATAACCCTTCCGAGGATTTGCACCGCTCCAAAGCATCACACAAGAACGAGACAATGGCATCGATAGGAAATCATAAATTTCCTACCTAGCCACAGCCACATTCCTGAATGACGCAATGGAATCCGTAATGCAAAACCGCGGCAAAAAATAACTAAAACTAACGCACGGAATAAACGCCTAGCCTTACGCATATTTTTTTTTCATTGGCCATAAGGGCCCAAAACTAAGCCGCAAATATCGCACACGTCTTCTTACGATGCTTCTCTTCTTTCTTCCGTGAATACTTGCGTCTTCAATCTCCTCTTCTTCGTGCAGTCTTCACTCTTCCTTCCTCTAAGTCCAGCGATGGCTTGAATCTGTGAAGAGGTAAGATTAGTGCATGCACAAACAAATAAATAAATAACACTAACACGCAAACCCTAACGCGACGCAACGGAAAAATACTCGCAGCACACGCAAATATAAATCATCACACGCAGAAAAATATCACACGAAATCACACGATAGATGAAAAAACACACGTTCTCGTATTCTTGCCGTTCTTCGAGCTCAATTTGATGTCTTCAATCTTCATGGCTGGAAGGGAAGGAGTTACAGACATGTTACAATTAAATACAAAAAAAGTAAACCCAGTTCAGGCGAGTGATTATCAATATCCACTCATTCCCGATACACACAAACATTATCTTCCCTCTTCATTCTTCGAGGCCCCCTTCGATGTCTTCAATCTTCGGGGCCTCAGCTACGTCTTCTTTCTTCATTCTTCACTCCTGCAATAAATGGTGTTAGTACAAAACCCACCCAAATACCTTAAAAAAACTACACACAAAAATACCCACGTGGAATTCCTGCCTAAGAATGCATTCTATGTCTCCTGGGACCGGTCTCATTCGTAGTAAATAACTTGAAAGTGCACTTTGTGGTACCTTTGTTTCAGCGCTGTTTCGAAACCTTTTTAAACTTGCTCCTTCGAGCCGTTACCTTTCGTGCACTGTTGATACCTAGAGCTCGTGCTTTGATAATCGAGGGTGAATTCACTTTCCACCAGGAGTCTCTCAAAACTCCTGTTGTGTGGTCTAGGTCTTCTGTATTTTACCATTTCACGTTCAAGATTACCTGATGTAAACCTGATGAAAATATACGGCAATGCACAGCGCCCGAGGAAAACTGCACTCTTACCAGCCTTCAACTCAAGTCGATGAATGGTGTTCATACTCTTCAATATTCATTCTGAAATTGAAAGAGCAAAAATGAGGATTAAAATTCGAGTCAAATCTCTCCGAATAACATAAAAGGAATTAGCATTGGATGTCCCGCGAGGCCATCGTCTTCTTCTCTTCTTTATTCTTCCTGCTCCACCTTTCATTCTTCCCCTCATGTCCGGGGATTGGCTGCACCTAGAAGAGAGCAAAAAATTAAGTTAAATTCGGGGGTTAGATTATTAAACATGGGTCAATCCACCTTAATTCAACAAGCGTTTGTCCCTAAGAGACTGAGATTTTGATACCTGTATGGGTCTTCATCAACCACACACTAAATACCGTGAGATCTTTTTTTTATATGTGGTTTTAATAGTTTACCGATTATTTTTCTAAAAAAATTGCGCTAAATCATATAAATCCAACAATTTAACTATCAAATTGTCGTAGAGACATTATTTATTGCTTATTTTACTGATAAGTCCTTTCGGTAGTCACTTTGAGTAAAATATTGCTAGAGTGCACCTATCTATTATTGTTATATCTAAATATTTAAAACATTGTTCAACAAATCAACTTTTTTCAAATAACCCATCTCGGAAGTGGCCCAAGAATTTAATCTTTAGAATGCAGGCTCAATCATTGCCTTAGAATCACATAAATTAAATATAAATCAACTCCTGAATGATATTTTTTGGAAATATTTGAACGTTTACTTTTTCTCCCGTGCGGCTTTCCGATTACTTTTAATACTAGTGTATAGACGTGTACTCGTAGACTGGTAGTCTATATCATAGTAGTATGACCTACAGGTTCAACTATAAACTATCAACCATGAATTCATCAAAATCTGACACCCTACGGGACAAGCATTTTTGAAATTGAGTTGGAATGACTAAAAATATTATACCCGTCTGTCTGTATAAATCGTGGGAATGGATGCTAAAACAAAGGCTGTTTATTCAAAAAGAAGGACACCCAAAAAATTCTATAGAAATTCACATATTTGTTTAGTGACTTTTAAACAAGTCTATTTTTTTGGGAGCTTTCTAAAGTGATATTGAATAGGGTAGGTATATTAAAATCTCTCGTAACAGATGAAATCATTGTACTTTAATGTGGAATTCTTTATATCCACTTTATTTTAGCAGTGAAAGATTTGTATAAATATGTAAACTGACTTAGAAATATATAACTTTAAGTATTATAATAGCAACACTAGAGAATTCGTAGAATAAGCAGTACCAAAGAAATACATAGCAAACAAACATTTTTGGAATTATTACACCGTATCAATTTTTTTGTTTTAAAAAATAGGCAGGCAGCAAAATTTAAATATATAACTAAAAAAAATGATTTTATTGACCACACGATATAGTATAAAATTACAAGTTGAACATGATTCTTTGAATTCCAATTTGTACAAATCCAAAGTTGCTTTGTTCCACCGAGATCACGATTTAACTTTATCTAGTTTATTTTGGATAAATTAATACGGAAGATAATTTTTAATCAATAATCAGAGTCAATATTTGCATAAAAATTACCTTCTCTCTTCACATAAATCGTTGAACTTGATACTGGAAACAAAGGAGGCAGTCAAGCGAACCTTATTTCTATATTTCACGGGTTATCTTAGTGGTAAAATAAAAAATCAATAACCTAAAACCATGACGCATGTCCATGCGTTATTATCGCGACGGAATTGAAAACGTATGTTTAGTGTAAATACCATAATCTAACCTTCATTCGTTAGATTTATTAAAAAGCAATATTTTATCATTGTTTTAGAAAAAAATTACGTGATACTCGCAAGGACCCCCTGGTCCCGCACGTGAGATTGGGTGAGAATCGACTCGACCCTCTCGCCCCTCCTAAACGCCACATCTAATTAACCTTTTCACTACTAAAAAAGTAAGTCGTCTGGACGGTTTATGACACAGAAGACGAAAGTTGCAAATATTCGTCACATATTTTCCGACGCAGGCCAAGGAATGCCGTAAATATCCGTTTCGTTGCCCTTTTATGCCGGTCGAGGCTACGCGAAGTCTTATCTGGACCATCAACATATAAATTGTTGATGCATTAAATCCATTAATTAGGACGGTAGGGCTCCGTTCAAAAGTTGACAATGCACAGAAAGAAACCGAGGAATTGAATTCGAAGACTGCAACATACGGGCAAACAACAATTATCCATGTAGAAAATTCACATAAACTAATCATGAGTTGACCCGGAACCAATTCCGCTGCTAGGGCTATCAACCCGGAAAGTAGGAAGACCAACTATACTTTGAGCCCGAGATAATGCGGAAAAGTCGAAAATGATTGGCGCTGAGGGAGTGTGATTATCCGTGAGACCCTTCTTAACCAATGTCCTGCAAAATGGTCCGTACAGAGGGGACAGAAGAGACCCTTGGGGCTCAGTCCACAAGTCATGCTAAGGCAACAACACCACTGTGTCGAAAGGGTTAATGGATACCCCCAAAGATGTAATATTCGTGGGAATGGGCTTGTTCGATACTAGGTAAATATATAGTTGACAGACGAAAGCGGTATATTTTGCTTGAATGCTGAAAAAAATACGGAAATAAAATCCTTTAGGGAAATAAGGAAGTCGGAGTAGTAAATCATCGAAGCATTATTTTACAATAACGTCCGAAAAATATGGCTCTGTTGTGCCTACAGGTCAAGGGGAAAGTGAAGGGTCTATCAATTTATAATGAGAGGAACTTTGAGAATAATATGATAGTAATATTCGGTTCTCTTATTTTTCACCTGTATAAAGGCTTCAGTATCGAGTACGGACACGTAAAAGATAAGCGTGAAAACTCCATTTGCGAAAAAAATATGAAATTGAAAGTATGAAATGCTAAAAATTGAATAAATATATTATATTTTTTCAAACGTTTCAACTTCAGTGGTGAAGTATATGAATAAAAAATAATAAAAGGCACGGTCTTGTCCTGTAACTCATGTCATGAATGATTAGCTCCAATGCCCATTGAAAGTTTAGTTAAATTAGCGCCAACGAGAGTGAGACATGTATCCCGATGTCAAATGCTAAATCAGCATAATATCCAGCCATCATTGTGCGAAAAATCCACGGATAAAAAATCATTCGCCAGGATTCGAACCCGGATCCCCCCGAATGATTTTTTTCTCAGTGGGTTTTAGCACAATAGGTTGGTTTCCAATTTTTTTAATTGCCTTAATCGAAAGATTTTTACTCCTGGAGTATGTATTTCCCGCTTTTAGATTTTTTAATGACGATATATATTTTTTGGGATCAAATGAAAAGTGAAAAATTTCAAGCGCGAAAAAACGCGACGGGTAAGTATGAATGATGGGTAATCGCCGTGTGACGTCAGCGGTAGGTGACCTTGTTACGAGAGCGCCGCGCCGCTTCGATGCAGACGACGCATCATCTGAGAGGATAATTCAACGCTTCGAGCAAAAACTATATTTCTCAAAGAAAAACTAAGTTTTACCTGCACTCGAAATGCACAGTATCTTAGATAACCGCTTTGTAATGGATCTCCCAAGATTTTTAAATGCATATACAAAAGTGGTGCACGTCTACTTCAATATAAAAAATGTAATAGCATGATTAACGATTGGTTATGGTACATACAAAAGTGAATTTGATGAGAAGAACTATTAATTAGAGAAAATTCATTGTATTTTAATCATAGCAAAATATTACGCTGGATGGATATCATGTCGAATTGTATTAAATTCATTAAAAAAAACTTAACAGTATTCTGACGAGGTTTGGCGGTAGGGCATATTCCCATCTTTCAAAGGAAAAACACAAATTTCGACATGTATTACGACATAAGTGTTGAGTTACAATTAGGTAAATATTAACTGTTGGGTCATAATACCTTCACGATGTGACTCCAAATAGTTTTCATGGAATAATTAGCAATTTATTACGACTGGCAAAAGAAATTCACATGGCTCTAGCCGCCTCGGATCCGCGTCGTAATTAATAACGATCGAATACGAAGGCTTATATGATGATTGATACAATAATGCAATGCCTTACGTAGGGCACTCCTCTGCACTGAACACCCTCCTCCCCAAAGTCCTTAAATCCAGTGACTCACAGCGTCTGCTGAATTATTTGAATGTCCGTGGCAGCATGGATGCCAGCAAAAAAATCTACATATAAAGTGTGTTTTAGGCCAATATGTCGTTCTACAACGCTAAAAGCTAGCGGAAAATCGTTCGTCACGGTTCCACTGAGCGAGAAGAAGAGACTTTTGTACTTTGAAGCGGTCAGAAAGAAGTATACAATCCGTAAGAAAAATACTCGCTTTCATTGCTGTATACACCATTTTAAGGTTAGTGCTTACTCATCGACGAAGTGGAAGTAAAACGAATATTCATACACGGAGAGGAGGTTGGTTTACATTGAAAAATCCATTGCATTGAAATTGAGAGAGTCTGTAACGGTATATGTATTATAATATAACGGTACAGTACCGGCACACAAATTTCGTTATTCATTTTTACCACCTTGCTGGCAGGTAGCGCTTGGCTTAAATAAGGATTATTAATACCTTATCAAACGAAGTAAACTTTCCGACCATAGGCAATTTTAATACCTAGGTTATTAATGACAAATGTTTCCCTGAGCTCTGTGCCTCGTGTATGCATTGATAATCTCAGACGACGTGAAACTCCTATCCTCTCGTGTAGAAACTAGGTCCCTGTGACGTCACGTGGAGTGGAATCGCATGGGCGCCAATCTGGCCTTTTTCAAATGGGGATAAAATTGACCATTGCCATTCGTCTGAACAGGTATTTCTAAAACCAAATAATTTGTATATTATGAATACACTAATGGTGGGTAACGAATCGCAATCAGTGCCTTTCGTTTTCTTTGATGAAGGAAACTACCCTTTTTGTGTATTGTGGGTGACTCTCGCAAAGGTACCACCGTGGCTAGTCCCGGTATACTTGTAAAAAAAGAAACACCTATCCAGCCAGCAAACTGAAAAGGTGTTTGGCAGGGTTGGCTTATCACAAGCATGTAAGCTGCCTTCCATAAATTTTTACGAAACATAATAGTAATGGAAGAGGAGTTTGGCTCTTGATTTCAAATGAAACTATCGTTGAACATGTAATTTACTGCGTTCCTTGGGTCCTTACTTCCTTTCATCGCAAGATTTATCGCTCACGGACAATATAAAATTAATATGAATTTATTCATTGGCGGTATACAAAGAACTCTGATCGATTTTTTCATGTGGCAATGTTTCAACAAATATTCCAGTAATTTTCATGGGCAATGAGTAGTACTTCCTGATTCCCAATGAAATTACTCGAATGATAGAGATTTATATTATTGTATCAGCTTTAGACTAAGGTTCTCCTTTTCATTTTTTCCATAAAAACCAGCACAAACTAATATTTCAGTTTTCTACGGACAAATAATGATTGAAAAGCTAATTTTAATCATACAGAATCACTTCAACTAAATAGTTTTCCTATCATTGTTCTCAGTGCATAACATATGACGTTATTTCACTCAACTCTCTTATCTTCGGCAACCATTATTATCCTCTGTATTGTGAAATTCTTTTGAACCAATATCATCTACTTCGGAAACCGCTAAGTAAAAGTTTCAATATTTCTCACTCTCGACAAGAGGGCAGGTGAAAAATTATAACGGAATGAAAAAGGAAGATTACATGCGTTCTTGTCACCGTAAAGAAAAGTATTAACTCAAAAGCACACCATACATTAATGAGCGCATTTGTAAAAATTTCTACGCCAGCGCATTTTATCATCAATTAATCGTTACTCGTAATCCGGGCGTTATTTAGACGGTCCGTTGCCCTTTTATAGAACTCTTCCATAACATAATTTAAATTATTCAAAAATAGTTTTGATCAGCTAAATCTACATCTACATACTAACCAGCAAGCCGTCTTAATAGGCATGTGGCAGGGGGTGCTAGGTCACCTGCCGTTGATAAATAAAAATGGTATGCTCTAACGAAATAATGCCCAGCATTTATTAAAGTCCGATATAGTCGACAGGGGAAAAACTAATTCCCATACCTATCCGTTCGGCATAATATCTCTCTCAATTTATCGTTTCTGTCAGACCTATAAATGTGGTGGGGCTCTGATATTATGTTATCCGTTTTCGCTTCGAAAGATATCCATTGTCAATTGCTCAAGCATTCCAAGTCTAACGCGCAGCCTTCGAATCTACAGCGGTTCCCAACCTAATTTGTTTAACATTCGTGTAACACTTTCTGTACGCCCGAAGCGAGTATATTACGAATCGTGCAGCTTTCCTTTGTATTTCTGCACCGGATCCCATACGCTCGCTGCATATTCAAGGTGTGGCCTGGCGAGTGCGAAATAGCACCTCTATTTCTTTTTTCATCCGAAAATCCACCCACTAAACGCTTGACGAATCCTAGCATCTTCAGGGCTCTGACAAAAATATTTCTTAAGGGCTGTTTGCGCGGTACATTAACACGCACGGGCCTAAATGTAGGAACGCAAGAATAAACGCCAAAATGCACCGTGTAACCACCCAACTTATACGAATGGATGCACAGGAAAAAGAACCTGTTCAAATTAGGTTCATGCATTCATAAGTGTTACGTTCCGATCGACAAAAATCATTCATTCACGATACATTAACTCGTACGTGTCAATCTGTCGCCATAATGTTAAAAACATCCACAGAAAACACATGGAGATAGTAGGGCGACCCGAGCAAAAAATTCACCGTCGTGCATTCCATCAGGTTAAGTTCGAGTCCCCACTCTTGGCCTGCGTCTGATGGAAAAAGGGACGGTGGGAATGACCGCGAGATTCATAATAAATGATGGATCAGTGAGCGATGACTATTGTCCCTGAAAACCTATCGCTTAACCTGTCAATGTAAGGGATGGAAAAATGATGGTGTGATTCCGGATTCATGAATCATACTCAACTTTACAAACTAAAGAGATCTTTGGCTGCAGTTTCGGATAGATTTTATTTCAGATAAGTGAACGAATTAGATGATGTACAATTGATGGTGAAATGCATCATAATATGATACTATGTGACGATGAATTTTAGGTTATTAATGGTAACCTATGTGAGTATATGAGGGAGATAACAAGCATGAGTTTTAGCTAGGTGATAGCAGCGAACCCAATCAATGAGCGGATTCACTTTCATTAAATCTATTAAGCTTCACAAATGTACGTCCAACTAATGAGATGTACAAAGAAACTAATTAATCAGATGTTGTTACTACTCAGCAGATGGTAAATTTCTACAACCAATCAGGCCGCGAGTAAAATCTCCATGGCAACCATAACAAATGTAAGGTTACACTGGATGAGTGCTTGCTAAAGGTAATAGTATTTATGGATACGTATGACGTAACAATCTTTTGGGACAATGGGCTAATTCAATATAAAGGCCACCGAGTAGTCCATTTAATCCAAATAATCCGTAGGCAAAACGAGGTGATGTAGACATGATATCGGAAAATGGAAGATTGTAAAGCCGTAGTTTGCTTCACGCTCACCATGCATCATTATGGCGCTAGAGAGTCACTATCGTAATTGTCGGATTCTATTAATTTATATCTTAAATAAATTCAGAGAAAATAAAAAGGAGGTTCTGATTTGTTGCGTAGTAAATATTTCATGTGTAACCAAGAAACGACTTCGTCTTCTAATTCGGCAGCAACGTGGTTGTGTGTTCTCTCGTGTGTCCCGGTCATTCAGTCTGTTCCCCGATCTGCTGCGGAGTAGTTGCACTTGAATTGTTTTCATTGGATTTCTCAGCAGTCAGCAGCACTGTTGTGATGTGATTACGTGTTATCTCTCTCTTAGTGATGGAGCTCTGAAAATTCCTCGAGATTTATTAGAGAAATAACCGGTCAAGCTAATCGTAAAATGGGTTTTGTTAAAAGAATATTAGGCAAGTGCGACGACAAAGTGAGAGAAATTGGCTACTTTTCCCTCGTAAGACTACATTTGGAATACGTTGCCAGTGTTTGGGACCCTCATGAAAAAGGCTTAATAACAGAGTAAGAACGCGTGCAAAGAAGGGCTGCCAGGTATGTGAAAGGTCGTAAGGATAGCCTTGTTAGTGTAACTGGCCTCTTAGATAAACTCGGATGGGAATCTCTGTCGGACCGTAGAATGAAAAATAGACTAAACCTTTTAGATAAATTCAAGAGCAGTGTCTTTTTTAACGAAGTTAACCATATCTTACGGACGCCAACATACTACGGAAGATCCAGATCATATAAATAAAATAAGAGAGATAGATTGTAGAACAGACAGATTCAGAATGTTTTTTTTTCCACGATCATAAAGTGATGGTAACGGCAGCGATAGAACTCATAAGTAGATTGCATGACTTGTAGTGTACTAACCTATGTAAAACTTAATGCATGTTTCTTAATTTTATTATTATTTCTAACAGCATATGGTAGAATAATATTTATCACCATCACAAAAATGAAAATAAAATCATTTTTACCTACCTATATTATGTAAGACTTGTTTAAAAGTATTTCTACTACAATCGTGTATCGCCAACAAGATACGAACTATAGTCAACAGCACGAATCATATTTCTAAATTGGCATTTAATGCACTTGTTAACTTTGAAATTAATAACCACCACTTTTTCGATGTAATATATTAAAAACAACAACTGTTTCCTACCTTATATTTCTCCGCTTTTGATTTGAATGCGCTTTGATTTAAACAGATGTTTGTTCTTGCGGAAAGAAGACGCAAAGAAATAGACACTTCAAATATTATTTTCCTTATTTCCTTCATTATATTTATCAGTTTTTCGTATTAATTCCTTTATCTTCTTTCCCAATTTAGCTCCTCTTGTTTGCATAAACAAATATGTTGCTATGATTGTTCGTTTGTATGACAATTGAATTTGGTGGCCATTTTTGAACTAATCCCCATACTCAATTTTATATGAATAAACAGATAAATAATTGTAAATTTAGTGTTTTCATAATTTTTCCTGGGGTTTCAGACAATTTTAGAGGGGGTCTTCATAAGACTTTTTGTCGTATCTCGTACCGTTCTCCCCAAACATTTGTATGAGTGAGTGAATGAATGAATGAATGAATGAGTGGTCGTTAGGGGACTTTATAGAATATAGATAAGAGAGATAGATTGTAGAACAGCTAGATTCCGAATGTCATTTTTTCCACGATCAATAAGAAATTATAACGGCAGCAATAGAACTCGTAAATCGATTGCATGACTTGTGGTGTAGCCTACTAACCTATGTAAAAATTAATGCATGTTCTTAATTCAATTATTAATTCTAACAGCATATAGTAGTTTAGTTGTTAGTATACGGGACGTTTTTTGTACGGAGTGGTGTGCATGTGGGAGTCCAAATGCATGCTGCATGCTGGTGATTGATCACCCCCTGCCAAACACCCTAGAGGTGGCTCGCAGGATATTATGTAGATATAGATGTATATATTACTGACGATGAATGACTATTATGACAGAAAGGTATTTGGATACTTCCCCAAAGAGTATACCTGAAGTGTTGGAGTCGTTTAAAAAATTCCTATAGTGTGTGGAGAATCAGATTCGAATACGTAATAAATATACTTTTTCGTTTTGTAAAATACATACATTTAACATCAACGCAGTTAATAGTGTTGACCCAAAAAAAGTTTACGGTGGACTTTTTTAACTGAGCAAATTTTTACAAAATAATGAATATATGTATTTTAACACATCCATTTAATTTGTTTACAAACAAATTCATTCAGTGAGAGGAAATCAGCAAGGAAAGTGGCCATAGTTGTATCTTCGTGTGCATGCGACCAATATCTGTCAATCCTCGATTGAGTTAAATTCTTACGCTTAGTATCGACAACACGCATTAAATATTCTATTCTTACTATGCGTTCTTACGTACGATGTATTCTTAGTTGAAATAGTTTTGATGTTCCAAGAGGAGGAGATATAGTATATATCTTTAACTACAACGCAAAGTATAATGTAGTAGTTATACATAGACGGTAGGTACAAATACTTTCTAAAGAAAGGAAAATCTAAAGAGAGGAAATTATTCGCCACGGAGCCCGAAAGAAAACACTTCCAAGACTCTTCCTCAGTGCATTCCATTTGCTGACATTAATTCCGATTATCGCTATCAATTTGTTGGTGGGGCTGTAATGTATTATTAGGTTGAACTCTGCTACACCCTAACGGAAGAAATGATAGAAAGGATTTTAACGAAACATCCGAGAGCATTATAAAAAAATCGATACTTTTCTCAATACAGGCGCCGTAATATCAATTGAATGGCTAAAATACTGTGACGAGGAAGGCTAGGGTCGACCACCACAACTATCCCCTTATGTCATAGCTACTAATCGGCGAAATACAGTTGTCCGGAGTGGGAGACTTGTGGAGTGAAAGCTACAGAGTAATACACGAAGGATCGCTAAATATTGATGCTGGAATAAGTATAGTGCTTATCAAAAGCGCCAATTCAAAAGCCACCAAATGTATGATGAAAGGTAGGTAATGGTTAAGATATAAAGCAAAACCCCTAGCTACTGCATCTCCGAATGTTTGTAAACCTAAAAAATTCCTAAGAAATGCAGAAGTGGAGTAAGTGAATCAAGATACAGCGGGAATAATCATGCAGATTAGAGGTGAAGAAAATGTAATTATTCTCGGTGAATTGAATGCCATCACTGACGAAGTTTAAGATGCGAGGAAAGCCGAGAAACAGGGATGATGTAAATCCAAAATGAAAGACTGACAAAGAACACAAGCTTGTGGTTTCGAATACAAATTAAAAGTGATCACAGTCGAAGAAAAAGAGGAAAGTGATAGTGGACTTGATATATTCTAAGTTGATTAAATTCTACGAAGATGAAACGATTCATCGACAATAAAATGGACGGCAAAAGTGACCCTTAGGCTTAAAACGACCGAGACTATGCCTCGATAGAGATGTTATGTCACCAAAAATAATAAAATAAAAACTTAAGAAAGCTGAGAAAAGTATTTGGTAGGCAGAAAATTAAGAACATCGATATCAAGTGTAATTTCAGGAGGTAGAGGAGAACAAAATAGCATCGGATATGACCGAGAAGTCAGAGGAAGAGAGTCAGAAACATTATCACCATAAAATATTACAGTGTAGTAAAACACAAGGAGTCAAGAATAGCATAAAACCAGGGAGACAAACACTGGAAGCAGAATAACCAGGTGTAGAAACAAAAGAGAAATAACCAGTAAAACAGCCCAGGCGAAGCGATTATAGGGAAAAAAACGACTAACGGAGGATACGATAGCGAAAATAAAACAATTAAAGAACTTGAAAAATGACGGTAAAAGTTACCCTAAGGCTCTCATCAGCGACAATGCTATCTCATCTTTAATAATAAAAAAATCAAAAACTGAAGAAAGCGGTGAAAAACATTTGGCAAGTAAAAATTTACGAAAACTCGGTATCAAGTGTAATTTGAGGACGCAGAGTAGACCAAAGTAGCATCGGATGTGACCGAAAAATCAGAGGAAGAGAGTCAGAAACACTTGAGCAGTGGGCTATTGGAAGCAGCTGAAGAAGTTCTTGGGAGAAGGATAATCATCTGAATGGATCACGCAAAAAGTCTCGAATCTAACTGAGGCACCACTGAAGTACAAGAATACTTAAGCCGTGGAATTTCAAAGGAGAATAAAGAACGATATTTGAAATAAAGTCAAGGAGGCCAGAGAAAAGCGGTCGAGGAATATGAAAACATCGTGCGCAAGGAAAAATAGAGGCTCGCTATGGGAATCTCTTCAAATTAATGAGCGTATGATGAATACCGTAAGTGACAAAAACGGAGAACTTTTGACTGATGACTAATAAAAACGAAGAGATGGATTGAATATCTGAATGAGACGTGTATAGAAGGGCGACTAACTAAGTACGAAATCAATTTAAATGAATATCGAATATTATACATTAGAGTGTAGCATAAGAATAGCATTAAACTAGGGAAAAAAACATTGGAAGAGGTTGACCAGTTTCTCGCCAAATTCCTTTAGTCTTTATCTTCCTTGAATAATTTGACGCAGCAGTAGTGTGGATTGGAATTCCATGCTTATAATTTTGAATGAAGTTAATTAACAATGGCATATGAATGATCCACAATTCGTTTAAAAATACCAAGTAGGGGTGATACATTACAGGGCCCAGCTATGAAGAATCAAGTATTGGGAGCAAAGTCAAGTGATCTGAGGCTGTGTTATTTCTCCCGTAATTTTCATAGTTTACAACTAAAAAGGCACCGATTACATCCAAGAAAAAATTGGGAGTTTACATGGATGAATATGCACGAGGAGACATGATTAAAATATTTGTAAAATAGAAAAATAATCTAGTAAAGGTGGGCAGAGCAAATACCAATGCCATCTGAAAATCACCATCAAATACTAGAGTGTAGCAAACGGCAGGAAGTTAAGAATAGAATAAAACTAGTGAAAGAAAGATTGGAAGAGGTCACCAGTTTAAATATTTCGGAGGCAGAATAATCAATTGTAGAAACAAAAGAGAAATAATCAGTAGGACAGCCCAGGGCAAAAATACTTTTCGGAACAAATAAACCATCAATTTGCTTAGAAAATCAGGAAATTTTATAATGAAGTTTGGAAATATTTTATCAAAACTAACAATTCGAGTATGCATCTATATATGGCAATGAATCATGGGCAATGACAGCAGTGAAGAAACTGATGGGTATTCGGCTGTATGAAAATGAAAGTGAGGACTGCGGGATTCCTCAGACGAGTGGGAGAGAATAGAAGCCTAGTCAATACTTAAAGTAGAATACACACCATTGTAATCTAACTTATCTTGAAAAACTTGATGCTTTAAGGAAGTCAATCCTCGAATGACAAGTGGTTGGTAAGAGCGGAAAAGTAAGACGTCTGATTTCGTATTTAAGAAACCAAAAATGAAGGATATGAAAGAGCATTTGGGAGACCGTGGCATGTTTAAATGCTAAAATGAACCTCGCAAAATTCACCTGAACTATTTCCCGGATATTTATACCAGTAAACAGCTGAGAATTCGTAGCGCAAAACACTATTATAAAATAGGAAATGATGAAATATCATCATAAAAATTATCACAGAAGAAGTTAATTTTTGCGCACCGCACAGGATTTAGTTCTTAATTAGTTACTAACAGAGATATAGAGAAGTCAAATATTTATGTATTGGAATATTCAAAGGCCTATCATATGAAGTGAATGATATTGACTCACCATTTTTCTTCAGTCTTCCTCTTCCTTGAAACCACTTCGCAAATGCCCCATTCAACCCCAACCGTTTCACGGAACTGATCCGCCTCCCCTATTCAATGGAGGACCTGAAAAGAAAAGTTCGCGTTAAAGGCTGACAATATTCACGCGACAAAAATATACACTTTACATGGAGCATAACTTAAAGATTATGTTGATATTAAAGGCTACAACAAATTATCGTACTAACGACTCCAAAGGTGAAGTAAGTGGAAAATATAAATTGCCAAGTGAAGTGCTGTAAATCCAATTAAGACCTCTAATATTCTATTACTTTTCCTCATCATCAAAATTATATGATAAATTATTGCGGAGTGGTTCCGGAGAGGCTGGTGCTTGTATTAACGAAATAAGTTAACTGCAATTTCCTAGGTTCAAATAACAAGGACTTTTTAAAATACCTCGTTGAAACATTAATTACTTACGTGGAATAACTCGCCATTCAGGTACCAATTATGGTAAAAGCATGAATAAGGGATCCTAATGGCTAACAACTAAAGAAATCGCGGATAGAAGCTTCATTTTGAAATGTAATGGTCTCGCACAATCAACAACGAAGCAGCGTGGCTGGCATGAAATACACTGCTCCACGTCTAATGTTAATATCTTATACCTACAGTGAACACGATAAAATTCATCATTATGACATTCGTCAAAATAGTAACTAACCTGCTGAAGTACTAGAAGTAAGCTATCAGAGTGCCTTACGGATTATAATTCCTGCAATCAAATCGATATATTTGATGTTCTAAAAGCCTCGATAAATGTAAAGATAAAACTACTTACTCATTTCAAATGACGACACATCATATCAGAATGTAACTGTTATAATTTACACATATTCCTAACGAATGTAGATGCTTTGTCAAAGGTCAAACGAATTGAATGATCGAATATTCGTAATGGCAATAAATCTAGTATTATGGAATTTCGTCCAATGACGTCCAACATCCAATTTTCACAAAAAAATTATTTCAATTCAAAAGTCACAGGATTAAGAATGAAAACAGGATGGCTTTAATCCGAGAGGAGATTTCCCTATCACTAGCGTTCTTTAAAAAAACTACTCCGACACTAATATTAACTTCGGGCACATGGTAATAAAAGATGGAATATGGAGGTAGTTGGCGTTATAAATATTGTGACTCAAAATATATGCCACTCTAATCTCGATAACTGAATGGAATTGAACAAATTGCATTTGCGAAGAATCCTACACTTTAAAGAGTACAATGAAAGTGCATTGAAAATAATATGAAAATGAATCACCAAACAAGTAATTAAGGTACTCACCTCTTAATCCCAACAGAGCTTGCCGCGAACTGAAGTCCAGAAAAGGAGGGAGGGGACGTTCCGACACTACGTCAGCCACGTGACGTGTGCCTGTGACGTCACGATGATTTCGAACCGATTTATTTATTTAATCAACAAAAAACCGAAAAAAAGCGCTGAATATCTTAGATGTGGGTCCTTTGAAATTTTATCCAATGAAGTACATCAATAAATACGGTAATATTTTTTATTATAATTAAAAAATTTATCGCGCGGAAAATCAATAAAACGTTCGACCAATAAGATTCGTTCGTATGATTCAGCTATTATACAAAAATAGCGCGGAAATTCTCAAGCAGCCAACGGTCGAAACACACGTGATCAATGTTCCAGAATTTTCTAGTCATGTGTGAAGGTCATTAGGTACGTTTGCAAAACACGTCACCGCATTACGAATAACAGTACATCAACGGTCCGCATTCAACTGTCGTCCGCAAAGCAGCACCTCCCCTTCCTCTTATTTACGAAGAAAGCACCTACCGTCCTTTCGGCAGAGTCACACTTCTGAATGTTTTCAATTTGTTGAATTCATTTCCTGGACTGTTTTAAACGTTCCTTCGTTCGTTGAAGTCACCGTCTCATTATGCCTAAACGAGGATGGAGAGCGATTATACGACGTACATATCAACAGAAATACTTAGAAGAAATGCAGCGGTTTTGACTGAGGTAAGTGAGCACAAGTAATTTTTATGAGATAGTGAACAGAGAAAGTAATTCTAATCATGATTGTCTTCAAGCATTGACATGTTACTAATGTAGCTCACCATGTAAACTTACTCCATACGACAGTGATTAGCGGAGATATTTAGTGAGTTCGCGAGCGATAAGAGCATTGCTAATCCCACTATGCGATTTGTACACATGGGATTAGTATTTATGTGTTCTCAATAGCGCATAAAAATCTCTCCTTTACGATCCATTATTTGTCACAGATGTTTCAAATTTATCGAATATTTAAATATGAAAACCGCACTGAGCATTAGTAGTTTCAATTCAATCAAGGTCGTATGCATTGCTTAGATTAATACTCCTTCGGATCTACGGATTATTTCGGTGGTAAAGATTCCATGAAACGGAAATGTTCTATCTATTTGTCCGTTGTAAGCCAGCTGCGAATGGGTCGATAATCTCCTAATTGCTGCCTTAAGTTTAATCGCAAAAAAACTTTCTAATAACACCCAAAAATATTTTCCATATTGTTCATTAGCCGAGCGTAAACAATTAAATCTGGACAGTTCAAAACAGAGCTTTCAATTGCTTCGAAGATCTTCAGTCTTCTATATGATCTATGCTTTTCAATTAAGTCCGCAATGTGATCATCTTCTTCCACTATGCCACGGATATCGATAAAATATCGAAAACTTGCATGCTCGCTTTTACATTCGTTCATTTATAATGGCGTTAGTTAGTATCTATCAAACCTTTCTTGGCCTCAAAGTAGTGTCGCTAACTAAGCCTGAATAATTATGGCATTATACTTTAATGTACACGCCGATGAAATTAGTAGCTCTTGATTGAATTATAAAAATAACATAGTAGTTTTTATTTTTCTGGTCATTCGCAGATTCGTTTCCCTGATAGCCAAGTTCAACTTGGGCCAACGGATGGAGTAACCTGATGCCGTCTTCTTTATACAAAGAGATTGCTAAATGGTTCATTACGAACCAACTGAAGATATAAGTCACCAGCGAAAGTTACCACTTCAAGGATAGCGTAATGAAGGATAGATGAAATTGATTTCGTCCGTGAAGGATCTTGGTCTTCATCTTCGAATTTTACTCAAGGTAAGTCATGTCGTGATGATTTCATCATTAGATTTAATCATTTGGTAACGACTCAAGTTAATTATCTTTGATATAGCAAATTTTGTTCTTCAGTAAAGGCATAAAAACTGGCATCTTGAGTAGGTTTAAACATATTTTAAATTAATACAAATTTTTGTTTTATTTTCCCCGAAATAAAACCATTGTCGACTAGAATTATTACGGATTTTAGGCCCCAATTCTTGGCGCCAGCAGGCATGCCTATTCGAAGTTCTGTGTTTTGAGAGGTTAAAGTGAAGGAGATTTCGCAACAGTTCATCGAAGCCACAATGATGCGACACTAACATTCTTGCAAATTTCAAGAAAAAGCTGCACGGAAATAATCAATGAATTTCAACTTCAGCACAAGCCAAGTTCATTGGTATTAGCTTGGTCACCTAATCAACGCGTTTCTGCATGGGAATATTTCTGAATGTGTAATTCAGACATTGCCAGCGTGGTTTGCTTATCAGTATTGAGTTATTTAATGACAATGGTCGTAGTCAACAAAAGCTGAAGAGATAAAAATTCGTACGCCTCATAACTTTTAAACATGAGATAAGCCGACTAAGTATTCTGTCAATATATAATATTATTCTTTCGCAACTCACGAGTTATGTCAGTACAAGGGGAAATGCATCGTGGTTTACTTCAGCTTTCAAACTGTTTAGATTTTTCTGTAAAGTACACGACGAAGGAAAAATATGGAGAAGGGTTTATTTTGGATAAAAAAGTGAACGAAGCAAATGTGGCAGAAATATTGAATTAGCACTATTATGGCTTGCGTTTTGTCTGAGATTTACACGGTCGGCACGCAAGGGATCAAATCAAGGTATATACCATGAAACACGCAAACGAATAGGTTTAGATTATAGCGAGTCATACAGTTATATACTGCCTCACGTAGATTTGCACATTCGTGTTTTTAAAGCGCAGTGGGAAGTGGAGAAGAAGCTTATCTACTTCTACCAACCAAACACCTTTCTCACTTCAACTCTCTTTTCCAAAGAGGTGATTCAGTTGTTCTTTTCTATGTGACCCTGTTTTCACTGAACAAAAACCTTTTTGAGAACTTAGTGTACACGACACTGATTGCATTTTCAGACACTTTACAGATTAAAAACTGTTATAAATGGCGTATCAGTATGGGGTGTAAAATTAAAGATTTGGAACATTACGAAGTTCTATACGAGCATTAGGAATATTCATCCCAAGGCATCTTAAATATACATAGTCGAACCTGTAGAAATTGGTGGCCAGATCACGCGATAGCGAAAGAGCAGTACTAGGAAATTTATACCTATTGAACTAATATGAAAATCCTTTTTTATTCACCCCGCCATACTACAAAAACCGATAGCTCCAACATTCTAAGACACTCTACGAATAAACTCCTGAAATATATTTCATTTTCAGGAGACTCCGCGAATTGGGTCAAAGAATTTTCCTTCTCCTCAGAAAAAAATGGAGCTATATCACTTTTGTTTTAAATTATTTTCTGCAAAAATTGTTTAACCTCCATGTTGAATAAAACTGCAAGAGGAGAAGACTCCCTACCTTCTACTTGCTTCCAGGTCCATCGACGACAGAGCTTAGCTTTAAAACAGCGACACCCCAAAATACTTATATTCACAAGCACTTCACATTGAACACAACACTGACAATGAATTATTTGATGGAAACATGACAATTTCACTTCACTCTTTAGCCGATGAGTAACACATTCTGTTATCTTCACATAATTCCAAGAGACATGCACACTGCTTTCATCGTGATGAAGAACCATTTATTATTATCCAAACGTTGAGGAAAAGGGTCGAAGAGATCGTTGGCAACTTGATTTTAGAATTGCACTGTCAATCACTGAATTAATTGAATTGTTCACTCCACCTTTTGTAAACTGTAAAAAGAACAAGAAGTAGCTTTAAGCTATAGCACTAAAAATTTGGTACTGATGAAAGGAACAGTTCTTAATCATTATACTCGGAAGTAACATGAAGTCGAAACCAAGGATGTGGGTACAAAAACTCCAATAATTGTGTCCAAATAATTTTCCAAAGAATGTTTCCTTCTTGATCAAAAATAATGAACAATTATGATTAAATTTGTAGATTATCATGGATTAATAGGTTATTTACGAGAATAGGACTTACCCGTACCCTTCTGCGAGGGAGGACACACCTCCTTACCCTATCCGAACTGCTGTGAGGCTCAAACTTAACTGGGTATGATGGAATGAGGAATTAAGGGAAAACCCAAAGTGACGCACTGCTTCTAACATACAGTCCTGAGAGGTAAAGAGGGCGGGGAATCACTTAGGATATCAGGGGAGGTTGCCGTGAACAAATAGCTCAAGTCAGAGTCAAAATTGTCGGGAGTCCAAGTGCATCGCGAAGGCGTTCGGGAGAGGTTCGGTTTGCGCGTCGTAGGGTGGAGAGCTGGTTGTTAAGGGGAGGTATTGAAGGAGAAGGAGAGGGGATGAGGGAAAGGGAGTGAGGGCGCCACAAAAGAGATCCTCAACATTCCTCTCCTGACGTCACGCACTTAGGTCACGAGGTACGCTTTACTGCGTATAGTCGCAGAGTGAGCTCTTATGTCAACTTAACTGTGTTAAAGCAAATGAAATTACAAGTACGAGTGAACACGTAAATCAATGAACCAAATCCCCTGATATGTACGTATATTATGCCATTATGCGTAATATTACAATGACCGGTCGGTTTGGGAGCGGTGGTCCTCTTGCATGCTGCAAGATGGTGATTAATCATCCCCTGCCAAACATCCGAAAAGTGGCACGCGGAGAATTATGTTGACTTAGAAGATTTAGAACATGCAGTAATTTCTGTTCAATCGCCTGCTTAATTGGTTTGGTTACACGGTGAATTCTTAAGTTAAAATATTTAAGTTTACACATTTCCTTTCACGTTTTTATGTATCCTATTACCTAACATAAACACCAAGGAGAACTTCTTAATCATTATACACGCAAGAAACATGTGATAAATGTTTTTCATGATAAGTTCTAATTCGATTATTATACTGAGCTTTAAAGGTTCAACTCAACTATAAAGTATCACGGGATTAACTTCCATCCGAATGTGACTTCCTTTTTATAGGATGAACTGTGCTATCCAGAACTGCAATACATTACTTATCTTATGCCATCACCGCTTTTATTTATTGCATAATTTTATGCCTAGGTGGAGGTTGGTGCGATGGCGGTAGGTGACGAGGATTTTAGTTTTCTGATCCCCCGACCAACCAACCACCTCAATAATAGATAGTTTAGATGTAATGGCTAATGTTATATACCTGATTATTTTTATTCGTGTTCAGTATTTTCTGTCATCTTTTTGATCTTCCTGATTTAATATTCTGTACCTGAGCATTGGTTATTTTTTAATTATTCTTTGTATGTTCTTTCTCATTACCGAGGGCTTTTTTTTTCTACCTCCAATGGGTCATGACTAAAAGAATAAGTGATCGAACAAAAATCATTTCATTGCTAAACAATAAGTACACATTTGCTTCATTTTCGACGCAATGGCCTCGGCGAAGGTCGTTCTCCATAGGACGTTGCTGCGAATGCCTTTCAATGATTTCACCGCTTTCCTGAATCTAATCGTCCGCTTTTAAACGCTTTTTCCTAGCCAAATTGTCACTCCGCGAATTATGCAAGTCAAAAATCGCAAGTACATCATTGGAAAGGAGGGTTATCGTAAACATTGAAATTGCTCAAAGAACAGTTGAGTAGTACAAGCGCTTAGGAGACGGGCGGTGTCATGCATCAGAACACTTACAGAATTCAGCACGCCTCTTATTTTATTTTGAATGGCTCCGCGCAATCGACCAAGTATTTGCATTTATCGTGAAACCCGGCAGAATGAAATCAAAAGGTAACACGCCTCATTTGTCCCAAAACAAAGAAGCATAATAATTCGATTGTTTGAAGATCGCCTGAATTTCATTTGTTTGCTTGGTGATTTTTAATGCCTCCATTGCTTATGCTGTATCTTTCTTCCAGGTGTCATGTCATATGTCATAAGTATGTTATACGTCTCAACCTTGCCCACTGTTGATTTTTTTATATATCTCTTTTAAAAGCATAAAGGACAAGAAATTTCAATTCCCATTCATCAAATTTCGTTCTTGTTGCTCCATGGTTCCCACAACGCGAGAGAATCAATGGCTGTGATATTGTTAATAAGGCTTGCTACTAGCCTTAAACGGACAACTTATGTTCTCAGATGACTGAGCTTGTGGTAAGGAGGGTGTGGAGTTGCCCGCTGCCTGCAGTACCCTTCCTCGATCCATGCAATAGATTGAAATTGCACTCAGCGTCCAAAAGAACGGAAGGGCTGGCGGGCGCAGAGTCACCGATCGCTTTCTACCTTCTCCCTTCCTCAGATCCTGCATGCGAGCCAGTGGTCGCCAAAGTGGACCTGCTATCTCCCCATGTCCAACTGAGAGAACATCTGTGGCCCAAGTCCAGGACAGCGCGGCTTGCGATGGTGTTGGGGAACAGATGGTGCCGGTATGTTTCTGGAATGAGCGGGTGATGGCATTTGGGAAGGCGGACGGATGAGGGAAAAATCGTTCTTTTCATCAAATTCTAATCTCAGGTAGTCTACCGTGATACTCATACTATCTGAGCGCTACTTAATCTTAAAATTTAGAGTAACTTCTTTTCACACGATTGAATATATTTTTCATTGATCATCATGTGATTCTAATATGACTTGATGTCCATTGGTCTTCTTCTTTATAAAGTTATTTTAGAGTCACATGTGAGGTAGGTGCTCGAGACAAAATTAATCCAAAATTCACAACATCGTCGAAGTTAATATCTGCCACATGTTTCTGAAAGAAAATTTCTACGCGACCTAGCCAATATAAGATAACATGAAATACTTCAAATTCCAATTTGATATAGCATAAAACTTACTTTATTAAATAACTCTAAATTTCATCTTATGCCCATTAAGTACCGTGCATTTCTCTCCTATCTACCTTCCTTCAGCGGCATCTTGTCTCTCTTTTATTCTCTAATTACTAAGTCTATTAGTTGAGAACATAAATGATTCAATCGCCTAATAAATGTTAAATTACTTCCTGAAAAATGCGCATGTGGCCATAAAACAATTGGTGTGGCAGTGGGAACTTATGGGAACTGTTCTCCACGATTGAATTTAAACATATATTGTAAATTATCTCAATGACCTGAGCCTTATTGTCTAGGCTATAACAAAAAGGACGAGTTTTTTCGAACATAAAAGATTGTTATAATGTAGTGGACTAATTACGATTTATTTAAAACACAGCACCTCACAAACAGCATCACCATGAAATCCGCTGTACGAATAATGCAAAGGACAACGAGAGCGCGACGCAAGACAACACAGCGGACACTCTACGCCATCTATTCACCAGCCCTGATGAGGACACGGTGGCACAGAGTAGATATATATCCCTACTCTGTGACGGTGGTCTATTTGGGGGTTTTATCGGCTTCCCTTAAGTTTCGGACGAATACCATATCACAAGGCATCACGGAAGAAGAGAGTTCCAGATGATTTTGACTTAACCATGTTTGCCACATTGTCACTAATAAATGTATTAAATAATCATAACTTATTGACTAGGCTTGACGACGAATAGATACTGTAGCGAGATATTTATGTATTTATCTATTGTAGTTAATTAATGAGGTTCATGCATCAATTTTTTGGCAATGCCCAAGTTTGCTGTAAAATATTCTAACGATAATTTTTGTCGATGCCATAATTTGAGCCATTAGCATTTGTAACAAACCATCAGAATCACTTACTTGATTTTAGAAAATTGAATGTATAACAATATTTTAATAATAAATAAAGTGAAAACATCAGCCACTATGGAGGAGCAGCAGAAAGAGTGAAGAGGTAAAGAAAAAGCAGTTCCATGGTAGTTCTATCAAGTCAGTATTTGTGGTAAGTATTCATTGTTATGGCGGCTTGTCATACCCTCCGAAGAACAGAGGGATGTGTTCCAAACGCCGTCCTCAAAGTGCTACGGCAAGCAAGGTGCAATATTTGAAAAATCTCCGCCTCCACTAGCATTTGTACCCGGTTACACAGGGAGCAATTAGTTATGACTGATATAAATATATAACTCTAGTTATCACAGCAACTAGACCCCAGAGTGTTACCTTAAGAAACAATTACATACATTCTCTTTTTCCTATTTTAAAATTCATTAAATGAATGCATGTCAAATAGCTCTTAAAGAAATTCGCCGTTAGTGCAGGTTTATTAATTGTGAAATTTGTTTAAACACGTAGCTCACGAAAAGAAGGGTTCGTGTCTAATTATAGATTTTATATCAATCACCTGGTTTAAAAGATTCACTTTCCAACATCCGTTGAGTACGGTGATCCCCGCAGCCAGCAGCCGTCTCCGGACTGCTGGACTAGTGGATGCAATTTTATCTCCCTTTTTTATTTTATCACAGGCGGTCGCTATTTATCTCTAAGCATCACGCCCGACAGAATTCCATATATATCTGGGTAAATATTTCGGGGTAAGTCGATGATCATTTTGTATAATAGGGTAGTTTCCTTCATCAAAGAAAACGAAAGGCGTCGATTGCGATGCCTTACCCACCATTACTGTATTCATAATATACAAATTATTTGGTTTTAGAAATACCGGTTTAGACGAATGGCAAGGGTCAATTTTATCCTCATTTGAAAGAGGCCAGATTGGCGCCCATACGATGCCACTCCACGTAACGTCACAATTTCTAAACGAGTAGATAGGAGTTTTACAGCGTCTGAGGTTACAAATGCATGCATGAGGCACAGAGATCAGGGAAACATGTCTTAATAATCACCTTTTAAAACTGGCTAAGGTAGGACAGTTTTCCCCGTTTGATTAAGTATTAATAATCCTTATTTAAGCCAAGCGCCATCAGCTAGCATGGTACTCTGCTACATGCTACACGGAAAAAAAAGTTTAGGTAGAACTATCGAATTCTGATGAAATTTATCAAATTTTTGGGTTCATATGGCACATTGAAAAATTCAGTAATTATTACCAAACCAGTTTGATAAATTCTATCAAACTGATTTGGTAATTGTTACCGAAATGGCTACAGCAGTTCGATAAAAACTATCAAAATCGAAAGGGTAATAAAATCGACGTAGCGTGCACATGTGAAAGATTTTCAACCCAGAAAACACTATTATGATTGAAAATAATAAAATTAGGAGTTTGGCGTAAGTTTCTGCAAAAAAAAATACAAAAAAAAAAGTGGAAAAAAAGCCAGCATGAATGAAGCATTGAACGTGGGCCCCCCGCGTGTTAGCAACGAACTCTAACAACTAGTCTAAATCGGTAGTCATAACAAATTATAACTTAAACGTTATATATATTAGTATTGTAAGTATTTAACCTTTGTTTTGAAATGTGAATAAGGTGTGACTACAGTTTCCCATTGTATGCTTAACAGGTTAACTGCCGAGGGTTTTTTTTAAATATGTCCCCTTAGGCCAAGTTAATATTTAAATGTGTTTATTGTGACTAATAGAGTTGAGCAATATTAAATTGCACATAACATTAATTTTTTCATTATAATGATAAATTTAATTAGCGGACACCGGTGTCCGCCACGGCGTCGGAGTCACGACCACCAACTTATGCACTCGCGGTTATCTACAAATTTACGAAAATATGGCAATAACTTCATTTGTAGTGCAGTAAAACTTTGCTAATGAAAAAATAAATTGCACGTAACATTATTTTTTCTATCTAATGATAAATTTAATTAGCGGACACCGGTGTCCGCCACGGTGTCAGCGTCACGACCACCAACTTATGCGCTGGCGGATACCTATAAATTTACGAAAATACGGCAATTACTTCATTTGTAGTGCAGTAAAATATTCGTAGTGATAAATAACACCTACATTCATTTTATATTCAGTATTACACTTCTTAGTAGCAGTTTTCTCTCCAGTCCGCCCCCCCTCCGCGGACACAGCTGTCCTCCGCGGAGCTAACTTTGTCTCCTTCCCTAGCGTACACTCAAGTCCGTTCCTGCCAGTAGGCGCTGCACAGACACTAAACAACAAGTTATACCAGGAGACCCTCCTTCCTTCTACATGTAGTGCTATTATGTTTATGACGGAGAACTCTTTTATTCGACTAATGTAAAACATTGTGTGGAACTTCATATCACATCATCAACACAATGTATCCCTTTCTACTTGTTGAAGGAATACGTAGCATTATATATAGGGCGCTTTTATGTCTTGAGACGACAGAACGTTTCGAAAGATCAGTGCTGTCACAGTGACATGAAAAGAGGCTACATTTTCTTCTATAATACGATTAGTAGAAGAAATGTGTAGAGTGCTCGGTGCCACTTTGTGCGTCCTGCGCTGAATTCTACTTTGGTGCGTCATCGTCCTTTTGGTAAGTTTGGTTTACATGTTTAGTTGCATTTTTCTACTTTTTGGTTCACTGAATATTTTCATAATCTTTTTCATTATATAAGAAATGTTGAACCAAAATCTACTTTTATCATTAGTGATTCCACATGGATAAATTCACCCCGCGGACCAGATTCATTGTTGAAGCGGCTAAGAGGAAATACTTAGAAGAGTCATCTGATTCTGAAAGTGTAACGGGAAATGATGAATATATCCCTTCCAGTGATGAGGACATCAGAGTGAACTCTTCAAGCGACGATTCCTTGCAGGATGGACAATTGCTACGAGGGGCAACCTCCGATACAACCGACGGAGAGCTAAGTGAGAGTGAAAATGTGCAGCTAAATAGACCGGTGCCCTCATCACCAAATGCGTCATCTGACTTTTGGACTGAACCAGTGAAAAATCATCCGAATTTTCAGTTTACGGCGCAGAGTGGATTGAGTGCTGTAGTTGCAGATATGAGTAATCCTTCCCCTTTTGGAATATTTTCTAACATTATAGACAATGAAATTCTCGAAATGATAGTGGAACAAACTAATATTTATGCCAATCAAGTGAAAGGTCTGACTACTTCTAGAAAATCTCGTGTGGTAGATTGGAAACCGACAACTCTTCACGAGATCAAAAAGCTCTTTGGGATTCTGATTTATATGGGTGTGGTAAAAATGCCAAAACTTTCTGACTACTGGAGTAAAAACTTCATATATCGTAATGATGTAGCTCCTTCTCACATGAGCAGAAATCGTTTTGAACTCTTGTTACGGATGTTGCACTTCTCCAATAATGAAGAAAATTCAAACAAAGACCGTTTGCATAAAATTCAACCACTCTTGGATAAAATCATTTGTAATTATCAGGAATTATATACACCTGGGGAAATTTTATGCGTTGACGAATCGATTATTCCATTTCAAGGCAGGTTAGCATTAAAACAGTACATTCCTCAAAAAAGGCATAAGTACGGTGTCAAAATTTTTAAATTGTGCTCTGGTAAGGGCTATGTATGGAATATGAAAATTTATGCAGGACGTGAGCGCGATGCCATGCGATCTGTTCCAACAGCTGTAGTTATGCAGCTCTCCGAGAAGTTACTAGATGCTGGCAGAACGATTGTTACAGACAATTATTACACGAGCTTAGAGTTGGCCAATTCACTTCTTGATCGTAGGACACATTTACTAGGTACCCTGCGTAAAAATCGGAGGGGAATACCCAAAGATGTAACGGCCAAAAAAACTTAAGAAAGGGGAAATAGTAGTCAAAGAAAATCAAAGAGGTGTGTCAATAATGAAGTGGAAAGATAAACGCGATGTTTTGCTATTGTCAACATGCCACTCAAACGAGATGGAGGAAGTGGAAAAATATAGGTCAAGGGTTTTGAAACCAGTAGCTATCCTGAAGTATAATGAAGGGAAATCATCCATAGACCTTTCTGATCAACTTTCCTCTTATTCAACGCCATTGCGTCGGTCTTTGAAATGGTACAGAAGAGTAGCGTTAGAACTATTATTAGGGACTTCTGTGGTGAATGCTTATTTCATTTTCAACCAAATTTGTGGCAGTAAGATGCAGATAGTAAAATTCAGGGAAAACCTTATCGGATCGCTTTTGGGAAATGAGTCACAGGGCGATAGATCTCCGACCAGTCTTACATTGCCACAAACATCACGGAAAAGAATGGCTACTCATTCATTCAAAAAGGAGGAAGGAGGTGCGCGAATCAATCGGAAATATTGCCGAGGATGCTACGAAAAGAAACAACTTGGGGAAATTGAAAAAAACAAAGTGAAAAAAGTCACTACCTACTGTGATGACTGCCCTAAAAAGCCACGGTTCTGTTTGGATTGCTTTCATAAACATCATCTGTAAAAATATGAATAATTGTCCATTATTGCAATAAAAAGTGATTATTTGAAAAGGATATATATTATTTATTTCACCTTTCTGATATTTCAGGAGCAAGGGAAAGTAAGAATAAATGTCGGTGAGAGGAGGGCTCTAAAGACCTACAAAATTACTACGGTAAAGTTAATTTGAATTATAAGGTAAAGCTGGGAAAGATTTTGTTATCCTTCTCTTCAATTTCTTTTTATAGATGTGTTTACCAGTTGAAACTATCTGAAGGATGCAAAACACTGAGTAGAAAATAGAATTCGTCTCCTAAAGAAGATATATATTCTTTCTCAATTAAATCCGAAAGCATACTATAGTATGCTTTCAGATTTAATGTATATATAGCAGCCCTGGATTACGAACAAAGAGTAAGTACTCCCTGCTCATACAACATCGTAGTTTATGAAACATTTAACACGGAAAAAGCGTCTCCGGAGGTCTACTTCGAGGGATAACGGCTTCCAATGTGCCAACCGGTATAAAAAAATACGTAAGTAACATTCAAGACAGCAAAAAAAATTTTATAAACAATTAGCAAAAACCAAAGGAGTGACAGTTTAGCTGAGGCCGTTGCGGAAAAGATATCTATGCAAAAGTACGTAAATGGCGGTCACCCGGCGCACGAAGACGAACTTTTTTCCGCGGACACCGGTGACCGCCACGGCGGGAGAAGAAGATACCACAGCGGACACCGGTGTCCGCCACGGCAGTCAACCTGTTAAGAGGAATACTTGATGCACACAATTGCATTACGTACCCAGTCAGCACAAAAGATATTTTACCCCATTATTACCCAAATTTTACACGGGTAAAATTGTGGTAAAAGATGGGTAACCTGCATGGTAACGGGTAAAATATCTGTAAATTTAAGTGGTAAAATTCGGGTAATTTCATGGTAAAACGCGGGTAAAATTCGTACTTTTTCCGGGTAAAACTTCCCGATGCGACACCAGAGCCATCTGTGGAGCTTCAAAGTAAACATGACGACACTCCCTCTATCGGTGCTATTGTGAACTAACAGTACCTAATTGCAATGCGCTATAGGCATCCATGTGCACGATAAATGAACGAAATCGACATTGATATTGGAAAATAACTGTTTATTGAATGACGAAAAGTAACTACATATACAAACACGACATATATTAGGAAATAACCACTTGGTGATAGAGAAATAATAACAAAAATAAAACCCACATTCACGAGGACATACGTACTCGAAGAAAGAGAGATGACTGAAATAAATAACACTTATGTTTTAAGAGGAATTGCCAATTTGATTTCTTTTAAAATAGAAACAATGTTAAACTTAGAACTAATTTCCTTCCGTTAAGCACTTGGTGACAACAGCTTCCACACCGAACTCCTAATGGCATGCTTACGAGGAAACAATTCACCCAAACGAGAATCCTAAAAACTGCTTTTCCAAAGTTTTTCGCCTGAAATTTTTAACGAAAACACTGTCAATTAAGAGCTCTATATTTTAGCAGAGGTTGAGGGAACCAAATTTCAGTAATATTGGTTATTAAAAAGTATATTGCCTCACCACGGCGTCACAACAAAAAGTGATGCAACTCTCTGGTTAAATTTTCAACTGAATTATATTCAACTATTTTCAGCATTGTATCAGGCAACTTAGTTTAGCTTACTTCATGCTCCAGTAATAGATAGAAATTATAATTACCAGGCACGTTACTTCGGCACTTGTAATCGCGTTCATGTTCCTTCTTCATTGTTTACTTGTTCACTCGTACGTTACAGTCCACTAGTCGCAAATCGCAGAGGATCCAGAATAGCCAACTGTCAAGATTTGAACTCGACCTTTCATAAAATTTAAACGAAAATAAGTATCCGATGAAAATTAGTACTCTCCTCTATTTATTTACGAAAATAATCAGGTAATTTTTAAGTAATTGAATTTTTGTTAATGACCATAGCCTTTCATCGATAGCATGTAGGTATATAAAGTGAAACTATTTGCGAAAATTAATCTAAAATAGTTTGCAAAATATCACTACACCGTCGCTGTGGTTATATTGAACTTTACTTTTCTTCTTTAAACCTTTCTCAACCTCATACAATGAAATAAATTACTCACTTTATATTTTTTTACACTTCGCTGTTGGCAATTCTGCACGAGAGTAATAACGTGGTAAAGATGGGGTAAAGCTTACTGGGGTAAATTCGCCCCAAGTTACCAGAAAATTTTCCGTCTAAATTATCTTTTGTGCTGACTGGGTAGTTACTCCATATGAATATCTAGTGCAGATGCGCAAGAAAACTTTATTTGCAGGCTTATTACATCGATATAGAGATGGGTTTAACGTGCTGGGTGATATCCTTAGCATGGATTGGGTCTAGTATCACGGCTTTTATCACATGTTACTAAACATGATCGCGAATGATTATACCTCAGGAATACCTCTAATTAAAGTTTTAATGTGTCGAAATACACAAACATCTCCTTACAGCTGTGATATCTATGATAATATCCCTGTAAACACAATGAGTTGCAGCAACGTTGCAGTCAGGTTGCACGAGGTTGCAGAGGTTGCAGGGCTGTTGAGGTCTCTTTGCAACGTCCTGGCAACGTTGCAGACAGGTTGCACGAGGTTGCAGAGCTACTTAGGTCTCTTTGCAACGTTGCAGACAGGTTGCTTTGCAACGTCCTTACAACAATTTTCCCTCATTCATTAAAATATGAAAATATTGAGCTAAAAGAATAGGTACCCACACAGCAGAGGATATTCCTGGAATATCCTATTTTGATCCCTTATATTCCTATTTCGTCCCAGAGACATTGCGAACCATTGTGGGATATTCGCGGTATATATTTTGACAGTAGGCTTTTGTGTATGTAATAACTGAGTCACAGTTGTTACAGTGTGTTTCATCATTTCTTTTCGGAACACCCAAGAACGCCGTCCACCTGGGGTGCTACGAAATGCAGATTAATTAAAAAATCAATCAATTCCCTTAAGATGTAAAAAAAATCCTGCCATGATAAGTTTTCCTCGTTTCATAAAGAAGAATGTTCTTCGAAATGTGATTTCACTCGTGCTTTTTAATCTACTAAGGCGATGATACAAAAAAGATATATTTCCCAGTGGGATTTATTCCTCAAGTCATAAGGCGAAACTTAATTTTTCGCCTACCAAGATTTAGACTCCCGCCCGCGATGTCGAGCTATCGATTGTGGATACCATCGATGGTCGATTCCACCAATAGTCGATTTCCATCGAGAGAAAAACAACATGCCAACGGCCATGGCCGTTTGATGGCCGTTGTCGTATTCATGTGCACATTAATAATGTTACGTGAACTGTATTGTGTTCTTCGTGAGCGGAATTGATCCTGCCGAAGCATATCAGCCTCTTAAGTTCTTCTTTTACTTGTTTCACCAGCACCTAGGCAATCATCTACTGTTACTACGTAATTTTGTAGTGTTATGTTTGCGAAACTTCTCCAACAAAAGTTTATCAACAGCTGAAGTTCTACTTTTGCTTCCTTCATCAGAATCTGGGTAAGTAGAAGTGTTGCTTATTGCAACATTTTTTATTTTAAATGAAGCATATTCTTAATATTTTCAACCTTCTCACACTTCCTGAGACAGCTCAGTCAATCCATCTTCTGTGGATTGAAAAACATTGCATATGCATAAACTTAAATTTATTTTAATGCTTGACGCATTGCATCACCGTAGTGTGGGAGGATTATGAAGAAAAACTTCTCGGCTTTACTATTTATCGAGTCATTTAAAGTTATTTACATTTTTTATAGTGTTTATTTTTCATTTAGGTGTAGTGGGTTTAAGTGTAGCTTCATGTCAAAAACATCTTCATGATGATGTAAAAAGTTTTGGATCAAAGTTCCAATCAGGTAATTGTTATTAAAAGAAAACATTTCAATCAATTTTGTGTCTCATTTTTGATAATTTTTTGTAGTTAAAGATGTCACTGTGATTTTGTTAAAGAGGGGATAAGTAATGGGATTTGATTTGTTGGAGGCAAGTCTATTTGTGCACATTACTCAGGGATAAAACCATTGGGCCATAATGATAAAGTGAATATCAGTTTATCTGTGGTAATATTATTAATACCCAGCCCAGTATAGGAAATGGTTTAGATTCATCTTCCTTTATGTTTGCTTGAAGCACTTTTCAATAGAGTGATCAAAGACTTTGAGATGCGTTGGCTCCCTAATATTGTTTTCTTCTAAGCAAGCAGACTGTTTGATCTTGATTCCAATTATGCAGGGTATCCCATTTATCTTGACCACCCGAAATAACTTTTTGTTCAGATGGAAGTTCAAAAATGTGTCAAGCAAATGTTCATAAGCCCTCAGGGGGACATTAATCAGCATGACTGCCTTCCTTGTATCTTTGTTTCTACAAAGATTTGAAGAGTGGTATGTCTTTTTTAAATGACACCCTATATTTTTTATGAACGACTGGTGTAGTAGTTCCAATACCCGCCTTCCTGCACTAAGTGCTATTGAGTCAGACATTTTTCATAACACTGTGTTTATGTTAATGGTCCACTGTGCTACATTTTTGAATAAGTCTTTAGGAGAGGAAATGAACTGCCAAATAAAAAATATAGGGTGCCATTTTAAAAAGACATACCGCTGTTCATATCTTTGTAAATAATAAAGCTAAAAGGAAGTCAATCATGCTAATTAATGTCCCCCTGACGGCTAATGAACATTTGCTTGACACATTTTTGAATTTCCATCTGGACAAAAAGTTATTTCGGGTGATCAAGATAAATGGGACACCCAGTATTCTTCATGTAAAATTGTCATAGTGGATGTGTACAGCCTTTGGTTCAATGAATTATCCCTAATATAATAATTTTTATTTCAGATTGATTTTTTGAAAAGAGTTGGGGGTTCTACTCCACCAGATGCAACAAGGCGTGGGTTGAGAGCATCATTCTTAGATGATATTGCAAAATATTATTTATTGGATGGCCTTAAAGGGAACATAAAGTTTGGACAGACACACATTCATTTGGCTCTAAGCTGTAAGTAAAGTTTTCAAATTTCTATTAATTAAATACTTCAATGAGACCAACATATG
Source organism: Ischnura elegans (assembly GCF_921293095.1). Classification (NCBI taxonomy): domain Eukaryota; kingdom Metazoa; phylum Arthropoda; class Insecta; order Odonata; family Coenagrionidae; genus Ischnura; species Ischnura elegans. Next base: position 105,282,348 of record NC_060254.1, on the reverse strand, counting down.
TCAGTAGCTTAGGTATTTTCCTTGAGAGCTATCAGCAATCCATCCTTGCATTTTGTTGAAATTCTTGCAAGGACATTACTTTTGTTATTTTGTGCTGTCCAGCGCCCAGAATTGAATTATGCTCTCTAGTCTCTTGGGTTGTATTCAAAGTTAGTACTCTCCCTTTCAATACAACCCTAGCATTCGATTATTTTTATTACCATTCCTATGATTTTCAAGATTGGCTGTTCTAAAAAATATCATGAGATAATTTCTGTTTTCTTTGAATGACATTCAATTATTGTTGTGCTTGCTTATTTCATTAACATTTGGACTAAACTTTTATTTCTCTAAAGTAAAGAAACCACTCTCCAGCCTTAAATTTATCAGGTGGATTTTGTGGGAAAATTAACTGCTTACGCCTTAATTATCGAGGTCATTTCAAGATCTCATGTAATGACAGTAATGATAATAGAATCGCTTAAGAAAATGACTAAGTATATGCAGCCAAGCTCGTGTCTCAAACCCTTGTTTGTCATTTCATATGAAGTAATTTGCCAACTCTTGCCTCATAGAAAGTCCAAATTTGTGGGCTCTGACCTAGGTGGCAAGTGCAATACTAATCCTGCTGATTTCATCAGCTGACCATCACATCTTATTGGTTATGTGCATCTATTTAAAAATGGCCCTATAAAAACTACTGCCTTAATTATATTATAGTCAATTTACTTCTCACCTTTATAATAAGATGAAAAGTACATTATACATATTTTTTAGTAATGTAAACTTCTTCTGGTCCCATAGTTATTTCTGAAGACCTTCTTCAGTATTTAAAGAGAATTGAGAAGACGCAGCTGGAAATTTTAAAGGAAATTCGGGCTTTGAAAAGAGCTAAGTCGAACTGCCAGATGCCAGATGAAAGTGACAACGACTTATTATTGACCTGGAAATTCCCCATGGATACATTGGAAGAATTTGATGCCCTGGAGGTGGAACTCCTCAAAAAGCCATTCCACGCAGCTCTGGTAAAATAAAACTTTTGAGTGTCATTTGTTTGATGGGCTTTTATAAGTAGCTATTTGTGAGTTTTTTTGTGTTGTAAAAATTCCTCTGATTTTTCAGACTGTAGAGTTATGCAGACGAGGTCGGAATAACATTACTGAGGGTGTTTTCGGCATGTTATACCACCTAATTACCAATAACCTTGGTCGGAGATTTTCATTTTTCGGCCATTCCAAAATGAACACTAAAAAAATCCAGTTCTGTGCCACCAGAACGTGTGCCTGTATTATTGGTATGTTGTGCTTATAAAATTATTTCAAAATGGGAACTGTTCAATAAAACTACTTGTGTCTAAAATCCTTACTAAAATTTAATTTCAGATGCTTTCCGTTGCAAGCCCACATTAAAGGAATATGGCCATAAGCACACAAAGGAGAAGGCAATTGACTGGTTCAGGCACGCTGAGTCAAGGCATCAGAGGGTGGAGGAAAGGAAAACAAATTGTAAATAAGGAATAATAAAAAAATTTCCTTTGAAACGACACAATTTAAAGTATTATTTATTAAAGGTTGCATCACCCCTATGAAAAAATTGTATAAAACCGTATAAAATTTCTATACAGTTTATACAGGTTGTATACAATTTGTATACATTGTATACAAATTGTATACAAATTGTATAAACTGTATTAATTCACATGCTGTATACAGCATATACAATTTGTATACAATGTATACAATTTATATACAATGTATACAATTTGTACACAATGTATACAATTTGTATAACAGTAATTCAAAGTAGGCCTCAAAAACTGAAGTCCAAAAATCAACTTAGTAGGGGACCAAAATAATGTTCCACATTCAAGAGTTCAATTGCTTCTAAAGATCACGAATCGCGTTTTAAACAAGATTCTTGGAGATCCATCAATGTTAGCCATTCAATGCCACTTGGAAAATTTTCAACCGAGGCGTCAAAAATTGAAGTCCAAAAATCAACTTAGTAGGGGACCAAAATAATGTTCCAAATTCAAGAGTTCAATTGCTTCTAAAGATCATGAAATGCGTTTTAAACAAGATTCTTGGAGACCCATCAATGTTAGCCATTCAATGCCACTTGGAAAATTTTCAACCGAGGCGTCAAAAATTTAAGTCCAAAAATGAACTTAGTAGGGGACCAAAATAATGTTCCAAATTCGAGAGTTCAATTGCTTCTAAAGATCATGAAATGCGTTTTAAACAAGATTCTTGGAGACCCATCAATGTTAGCCATTCAATGCCACTTGGAAAATTTTCAACCGAGGCGTCAAAAATTTAAGTCCAAAAATGAACTTAGTAGGGGACCAAAATAATGTTCCACATTCAAGAGTTCAATTGCTTCTAAAGATCATGAATCGCGTTTTAAACCAGATTCTCGGAGATGCATCAACGCTAGTCATTCAATGCCACTTGGAAAATTTTCTACCGAGGCGTCAAAAATTGAAGTCCAAAAATCAACTTAGTAGGGGACCAAAATAATGTTCCAAATTCAAGAGTTCAATTGCTTCTAAAGATCATGAAATGCGTTTTAAACAAGATTATTGGAGACCCATCAATGTTAGCCATTCAATGCCACTTGGAAAATTTTCAACCGAGGCGACAAAAATTGAAGTCCAAAAATCAACTTAGTAGGGGACCAAAATAATGTTCCAAATTCGAGAGTTCAATTGCTTCTAAAGATCATGAATCGCGTTTTAAACCAGATTCTCGGAGATGCATCAACGCTAGTCATTCAATGCCACTTCGAAAATTTTCCATACCCATAGCCTCCATAGTGTCCCCTTGTCCCGTTTGTAGGAAGCGGTACGAAGGTTTTACACAGTACACTTGCAAATTCATATGCATCGATAAAATTGTATCACATACGCCCAAATTTCCTAAAAACTCGTGATTTAATATATGACACAGTAGTCATTTTGTTTCTGGATACTCTGGATAAAAAAAATTCATATCCGTTGTGGGACTATTTTCTTTTGCGGATGGGGCCATAGCCACCGAGAAAGAGAGCCCGCGGAAGGATCGCCCAGGATCGCCGTTGGAGATTACGTGGTTTACGTTATGTTTTACCATATTCCTTGGATTTTTGTGGTTAAGTTGGTGAAAATTAGAGTTTTTGTGAATAGTGAAGTTTCCGTTATTCTTTAATTTCATTCGGTGGGCTTCAGAAACTTGTTTGTGAGGCATTTTTGTTAAATATGCCTTTCTCGTGTGTGGTGCCGGTATGCGAAGGAAACTCCCAAAGTTCAAGTTTTTACCTTTCCTATAGATCTTCATGGATTGAAGAAGAAGTGTATTTTGGCGATAAGAAGAGACAATTTCACCCCTACGGAAAACATTAAGGTATGTACCCTTTCTCCCTGAAATTCTTTGGACGTAATTTCTAGTTAAAAGTGGCTTCATGATGTTGATGTACAGGACTGAAAGTGGTGATTTAAAATATTGTAGCAGCAATTCATTTGGAAATTCTTACATTTCAGTTGTGTTCGTTGTATTCGGATCTGTCGTGCAACAATTGCTCTATGAAAAATGTTCTTAATTATAATATATGCATTACTAGTACCTATATTTTATAACTTTCATTTATAAATATGTCTTAATATTTTTACTTAAAATCTTTTCTTTTTTAAGAAGAAGAGAATCCAAATAAAAGATTAAATCCAGAGAAAAGTTTCTAAAATGTTTACGGCCTAAAATGGACAGGTTTCCTAATTTTGAAACCTTAAGAATGTTAAACTCGAGACAAATAAGACTGTAGTTTCCTGTCTTATGTAATCTGCTTGTTACCTACAAGAGACAATTTCTTGCTACAATGAAATTTTTATATACTTCATTACCACAGTAGCAGTGCAGGAGAGCATGTCAGTCCCTGAAAAAGATGTGGAGGTGGCTATCAGAAACTCACTAAGGCACGCCAAGTGACAGCAACAACACGGTTGCAGGGGGAGAAGAAAATTAAGTACATAATACTTATGTAGTTTCTTGTGTTGTATTATTTCACCAAAGAAGCCCAATAAATATTGTGTATGGAATTGAAGCCTAATTTATTTAAATTCTTGTCTGGACCTATTATTTAGATACTATTATCGAACGAAATTCAGTCCTAACCTAAACGTGTGTTAAAGGTGTCCGTGTGCTGTGTGGGAAGTACCTTGTAGACGTTTATTTTTTTATGAGTAAGTGATGTTTTACTTTGAATTAATTACATGCTATTCTTAATTTCCACTGTTTAACTTGAGAATCCCCTATTTATCATTTAAAAATCTGGTATTGAATGGTTGGTTAGTTTTCAGTTTAACAATGTTTAAAGGATTATAATGTTATATTTTGGACAGCATTCACTCCATTTTTATTTATGCCTTTGTATGAATGTGGGTTCCTAGAGGAAGTGTGGTAAGGGAAATGGTCTGTTGGAATAATTTTTTTGAGTGTTTCTTTATGACCTGAGATGAAATGAGGAAGAAAATGGGTAGTATTACTCCACCTATTTTGGATGAGGTATTCCTAGGTCTTCTTTCATACAGTTTGTATACAATTCTTATTCAGCCCGTATACAGCCCATGTACAATTCTTATGCTGCCCATGTTCAATTCTTATACAGCCCATGTACAATTCGAATACAGCGTGTATGTAATTTGTATAAAAATGCATATTTTTATACAAATTGTATATGTACACTCATTTTTGTATATAACTTGTTTACAGACTGTATAACATCTGTATAGAGATTTTATACAATCTGTATTGAGACTGTATACAACTTGTATAACATTCTATACAGAATGTATACAAAAATTTTATACAATTTTATACAGGTTTTATACAATTTTTTCATAGGGTAGGTCTTCTTTCATACAATCCGTATGCAATTCTTATTCAGCCCATATACAATTTTATACAGCCCATATACAATTCTTATACAGCCTGTATATAATTTGTATAAAATGTATATTTTTATACAAATTGTATACACTCATTTTTGTATATAACGTATACAGACTGTATAAAATCTGTATAGAGATTTTATACAATCTGTATAGAGACTGTATACAACTTGTATATAATTCTATACAGAATGTATACAAAATTTTTATACAATTTTATACAGGTTTTATACAATTTTTTCATAGGGGCACGTTACGCTTCTGGTGGCGAAGATTTGTGAAAATGTAGTAAGGATTAAATTTTGGCAGTAAATTGGTTGACGTGAGACGTAGCTGCAACCTATATGGTTTACAGAAGGTTGCAGGCAGGTTGCAATCATGTTACGTGTCACGTTGCAAAGATGTTGTGAAGACGTTGTGAAAACGTAGTACGGAGGACGTTTGGCAGTAAATAAGACGTTGTCACAACGTTGCATGGAACTCCCAGTTGGTTGCCGTGAGACGTTGCTGCAACGTTGTGGCAACCATTATGGTTTACAGGGATGCGATTCAATCAATGTCTTTGATGCACCAGCTAACGGGTAGTATTGCAATTTAAAGCAGGAAAAAAACAGAAAAATGAACGTAAACAAAATTAAAACGTTATCGCCATCACAAATAATGAAAACAAAATCATTTCTACTAACTTATCTTTTATGTAAGGCCTGTTTAAGAATCTTTCAACTGCAAATGTGTATCGGTATAAACATAAGAGGAACGATAGACCGTTCGATAGATCACGAAACACTTGGTAAATTCTATCAAACCAAATTTGCATAGCAATGTAGAGTTTGATAATTTTTACCAAACAAGCAATCACCTTCGTAAAATTAATCATAACTTCGATAAAAGTTATCAAACTCAGAATCGTATTGAATTAATTCGGTTATTTTTACGAAACTCTTCCGTACAATTGACCAAATTATGCAATACCAAAATGTTTGATGAAATATATCAAGAGCTCACGCTAGCGTTTGGTAAAATAAATCAAGTGCTTAATAATTTGCATCAAAGTTTAAGTATATTTAACAAAAATACTACCTATCACACCAGTTCGATAGTTTTAATCAAATCATTTTTTTCCGTGTAGCATCCTGCGTCGTATCAGCGCTCAGAGCCTCGCCCCAAGGTCACCTCACTTGCGGCAGCGGGAACCAGAACGACGTCACACGGGAGTTTTCCCGGCATTCATGCTTACCCGTCGCGTTTTCGCGCGCTTGAAATTTTTCAATTTTCATTTAATCGCGAAAAATAGGTATCGTAATTTAAAAATCTAAAAGCGTGAAATACGTACTCCAGGAGTAATAATCTGAATAAAAAAACAATAGCAAACCACCCTATTTCTCATGGGAAGGACGTCGAAATTTGTGGAGTATATATGACAAGATTGTGTGAGGGTGCTTCCGTATAGTTGTTACCGTGGCTGTTCCCGTTATGCTTGAACTAACATCTCATATTAATACGAATATTTAGGATGTGCTCTATAGAATCAACTGTATTACGCACGTTACCACGCCTAATTCCGATGTAACTGCGATGCCAATGGTCATGCACGCAATCATATCAAACTACACAAATTGTTATACTTTCAAACCCACGGACACATTTCCAATGCATAATGCTACATATTTGTAAGTCATTACGCCATGCATTCCAACTTGTTTAACGTTCTTTTTGCCAAATTACTCGTCCAAATAACAACGCAAATGAACTTGCACCGACAGTGATACAGTCTGCGCATTTATTGTCTAATTTACACGAGAATTAAAGTCACTTACACCAATATTACTCTATCAGAATATCCACATGCATCAGCACTCATGAAATAAAGTGGTATTATTTTATTAGAACCAAATACTTAATAAAAACAGCATTATTATCACCATTCGCAACCGGAATGAGCTTCCTTCACCTATAGCCCACTCGACTTCTATCCTTTGGTCGATAGGAAGCCAGTCTGAAACGCACGGATTGCCTGGCCGCTAGGAAGTGACGTAGAATCCGCGTCAAGTCTCCCGATTCGCTCGGAAGGGGAGACTCTGAAACAACCCCCAGCAGTTTTTCTATCATCCGAAGCCCAGTGTTGAGTTGCGAGGGTGTGCTTGGAACGGGGCGAGCCCGAGTTTTCAAGTTTTCTGTTCCTTTGCATAGAAAGTGAAAGGAAATCAAAGAGGAAAAAGAATATGAAGACCAATTTCTGAGAAAAGAGGAAGCATATCTTTTGAGGGATGGTGGAAATGAAGTACTAGGAATAATGGTGAGTATATAAATCCGTTTTAAATGTGCTACATTATTAACAGTTTAAATATCTTTCGAAACGTATTTTCATCCATGTAAAATCTTTAAAAATGTAATGAAGCTAATAAATAGACTATCAAATTATTTTAACCATTTTGGTCATTCCAAACCTGCTACAAAAGATGTAATTTACACGGTAGAAGGAGAAACTGCTTTAAAGTAAGTACCTCTCGATAATGTATCGGCTTTGACTATAATATATTAATTTTTTGGAACCAAGCATTGAAAATAAGATGAATATAGAGAATATACTGCACATTATCAGTTGGGTTCTAGGTTTCACCATTTCCTTTTAAATTCTTGCTGACGCTAACCAAGAATAAATATTTCACCGAGTAGGTAATATAACGTGCATATCTTCATTTCGTGTCTAAATATTTTCAAAAGTAACCGCTGTGTCATCAAAACACGATACGAAAAGTATCACGTTGGTTAATTTTTCTCGCATTTCCGGAAAATGTGTTTCTCGATAAATTAAAACCGAGGGAAAAAACTACGGGAAGTTATTTTCTTATAAAAGATATTCTAACTATTGAAATTACTATTACTAATTATTGCGTGAGTCACCGAAAATAAAGAATTTTTACTTGAAATTATATCACTGCAATATCATTAAGCAGGGGAAGATTTTTGGTCGCTGTAATACAGAGATGACGTCTAGATTACCAAATTTAATCGTTACATATCTCCTATTTGCGTAAATATGCTTGTTGTGTGCAAAAAATATATACATGAAATACATTAAACCTGCGAATCATTTTTACAAGTATAAGACAAGAAGACTTTAAGAAGTATAAGACAATTTCATTTACATTTAATCTGGTACACTCCTCCACAGATGTCTTTAGGGTGTGTTCTTTCATTTTGACGAGGATATTCGAATCTGGTCATGATGCTGTGTTTTTGGAGGGCTGCCACTCCTCCACAATGCAGCGGCGGTGATTCCTACATCGACCAAACATCACGAGCACTGAAATGCCGAGTCCAACCCTGTACAAAATAAACTCCTCCATTGTGGGGGGGTCTACCCTCCAATGAGGGTAAGGGAAGGATAGGTGTACCCTTCCTATAACTTTCAGCAACGGTACACGAAGGGTATTTTAGAACATTGGTGGGTAAGCCCTCTCCTTCCTGGAGTTTAAGGAAAGGGTTCTGCCAGCCTCAACGAAGGGTACAGGAAGGGTAGGACTAATATAAAAACTAAAAATCCATAAATTAACATGAAAATTTAAAAAAAATCGCTAAGCAACTAAATTAAACTAATGGGGATGAATTATAACAGTGATTTCTAAAATTATAAGACAGAAAAAAATTGACCGAACATGGTCTTGAACCCAGAACCTACATATAGGAGGATGAAAAACTAGTACCTTAACAACCTTGGCTATCGAAGTAGTACTTAGGAAAGGCTTCTCAACGGATCATATACTACAAAATCTTAAGATGAGATTCGCACCTGAGTCTATGTGGAAGAAAGCTGTGACATTTATCAACCACACTCATTTCGTTTCAGAAAATAAGATCGGCATACAAATACCGAACATCACTCCCCCCATGTCCCATTGTCAGCCACACAACTAGGTTACATCCTAAAAATGTGAATGAAAGAACTTCTAACTGAGCTTTTTTCACACAATTATATAATCTATTGTGTACAGTGGCGTAACCAGGAATTTCGTTCGGGGGGAGGGGGGGGGTGTCCAAAACCGGGTGGGGAAATTTTTGAAAAACAGGATACCAAGTATTGGGTTTTCAACTAATTCCAACACTTTTCATGATCGAAAAAACTTCAATAGTTAAAGAAATATTTTTAAATTCATTATTTTTCAATATTTTGTTTTCTTTTATGAAGGAAAATGATTGTGTTTTTATATTTCGGGGGGCGGAGGGTACGATTCAAAGACTGCTTACGTTCTTGTACAGAACTCAATGCTCTTTAGCAGGTGAAAGTAGCTGAGGAGGCAATGTCGATATGTTTTCCTCAGTTATAAATGCTAAGTCCCAAGGAAGCCCCAGTGAAAATTTTGTATACAATTTCTATACAGGATGTATACAATGTACACATTTTGTATACAATTGTATACAGCTGTATAGAATGTATAAAATGTGTAAATTGTACACAATGTATACAATTTTATACAGAATGTGTACAATGTGCACATTTAGTATACAATTGTATACAGCTGTATAGAATGCATAAAATGTGTAAATTGTATACTATGTATACAATTTTATACAGAATGTGTACAATGTGCAAATTTTGTATGAATTTGTATAAAGCTGTATAAAATGTTTAATTTGTATAAATTTTATACATTTTATGAAAATTTATACAGTTGTGTAGGCTGTATAAAATTTGTACATTTTATACAATGTAAAGGTATGCGTACATCAATGTGTAAATATCTGGGTTTGGGAGTTAAAGCACCACAACTATGCTCATTTTCTATTCTTTACACCGTAACGCATTTTTACTTTAAAAAATGGTGTTAAAATTGTTGCTAATAATTTTTAAACTTAAGAAATTATTATAAACACCAAAGAATTCCAATAAACCATTCCTTTATTGTTGGTTAACTGAATTAAATTAAAGAAATTGTAATATTTTGAAAATGTTTCTAAAATTGTTGCTAACTTGGTTTAAACATTAGTAATCGTTATAAACATAATAGAATAAGAGTATCACTCATTCCACGTTCCTCAACCGTATAAAATGTGGGAATTCTTAATTTTTGTAAAAGTTGCTAAATTTGTTTACATTTAAGTAATTGTTATAATCAACAAAAAGGCTCAGCCAACTCTTCTCAACCATACAACATGCGGAAATTGTTAAATTTTTAAAAGTTGCTAGCTTTATTTAAACTTTACATTTTCTTATGAACAATGTAGATTAATAAGTTATTAATTTGCTGTTTTGTAACCCGTAAGGTATGTAGAAATCGTTAATGCTGGTAAATGTTATTAGCATTGTTGCTAACTTTGTTTAAACTTAGTTAATTGTTATAAACAATAGTAAACTTCAAAATAGCATTCATTTGTTGTTCTGAAACTATAGAAGGGGTGAAAATGTAAAAAAATAAATTCTCGCATAAAATCTCGCAAGTGAGCACGCTTCTTATTCCCGCCGATTATATTCAAATAATCGATTATGCAAAATAATCGGATGTCCATAATCGATTCAATAATCGCAATAATCGAAAGCAAATAATCGATTATTACGTACAATCGATTTCTTTGCCCATCTTTTGTTACCGTTATTTTGTGATGGCGAATTTAGCTGTGATGAAAAATATTGATTAGTAGCAAATATACGTTGAAGTATGCTATGGAAGAAGAAAATAATCCGTGCTTCGTAGTGAATACTGACAAAAAGGGATTGAAAGAATACTGTTTCATGCACAATTGAATCAACGCCTGAATAAGTTTTTGAATTCCCGGAAACAGTGGCTTTTAGCGTCACGAAGAGATTTAAGAAGTTGCCATTGTCAGCATCAACCCATCTCTGCTGTGCTGCATGTTAATGTAAGTAAATGGAACATTTTTTTTCCATTCGATACTTATGTATGATTAATGAACCGCCAATTACTATCCATTAATTATTTAAGATTACTCATTATTTTATTCTCAGGGTAATTACAATTTAGCATGGTCTTTACTTTCGCTGGCATAGTGAAAAGAATCCATTCAGACGGTTAAAGTTGAAATATCAGGGTTCTCGCAGTAGAATCCACTTTGTTAACAGTTCTTTATGACATTAGTCTCAACCTCAATTAACTCATTTATGAATGATTTATCTTGAAAATGAGTAACTATTTGGAATATGTCGAGGAATAATAGCAATTAATAAGCTGTTCTAAACATATAGCCATCAGTTGAACTCTCTCCGATCGTTATAATTTAGGCATTGATTTGTGCTTTAGTACATTTTAACAGACAATCCACTTGGCTTAGTGTGTAGTTTTATGGGGAAACACAAGTGCTGCTGCTAGAGCATTCTCTATGCAAAAAAGAGCCTTGAAAGTTATGGCAAATGTGTCCATCAGGTCTCCTGGAAAGCCATTATTTCTAAAATATAATATAATGACACTACCAAGTATGTACATTTTTTACTGTGCATTATTTGTAAAAAAGAACCCTACCTTATTTTTACCAAACTCCTCGGTTCATGCCTATCTGACCCGTGGGAGTGAAAATATACATATTTTACAACAATTATGTGCCAAAAGAGGTCCACATCACTCTGCCTCGCTCATTTTTAACAAATTGCCTACGAGTATAAAACATATTTCAAATATTAATGTTTTTAAGACAGAATTTAAAAAATTTTTACAGCCTAAGGGTTATTATAATGTAAATGAATTCTTGTCTGATAGTGTATGACAACATGTATGTTTTGATGTTCTATGTCACATGTTTGACCCATGGAACAATAAAGATATTATTATTATTACATATTGCACTCAAGGGCATAAGTAACACGTTTCTAAGTTGTTTCTGTACAATAAGATTGCAATCCTTAAAATTTTTGTTATGTAATCAATTACTCGTGTTTGTTGATAGAAAAATTAGTGGTATATTAAAATCTATGGTTATCACCTGTTTGATAAGCATGTAGGCAGGATTTATGATGATTAAGTACCAAGTCTGCTAAGGAAGTATAATGTAAGCAAATCAATTGGTATTAGTGTATTTATAACAATTTTATATTTACAGGCTGCAGTAAATTAAAACAACATAATAGCCAGTGCCTCATGTGGATGGGAGGAATGGCACCTGGGTTTTCTCACTTGGAGAGGAAAGTAGGTGCTTTATTGGCTTGTGACCCAAAGCAAAAGGGTGCTGCTGTGGAGGAGATGAAATTCAGCCAATTGCCATTGACATCAGATGAGGATTTCATCAAACTCTGCCGTAGGATAAGTGAAGATCCCTCATTTGAGCCAAAGGTGGTAAGTGAATAATGATAATTTGTGTGCTGCCATCCTGATTCAAACAATGTATGATTTTTTAAATGAAAGAACAATTAAGTTTTTGTAAGAAAGTTTCATAAGAGTTTCATTTGTAAGAAAGTTTCAGAAGTATATCTTGAGCTCGCCAGACATTCGTAGGTGCTTGGAATTCCAACTGCTATAAAAATACTCAAGTACAACATAATTTTGAAGTGGGTATGGATTAATGTCCAATGAAATATTAAAAAATTATGGTATGATTATGGTATGATTGGATTTTTGTTATTTCATATGCACTTGTGCACACATACTACATGTGCATACTAACCATGACAACTGTGTTAATTTCATTGGTGAATTTTTCTTCTGGCTGAAAACATGATTTTTATTATTCTTGTATTAGCTGTTAACTCTTCATTGATTTGGTCTTTTTTATCTCTAGATGCAATGTTTGGTAGCAGTTGAATGAGCACTTCTACAAAATATGTTGCGTCGTCTTAGAATGACAATGTAGCAGAGCTGTAAGCCCTTACAGGCAAACTTCAGAAGAATTCGGTTAAGAAATCATTTTATAGCACTCCAGTGTGTCCTGTTATTTTTTGTGAGTGCATCCAACAAGATATTCTAAGATTATTATAATAATTGATCATTGAAATGAACTTTTTACTTATTACATTAAGTGATATTAACAATGTTTTTTATAATTTTATAGGTGTATGCAGAAGGGTCGACCGTGATGCATCAGATGTGGAGCTGAAAGGGTGTCTGAGTAATTGGCTCAACCAGGCTAAAGTCGGGAAAATAAGATAGTAAGTAGTTGCTTCTCATTTCTCTGCCACACTAATTCGATCATCCCAGACATTTTCTTCATATTTTCCATTCCCTCTTACAATAGGTATACACTATAATGTTCCATGATGTATCATTTCACATGGAGTAATTACTATTTTCTCTTCAGGGATTGGCAGGATAAACAGACTGAGGATCAGGCTGATGAAGACAATAATTTTGCTTAATAAGTTCATCAGTAACGATCTATAAGTATGTAACCATGTAAGTTCCATGCGCAACCTTGTACTCCCATAACTAAACAAGAATTCAAAAGAATGAAGTTTTAATTTTACATTCTCACAGCCAATCAGCATACTTGTGAATGTTTTGATGAAATTCGAGCAATATGTTTTTACCTTTTGAAGATTTCTGTATTTTAGTTATTAAGGTAAAACCACCAGTAGTTGACACTGCACTAGTAGTTGACACTTATAATAAAAAAATACAATAACAAGAGGAATAAAGGTGCCAGATGATTAATATTTTTCTGTCTGTGTAGTGTAGCTCTCTAGTGGTGTGTATGTGAACTACTGTACCGCCATCTTTAACAGCAGTCTAACCACAATCATCTGATGACAACAGCCCATGTTTTTCAATTGATTAATGTGATTTCGTTGTGGAGTTTGCTAAGAACAAGCTGAAAGGTAAGCATTGAAAATTTAAACACCAATTATAATTTTGATTAAGGAGATGTTTAATACTTTGTTTTAGACTCTAAAGTATACAAACAGTTTTCAAAATAACCTGTAAATTAAAAAAAAATGGCTGTTTGGCATCATGTCAACTACTGAAACTTTAGATGACATAGTATTGAGTGGTTGACACCGTGTGTCAACTACTCAGGAGTAATATAATTTAATAATTCTGCTTTATTTGAGTGTTATTTAACTGCTTACATTGTTGAACTGTGTATTATAACCTCTAAAACATTTTCAAAGTATTGTATCCAATAGTTGACAGGGGGTGTCAACTATTGGAGTTACAATGTGTCAACTTCTGAATTACTCCCTCTTTCATTTTCAGATGCCTCCAACAAAGGGAAATTTTAGAAATTATACTCAAGAGGTAATGGAAGCAGCTGTGGAAGATGTAAGGTTGCATAAAACACCATATAAAACTGCAGCTAAAAAATTTAATGTTCCAAGCTGTACGACAAAAATTGGTGACTTGCTGCCCACAGCCAAAGACAGACTACAGCACGACCTTCATGAAGGTGTTTACAAGGTCCCTTGCTCATGTGGAAAAGCATACATCGGTGAGACTTGCCGTTCACTCAAGATACGGATGCAAGAGCACCGAAGGGCAACGAAAAACAGGCAATTCCAGCTGTCTGCCATATCGGAGCACGCCTGGACCCCGGGACATGACATTAAGTTTGACGACGCCAAGATAATAGTGAAAGAAGGCAGATATTTTCCCAGACTCATCCGCGAATCCATTGAGATAGCCCGGACGGACAATTTTAACAGAGACGACGGCTACCATCTGGATGCCCATTGGAGGAGGCTCATTAGGCGGACCAATAGGAGAGCGGCAGCCACAACTGGCGGGACTGACCCCCTATATAAGGAGGACGAAAATCGTGGACCGGCATCATCTTCGACCTGAAGACGCTGGCAGCAGTGCCAGCGAAACTGTTGTCATCACCAACAAACCGACGCGGTTGCACGGGAAATATGGAGAAATTGGAACCTGAACACCGCGGAAATCTACGTAGTCACATTGTAAGCCTCTACGGGGAGGATGTGGACAGGCTGATCAGAAGATTTGAGAAATTGAGGGGGAAGAAAGGAAGGCTTTTGTCTTCCTTAGCCTTTCTTCTTCGCTGCCGGGACACGGACACGATTCCTGTATGTGTGGAAATAAGTCATCATCTGAAAACGAGTTCTGCCAAAAGGATCTTGCTTCGAGCCAGCAAGGCCCTGCTTAGGGAACGCGTGCATCATACTCGCCTCTCACTCCACCGCTGCTCCGAAGAACTATACAAGATTCACTTACAGTTGAGCAGCTCATTGAATGCAACCGATTGGGACAAGATTGAGAAGATAACTTATTTCACATCTCTACAGCTCTAACTCTGGCATAGAAGAGGTGCCATCAGACAGTGACAGTGATTTTAAAGATGAGAGCGATGAGGAAAACATACATGAGAAAAACCTAAAGAAACCAGTAGAGAGGAAATTAGGGGAGTATGTAGTTTTTTCTTATGAAGAAGAGTTATTTCCGGGGGTTATAACTGATGTTTGTGAAACAGCTGCTACTATTACAGCTATGAAAAAATCTGGGAGACTCTGGAAATGGCCAGAAAAAGAGGATAAATTGGACTACGAACGGGAAACTGTATTATACCACATTGACGAGCCTTTAAAAATGAGTACCACGAGAAATGTTTACTCAGTCCCGGAACTTAAATTTTTATGGGATTAACTTCTTGCATTCTGATAGCTTAGCACAATTTATATTCATTTTTTTTTAACTTAATTAACTAGAGAATGAGCCTAAGTTATGTAATACGTTAACATTCAATTTTTGTATTTTTCTACAACTTTTATCATTCATTTCATTCCTGTATTCATACAAGGTAGGCAAAAATTCATTTATTAAACCTTTTCTCATTTAAAACATATGTAAACTACTAAAGAGTGTCAATAAATAAAGAGTGTATTGAAATAAAGAGTTTTATAAAGTGTGTCAACTACTGAAAATAAAATGTGTCAACTACTAAATATTCTTGTTTTCGCTTGGTGTCAACTACTAGACCTGTGCCCGTTAACAAAAAAAAAATTTATAATAATTCACATTCATTTTATTAATGTTATTCTTGTGACAGTACGATAGAGGAATACTTTGTACAGCTATCAGTAACTTTAAGTTTCCCCTACAGTGAATTCGGTTTAAGTAATGTTAACAAACAGACATATAAATCCTTAAGGTGTCAACTACTGGTGGTTTTACCTTACCATGTGTGGCCTAGGGGGTCATAAATTTTTTAAAGTGTTTCTGTCTTTGATGTTTCCTATTCAGTTTGTAAGTATTTCACTCACTTCATTAATAATGATTAACTATCGATGACTAGATATCTACTTTCGGTATGTCCACCGCTGCCTCAGCATGTACATAATTAATGAGAAAAATAAATTCTTCAGCATTTATTTGTTGCCCATTTTATTAAATAAATTTAGCTCCCAAATTCTGTGCATGTGAAATGACTAACAATTGATAGAGTGGAAAATTTTAAATTTTGTTGTTCTAAATTAATCATTATTTAGGAGAGCATTTTAAAAGCAGAAATTTTAAGTCAGTTTTTCCTCAGCAAGTGTCACTACAGAAATGGTAGGTGTGGAACTAGTTTTCCTAGTATGTAGCAATGTGACACTACACATTTTCAGCAGGTGTGATGTGACAAGTTTGATGCGACAAGTTTGCTGCAAGTTTGATGCGACAAGTGTGCTGCATGTTTGAAAAAGCATAACAAGGCGGTTTGATTCAAGCTTGCAGGCTTGTCATGACAAGCTTTCTGCAAACTTACAACTATGTCGTGACAAGCTTGCAGCAAGTTTAGCATGCTATCTGGGATCAATGTTAACACACATAAAGAACTCAGAACAATATTTCAATTGCCAGCTCACTGAAGAGTCCATGAACTAATATTGTCCACCAACAAGAAGATAAAGGTATCACCAATTATCAATGGGAACACAAATTAAGAACTCAAAAGAGTAATCTAATTGCCAGCTCACTGAAGAGTCCATCAGCTAACATTGTTCATCACAGGAAGCTAAAGTTCTAAATACAAATGTATACAATTTTATACAGGATTTCCTGTATAAAACTGTACACAATTGTATACAAAATGTGTACATTGTATACAAATTTGGCTTCATACAATTGTATACAGTGTATACAATTTACACATTTTCATACACTGTATACAATTGTATACATTTCATACAATTGCATACGTTTCATACATTTGTATACATTTCATACAATTGTATACATTTCATACAGTTGTATACATTTCATACAATTGTATACATTTCATACAATTGTATACATTTCATACAATTGTATACAGTGTATGAAAATGTGTAAATTGTATACACTGTATACAATTGTATGAAGCCAAATTTGTATACAATGTACACATTTTGTATACAATTGTGTACAGGTTTATACAGGAAATCCTGTATGAAATTGTATACAATTGTATACAAAATTTTCACTGGGGAGGGTAGACGAAGGATTTTTCTATCCTTCCCTTCCCCTTAATAGTGGGTAGGGCGTGGGTTGTGCAAGGGTAATTACCCACCATGAAGGCTACTACCCTTCCTTTACCCTTCCTTAACCCACCATGGTGGAGTTTATTTTTATCAGGGAAGAGCACAGAAGGCACGTAAAAAATAGACATTTCACCCAGTCAGCGGCGGCGGAACACCAATGGAGTGGACCGACGCACAATATTGGCTTTGACGACGCCTCTCTTTTGTACAAAGAAGGCCGCTACTACCCGAGAATAATCAGGGAGGCAATTGAGATCGCCAAAACAACGAAGAACTTCAACCGTGAAGACGGCTACAATCTCGCCAGCGCGTGGAAAAGGGTCTTCAAAGATCCCGACCAATCAGGGCACACCTCCACAAAAAAGGCGGCAAACGGGGTGTTTATAAGATGAACAACTTTCTGCATCGACAGTTCAGTGGACCTGAGGAAGCCAACTGGAACGTTGGCGAAATATTGTCCTACAAAATGGATAAACGCGGAAGAATACCCGAAAAAAGCACTAAATATCATCACAATCTCCACGGAAGCCTACTTGAAAACATCAGGTAGATTCATTAAGTGTAACTGTAGAAAGTTTTCTGCATAATGATGCTACTAGAAGTTTATGACAACAAAATGTAATTTCATTAAAAATTCTTCAATACTAACATCTCCGCCTTGGAAAGAAGTTAAAATGTCTGAGGAGCATTACAAGATCAATTTTTCTCCATTTCTTTTATGTCACCATGAAGAGGCTAGCGGATAGGAGAGAAGAATTGAGTACTGCGTCAAATCAATCTTAGGATTGTTGACTAATAGTTATGATTTCATACCTATAATCCCTTGGTACCTAGAAGAGCAGAAATATTCAACTCAAGTCAACTATATATTCAACAGAAGCTCCAACAACGTTAACTATTGCCCAAACGTAGCAGGATGGATTTTGTCAACACATTGGCATTAATATCTACAATTGGAATAAGAGAGAGATTCTTCTGTGGGACAATATTGGATGTAATTTTTTATTCAACGTCCAAGAGACAGCGGAAGAAATTTATTCGAAGGTCACAATTGCTCATATCAATGACGAAACGGCGACACTGATTGAAAGATTGAACACTAATCCGACGTAAATATACCCGTGTGAAAAGGATAGATATTATTGGACACTTAAATACGCCGATATAATCTGCAATTAAGATTTTATTCGGTTATAAACAGTTTGATATTTAATCAGAATAAATAGCTTATATTCATATTTATCGAGAGGAATTTACATGATTTCTATGCTCAGATTTAATTTTTTTAAATAACACGCGTAAATTTTCCATGTTTTTTTTATTTCTGCCGCGTAAAATATCCTCCTTGAACTATTGAAGGGGTGAAGTAAATAGAGGGCGTGAACAAACAAATTGGAAATCCGAAAATTATTACAGCCAAAACTGGCAGCGCACTAATATTTAGACGACGGATATTTATATGCGTATAAATTAACCCCGCTAAATCAACAAGGATCGAAACAATCAATTCTAATCCGTGGCAATAAAAATTCACGCAGAGAAAAAAATACCCGCATGAAAATTACCGGCCACCGCCACTCCATGTAGATAATTTCAGCGAAAATACTTTTACTAATTTGAAAATACGGCACTTTATTGATTCTTAGAACAGTATACATATTTGCAATGAAATGAATCATAATATATATATATGCACAGCCGCATGCTTTTCCTCACAACAATGCCCTCAGAAGACGATAGCCGCACGTTGCTAGGAGTGCGTTAATATGCCTTTAATCCTCGTAAAAGGTACTCGTAGCAACAGTGCATACGCATAAAAACGCCAGTTTTTTGAGGAAACAGTTTTCAATATGGGTAATACCATACGTAAGTAACAAAACAACTTCTAAACTTTATTATATCGTGTAATACGCCCTTAAGAATATATATTTTTCCCATTTTTTGTTCAAATACATCCCACAGAGATAGCTGCTTAGCAACCAGGATCTGGTTCTCTCAAAAATAATTTTATGTCCACGAACTCGCATTTTCATTGGTTTTCGGGTAAATTTACTCAAGGAAGAGATTGCTAGAGCCCCGTATAAAGGTGTTATTTCCCAGCCTCAATTTTCCTGGCGGAAATTTATCGTAGTCATGAATTATTTAATCGATTTCCTTTCCGGTAAGTCTCCAGCAATTCCGTTGCATTGTATTACTCCTTCAAAGTCAAAAACCGGACATGAAGATCATATTTATCATGAATCGAACATGTAATCGATGCATATAATGATTTTTTGTGGCGTTTGCTGGGAATTTTTTCTCCGGTCGATGACATATCTAGATAAACATATTCCTTTGCAAACATCTTCCCAATAATTTCTATGTGAAGGCATATTAATGAACGACTTGCTAGAATAACGGATACAAATAGTTTTTTAAACTCACACTGACAATAAGCCATATTAGCCCCTCTTTAGGAAAACACTAAAGTAGTACTCTAGTAGTAGTATTTTAGAGCTATGGAATTTTTGTGAGTTAGTACAGAGTCGTAACTGGATTGATTCCCAAGTGAAGTAGATGGGTCCTTGGCATTGCAAGGGTGCAATAGAGCCTTGATAACCTCACTAGGTGTTACACATATAAGACACTTAGGGTCCCTAATGCCCAACTGTTCACTTAGATTCCCCATGAGGAACCCAGGTGAATGCTTCTTCTCCAATTCTTCTAATTATACAATCAAATTAAACGATCTTTCTCTATCCTGCATAGTCTACAAGTGTCATTAACTAATCCATTTCGATAGCAAAATCTATGGGGTGGGAATGAAAAGGGCCCAAATTTATTTGTGATCAAGAAGGATTCCTCTCTATAATAGGCAGATGCCTAGGACGCAAAGAGGTGGAGGAATTCGCTGCCGAGGGCCCTATCCCGGAGGAGTTGGAGACTTCAGGGGCTGACGTGGCAATACCGCAAACAGCGACGTCAGATGAAACTGCAGAGATGCCGATAGCCACGTCCCCATTGCCCCCGGAGGAGGGCCGCCCTTCACCAACCGCCTCTCCTCCTCCGGGAGAAGAAGGCCTAGTAGAAGACCCATGGGAAGACCTCAATGTTGAACGACAGGGCCCTGCCAGGGGGGTGGAAGACTTTCCAGGGCCCCACCTTCACCGTCCCTCAGTTGACGAATTCATGCAACAGTATAACAACATAATTCTGGATATAGCGTCTATTACAAACGAAATTGACTGGATGGTGGGGGTTATAGAGAGACGGATTGAAGATCTTGTCCGCCAGGCCCTGGGACAGAGAGCGTCGCGGAACCATCCCGATGGGGACGGGAGGTTTTACCGCCATCAAGACCACCTGTGACCCGCGGCGAGGCCCAAAGTCCCACCTCAAGAGGTAAGTGAATGTATCATATGTTTGTATGCCTAGAAGTATTGGTGTGGACGTAAGCTAGAGAGATTTCCACCTCATGCAAATGCCAACAGGATTGAAATGGTAGACTCCCAGATGTTTTGATTCCTCTCAATGTAAAGGAGTGCCTCCCCCTGCAATTCCTGCCACCATTCAAACATGAGTGATATTCTGCCTCTGAACTTGCCTAATAGGATAGGAGAATCACGGATCATTGGACTGCTTTCCTTTTTCTATAGCTGGGAAGATTGCTCATTAACTGATTCTGGAAGTAACATTCATTTGGATGTACTTTATTTCCATTGAAAATTCAATTTCCATGGCACACATCACTTTTAAACAAGGAGAAGTAACAGGATTTTAATCAAATTAATTCATAATTAATTAAATTACATTTCTATTGCCACACTGATATTGAAGCTGAGGTTAACGACACTGTACATAGTTTCAGGCTGCTGCAAAGCTCCTTCAAGCACTCAGAGTAGTCTGTGCAAACTCACATTTGAATATAATTAGTTATGAATCAATGATGATAGCAATAGTATCAGCTACGAGACTACGTGCTCGTTTCCAGACTTTGCTCACATCGCATATACTTTGACTCCAATTTTGCTAGTTCCGTCACATCCTTGACCTTGGGTGCAATTTGCCTTGTATGCCAGATATCCAAGTTTTACTGGTCTGGCCCTGATAGGAAAATTGGATGTGTGGTTTTCAACAAATTATTGAAAACAATAGTACCTTGCTGTGGGATAATCTATTCCCATGGTGGTATTGATATTGGCAAACACTGACCCCTATGTAATTATCACTTATGTCTCCCATAGTACATTTCTGAATACAAGAATTCTCCCCTATGAACACCCTTATTCTAAAAAATGTAAAGTTCTCTTGGAAAAACTTGTAATAATCTTGGATAATAGTGGTTATTACATTAAAAACACACAACGTTAGGTCTAGAATAACATTTTTCTGTTATCTTAAGATGTCACACAGTTCTAATTTTCATCAATAAATGAGGTTTATCTACAATTATATGCCTTCACTATTTCAGGGCCATAACATCAAGGACAACTCCCTGGCATGTCGGCGGCCAACCACCCAGAGGTATATGACATTTTCAAGGTTTTCCATTGGAATTGCTGTACCTTAATTCCTAGAATAAGTACATATTGATCCCTCACTCTTAGATTGTAACAAGATTGAAATACTTTCCACCATTCTAATCATTCCACCGCAATTCAATTGAGAATTAAACTCAATACTCAATTGAGCATCCCCTATTCCAGTGGCGCAGCGTGGGGGATAAAACCCCTCCAGAGCTCAGAGAAATTTTTAAGTTTAATCCGTTTTACTTAATGGATTTGTATTACTTATAGAATAGTATTAGGATTAATCACATATCCCTCAGAAAACCGTAATGGTCGCCATTTTACACCATTAATCTTAAGGCGGTTATGCAATACCCCCACACCCCAAAGTATTATAGTTGCGCCTAAACCCACCCACCAGCCTTTGTCCTTAGCTGCGCCCCTGCCCTATTCCTCCTATAAAAGGTAAGAAGGGATTTTATAAATCTAGCTAACCATCTTCTACATATATTTAGAAGTGGATGTCTATTTGTCTGTCTGCTATGCGCATTACCATGGCTGCACAGATTGCTACCCAAGTTAGTACACAAGTACTTCTCATCCTACCAAAACGCCTTAGTTCCTCTTCTTGTTGTATCCCACCTGTCCTTTTTCTTGTTGTTTTTGCATTAGCTTGTTTTATGTCACATGTACGACATCATGCAATTTCTGTGGCTGGTCATCCTGCCGCGTAGGCACACCTCTTGACACGCCCTAAGTGAAAACATAACACAAAGGATACTATAATAAACCCATTTAAATGCACTCGGCGCAAACCTTTTAGCTGAGTTATGCGTTCACAAGACATTTTTTGCCTACTCATGTACGTAAATGCATTACAATCAACATTGTGGAGTGGGATAAAAGCAGATCCGATAAGGGGAGGGTCGGGCTTAATTACGGTGCAGTGGCCCTAGGGTCTCCCTAAGTTGGGTCTCTGGCAGGGCCAGAATGCATACGACCACAGCTATCTCACCAGTCACCTTCCTTCCCCCATGTCAGCTATAGCCGGCATCAGGTCGTTTGCGTATGAAAATGCTCGTCGATTCAACCCGACGTTTGGCATCAAAGGAAATAGGGATGGGTGAACACAAGGAAACTAGCGAACACAACTATATAAAGCCTGTAGATCCAGACTTTGAGACTTTGAGGCTTGTATGCTTTATAATCTGCAAACACCCTAAAATCCATCAAATCCCCAAAATTGGAGCACTCAAATATTGTAATGCGGAATTGATTGGATTCGGAAAAGAACAAGAATGCTTGTGGATAGCACTCTTATCTTTGTTACGGTCAAAATATAAATGACTTGTACATCAATACCAGGGACCGCTCAAGGGAAAACACAGAGCAAACTGCTGTTGTGTTGCCCTACTAAGGGGGGTTTGGTATGGAATACCCCTCAATTATGTATAGCAATTAAGTGGTCCGGGGAAAGGGGTACAGCTAGGAATTAAGGACAGGGGAATTTTAGAGGGGACAATCAATGCTGTGGGATCTGGATGGTATGGAATGCCTGCCATTGTAAGCCGTAGGTGCTGGGACCTCCCCCAGAAAATTTTAAGATATGTAAATGGTTCAAAATGGTGAGGTTTACAGCTTTCTCAGGGATATTCTATCGATCCTTACACTCTTCCATAATTAATATCAATGCAATTAAGTAAGTAAAATGAAATGAATTAAAAAATTTCTCTGAATTCGGGGCGGAAGGGGTCTATCCTCCAAAGCCTGACCCCTCCCTGAGCCATTGTGTAGCATCACCTCTTTTGTGTATAATGCAGTGTACATTTTTTGTTAAAAATAAATACCAGAGAGCATTTTCAGAGGTAATAAGAACATTTTAATCCAAATAGTTTAATAGACTTATATTTTTCAAGAACCAACATAATATGAGTGGCAGTGATATATTTTTATTATATACATGGATAATAGCCATGAAACTTTATGAGTTTTTTTTCACAAAGTCTACCTTTTCTTCCGCAAAAATAAAAATAAATTTACACCATGAGATAGAATAAAAAATAAAACATTTTAAAATTGGAAAACAATTTAATTTTGCTGTTTGGGCGTTTGGTTGCCCCCTAGCTACGCCACCCTGGGTAGTTGCCTGGGAAGCCCAGGGTGACGTAGGTCCTGGTAAATGCCACTGTTTAATCTTGTCACTAAAATCTAGGAGAGCAAGTTACATGCAACCATTCCCTGTGAGCGTTATAAAACATACTAGTATATTAGCATATTAGTGCATTGAAGTTTTTGAAGTGAACTTTATTTAAATATTTCCCTGAGATTTTAATACCTCATCTTTAGATACATATATTTGTAAAACCCGTAATGTGACATTCAAAAAGACATTCCAGCCCTCATACTAAGACATAGTTCAGGGATAAGAAATGAATAGTTTGAAGTTCAAGATGATTGTGAGTTTTGAAATCTGACCCAAATAAGGTGCTCATAATAAAAAATATCTGCATAGAGTTCCCATCAAGAGTAATTGTGAATGGTCTAGTTGGATAATACATGAGGGGAGCCAAAAATAATGGGAATTGCGCAGTAACTTTTTCATTAATCAATATTTTCTCTATAAATTGTTATCACCTTCCAAGTAATCCTCATTGACTGCAACACATTCATTCATCTAATCGTTACTTCGACACTTCAAAACAATTTTTTAATTCACTAAAATCAATGTTCTTTCGGCCTTTCACCGATTTTTGTGTTACTTCACCTACCGTCCCAAAACCTTTTCCGTTAATATCCCTTTTCAGTCTAGGAAGTAGAGAGAGTAACAGGTGGCAATATCTGGTGAAAAGTGGGGGTGAACGATTGGCGTGATGCCTTTTTTTGTCAAAAACCACTTCATGGACATTGCGGTGTGGGCGGCTACATTGTCATGGTGGAAGAACCAATCACCTGTGTGCCAAAGATCAGCCCTTTTTCTCCGGATAGTTTCCCTTAACCTCTGCAAAATACCTATAAAGTTCTTCTATGGTTCGGCAACGATCTTCTTGAATGAGGGAGTGGATTTTTGCAACATTGCCGTCCGTTCTTGATGTTGACGGGTGCCCTTAATGAGGATGGTCATCAATCGACATCTGTCCATTGTTGAGATGCGAAAACCAGTCGTAGACACGTGCTTTACTTAGATTACTATTCCCAAAAGCAGTTTTAAGCATCACTAGAGTTTCTGCGGGAGTTTTCCCCTACAAAAAAAAAATAAATAAAATAAACTTCACTGCCGCATGTCCACCCCGCCAGTCAGCCATCACACCTTTTCGCTCTATCGGAAAAAGTTGATTAACCAAAAAAATCCCAAAGACAAACAGATGCACTCCATCATCATCCATAGTTCAATTTAAGCTGAATTCTAAATAATATCATGTAAATTGATTTTCCAGCCATAACACGTGACTGGAACGAGTCCACTGCATAATTTGGGGAATGACCCCTGCCCCCAGCCTCTGGCAGATCGTCAAAATGGTATGAGATCTGTTTTTGTTATCATTTTTCTAGGTACACTTTTTTTGTAAATCGGTCTCATTTCATGAAAAGAACAAATACATACACTTTCAAAATCATACACCTTTATGGTAGACAAATTCCTCCAGAAACTGATTAATGCTATGATAGCTTTTGTTTACGGGAAAGAGTTTCTAGTTAGAGGTTTTGTAACTCTGAATAACTTAATGACCACCATGCCCCCCTTCTTAGCTTACCCGCCGTGGCCAGCTTTCTTCCTCTAATAACTCATTGTATATATAAGGCCATGCTCTTCCTGTATCCTTTATTAATAACTTTTCAATTTTTAATATTTTTTAATATTGATTTTGTGAATATGGATGCAAGATTTTTATTCTAATTGGTGAAAGGCTCTTTTTGTATTTGAATTACTTAAAATTGTGGATTTGACCAATCACCCATTTTTACCTTTTTTGAGATGATAGCAGATGTCGTATCACAACAATGTCATAGATTGTAGGGCAGATTGTTAATGATTTTTTTTCCTTTACTGCAACAAAATACTTGCAACCATGCCCTGTGAGCGTTAGAAAATATATTAGTACACTCAAATTTTTAATGAGAACTTAATTTAAACAATAGCCAAAACATTTCAATGTTTCATCTTTAAATATATGAATGTTTGTCAAACCTGTGATTTAACATTAAAAAGACATTTCAGCCAAGATATGTACTAAGAAACTTTTGGGACAAGTAATGAATGATTTTGAATTTCGAGATGATAATGAATTTTGAAATCTGAACAAAAAAAAGATACTCGTATAAAAATATTTCTGCATACCTTGAGAACCTATCAAAAGTAATTGTACATGGTCTAGTTGGATAGTAGTGTAAATATGTACTAAATATGCAGGGGCAGATCCAGGATTTCTCTCTGGGGGGCACAAGAAAAGGATTTTGATATGGGGGGGCATTAGGCTACCTCGTAATACAAAATGAATGCAATGATAATGGGACATTATTAAAAATCTTGTATATTTTTTAAGGGTATAAGGGTGCACATGCCCCTGTGCTCCCCCCCCCCCTCCTAAATCCGCCAATGCTAATATGAGAAACACTAACAGGGAAATACATACATGCTGTTTTGCTTGGAGTAACATTTTATTTCAATGCAGTAAAAAAACCCAGATATTGTTATTAACAAAGTACATATATTTTTTATGTGCTTTAAAATAACACTGATAATATCTGCAGGGAAATTCGTGATTGCATCACTGTTGATTTTAATTTATGTAAATTTGAAATAAAAAATGATGCAATTAATGGAATTGAATCGAAAAACAAAGACACAAATGAATTCGCAAAAAAAAATGTTTCCTCAAGGTACTCATAAATTTCCAAGAGTAGGTACCTATTGTCTTTATTTAAGGGTCATTGGTGTTGTATTTTTAGCCTAGGAGGGTGATAGATATTAAATGAGCAAGCTAGCACTGGATGGCTATGTATTTATTTGATAGTTCATACCATACGAGACATTTATTTGACATTACATATCACTTTCCCGTAATGGGGAATACCGGAAGTAACCACCAGTACCAACCTTGGGTCTTTCACCATTTCCCATCGATGGAAAGTCCTTAGATACCAACCCAAGGTTAGGTACTTTCTGCTACAATTGGCACTTGCAATTTATCATACTTATTATAACAAATTCCAGGAGCAACAACATACATAATGATAAGGGTGGATCATTCAAATAACATTTTAAGATGGTTCCTAATGAATATCATGTAAATTGATTTTCAGCCATAACACCTGACTATGTGTGAATTTTGGGCAAAGACAGCTGCCCTTAGCCTCCAGATGATCATCAAAATGGTATGAGATCTATTTTTGTTTTGATTTTTCTGAATATAAATTTTTTATGTATTAGTGTCATTTCATTCAAAAAACATTCCCTCAATGCACATGTTAATTTCCAAGAATACCTATCATCTTCATTTAACCCTTTCGCACTGGCGGCTAGAATAGGAAAACGTTTTCGTGCTACAAGTAGCATTAGAATATTTCAAACCTCTCTGTACGGAGCTCTGTTTAGGGGGTGAGTTGCCTGGGTATTTTCGTCCCTCTGTTTTGGCACCCAGCTCAACGCCCAGTGATTAGCGTCCGTCCCTTACCCCACCCACTGGACCACACCCTCTTTCCCTATCATAGCACGAATCCATGGTCAACTTACTGCGTTACCAGTGTTTTTTCAACCAAGCATTGTATTTGATTTTCAATAATTTACTCTTATAAAAGAATAACTAGTATTTTTTAAGCATTGTGGAATTTTAAACGGGTTTCTTGTGTTAATAACAACAAAGTTTGTAAATAATTTTAAGGTAATAAGGCTCTAAGTATGTAAGTCTGTCATTTTTAACGCTTAAATTTTGTTTACAAATTACTTAATCTCAGATCAAAAGGAAGAATTCATTTCAGAGCATTAAAAAAATTGTAGTATGCACAAAATATATCATTGAAAAAACTATTGACAACATAACATTTCGCAACAGATTCCTACAGAAAGGATGATCATAAATGAGTTGAAGGGTCCGGCTTATAATTGCTAAGGAGTGGCCCTAAAGACTCGCTAAGCTGGGTCTCAGGCCGGGCCTGAATGCATCCAACAATGGCTACCTTAGTGGTTACTTCCCATCCCTCGCATCGGCCAGAGCCAATATATCCGGTCGTCTGCATTGAAAAATCTGTGATAGCTATACCTGACGTCAGGTCTTCTGCGTATGAAAATGCCCGTCGGCCACACCCAACATCCGTTGTGAAAGGGTTAAAGGCTCGCCTGTGCTGGGTGCCATCTTACGACAGTGGACGGCCATGGGCAGAGGGTGCCAGGAGTATTCAGGGGGAGGACTGGTGGGGAGTGTGGGGGTGTGGAATACAATAATTAATTTTGAAATTTATATCCTCACCCTCTTGAGATTGAATTGAATCTTACAAGATTGAATCATATTAAATTAAAATATTATTTTTTTTACTCAAGACGGTGTTAATTATGCTGTTGAATGGGACATGATTCACATCAAGGGACTGGTCAATGTTGGTATTCTGACTGTAAAATTCGTCAATTTCGGAATAGGAGGGTGTCTTGGCGGCCCAACACAGGCCAGGTTAAGGGCCAATGGCATATACAATTTATCATACTATTATACATGCAAGGAGCATTAACATACGTAATAATAAGGGTAGATCATATGTAAGCTGGCTCCTAATGAATATCATTTAAATTGTTTTTCAGCCATAACTGCTGACTATGCGTCTAAACGCGACATTCGGGGAATGACACCTGCCCCTGGCCTTCAACAGATCATCAAAATGGTATGGGATCTGTTTTTGTAATCATTTTTCTAGATATACATTTTTTATATATTAGCCTCACTACCAACCATAAACAAACACGTACGCATTCAAAATCATACACTTCTGTGGTAGACAAATATTCCTCCAGAAACTGATATGTGCTATGATGGCTCAAATAATAGCATGCGTAATAATTGAGCAATAGGTAATATACGTTATAATAAGGTAGAAAATCCAAAGTGCAATTTAAGATGGATTCTAAATAATATCATGTAAATTGATTTCACAGCCATAACACCTGACTATGTGTGAAATTTGGGGAACTTTTGGGACAAGCAATGAATGATTTTCAATTTTGAGATGAAAATGACTTTTGAAATCTGAACAAAAAAAAGATATTCGTAATAAAAATTTCTATATACTTTGAATGCATACCAATAATTATTGTGCATGGTATAGCTGGATAATAGTGTTAATCAGTGGCGTTACTAGGAATATGCTTTGGGGGCGCGGGGGGAATGGGTGAGATGGCGTGGGGTGGCAACCCCCCTCCTTGGCAACTGGGAAAATTTTAAAAATCGTACATGCCTAGGAATACATTTTACATCATTTAGGCACTAAAGATTTAACTTTAAGTAGTTGCAGTTATTCCATGTCAATGCTGGGTAATAGTTTTAAATATTTTCTTTTTATTTGCTCTGAGTCTTAGTGGTTTGAGTATGTGGAGGGGGATGAGGGGATGTATTCGTCCCAAAGCGCCAGAGTAATAAAAATATTATTTAAAATCATTGTCTAGTTTGGACACATAACAAATGCATCCGCACAAAGTTAAATTTAAATTGCCAAAATGACGTAAAATGCATTTTCAGGCATTTTATTTTATTTTTTAATTTACCTTAACTTCCCGTTTTCTGTGGGTTATCCCCCACTACCCAACCTCATCCCCCATCTCAAAGCCCCCCAATTCCCCTAAAAGCATATTCCTAGTTATTCCACTTCTGAGTCTTATTAGGGTATCTATTCCCTCGTAGTTGCACCACTGGTGTAAATACTAATATGAGAAATACTAACAGGGAAATACATGCTGTTTTGTTTGGAGTAAAATCTAAATTGAACACAGTAAAAATAACCCAAAATTAGTTGATAACAAAGTATAGGTTTTTTGGCTTACCTTATTATCATACTGATAGTTTTGGCTGGGAATTTCATGATTATATTTACGTTATTTTCATTTTTGCGCAAAGTTGAAATAAAAAACGATGAGTTGAAAACCACTACTGACATGATTTCATGCACAAAGGATTCCCTCAAGGCATTCATTAATTGCCAAGAGTACGTATTAATTTCAGTTAAGGTCAATTGTGCATGAAATTTATCGCACTAATAATAAATAATATAAGGACAATAACATACATATTGAAAAGGATACAACATCCCAAATATATTTCAAGGTGGTTACTAATGAATATCATTTAAATTGTTTTTCACCCATAACAGCTGACAACGTGTCCCACCGCAACATTTGGGGAATGACACCTGCCCCAGGCCTCTAGCAGATCATCAAAATGGTATGAGATCCGTTTTTGCTATCATATTTCTACATATACGTATGTACATAAAATTCTAGATATAGAGAAGAAACCAGTGCTACTTAGCCTGTTTTGTCAATTAATAGAGATAAATAGAGCATCCAAGGTTATATTGACCAAGTTTAAAGTTTATCTAAAGAATTTTATGCTTTCATGATGAGTGGGAATGAACAACAAATGTAGAGAGTATGCAACCCGCGTGCCACCCAAATTGTCTGGCTGGGGTGCCTGGCGCTCACTCTCGGTGCGATGTCTCGGAATCCAAAGGGCAGAAATGAAAGAAATTTGAGGTGATACTCTGCGAGTGTCTAATGAGTCGTTGTAGAAGACAAAAAAGTGATAGAACAATCCGAGAGTGACATCATCTTCAGTTATGTGCGAAAAACACCCAAAAATACCAACTAGGTACACTACTTTGACACTAGGTAAATTATTGTTTAACTCTATTGGTGAATATTGTAATGATGATAAAGGTGGAGTGTATGAAATGATTTGTGACGATTGTGAAACCAAATATATTCGCCAGACTGGGAGGAGTTTTAAAACGAGAATGAGAGAACATAGACGATGTTTTTTGAATAACGACAACTCATCAGGAATTGCAAGACATTTGAATGACGAACACCAGTGGTGCAATTTTGTTGCAAAAATTTTACAAGTACATACATGACTAGAGGCAGAAACTGGATTTCTTAGAATAGTTTGAAATTGTTAATTGCCCTGCTAATTTTAAATTATGTAACGACCATATGTTCCCATTCCACTCACCCCTACCTCCCACCACCCAGTGAGAAATGGGTGGTGGAATCCACGTGGAATCCACGTTGAGTGGTGGATATTTGGTGGTGGTGGATATTGAGTGGTTGGACCCACGTGGAATCCACGTTGATTTCAAGTGGATTTGTGGTGATTAGTATTAAATGTTAAACAGAATTTCTAATTTGTGGAACTTAACTCTCTGGTGACATTGCGTCATTTATCATCCTGAAACCACGCTAGTTATGTGAAAATGTATCGCACATTCTATTTTTATATAATTCGTGGAAAGGCAGCCATGAGAGCACATGAAAATTCGTAGACACATATATAGAAGGTTTAGATATAGAGTGGTTGAGGTTTTAATGGTTTTAGGACAGCACCTACTGCTGTTTTAATTTTTCCACCAAATTTCCATGTGGGTTCCACGTTGATTCCACGACCAAAAACACGTGGTATCCACGTTAATTCTCCACGTGGGTTCCACGTGGATTCCACCACCCATTTCTCACTGGGCAATCACCCATTGACGTCATCATTAACCTTGGAATGAACACATCCCAATAACCCTCCCCCCACCTGAAAAACTCTACCACCATAAAAAGGCTGTCATCCAAGGCTATGTACCTTGATAATGGCACGAGTTGTCGAAACCATGGTGGGTTTAAATAAAAGTGTGGAAACAGACAAGTGGTTTTACTAAGCTGAAAAATACCAAAATTTCAAAACTTTGAGTGCGATGCGGCATGTTTTCCTGGTATCCAATTGAAAATATAATTTTCATGATTTGTTTTCTCACCAAATGGGATAAAACTGGGGGGGGGGGGGGGCATCCCAAAATAAATTCGAAAACTTTTAAAATAAGGACCACCCTAATGTGCATGAAAGTATCCAAGTGCAACCTGCTGTTGCATGACTGTTGAATACTCATCCCTTGCTGCACGCAATTGCGTTAACTCACAAGGGATTACGTAGATGTATATTTAAATTTTCCAAAATATGCTTGTTAGAAGGCAATGTTTTAGAATTTATATTAACCTTCCAATGATGTGTAACTAATCACGTACGTTAAATGTCCAATGGACCAAGCTCACCTGGTTACACTAGGAAGAGTTTAAATTTACCATAAACAAGGAAG
Source organism: Ischnura elegans (assembly GCF_921293095.1). Classification (NCBI taxonomy): domain Eukaryota; kingdom Metazoa; phylum Arthropoda; class Insecta; order Odonata; family Coenagrionidae; genus Ischnura; species Ischnura elegans. The sequence goes on along the minus strand of NC_060254.1, from coordinate 105,250,229 downwards.
CAATACCTATTCAAAAAAAAAAAAAATTTTTCTTATGCCATTTTTTCAAACGAAGTTATGGAAGCTCACATAAGAGGAATATTTTTTTTGTGTTATAAACTGAAATAAAGAGTTTTTTGATTCTACTTGAAGCTATTTCACCAAGTGATGCCTCAAGCTATCCATTTCAAAGTCTCTATTATTCACGTTGGCTTACCAAAGTTTCCTGATTTGGGGTTTGAAACCGTGGGTGGACTTGGTGCTTTCTTTAACAAAAGGGAGAGATCAAGGGGCTGGATACTTACGGCATTCATTCGCCTGTGTTGGAAATTCTCCATTGAATATTTCTGGCTTTCATATCCTGGGTCAAGTAACGTACTGTCGGATATTTATGGCATCAGTAGCAAAATGGTAAAAGGAATGCATAATAAATGCAACTGAGAAATTTATGGAGTACATGGAAAGGCATACGATAGGGAAACTGCGGATTGCTGAAGAAATCATTAAGATAATTTAAGAGCAAAAGATGGATGGGTAGATGAGAAAAGACAGCAGAAGGTTTGAGTAGATTAATGATACATGGCACAGAAAAAAAGGAGGCTGAAGTATATTTAGGGGAAGAGGCAATTTGGTGAAAGGGGAAGCTTGGAGAGGGAAGAAGAGGTAGGGGAATCATAAGCCAGTCTGTGTCACTATCTGGTATTAAAGGAGGACTGGCTATGCTGCGAATTAGGTTTAAGAATGAAGCAATTTGTCCAAATAATAGAATGATGCAGAATAAGTGGAAAGAATACATTGATGAACTGTATGACACATGGAATAGACCAGCGAGGTTGATCCTAAAGGGAGAAAGTGCCAGGGGCAGTTTAGTGTGACTGGGGGCCCTCGGCTAGGGTCCACTATGGGGCCCTCCTCCTGGAGGATTCAGGGGTCCCACTCCAGAAAATTTTAGGAAATTGTATGTCCATGCTATTCTGGCTCTTAAAAATAAGATGAACATTAATGAAAAATAGCAATTTCATAAGGATAGTAGCTCTTGCAAAGTGAGAATTCCACTGCTTGTAAAAATTAAAACTTTATTGTGGTACAATCATCTACTATTAAGAATATTTTTTCCTTAAAGCTGCACTGAAATATAAAAGAAACCTATATAATAACCCTTCAAATACCCTTTTCCAAAAAGATGGAAAGGCATAGGATAAGGAAACTGTGGATTGCTGAAGAAATCATTAAGAATATTTAAGAGCAAAGGAAGGATGGGTAGATAAGAAAAGACAGGAGTAGGTTTGGGTAGATTAATGAGGAATTTATTGAGAAATTGTGTCATTATCTGGTTTAGGAAATGTGTAGGAAATTCTCCATTGAATATTTCTGGCTTTCATCTCCTGGGTAAAGAAACGTACTGTCGGATATTTATGGCATCAGTAGAAAATTGGTAAAAGGAATAATAAATACACACAACAAGGAAACAAAAAAAGTAGCACTAAAAGTGAAAATTCCACTGCTAATAAAAATTAAAACCTTACTATGGTTTTATTACCCAGACGGCACAGAATCCTCCGTATCTAATTCGTATGCAGATAGTATCCATTGACGAAAAGCGACGGAGCGGTAGTCAATGCATACTATCTACATACGAATTAGATACGGAGGATTCTGTGCTGTCTGGGTATCTATTAAGAGTATAATTTCCTTTAAACTGCACTCAAATCTAAACTAAACCTCTAAAATAACCTTTTGAATAACCCTTTCAAAAAAGCATCACGTTCTCTTTTATCTTCTGGCACCTTAATTTCTTTTTTATATAATTTTTGTCATTATTTCATAAATTTAGCAACTAATGTAAACCTAGAATTTTGTAATTGCAAAAAAATCTTATGTTTAAGTAATCTGAGTTTTCTATAACGCCATTCATGTACGCTTCACAATAGACTGGAGCATTGTGATGGGCCCATAAGCTAAGGGGCCATTGGCTGTCACCGATCAGCCGACCCGGCCATACCACCCCTGGAAAGTGTGGTGGATGAGGATGTTGGACCATGGAATGTAAACATATTGAAGCAAAGAAGTCTTTTGAGAAATGAGGATAAGCAAAGGGGTGAGTGTGAAAATTAAATAAAACAGACAAATTTCAAAATAAAAGTCCAAGGTTAAACTTTATTTTATATTATGAAAATAATTTGTATAGAGTAATACGCATGATATAATCTTAGCTCACTTTCAAGGCTCTCCCTTCTCTTTACTCAAAGATCATAGCGAGATCTTTTTGACTCTCTTTTGTTTTTTGATATGTATTTGTTAATCCTTTTTTGTAAATTACCATTTGACACAATTTTTGGTTGCAAATAATCTGTTTAGTAGAAGAACTATTGTAAAACTTCAATTTAATTTTTTTTCCATTTGTTCAGGTACATTCAAATTCAAGGGCGTACCCAGAATCATTACTAGGGGGGGACAAGCCGTGTTCTAGGGGGAGGGGGTGCAAGCCAAGGTCTGAGGGGGGAGCAGCAATAGGATTTATGAGACTATTTCCTTGAAAAAATAGCTTTATTTTAGTAACACATCTTAAACTAATATATATCATTTTTCGTGGGTTTAAAGAAAATTTGTTGAATGCTTTTGTTTCAATTCAGTACTGATTTTGCTCAAAGACTTCTGCGACTCTTGTTTCTAAGTGGAAGGGGAGGGGGGGGAGCTGCCCCACCCTGCCCTTTGCTGGGTACGCCCGTGTTCAAATTGTATTAGTCATAGAAAGTGAGAAAATCTTATTTCTCCATTTCATTTTCTCGTAGAATGACAGAAATTCAGAGGAATGATCCATTTACGCCTGTGAATCAGTTGGAAGTACATATTCATGCCTGAATCAATGAATGATTGTCTGTGCAGTGTGCATACATCAGTGCATCAAGCAAGAATGTCTTCTGTGAATGGTATTGTCACCTTTTCCCAATGAAAATAAAGGAGATGGTGATGAGTTGCAAGAAGTCTTCGACCCAGGCTCCAGTCTGGCACAGAAAAAGATTGTTTGTGGTGGTTTATCAGCCCTGGATATGAGTGGTACTTATAATTTTCATCCAGTTCAAGTTGTTCTATGTTATTTTTTGTAAAGTAGTGATTTTATCCGAAATTCAAGCACATCATCTTTTATTATCATTCAGGGGTGGACTTGACTATATTCAACCAAAACATGGTCACCTCTTAATGTGAGATGATTTCCATGCCAAACATTAATTAAGTAATGTGTACTGTCCATTAAGAGTCAATTCTCTGAACTTAATATTATTCAAAAACAGATACCTAATCTTTATTCATTGACCCAAGTAATACATTCTCTACTGTATACAGAGATAAAACATATCAAGCCTTTTACTTCTTTTTCACTTGGTTATCATAATCATTTTTTTTGCTGCTCATACCTAATGCCTTTTCATTTCCTTGTAGTACATCAGACTACATGTGCATATTTTCTGTAATGATACATTTAATTTCTTGCTAACTGTGCTGAAAGAATTGAATTCAAAATTATTTTCTCTTTTAAAAAGAAACATTACATACTACCTATAGCAACATACTACCTACACCTAAGTATTGCTTACACGACACTGTTACTGGCAATTGGCTCCTGAGAATACGATTCAATTTATAGTGGTACATCATTCCTGTCTGAATAAATTGAATACATAGGTCTGAAATGTGAAAGATGGAGAAGCAGGTATCAAGCATTATTGCTAGAAATTATTTGAAAGTGTCCATGATTGAATGGTATTTAGTTTTTTGGTCCGAAAAAAGGTTCAAAAATTTTAGTACTGTATTTCTCCGAATATAATCCCATGTCTAATTGTGGTTTCTATGTGCTAGGTGTAGCGTTCAAATAATTTACACTACCACGAAAGACAGCACTGCCTGGAGGGAGACAGGTGAAGGACCTTTGGCGCCAGCAGGGTAATGGTACCCTGGGACAGGGATTTGGCACCCTTCTCCGGGAGTAGCATCCCTGAGCCCACACGAGTTAGACCTGCCTGCTGTAGCGCGGAACTGGACTGAAACAGCGGCCATCGTGGTTCGCCGATTCTCTCAGTGCAACTCAATTGTATTGCTGACGAAATAAATTGATAGTTTTCATTGTTACATAAGGCGTAGTTATTTTGCACGAAATAATCCCTATAGACCCTAAACTTGGCATTGAATTTATTGACAAATATCTCTAGGATTGATGTGTTTGCTCTTAATCCTGGAGAAAATTATTAATTAAAGCACATTTTACCAGTAAAATATTTTGTGCTTACATCAACATTTATTTATGAGTAGGAAAATCTTTCAGATTAGTCATCTGTTGTTTTGCCAGAGTAGACAATGATGTGAATGCATTGATGGACTTGCATTTACATGCTAATCAATATCAGTCATATTTTCTTTATCAATTCCATTGGTTGTACGGTATAGCTAAAAAAAAAGATATCAATATTTTCTCCCCCAATGCATTGAAGGGAGATTGTTTTATTCTTCTTTTCTGCACAAAAGAAGGCCCCCAAAACACCCAAGTACAGCTCAAAGACCTTTTATCTATTGATCCCAGGCTGACAGGGGGGATGGGAATGACATAGGAATTTTTATCAAACTTGCATTTCATTCATTGATTTGAAAGTACATAATTGTCATCGAGAAATATCAGTATAGGCTAACCCCTTACCAAAAAAGCACCAACTTTCCCAAGCAAAGTTCTGCCTGCGTGTCTACACTACGTGTTCACTTTTCACATTCAGTAGAAGGAGAGTGATTGCATGAGAGAGAGCGAGAGACAGCTTCAAAATCTTCCATTGAGCATATCTGAAGCTTCTCCCTCAGCTGAATGAACTCACACTGCATCTCCTCGCTCTTGGCTGAGCCATGGGGGAGAGAGTGAGGAACCCAGGGAGGAGGAGAGAGGTGGACACATTCTCTCTTACTTTTCCAAAGAGGCATGAATGTGTGCCGATATTATAACGGTAAAGAATGATGATACATAACATGATAAATCATATTAACATAAATAGAGCAAAATTTACAAGACATGACAGCTAGGCACGATGGAATCTCTTCAAATTAAGATGAAATAATATAAATTACTTCTTTTAAAATTATTCAACTCACAGTTACTTCATCACTATTCCAATTCGTTCCATATATTCAAAGAGACCAGTATTGAAATCATAAAATCTAGCTTCCATTAATATTGGCTATGTAAGGTTCCGCAAATGAAGTAAATATAAAATAGTTACAAATGAACTTTCATGATGAAATAAAGCTGATTTATTGGAAGAATTTAACCTTTGCGGGAGGGCTGAGTTCTCTCCTTAGCATGACTGCTGGACTGAGTCCCAAGAGACCATCTCAGCAGGGACTCCACATTATCTAGGACTCCGAGGTTATTTGGACTCCCTGCTTTCCTGGTTTAAAACCCTCCTGGGGGCATTGGTTTGCTTTGGATTACCACAAAGAGACGTAATGTATGAGGAGGGGCAGAGGTATGTACCAGCTCCCAAGGGGCAAGGTGCCAGAAATACATTTATGGCATTCATTTGTTGGCATAGAAAAATCTCTGATAGACAATTCCATCATTTGTCTCCCTGGTCAAGAAACGTAAAGTCGTATATTTCTTGCGTTACTATTAGAGATGGGTCGAATAGCAGATTTCTAGAGCTCCAATATCGAATTTGAATATTATTTTGTTGAATACTTTAGTTTCAATTCAGTAAATTTTTCTTAAAGACTTTTGCGATTTTTGCTTCTAGGGGGGGCAGCTGCCCCCCCCCCCCTGCCCCTCACTGGGTATGCATATGTTTACATATGACAGTCTTAATCAATGTATTTAATACAATCGCTTCTTGCTTAATCTTGATTTATGTAACTTTTTGCACACAGTCAAGGCTATAAGATGCCTTAGTTCATCGCAAAAATATCTTTTTTAAGTCTATAATCATTTTGCCCGCCCAGCATCTTCACTTTTCAGCGACTTTGCAGCGGATGAGTGTTAAAATATCTCAAGCGCATATACAGTATATCTTCTGCATTCCCAGCCGTGACGTCATGCTCCCTTATCCCCCTCACTTTCCCACTGTGCAATGTTGGCCACAGCGTTCCGCCCGAACGGTGGGTCTACTCGCTTATATGGTCAAGTTTACGATAAACCAGGTTTTTCTCCTCGCCGATTTTTCGAACACATTGAAATATAAATCTAAGGGTATTCTTAATCACGATAGCGGTCGTCGCGTTATTACTTTCGATACTATACCAATTGAAAGTTGAGGCAATGTGCCAAAATAGAGCACCAACATTTGCGTGATGTTTTTTTGAAATTTGGTCTTAGGCTATCTCGAGGTAGGAATCCCAAGCCGCCTAAGCGCCGGAGAGCATGATACAGTTCTAATTAACTCCAAACAGGGGCGGATCCAGGATTTCTTTCTTTGGGGGGGAAGGCACAAGGATACCTTGTAATACAAAACGGGGTACGTGCCCCCGTCTGGATCCGCCTATGACACCAAATCATTACAGGCAACCTCAAGGCCGTAGCCAGGAAATATTTTCGGGGGGGTTTTATGGAATAGTAGACAAACATAAAATTATTTAAATAAGATAAATAAAATAGCGTATACGGTTAACTATATACGTATTTATTATAAACCCTTAAAGGATAATATAAACATATTATTAAATAATTAAATTTAGCCTTCTAGATTTCTTTGCTGCAAACTAATTAATTAACTCTTCGGTGTCGATTTCCACTCTGCGGTAACGCACAGATATATGGTATTAAAATATTGAGAAATGATACTGTGTCTTTGTGATTTTGTAATCTCGACGTAAGCTCATCAATGAAATCATCCAAAAGTGGAATCATTATAGTAATTCTAAAATAAGTCTCAAGCTCTTTTGTGTTGTAGTTCAACCTATGCTCTTGGCGGGCTGTTATTCGCGGAATTTTCATTTCCTCGTAAATGGTCCTGAGTAAGTTCTCCACGTTCATGAAAAGTTCAGCAAATTTTATATCAACATTTTGACAAACATCTTCAATAGTCTTAACCCGTTAACGGGTTAATTAAATCGACATGTTGTAAAGCTGCTGCCAAATCGCATAATGGAGATTGGAGTGTTCAGCATAGCGACAGTGTATAAGGGAACAACATTCCTAAGCAATATAAGCTCACAACAAAATCACTTGAAATGACTGATCTTAGAAAAGAATCAGCCTTTAAAGATGTTTCAGAATCCATGTCACTGCATAAGTTGTATAGTGTACGCACAATTGCTTTATACATTTCTTTAAATCTTAACAACCCATCATGATTTTCAACCCGACGGGCCTGGCTCATTGCCGCAAGGCTTTTCCATTGCGTTTCGGGGAAGTTTTTTTAGATATTCTGTTTTAGGCACTATGATCATTTTTCCTAGGACTAGATAAAATTTCCAATCGATTTTATGATTCCAATAGCATTTCGAATAAGCTGAACCTGGCAACAGAGATGCAAAGCTAAATTCAGATCCGATTTTCAGCTATTTGCGCAATATCAGGTTGATTTTTTTTCTTGCCATTTGAAATGCTGAACAGACCTGAAAAAATTAAATTGACTACGTAATCGTCATATTTTCGAAACTGAAGCTATGATTTTAACTCTCGAGCGAGAGCGCTATAGCGCGTGTTAAACACGCCAATCATTGAATACCAAGGATTTCAACATTGTACGTACATTCTGGGTTAGAATGGCCTCGTTCATTAGTATAATGTACTTTGACGGTCTATATTGCGACTCATCAAAGCTCGACGAAGTATTGCAGGTAATTTATTTTTAGATCGGCAATAGAGGAACCGACACCCGTGGCGTTCAAATTACGCCGCACGACCGGCCGTGTACATCGTGCTTCGCTTTTCTTGAATGGTCTCGTGTATTCATACAATGTAATTTTCACTATCTGCAGCGTGATTTTTTTTAAGTACAAATTATTGTAGAAAAATGTTTTTAGATCGGCAAGAGGAAACCGACACCCGTGGCGTATAAAGTATGCTGCGCGACCAAGGGTGTACCACCTCTACCATCTGTGTGCCCTTTATACCAATATCACCTATAAATGTACTAGCCTGAACGAATTTCTACAAATAAAGATAAATTCTAACAATAATCGAGAGTTATCATATAAATGCATCTATCGTGGACAAAGTACGCCACGCGTCTGGTCGTGTATAAATATCAGGCGCGCCCGCTCGGTAGTTATCAAATCCAAACACAAATATCTACATACCTTCAAAAGTACGTGCCACTAAAGAGTCGTGATCCTTTTTCCAAACTTTTCTATCTCCGAAACGGCTTGTTTTATTTAATACAGTGCCCTAAAAATACAATGCCAAATTGAAATACCTACCGATTCGTATATTAAACAGCTTGATATTGATAAATTGATAGGCATATTACACTACGCAAGTTTCACTTGCAGTGGCGCCGACTCCATGGGGCCTGAGGGGGCCCGAGCCCCCTTAAAGATTCGTTTGGGGGGCGGAGCCCCCTCAATAATTCAAGAAAATAATTTTGTTATATTATGCTTTGTGAAATCACAAAAATATATTGGTATTTTTTATTCCCCATGCTTGACGATAGTTACCTTTTAAAATAAATTCAACAATGAGTTAAAACAAATCATAAGGTAGTATGCAGATTAACTGAAAACAAGTGATATGAATCATGATAGTGTTTCGGTGCTGAGACACTTTGAATTTAATCTCTTCCCTGAGCAAGACCTCCGATATGGGCCCCCCCATATCGGAGGATATGGGACGATATTTTTTATAAGTCGACGCCCCTGTTCACTTGGTAGGGACTCTTAAAAAATCATAACTCACTCATCTCTGTTATAATTCACAGGACTATTATTTCACACACTGCACTGCAACTACACGCACTGCACCTACATCTTCGCTTTGATAATTATTGACTTAAGTCGCATTGGATCACTTTCCAAGACGGAACTGCCTCTCCGTGCTTGACGGCGTGCTTATTTATTTCGTAGACGCGGCACCACGAAACATCGAGAAAAATCTCTAAGCCTATCCAATATTCCTGAATACAGCTCGAACACGACTCCAAAGTTTCGTTGCTTCCTTAGTTGGCGTAGTGCATGCTATCTAGTGACATTTAGTAGTGAGTAGTTATACTAAGTAGTATCACTACTCACTACCTCATGCCACTGCGCCGCAATAACATTGTCGTGTGAGCACCAAGCAAGCATAAAGTCGGTAATATCTGTTTAATTTTTGTTTTCATTTCGGGGGGGATATATCCCCTTTGATCCCCCCTGGCTACTGCCTTGGGCAACCTGCGATTTCAGTTTTTATGTTCACACATCATAGAAAAATCAGGATTACTACCTCATGACCAAGGGTATGTGAAACCCAAATGTTACGTCACAGTTGCTGCATGTAATAGAAATTTTAAGCGGCTATTGAAATAAGACAATCTTCATAATAATGAATTTACCACAATATCAAATAATTTAAAAATCTGCCACACTTTCAAGAGAAAAAAATCATTCTCTAAGGCCGTAGGAGAACTATTTTTTAATTTTTTTAATCCTAATTTGATGGGGTATATTCGGATTTTTCTTATTGAAAGGATTCACTTGATATCTCAGAAGTTCATAAGGGCGCAGCTAAGAGTTAAGGCTGGGGGGGTTTAGGCACAAATAATACTTGTGTGTGTGGGGTATTGCATACCCGCCAGGGTAAGCGGGATTTGTCGGGGCCCTCCTCCAGAAAATTTTAAGAATAATGGTTCAAAATGGCGACTTTTACAGTTTTATGAGGGATACTTGATTAATCCTAACACTATTCTATAAGTAATCCTAATCTAATTACGTAAAATGGATTTAACTTAAATATTTGTCTGAGCTCGGGGGGGGGGGGTTTTATCCCACAAAACCCCCCCTCGCTGCGCCACTGCATAAGGGGGCAGCTTGGACCTTGTTACCCTTCCTCAGCACTGGCTACAACCAATGGTTTCCACTTTCACCGCTGCAACTTTCAAGGAGAGCCTTTGAAACAATCTCCCCACCCCGAAATAGATGATTCTATCGTACCCCATTCCAAGACTTTCACATTCACTTCCTAAAGCTATTAGTTTTTGCCGGGAAGGGCGGATGAACGGGAGAGGGGATCACAGTCAGCGGCAGATCCAGAGAGGGGACAGGGTGTAGAAAGGACATAGACGCCAACTGTGGTATATCAATTTTACACTAGATAAATTATAATTTTGTTCGGACCCCCCACTACTGCTGGGAGGTTCCCCTCAGGCCCCCTCTTCTAGTCCCTCCTTGTAGGAGCTTTAAGAGGTGGTTGGGGGCCCTCGGCAAGGGCTCCCCTTACCCGTGGAATCGAGCCCATCCTCCCCCGGAAAAATTTAGGAATTGCATGCTGGGAAATGGATTTTGTTTCTATTCTGGATCTAAAAAATTGGATAAAAGTTAATAAAAATAGTAATTTCATAATAAAAATAATATGGAAGATGAAAATTTCACTGCTTATAAAATTGAAAAATATATGATGCTCCTATATTATCTATTTAGTGAATTTGTTCCTTGAAACCGCACTGACATCTGAAAACCGCGTAAAGTAACCATTTTGCATAACCATTCAAAAAAGACATTCAGGTTGCTTTTAATCTTCTAACACCTTTGCTTGCGCTGTTGCGAGATGCAGGGGAGCAGCCAGGAATTAAGTCTGGGGGAGGGTTTAGGTGCAACCAATACAGAGGTGTGTAAGGGTATTGAATACCCTCCAGGATAAGCGGTAGGTGCGAGATTAGTAAATTGCAGATTTTTAAGATAAATGGTTCAAAATGGTGAGTTTTACAGCTTTGCGAGGGGTACCTTACTAATCCCTACGCTTTTTTATTGGTAATATCAATCCAATCAAGTATAACGGATTAAACTTAAAAATTTCTCTGAGCTCTGGGGGGGGGGTTATCCCCCAAACACCCCTCCCTCTGTATGCCACTGGCTGGATCAGCTAGTATTGTATACTTTGTAAATATTTTACACATTGTATATAGTGGGTATATATTCTGGTTCATTTATTATCTTGTAACCACATAACACTGTTGTTCCTAATGTTCACATCCGCTTATATTCCTTAAAATTCATCTCCAGGCTTACCAAGTTGAACGTTGGCCATTGAGGGTATCAGCTCAAACTCCTGTTTCTTTAGTTTAAACCTGAAGTTTAATGAAATTAATGACTATGTATTGATTTATAATGCGAGAATATTACCTTGTCTTTTCTTCAATCAAATTAAGAGTTAAAGTCAGGCACATTCTGATAAAAAGAAATTGAAAGGCAAATTATAGAACCTCTCTATCGAAACATATGCTTTATTTACAGTCCTCACATTACTTCAGATTACTCCGCCTGTATTTTTAGTTTATTCTTAAATAGAATAGTAAGCGCTTTCGAAGATTGAATTTAAGTTAAGTATCTTTAGTCCGTTTAACGGTGGTTTTTAGTTAAATATACCTCAATTAAAAATGCGAATACATGAGCACATAATAAACATCCGCATCGAATCCTATGCTTATTTTCTTATCTTGGGTCATATATAGATAGACGAAGAGTATGTATATCCCACCCAGCATGCATATATATAGCAAAAACATAAAGCACTATTAACAAGAGGAATAGTGATAAATTCAAAAAATATATAGCCCCCAAAGCAAAACGTATGGAAATTAAGTGTCTTTATTTCAAAGTGTTTATCACTCTGCAGTTGCACTATTTGATAAATCACATCATCATGAATGTAAACCTCAGTGGACGCTCCTAATTACTCTTTATTTCCCCATCAAACTCGGATATATATGTTCGTCAGCGACGTGAGTGGTGACTTTAGTAAACCCATTTAGATTCGCGATGGGTGGCAACACAGAGGACAAACAGAAGATCCTCTTTCTAATATTCGAGGCAAAAATTTGTGATTTTTTTACCTTAAATTATGACTTTCAGATATATGAATATTGATTTAAGAATCAGATCCTTCATTCATCAATTCATTTTATGAAAAATCCCAAATGCCGAATTAGGAGTGAAAGCACTGTAGCACGTAAGAAAGGTGAAATATGAAAAAAGGTGAAACCGCTGCAAAAAAACCATACCTGCATAGCATATAGTCATTCAATAGCCCAAGACTAGGGTTGACACCTTGCTTGTCCAGATACTTCACCTCATGCGTCGATAACAAATGACCTCCGTATAGCCGTTGGTGGTGAACTGGGTGATCTGAAGACCTCGTCAATAACTTTTCCAAGTAAAAAGGCTATGGTAAGTCAGTTCGGCTGCCCAGGTAGAGCAAATTAAACATCATAAACATTTGCCGCACGCATGAACCCTAGCGATCACAAGTTGACAATATCGGTATGCTGACTGGAGCACACTTGGAAACTTGTTAGCAGCCATGCTGCTTATGCCATCCCTTTCACATGGGTGGTGACCACCCCTGAGTCCTCATTAGGGCCACGGTAGTCCTCTTTGATTAAAAAGTAGTGTATTCATTTTCTCAAGACCTTTAACAGCGGTTGTCTCATTTTCACCTAGGCATTTAGAAGTTTTTCAATCTCGAAATTTTTTAGCCATGCAAAATTTTACATATGGACCCACATTGTGAGGTCAACAATATTCTAACTTCTACTGTGTAGTGTTAGTGTAACTAAAATGAAAACCAGGAGTAAAAATACAATTATAAATTTTTGACCAGTAAATGAGACAAACATAATCTTACAATATTGATACTGTCAGCGGAAGCCGTCAACATGGATGGCAGGTTAGAAACTCTGACTGGGCACATAATAACAGCATCGAAGAAAAGCCTAACAAAAAAGGGATTCAAAAAGCGCAGTACTTCAAATTTTTATTAATTCAAGCTAATTTTACATACACTTACAAAAAATAATATGCACAAAGGTAATAGAAAAATTGTTGCCATATTTTAGCATGTAGCGACAGTTGAATCATGCATTTAACAAAAGATCCCCAGTACCAATGAAAAGGAGGAACAAAAACGTATTTTACAAAGAATATGCTTGAATGGGAATATAAGTTAATATTTAATTTTATAGAATATACCATTACACAACACAACTTTATCAAGAGCAGTGAAAATGAATGAATACAGAAAATATTTTTTATAATACTTTAATTCCTTATAAGAACACAGTAATACTTATTCACAATTTCATAGTAATGAGAAAATATAAAAAAACAGTACCAAAAATTGGTGGATAAAATCAGCTAAAATAATAAAAAAGTGAATGAAAAATAAATCAGTAATGTCACCATGAAGCATATTTCAACCAAAAGAATAAAAAAATGAAAACATTATAAACAGAACAAAATTACACGAGCCACAAATTAGATAACATTCTATCACTTCAAACCTCCTAAATACAAAGCACAGATACAGAATTTGAAATTGCACTAGGATACCATACTGCTTTAGCCAGAGGAAAGTCCAATGCTGTAATTCAAGCAGGAGATGACATAAATGATTCATTAAAATCAACAATTGATTGGACAATTAGACTTTCCTCTGTTTATCCCCCTCCCCACGTAGAGGGAGCAGTTTGGATTTTGAGGGGGAGGGAGGGTGGGGAGGGATTTTTAGTGAAAGGAAGGGAGAGTTAGTGTCAGTATTGCTACTAACACTACCATTAGTACCACTACTACTACAAGCACACACTCACTCATAAAATCACATTCCAATCACTCATTCATAAAATCACATTCATCCATTCATACAGCCCTGCCTACCTAAATGCTACTTTATACGTATGAATTAATTAAACGCCTAAATACGGAATCGTGGCCACGATACACGAAGACCTGCCTAATCTGTGTTATTTCTACTCGACGGTAGGACGCAATATAAAATCCCTACTCTCCTGCCGCAAATCCTAACTATAGCTGGAAAAAAACATGCATTAATAAATAATATACAAAGACCCTGTACAATATATGCAGCAAAAAATGCAAAAAAAACAACTATCTTCAGGCTTGGTGTCTTCTTTCTTCCTATCTTCATTCTTCATTTCTTCACGATAAAATCCTCAATTCTCTAGTTTTCGGCACAGTAACCTTCAGGTGTCAATTTCATGGACCTGAACAGTTGTCTCCAAAAGCAATCGCTGTCGTTGTCCACAAGCTTGACCTGTCGTAATATAACAAAAAAATTCTCATAATCCAACAAACGAGAGACATAAAAAGTTGACTCTCAGCTCAGAAATATTATTTCGAGAAAGACGTTTTGAAAATATTAATTTTTAAGCGTGTAGAAATTTCTAAAATAAAAAAAAATGCAAGAGTGTGTAATTCCAAATTCTTTGACGCTTATCAAATCGGCGATATTTCAATGTATTTTCTTTATTCATTAAAAATTTTAAAGATATATTGGGCAATATTAAAAATTTTCCCGGAAATCATTACAGTGAGCTGAGTGTGTTATTAATATAACTTTTTTTACGACTTACTTGTACTTCATGGGTATTACTAAAAATTGATAGCAAAAATTTATGTACTATTTTATGAAATGGAAAACAATAATGAAATTATAAAAATCAACACGATGAAATTATTTAAAAATACGAAAACAGAAGTTACAAATATGGCATCCTTATTAAGGATAAAACCGCTATCCAGGAGAATGTATTATAATAATTTATTGTGGAATGTAATTTAATATTTAAGTCTAATGATACGAAAGAAATAATATAAATTATTTCTCAAGATCATGCAAAGAACCAGAGGTCTGAGTAATCACATCAGAAACAAAACAGCCGAAAAAAATGAAAAATATATACTGAATTTCCTGACACCATTGGCTTAATAAATATTTAACAGCAAGGAAAAAAGCGTCAACGGAAAATAAGTACCCAAAATTAAACAAAAAAGAGTATCAATACATTATTTTTGCGACTTTTTTTAAAATATGTCACTTATACTCGGAATATATAATTCACGGAAAATTTCAGAAAGGTAGAAAATATTACCGGAATCTCATGTTTCACTCAGATAGGGCCTTTGAGGAAGTTATTACTTGAGCACGCATGACGGATGCTGAGTTACCAAAAGCAAGGCCAATATGGAAACCTCGACCTCCGCATTACAATGAGAAAATTAAACAGCAAAGTAAATACTTATGATAGATTGACGACAATTCCCATACCTGTCCTTCATTCGAATTATATAATTTCTCAGAAATGAAGTTTCAAATCGAAATATATGAAAGCAAACGCTATCGTCGTCGCCAACCAATCAATGCCTTGAGATTCAGCGCAGGATTTTAGTTTTGTGAGTGTTACAAAATAAGCGAGAAATCTTAATTTTGGGTGCGGTTGAATTAAATATTTTCGCGTAGGAAATGTGAAAATATTAATTTATTTTCTCATGCAATCGTTACTTTTATCATCGAGGTTCCTGAATGTAAAAATCATAGTGTACCTATGTGATCACTAAATATTGGTTCTGAACTGAACTCAAAACTTGGAAGAGGAATGAATGAAATCTTACCGTCTGCTTGCGGCAACGAGCTGTATTCTTTCGATCTCTTTGCACGTGCTTTCATCGAGGCCTCGAGTAGTCAACTCACACAATACGATCCATCGAACTCTGTAATTGAAAAAAACGAACACTCATAAAGAGACAAACCAATACGCTTGAAAATCGGCCTCATGGCCGATTCAATCGATAAATTTTCTTATGGCGCATGGACGTCACAGTGTGAATAGGCTCACCTTTGAATTAGATTTAAAAAACTTGGAGTGAAAAATATCATTTCCCGTATTGCAGAGGAAATTAAAATAATATTCTATTCCTTAATAATACCTATTATAATAAAATGATTCCAATTAAATGGAACTATATCTCCCTTGAATTGGAAAAATGAAGGACTGATTTTGAAATGGGTAACCTTTCACAGGACAAAAAATAGTTAAATAACTCTGATTCAGAATGAAAAATCATGATGGAAAATAACGTTTGTTATGAATAAACAGATAATTAGATACTAATTACAAATAAAAGTTATTCGTACTGCTTTATAATTTGAAAATATTTTGCGGAGACAGGTAAGGGAGGTGATATTTTGACTCGAAAACATTTGTAAAGAAAATACGTTGATGTGTTATTATAAGTCATCCAGAAAAAAGTTGGCACAAAAAATATTTTGCCCATTGGAAATATTTTTTCATAACTTTTCAATTCAATTCAAAGTTAGTATAGATCCATGAAATTATATCACTTCCAGTTACTAAGTACCAAGTACAATTTTCAATCTGACAATGAGTAGTGAATGACTAAATTGAGGAGGATATTAAGTTCATTTGTTAATTTTAATGGCATTATGAGCAAATCAGAAGTTCAGTGTAAGCACAATTGAGTTCCGTTAATGAATGCAATATTGAACATTCTCAATCAACTCGTTAATTAAAAAATTTATATGGGAAACATGAACCAAATTTGAATGAATATTATGAGATCATACCGCTCCTTATCTGCTGCAACTCATGTAGAGCCGCAAGAAGCCGGCTCGGTGAGGTGCACCATCCCATCTTCTTCCAAGTGTCTTCTTTCCCCTTTTCTCAGCATGTCAAGCGATGGCTTGCGGACCTAGGGAGAGAGCGGGTTAGTGCATACACAAATAAATAACCCTTCCGAGGATTCGCACCACTCCAAAGCATCACACAAGAACGAGACAATGGCATCGATAGGAAATCATGAATTTCCTACCTAGTCACAGCCACATTCCTGCATGACGCAATGGAATTTGTAATGCAAAACCACGGCACAAAAACCTAAAGCTAACGCACGGAAAAAACGCCTAGCCTTACGCAAATTTATGTTCATTGGCCTAAAGGGCCCAAAGCTAAGATGTCGCCTTCTTCTGGTTCCGCGATGCCATCCTCTTCTGTCTTCTATTCTTCCGATGAATCTTCATTCTTCTCTTCACATCCAGCGATGGCTTGCGGACCTAGGGAGAGAGCGGGTTAGTGCATACACAAATAAATAACCCTTCCGAGGATTTGCACCGCTCCAAAGCATCAAACAAGAAGGAGACAATGGCATCGATAGGAAATCATAAATTTCCTACCTAGCCACAGCCACATTCCTGCATGACGCAATGGAATCCGTAATGCAAAACCACGGCAAAAAATAACTAAAACTAACGCACGGAATAACCGCCTAGCCTTACGCAAATTTTTTTTTCATTGGCCATAAGGGCCCAAAACTAAGCCGCAAATATCGCACACGTCTTCCTACGATGCTTCTCTTCTTTCTTCCGTGAATACTTGCGTCTTCAATCTCCTCTTCTTCGTGCAGTCCTCACTCTTCCTTCCTTGAAGTCCAGCGATGGCTTGAATCTGTGAAGAGGTAAGATTAGTGCATGCACAAACAAATAAATAAATAACACTAACACGCAAACCCTAACGCGACGAAACGGAAAAATACTTGCAGCACACGCAAATATAAATAATCACACGCAGAAAAATATCACACGAAATCACACGATAGATGAAAAAACACACGTTCTCGTATTCTTGCCGTTCTTCGAGCTCAATTTGATGTCTTCAATCTTCATGGCTGGAAGGGAAGGAGTTACAGACATGTTACAATTAAGTACAAACAAAGTAAACCCAGTTCAGGCGAGTGATTATCAATATCCACTCATTCCCGATACACACACACATTATCTTCCCTCTTCATTCTTCGAGGCCCCCTTCGATGTCTTCAATCTTCGGGGCCTCAGCTACGTCTTCATTCTTCACTCCTGCAATAAATGCTGTTAGTACAAAACCCACCCAAATACCTTAAAAAACTACACACAAAAATACCCACGTGGATTTCCTGCCTAAGAATGCATTCTTAGTCTCCTGGGACCGGTCTCATTCGTAGTAAATAACTTGAAAGTGCACTTTGTGGTACCTTTGTTTCAGCGCTGTTTCGAAACCTTTTCAAACTTGCTCCTTCGAGCCGTTACCTTTCGTGTACTGTTGATACCTAGAGCTCGTGCTTTGATAATCGAGGGTGAATTCACTTTCCACCAGGAGTCTCTCATAACTCCTGTTGTGTGGTCTAGGTCGGCCGTATTTTACCATTTCACGTTCTAGATTACCTGATGTAAACCTGATGAAAATATACGGCAATGCACAGCGCCCGAGGAAAACTGCACTCTTACCAGCCTTCAACTCAAGTCGATGAATGGTGTTCATACTCTTCAATATTCATTCTGAAATTGAAAGAGCAAAAAAGAGGATTAAAATTCGAGTCAAATATCTCCGAATTACATAAAAGGAATTAGTATTGGATGTCCCGCGAGGCCATCGTCTTCTTCTCCTCTTTATTCTTCCTGCTCCACCTTTCATTCTTCCCCTCATGTCCGGGGATTGGTTGCACCTAGAAGAGAGCAAAAAATTAAGTTAAATTCGGGGGTTAGATTATTAAACATGGGGCAATCCACCTTAATTCAACAAGCGTTTGTCCCTAAGAGACTCAGACTTTGATACCTGTATGGGTCTTCATCAACCACACACTAAATACCGTGAGATCTTTTTTTCATATGTGGTTTTAATACGTTATCAAATATTTTCCTAAAAAAATTGCGCTAAATCATATAAATCTACCAATTCAACTATCAAATTGTCGTAGAGACATTATTTATTGCTTATTTTACTTATAAGTCCTTTCGGTAGTCACTTTGAGTAAAATATTGCTAAAGTGCACTTATCTATTATTGTTATATCTAAATATTTAAAACATTGTTCAACAAATCAACTTTTTTCAAATAACCCATATCTCGGAAGTGGCCCAAGCATTTAATATTTAGAATGCAGGCTCAATCATTGCCTTAGAATAACAAAAATTAAAATTAAATCAACTCCTGA
Source organism: Ischnura elegans (assembly GCF_921293095.1). Taxonomy (NCBI): domain Eukaryota; kingdom Metazoa; phylum Arthropoda; class Insecta; order Odonata; family Coenagrionidae; genus Ischnura; species Ischnura elegans. The sequence goes on along the minus strand of NC_060254.1, from coordinate 105,231,306 downwards.
ATGATATTTTTTGGAAATATTTGAACGTTTACTTTTTCTCCCGTGCAGCTTTCCGATTACTTTTAATACTAGTCTATGGACGTGTACTCATAGACTGGTAGTCTATATCATAGTAGTATGACCCATAGGTTCAACTATAAACTATCAACCATGAATTCATCAAAATCTGACACGGGACAAGCTTTTTTGAAATTGAGGTGGAATGACTCAAAATATTATACCCGCCTGTCTTTATAAATCGTGGAAATGGATGCTAAAACAAAGGCTGTTTATTTAAAAAGAAGGACACCCAAAAAATTCAATGGAAATTCGCATATTTGTTCAGTGACTTTTAAACAACAGTCTATTTCTTTGGGAGCTTTCTAAAGTGATATTGAATAGGGTAGGTATATTAAAATATCTCGTAACAGATGAAATCATTGTACTTTAATGTGGAATTCTTTATATCCACTTCATTTTAACAGTGAAAGATTTGTAGAAATATGTTAACTGACTCAGAAATATATAAATTTAAGTATTATAATAGCAACACTAGAGAATTCGTAGAATAAGCAGTACCAAAGAAATACATAGCAAACAAACATTTTGGGAATTATTACACCGTATCAAATTTTTGTTTTAAAAAAGAGGCAGGCAGCAAAATTTAAATATATAACTAAAAAAATTGATTTTATTGACCACACGATATAGTATAAAATTACAAGATAAACATGATTCTTTGAATTCCAATTTGTACAAATCCAAAGCTGCTTTGTTCCACCGAGATCACGATTTAACTTTATCTAGTTTATTTTGGATACGTTTATTTTGGATAAATTAATACGAAAGATAATTTTTAATCAATGATCAGATTCAATATTTGCATAAAAATTCCCTTCTCTCTTCACATAAATCGTTGAACTTGATACTGGAAACAAAGGAGGCAGTCAAGCGATCCTTATTTCTATATTTCACGGGTTATCTTAGTGGTAAAATAAAAAATCAATAACTTAAAACGATGACCCATATCCATGCGTTATTATCGCGACAGAATTGAAAACGTATGTTTAGTGTAAATACCATAATCTAACCTTCATTCGTTAGATTTATTAAAAAGCAATGTTTTATCATTTTTTTAGAAAAAAATTACGTGATACTTGCAAGGACCCCCTGGTCCCGCACGTGAGATTGGGTGAGAATCGACTCGACCCTCTCGCCCCTCCTAAACGCCACATATAATTAACCCTTTCGCTACTAAAAAAGTAAATATTCGCCCGGACGGTTTTTGACACGGAGGACGAAAGCCGCAAATATTCGTCATATATTTTCCGACGCAGGCCAAGGAATGCCGTAAATATCCGTATCATTGCCCTTTTATGCCGGTCGAGGCTACGCGAAGTCTTATCTGGACCATCAACATATAAATTGTTAATGCATTAAATCCGTTAGTTAGGACGGCAGAGCTCCGTTCAAAAGTTGACAATACACAGAAAAAAAACCGAGGAATTGAATTCGAAGACTGCAACATACGGGCAAACAACAATTATCCATGTAGAAAATTCACATAAACTAATCATGAGTTGACCCGGAACCAATTCTGCTACTAGGGCTATCAACCCGGAAAGGAGGAAGACCAACTATACTTTGAGCCCGAGATAATGCGGAAAAGTCGAAAAAGATTGGCGCTGAGGGAGTGTGATTATCCGTGAGACCCTTCTTAACCAATGTCCTGCAAAATGGTCCGTACAGAGGGGACGGAAGGGACCCTTGGGGCTCAGTCCAACAGTCATGCTAAGGCAACAACACCACTGTGTCGAAAGGGTTAATGGATACCCCCAAAGATGTAATATTCGTAGGAATTGGCTTGTTCGATACAGAGTAAATATATAGTTGACAGACGAAAGTGGTATATTTTGCTTGAATGCTGAAAAAAATGTGGAAATAAAATCCTTTGGAAATCAGCAAGGAAAGTGGCCATAGTTATATCATCGTGTGCATGCGACCAATATCTGTCAATCCTCGATTGAGTTAAATTCTTACGCTTAGTATCGACAACGCGCATTAAATATTCTATTCTTACTATGCGTTCTTACGTACGATGTATTCTTAGTTGAAATAGTTTTGATGATCCTAGAGGAGGAGATATAGTATATATCTATAACTACAACGCAAAGTATAATGTAGTAATTATACATAGACGGTAGGTACAAATACTTTCTAAAGAAAGTAAAATCTAAAGAGAGGAAATTATTCGCCACGGAGCCCGAAAGAAAACACTTCCAAGACTCTTCCTCAGTGCATTCCATTTGCTGACTGGGTGCGTGGGTGTCTACATGCAATTGAAAACTCAATAGTACAAGGAGGAGAGTAGAACATGGACATATACTCATCACACAGCACAAATACATGGAGTGGTAAACGCCCTGAGTCACCGCTCCAACACAATAATCGACCAAAACAACTTTGCCGAAGAAAGGCGGAAACTAGAAGCCTTTCTGCGGAGAAATGAATTCGACGAAAGAATTATCTCACGAGCACTGATTAAGGTCATGAAAAAGAATGTTGAGGACAAAGCAGACACCGCAGAAACAGCGAACTCCTCAACAAATAACATCAGCGACCAAAAGAAAGTCTACTGCATATAAATAGGACAACGGACAGATTTGGAAATATCCTAAGAACGTATCACATAAGGACAATCTTCTCTCCTCACGTGCAGATAAAAAATCTCTTAAAACCCGTCAAGGACAGAGCTCCACTACAAGTCGAAGGAGTCTACCGGATCCCTTGTCAAACCTGTGGGAAGAATACATTGGCAGATCAGTTAGAACACGCCAGGAGGAACACGAGAGAGCAATTTAACTGGGGTAGTCAACCAAGTCCACGGCAGCCGAACACGCAGCGCTGGGCCACGCAATCGACCTTATAGGAACAGAAATTGTCGCCTACGTGAAAGGCTTTCAAAAAAGACTCGTCAGAGAAGCCATCGAAATAAAAAAAGTGGAGAAGAACAATCTTAACAGAGACACCCGCCTTAAAATAATTCGTACTTGTCAAACCATAATTCGGAAAAACACTCAACAGCCTACTCCTCCAACTCCCATTCCCCCCCTGAAACGAATACCAATAAAAATATATGAATAAAAGTTTTTAACTGATTCTTAAATAGCCGAATTTCTTTTTTTTCACCATTTCCTGGCTATCTATCTGTGTTCACTAACAATAAATATGTATGAATAACAGTTCCTACTTCATCTGATTCACTTCAATAGAAGACCATCATTCTTCGGGAAATGTTAGCGCCACCCGAAAATTGACGCAGCGACATAGCCTGAAAAGTTTTTTCGTTGGCATAGTGATTATCGCTATCAATTTGTTGGTGGGGCTGTAAAGCATTAATAGGTTGAACTTTGCTACACCCTAAAGGAAGAAATGATGGAAAGGATTTTAACGAAACATCCGAGAGTATTATAAAAAAAATCGATACTTTACTCACTACAGGCGCCGTAATGCCAATTAAATGCCTAAAATACTGCGACGTAGAAGGCTAGGGTCGACCACCACAACTATCCCTTTATGTCATAGCTACGAATCGGCGAAATACAGTTGTCCGGAGTGGGAGACTTGTGGAGTGCAAGCTACAGATTAATACACGAAGGATCGCTAAATATTAATGCTGTAATAAGTATAATGCTTATCAAAAGCGACAATTAAAAAGCCACCAAATGTATGATTAAAGGTAGGTAATGGTTAAGATATAAAGCAAAACCTATAACTACAGCATCTCCGAATGTTTGTAAACCTAAAAAATTGCTAAGAAATGCAGAAGTGGAGTAAGTGAATCAAGATACAGCGGGAATAATAATGCAGATTAAAGGTGAAGAAAATGTAATAATTCTCGGTGAATTTAATGCCATCACTGACGATGTTTAAGATGGATGGTAAGCCGAGAAACAGGGATGATGTAAATCCAAAATGAAAGACTAACAAAGAACACAAGCTAGTGGTTTCGAATACAAAATAAAAATGATCATAGTCGAAGAAAAAGAGGAAAGTGATAGTGGACTTGATATATTCTAAGTTGATGAAATTCTACGAAGATGAAACGATTCATCGACAATAAAATGGACGGCAAAAGTGACCCTTAGACTTAAAACGACCGAGACTATGCCTCAATAGAGATGTTATGTCACCAAAAATAATAAAATAAAAACTTAAGAAAGCCGAGAAAAGTATTTGGTAGGCAGAAAATTAAGAAAATCGATATCAAGTGTAATTTCAGGAGGTAGAGGGGAACAAAATAGCATCGGATATGACCGAGAAATCAGGGGAAGAGAGTCAGAAACATTATCACCATAAAATATTACAGTGTAGTAAAACACAAGGAGTCAAGAATAGCATAAAACCAGTAAAACAAACACTGGAAGCAGAATAACCAGGTGTAGAAACAAAAAAGAAATAACCAGTAGAACAGCCCAGGCGAAGCGATTATAGGAAAAAAACGACTAACGGATGATACGATAGCGAAAATAAAACAATTAAAGAACTAGAAAATTGACGGTAAAAGTTACCTTAAGGCTCTCATCAGCGACAATGCTATTTCACCCAAAATAAAAAAATTAAAAACTGAAGAAAGCGGTGAAAAACATTTGGCAAGTAAAAAATTAAGAAAACTCGGTATCAAGTGTAATTTGAAGACGCAGAGTAGACCAAAGTAGCATCGGATGTGACCGAGAAATCAGAAGAAGAGAGTCAGAAACACTTGAGCAGTGGGCTATTGGAAGCAGCTGAAGAAGTTCTTGGGAGAAGGATAATCATCTTAATGGATCACGCAAAAAGTCTCGAATCTAACTGAGGCACCACTGAAGTACAAGAATACTTAAGCCGTGGAATTTCAAAGGAGAATAAAGAACGATATTTGACATAAAGTCAAGGAGGCCAGAGAAAAGCGGTCGAGGAATATGAAAACATCGTGCGCAAGGAAAATTAGAGGCTCGCTATGGGAATCTCTTCAAATTAATGAGCGTATGATGAATACCGTAAGTGACAAAAACGGAGAACTTTTGACTGATGACTAATAAAAACGAAGAGATGGATTGAATATCTGAATGAGACGTGTATAGAAGGGCGACTAACTTAGTACGAAATCAATTTAAATGAATATCGAATATTATACATTAAGGTGTAGCATAAGAATAGCATTAAACTAGGGAAAAAAACATTGGAAGAGGTCGACCAGTTTCTCGCCAAATTCCTTTAGTCTTTATCTTCCTTGAATAATTTGACGCAGCAGTAGTGTGGATTGGAGTTCCATGCTTATAATTTTGAATGAAGTTAATTAACAATGGCATATGAATGATCCACAATTCGTTTAAAAACACCAAGTAGGGGTAGGGCCAACATTATAGGGCCCAGCTATGAAGAATCAAGTATTGGGAGAAAAGTCAAGTGATCTGAGGCGGTGTTATTTCTCCCGTAATTTTCATAGTTTACAACTAAAAAGGCACCGATTACATCCAAGAAAAAATTGGGAGTTTACATGGATGAATATGCACGAGGAGACATGATTAAAATATTTGTAAAATAGAAAAACATTCTAGTAAAGCTGGGCAGAGCAAATACCAATGCCATCTGAAAATCACCATCAAATACTAGAGTGTAGCAAACGGCAGGAAGTTAAGAATAGAATAAAACTAGTGAAAGAAAGATTGGAAGAGGTCACCAGTTTAAATATTTCGGAGGCAGAATAATCAATTGTAGAAACAAAAGAGAAATAATCAGTTAGACAGCCCAGGGCAAAAATACACTTCAGAAAAAATAAAGCATCAATTTGCTTAGAAAAGCAGGAAATTTTATGATGAAAATTAAGTTTGGAAATATTTTATCAGAACATACAATTCGAGTATGCTTCTCTATGGCAATGAATCATGGGCAATGACAGCAGTGAAGAAACTGATGGGTATTATTCGGCTGTATGAAAATGAAATGCATCGTTCGAGTGAGGACTGCGGGATTCCTCAGAAGAGTGGGAGAGAATAGAAGCCTAGTCAATACTTAAAGTGGAATACACACCATTGCAATCGAACATATCTTGAAAAACTGATCTTGATGTTCTAAGGAAGTCAATCCTCGAATGACAAGTGGTTGGTAAGAGCGGAAAAGTAAGACGTTTGATTTCGTATTTAAGAAACCAAAAATGAAGGATATGAAAGAGCATTTGAGAGACCGTGGCATGTTTAAATGCTAAAATGAACCTCGCAAAATTCACCTGAACTACGTAAAATTAAAACAGCTATAATTCCTCTTCGCCTTCATAGTCACGGATATTTATACCAGTAAACAGCTGAGAATTCGTAGCGCAAAACACTATTATGAAATAGGAAATGATGAAATATCATCATAAAAATTATCGCAGAAGAAGTTAATTTTTGCGCACCGCACAGGATTTAGTTCTTAATTAGTTACTAACAGAGATATAGAGAAGTCAAATATTTATGCATTGGAATATTCAGAGGCCTATCATATGAAGTGAATGATATTGACTCACCATATTTCTTCAGTCTTCCTCTTCCTTGAAACCTCTTCGCAAATGCCCCATTCAACCCTAACCGTTTCACGGAACTGATCCGCCACCCCTATTCAATGGAGGACCTGAAAAGAAAAGTTCGCGTTAAAGGCTGACAATATTCACGCGACAAAAATATACACTTTACATGGAGCATAACTTAAAGATTATGTTGATATTAAAGGCTACAACAAATTATCATACTAACGACTCCAAAGGTGAAGTAGGTTGAAAAAATAAATTGCCAAGTGAAGTGCTGCAAATCCAATTAAGACCTCCAATATTCTATTACTTTTCCTCATCATCAAAATTATATGATAAATTATTGCGGAGTGGTTCCGGTGAGGCTGGTGCTTGTATTAACGAAATAAGTTAACTGCAATTTCCTAGGTTCAAATAACAAGGACTTTTTAAAATACCTCGTTGAAACATTAATTACTTACGTGGAATAACTCGGCATTCAGGTACCAATTATGGTAAAAGCATGAATAAGGGATCCTAATGGCTAACAACTAAAGAAATCGCGGATAGAAGCTTCACTTTGAAACGTAATGTTCTCTCACAATCAACAACGAAGCAGCGTGGCTGGCATGAAATACACTGCTCCACGTCTAATGTAAATATCTTATACCTACAGTCAACGCGATAAAATTCATCATTTTGACGTTCGTCAAAATAGTAACTAACCTGCTGAAGTAATAGAAGTAAGCTATCAGAGATCATTACGGATCATAATTACTGCAATCAAATCGATATATTTGATGTTCTATAAACCTCGATAAATGTAAAGATAAAACTACCTACTCATTTCAAATGTCGACACATCATAACAGAATGTAATTAACACATATTCCTAACGAATGTTGATGCTTTGTCAAAGGTCAAACGAATTGAATGATCGAATATTCGTTATGGCAATAAATCTAGTATTATGGAATTTCGTCCAATGACGTCCAACATCCAATTTTCACAAAAAAATTATTTCAATTCAAAAGTCACAGGATTAAGAATGAAAACAGTATGGCTTTAATCCGAGAGGAGATTTCCCTATCACTAGCGTTCTTTAAAAAAACTACTCCGTCACTAATATTAACTTCGGGCACATGGTAATAAAATTTGGAATATGGAGGTAGTTGGCGTTATAAATATTTTGACTCAACATGTATGCCACTCTAATCTCGATAACTGAATGGAAATGAACAAATTGCATTTGCGAAGGATCCTACACTTTAAAGAATACATTGAAAGTGCATTGAAAATAATATGAAAATGAATCACCAAACAAGTAATTAAGGTACTCACCTCTTAATCCCAACAGAGCTTGCCGCGAACTGAAGTCCAGAAAAGGAGGGAGGGGACGTTCCGACACTACGTCAGCCACGTGACGTGTGCCTGTGACGTCACGATGATTTCGAACCGATTTATTTATTTAATCAACAAAAAACCGAAAAAAAGCGCTGAATATCTTAGATGTGGGTCCTTTGAAATTTTATCCAATGAAGTACATCAATAAATACGGTAATATTTTTTATTATAATTAAAAAATTAATCGCGCGGAAAATCAATAAAACGTTCGGCCAATAAGATTCGTTCGTATGATTCAGCTATTATACAAAAATAGCGCGGAAATTCTCAAGCGGCCAACGGTCGAAACACACGTGATCTATGTTCCAGAATTTTCTAGGCATGTGTGAAGGTCATTAGGTACGTTTGCAAAACACGTCACCGCATTACGAATAACAGTACACCAACGGTCCGCATTCAACTGTCGTCCGCAAAGCAGCACCTCCCCTTCCCCTTATTTACGAAGAAAGCACCAACCGGCCTTTCGGCAGAGTCACACTTCTGAATGTTTTCAATTTGTTGAATTCATTTCCTGGACTGTTTTAAACGTTCCTTCGTTCGTTGAAGTCACCGTCTCATTATGCCTAAACGAGGATGGAGAGCGATTATACGACGTACATATCAACAGAAATACTTAGAAGAAATGCAGCGGTTTTGACTGAGGTAAGTGAGCACAAGTAATTTTTATGAGATAGTGAACAGAGAAAGTAATTCTAATCATGATTGTCCTCAAGCATTAACATGTTACTAATGTAGCTCACCATGTAAACTTACTCCATACGACAGTGATTAGCGGAGATATTTAGTGAGTTCGCGAGCGATAAGAGCATTGCTAATCCCACTATGCGATTTGTACATATGGGATAAGTATTTATGTGTTCTCAATAGCGCATAAAAATCTCTCCTTTACGATCCATTATTTGTCACAGATGTTTCAAATTTATCGAATATTTAAGTATGAAAACCACACTGAGCATTAGTAGTTTCAATTCAATCATGGTTCAATGCATTGCTTAGATTAATACTCCTTCTCTACGCATTATTTCGGTGGTAAAGATTCCATGAAACGGAAATGTTCTATCCATTTGTCCGTTGTAAGTCAGCTGCGAATGGGTCGATAATCTCATAATTGCTGCCTTAAGTTTAATCGCAAAAAAGCATTTAAAAAACACCCAAAAATATTTTCCATTTTTTGTTAATTAGCCGAGCGTAAACAATTAAATCTGGACAGTGCAAAACAGAGCTTTCAATTGCTTCGAAGATCTTCAGTCTTCTATGTGATCTATGCTTTTCAATTAAGTCCGCAATGTGATCATCTTCTTCCACTATGCCACGGATATCGATAAAATATCGAAGACTTGCATGCTCGCTTTTACATTTGTTCATTTATAATGGCGTTAGTTAGTAGCTATCAAACCTTTCTTGGCCTCAAGGTAGTGTCGCTAACTAAGCCTGAATAATTATGGCATTATACTTTAATGTACACGCCGATGAAATTAGTAGCTCTTGATTGAATTATAAAAATAACATAGTAGTATTTATTTTTCTGGTCATTCGCAGATTCGTTTCCCTGATTGCAGAGTTCAACTTGGGCCAACGGATGGAGTAACCTGATGCCGTCTTCTTTATACAAAGAGATTGCTAAATGGTTCATTACGAACCAACTGAAGATATAAGTCACCAGCGAAAGTTACCACTTCAAGGATAGCGTAATGAAGGACAGATGAAATTGATTTCTTCCGTGAAGGATCTTGGTCTTCATCTTCGAATTTTACACAAGGTAAGTCATGTCGTTATGATTTCATCATTAGATTTAATCATTTTGTAACGACTCAAATTAATTATCTTTGATATAGCAAATTTTGTTCTTCAGTAAAGGCATAAAAACTGGCATCTTGAGTAGGTTTAAACATATTTTAATTTAATACAAATTTTTGTTTTATTTTCCCCGAAATAAAACCATTGTCGACTAGAATTATTACGGATTTTAGGCTTCAATTCTTGGCGCCAGCAGGCATGCCTATTCGAAGTTCTGTGTTTGTAGAGGTTAAAGTGAAGGAGATTTCGCAACAGATCATCGAAGCCACAATGATGCGACACTAACATTCTTGCAAATTTCAAGAAAAAGCTGTACGGAAATAATCAATGAATTTCAACTTCAACACAAGCCAAGTTCATTGGTATTAGCTTGGTCACCTTTACTAGAGGGAAATTTCAATTGACAAATTGAAACTAAATGAGTTTATGGATTGTAATCAACGCGTTTCTGCATGGGAATATTTCTGAATGTGTAATTCAGTCTTTGCCAGCGTGGTTTGCTTATCGGTATTGTGTTCATTAATGATAATGGTCGTAGTCAACAAAAGCTGAAGGGATAAAAATTCGTACGCCTCATAACTTTTAAACATGAGATTAGCCGACTAAGTATTCTGTCAATATATTAGAATATTCTTTCGCAACTCACGAGTTATGTCAGTACAAGGGGAACGGTGTCGTGGTTTACTTCAGCTTTCAAACTGTTTCGATTTTTCGGTAAACTACACGACGAAGGAAAAATATGGAGAGGGGTTATCTTGGATAAAAAAGTGAACGAAGCAAATGTGGCAGAAATATTGAATTAGCACGTATGGCTTGCGTTTTGTCTGAGATTTACACGGTCGGCACGCAAGGGATCAAATCAAGGTACATACCATGAAACACGCAAAAGAATAGGTTTAGATTATAGCGAGTCATACGGTTACTGGTCCACGTAGGTTTGCACATTCATGTTTATAAAGCGCAGTGGGAAGTGGAGAAGAAGCTTATCTACTTCTACCAACCAAACACCTTTCTCACTTCAACTCTCTTTTCCAAAGAGGTGATTCAGTTGTTCTTTTCTATCCGACCCTGTTTTCACTGAACAAAAACCTTTTTGAGAACTTAGTGTACACGACACTGATTGCATTTTCAGACACTTTACAGATTAAAAACAGTTATAAATGGCGTATCAGTATGGGGTGTAAAATCAAAGCATTGGATCATTACGAATCTCTATACGAGCATTAGGAATATTCATCCCAAGGCATCTTAAATCAACTTAGTCGAACCTGTAGAAATTGGTGGCCAGATCACGCGATAGCGAAAGAGCAGTACTAGGAAATTTATACCTATTGAACTAATATGAAAATCCTTTTTTATTCACCCCGCCATACTACAAAAAACGATAGCACCAACATTCAAAGACACTCTACGAATAAACTCCTGAAATATTTTTCATTTTTAGGAGACTCCGCGAATTGGGTCAAAGAATTTTCCTTCTCCTCAGAAAAAATGGAGCGATATCACTTCTGTTTAAAATTATTTTATGCAAAAATTGTTTAACCTCCATGTTGAATAAAACTGCAAGAGGAGAAGAAGACTCCCTACCTTCTACTTGCTTCCAGGTCCATCGACGACAGAGCTCAGCTTTAAAACAGCGACACCCCAAAATACTTATATTCATAAGCACTTCACATTGAACACAACACTGACAATGAATTATTTGTTGGAACCTTGACACTTTCACTTCACTCTTTAGCCGATGAGTAACACATTCTGGTATCTTCACATAAATCCAAGAGACATGCACACTGCTTTCATCGTGATGAAGAGCCATTTATTATTATCCAAACGTTGAGGAAAAGGCTCGAAGAGATCGTTGGCAACTTGATTTTAGAATTGCACTGTCAATCACTGAATTAATTGAATTGTTCACTCCACCTTTTGTACACTGTAAAAAGAACAAGAAGTAGCTTTAAGATATATCACTAAAAATTTGGTACTGATGAAAGGAACAGTTCTTAATCATTATACTCGGAAGTAACATGGAGTCGAAACCAAGGATGTGGGTACAAAAACTCCAATAATTGTGTCCAAATAATTTTCCAAAGAATGTTTCCTACTTGATCAAAAATAATGAACAATTATGATTAAATTTGTAGGTTATCATGGATTAATAGGTTATTTACGAGAATAGGACTTACCCGTACCCTTCTGCGAGGGAGGACACACCTTACCCTATCCAAATTGCTGTGAGACTCAAACTTCACTAGGTATGATGGAATGAGGAATTGGGGGGAAACCCAAGTGACGCACTGCTTCTAACATACAGTCCTGAGAGGTAAAGAGGGCGGGGAATCACTTAGGATATCAGGGGAGGTTGCCGTGAACAAATAGCTCAAGTCAGAGTCAAAATTGTCGGCCTGATTTCGAGTCCAAGTGCATCGCGAAGGCGCTCGGTTGGCGCGTCGTAGGGTGGAGAGCTGGTTGTTAAGGGGAGGTATTGAAGGAGAAGGAGAGGGGATGGGGGAAAGGGAGTGAGGGCGCCACAAAAGAGACGCTCAGTAATCCTCTCCTGACGTCACGCACTTAGGTTACGAGGTACGCTTTACTGCGTATAGTCGCAGAGTGAGCTCTTATGTTAACTTAACTGTGTTAAAGCAAATGAAATTACAAGTACGAGTGAACACGTGAATCAATGAACCAAATCCCCTGATATGGACGTATATTATGCCATTATGCGTAATATTACAATGACCGTGCGGTTCGGGAGCGGTGGTCCTCTTGCATGCTGCAAGATGGTGATTAATCATCCCCTGCCAAACATCCGAAAAGTGGCACGCAGAGAATTATGTTGAATTAGAAGATTTAGAACATCTTTTTGATCTTCCTGATTTAATATTCTGTACATGAGCATTGGTTATTTTTTAATTATTCTTTGTATGTTCTTTCTCATTACCGAGGGCTGTTTTTTTATACCTCCAATGGGTCATGACTAAAAGAAAAAAACAAAAATCATTTCATTGCTAAACAATAAGTACACATTTGCTTCATTTTCGATGCAATGGCCTCGGCGAAGGTTGTTCTCCATAGGACGTTGCTGCGAATGCCTTCCAATGATTTTACCGCTTTCCTGAATCTAATCGTCCGCTTAAAAGCGCTTTTTCCTAGCCAAATTGTCACTCCGCGAATTATGCAAGTCAAAAATCGCAAGTTCATCATTGGACGGAGGGTTGTCGTAAACGCCCCATTGAAATTGCTCAAAGAACAGTTGGGTAGCACAAGCGTTTAGGGCACGGGCGGTGTCATGTATCAGAACACTTACAGAATTTTAGCACGTCTCTTATTTTATTTTGAATGGCTCCGCGCAATCGACCAAGTATTTGCATTTATCGTTAAACCCGGCAGAATGAAATCAAAAAGTAACACGTCTCATTTGTCCCAAAACAAAGAAGCATAATAATTCGATTGTTTGAAGATCGCCTGAGTTTCATTTAATTGCTTGGTGATTTTTAATGCCTCCATTGCTTATGCTGTATCTTTCTTTCAGGTGTCATATGTCGTAAGTATGTTATACGTCTCAACCTTGGCCACAGTTGATTTTTTTATATATCTCTTTTAAAAGCATAAAGGACAAGAAATTTCAATTCCCATTCATCAAATTTCGTTCTTGTTGCTCCATGGTTCTCACAACGCGAGAGAATCAATGGCTGTGATATTGTTAATGAGGCTTGCTACTAGCCTTAAACGGACAACTTATGTTCTCAGATGACTGAGCTTGTGGTAAGGAGGGTGTGGAGTTGCCCGCTGCCTGCAGTACCCTTCCTCCATCCATGCAATAGATTGAAATGGCACTCAGCGTCCAAAAGAACGGAAGGGCTGGCGGGCGCAGAGTCACCGATCGCTTTCTACCTTCTCCCTTCCTCAGATCCTGCATCCGAGCCAGTGGTCGCCAAAGTGGACCTGCTATCTCCCCATGTCCAACTGAGAGAACATCTGTGGCCCAAGTCCAGGACAGCGCGGCTTGCGATGGTGTTGGGGAACAGATGGTGTTTCTGGAATGAGCGGGTGATGGCCATTGGGCAGGCGGACGGATGAGGGAAAAATCGTTCTTTTCATCAAATTCTAATCTCAGGTAGTCTACCATGATACTCATACTATCTGAGCGCTACTTAATCTTAAAATTTAGAGTAACTTCTTTTCACACGATTGAATATATTTTTCATTGGTCATCATGTGATTCTAATATGACTTGATGTCCATTGGTCTTCTTCTTTATAAAGTTATTTTAGAGTCACATGTGAGGTAGGTGCTCGAGACAAAATTATTCCAAAATTCACAACATCGTCGAAGTTAATATCTGCCACATGTTTCTGAAAGAAAATTTCTACGCGACCTAGCCAATATAAGATAACATGAAATACTTAAAATTCCAATTTGATATAGCATAAAACCTACTTTATTAAATCATTCTAAATTTCATCTTACGCCCATTAAGTACCATATATTTCTCTCCTATCTACCTTCCTTCAGCGGCATCTTGTCTCTCTTTTATTCTCTAATTACTAAGTCTATTAGTTGAGAAAATAAATGATTCAATCAATAATATAAATAATAAATGTTCAATTACTTCCTGAAAAATGCGCATGTGGCCATAAAACAATTGGTGTGGCAATGGGAACTTATGGGAACTGCTCTCCACGATTGAATTTAAACATATATTGTAAATTATCTCAATGACCTGAGCCTTATTGTCTAGGCTATAACAAAAAGGACGAGTTTTTTCAATCATAAAAGATTGTTATAATGTAGTGGACTAATTCCGATTTATTTAAAACACAGCACCTCACAAATAGCATCACCATGAAATCCGCTGTACGAATAATGCAAAGGACAACGAGAGCGCGACGCAAGACAACACAGCGGACACTCTACGCCATCTATTCACCAGCCCTGATCCTCATCACACGGTGGTCTATTTGGGGGTTTTATCGGCTTCCCTTAAGTTTCGGACGAATACCATATCACAAGGCATCACGGAAGAAGAGAGTTCCAGATGATTTTGACTTAACCATGTTTGCCACATTGTCACTAATAAATGTATTAAATAATAATAACTTATTGACTAGGCTTGACGACGAATAGATACTGTAGCGAGATATTTATCTATTGTAGCTTAATTAATGAGGTTCATGGATCAATTTTTTGGCAATGCCCAAGTTTGCTGTAAAATATTCTAACGATAATTTTTGTCGATGCCATAATTTGAGCCATTAGCATTTGTAACAACCCATCAGAATCACTTACTTGATTTTAGAAAATTAAATGTATAACAATATTTTAATAATAAATAAAGTGAAAACATCAGCCACTATGGAGGAGCAGCAGAAAGAGTGAAGAGGTAAAGAAAAAGCAGTTCCATGGTAGTTCTATCAAGTCAGTATTTGTGGTAAGTATTCATTGTTATGGCGGCTTGTCATACCCTCCGAAGAACAGAGGGATGTGTTCCAAACGCCGTCCTCAAAGTGCTACGGCAAGCAAGGTGCAATATTTGAAAAATCTCCGCCTCCACTAGCATTTGTACCCGGTTACACAGGGAGCAATTAGTTATGACTGATATAAATATATAACTCTAGTTATCACAGCAACTAGACCCCAGAGTGTTACCTTAAGAAACAATTACATACATTCTCTTTTTCCTATTTTAAAATTAATTAAATGAATGCATGTCAAATAGCTCTTAAAGAAATTCGCCGTTAGTGCAGGTTTCTACTTTCGAAATTTGTTTAAACACGTAGCTCACGAAAAGAAGGGTTCGTGTCTAATTATAGATTTTATATCAATCGCCTGGTTTAAAAGATTCACTTTCCAACATCCGTTGAGTACGGTGATCCCCGCAGCCGGCAGCCGTCTCCGGACTGCTGGACTGGCGGATGCAATTTTATCTCCCTTTTTTATTTTATCACAGGCGGTCGCTATTTATCTCTAAGCATCACGCCCGACAGAATTCCATATATATCTGGGTAAATATTTCGGGGTAAGTCGATGATCATTTTGTGTAATTGTGTAGTTTCCTTCATCAAAGGAAACGAAAGGCGTCGATTGCGATGTCTTACCCACCATTACTGTATTCATAATATACAAATTATTTGGTTTTAGAAATACTGGTTTAGACGAATGGCAAGGGACAATTTTATCCTCATTTGAAAGAGGCCAGATTGGCGCATACGATGCCACTCCACGTAACGTCACAGTTTCTATACGAGTAGATAGGAGTTTTACAGCGTCTGAGGTTACAAATGCATGCATGAGGCACAGAGATCAGGGAAACATGTCTTAATAATCACCTTTTAAAACTGGCTAAGGTAGGACAGTTTTCCCCGTTTGATTAAGTATTAATAATCCTTATTTAAGCCAAGCGCCATCAGCTAGCATGGTACTCTGCTACATGCTAGCATCCTGCGTCGTATCAGCGCTCAGAGCCTCGCCCCAGGGTCACCTCGCTTAAGGCAGCGGGAACCAGAACGACGTCACACGGGAGTTTTCCCGGCATTCATGCTTACCCGTCGCGTTTTCGCGCGCTTGAAATTTTTCAATTTTCATTTAATCGCGAAAAATAGGTATCGTAATTTAAAAATCTAAAAGCGTGAAATACGTACTCCAGGAGTAATAATCTGAATAAAAAAACAATAGCAAACCACCCTATTTCTCATGGGAAGGACGTCGAAATTTGTGGAGTATATATGACAAGATTGTGTGAGGGTGCTTCCGTATAGTTGTTACCGTGGCTGTTCCCGTTATGCTTGAACTAACATCTCATATTAAAACGAATATTTAGGATGTGCTCTATAGAATCAACTGTATTACGCACGTTACCACGCCTAATTCCGATGTAACTGCGATGCCAATGGCCATGCACACAATCATATCAAACTAGACGAATTGTTATACTTTCAAACCCACGGACACATTTCCAATGCATAATGCTACCTACATATTTGTAAGTCATTACGCCATGCATACCAACTTGTTTAACGTTCTTTTTGCCAAATTACTCGTCCAAATAACAACGCAAATGAACTTGCACCGACAGTGATACAGTCTGCGCATCTATTGTCTAATTTACACGATTATTAAAGTCACTTACACCAATATTACTCTATCAGAATATCCACATGCATCAGCACTCATGAAATAAAGTGGTATTATTTTATTAGAACCAAATACTTGATAAAAACCAACAGTATAACATATCACCATTCCCAACCGGAATGAGCTTCCTTCACCTATAGCCCACTCGACTTCTATCCTATCGGAAAGCCGTCATTTAGTCGATAGGAAGCCAGTCTGAAACGCACGGATTGTCTGGCCGCTAGCAAGTGACGTAGAATCCGCGTCAAGTCTCCCGATTCGCTCGGAAGGGGAGACTCTGAAACACCCCCCAGCAGTTTTTTTCTATCATCCGAAGCCCAGTGTTGAGTTGCGAGGGTGTGCTTGGAACGGGGCGAGCCCGAGTTTTCAAGTTTTCTGTTCCTTTGCATAGAAAGTGAAAGGAAATCAAAGAGGAAAAAGAATATGAAGACCAATTTCTGAGAAAAGAGGGAGCATATCTTTTGAGGGATGGTGGAAATGAAGTACTAGGAATAATGGTGAGTATATAAATCCGTTTTAAATGTGCTACATTATTAACAGTTTAAATATCTTTCGACACGTATTTTCATCCATGTAAAACCTTTAAAAATGTAATGAAGCTAATAAATAGACTATCAAATTATTTTAACCATTTTGGTCATTCCAAACCTGCTACAAAAGATGTAATTTACACGGTAGAAGGAGAAACTGCTTTAAAGTAAGTACCTCTCGATAATGTATCGGCTATGACTATAATATATTAATTTTTTGGAACCAAGCATTGAAAATAAGATGAATATAGAGAATATACTGCACATTATCAGTTGGGTTCTAGGTTACACCATTTCCTTTTAAATTCTTGCTGACGCTAACCAAGAATAAATATTTCACCGAGTAGGTAATATAACGTGCATATCTTCATTTAGTGTCTAAATATTTTCAAAAGTAACCGCTGTGTCATCAAAACACGATACGAAAAGTATCACGTTGGTTAATTTTTCTCGCATTTCCGGAAAATGTGTTTCTCGATAAATTACAACCGGGGAAAAAACTACGGGAAGTTATTTTCTTATAAAAGATATTCTAACTATTGAAATTACTTTTACTAATTATTGCGTGAGTCACCGAAAATAAAGAAATTTAACTTGAAATTATATTACTGCAATATCATTAAGCAGGGGAAGATTTTTGGTCGCTGTAATACAGCGATGACGTCTAGATTACCAAATTCAATCGTTACATATCTCCTATTTGCGTAAATATGCTTGTTGTGTGCAAAAAATATATACATGAAATACATTAAACCTGCAAATCATTTTTACAAGTATAAGACAAGAAGACTTTAAGAAGTATAAGACAATTTCATTTACATTTAATCTGGTATACTCCTCCACAGATGTCATTAAGGTGTGTTCTTTCATTTTGACGAGGATATTCGAATCTGGTCATGATGCTGTGTTTTTGGAGGGCTTCCACTCCTCCACAATGCAGCGGCGGTGATTCCTACATCGACCAAACATCACGAGCACTGAAATGCCGAGTCCAACCCTGTACAAAATAAACTCCTCCATTGTGGGGAGGTCTACCCTCCAATGAGGGTAAGGGAAGGATAGGTGTACCCTTCCTATAACTTTCAGCAACGGTACACGAAGGGTATTTTAGAACATTGGTGGGTAGGCCCTCTCCTTCCTAGAGTGTAAGGGAAGGGTTCTGCCAGCCTCAACGAAGGGTACAGGAAGGGTAGGACTAATATGAAAACTAAAAATCCATAAATTAACATGTAAATTTAAAAAAAATCGCTAAGCAACTAAATTAAACTAATGGGGATGAATTATAACAGTGATTTCTAAAATTATAAGACAGAAAAAAATTGACCGAACATGGTCTTGAACCCAGAACCTACATATAAGAGGATGAAAAACTAGTACCTTAACAACCTTGGCTATCGAAGTAGTACTTAGGAAAGGCTTCTCAACGGATCATATACTACAAAATCTTAAGATGAGATTCGCACCCGAGTCTATGTGGAAGAAAGCTGTGACTTTTTCGTTTCAGAAAATAAGATCGGCATACAAATACCGAACATCACTCCCCCCATGTCCCATTGTCAGCCACGCAAATAGGTTACATCCTAAAAATGTGAATGAAAGAACTTCTAACTGAGCTTTTTTCACACAATTATATAATCTATTGTGTACAGTGGCGTAACCAGGAATTTCGTTCGGGGGGGGGAGGGGGGGGGGTGTCCAAAACCGGGTGGGGAAATTTTTGAAAACCAGGATACTAATTATTGGGTTTTCAACTAATTCCAACACTTTTCATGATCGAAAAAACTTCAATAGTTAAAGAAATATTCCTTAATTCATTATTTTTTAATATTTTGTTTTCTTTTATGAAGGAAAATGATTGTGTTTTTATATTTCGGGGGGCGGAGGGTACGATTCAAAGACTGCTTACGTTCTTGTACAGAACTCAATGCTCTTTAGCAGGTGAAAGTAGCTGAGGAGGCAATGTCGATATGTTTTCCTCAGTTATAAATTCCAAGTCCCAAGGAAGGGTAGACGAAGGATTTTTCTATCCTTCCCTTCCCCTTAATAGTGGGTAGAGCGTGGGTTGTGCAAGGGTAATTACCCACCATGAAGGCTACTACCCTTCCTTAACCCACCATTGTGGAGTTTATTTTTATCAGGGAAGAGCACAGAAGGCACGTAAAAAATAGACATTTCACCCAGTCAGCGGCGGCGGAACACCAATGGAGTGGACCGACGCACAATATTGGCTTTGACGACGCCTCTCTTTTGTACAAAGAAGGCCGCTACTACCCGAGAATAATCAGGGAGGCAATTGAGATCGCCAAAACAACGAAGAACTTCAACCGTGAAGACGGCTACAATCTCGCCAGCGCGTGGAAAAGGGTCTTCAAAGATCCTGACCAATCAGGGCACACCTCCACAAAAAAGGCGGCAAACGAGGTGTTTATAAGATGAACAACTTTCTGCATCGACACTTCAGTGGACCTGAGGAAGCCAACTGGAACGTTGGCGAAATATTGTCCTTCAAAATGGATAAACGCGGAAGAATACCCGAAAAAATCACTAAATATCATCACAATCTCCACGGAAGCCTACTTGAAAACATCAGGTAGACTCATTAAGTGTAACTGTAGAAAGTTTTCTGCATAATGATGCTTCTAGAAGTTTATGACAACAAAATGTAATTTCATTAAAAATTCTTCAATACTAACATCTCCGCCTTGGGAAGAAGTTAAAATTTCTGAGGAGCATTACAAGATCAATTTTTCTCTACCACTCAGGCCACCGTATGACCCTTCCGGGGATGTACCCTGCACTGAAGTCAGGTCTCGTACTTGACATGTTACCCATTTCTTTTTAATTTCGAAGGGAATTTTAGTTCTTATACACCACTATTATTTAACATGAATGAGGACACATATATACCAAGACTGTTAATTGCCACGAAAAAAACATTTCGCTTAACCGGGATTCGAACCCAGATCCTCCCGTTTGCCGGTCAGTTATGTTACACAAGTTACGTATTACCAAGTAATTTTTTTTCTAGGCGAATCTTAGTCACAAGGAAAAAGAGATTCTCATATTCAAGTAAAAAGGTGGCTTTGTGGTATAATTAGTAGCATATTTGACCGGTCATCGGGGATATCCGGGTTCGAATCCCAGGTTAACCAAATGATTTTTTCATGCCGAATATCATACTTGGTGTATTTAACTATGCACTCGCGCGCGTGACTGCATACAAAGTTACTTGTTGGATGCAGTACTTTGTATGAGTAAGAGCACAAAACCTTTTGAATGTGACGCTGGAATATACTCTTTCACAAATTACTCTAACCACTGTACGGTAGATGATAATATTTAGTTTCCGTTCCATGCTTAACAGCTTAATTTGATAGAATGATTAATAATTTTCAAACGCTCTACATAAAAGCATATACTTAATTCAACTTACAAATAAAATCCGAAGATTCAAACGCGATTGAGCGGAATTTTTCCATATTGAATGAAACACTTGCAATACGATTATAAGAAAAGTTATTGTGACCTAGATTTCAATGTTATAACAACATCTTCAACGTACAAATGGTGTGTGATTTATTCAATGTATCTTCTTGGGACTAAGCTATGTCTGATTACGAACTAATGAATTCGACTTTGCCAACATTTGGCCCGCTTTAATTTCGTAGGGGATAATTTATTTATAAGGGCTTTACTAATTTCTTTGAAAAACTACGAGAAATATTCCTCCTTCCATTAATTATGTAAGAGATAAGGGGCATACGATCGAAATTTAGGGAAAAAGGTCCCGTCCTAAATAAAAGGAAAATTATGGTAAAGCTAGAGACCAAGCCGGTAGATTCCGTAGTGGTACACGTTAACGCATACCTACGACGGACTACTATAGGATGAAGAAGTTTAAGGCGTCTATGAAGATAGCAGTAATCAAACAGGTAAGGGGTGAAGAAAACCTTATAATTTTAGGTGATTAGAAGGAGAAGGCTTTGAGTGTCAATATTAACGGAGAAAAAAACTATGCTATGATTCGCTGACGGCATAGCAGTCATAGCCGAGACAGAGAAGAATATTAGTATGCAGAAAAAGAGAGGAGGCTAGGACAAACATTAAGCTAAGAAATAAAAAACTATGAGATGTGAAAGCGTATTCTTACCTGGGAAGCCGAACTACGAACGATGGACGAAGCAAGACAGAAATGGTCAGTAGATTAACGCTGCCGAAGATGGCTTACTACAAAAAGGTGGATCTTCTTACATCTGATAATGAAATCATAGATGTAAGGAAACAATACATCATATGCTACATAGGGAGTATGATTCTCTAAGGAAGTGAGGCTTGGACGTTGATAGCAGCAGAGAAGTCAAAGAGTGGAAGCATTCGAAATGTGTTGCTACCGAAGAATGATGAAGATAAAATTGATCGAACGTGTAAGTAATGAAGGTGTGCCAAGAAAGTTGGGGAAAAAAATAAATCTTCTAAAATCCCTAAGCAGAAGACGGGAATAGTTCCTTGTCCACATTATGAGACATGATGGCCTGATGAACACGATCATAGAAGGACAGGTGGGAGGGAAGAATGGCAAGGGACGGTCCCGAATGAGTTACATTGGACAGGTTATGAGGATGCAAAAGGGAAGAAATATGTCACCATGAAGAGGCTAGCGGATAGGAGGAAGAATTGACAGCTGCGTCAAATCAATCTTAGGATTGTTGACTAATAGTTATGATTTCATACCTATAATCCCTTGGTACCTAGAAGAGCAGAAATATTCAGAAGCTCCAACAACGTTAACTATTGCCCAAACGTAGCAGGATGGATTTTGTCAACACATTGGCATTACTATCTACAATTGGAATAAGAGAGAGATTCTTCTGTGGGACAATATTGGATGTAATTTTTTATTCAACGTCCAAGAGACAGCGGAAGAAATTTATTCGAAGGTCACAATTGCTCATATCAATGACGAAACGGCGACACTGATTGAAAGATTGAACACTAATCCGACGTAAATATATCCGTGTGAAAAGGGTAGATATTATTGGACACTTAAATACGCCGATGTAATCTGCAATTAAGATTTTATTCGGTTATAAACAGTTTGATATTTAATCAGAATAAATAGCTTATATTCATATTTATCGAGAGGAATTTACATGATTTCTATGCTCAGATTTAATTTTTTTAAATAACACGCGTAAATTTTCCATGTTTTTTTTCTGCCGCGTAAAATATCCTCCTTGAACTATAGAAGGGGTGAAGTAAATAGAGGGCGTGAACAAACAAATTGGAAATCCGAAAATTATTACAGCCAAAACTGGCAGCGCACTAATATTTAGACGACGGATATTTATATGTGTATAAATTAACCCCGCTAAATCAACAAGGATCGAAACAATCAATTCTAATCCGTGGCAATAAAAATTCACGCAGAAAAAAAAATACCCGCATGAAAATTACCGGCCACCGCCACTCCATGTAGATAATTTCAGCGAAAATACTTGTACTAATTTGAAAATACGGCACTTTATTGATTCTTAGAACAGTATACATATTTGCAATGAAATGAATCATAATATATATATATGCACAGCCGCATGCTTTTCCTCACAACAATGCCTTCTGAAGACGACAGCCGCACGTTGCTAGGAGTGCGTTAATATGCCTTTAATCCTTGTAAAAGGTACTCGTAGCAACAGTGCATACGCATAAAAACGCCAGTTTTTTGAGGAAACAGTTTTCAATATGGGTAATACCATACGTAAGTAACAAAACAACTTCTAAACTTTATTATATCGTGTAATACGCCCTTAAGAATATATATTTTTCCCATTTTTTGTTCAAATACATCCCACAGAGATAGCTGCTTAGCAACCAGGATCTGGTTCTCTCAAAAATAATTTTATGTCCAGGAAACTCGCATTTTCCTTGGTTTTCGGGTAAATTTACTCAAGGAAGAGATTGCTAGAGCCCCGTATGAAGGTGTTATTTCCCAGCCTCAATTTTCCTGGCGGAAATTTATCGTAGTCATGAATTATTTAATCGATTTCCTTTCCGGTAAGTCTCCAGCAATTCCGTTGCATTGTATTACTCCTTCAAATTCAAAAACCGGACATGAAGATCATATTTATCATGAATCGAACATGTAATCGATGCATATAATGATTTTTTGTGGCGTTTGCTGCGAATTTTTTCTCCGGTCGATGAGATATCTAGATAAACACATTCCTTTGCAAACATCTTCCCAATAATTTCTATGTGAAGGCATATTAATGAACGACTTGCTAGAATAACATATACAAATAGTTTTTTAAACTCACACTGACAATAAGCCATATTAGCCCCTCTTTAGGAAAACACTGAAGTAGTACTCTAGTAGTAGTATTTTAGAGCTATGGAATTTTTGTAAGTTAGTACGGAGTCGTAACTGGATTGATTCCCAAGTGAAGTAGATGGGTCCTTGGCATTGCAAGGGTGCAATAGAGCCTTGATAACCTCACTAGGTGTTACACATATAAGGCACTTAGGGTCCCTAATGCCCAACTGTTCACTTAGATTCCCCATGAGGAACCCAGGTGAATGCTTCTTCTCCAATTCTTCTAATTATACAATCAAATTAAACGATCTTTCTCTATGCTGCATAGTCTACAAGTGTCATTAACTAATCCATTTCGATAGCAAAATCTATGGGGTGGGACTGAAATGGGCCCAAATTTATGTGTGATCAAGAAGGATTCCTCTCTATAATAGGCAGATGCCTAGGACGCAAAGAGGTGGAGGAATTGGCCGCCGAGGGCCCTATCCCGGAGGAGTTGGAGACTCCAGGGGCTGACGTGGTATTACAGCCAACAGCAGAGATGCCGATAGACAAGGCTCCATCACCCCTGGAGGCGGGCCGACCATCAACGCCCGCCTCTCCTCCTCCGGGAGAAGGAGGACTGGTAGAAGACCTCGGCACTGAACAACAGGGCCCTGCCAGGGAGCTGGCAGAGGTGGAAGAGTTTCCAGGGCCCGACCTCCACCGTCCATCAATTGAAGAATTCATGCAACGCTATAGCATCATAATTCTGGATATAGCGTCTATCATAAACGAAATTGACTGGATGGTGGGGGTCATAGAGCGAAGGATGGAAGGTCTTGTCCGCCAGGCCCTGGAACTGAGAACGTCGCGGAACCATCCTGATGGGGATGGGAGGTTTTACGACCATTGAAACCACCTGCGACCCGCGGCGAGGCCCAAAGTCCCACCTCAAGAGGTAAGTGAATGGATCACATGTTTGTATGCATAGAAGTATTGGTGTGGACGTAAGCTAGAGAGATTTCCACCTCATGCAAATGCCAACAGGATTGAAATGGTAGACTCCCAGATGTTTTGATTCCTCTCAATGTAAAGGAGGGCCTCCCCCTGCAATCTGGATCCATTCCTGCCACCATTCAAACATGAGTGATATTCTGCCTCTGAACTTGCCTAATAGGATAGGAGAATCACGGATCATTGGACTGCTTTCCTTTTTCTATAGCTGGGAAGATTGCTCATTAACTGATTCTGGAAGTAACATTCATTTGGATGTACTTTATTTCCATTGAAAATTCAATTTCCATGGCACTTATCACTTTTAAACAAGGAGAAGTAACAGGATTTTAATCAAATTAATTCATAATTAATTAAATTACATTTCTATTGCCACACTAATATTGAAGCTGAGGTTAACGACACTGTACATAGTTTCAGGCTGCTGCAAAGCTCCTTCAAGCACTCAGAGTAGTCTGTGCAAACTCACATTTGAATATAATTAGTTATGAATCAATGATGATAGCAATAGTATCAGCTACGAGACTACGTGCTCGTTTCCAGACTTTGCTCACATCGCATATACTTTGACTCCAATTTTGCTAGTTCCGTCACATCCTTGACCTTGGGTGCAATTAGCCTTGTATGCCAGCTATCCAAGTTTTACTGGTCTGGCCCTGATAGGAAAATTGGATGTGTGGTTTTCAACAAATTATTGAAAACAATAGTACCTTGCTGTGGGAGAATCTATTCCCATGGTGGTATTGATATTGGCAAACACTGACCCCTATGTAATTATCACTTATGTCTCCCATAGTACATTTCTGAATACAAGAATTCTCCCCTATGAACACCCTTATTCTAAAAAATGTAAAGTTCTCTTGGAAAAACTTGTAATAATCTTGGATAATAGTGGTTATTACATTAAAAACACACAACGTTAGGTCTAGAATAACATTTGTTCTGTTATCTTAAGATGTCACACAGTTCTAATTTTCATCAATAAATGAGGTTTATCTACAATTATATGCCTTCACTATTTCAGGGCCATAACATCAAGGACAACTCCCTGGCATGTCGGCGGCCAACCACCCAGAGGTATATGACATTTTCAAGGTTTTCCATTGGAATTGCTGTACCTTAATTCCTAGAATAAGTATTGATCCCTCACTCTTAGATTGTTACAAGATTGAAATACTTTCTACCATTCAAATCATTCCACCGCAATTCAATTGAGAATTAAACTCAATACTCAATTGAGCATCCCCTATTCCAGTGGCGCAGCGAGGGGGATAAAACCCCTCCAGAGCTCAGAGAAATTTTTAAGTTTAATCCATTTTACTTAGTGGATTTGTATTACTTATAGAATAGTATTAGGATTAATCACATATCCCTCAGAAAACCGTAATGGTCGCCATTTTACACCATTAATCTTAAGGCGGTTATGCAATACCCCCACACCCCAAAGTATTATAGTTGTGCCTAAACCCACCCCCCAGCCTTTGTCCTTAGCTGCGCCCCTGCCCTATTCCTCCTATAAAAGGTAAGAAGGGATTTTATAAATCTAGCTAACCATCTTCTACATATATTTAGAAGTGGATGTCTATTTGTCTGTCTGCTATGCGCATTACCATGGCTGCACAGATTGCTACCCAAGTTAGTACACAAGTACTTCTCATCCTCCCAAAACGCCTTAGTTCCTCTTCTTGTTGTATCCCACCTGTCCTTTTTTTGTTGTTTTTGCATTAGCTTGTTTTATGTCACATGTACGACATCATGCAATTTCTGTGGCTGGTCATCCTGCCGCGTAGGCACACCTCTTGACACGCCCTAAGTGAAAACATAACACAAAGGATACTATAATAAACCCATTTAAATGCACTCGGCGCAAACCTTTTAGCTGAGTTATGCGTTCACAAGCCATTTTTTTCCTACTCATGTACGTAAATGCATTACAATCAACATTGTGGAGTGGGATAAAAGCAGATCCCATAAGGGGAGGGTCGGGCTTAATTACGGTGCAGTGGCCCTAAGGTCTCCCTAAGTTGGGTCTCTGGCAGGGCCAGAATGCATACGACCACAGCTATCTCACCAGTCACCTTCCTTCCCCCATGTCAGCTATAGCCGGCATCAGGTCGTTTGCGTATGAGAATGCTCGTCGATTCAACCCGACGTTTGGCATCAAAGGAAATAGGGATGGGTGAACACAAGGAAACTAGCGAACACAACTATATAAAGCCTGTAGATCCAGACTTTGAGACTTTGAGGCTTGTATGCTTTATAATCTGCAAACACCCTAAAATCCATCAAATCCCAAAATTCGAGCACTCAAATATTGTAATGCGGAATTGATTGGATTCGGAAAAGAACAAGAATGCTTGTGGATAGCACTCTTATCTTTATTACGGTCAAAATATAAATGACTTGTACATCAATACCAGGGACCGCTCAAGGGAAAACACAGAGCAAACTGCTGTTGTGTTGCCCTACTAAGGGGGGTTTGGTATGGAATACCCCTCAATTATGTATACCAATTAAGTGGTCCGGGGAAAGGGGTACAGCTAGGAATTAAGGACAGGGGAATTTTAGAGGGGACAATCAATGCTGTGGGATCTGGATGGTATGGAATGCCTGCCATTGTAAGCCGGTGGTGCTGGGACCTCCCCCAGAAAATTTTAAGATTTGTAAATGGTTCAAAATGGTGAGGTTTACAGCTTTCTCAGGGATATTCTATCGATCCTTACACTTTTCCATAATTAATATCAATGCAATTAAGTAAGTAAAATGAAATGAATTAAAAAATTTCTCTGAATTCGGGGCGGAAGTGGTCTATCCTCCAAAGCCTGACCCCTCCCTGAGCCATTGTTTAGCATCACCTCTTTTGTGTGTAATGCAGTGTACATTTTTTGTTAAAAAGAAATACCAGAGAGCATTTTCAGAGGTAATAAGAACATTTTAATCCAAATAGTTTAATAGACTTATATTTTTCAAGAACCAACATAATATGAGTGGCAGTGATATATTTTTATTATATACATGGATAATAGCCATGAAACTTTATGAGTTTTTTTTCACAAAGTCTACCTTTTCTTCCGCAAAAATAAAAATAAATTTACACCATGAGATAGAATAAAAAATAAAAAATTTTAAAATTGGAAAACAATTTAATTTTGCTGTTTGGGCGTTTGGTTGCCCCCTAGCTACGCCACCCTGGGTAGTTGCCTGGGAAGCCCAGGGTGACGTAGGTCCTGGTAAATGCCACTGTTTAATCTTGTCACTAAAATCTAGGAGAGCAAGTTACATGCAACCATTCCCTGTGAGCGTTATAAAACATACTAGTATATTAGCATATTAGTGCATTGTAGTTTTTGAAGTGAACTTTATTTAAATATTTCCCTGAGATTTTAATACCTCATCTTTAGATACCTATATTTGTAAAACCCGTAATGTGACATTCAAAAAGACATTCCAGCCCTCATACTAAGACATAGTTTAGGGATAAGAAATGAATAGTTTGAAGTTCAAGATGATTGTGAGTTTTGAAATCTGACCCAAATAAGGTGCTCATAATAAAAAATATCTGCATAGAGTTCCCATCAAGAGTAATTGTGAATGGTCTAGTTGGATAATACATGAGGGGAGACAAAAATAACAGGAATTGCGCAGTAACTTTATCAATAATCAATATTTTCTCAATAAATTTTTATCACCTTCCAAGTAATCCTCATTGACTGCAACACATTCATTCATCTAATCGTTACTTCGACACTTCAAAACAATTTTTTAATTCACTAAAATCAATGTTCTTTCGGCCTTTCACCGATTTTTGTTTTACTTCACCTACCGTCCCAAAACCTTTTCCGTTAATATCCCTTTTCAGTCTAGGAAGTAGAGAGAGTAACAGGTGGCAATATCTGGTGAAAAGTGGGGGTGAACGATTGGCGTGATGCCTTTTTTTATCAAAAACCACTTCATGGACATTGCGGTGTGGGCGGCTACATTGTCATGGTGGAAGAACCAATCACCTGTGTGCCAAAGATCAGCCCTTTTTTTCCGGATAGTTTCCCTTAACCTCTGCAAAATACCTATAAAGTTCTTCTATGGTTCGGCAATGATCTTCTTGAATGAGGGAGTGGATTTTTTCAATATTGCCGTCCGTTCTTGATGTTGACGGGTGCCCTTAATGAGGATGGTCATCACTCGACATCTGTCCATTGTTGAGATGCGAAAACCAGTCGTAGACACGTGCTTTACTTAGATTACTATTCCCAAAAGCAGTTTTAAGCATCGCTAGAGTTTCTGCGGGAGTTTTCCCCTACAAAAAAAAATAAATAAAATAAACTTCACTGCCGCATGTCCACCCCGCCAGTCAGCCATCACACCTTTTCGCTCTATCGGAAAAAGTTGATTAACCAAAAAAATCCCAAAGACAAACAGATGCACTCAGAGGCGACCAGGATTCTCACACTGACTCAGAAAATATCACTGCTTGGAACACTTTACGGGAAAAACAGATCCCTCTCTCAACCGTTAGGTCCCCTCTCGTAATGTAAACATGTACTAATATGAGAAACACTAACAGGGAAATTCATGCTGTTTTGTTTAACTTGATTTGAATGCAGAAAAAATAACTCCAAATATTGGTATTAACATAGTATAGTTTTTATGTGCTTTAAAATAACACTGATAATATCTGCAGGGAAATTATTGATTGCAAAGAGTCATTTCTTCAGAAAGCGGCCTCTCTGTAGCACTGCCTTTATTACACGCCGTGAACGGCGCACTGCTGGGCCACATTGAAATGGGTGTCGTGGTGACCAAGGCGACCGTTAACGGTGCCATCCCGTCAACTGAGCGATTCGATTCATTAAAAGACATCCATACACACGGATAGTTATTTGAAGGCACAAAGTGCTAGCATTTGGGGAAGGGAAGGTAGGAACAGAAAGGACAGGAGGAGAGGGGTTCTCCTTATAAGCGGTCGGATATTCGGATCTCCACTGAGCTTCAATGCAAAAAGAAAGCATTTTGACATTGGCCAAATCTAACATCTATTTCTTCGGGTGAGAAAGCCTCATTCTACATGTTTTAGGATTGATAAATGGGAAATAATTTTTCCCGTTTCTATGAATCCAATCATTTTGAGTTACATGTACTTATTTCACTGCCTTTCCTGGCCAACTGGCAACAGCTGTAATCAAAACTAAGCGATTTTGTTGTATCTAGCTGCATGTCCTACCTTCCCTCAACACCTGGGTGAGGGGTATCGAAAGGGAACCCACGACATGAAATATTTTGGCCAATTTGTAAGTTATACAGTACTACGGTAATACCGTAATTACCCAGCACTCTGTTTGAAAACACCATTATGAGAGGTTGTGTTTTGCGGTTGGACTGTTATTTATCGTGGTTCCAGCTTTAAATATCGAACGATGGAAACGAATTTTAAAATTCCAAAAGCTAGTGCTACTGCTCATACCAGGGTAAGTGAATTCAACTCGGAAGGATTTTTTGTGAAAGACAGAGCACATTTTACTGTGCTAAGTTTGCAATTAAAGAATTTGAACACACAGTCACTCAGTCAAAGAAAGCGAAGGAGGAACTTGTTGTCGCTACTGCTGAAGCATTTTTAAAGGCTTTATTTAGTGTAGAGAAACTTGACAATCCAAACATTCTGGAATGGCTCTCCAAGTATAGACATATATAAGGGAGTGGGGATTTGCCATTAGCTGATCGTATATGCCAATACCACATACTTGACCATTTCCTTCATTTAGTTTTATCAGAAATTTTGTACAATCGAAATTGTGTTAAATGTTATGTAAAATGCTTAATAAAAGTATTAGTATTCATGAAACATAAAATAAATGGCTATAAATGTGGAAAAATTGTAGCATTATAAAACACTGCCAAGATTTTCTATAACACAAAAATCACATGGTTTAAAAATGAATTTTAGCAAAAAATAAAACGTCTTCCACGGACGTCTATTTATAGGACATTTGGCATAAGCAATTTTTCATACTATTTATAAAAAATTCCAGGAGCAATAATATAAGTTATAATGAGGGCCCAGTGAGAAATGGGTGGTGGAATCAACGTGGAACCCACGTTGACTCGTGGATATATGATGGTGGTGGATATTGAGTGGTTGGACCCACTTGGAATCCACGTTGATTTCAAGTGGATTTGTGGTGATTAGCATAAAATGTTAAACAGAATTTCTAATTTGTGGAACTTAACTCTCTGGTGACATTGCGTCATTTATCATCCTGAAACCACGCTAGTTATGTGAAAATGTATCGCACATTCTATTTTTATATAATTCGTGGAAAGGCAGCCATGAGAGCACATGAAAAATCATAGACACATATATAGAAGGTTTAGATATAGAGTGGTTGAGGTTTTAATGGTTTTAGGACAGCACCTACTGCTGTTTTAATTTTTCCACCAAATTTCCAAGTGGGTTCCACGTTGATTCCACGACCAAAAACACGTGGTATCCACGTTACATCTCCACGTGGGTTCCACGTGGATTCCACCACCCATTTCTCACTGGGGGTAGATCATCCATAGTTCAATTTAAGCTGATTTCTAAATAATATCATGTAAATTGATTTTCCAGCCATAACACATGACTGGAACGAGTCCACTGCATAATTTGGGGAATGACCCCTGCCCCCAGCCTCTGGCAGATCGTCAAAATGGTATGAGATCTGTTTTTGTTATCATTTTTCTAGGTACACTTTTTTTGTAAATCGGTCTCATTTCATGGAAAAAACAAATACATACACTTTCAAAATCATACACCTTTATGGTAGACAAATTCCTCCAGAAACTGATTATTGCTATGATAGCTTTTGTTTACGGGAAAGAGTTTCTAGTTAGAGGTTTTGTAACTCTGAATAACTTAATGACAACCATGCCCCCCTTCTTAGCTTACCTGCCGTGGCCAGCTTTCTTCCTCTAATAACTCATTGTATATATAAGGCCATGCTCTTCCTGTACCCTTTATTAATAACTTTTGCATTTTAAATATTTTTAAATATAGATTTTGTGAATATGGATCCAAGATTTTTATTCAAATTGGTGAAAGATTCTTTTTGTATCTGAATTTCTTAAAATTGTGGATTTGACCAATCACCAATTTTTACCTTTTTTGAGATGATAGCAGATGTCGTATCACAACAATGTCATAGATTGTAGGGCAGATTGTTAATGAATTTTTTGTTTCTTTACTGCAACAAATTACTTGCAACCATGCCCTGTGAGCGTTAGAAAATTTATTAGTACACTCAAATTTTTAATGAGAACTTAATTTAAACAATAGCCAAAACATTTCAATGTTTCATCTTTAAAAATATGTATGTTTGTCAAACCTGTGATTTAACATTAAAAACACATTTCAGCCAAGATAGGTACTAAGAAACTTTTGGGACAAGTAATGAATGATTTTGAATTTCGAGATGGTAATGAATTTTGAAATCTGAACAAAAAAAAGATACTCGTATAAAAATATTTCTGCATACCTTGAGAACCTATCAAAAGTAATTGTACATGGTCTAGTTGGATAATAGTGTAAACATGTACTAAATATGCAGGGGCAGATCCAGGATTTCTCTCTGGGGGGCACAAGAAAAGGATTTTGATCTGGGGGGGCATTAGGCTGCCTCGTAATACAAAATGAATGCAATGATAATGGGATATTATTAAAAATCTTGTATATTTTTTAAGGGTCTAAGGGTGCACATACCCCTGTGCTCCCCCCACCCCCCTCCTAAATCCGCCAATGCTAATATGAGAAACACTAACAGGGAAATACATACATGCTGTTTTGCTTGGAGTAACATTTTATTTCAATGCAGTAAAAAAACCCAGATATTGTTATTAACAAAGTACATATATTTTTTATGTGCTTTAAAATAACACTGATAATATCTGCAAGGAAATTCGTGATTGCATCACTATTGATTTTAATTTATGTAAATCTGAAATAAAAAATGATGCAATTAATGGAATTGAATTGAAAAACAACGACACAAATGATTTCGCAAAAAAAATGTTTCCTCAAGGTACTCATAAATTTCCAAGAGTAGGTACCTATTGTCTTTATTTAAGGGTCATTGGTGTTGTATTTTTAGCCCAGGAGGGTGATAGAGATTAAATGATCAAGCTGGCACTGGATGGCTACGTATTTATTTGATAGTTCATACCATACGAGAGATTTATTTGACATTACATATCACTTTCCCGTAATGGGGAATACCGGAAGTAACCACCAGTACCAACCTTGGGACCTTCACCATTTCCCATCGACGGAAAGTCCTTAGATACCAACCCAAGGTTAGGTACTTTCTGCTACAATTGGCACTTGCAATTTATCATACTTATTATAACAAATTCCAGGAGCAACAACATACATAATGATAAGGGTGGATCATTCAAATAACATTTTAAGATGGTTCCTAATGAATATCATGTAAATTGATTTTCAGCCATAACACCTGACTATGTGTGAATTTTGGGCAACGACAGCTGCCCCTAGCCTCCAGATGATCATCAAAATGGTATGAGATCTATTTTTGTTTTGATTTTTCTGAATATAAATTTTTTATGTATTAGTGTCATTTCATTCAAAAAACATTTCCTCAATGCACATGTTAATTTCCAAGTATACCTATCATCTTCATTTAACCCTTTCGCACTGGCCGCTAGAATAGGAAAACGTTTGTGTGCTACATGTAGCATTAGAAGATTTCAAACCTCTCTGTACGGAGCCTTGTTTTGGGGGTGAGTTGCCTGGGTATTTTCGTCCCTCTGTTTTGGCACCCAGCTCAAAGCCCAGTGATTAGCGTCCGTCCCTTACCCCACCCACTGGACCACACCCTCTATCCCTATCATAGCACGAATCCATGGTCAACTTACTGCGTTACCAGTGTTTTTTCAACCAAACACTGTATTTGATTTTCAATAATTTACTCTTCTAAAAGAATAACTAGTATTTTTTAAGCATTGTGGAATTTTGAACCGGTTTCTTGTGTTAATAACAACAAAGTTAGTAAATATGTATAAGCTCGGCATAAGGTAATAAGGCTATAAGTCCTTAAGTCTGTTATTTTTTAACGCTAAAATTTCCTTTACAAATTAATTACACGCAGAACAAAATGAAAAATTCATTTCAAAGTATTAAAAAAAATTGTAGTATGCACAAATAATATCATTGAAAAAACTATTGACAATATGATCACCTCGCAACGGATTCCTACAGTGAGGATGATCATAAATGAGTTGAAGGGTCCGGCTTATAAATGCTAAGGAGTGGCCCTAAAGACTCGCTAAGCTGGGTCTCAGGCCGGGCCTGAATGCATCCAACAATTGCTACCTCAGTGGTCACTTACCATCCCTCAAATCGGTCAGAGCCAATATATCCGGTCGACTGCATTGAAAAATCTGTGATAGCTATACCTGACCTCAGTTCTTCTGCGTATGAAAATGCCCGTCGGCCACACACGACGTCTGGTGTGAAAGGGTTAAAGGCAGGCCTGTGCTGGGCGCCATCTTACGACAGTGGACGGCCATGGGCAGAGGGTGCCAGGAGTATTCAGGGGGAGGACTGCAGGGGAGTGTGGGGGTGTGGAATACAATAATTAATTTTGAAATTTATATCCTCACCCTCTTGAGATTGAATTGAATCTTACGAGATTGAATCATATTAAATTAAATTATTATTTTTTTTACTCAAGACGGTGTTAATTATGCTGTTGAATGGGACATGATTCACATCAAGGAACTGGGTAATATTGGTATTCTGACAGTAGAATTCGTCAATTTCGGTATAGGAGGGTGTCTTGGCGGCCCAACACAGGCCAGGTTAAGGGCCAATGGCATATACAATTTATCCTACTATTATACATGCAAGAATCATTAACATACATGATAATAAGGGTAGATCATCCATAGTTCAATGTAAGCTGGCTTCTAATGAATATCATTTAAATTGTTTTTCAGCCATAACTGCTGACTATGCGTCTAAACGCGACATTCGGGGAATGACACCTGCCCCTGGCCTTCAACAGATCATCAAAATGGTATGGGATCTGTTTTTATAATTCTTTTTTCTAGATATACATTTTTTATATACAGTGGAACTTGGTTAGTACGTTTCTGAAGGGACCACGAAAAATCAACGTACTAACCAGGAAAACGTACTAACGAGGAAAGTAAGTAATAGCAGTCGGGGATATTGCAATCAGTGAAAAAGTCGTCATAATTACAATTACTATCGGTAGTTCTCCTAGGATCGCCTTCCTGAACTCTTTTCACATTTAAAATCAAGAAAATGAGCGCTACCATGAAAAACAATACCATGTGAATAAAAATCGCAATTTTTCAAGGACATCCCGGAGACGATTTCATGATTACGGCGTCTATCTCCCATGATTAATCCTATATATATTTACAGAACGAGGACGAGTGAAGCTCAGACAAGCGAAGACAAGTCATTTTTCTTTCTCACAGCGTACTCGGAGAATATAACAACAACGCGGAGTAAGTCAACTGGTTTTTTAAACATAATAAAAATTGGGCAAAATTATATTGACTTTCAAATTACGGCAACAGCCGTAGACATTCGCTTCTGGAATGATACCATTTCGATTGTGAAATCGATCGATATATCGACTGATGACACGCAAGATTATTATATTACGACGTAATTACAAGAAAATTTTATATTAAACAGTTGAAATTTACTTTCAAAATTTGTCCAATGTCGTCTGCTTTCGTTCCGAGATCAAGTATTTTTAAGCTAAGCTTCGCGTGGAGATCCAGAGGATCGTCTGCTCCCGCAACAGTAGTCAAGTAAATACGCACGACGTCGAGTTTATGGAGCAGTACTGCTTTAGATAATGTGGGAATTGTCTAATACCTTTAAGACTCATTTCTTCATCATGATAACTCGTGCAATAGCAACAATTGCCCACTCACGAACTTTGTGCGCAGCAGTGGGCAAGCCCAAGCGCTCCGAAGGCAACAGAAGGTGAGGAGCTCGGGGTGGGGAAAATTGGGGCTTCTTATTGGCTGTAGTTTTTCATAGTCAGACATTCCCGAAAAATGGCCGCATTTTATTATTCAGAACGTCACAAGAATTCAGAAATGCATTTGGATAAATAACGGTAGAAGAAAGAGATGTGGAATGAATGTAAGAATGTTAATGGCTAATAATAATAAATTAAATCATGAATTCAGATAATAAGGGTAGATCATCCATAGTTCAATGTAAGCTGGCTCCTAATGAATATCATTTAAATTGTTTTTCAGCCATAACTGCTGACTATGCGTCTACACGCGACATTCGGGGAATGACACCTGCCCCTGGCCTTCAACAGATCATCAAAATGGTATGGGATCTGTTTTTGTAATCATTTTTCTGAATATACATTTTTTTATATTAGCCACACTACCAACCATCAACAAACACATACACATTCAAAATCATAAACTTCTGTGGTAGACAAATATTCCTCCAGAAACTGATTTGTGCTATGATGGCTCAAATAATAGCATGCGTAATAATTGAGCAATAGCTGTAATATACGTAATAATAAGGTAGAAAATCCACATTGCAATTTAAGATGGATTCTAAATAATATCATGTAAATTGATTTTACAGCCATAACACCTGACTATGTGTGAAATTTGGGGAACTTTTGGGACAAGGAATGAATGATTTTCAATTTTGAGATGAAAATTAACTTTGAAATCTGAACAAAAAAATGATACTTGTAATAAAAATTTCTACATACTTTGAATGCATACCAATAATTATTGTGCATGGTATAGCTGGATAATAGTATTAATCAGTGACGTTACTAGGAATATGCTTTAGGGGTGCGGGGGGAATGGGTGAGATGGCGTGGGGTGGCAACCCCCCTCCCTGGCAACTGGGAAAATTTAAAAAATCGTACATGCCTAGGAATACATTTTACATTATTTAGGCACTAAAGATTTAACTTTAAGTAGTTGCAGTTATTCCATGTCAATGCTGGGTAATAGTTTTAAATATTTTCTTTTTAATTGCTCTGAGTCTTAGTGGTTTGAGTATGGGGAGGGGGATGAGGGGGTGTATTCGTCCCAAAGCACCAGAGAAATAAAAATATTATTTAAAACCATTGTCTAGTTTGGACACATAACAAATGCATCCGCACAAAGCTAAATTTAAATTGCCAAAATGACGTAAAATGCATTTTCAGGCATTTTATTTTATTTTTTAATTTTCCTTAACTTCCCGTTTTCTGGGGGATAGCCCCCACTACCCAACCTAATCCCCCCTCTCAAAGCCCCCCAATTCCCCTAAAGGCATATTCCTAGTTATTCCACTTCTGAGTCTTATTAGGGTATCTATTCCCTCATAGTTGCACCACTGGTGTAAATACTAATATGAGAAATACTAACAGGGAAATACATGCTGTTTTGTTTGGAGTAACATCTAAATTGAACACAGTAAAAATAACCCAAAATTAGTTGATAACAAAGTATAGGTTTTTTGGCTTACCTTATAATCATACTGATAGTTTTGGCTGGGAATTTCATGATTATATTTACGTTATTTTCATTTTTGCGCAAAGTTGAAATAAAAAAAGATGAGTTGAAAACAATTCTACTGACATGATTTCATGCACAAAGGATTCCCTCAAGGATTGCGTTAATTGCCAAGAGTACGTATTAATTTCAGTTAAGGTCAATTGTGCATGAAATTTATCGCACTAATACTAAATAATATAAGGACAATAACATACATATTGAAAAGGATACAACATCCAAAATATATTTCAAGGTGGTTACTAATGAATATCATTTAAATTGTTTTTCACCCATAACAGCTGACAACGTGTCCCACCGCAACATTTGGGGAATGACACCTGCCCCAGGCCTCTAGCAGATCATCAAAATGGTATGAGATCCGTTTTTGCTATCATATTTCTACATATACGTATGTACATAAAATTCTAGATATAGAGAAGAAACCTCTGCTACTTAGCCTGTTTTGTCAATTAATAGAGATAAATAGAGCATCCAAAATTATATTGACCAAGTTTAAAGTTTATCTAAAGAACTTTATGATTTCATGATGAGTGGGAATGAACAACAAATGTAGAGAGTATGCAACCCACGTGCCACCCAAATTGTCTGGCTGGGGTGCCTGGCGCTCACTCTCGGTGTGATATCTCGGAATCCAAAGGGCAGAAATGAAAGAAATTTGAGGTGATACTCTGCGAGTGTCTAATGAGTAAACACCCTAACTAGGTACACTACTTTGACACTAGGTAAATTATTGTTTAACTCTATTGGTGAATATTGTAATGATGATAAAGGTGGAGTGTATGAAATGATTTGTGACGATTGTGAAACCAAATATATTCGCCAGACTGGGAGGAGTTTTAAAACGAGAATGAGAGAACATAGACGATGTTTTTTAAATAACGACGACTCATCAGGAATTGCAAGACATTTGAATGACGAATACCAGTGGTGCAATTTTGTTGCAAAAATTTTACAAGTACATACATGACTAGAGGCAAAAACTGGATTTCTTAGAACAGTTTGAAATTGTTAATTGCCCTGCTAATTTTAAATTATCTAACGACCATATGTTCCCATTCCACTCACCCCTACCTCCCACCAATCACCCATTGACGTCATCATTAACCTTGGAATGAACACATCCCAATAACCCTCCCCCCTCCTGAAAAACTCTACCACCATAAAAAGGCTGTCATCCAAGGCTATGTACCTTGATAATGGCACGAGTTGTCGAAACCATGGTGGGTTTAAATAAAAGTGTGTGGAAACAGACAAGTGGTTTTACTAAGCTGAAAAATACCAAAATTTCAAAACTTTGAGTGCGATGCGGCATGTTTTCCTGGTATCCAATTGAAAATATAATTTTCATGATTTGTTTTCTCACCAAATGGGATAAAACTGGGGGGGGGGGGCATCCCAAAATAAATTCGAAAACTTTTAAAATAAGGACCACACTAATGTGCATGAAAGCATCCAAGTGCAACCTGCTGTTGCATGACTGTTGAATACTCATCCCTTGCTGCACGCAATTGCGTTAACTCACAAGGGATTATGTAGATATATATTTAAATTTTCCAAAATATGCTTGTTAGAAGGCAATGTTTTAGAATTTATATTAACCTTCCAATGATGTGTAACTAATCACGTACGTTAAGTGTCCAATGGACCAAGCTCACCTGGTTACACTAGGAAGAATTTAAATTTACCATAAACAAGGAAGCAATACCTATGTCAAAAAAAAAAAACATTTCCTGGATATAGACAGTTACTTATACCACTTACAAGTGGTATAAGTAACTGTCTATATCCAGGAAATAATGGAATACCACATAGTTAACCAAGAGTTAGTGAATTTTGTTTGTGAAAAAAAACATTTTTCTTATGCCATTTTTTCAAACGAAGTCATGGAAGCTCACATAAGAGGAATATTTTTTTTGTGTGATAAACTGAAATAAAGAGTTTTTTGATTCTACTTGAAGCTATTTCACCAAGTGATGCCTCAAGCTATCCATTTCAAAGTCTCTATTATTCACGTTGGCTTACCAAAGTTTCCTGAATTGGGGTTTGAAACCATAAGTGGACTTCTTATGGTGCTTTCTTTAACAAAGGGGAGAGATCAAGGGGCTGGATACTTACGGCATTCATTCGCCTGTGTTGGAAATTCTCCATTGAATATTTCTGGCTTTCATCTCCTGGGTCAAGTAACGTACTGTCGGATATTTATGGCATCAGTAGCAAAATGGTAAAAGGAATACATAATAAATGCAACTGAGAAATTTATGGAGTACATGGAAAGGCATACGATAGGGAAACTGCGGATTGCTGAAGAAATCATTAAGATAATTTAAGAGCAAAAGATGGATGGGTAGATGAGAAAAGACAGCAGAAGGTTTGAGTAGATTAATGATACATGGCACGGAAAAAAAGGAGGCTGAAGTATATTTAGGGGAAGAGGCAATTTGGTGAAAGGGGAAGCTTGGAGAGGGAAGAAGAGGTAGGGGAATCATAAGCCAGTCTGTGTCACTATCTGGTATTAAAGGAGGACTGGCTATGCTGCGAATTAGGTTTAAGAATGAAGCAATTTGTCCAAATAATAGAATGATGCAGAATAAGTGGAAAGAATACATTGATGAACTGTATGACACATGGAATAGACCAGCAAGGTTGATCCTAAAGGGAGAAAGTGCCAGGGGCAGTTTAGTGTGACTGGGGGCCCTCGGCTAGGGTCCACTATGGGGCCCTCCTCCTGGAGGATTCAGGGGTCCCACTCCAGAAAATTTTAGGAAATTGTATGTCCATGCTATTCTGGCTCTTAAAAATAAGATGAACATTAATGAAAAATAGCAATTTCATAAGGAAAGTAGCTCTAGCAAAGTGAGAATTCCACTGCTTGTAAAAATTAAAACTTTATTGTGGTACTATCATCTACTATTAAGAATATTGTTTCCTTAAAGCTGCACTGAAATATAAAAGAAACCTATATAATAACCCTTCAAATACCCTTTTCCAAAAAGATGGAAAGGCATAGGATAAGGAAACTGTGGATTGCTGAAGAAATCATTAAGAATATTTAAGAGCAAAGGAAGGATGGGTAGATAAGAAAAGACAGGAGTAGGTTTGGGTAGATTAATGAGGAATTTATTGAGAAATTGTGTCATTATTTGGTATAGGAAATGTGTAGGAAATTCTCCATTGAATATTTCTGGCTTTCATCTCCTGGGTAAAGAAACGTACTGTCGGATATTTATGGCATCAGTAGAAAATTGGTAAAAGGAATAATAAATACACACAACAAGGAAACAAAGAAAGTAGCACTAAAAGTGAAAATTCCACTGCTAATAAAAATTAAAACCTTACTATGGTTTTATTATCTATTAAGAGTATACCTAATTTCCTTTAAAATGCACTCAAATCTAAACTAAACCTCTAAAATAACCTTTTGAATAACCCTTTCTAAAAAGCGTCACGTTCTCTTTTATCTTCTGGCACCTTAATTTGTTTTTTATATAATTTTTGTCATTATTTCATAAATAAAGCAACTAATGAACACCTAGAATTTTGTAATTGCAAAAAAATCTTATGTTTAAGTAATCTGAGTTTTCTATAACGCCATTCATGTACGTTTCACAATAGACTCGAGCATTGTGATGGGCCCATAAGCTATGGGGCCATTGGCTGTCACCGATCAGCCGACCCGGCCATACCACCCCTGGATAGTGTGGTGGATGAGGATGTTGGACCATGGAATGTAAACATATTGAGGCAAATAAGTCTTTTGAGAAATGAGGATAAGCAAAGGGGTGAGTGTGAAAATCAAATAAAACAGACAAATTTCAAAATAAAAGTCCAAGGTTAAACTTTATTATATATAATGAAAATAATTTGTATAGAGTAATACGCATGATATAATCTTTGCTCACTTTCAAGGCTCTCCCTTCTCTTTACTCTAAGATCATGGCGAGATCTTTTTGACTATCATTTGTTTTTTGATATGTATTTGTTAATCCTTTTTTGTTAATTACCATTTGACACAATTTTTGGTTGCAAATAATCTGTTCAGTAGAAGTACTATTGTAAAACTTCAATTTAATTTTTTTTCCATTTGTTCAGGTACATTCAAATTCAAGGGCGTACCCAGAATCATTACTAGGGTGGGACAAGCCGTGTTCTAGGGGGAGGGGGTGCAAGCCAAGGTCTGAGGGGGGAGCAGCAATAGGATTTATGAGACTATTTCCTTGAAAAAATAGCTTTATTTTAGTAACACATCTTAAACTAATATATATCATTTTTCGTGGGTTTAAATAAAATTTGTTGAATGCTTTTGTTTCAATTCAGTACTGATTTTGCTCAAAGACTTCTGCGACTCTTGTTTCTAAGTGGAAGGGGGGGGGGGAGCTGCCCCACCCTGCCCTTTGCTGGGTACGCCCGTGTTCAAATTGTATTAGTCATAGAAAGTGAGAAAATCTTATTTCTCCATTTCATTTTCTCGTAGAATGACAGAAATTCAGAGGAATGATCCATTTATGCCTGTGAATCAGTTGGAAGTACATATTCATGCCTGAATCAATGAATGATTGTCTGTGCAGTGTGCATACATCAGTGCATCAAGCAAGAATGTCTTCTGTGAATGGTATTGTCACCTTTTCCCAATGAAAATAAAGGAGATGGTGATGAGTTGCAAGAAGTCTTCGACCCAGGCTCCAGTCTGGCACAGAAAAAGATTGTTTGTGGTGGTTTATCAGCCCTGGATATGAGTGGTACTTATAATTTTCATCCAGTTCAAGTTGTTCTATGTTATTATTTGTAAAGTAGTGATTTTATCCTAAATTCAAGCACATCATCTTTTATTATCATTCAGGGGTGGACTTGACTATATTCAACCAAAACATGGTCACCTCTTAATGTGAGATGATTTCCATGCCAAACATTAATTAAGTAATGTGTACTGTCCATTAAGAGTCAATTCTCTGAACTTAATATTATTCAAAAACAGATACCTAATCTTTATTCATTGACCCAAGTAATACATTCTCTACTGTATACAGAGATAAAACATATCAAGCCTTTTACTTCTCTTTCACTTGGTTATCATAATCATTTTTTTTGCTGTTCATACCTAATGCCTTTTCATTTCCTTGTAGTACATCAGACTGCATGTGCAT
Organism: Ischnura elegans; assembly: GCF_921293095.1. Taxonomy (NCBI): domain Eukaryota; kingdom Metazoa; phylum Arthropoda; class Insecta; order Odonata; family Coenagrionidae; genus Ischnura; species Ischnura elegans. The sequence goes on along the minus strand of NC_060254.1, from coordinate 105,188,910 downwards.
ATTTTCTGTAATGATACATTTAACACATTCAATGCAGATGATATTTTTGCCGAAACCTCCAGTGACGGATGGGTGATTTTCCTTCATAACGGTGGTCTTGGAAGTAATACAACAGAATTTGCAATTTTTTTTGTTTCTATTTCTCGCAATTTGTAAAAAACGTTAATGACATACATGTATGCCACCCGTCACCAGTAATTGACAATTCACGCAACCCACATTACACACATGCAATTTTCCTTGTATGAAGTAGTGAACTTTTCATATTTCCGTTTATAATACTTCTTCTACCGTTGATTCCTTAGGTTAATGACGAAAATATCTTGGAATTAGGTTTTACGTGTATTTGTTTCGACGGCCGTAGATTTAATTTTTACGAGTCACAGAAGTAGAACACACAATGAACGGCAAGAAAAATATATATTTATGGAAGAAGCATCTTTTTTTATCAAAGCAAATCTATGTTACCTCAGAGTTATTGCAACATTGAAACATTTCAATAAAAATTCTCACAAATTTTTATGATGTATTTAAAAGCAAGGACTTAGACAGAGCCCTGGTTGACCTTCACATTCTGGGCAAATCGTAGTCACTGTCCTACGGATGCCTTCACGGTTAGCGGAGAAATGAAGAGCCTGCATCATTCCTAAAAACCTATCACGGCACATTTTCTCCCGAAAATCGGTACTCGCACTAATTCTGACCTCCAATCGTTAGAAATCGTGTTATACCTAATTGCGCCCCTGTGGAGAAGAAGGCCCAGCCAAGTTTCCAGTTCTCCCTGCCCAATGGCTTCCAATCCATTATGCCCTTAGTGAAGGACCTTGGTGAAGGATTTCGGATGAAAATGCTTTCTGCATTTTTCTCCGTCTATGAGAGGATGAAAAAGTAACGCTAGGCACGCTCGGAGCACCCTAGTGACCAGTGGAAAAATGAACTCCCGAAGACATACATTTATGTCATCCGCCTGAGTGGAAAAGCCCTCATGACATATATATGTATATGTCATCCGCACATTAAGTGTTAATTTCTTGCTAACTGTGCTGAAAGAATTGAATTCAAAATTATTTTCTCTTTTAAAAAGAAACATTACATACTACCTATAGCAACATACTACCTACACCTAAGTATTGCTTACATGACACTGTTACTGGCATATGGCTCCTGAGAATACGATTCAATTTATAGTGGTACATCATTCCTGTCTGAATAAATTGAATACATAGGTCTGAAATGTGAAAGATGGAGAAGCAGGTATGAAGTATTATTGCTAGAAATTATTTGAAAGTATCCATGATTGAATGGTATTTAGTTTTTTGGTCCGAAAAAAGGTTCAAAAATTTTAGTACTGTATTTCTCCGAATATAATCCCATGTCTAATTGTGGTTTCTATGTGCTAGGTGTAGCGTTCAAATCATTTACACTACCACGAAAGACAGCACCGCCTGGAGGGAGACAGGTGAAGGACCTTTGGCGCCAGCAGGGTAATGGTACCCCGGGACAGGGATTTGGCACCCTTCTCCGGGAGTAGCATCCCTGAGCCCACACGAGTTAGACCTGCCTGCTGTAGCGCGGAACTGGACTGAAACAGCGGCCATCGCGGTTCGCCGATTCTCTCAGTGCAACTCAATTGTATTGCTGACGCAATAAATTGATAGTTGTTCATTATTACATAAGGCGTAGTTATTTTGCACGAAATAATCCCTATAGACCCTAAACTTGGCATTGAATTTATTGACAAATATCTCTAGGATTGATGTGTGTTTGCTCTTAATCCTGGAGAAAATTATTAATTAAAGCACATATAACCAGTAAAATATTTTGTGCTTACATCAACATTTATTTATGAGTAGGAAAATCTTTCAGATTAGTCATCTATTGTTTTGCCAGAGTAGACAATGATGTGAATGCATCGATGGACTTGCATTTACATGCTAATCAATATCAGTCATATTTTCTTTATCAATTCCATTGGTTGTATGGTATAGCTAAAAAAAAAGATATCAATATTTTCTCCCCCAATGCATTGAAGGGAGATTGTTTTATTCTTCTTTTCTGCACAAAAGAAGGCCCCCAAAACACCCAAGTACAGCTCAAAGACCTTTTATCTATTAATCCCAGGCTGACAGGGGGGATGGGAATGACATAGGAATTTTTATCAAACTTGCATTTCATTCATTGATTTGAAAGTACATAATTGTCATCGAGAAATATCAGTATAGGCTAACCCCTTACCAAAAAAGCACCAACTATCCCAAGCAAATTTCTGCCTGCATGTCACGGCCACTTTTCACATTCAGTAGAAGGAGAGTGATTGCATGAGAGGGAGAGAGACAGCTTGAAAAACTTTCATTGAGCATATCTGAAGCTTCTCCCTCAGCTGAATGAACTCACACTGCATCTCCTCGCTCTTGGCTGAGCCATGGGGGAGAGAGTGAGGAACCCAGGGAGGAGGAGAGAGGTGGACACATTCTCTCTTACTTTTCCAAAGAGGCATAAATGTGTGCCGATATTATAACGGTAAAGAATGATGATACATAACATGATAAATCATATTAACATAAATAGAGCAAAATTTACAAGACATGACAGCTAGGCACGATGGAATCTCTTCAAATTAAGATGAAATAATATAAATTACTTCTTTTAAAATTATTCAACTCACAGTTACTTCATCACTATTCCAATTCGTTCCATATATTCAAAGAGACCACTATTTAAATCATAAAATCTAGCTTCCATTAATATTGGCTATGTAAGGTTCCGCAAATGAAGTAAATATAAAATAGTTACAAATGAACTTTCATGATGAAATAAAGCTGATTTATTGGAAGAATTTAACCTTTGCGGGAGGTCTGAGTTCTCTCCTTAGCATGACTGCTGGACTGAGTCGCAAGAGACCATCTCAGCAGGGACTCCACTTTATCTAGGACTCCGAGGTTATTTGGACTCCCTGCTTTCCTGGTTTAAAACCCTCCTGGGGGCATTGGTTTGCTTTGGATTACCACAAAGAGACGTAATGTATGAGGAGGGGAAGAGGTATGTACCAGCTCCCAAGGGGCAAGGTGCCAGAAATACATTTATGGCATTCATTTGTTGGCATAGAAAAATCTCTGATAGACAATTCCATCATTTGTCTCCCTGGTCAAGAAACGTAAAGTCGTATATTTCTTGCGTTACTATTAGAGATGGGTCGAATAGCAGATTTCTAGAGCTCCAATATCGAATTTGAATATTATTTTGTTGAATACTTTAGTTTCAATTCAGTAAATTTTTCTTAAAGACTTTTGCGATTTTTGCTTCTAGGGGGGGCAGCTGCCCCCCCCTGCCCCTCACTGGGTATGCATATGTTTACATATGACAGTCTTAATCAATGTATTTAATACAATCGCTTCTTGCTTAATCTTGATTTATGTAACTTTTTGCACACAGTCAATGCTATAAGATGCCTTAGTTCATCGCAAAAATATCTTTTTTAAGTCTATAATCATTTTGCCCGCCCAGCATCTTCACTTTTCAGCGACTTTGCAGCGGATGAGCGTTAAAATATCTCAAGCGCATATACAGTATATCTTCTGCATTCCCAGCCGTGACGTCACGCTCCCTTATCCCCCTCACTTTCCCACTGCGCGATGTTGGCCACAGCGTTCCGCCCGAACGGTGGGTCTACTCGCTTATATGGTCTAAGTTTACGATAAACCAGGTTTTTCTCCTCGCCGATTTTTCGAACACATTGAAATATAAATCTAAGGGTATTCTTAATCACGCTAGCGGTCGTCGCGTTATTACTTTCGATACTATACCAATTGAAAGTTGAGGCAATGTGCCAAAATAGAGCACCAACATTTGCGTGATGTTTTTTGAAATTCGGTCGTAGGCTATCTCGAGGTAGGAATCCCAAGCCGCCTAAGCGCCGGAGAGCATGATACAGTTCTAATTAACTCCAAACAGGGGCGGATCCAGGATTTCTTTCTTGGGGGGGAAGGCACAAGGATACCTTGTAATACAAAACGGGGTACGTGCCCCCGTCTGGATTCGCCTATGACACCAAATCATTACAGGCAACCTCAAGGCCGTAGCCAGGAAATATTTTCGGGGGGGTTTTATGGAATAGTAGACAAACATAAAATTATTAAATAAGATAAATAAAATAGCGTATATGGTTAACTATATACGTATTTATTATAAACCCTTAAAGGATAATATAAACATATTATTAAATAATTAAATTTAGCCTTCTAGATTTCTTTGCAGCAAACAAATTAATTAACTCCTCGGTGTCGATGTCTACTCTGCGGCAACGCACAGATGGTATTAAAATATTGAGAAATGATACTGTGTCTTTGTGATTTTGTACTCTCGACGTAATCTCATCAATGAAATCATCCAAAAGTGGAATCATTATAGTAATTCTAAAATAAGTCTCAAGCTCTTTTGTGTTGTAGTTCAACCTATGCTCTTGGCGGGCTGTTATTCGCGGAATTTTCATTTCCTCGTAAATAGTTCTGAGTAAGTTCTCCACGTTCATGAAAAGTTCAGCAAATTTTATATCAACATTTTGACAAACATCTTCAATAGTCTTAATAATTAAATCGACATGTTGTAAAGCTGCTGCCAAATCGCATAATGGAGATTGGAGTGTTCTGCATAGCGACAGTGTGTAAGGGAACAACATTCCTAAGCAATATAAGCTCACAACAAAATCACTTGAAATGACTGATCTTAGAAAAGAATCAGCCTTTAAAGATGTTTCAGAATCCATGTCACTGCATAAGTTGTATAGTGTACGCAAAATTGCTTTATATATTTCTTTAAATCTTAACAACCCATCATGATTTTCAACCCGACGGGCCTGGCTCATTGCCGCAAGGCTTTTCCATTGCGTTTCGGGGAAGTTTTTTTCGATATTCAGTTTTAGGCACTTTGATCATTTTTCCTAGGACTAGATAAAATTTCCAATCGATTTTATGATTCCAATAGCATTTCGAATAAGCTGAACCTGGCAACAGTGATGCAAAGCTAAATTCAGGTCCGATTTTCAGCTATTTGCGCAATATCAGGTTGAGATTTAAAAAAATAAATATTTATTAATTTTTTTCTTGCCATTTGAAATGCTGAACAGACCTGAAAAAATTAAATTGACTACGTAATCGTCATATTTTCGAAACTGAAGCTATGATTTTAACTCTCGAGCGAGAGCGCTATAGCGCGTGTTAAACACGCCAATCATTGAATACCAAGGATTTCAACATTGTACGTACATTCTGGGTTAGAATGGCCTCGTTCATTAGTATAATGTACTTTGACGGTCTATATTGCGACTCATCAAAGCTCGATGAAGTATTGCAGGTAATTTATTTTTAGATCGGCAATAGAGGAACCGACACCCGTGGCGTTCAAATTACGCCGCACGACCGGCCGTGTACATCGTGCTTCGCTTTTCTTGAATGGTCTCGTGTATTCATACAATGTAATTTTCACTATCTGCAGCGTGATTTTTTTAAAAGTACAAATTATTGTAGAAAAATGTTTTTAGATCGGCAAGAGGAAACCGACACCCGTGGCGTATAAAGTATGCCGCGCGACCAAGGGTGTACCACCTCTACCATCTGTGTGCCCTTTATACCAATATCACCTATAAATGTACTAGCCTGAACGAATTTCTACAAATAAAGATAAATTCTAACAATAATCGAGAGTTATCATATAAATGCATCTATCGTGGACAAAGTACGCCACGCGTCTGGTCGTGTATAAATATCAGGCGCGCCCGCTCGGTAGTTATCAAATCCAAACACAAATATCTACATACCTTCAAAAGTACGTGCCACTAAAGAGTCGTGATCCTTTTTCCAAACTTTTCTATCTCCGAAACGGCTTGTTTTATTTAATACAGTGCCCTAAAAATACAATGCCAAATTGAAATACCTACCGATTCGTATATTAAACAGCTTGATATTGATAAATTGATAGGCATATTACACTACGCAAGTTTCACTTGCAGTGGCGCCGACTCCATGGGGCCTGAGGGGGCCCGAGCCCCCTTAAAGATTCGTTTGGGGGGCGGAGCCCCCTCAAAATTCAAGAAAATAATTTAGTTATATAATGCTTTGTGAAATCACAAAAATATATTGGTATTTTTTATTCCCCATGCTTGACGATAGTTACCTTTTAAAATAAATTCAACAATGAGTTAAAACAAATCATAAGGTAGTACGCAGGTTAACTGAAAACAAGTGATATGAATCATGATAGTGTTTCGGTGCTGAGACACACTTTGAATTTAATCTCTTCCCGGAGCAAGACCTCCGATATGGGCCCCCCCATATCGGAGGATATAGGACGATATTTTTTATAAGTCGACGCCCCTGTTCACTTGGTAGGGACTCTTAAAAAATCATAACTCACTCATCTCTCTTATAATTCACAGGACTATTATTTCACACACTGCACTGCAACTACACGCACTGCACCTACAACTTCGCTTTGATACATATTGACCTAAGTCGCATTGGATCACTTTCCAAGACGGAACTGCCTCTCCGTGCTTGACGGCGTGGTTATTTATTTCGTAGACGCGGCACCACGAAACATTGAGAAAAATCTCTAAGCGTATCCAATATTCCTGAATACAGCTCGAACAAGACTCCAAAGTTTCGTTGCTTCCTTAGTTGGCGTAGTGCATGCTATCTAGTGACATTTAGTAGTGAGTAGTTATACTAAGTAGTATCACTACTCACTACCTCATGCCACTGCGCCGCAATAACATTGTCGTGTGAGCACCAAGCAAGCATAAAGTCGATAATATCTGTTTAATTTTTGTTTTCATTTCGGGGGGGATATATCCCCTTTGATCCCCCATGGCTACGGCCTTGGGCAACCTGCGATTTCAGTTTTTATGTTCACACATCATAGAAAAATCAGGATTACTACCTCATGACCAAGGGTATGTGAAACCCAAATGTTACGTCACAGTTGCTGCATGTAATAGAAATTTTAAGCGGCTATTGAAATAAGACAATCTTCATAATAATGAATTTACCAAAATATCAAATAATTTAAAAATCTGCCACACTTTCAAGAGAAAAAAATCATTCTCTAAGGCCGTAGGAGAACTATTTTTTAATTTTTTAAATCCTAATTTGATGGGGTATATTCGGATTTTTCTTATTGAAAGGATTCACTTGATATCTCAGAAGTTAATAAAGGCAGGGTCGCTGCTAAGAATTAAGGCTGGGGGGGTTTAGGCACAAATAATACTTATGGGTGTGGGTGTATTGCATACCCGCCAGGGTAAGCAGGATTTGCCGGGGCCCTCCTCCAGAAAATATTAAGAATAATGGTTCAAAATGGCGACTTTTACAGTTTTCTGAGGGATATTTGATTAATCCTAACACTATTCTATAAGTAATCCTAATCTAATTACGTAAAATGGATTTAACTTAAATATTTGTGTGAGCTCTGGGGGGGGTTTTATCCCACAAAACCCCCCTCGCTGCGCCACTGCATAAGGGGGCAGCTTGGACCTTGTTACCCTTCCTCAGCAGTGGCTACAACCAATGGTTTCCACTTTCATCGCTGCAACTTTCAAGGAGAGCCTTTGAAACAATCTCCCCACCACGAAATAGATGATTCTATCGTACCCCATTCCAAGACTTTCACATTCACTTCCTGAAGCTATTAGTTTTTGCCGGGAAGGGCGGATGAACGGGAGAGGGGATCACAGTCAGCGGCAGATCCAGAGAGGGGACAGGGTGTAGAAAGGATATAGACCCCAACTGTGGTATATCAATTTTACACTAGATAAATTACAATTTTGTTCGGACCCCCCACTACTGATGGGAGGTTACCCTCAGGCCCCCTCTTCTAGTCCCTCCTTGTAGGGGCTGTCAGAGGTGGTTGGGGGCCCTCGGCAAGGGCTCCCCTTACCCGTGGAATCGAGCCCATCCTCCCCCGGAAAAATTTAGGAATTGCATGCTGGGAAATGGATTTTGTTTCTATTCTGGATCTTAAAAATTGGATAAAAGTTAATAAAAATAGTAATTTCATAATAAAAATAATATGGAAGATGAAAATTTCACTGCTTATAAAATTGAAAAATATATGATGCTCCTATATTATCTATTTTGTGAATTTGTTCCTTGAAACCGCACTGACATCTGAAAACCGCGTAAAGTAACCATTTTGAATAACCCTTCAAAAAAGACATACAGGTTGCTTTTAATCTTCTAACACCTTTGCTTGCCCTGTTGCGAGATGCAGGGGAGCAGCCAGGAATTAAGACAGGAGGGGGAGGGTTTAGGTGCAAATAATACTGAGGTGTGTGGGGGTATTGAATACCCTCCAGGATAAGTGGTAGGTGCGAGATTAGTAAATTGCAGATTTTTAAGATAAATGGTTCAAAATGGTGAGTTTTACAGCTTTGTGAGGGGTACCTTATTAATCCCTACGCTATTTTATTGGTAATATCAATCCAATCAAGTATAACGGATTAAACTTAAAAATTTCTCTGAACTCTGGGGGGGGGGGTTATCCCCCAAACCCCCCTCCCTCTCTATGCCACTGGCTGGATCAGCGAGTATTGTTTACTTTGTAAATATTTTACACATTGTATATAGTGGGTATATATTCTGGTTCATTTATTATCTTGTAACCACATAACACTGTTGTTCCTAATGTTCACATCCGCTTATATTCCTTAAAATTCATCTCCAGGCTTACCAAGTTGAACGTTGGCCATTGAGGGTATCAGCTGAAACTCCTGTTTCTTTAGTTTAAACCTGAAGTTTAATGAAATTAATGACAATGTATTGAATTATAATGCGAGAATACTACCTGTTCTTTTCTTCAATCAAATTAAGAGTTAAAGTCAGGCACATTCTGATAAAAAGAAATTGAAAGGCAAATAAAAGAACCTCTCTATCGAAACATATGCTTTATTTACAGTCCTCACATTACTTCAGATTACTCCGCCTGTATTTTTAGTTTATTCTTAAATAGAATAGTAAGCGCTTTCGAAGATTGAATTTATGTTAAGTATCTTTAGTCCGTCAAACGGTGGTTTTTAGTTAAATATACCTCAATTAAAAATGCGAATACATGAGCACATAATAAACATCCGCATCGAATCCTATGCTTATTTTCTTATCTTGGGTCATATATAGATAGACGAAGAGTATGCATATCCCACCCAGCATGCATATATAGAGCAAAAACATAAAGCACTATTAACAAGAGGAATAGTGATAAATTCAAAAAATATATAGCCCCCAAAGCAAAACGTATGGAAATTAAGTGTCTTTATTTCAAAGAGTTTATCACTCTGCAGTTCCACTATTTGATAAATCACATCATCATGAATGTAAACCTCAGTGGACGCTCCTAATTACTCTTTATTTCCCCATCAAACTCGGATATATATGTCCGTTAGCGACGTGAGTGGCGACTTTAGTAAACCCATTTAAAATCGCGATGGGTGGCAACACAGAGGACAAACAGAAGATCCTCTTTCTAATATTCGAGGCAAAAATTTGTGATTTTTTTACCTTAAATTGTGACTTTCCGATATATGAATATTGATTTAAGAATCAGATCCTTCATTCATCAATTCATTTTATGAAAAATCCCTAATACCGAATTAGGAGTGAAAGCAATACAGCGCGTAAGAAAGGTGACATGTGAAAAAAGGTGAAACCGCAGCAAAAAAAAACAAACCTGCATAGCATATAGTCATTCAATAGTCCAAGACTACGATTGACACCTTGCTTGTCCAGATACTCCACCTCATGCGTCAATAACAAAAGACCTCCGTATAGCCGTTGGTGGTGAACTGGGTGATCTGAAGACCTCGTCAATAACTTTTCCAAGCAAAAAGTCTATGGTAAGTCAGTTCGGCTGCCCAGGTAGAGCAAATTAAACATCATAAACATTTGCCGCACGCATGAACCCTGGTGATCACAAGTTGACAATATCGGTATGTTGACTTGAGCACACTTGGAAACTTGGACATCTTAGCAACCATACTGCTTATGCCATCCCTTTCACATGGGTGGTGACCACCCCTGAGTCCTCATTAGGGCCACGGTAGTCCTCTTTGATTAAAAAGTAGTGTATTCATTTTCTCAAGACCTTTAACCGTGGTTGTGTCATTTTTACCTAGATATTCAGAAGTTTTTCAATCTCGAAATTTTTTAGCATGCAAAACCCATGCAAAATTTTACATATGGACCCACATTGTGAGGTCAACAATATTCTAACTTCTACTGTGTGGTGTTAGTGTAACTAAAATGAAAACCAGGAGTAAAAATACCATTATAAATTTTTCACCAGTAAATGAGACAAACATAATCTTACAAAATTGATACTCTCAGCGGAAGCCATCAACATGTATGGCAGGTCAGAAACTCTGACTGGGCACATAATAACAGCATCGAAGAAAAGCCTAACAAAAAAGGGATTCAAAAAGAGCAGTACTTCAAATTTTTATTAATTCAAGCTAATTCTACTTATACTTACAAAAAATAATATGCACAAAGGTAATAGAAAAATTATTGCCATATTTTAGCATGTAGAGACAGTTGAATCATGCATTTAAAAAAGATCCCCAGTACCAACGAAAAGGAGGAACAAAAACGTATTTTACAAAGAATATGCTTAAATGGGAATATAAGTTAATATTAGATTTTATAGAATATACCATTACACAACACAACATTATCAAGAGCAGTGAAAATGAATGAATACAGAAAATAATTTTTATAATACTTTAATTCCTTAAAAGAACACAGTAATACTTATTCACCATATCATAGTAAGTAATGAGAAAATATAAAAAAACAGTACCAAAAATTGGTGGATAAAATCAGCTAAAATAATAAAAAAGTGAATAAAAAAATAAATCAGTAATGTCACCATGAAGCATATTTCAAACAAAAGAATAAAAAAATGAAAACATTATAAACAGAACAAAGTTACACGAGCCAAAAATTTGATCACATTCTATCACTTCAAACCTCCTAAATACAAAGCACAAATACAGAATTTGAAATTGCACTAGGATACCATACTGCTTTAGCCAGAGGAAAGTCCAATGCTGTAATTCAAGCAGGAGATGACATAAATGATTCATTAAAATCAACAATTGATTGGACAATTAGACTTTCCTCTGTATATCCCCCTCCCCACGTAGAGGGAGCAGTTAGGATTTTGAGGGGGAGGGAGGGTGGGGAGGGATTTTTAGTGAAAGGAAGGGAGAGTTAGTGTCAGTATTGCTACTAACACTACCATTAGTACCACTACTACTACAAGCACACACTCACTCATAAAATCACATTCCATTCACTCATTCATAAAATCACATTCATCCATTCATACAGCCCTGCCTACCTAAATGCTACTTTATACGTATGAATTAATTAAACGCCTAAATACGGAATCGTGGCCACGATACACGAAGACCTGCCTAATCTGTGTTATTTCTACTCGACGGTAGGACGCAATATAAAATCCCTACTCTCCTGCCGCAAATCCTAACTATAGCTGGAAAAAAACATGCATTAATAAATAATATACAAAGACCCTGTACAATAATTGCAACAAAAAATGCAAAAAAAACAACTATCTTCAGGCTTGGTGTCTTCTTTCTTCCTATCTTCATTCTTCATTTCTTCACGATAAAATCCTCAATTCTCTAGTTGTAGGCACAGTAACCTTCAGGTGTCAATTTCATGGACCTGAACAGTTGTCTCCAAAAGCAATCGCTGTCGTTGTCCACAAGCTTGACCTGTGGTAATATAACAAAAAATTCTCATAATCCAACAAAGGAGAGACATAAAAAGTTGACTCTCAGCTCAGAAATATCATTTCGAGAAAGCCGTTTCGAAAATATTAATTTTTAAGCGTGTAGAAATTTTTAAAATTAAAAAAATGCAAGAGTGTGTAATTCCTAATTCTTTGACGCTTATCAAATCGTCGATATTTAAATGTATTTTCTTTATTCATTAAAAATTTTAAAGATATGATTGGGCAACATTAAAAATTTTCCCAGAAATCATTACAGTGAGCTGAGTGTGTTATTAATATAACTTTTTTTACGACTTACTTGTACTTCATGGGTATTACTAAAAATTGATAGCAAAAATTTATGTACTATTTTATGAAATGGAAAACAATAATGAAATTATAAAAATCAACACGATGAAATTATTTAAAAAGACGAAAACAGAAGTTACAAATATGGCATCCTTATTAAGGATAAAACAGCTATCCAGGAGAATGTATTATAATAATTTCTTGTGGGATGTAATATATAAGTCTAATGATACGAAAGAAATAATATAAATTATTTCTCAAGATCATGCAAAGAACCAGATGTCTAAGTAATCACATCAGAAACAAAACAGCCGAAAAAAATGAAAAATATATACTGAATTTCCTGACACCATTGGCTTAATAAATATTTAACAGCAAGGAAAAAAGCGTCAACGGAAAATAAGTACCCAAAATTAAACAAAAATGAGTATCATTACATTATTTTTGCGACTTTTTTAAAAATATGTCACTTATACTCGGAATATACATTTCACGGAAAATTCAGATAGGTAGAAAATATGACCGGAATCTCATGTTTCACTCAGATAGGGTCTCCGAGGAAGTTATTACTTGAGCGCGCATGACGGATGCTGAGTTACTAAAAGCAAGGCCAATATGGAAACCTCGACCTCCGTATTACAATGAAAAAATTAAACAGCAAAGTATATACTTATGATAGATTGACGACAATTCCCATAACTGTCCTTCATTCGAATTATATAGTTTCTCAGGAATGAAGTTTCAAATCGAAATATATGAAAGCAAACGCTATCGTCGTCGCCAACCAATCAATGCCTTGAGATTCAGCGCAGGATTTTAGTTTTGTGAGTGTTACAAAAAAAGCGCCAAATCTTAATTTTGGGTGCGGTTGAATTAAATATTTTCGCGTAGGAAATGTGAAAATATTTATTTATTTTCTCACACAATCATTACTTTTATCATCGAGGTTCCTGAATGTAAAAATCATAGTGTACCTATGTGATCACTAAATATTGGTTCTGAGCTGAACACAAAACTTGGAAGAGGAATGAATGAAATCTTACCGTCTGCTTGCGGCAACGAGCTGTATTCTTTCGATCTCTTTGCACGTGCTTTCATCGAGGCCTCGAGTAGTCAACTCACACAATACGATCCTTCGAACTCTGTAATTGAAAAAAACGAACACTCATAAAGAGACAAACCAATACGCTTGAAAATCGGCCTCATGGCCGATTCAATCGATATATTTTCTTATGGCGCATGGGCGTCACAGTGTGAATAGGCTCACCTTTGAATTAGATTTAAAAAACTTGGAGTGAAAAATATCATTTCCCGTATTGCAGAGGAAATTAAAATAATATTCTATTAATTAATAATACTTATTATAATAAAATGATTCCAATTAAATGGAACTATATCTCCCTTGAATAGGAAAAATGAAGGACTGATTTTGAAATGGGTAACCTTTCACAGGACAAAAAATAGTTAAATAACTCTGATTCAGAATGAAAAATCATGATGGAAAATAACATTTGTAATGAATAAACAGATAATTAGATACTAATTACAAATAAAAGTTATTCGGACTGCTTTATAATTTGAAAATATTTTGCCGAGACAGGTAAGGGAGGTGATATTTTGACTCGAAAACATTTGTGAAGAAAATACGTTGATGTGTTATTATAAGTCATCGAGAAAAAAGTTGGCACAAAAAATATTTTGCCCATTGGAAATATTTTTTCATAACTTTTCAATTCAATTCAAAGTTAGTATAGATCCATGAAATTATATCACTTCCAGTTAATAAGTACCAAGTACAATCTTCAAACTGATTAGTCAATGACTAAATTGAGGAGGATATTAAGTTCATTTGTTAATTTTAATGGCATTATGGGCAAATTAGAAGTTCACTATAAGCACAATTGAGTTCCGTTAATGAATGTAACATTGAAAATTCTCAATCAACTCGTTAATTAAAAAAATTATATGTGAAAAATGAACCAAATTTGAATCAATATTATGAGATCATACCGCTCCTTATCTGCTGCAACTCATGTAGAGCCGCAAGAAGCCGGCTCGGTGAGGTGCACCATCCCATCTTCTTCCAAGTGTCTTCTTTCCACTTTTCTCAGCATGTCAAGCGATGGCTTGCGGACCTAAGGAGAGAGCGGGTTAGTGCATACACAAATAAATAACCCTTCCGAGGATTTGCACCACTCCAAAGCATCACACAAGAACGAGACAATGGCATCGATAGGAAATCATGAATTTCCTACCTAGTCACAGCCACATTCCTGCATGACGCAATGGAATTTGTAATGCAAAACCACGGCACAAAAAACTAAAGCTAACGCACGGAAAAAACGCCTAGCCTTACGCAAATTTATGTTCATTGGCCTAAAGGGCCCAAAGCTAAGATGTCGCCATCTTCTGGTCCCGCGATGCCATCATCGTCTGTCTTCTATTCTTCCGATGAATCTTCATTCTTCTCTTCACATCCAGCGATGGCTTGCGGACCTAGGGAGAGAGCGGGTTAGTGCATACACAAATAAAAAACCCTTCCGAGGATTTGCACCACTCCAAAGCATCACACAAGAACGAGACAATGGCATCGATAGGAAATCATGAATTTCCTACCTAGTCACAGCCACATTCCTGCATGACGCAATGGAATTTGTAATGCAAAACCACGGCACAAAAAACTAAAGCTAACGCACGGAAAAAACGCCTAGCCTTACGCAAATTTATGTTCATTGGCCTAAAGGGCCCAAAGCTAAGATGTCGCCATCTTCTGGTCCCGCGATGCCATCATCGTCTGTCTTCTATTCTTCCGATGAATCTTCATTCTTCTCTTCACATCCAGCGATGGCTTGCGGACCTAGGGAGAGAGCGGGTTAGTGCATACACAAATAAAAAACCCTTCCGAGGATTTGCACCACTCCAAAGCATCACACAAGAACGAGACAATGGCATCGATAGGAAATCATAAATTTCCTACCTAGCCACAGCCACATTCCTGCATGACGCAATGGAATCCGTAATGCAAAACCGCGGCAAAAAATAACTAAAACTAACGCACGGAATAAACGCCTAGCCTTACGCAAATATTTTTTTTTCATTGGCCATAAGGGCCCAAAACTAAGCCGCAAATATCGCACACGTCTTCTTACGATGCTTCTCTTCTTTCTTCCGTGAATACTTGCGTCTTCAATCTCCTCTTCTTCGTGCAGTCCTCACTCTTCCTTCCTTGAAGTCCAGCGATGGCTTGATTCTGTGAAGAGGTAAGATTAGTGCATGCACAAACAAATAAATAAATAACACTAACACACAAACCCTAACGCGACGCAACGGAAAAATACTCGCAGCACACGCAAATATAAATAATCACACGCAGAAAAATATCACACGAAATCACACGATAGATGAAAAAACACACGTTCTCGTATTCTTGCCGTTCTTCGAGCTCAATTTGATGTCTTCAATCTTCATGGCTGGAAGGGAAGGAGTTACAGACATGTTACAATTAAGTACAAACAAAGTAAACCCAGTTCAGGCGAGGGATTATCAATGTCCACTCATTCCCGATATGCACACACATTATCTTCCCTCTTCATTCTTCGAGGCCCCCTTCGATGTCTTCAATCTTCGGGGCCTCAGCTACGTCTTCATTCTTCACTCCTGCAATAAATGGTGTTAGTACAAACCCACCCAAATACCTAAAAAAAACTACACACACAAAAATAACCACGTAGATTTCCTGCCTAAGAATGCATTCTTTGTCTCCTGGGACCGGTCTCATTCGTAGTAAATAACGTTTAAGTGCACTTTGTGGTACCTTTGTTTCAGCGCTGTTTCGAAACCTTTTCAAACTTGCTCCTTCGAGCCGTTACCTTTCGTGTACTGTTTTTACCTAGAGCTCGTGCTTTGATAATCGAGGGTGAATTCACTTTCCACCAGGAGTCTCTCAAAACTCCTGTTGTGTGGTTTAGGTCGGCCCTATTTTACCATTTCACGTTCTAGATTACCTGATGTAAACCTGATGAAAATATACGGCAATGAACAGCGCCCGAGGAAAACTGCACTCTTACCAGCCTTCAACTCAAGTCGATGAATGGTGTTCATACTCTTCAATATTCATTCTGAAATTGAAAGAGCAAAAAAGAGGATTAAAATTCGAGTCAAATCTCTCCGAATAACATAAAAGGAATTAGCATTGGGTGTCCCGCGAGGCCATCGTCTTCTTCTCTTCTTTATTCTTCCTGCTCCACCTTTCATTCTTCCCCTCATGTCCGGGGATTGGTTGCACCTAGAAGAGAGCAAAAAATTAAGTTAAATTCGGGGGTTAGATTATTAAACATGGGTCAATCCACCTTAATTCAACAAGCGATTGTCCCTAAGAGACTCAGATTTTGATACCTGTATGGGTCTTCATCAACCACACACTAAATACCGTGAGATCTTTTTTTCATATATGGTTTTAATACGTTATCGATTATTTTCCTAAAAAAATTGCGCTAAATCATATAAATCCAACAATTTAACTATCAAATTGTCGTAGAGACATTATTTATTGCTTATTTTACTGATAAGTCCTTTCGGTAGTCACTTTGAGTAAAATATTGCTAAAGTGCACCTATCTATTATTGTTATATCTAAATATTTAAAATATTGTTCAACAAATCAACTTTTTTCAAATAACACATCTCGGAAGTGGCCCAAGCATTTAATCTTTAGAATGCAGGCTCAATCATTGCCTTAGAATAACAAAAATTAAATTTAAATCAACTCCTGAATGATATTTTTTGGAAATATTTGAACGTTTACTTTTTCTCCCGTGCGGCTTTCCGATTATTTTTAATACTAGTATATGGACGTGTACCTACTCATAGACTGGTAGTCTATATCATAGTAGTATGACCTACAGCTTCAACTATAAACTATCAACCATGAATTCATCAAAATCTGACACCCTACGGGACAAGCTTTTTTGAAATTGAGGTGGAATGACTCAAAATATTATACCCGCCTGTCTTTATAAATCGTGGAAATGGATGCTAAAACAAAGGCTGTTTATTTAAAAAGAAGGACACCCAAAAAATTCTATAGAAATTCACATATTTGTTCAGTGACTTTTAAACAACAGTCTATTTCTTTGGGAGCTTTCTAAAGTGATATTGAATAGGGTAGGTATATTAAAATCTCACGTAACAGATGAAATCATTGTACTTTAATGTGGAATTCTCTATATCCACTTTATTTTAGCAGTGAAAGATTTGTATAAATATGTAAAATGACTTAGAAATATATAACTTTAAGTATTATAATAGCAACACTAGAGAATTCGTAGAATAAGCAGTACCAAAGAAATACATAGCATACAAACATTTTGGGAAATATTACACCGTATCAATTTTTTTGTTTTAAAAAATAGGCAGGCAGCAAAATTTAAATATATAACTAAAAAAATTATTTTATTGACCACACGATATAGTATAAAATTACAAGTTGAACATGATTCTTTGAATTCCAATTTGTACAAATCCAAAGTTGCTTTGTTCCACCGAGATCACGATTTAACTTTATCTAGTTTATTTTGGATAAATTAATACGGAAGATAATTTTTAATCAATGATCAGTCAATATTTGCATAAAAATTTCCTTCTCTCTTCACATAAATCGTTGAACTTGATACTGGAAACAAAGGAGGCAGTCAAGCGAACCTTATTTCTATATTTCACGGGTTATCTTAGTGGTAAAATAAAAAATCAATAACTTAAAACGATGACCCATATCCATGCGTTATTATCGCGACAGAATTGAAAACGTATGTTTAGTGTAAATACCATAATCTAACCTTCATTCGTTAGATTTATTAAAAAGCAATGTTTTATCATTTTTTTAGAAAAAAATTACGTGATACTTGCAAGGACCCCCACGTGAGATTGGGTGAGAATCGACTCGATCCTCTCGCCCCTCCTAAACGCCACATCTAATTAACCCTTTCGCTACTAAAAAAGTAAATATTCGCCCGGACGGTTTTTGACACGGAGGACGAAAGCCGCAAATATTCGTCATATATTTTCCGACGCAGGCCAAGGAATGCCGTAAATATCCGTATCGTTGCCCTTTTATGCCGGTCGAGGATACGCGAAACCTTATCTGGACCATCAACATATAAATTGTTAATGCATTAAATCCGTTGGTTAGGACGGCAGAGCTCCGTTCAAAAGTTGACATTGCACAGAAAAGAAACCGAGGAATTGAATTCGAAGACTGCAACATACGGACAAACAACAATTATCCATGTAGAAAATTCACATAAACTAATCATGAGTTGACCCGGAACCAATTCTGCTACTAGGGCTATCAACCCGGAAAGGAGGAAGACCAACTATACTTTGATCCCGAGATAATGCGGAAAAGTCGAAAAAGATTGGCGCTGAGGGAGTGTGATTATCCGTGAGACCCTTCTTAACCAATGTCCTGCAAAATGGTCCGTACAGAGGGGACGGAAGGGACCCTTGGGGCTCAGTCCAACAGTCATGCTAAGGCAACAACACCACTGTGTCGAAAGGGTTAATGGATACCCCCAAAGATGTAATATTCGTAGGAATTGGCTTGTTCGATACAGAGTAAATATATAGTTGACAGACGAAAGTGGTATTTTTTGCTTGAATGCTGAAAAAAATGTGGAAATAAATACCTTTGGAAATCAGCAAGGAAAGTGGCCATAGTTATATCATCGTGTGCATGCGACCAATATCTGTCAATCCTCGATTGAGTTAAATTCTTACGCTTAGTATCGACAACACGCATTAAATATTCTATTCTTACTATGCGTTCTTACGTACGATGTATTCTTAGTTGAAATAGTTTTGATGATCCTAGAGGAGGAGATATAGTATATATCTATAACAACAACGCAAATATATAATGTAGTAGTTATACATAGACGGTAGGTACAAATACTTTCTAAAGACAGGAAAATCTAAAGAGAGGAAATTATTCGCCACGGAGCCCGAAAGAAAACACTTCCAAGCTCTTCCTCAGTGCTTTCCATTTGCTGACATTAATTCCGATTTTTCACAGACCCGGCTCCATCAGTTAAGTGGGGCTCGTGGGTGGCTACATGCAATTGAAAACTCAAATGTACAAAGAGGAGAGTTGAACATGGGCATATACTCATCACTTAGCACAAATAAATGGAGTGGTAAGCGCCCTGAGTCACCGCTCCAACACAATAATCGACCAAAACAACTTTGCCGAAGAAAGGCGGAAACTAGAGGCCTTTCTGCGGGGAAATGAATTCGACGAAAGAATTATCTAACGAGCACTGATTAAGGTCATGAAAAAGAATGTTGAGGACAAAGCAGACACCGCAGAAACAGCGAACTCCTCAACAAATAACATCAGCGACCAAAAGAAAGTCTACTGCACATAAATAGGACAACGGACAGATTTGGAAATATCCTATGAACATATCAGATAAGGACAATCTTCTCTCCTCACGTGCAGATAAAAAATCTCTTAAAACCCGTCAAGGACAGAGCTCCACTACAAGTCGAAGGAGTCTACCGGATCCCTTGTCAAACCTGTGGGAAGAACTACATTGGCAGATCAGTTAGAACACGCCAGGAGGAACACGAGAGAGCAATTCAACTGGGGTAGTCAATTAAGTCCACGGCAGCCGAACACGCAGCGCTGGGCCACGCAATCGACCTTAAAGGAACAGAAATTGTCGCCTACGTGAAAGGCTTTCAAAAAAGACTCGTCAGAGAAGCCATCGAAATAAAAAAAGTGGAGAAGAACAATCTCAACAGAGACACCGGCCTTAAAATAATTCGTACTTGTCAAACCGTAATTCGGAAAAGGCACTCAACAACCTACTCCTCCAACTCCCATTCCCCCCTGAAACGAATACCAATAAATATATATGAATAAAAGTTTTTAACTGATTCTTAAATAGCCGAATTTCTTTTTTTTCACCATTGCCTGGCTTTCTATCTGGGTTCACTACCAATAAATATGTATGAATAACAGTTCCTACTTCATCTGATTCACTTCAGAATGCGACCATCATTCTTCGGGAAATGTTAGCGCCACCCGAAAATTGACGCAGCGACATAGACTTAAAAGTTTTTTCGTTGGCATAGCGATTATCGCTATCAATTTGTTGGTGGGGCTGTAAAGTATTAATAGGTTGAACTTTGCTACACCCTAACGGAAGAAATGATGGAAAGGATTTTAACGAAACATCCGAGAGTATTATTTAAAAAATCGATACTTTACTCACTACAGGCGCCGTAATGTCAATTAAATGCCTAAAATACTGCGACGTAGAAGGCTAAGGTCGACCACCACAACTATCCCTTTATGTCATAGCTACGAATCGGCGAAATACAGTTGCCCGGAGTGGGAGACTTGTGGAGTGCAAGCTCCAGATTAATACACGAAGGATCGCTAAATATTAATGCTGTAATAAGTATAATGCTTATCAAAAGCGACAATTAAAAAGCCACCAAATGTATGATGAAAGGTAGGTAATGGTTAAGATATAAAGCAAAACCCATAACTACTGCATCTCCGAATGTTTGTAAACCTAAAAAATTGCTAAGAAATGCAGAAGTGGAGTAAGTGAATCAAGATCAGCGGGAATAATCATGCAGATTAGAGGTGAAGAAAATGCAATTATTCTCGGTGAATTTTATGCCGTCACTGACGAATTTTAAGATGCGAGGAAAGCCGAGAAACAGGGATGATGTAAATCCAAAATGAAAGACTGACAAAGAACACAAGCTAGTGGTTTCGAATACAAAATAAAAAATGATCACAGTCGAAGAAAAAGAGGAAAGTGATAGTGGACTTGATATATTCTAAGTTGATTAAATTCTACGAAGATGAAACGATTCATCGACAATAAAATGGACGGCAAAAGTGACCCTTAGGCTTAAAACGACCGAGACTATGCCTCCATAGAGATGTTATGTTACCAAAAATAATAAAATAAAAACTTAAGAAAGCCGAGAAAAGTATTTGGTAGGCAGAAAATTAAGAATATCAAGTGTAATTTCAGGAGGTAGAGGGGAACAAAATAGCATCGGATATGACCGAGAAGTCAGAGGAAGAGAGTCGGAAACATTATCACCATAAAATATTACAGTGTAATAAAACACAAGGAGTCAAGAATGGCATAAAACCAGGGAAACAAACACTGGTAGCAGAATAACCAGGTGTAGAAACAAAAGAGAAATAACCAGTAGAACAGCCCAGGTGAAGCGATTATAGGGAAAAAAAACGACTAACGGAGGATACGATAGCGAAAATAAAACAATTAAAGAACTTGAAAAATGACGGTAAAAGTTACCCTAAGGCTCTCATCAGCGACAATGCTATCTCATCTTTAATAATAAAAAAATTAAAAACTGAAGAAAGCGGTGAAAAACATTTGGCAAGTAAAAATTTACGAAAACTCGGTATCAAGTGTAATTTGAGGACGCAGAGTAGACCAAAGTAGCATCGGATGTGACCGAGAAATCAGAAGAAGAGAGTCAGAAACGCTTGAGCAGTGGGTTATTGGAAGCAGCTGAAGAAGTTCTTGGGAGAAGGATAATAATCTGAATGGATCACGCAAAAAGTCTCGAATCTAACTGAGGCACCACTGAAGTACAAGAATACTTAAGCCGTGGAATTTCAAAGGAGAATAAAGAACGATATTTGACATGAAGTCAAGGAGGCCAGAGAAAAGCGGTCGAGGAATATGAAAACATCGTGCGCAAGGAAAACTAGAAGCTCGCTATGGGAATCTCTTCAAATTAATGAGCGTATGATGAATACCGCAAGTGACAAAAACGGAGAACTTTTGACTGATGACTAATAAAAATGAAGAGATGGATTGAATATCTGAATGAGACGTGTATAGGAGGGCGACTAAGTACGAAATCAATTTAAATGGATATCGAATATTATACATTAGAGTGTAGCATAAGAATAGCATTAAACTAGGGAAAAAAACATTGGAAGAGGTCGACCAGTTTCTCGCCAAATTCCTTTAGTCTTTTTCTTCCTTGAATAATTTGACGCAGCAGTAGTGTGGATTGGAATTCCATACTTATAATTTTGAATGAAGTTAATTAACAATGGCATATAAATGATCCACAATTCGTTTAAAAACACCAAGTAGGGGTAGGGCCAACATTATAGGGCCCAGCTATGAAGAATCAAGTATTGGGAGAAAAGTCAAGTGATCTGAGGCGGTGTTATTTCTCCCGTAATTTTCATAGTTTACAACTAAAAAGGCACCGATTACATCCAAGAAAAAATTGGGAGTTTACATGGATGAATATGCACGAGGAGACACGCTTATAATATTTGTAAAATAGAAAAACATTCTAGTAAAGGTGGGCAGAACAACGACCAATGCCATCTGAAAATCACCATCAAATACTAGAGTGTAGCAAACGGCAGGAAGTTAAGAATAGAATAAAACTAGTGAAAGAAAGATTGGAAGAGGTCACCAGTTTAAATATTTCGGAGGCAGAATAATCAATTGTAAAAACAAAAGAGAAATAATCAGTAGGACAGCCCAGGGCAAAAATACTTTCCAGAAAAAATAAACCATCAATTTGCTTAGAAAAGCAGGAAATTTTATGATGAAAATTAAGTTTGGAAATATTTTATCAGAACATACAATTCGAGTATGCTTCTCTATGGCAATGAATCATGGGCAATGACAGCAGTGAAGAAACTGATGGGTATTATTCGGCTGTATGAAAATGAAATGCATCGTTCTAGTGAGGACTGCGGGATTCCTCAGAAGAGTGGGAGAGAATAGAAGCCTAGTCAATACTTAAAGTAGAATACACACCATTGTAATCGAACTTATCTTGAAAAACTTGATGCTCTAAGGAAGTCAATCCTCGAATGACAAGTGGTTGGTAAGAGCGGAAAAGTAAGACGTCTGATTTCGTATTTAAGAAACCAAAAATGAAGGATATGAAAGAGCATTTGGGAGACCGTGGCATGTTTAAATGCTAAAATGAACCTCGCAAAATTCACCTGAACTACGTAAAATTAAAACAGATTTAATTCCTCTTCGCCTTCATAGTCCCGGATATTTATACCAGTAAACAGCTGAGAATTCGTAGCGCAAAACACTATTATAAAATAGGAAATGATGAAATATCATCATAAAAATTATCACAGAAGAAGTTAATTTTTGCGCACCGCACAGGATTTAGTTCTTAATTAGTTACTAACAGAGATATAGAGAAGTCAAATATTTATGCATTGGAATATTCAAAGGCCTATCATATGAAGTGAATGATATTGACTCACCATATTTCTTCAGTCTTCCTCTTCCTTGAAACCACTTCGCAAATGCCCCATTCAACCCCAACCGTTTCACGGAACTGATCCGCCACCCCTATTCAATGGAGGACCTGAAAAGAAAAGTTCGCGTTAAAGGCTGACAATATTCACGCGACAAAAATATACACTTTACATGGAGCATAACTTAAAGATTATGTTGATATTAAAGGCTACAACAAATTATCGTACTAACGACTCCAAAGGTGAAGTAAGTGGAAAAAATATATTGCCAAGTGAAGTGCTGTAAATCCAATTAAGACCTCTAATATTCTATTACTTTTCCTCATCATCAAAATTATGTGATAAATTATTGCGGAGTGGTTCCGGAGAGGCTGGTGCTTGTATTAACGAAATAAGTTAACTGCAATTTCCTAGGTTCAAATAACAAGGACTTTTTAAAATACCTCGTTGAAACATTAATTACTTACGTGGAATAACTCGCCATTCAGGTACCAATTATAGTAAAAGCATGAATAAGGGATCCTAATGGCTAACAACTAAAGAAATCGCGGATAGAAGCTTCATTTTGAAATGTAATGGTCTCTCACAATCAACAACGAAGCAGCGTGGCTGGCATGAAATACACTGCTCCAATCTAATGTTAATATCTTATACCTACAGTCAACGCGATAAAATTCATCATTATGACATTCGTCAAAATAGTAACTAACCTGCTGAAGTACTAGAAGTAAGCTATCAGAGTGCCTTACGGATCATAATTCCTGCAATCAAATCGAAATATTTGATGTTCTAAAAGCCTCGATAAATGTAAAGATAAAACTACTTACTCATTTCAAATGACGACACATCATATCAGAATGTAACTGTTATAATTTACACATATTCCTAACGAATGTAGATGCTTTGTCAAAGGTCAAACGAATCGAATGATCGAATATTCGTAATGGCAATAAATCTAGTATTATGGAATTTCGTCCAATGACGTCCAACATCCAATTTTCACAAAAAAAATTATTTCAATTCAAAAGTCACAGGATTAAGAATGAAAACAGGATGGCTTTAATCCGAGAGGAGATTTCCCTATCACTAGCGTTCTTTAAAAAAACTACTCCGACACTAATATTAACTTCGGGCACATGGTAATAAAGTTGGAATATGGAGGTAGTTGGCGTTATAAATATTGTGACTCAAAATATATGCCACTCTAATCTCGATAACTGAATGGAATTGAACAAATTGCATTTGCGAAGGATCCTACACTTTAAAGAGTACAATGAAAGTGCATTGAAAATAATATGAAAATGAATCACCAAACAAGTAATTAAGGTACTCACCTCTTAATCCCAAGAGAGCTTGCCGCGAACTGAAGTCCAGAATAGGAGGGAGGGGACGTTCCGACACTACGTCAGCCACGTGACGTGTGCCTGTGACGTCACGATGATTTCGAACCGATTTATTTATTTAATCAACAAAAAACCGAAAAAAAGCGCTGAATATCTAAGATGTGGGTCCTTTGAAATTTTATCCAATGAAGTACATCAATAAATACGGTAATATTTTTTATTATAATTAAAAAATGTATCGCGCGGAAAATCAATAAAACGTTCGGCCAATAAGATTCGTTCGAATGATTCAGCTATTATACAAAAATAGCGCGGAAATTCTCGAGCGGCCAACGGTCGAAACACACGTGATCAATGTTCCAGAATTTTCTAGTCATGTGTGAAGGTCATTAGGTACGTTTGCAAAACACGTCACCGCATTACGAATAACAGTACATCAACGGTCCGCATTCAACTGTCGTCCGCAAAGCAGTACCTCCCCTTCCTCTTATTTACGAAGAAAGCACCAACCGTCCTTTCGGCAGAGTCACACTTCTGAATGTTTTCAATTTGTTGAATTCATTTCCTGGACTGTTTTAAACGTTCCTTCGTTCGTTGAAGTCACCGTCTCATTATGCCTAAACGAGGATGGAGAGCGATTATACGACGTACATATCAACAGAAATACTTGGAAGAAATGCAGCGGTTTTGACTGAGGTAAGTGAGCACAAGTAATTTTTATGAGATGGTGAACAGAGAAAGTAATTCTAATCATGATTGTCCTCAAGCATTAACATGTTACTAATGTAGCTCACCATGTAAACTTACTCCATACGACAGTGATTAGCGGAGATATTTAGTGAGTTCGCGAGCGATAAGAGCTAATCACGCTATGGGATTTGTACATATGGGATAAGTATTTATGTGTTCTCAATAGCGCATAAAAATCTCACCTTTACGATCCATTATTTGTCACAGATGTTTCAAATTTATCGAATATTTAGGTATGAAAACCACACTGAGCATTAGTAGTTTCAATTCAATCATGGTTCAATGCATTGCTTAGATTAATACTCCTTCTCTACGCATTATTTCGGTGGTAAAGATTCCATGAAACGGAAATGTTCTATCCATTTGTCCGTTGTAAGCCAGCTGCGAATGGGTCGATAATCTCATAATTGCTGCCTTAAGTTTAATCGCAAAAAAGCATTCAAATAACACCCAAAAATATTTTCCATTTTGGTAATTAGCCGAGCGTAAACAATTAAATCTGGACAGTTCAAAACAGAGCTTTCAATTGCTTCGAAGATCTTCAGTCTTCTATATGATCTATGCTTTTCAATTAAGTCCGCAATGTGATCATCTTCTTCCACTATGCCACGGATATCGATAAAATATCGAAGACTTGCATGCTCGCTTTTACATTTGTTCATTTATAATGGCGTTAGTTAGTAGCTATCAAACCTTTCTTGGCCTCAAAGTAGTGTCGCTAACTAAGCCTGAATAATTATGGCATTATACTTTAATGTACACGCCGATGAAATTAGTAGCTCTTGATTGAATTATAAAAATAACATAGTAGTATTTATTTTTCTGGTCATTCGCAGATTCGTTTCCCTGATAGCCAAGTTCAACTTGGGCCAACGGATGGAGTAACCTGATGCCGTCTTCTTTATACACAGAGATTGCTAAATGGTTCATTACGAACCAACTTAAGATATAAGTCACCAGCAAAAGTTACCACTTCAAGGATAGCGTAATGAAGGACAGATGAAATTGATTTCTTCCGTGAAGGATCTTGGTCTTCATCTTCGAATTTTACTCAAGGTAAGTCATGTCGTTATGATTTCATCATTAGATTTAATCATTTTGTAACGACTCAAATTAATTATCTTTGATATAGCAAATTTTGTTCTTCAGGAAAGGCATAAAAACTGGCATCTTGAGTAGGTTTAAACATGTTTTAAATTAATGCAAATTTTTGTTTTATTTTCCCCGAAATAAAACCATTGTCGACTAGAATTATTACGGATTTTAGGCCCCAATTCTTGGCGCCAGCAGGCATGCCTATTCTAAGTTCTGTGTTTGGAGAGGTTAAAGTGAAGGAGATTTCGCAACAGTTCATCGAAGCCACAATGATGCGACACTAACATTATTGCAAATTTCAAGAAAAATCTGTACGGAAATAATCAATGAATTTCAACTTCAGCACAAGCCAAGTTCATTGGTATTAGCTTGGTCACCTAATCAACGCGTTTCTGCATGGGAATATTTCTGAATGTGTAATTCAGACTTTGCCAGCGTGGTTTGCTTATCAGTATTGTGTTATTTAATGACAATGGTCGTAGTCAACAAAAGCTGAAGAGATACAATTCGTCCGCCTCGTAACTTTTAAACATGAGATAATCCGACTAAGTATTCTGTCAATATATAATAATATTCTTTCGCAACTCACGAGTTATGTCAGTACAAGGGGAAATGCATCGTGGTTTACTTCAGCTTTCAAACTTTTTCGATTTTTCTGTGAAGTAAACGACGAAGGAAAAATATGGAGAAGGGTTTATTTTGGATAAAAAAGTGAACGAAGCAAATGTGGCAGAAATATTTAATTAGCACTATTATGGCGTGCGTTTTGTCTGAGATTTACACGGTCGGCACGCAAGGGATCAAATCAAGGTATATACCATGAAACACGCAAAAGAAAAGGTTTAGATTATAGCGAGTCATACGGTTATATACTGCCTCACGTAGATTTGCACATTCATGTGTTAAAAGCGCAGTGAGAAGTGGAGAAGAAGCTTATCTACTTTTACCAACCAAACACCTTTCTCACTTCAACTCTCTTTACCAAAGAGGTGATTCAGTTGTTCTTTTCTATCCGACCCTTTTTTCACTGAAAAAAAACCTTTTTGAGAACTTAGTGTACACGACACTGATTGCATTTTCAGACACTTTACTAATTAAAAACTGTTATAAATAGCTGATCAGTATGGGGTGTAAAATCAAAGCATTGGATCATTACGAATCTCTATACGAGCATTAGGAATATTCATCCCAAGGCATCTTAAATCAACATAGTCGAACCTGTAGAAATTGGTGGCCAGATCACGCGATAGCGAAAGAGCAGTACTAGGAAATTTATACCTATTGAACTAATCTGAAAATCCTTTTTTATTCACCCCGCCATACTACAAAAACCGATAGCTCCAACATTCAAAGACACTCTACGAATAAACTCCTGAAATATTTTTCATTTTCAGGAGACTCCGCGAATTGGGTCAAAGAATTTTCCTTCTCCTCGGAAAAAAATGGAGCTATATCACTTCTGTTTTAAATTATTTTCTGCAAAAATTGTTTAACCTCCATGTTGAATAAAACTGCAAGAGGAGAAGACTCCCTAACTTCTACTTGCTTCCAGGTCCATCGACGACAGAGCTCAGCTTTAAAACAGCGACACCCCAAAGTACTTGTATTCACAAGCACTTCACATTGAACACAACACTGACAATGAATTATTTGATGGAACCTTGACACTTTCACTTCACTCTTTAGCCGCTAAGTAACACATTCTGGTAGCTTCACATTATTCCAAGAGACATGCACACTGCTTTCATCGTGATGAAGAACGATTTATTATTATCCAAACGTTGAGGAAAAGGCTTGAAGAGATCGTTGGCAACTTGATTTTAGGATTGCACTGTCAATCACTGAATTAATTGAATTGTTCACTCCACCTTTTGTAAACTGTAAAAAGAACAAGAAGTAGCTTTAAGCTATAGCACTAAAAATTTGGTACTGATGAAAGGAAAGGTTCTTAATCATTATACTCGGAAGTAACATGAAGTCGAAACCAAGGATGTGGGTACAAAAACTCCAATAATTGTGTCCAAATAATTTTCCAAAGAATGTTTCCTTCTTGATCAAAAATAATGAACAATTATGATTAAATTTGTAGGTTATCATGGATTAATAGGTTATTTACGAGAATAGGACTTACCCGTACCCTTCTGCGAGGGAGGACACACCTCCTTACCCTATCCGAACTGCTGTGAGGCTCAAACTTAACTAGGTATGATGGAATGAGGAATTAGGGGAAAACTCAAAGTGACGCACTGCTTCTAACATACAGTCCTGAGAGGTAAAGAGGGCGGGGAATCACTTAGGATATCAGGGGAGGTTGCCGTGAACAAATAGCTCAAGTCAGAGTCAAAATTGTTGGACTGATTTCGAGTCCAAGCGCATCGCGAATGCGTTCGTGAGAGGCTCGGTTTGCGCGTCGTTGGGTGGAGAGCTGGTTGTTAAGGGGAGGTATTGAAGGAGAAGTAGAGGGGATGGGGGAAAGGGAGTCAGGGCACAACAAATGAGACCCTATACATCCCTCTCGTTACGTCACATGCATTGTTCACAAGGTTCGTTTTCCTGCGAATAGTCGCAGAGTGAGATCTTATGTTAACTTAACTGTGTTAAAGCAAATGAAATTACAAGTAAGAGTGAACACGTGAATCGATGACCCAAAGCCCCTGATATGGACGTATATTATGCCATTATGCGTAATATTACAATGACCGTGCGGTTCGGGAGCGGTGGTCCTCTTGCATGCTGCAAGATGGTGATTAATCATCCCCTGCCAAACATCCGAAAAGTGGCACGCAGAGAATTATGTTGAATTAGAAGATTTAGAACATGCTGTAATTTCTGTTCAATCGCCTGCTTAATTGGATTGGTTACACGGTGAATTCTTAAGTTTATATATTTAAGTTTACACATTTCCTTTCACGTTTTATGTATCCTATTACCAAACATAAACACCAAGGAGAACTTCTTAATCATTATACACGCAAGAAACATGTGATAAATGTTTCTCATGATAAGTTCTAATTCGATTCCCATACAGCACACAAGGTGGAATACACATGTATTGCATCTGTAATACAGTCAAAATACACGAAGACCGGATGCTGTATTCAATTGTAATACAGCAGTAATTTCTGTGTATTTTCACTGTAAATATGCTTCAAATGTCCTCTAGTACACGTATAATACAGTGTAATACATGATGTACACTAGTGTATTTTTCCATGAAAATTACATGATGTACAGTAGTGTATTTTTCCACGTAAATTACATGATGTACAGTGGTGTATTTTTCCACGTAAATTACATGATGTACAGTGGTGTATTTTTCCACGTAAATTACATGGTGTACCAAAATGTATATTTCCATGACAGTTATATTGTAACAATTACATATACAAGCTACCTTCAACCTCAGTAGTTCATGTAAGTGAACGTCTTTTCCTAACAAATTCACAGGGGATATGAGGTGCAATACTTACTAACCGATCAATACAAATAATTAAAGCATAGCTTGGAAGCTTAACATTTTTGTTGCCTCTCATAAAAGCTAATAATATCTTCCTCATGACCCCTAAACAAAGCAAATGCATGCAGTCAAGAGGAAAATCCATAACCATCCTAATGCCAGGGATTGCTAGTAACGGGTTGTAACACAGCCACCTAGAGATAAGGCTTGTTCCCAAGCGTGTGTGGCGAGGCCAAGCATTTGATTAAACCTGGTTGCATTCCATGCACTTTCCTTGGATAGATAATTTCTTTCTAGCAGGGTAAAAGGTGTTCACACAAGGTCCCAAATGGTTCTATTAATTAAAGAGTAAATTCTTCTTCAATTTTTCACTGAATTAGACATTGCATGACAGATGGGCTATGAAAATCTTACCCTAGAGCCTGAGTAAATAAGATTGTTCAATGACAATTGGCAGTGAATCATAACATCATTGACACATCTGCTATTATTCCGCTCGTATTCATCAAAATGAAAGCCAAAATTTACATATAGTCCAACCTCAGCTACTAAAACGTACCAGTCCCAGGCGCTTATGCATTTGAAATATTGTTTGGGATGAGCAAAAGTTTCAATGTCACTTTGCAGTAGATGTATCAATCTAATAAAAATTTGAAAGTCCTGCCAAACCACCAGCATAAAAATATGTATAAAGAATATGATATCTCTTAAATCACATCTCAGCTCTTACCATGCATGAGGAAATCACCACAATGAATTATAGTGGCAGGAAAGAAAAAAACAATTAAAATACAGATATTTTATATTTTCATTATTCAATCACAATAATAGCTGCAATCCTCTCTTGTTACCATGAAATACTTTGCTGAAACAAATATTGTCATTCTCTTTTGAACAAAAATTATTTTTAAGTACATTGACAGAAGCCATAATAACTATCTTCAATAGTTTCTCCAACGAATGTCTATTGTCAATCATCCACTTAAAAAATCCACATCCACCATAGTTCTATACGTCACTTATACCACTGTCTTTCTGTCTTCTGAATGATAGTTTGGTAACTGAAGAAATGGCACCTTCCTCCAGTCTCGGCACCTTAATTCAACACGAATTATCTCCCCATCTTCTCGTGCAAGGCCACAGATTCTTTTCTGATGTCACTCGATGTGAAGTGCAGCTCACACACCTAAAATTAATAAATAAGAAAATACCAAGTAAATTACTTAGTCTTTTCAATTTAAGGCATTTCTGAATGAGAAATATATCTAATGACTTGGCTGGTAAATACAGGAGATAACTACATACCTCAATGATTTTTTTTATAAAAAACTAGATATAAGCATAAGATAATTTGAGATGATAAAAGCCGGACACAGCTAAATTCCGGTTCATTGCATCACCCACGATCTCCATTCACGGCGGTTCATACACACTAATAGCATATAAGTTACTGACGAGACTCAATGAATTTCTCAGCATTGCTTTCCATGAAACTTATTAAGTGAGTATCGCTGGTCTTGCGAAATGATACATAAGCTCAAATTAATTCGAAAGCATGAATACCTTAAAAGGTATGTGTTTTCCCCCGTAATATACGGTACTACGCCAAAAATACAATGACTCAGGAAGCTTCATCGAAAATACCCTAGTATATAACTTAGGGCGTAAATAATTCAAACAGCTTTTCAATTCTAAGTTAAATAAGTATTTTTAACTGAGTACAGAGTTTCAGACGCATAACACACCAAAGGGCAAGCTAAGAAATAATATTCGATACCATAAACTTGGCTGCTAAATTATAATTCCCAGTAACTCCTTCAACCACACGTTTACTGAACGAAATAATACAAAAAACAACTAAAATAAAAGAATTTTCAGTCGAATTGCCGCTACAATATTTTAAATCACCACTTTTAGAATTGGAGACATTCATCAACATCTCCAAGCCACATCTAGCTAGAAATTACATCCAAATAATTACAGCGTGAAAGGGTACATACCTTACTGTTTTTCGTGGAGATGAAATTGTCTCTTCTGATCGCCCGAATCCACTTGATCTCCAGCTCATGGTATCTTGGAAAGCTAAAAACTTAACTTTGGGTCCACTCCTGGAGTTTTCTTCGCACTCCGGCACTGAACACGTGAAAGGCGTTTTTAACAAAAATGTCTCACAAACACACGTTTCTTAAGCCCAGCGAATGAAATTCAAGAATAAAGGAAAATTCACTATCATCAGAAACTTCAATTTTCAATAACTTACACCACAAAAATCCCTAAAAAGTGGTGAAACGTAACGTAAATTCACTCGTAAACAACGTAGGGGTTTCAAGGATATCACTACTTCGCTCAAAGATGATCTTATGAGTGGACTCATTAAAACCGATAATGTGCTAGGCAATTATTAGTTTTCAGAGTGAATATTAATCCACAAATATAATTTTCCTCGGCAGTGTACTCTCCTATATGTTACATTTATATTTTTGGTCGCTAATATAAACTCACAGGTTTATGCATTATACCGGTATGGATACACCAATATACATAATGTAAATCCCTACATATAATAACGCTGTAATACAGCAATAATACGTTACAAAATACATTATGTATAGTATACATCAATTTCCTTGGTAAATACATTATGTACGCGAGTTCTTGTGCTGTGTGGGTTATTATAGTGAGCTTTAAAGTTTCAACTCAACTATAAAGTATCACGGGATTAACTTCCATCCGAATGTGACTTCCTTTTTATAGGATGAACTGTGCTATCCAGAACTGGAATACATTACTTATCTTATGCCATCACCGCTTTTATTTATTGCATAATTTTATGCGTAGGTGGAGGTTGGTGCGATGGCGGTAGGTGACGAGGATTTTAGTTTTCTGATCCCCCGACCAACCAACCACCTCAAGTATAGATAGTTAAGATGTAATGGCTAATGTTATATACCTGATTATTTTCATTCGTGTTCAGTATTTTCTGTCATCTCTTTGATCTTCCTGATTTAATATCCTGTACCTGAGTATTGCTTATTTTTTAATTATTCTTTGTATGTTCTTTCTCATTACCGAGGGCTGTTTTTTTCTATCTCCAATGGGTCATGACTAAAAGAATAAGTGATCGAACATAAATCATTTCATTGCTAAACAATAAGTACACATTTGCTTCATTTTCGATGCAATGGCCTCGGCGAAGGTTGTTCTCCATAGGACGTTGCTGCGAATGCCTTTCAATGATTTCACCGCTTTCCTGAATCTAATTGTCCGCTTTTAAACGCTTTGTCCTAGCCAAATTGTCACTCCGCGAAATATGCAAGTCAAAAATCGCAAGTTCATTATTGGAAAGGAGGGTTATCGTAAACGCCCCATTGAAATTGCTCAAAGAACAGTTGGGTAGCACAAGCGCTTAGGAGACGGGCGGTGTCATGCATCAGAACACTTACAGAATTCAGCACGCCTCTTATTTTATTTTGAATGGCTCCGCGCAATCGACCAAGCATTTGCATTTATCGTGAAACCCGGCAGAATGAAATCAAAAAGTAACACGCCTCATTTGTCCCAAAACAAAGAAGCATAATAATTCGACTGAATTTCATTTGTTTGCTTGGTGATTTTTAATGCCTCCATTGCTTATGATGTATCTTTCTTTCAGGTGTCATGTCATATGTCATAAGTATGTTATACGTCTCAACCTTGGCCACAGTTGATTTTTTTATATATCTCTTTTAAAAGCATGAAGGACAAGAAATTTCAATTCCCATTCATCAAATTTCGTTCTTTTTGCTCCATGGTTCTCACAACGCGAGAGAATCAATGGCTGTGATATTGTTAATGAGGCTTGCTACGAGCCTTAAACGGACAACTTATGTTCTCAGATGACTGAGCTTGTGGTAAGGAGGGTGTGGAGGGGAAAATCGTTCCTTTCATCAAATTCTAATCTCAGGTAGTCTTCCATGAAACTCATACTATCTGAGCGCTACTTAATCTTAAAATTTAGAGTAACTTCTTTTCACACGATTGAATATATTTTTCATTGGTCATCATGTGATTCTAATATGACTTGATGTCCATTGGTCTTCTTCTTTATAAAGTTTTTTTAGAGTCACATGTGAGGTAGGTGCTCGAGACAAAATTAATCCAAAATTCACAACATCGTCGAAGTTAATATCTGCCACATGTTTCTGAAAGAAAATTTCTACGCGACCAAGCCAATATAAGATAACATGAAATACTTAAAATTCCAATTTGATATAGCATAAAACCTACTTTATTAAATCATTCTAAATTTCATCTTACGCCCATTAAGTACCATGTATTTCTCTCCTATCTACCTTCCTTCAGCGGCATCTTGTCTCTCTTTTATTCTCTAATTACTAAGTCTATTAGTTGAGAACATAAATGATTCAATCAATAATATAAATAATAAATGTTCAATTACTTCCTGAAAAATGCGCATGTGGCCATAAAACAATTGGTGTGGCAATGGGAACTTATGGGAACTGTTCTCCACGATTGAATTTAAACATATATTGTAAATTATCTCAATGACCTGAGCCTTATTGTCTAGGCTATAACAAAAAGGACGAGTTTTTTCAATCATAAAAGATTGTTATAATGTAGTGGACTAATTCCGATTTATTTAAAACACAGCACCTCACAAATAGCATCACCATGAAATCCGCTGTACGAATAATGCAAAGGACAACGAGAGCGCGACGCAAGAGAACACAGCGGACACTCTACGCCATCTATTCACCAGCCCTGATGAGGACACGGTGGTCTATTTGGGGGTTTTATCGGCTTCCCTTAAGTTTCGGACGAATACCATATCACAAGGCATCACGGAAGAAGAGAGTTCCAGATGATTTTGACTTAACCATGTTTGACACATTGTCACTAATAAATGTATTAAATAATAATAACTTATTGACTAGGCTTGACGACGAATAGATACTGTAGCGAGATATTTATGTATTTATCTATTGTAGCTTAATTAATGAGGTTCATGGATCAATTTTTTGGCAATGCCCAAGTTTGCTGTAAAAGATTCTAACGATAATTTTTGTTGATTCCATAATTTGAGCCATTAGAATTTTGTAACAACCCATCAGAATCATTTACTTGATTTTAGAAAATTAAATGTATAACAATATTTTAATAATAAATAAAGTGAAAACATCAGCCACTATGGAGGAGCAGCAGAAAGAGTGAAGAGGTAAAGAAAAAGCAGTTCCATGGTAGTTCTATCAAGTCAGTATTTGTGGTAAGTATTCATTGTTATGGCGGCTTGTCATACCCTCCGAAGAACAGAGGGATGTGTTCCAAACGCCGTCCTCAAAGTGCTACGGCAAGCAAGGTGCAATATTTGAAAAATCTCCGCCTCCACTAGCATTTGTACCCGGTTACACAGGGAGCAATTAGTTATGACTGATATAAATATATAACTCTAGTTATCACAGCAACTAGACCCCAGAGTGTTACCTCAAGAAACAATTACATACATTCTCTTTTTCTTATTTTAAAATTCATTAAATGAATGCATGTCAAATAGCTCTTAAAGAAATTCGCCGTTAGTGCAGGTTTCTAATTGTGAAATTTGTTTAAACACGTAGCTCACGAAAAGAAGGGTTCGTGTCTAATTATAGATTTTATATCAATCGCCTAGTTTAAAAGATTCACTTTCCAACATCCGTTGAGTACGGTGATCCCCGCAGCCAGCAGCCGTCTCCGGACTGCTGGACTGGCGGATGCAATTTTATCTCCCTTTTTTATTTTATCATAGGCGGTCGCTATTTATCTCTAAGCATCACGCCCGACAGAATTCCATACTTGTCAGGGTAAATATTTCGGGGTAAGTCGATGATCATTTTGTATAATAGGGTAGTTTCCTTCATCAAAGAAAACGAAAGGCGTCGATTGCGATGCCTTACCCACCATTACTGTATTCATAATATACAAATTATTTGGTTTTAGAAATACCGGTTTAGACGAATGGCAAGGGTCAATTTTATCCTCATTTGAAAGAGGCCAGATTGGCGCCCATACGATGCCACTCCACGTAACGTCACAGTTTCTATACGAGTAGATAGGAGTTTTACAGCGTCTGAGGTTACAAATGCATGCATGAGGAACAGAGATCAGGGAAACATGTCTTAATAATCACCTTTTAAAACAGGCTAAGGTAGGACAGTTTTCCCCGTTTGATTAAGTATTAATAATCCTTATTTAAGCCAAGCGCCATCAGCTAGCATGGTACTCTGCTACATGCTAGCATCCTGCGTCGTATCAGCGCTCAGAGCCTCGCCCCAAGGTCACCTCACTTGCGGCAGCGGGAACCAGAACGACGTCACACGGGAGTTTTCCCGGCATTCATGCTTACCCGTCGCGTTTTCGCGCGCTTGAAATTTTTCAATTTGCAATTAATCGCGAAAAATAGGTATCGTAATTTAAAAATCTAAAAGCGTGAAATACGTACTCCAGGAGTAATAATCTGAATAAAAAAACAAAAGCAAACCACCCTATTTCTCATGGGAAGGACGTCGAAATTTGTGGAGTATATATGACAAGATTGTGTGAGGGTGCTTCCGTATAGTTGTTACCGTGGCTGTTCCCGTTATGCTTGAACTAACATCTCATATTAATACGAATATTTAGGATGTGCTCTATAGAATCAACTGTATTACGCACGTTACCACGCCTAATTCCGATGTAACTGCGACGCCAATGGTCATGCACACAATCATATCAAACTAGACAAATTGTTATACTTTCAAACCCACGGACACATTTCCAATGCATAATGCTACCTACATATTTGTAAGTCATTACGCCATGCATTCCAACTTGTTTAACGTTCTTTTTGTCAAATTACTCGTCCAAATAACAACGCAAATGAACTTGCACCGACAGTGATACAGTCTGCGCATTTATTGTCTACTTTACACGAGAATTAAAGTCACTTACACCAATATTACTCTATCAGAATATCCACATGCATCAGCACTCATGAAATAAAGTGGTATTATTTTATTAGAACCAAATACTTAATAAAAACCAACAGTATAACATATCACCATTCCCAACCGGAATGAGCTTCCTTCATCTATAGCCCACTCGACTTCTATCCTACCGGAAAGCCGTCCTTTAGTCGATAGGAAGCCAGTCTGAAACGCACGGATTGCCTGGCCGCTAGCAAGTGACGTAGAATCCGCGTCAAGTCTCCCGATTCGCTCGGAAGGGGAGACTCTGAAACACCCCCAGCAGTTTTTTTGTATCATCCGAAGCCCAGTGTTGAGTTGCGAGGGTGTGCTAGGAACGGGGCGAGCGCGAGTTTTCAAGTTTTCTGTTCTTCTGCATGGAAAGTGAAAGGAAATCAAAGAGGAAAAAGAGTATGAAGACCAATTTATGAGAAAAGAGGAAGCATATCTTTTGAGGGATGGTGGAAATGAAGTACTAGGAATAATGGTGAGTATATAAATCCGTTTTAAATGTGCTACATTATTAACAGTTTAAATATCTTTCGACACATATTTTCATCCATGTAAAATCTTTAAAAATGTTATGAAGCTAATGAATAGACTATCAAATTATTTTAACCATTTTGATCATTCCAAACCTGCTACAAAAGATGTAATTTACACGGTAGAAGGAGAAACTGCTTTAAAGTAAGTACCTCTCGATAATGTATCGGCTATGACTATAATATATTAACTTTTTGGAACCAAGCATTGAAAATAAGATGAATATAGAGAATATACTGCACATTATCAGTTGGGTTCTAGGTTACACCATTTCCTTTTAAATTCTTGCTGACGCTAGCCAAGAATAAATATTTCACCGAGTAGGTAATATAACGTGCATATCTTCATTTCGTGTCTAAATATTTTCAAAAGTAACCGCTGTGTCATCAAAACACGATACGAAAAGTATCACGTTGGTTAATTTTTCTCGCATTTCCGGAAAATGTGTTTCTCGATAAATTACAACCGAGGGAAAAAACTACGGGAAGTAATTTTCTTATAAAAGATATTCTAGTTATTGAAATTACTATTATTAATTATTGCGTGAGTCACCCAAAATAAAGAATTTGAACTTGAAACAATATCACTAAGCAGGGGTTGATTTTTGGTCGCTGTAATACAGCGATGACGTCTAGATTACCAAATTTAATCGTTACATATCTCCTATTTGCGTAAATATGCTTGTTGTGTGCAAAAAATTTATACATGAAATACATTAAACCTGCGAATCATTTTTACAAGTATAAGACAAGAAGACTTTAAGAAGTATAGACAATTTCATTTACATTTAATCTGGTATACTCCTCCACAGATGTCTTTAGGGTGTGTTCTTTCATTTTGACGAGGATATTCGAATCTGGTCATGATGCTATGTTTTTGGAGGCCTGCCACTCCTCCACAATGCAGCGGCGGTGATTCCTACATCGACCAAACATCACGAGCACTGAAATGCCGAGTCCAACCATGTATAAAATAAACTCCTCCATTGTGGGGAGGTCTACCCTCCAATGAGGGTAAGGGAAGGATAGGTGTACCCTTCCTATAACTTTCAGCAACGGTACACGAAGGGTATTTTAGAACATTGGTGGGTAGGCCCTCTCCTTCCTGGAGTGTAAGGGAAGGGTTCTGCCAGCCTCAACGAAGGGTACAGGAAGGGTAGGACTAATATAAAAACTAAAAATCCATAAATTAACATGAAAATTTAAAAAAAATCGCTAAGCAACTAAATTAAACTAATGGGGATGAATTATAACAGTGATTTCTAAAATTATAAGACAGAAAAAAATTGACCGAACATGGTCTTGAACCCAGAACCTACATATATGAGGATGAAAAACTAGTACCTTAACAACCTTGGCTATCGAAGTAGTACTTAGGAAAGGCTTCTCAACGGATCATATACTACAAAATTTAAGATGAGATTCGCACCTGAGTCTATGTGGAAGAAAGCTGTGACATTTATCAACCACACTCATTTCGTTTCAGAGAATAAGATCGGCATACAAATACCGAACATCACTCCCCCCATGTCCCATTGTCAGCCACACAAATAGGTTACATCCTAAAAATGTGAATGAAAGAACTTCTAACTGAGCTTTTTTCACACAATTATATAATCTATTGTGTACAGTGGCGTTACCAGGAATTTCGTTCGGGGGGGTTGACCAAAACCGGGTGGGGAAATTTTTGAAAAACAGGATACTAAGTATTGGGTTTTCAAATAATTCCAACACTTTTCATGATCGAAAAAACTTCAATAGTTAAAGAAATATTTTTAAATTCATTATTTGTCAATATTTTGTTTTCTTTTATGAAGGAAAATGATTGTGTTTTTATATTTCGGGGGGCGGAGGGTACGATTCAAAGACTGCTTACGTTCTTGTACAGAACTCAATGCTCTTTAGCAGGTGAAAGTAGCTGAGGAGGCAATGTCGATATGTTTTCCTCAGTTATAAATGCAAAGTCCCAAGGAAGGGTAGACGAAGGATTTTTCTATCCTTCCCTTCCCCTTAATAGTGGGTAGGGCGTGGGTTGTGCAAGGGTAATTACCCACCATGAAGGCTACTACCCTTCCTTTACCCTTCCTTAACCCACCATGGTGGAGTTTATTTTTATCAGGGAAGAGCACAGAAGGCACGTAAAAAATAGACATTTCACCCAGTCAGCGGCGGCGGAACACCAATGGAGTGGACCGACGCACAATATTGGCTTTGACGACGCCTCTCTTTTGTACAAAGAAGGCCGCTACTTCCCGAGAATAACCAGGGAGGCAATTGAGATCGCCAAAACAACGAAGAACTTCAACCGTGAAGACGGCTACAATCTCGCCAGCGCGTGGAAAAGGGTCTTCAAAGATCCTGACCAATCAGGGCACACCTCCACAAAAAAGGCAGCAAACGGGGTGTTTATAAGATGAACAACTTTCTGCATCGTCAGTTCAGTGGACCTGAGGAAGCCAACTGGAACGTTGGCGAAATATTGTCCTACAAAATGGATAAATGCGGAAGAATACCCGAAAAAATCACTAAATATCATCACAATCTCCAAAGAAGCCTACTTGAAAACATCAGGTAGACTCATTAAGTGTAACTGTAGAAAGTTTTCTGCATAATGATGCTTCTAGAAGTTTATGACAACAAAATGTAATTTCATTAAAAATTCTTCAATACTAACATCTCCGCCTTGGGAAGAAGTTAAAATTTCTGAGGAGCATTACAAGATCAATTTTTCTCTACCACTCAGGCCACCGTATGACCCTTCCGGGGATGTAAACTGCACTGAAGTCAGGTCTCGTACTTGACATGTTACCCATTTCTTTTTAATTTCGAAGGGAATTTTAGTTCTTATACACCACTATTATTTAACATGAATGAGGACACATATATACCAAGACTGTTAATTGCCACGAAAAAAACATTTCGCTTAACCGGGATTCGAACCCAGATCCTCCCGTTTGCCGGTCAGTTATGTTACACAAGTTACATTACCAAGTAATTTTTTTTCTAGGCGAATCTTAGTCACAAGGAAAAAGAGATTCTCATATTCAAGTAAAAAGGTGGCTTTGTGGTATAATTAGTAGCATATTTTACCGATCATCGGGGATATCCGGGTTCGATTCCCAGGTTAGCCAAATGATTTTTTCATGCCGAATATCATACTTGGTGTATTTAACTATGCACTCGCGCGCGTGACTGCATACAAAGTTACTTGTTTGATGCAGTACTTTGTATGAGTAAGAGCACAAAACCTTTTGAATGTGACGCTGGAATATACTCTTTCACAAATTACTCTAACCACTGTACGGTAGATGATAATATTTAGTTTCCGTTCCATGCTTAACAACTTAATTTGGTAGAATGATTAATGATTTTCAAACGCTGTGCATAAAAGCATATACTTAATTCAACTTACAAATAAAATCCGAAGATTCAAACGCGATTGAGCGGAATTTTTCCATATTGAATGAAACACTTGCAATACGATTATAAGAAAAGTTATTGTGACCTAGATTTCAATGTTATAACAACATCTTCAAAGTACAATTGGTGTGTGATTCATTCAATGTATCTTCTAGGGACTAAGCTATGTTGGATTACGAACTAATGAATTCGACTTTGCCAACATTTGGCCCGCTTTAATTTCGTAGGGGATAATTTATTTCTAATGCCTTTACTAATTTCTTTGAAAAACTACGAGAAATATTCCTCCTTCCATTAATTATGTAAGAGATAAGGGGCATACGATCGAAATTTAGGGAAAAAGGTCCCGTCCTAAATAAAAGGAAAATTATGGTAAAGCTAGAGACTAAGCCGGTAGATTCCGTAGTGGTACACGTTAACGCATACCTACGACGGACTACTATAGGATGAAGAAGTTTAAGGCGTCTATGAAGATAGCAGTAATCAAACAGGTAAGGGATGAAGAAAACCTTATAATTTTAGATGATTAGAAGGAGAAGGCTTTGAGTGTCAATATTAACGGAGAAAAAAACTATGCTATGATTCGCTGACGGCATAGCAGTCATAGCCGAGACAGAGAAGAATATTAGTATGCAGAAAAAGAGAGGAGGCTAGGACAAACATTAAGCTAAGAAATAAAAAACTATGAGATGTGTGTAGTACTCTAGTAGTAGTATTTTAGAGCTATGGAATTTTTGTAAGTTAGTACGGAGTGGTAACTGGATTGATTCCCAAGTGAAGTAGATGGGTCCTTGGCATTGCAAGGGTGCAATAGAGCCTTGATAACCTCACTAAGTGTTACACATATAAGACACTTAGGGTCCCTAATGCCCAACTGTTCACTTAGATTCCCCATGAGGAACCCAGGTGAATGCTTCTTCTCCAATTCTTCTAATTATACAATCAAATTAAACGATCTTTCTCTATCCTGCATAGTCTACAAGTGTCATTAACTAATCCATTTTGATAGCAAAATCTATGGGGTGGGAATGAAATGGGCCCAAATTTATTTGTGATCAAGAAGGATTCCTCTCTATAATAGGCAGATGCCTAGGACGCAAAGAGGTGGAGGAATTGGCCGCCGAGGGCCCTATCCCGGAGGAGTTGGAGACTTCAGGGGCTGACGTGGCATTGCCGCAAACAGCGACGTCAGATGAAACTGCAGAGATGCCGATAGCCACGTCCCCATTGCCCCCGGAGGAGGGCCGCCCTTCACCAACCGCCTCTCCTCCTCCGGGAGAAGAAGGCCTAGTAGAAGACCCATGGGAAGACCTCAATGTTGAACAACAGGGCCCTGCCAGGGGGGTGGAAGACTTTCCAGGGCCCCACCTCCACCGTCCCTCAGTTGAAGAATTCATGCAACAGTATAACAACATAATTCTGGATATAGCGTCTATTACAATTGAAATTGACTGGATGGTGGGGGTTATAGAGAGACGGATTGAAGATCTTGTCCGCCAGGCCCTGGGACAGAGAGCGTCGCGGAACCATCCCGATGGGGACGGGAGGTTTTACCGCCATCAAGACCACCTGTGACCCGCGGCGAGGCCCAAAGTCCCACCTCAAGAGGTAAGTGAATGTATCGTATGTTTGTGTGCCTAGAAGTATTGGTGTGGACGTAAGCTAGAGAGATTTCCACCTCATGCAAATGCCAACAGGATTGAAATGGTAGACTCCCAGATGTTTTGATTCCTCTCAATGTAAAGGAGTGCCTCCCCCTGCAATCTGGATCCATTCCTGCCACCATTCAAACATGAGTGATATTCTGCCTCTTAACTTGCCTATTAGGATAGGAGAATCACGGATCATTGGACTGCTTTCCTTTTTCTATAGCTGGGAAGATTGCTCATTAACTGATTCTGGAAGTAACATTCATTTGGATGTACTTTATTTCCATTGAAAATTCAATTTCCATGGCACTTATCACTTTTAAACAAGGAGAAGTAACAGGATTTTAATCAAATTAATTCATAATTAATTAAATTACATTTCTATTGCCACACTGATATTGAAGCTGAGGTTAACGACACTGTACATAGTTTCAGGCTGCTGCAAAGCTCCTTCAAGCACTCAGAGTAGTCTGTGCAAACTCACATTTGAATATAATTAGTTATGAATCAATGATGATAGCAATAGTATCAGCTACGAGACTACGTGCTCGTTTCCAGACTTTGCTCACATCGCATATACTTTGACTCCAATTTTGCTAGTTCCGTCACATCCTTGACCTTGGGTGCAATTAGCCTTGTATGCCAGCTATCCAAGTTTTACTGGTCTGGCCCTGATAGGAAAATTGGATGTGTGGTTTTCAACAAATTATTGAAAACAATAGTACCTTGCTGTGGGATAATCTATTCCCATGGTGGTATTGATATTGGCAAACACTGACCCCTATGTAATTATCACTTATGTCTCCCATAGTACATTTCTGAATACAAGAATTCTCCCCTATGAACACCCTTATTCTAAAAAATGTAAAGTTCTCTTGGAAAAACTTGTAATAA
The DNA here is from genome assembly GCF_921293095.1 of Ischnura elegans. Lineage (NCBI taxonomy): Eukaryota > Metazoa > Arthropoda > Insecta > Odonata > Coenagrionidae > Ischnura > Ischnura elegans. The sequence continues at coordinate 105,145,386 of NC_060254.1, read as the reverse complement.
TCTTGGATAATAGTGGTTATTACATTAAAAACACACAACGTTAGGTCTAGAATAACATTTTTTCTGTTATCTTAAGATGTCACACAGTTCTAATTTTCATCAATAAATGAGGTTTATCTACAATTATATGCCTTCACTATTTCAGGGCCATAACATCAAGGACAACTCCCTGGCATGTCGGCGGCCAACCACCCAGAGGTATATGACATTTTCAAGGTTTTCCATTGGAATTGCTGTACCTTAATTCCTAGAATAAGTATGGATCCCTCACTCTTAGATTCTAACAAGATTGAAATACTTTCCACCATTCTAATCATTCCACCGCAATTCAATTGAGAATTAAACTCAATACTCAATTGAGCATCCCCTATTCCAGTGGCGCAGCGTGGGGGATAAAACCCCTCCAGAGCTCAGAGAAATTTTTAAGTTTAATCCATTTTACTTAATGGATTTGTATTACTTATAGGATAGTATTAGGATTAATCACATATCCCTCAGAAAACCGTAATGGTCGCCATTTTACACCATTAATCTTAAGGCGGTTATGCAATACCCCCACACCCCAAAGTATTATAGCTGCGCCTAAACCCACCCCCCAGCCTTTGTCCTTAGCTGCGCCCCTGCCCTATTCCTCCTATAAAAGGTAAGAAGGGATTTTATAAATCTAGCTAACCATCTTCTACATATATTTAGAAGTGGATGTCTATTTGTCTGTCTGCTATGCGCATTACCATGGCTGCACAGATTGCTACCCAAGTTAGTACACAAGTACTTCTCATCCTACCAAAACGCCTTAGTTCCTCTTCTTGTTGTATCCCACCTGTCCTTTTTCTTGTTGTTTTTGCATTAGCTTGTTTTATGTCACATGTACGACATCATGCAATTTCTGTTGCTGGTCATCCTGCCGCGTAGGCACACCTCTTGACACGCCCTAAGTGAAAACATAACACAAAGGATACTATAATAAACCCATTTAAATGCACTCGGCGCAAACCTTTAGCTGATTTATGCGTTCACAAGACATTTTTTGCCTACTCATGTACGTAAATGCATTACAATCAACATTGTGGAGTGGGATAAAAGCAGATCCCATAAGGGGAGGGTCGGGCTTAATTACGGTGCAGTGGCCCTAAGGTCTCCCTAAGTTGGGTCTCTGGCAGGGCCAGAATGCATACGACCACAGCTATCTCACCAGTCACCTTCCTTCCCCCATGTCAGCTATAGCCGGCATCAGGTCGTTTGCGTATGAAAATGCTCGTCGATTCAACCCGACGTTTGGCATCAAAGGAAATAGGGATGGGTGAACACAAGGAAACTAGCGAACACAACTATAAAGCCTGTAGATCCAGACTTTGAGACTTTGAGGCTTGTATGCTTTATAATCTGCAAACACCCTAAAATCCATCAAATCCCCAAAATTGGAGCACTCAAATATTGTAATGCGGAATTGATTGGATTCGGAAAAGAACAAGAATGCTTGTGGATAGCACTCTTATCTTTGTTACGGTCAAAATATAAATGACTTGTACATCAATACCAGGGCCTGCACAAGGGAAAACGCAGAGCAAACTGATGTTGTGTTGCCCTACTAAGGGGGGTTTGGTATGGAATACCCCTCAATTACATATACCAATTAAGTGGTCCGGGGAAAGGGGTACAGCTAGGAATTAAGGACAGGGGAATTTTAGAGGGGACAATCAATGCTGTGGGATCTGGATGGTATGGAATGCCTTCCATTGTAAGCCGGTGGTGCCGGGACCTCCCCCAGAAAATTTTAAGATATGTAAATGGTTCAAAATGGTGAGGTTTACAGCTTTCTCAGGGATATTCTATCGATCCTTACACTTTTCCATACTTAATATCAATGCAATTAAGTAAGTAAAATGAAATTAATTAAAAATTTTCTCTGAATTCGGGGCGGAAGGGGTCTATCCTCCAAAGCCTGACCCCTCCCTGAGCCATTGTGTAGCATCACCTCTTTTGTGTATAATGCAGTGTACATTTTTTGTTAAAAAGAAATACCAGAGAGCATTTTCGGAGGTAATAAGAACATTTTAATCCAAATAGTTTAATAGACTTATATTTTTCAAGAACCAACATAATATGAGTGGCAGTGATATATTTTTATTATATACATGGATAATAGCCATGAAACTTTATGAGTTTTTTTTCACAAAGTCTACCTTTTCTTCCGCAAAAATAAAAATAAATTTACACCATGAGATAGAATAGAAAATAAAAAATTTTAAAATTGGAAAACAATTTAATTTTGCTGTTTGGGCGTTTGGTTGCCCCCTAGCTACGCCACCCTGTGTAGTTGCCTGGGAAGCCCAGGGTGACGTAGGTCCTGGTAAATGCCACTGTTTAATCTTGTCACTAAAATCTAGGAGAGCAAGTTACATGCAACCATTCCCTGTGAGCGTTATAAAACATACTAGTATATTAGCATATTAGTGCATTGAAGATTTTGAAGTGAACTTTATTTAAATATTTCCCTGAGATTTTAATACCTCATCTTTAGATACATATATTTGTAAAACCCGTAATGTGACATTCAAAAAGACATTCCAGCCCTCATACTAAGACATAGTTTAGGGATAAGAAATGAATAGTTTGAAGTTCAAGATGATTGTGAATTCTGAAATCTGACCCAAATAAGGTGCTCATAATAAAAAATATCTGCATAGAGTTCCCATCAAGAGTAATTGTGAATGGTCTAGTTGGATAATACATGAGGGGAGCCAAAAATAACGGGAATTGCGCAGTAACTTTTTCATTAATCAATATTTTCTCTATAAATTGTTATCACCTTCCAAGTAATCCTCATTGACTGCAACACATTCATTCATCTAATCGTTACTTTGACACTTCAAAACAATTTTTTAATTCACTAAAATCAATGTTCTTTCGGCCTTACACCGATTTTTGTTTTACTTCACCTACCGTCCCAAAACCTTTTCCGTTAATATCCCTTTTCAGTCTAGGAAGTAGAGAGAGTAACAGGTGGCAATATCTGGTGAAAAGTGGGGGTGAACGATTGGCGTGATGCCTTTTTTTGTCAAAAACCACTTCATGGACATTGCGGTGTGGGCGGGTACATTGTCATGGTGGAAGAACCAATCACCTGTGTGCCAAAGATCAGCCCTTTTTTTCCGGATAGTTTCCCTTAACCTCTGCAAAATACCTATAAAGTTCTTGTATGGTTCGGCAACGATCTTCTTGAATGAGGGAGTGGATTTTTGCAACATTGCCGTCCGTTCTTGATGTTGACGGGTGCCCTTAATGAGGATGGTCATCAATCGACATCTGTCCATTGTTGAGATGCGAAAACCAGTCGTAGACACGTGCTTTACTTAGATTACTATTCCCAAAAGCAGTTTTAAGCATCACTAGAGTTTCTGCGGGAGTTTTCCCCTACAAAAAAAATAAATAAAATAAACTTCACTGCCGCATGTCCGCCCCGCCAGTCAGCCATCACACCTTTTCGCTCTATCGGAAAAAGTTGATTAACCAAAAAAATCCCAAAGACCAACAGATGCACTCAGAGGCGACCAGGATTCTCACACTGACTCAGAAAATATCACTGCTTGGAACCCTTTACGGGAAAAGCAGATCCCTCTCTCAACCGTTAGGTCCCCTCTCGTAATGTAAACATGTACTAATATGAGAAACACTAACAGGGAAATCCATGCTGTTTTGTTTAACTTGATTTGAATGCAGAAACAATAACTCCAAATATTGGTATTAACATAGTATAGTTTTTATGTGCTTTAAAATAACACTGATAATATCTGCAGGGAAATTATTGATTGCAAAGAGTCATTTCTTCAGAAAGCGGCCTCTCTGTAGCACTGCCTGTATTTCACGCCGTGAACGGCGCACTGCTGGGCCACATTGAAATGGGTGTCGTGGTGACCACGGCGACCGTTAACGGTGCCATCCCGTCAACTGAGCGATTCGATTCATTAAAAGACATCCATACACACGGATAGTTATTTGAAGGCACAAAGTGCTAGCATTTGGGGAAGGGAAGGTAGGAACAGAAAGGACAGGAGGAGAGGGGTTCTCCTTATAAGCGGTCGGATATTCGGATCTCCACTGAGCTTCAATGCAAAAAGAAAGCATTTTGACATTGGCCAAATCTAACATCTATTTCTTCGGGTGAGAAAGCCTCATTCTACATGTTTTAGGATTGATAAATGGGAAATAATTTTTCCCGTTTCTATGAATCCAATTATTTTGAGTTACATGTACTTATTTCACTGCCTTTCCTGGCCGACTGGCAACAGCTGTAATCAAAACTAAGCAATTTTTTTGTATCTAGCTGCATGTCCTACCTTCCCTCAACACCTGGGTGAGGGGTATCGAAAGGGAACCCACGACATGAAATATTTTGGCCAATTTGTAAGTTATACAGTACTACGGTAATACCGTAATTACCCAGCACTCAGTTTGAAAACACCATTATGAGAGGTTGTGTTTTGCAGTTGGACTGTTATTTATCGTGGTTCCAGCTTTAAATATCGAACGATGGAAACGAATTTTAAAATTCCAAAAGCTAGTGCTACTGCTCATACCAGGGTAAGTGAATTCAACTCAGAAGGATTTTTTGTGAAAGACAGAGCACATTTTACTGTGCTGAGTTTGCAATTAAAGAATTTGAACACACAGTCACTCAGTCAAAGAAAGCGAAGGAGGAACTTGTTGTCGCTACTGCTGAAGCATTTTTAAAGGCTTTATTTAGTGTAGAGAAACTTGACAATCCAAACATTCTGGAATGGCTCTCCAAGTATTGACATATATTAGGGAGTGGGGATTTGCCATTAGCTGATCGTATATGCCAATACTACATACTTGACCATTTCCTTCATTTAGTTTTATCAGAAATTTTGTACAATCGAAATTGTGTTAAATGTTATGTAAAATGCTTAATAAAAGTATTAGTATTCATGAAACGTGTTCCATAAAATAAATGGCTATAAATGTGGAAAAATTGTAGCATTATAAAACACTGCCAAGATTTTCTATAACACAAAAATCACATGGTTTAAAAATGAATTTTAGCAAAAAATAAAATGTCTTCCATGGACCTTTATTTATAGGCCACTTGGCATAGGCAATTTTTCATACTATTTATAAAAAATTCCAGGAGCAATAATATAAGTTATAATGAGGGCCCAGTGAGAAATGGGTGGTGGAATCCACGTGGAACCCACGTGGAATCCACGTTGACTCGTGGATATATGGTGGTGGTGGATATTGAGTGGTTGGACCCACGTGGAATCCACGTTGATTTCAAGTGGATTTGTGGTGATTAGCATAAAATGTTAAACAGAATTTCTAATTTGTGGAACTTAACTCTCTGGTGACATTGCGTCATTTATCATCCTGAAACCACGCTAGTTATGTGAAAATGTATCGCACATTCTATTTTTATATAATTCGTGGAAAGGCAACCATGAGAGCACATGAAAAACCATAGACACATATATAGAAGGTTTAGATATAGAGTGGTTGAGGTTTTAATGGTTTTAGGACAGCACCTACTGCTGTTTTAATTTTTCCACCAAATTTCCAATTGGGTTCCACGTTGATTCCACGACCAAAAACACGTGGTATCCACATTACATCTCCACGTGGGTTCCACGTGGATTCCACCACCCATTTCTCACTGGGGGTAGATCATCCATAGTTCAATTTAAGCTGAATTCTAAATAATATCATGTAAATTGATTTTCCAGCCATAACACGTGACTGGAACGAGTCCACTGCATAATTTGGGGAATGACCCCTGCCCCCAGCCTCTGGCAGATCGTCAAAATGGTATGAGTACTGTTTTTGTTATCATTTTTCTAGGTACACATTTTTTGTAAATCGGTCTCATTTCATGAAAAAAACAAATACATACACTTTCAAAATCATACACCTTTATGGTACACAAATTCCTCCAGAAACTGATTTATATGCTATGATAGCTTTTATTTTACTAGAAAGAGTTTCTCGAAAGAGGTTTTTGTAACTTCCTATCATCATCATTAATATCATTTAAATTGTTTTTCAGCCATAACAGCTGACTATGCGTGTAACCGCAAAATTTGGGGAAAAACACCGGCCCTTGGCCTCCAGCAGATCATCAAAATGGTATGGGATCTCTTTTTGTTATCATTTTTCTAGATATATATTTTTTATATATTAGCCTCACTAACAACCATACACAAATACTATATAAAAACTCAAAATCATACACTTCTGTGGCAGACAAATTCCTCCAGAAACTTATTTATGCTATGATAGCTTTTGTTTACGAGAAAGAGTTTCTAGTTAGAGGTTTTGTAACTCTGAATAACTTAATGACCACCATGCCCCCCTTCTTAGCTTACCCGCCGTGGCCAGCTTTCTTCCTCTATTAACTCATTGTATATATAAGGCCATGCTCTTCCTGTATCCTTTATTAATAACTTTTGCATTTTAAATATTTTTAAATATAGATTTTGTGAATATGGATCCAAGATTTTTATTCAAATTGGTGAAAGATTCTTTTTGTATTTGAATTTCTTAAAATTGTGGATTTCACCAATCACCCATTTTTACCTTTTTTGAGATGATAGCAGATGTCGTATCACAACAATGCCATAGATTGCAGGGCAGATTGTTAATGATTTTTTTTTATTTACTGCAACAAATTACTTGCAACCATGCCCTGTGAGCATTAGAAAATATATGTATTAGTGCACTCAAATTTTTAATGAGAACATAATTTAAACAACAGCCAAGACATTTCAATGTTTCATCTTTAAATATATGTATGTTTGTCAAACCTGTGATTTAACATTAAAAAGACATTTCAGCCAAGGTATGTACTAAGAAACTTTTGGGACAAGTAATGAATGATTTTGAATTTCGAGATGATAATGAATTTTGAAATCTGAACAAAAAAAAAGATACTCGTATAAAAATATTTCTGCATACGTTGAGAACCTATCAAAAGTAATTGTACATGGTCTAGTTGGATAATAGTGTAAATATGTACTAAATATGCAGGGGCAGATCCAGGATTTCTCTCTGGGGGGCACGAGAAAAGGATTTTGATCTGGGTGGGGCATTAGGCTACATCGTAATACAAAATGAATGCAATGATAATGGGACATTATTAAAAATCTTGTATATTTTTTAAGGGTCTAAGGGTGCACATGCCCCTGTGCTCCCCCCCCCCCCTCCTAAATCCGCCAATGCTAATATGAGAAACACTAACAGGGAAATACATACATGATGTTTTGCTTGGAGTAACATTTTATTTCAATGCAGTAAAAAAACCCAGATATTGTTTTTTATAAAGTACATATATTTTTTATGTGCTTTAAAATAATACTGACAATATCTGCAAGGAAATTCTTGATTGCATCACTGTTGATTTTAATTTATATAAATTTGAAATAAAAAATGATGCAATTAATGGAATTGAATCGAAAAACAAAGACACAAATGCTTTCATGAAAAAATGTTTCCTCAAGGTACTAATAAATTTCCAAGAGTAGGTACCTATTGTCTTTATTTAAGGGTCATTGGTGTTGTATTTTTAGCCCAGGAGGGTGATAGAGATTAAATGAGCAAGCTGGCACTGGATGGCTATGTATTTATTTGATAGTTCCTACCATACGAGGCATTAATTTGACATTACATATCACTTTCCCGTAATGGGGAATACCGGAAGTAACCACCAGTACCAACCTTGGGTCTTTCAACATTTCCCATCGACGGAAAGTCCTTAGATACCAACCCAAGGTTAGGTACTTTCTGCTACAATTGGCACTTGCAATTTATCATGCTTATTATAACAAATTCCAGGAGCAACAACATACATAATGATACGGGTGGATCATTCAAATAACATTTTAAGATGGTTCCTAATGAATATCATGTAAATTGATTTTCAGCCATAACACCTGACTATGTGTGAATTTTGGGCAACGACAGCTGCCCCCAGCCTCCAGATGATCATCAAAATGGTATGAGATCTATTTTTGTTTTGATTTTTCTGAATATAAATTTTTTATGTATTAGTGTCATTTCATTCAAAAAAGATTTCCTCAATGCACATGTTAATTTCCAAGAATACCTATCATCTTCATTTAACCCTTTCGCACTGGCGGCTAGAATAGGAAAACGTTTTCGTGCTACAAGTAGCATTAGAATATTTCAAACCTCTCTGTATTGAGCTCTGTTTTGGGGGTGAGTTGCCTGGGTATTTTTCTCCCTCTGTTTTGGCACCCAGCTCAACACCCAGCGATTAGCGTCCGTCCCTTACCCCACCCACTGGACGACACCCTCTATCCCTATCATAGCACGAATCCATGGTCAACTTACTGCGTTACCAGTGTTTTTTCAACCAAACACTGTACATATTTGATTTTCAATAATTTACTCTTATAAAAGAATAACTAGTATTTTTTAAGCATTGTGGAATTTTAAACGGGTTTCTTGTGCTAATAACAACAGTGTTTGTAAATATGTATAAGCTCGGCATAAGGTAATAAGGCTATAAGTCCTTAAGTCTGTTATTTTTTAACGCTAAAATTTCCTTTACAAATTACTTAACCTCGGATCAAAACAAAGGATTCATTTCAAAGTAATAAAAAAATTGTAGTATGCACAAAATATGTCATTGGAAAAACTATTGACAACATAATCACCTCGCAACGGATTCCTACAGAGAGGATGATCATAAATGAGTTGAAGGGTCCGGCTTATAATTGCTAAGGAGTGGCCCTAAGGACTCGCTAAGCTGGGTCTCAGGCCGGGCCTGAATGCATCCAACAATGGCTACCTCAGTGGTCACTTCCCTTCCCTCGCATCGGCCAGAGCCAATATATACGGTCGTCTGCATTGAAAAATCTGTGATAGCTATACCTGACGTCAGTTCTTCTGTATATGAAAATGCCCGTCAGCCACACATGATGTCTGGTGTGAAAGGGTTAAAGGCAGGCCTGTGCTGGGCGCCATCTTACGACAGTGGATGGCCATGGCCAGAGGGTGCCAGGAGTATTCAGGGGGAGGACTGCAGGGGAGTCTTGGGGTGTGGAATACAATAATTAATTTTGAAATTTATATCCTCACCCTCTTGAGATTAAATTGAATCTTACGAGATTGAATCATATTAAATTAAATTATTATTTTTTTTACCCAAGACGATGTTAATTATGCTGTTGAATGGGACATGATTCACATCAAGGAACTGGGTAATATTGGTATTCTGACAGTAGAATTCGTCAATTTCGGTATAGGAGGGTGTCTTGGCGGCCCAACACAGGCCAGGTTAAGGGCCAATGGCATATACAATTTATCCTAATATTATACATGCAAGAAGCATTAACATACTTAATAATAAGGGTAGATCATCCATAGTTCAATGTAAGCTGGCTCCTAATGAATATCATTTAAATTGTTTTTCAGCCATAACTGCTGACTATGCGTCTAAACGCGACATTCGGGGAATGACACCTGCCCCTGGCCTTCAACAGATCATCAAAATGGTATGGGATCTGTTTTTATAATTATTTTTTCTAGATATACATTTTTTATATATTAGCCTCACTACCAACCATCAACAAACACGTACACATTCAAAATCATACACTTCTGTGGTAGACAAATATTCCTCCAGAAACTGATTTGTGCTATGATGGCTCAAATAATAGAATGCGTAATAATTGAGCAATAGGTAATATACGTAATAATAAGGTAGAAAATCCAAAGTGCAATTCAAGATGGATTCTAAATAATATCATTTAAATTGATTTCACAGCCATAACACCTGACTATGTGTGAAATTTGGGGAACTTTTGGGACAAGGAATGAATGATTTTCAATTTTGAGATGAAAATTAACTTTGAAATCTGAACAAAAAAATGATACTTGTAATAAAAATTTCTACATACTTTGAATGCATACCAATAATTATTGTGCATGGTATAGCTGGATAATAGTATTAATCAGTGACGTTACTAAGAATATGCTTTGGGGATGCGGGGGGAATGGGTGAGATGGCGTGGGGTGGCAACCCCCCTCCCTGGCAACTGGGCAAATTTAAAAAATCGTACATGCCTAGGAATACATTTAACATCATTTAGGCACTAAAGATTTAACTTTAAGTAGTTGCAGTTATTCCATGTCAATGCTGGGTAATAGTTTTAAATATTTTCTTTTTAATTGCTCTGAGTCTTAGTGGTTTGAGTATGGGGAGGGGGATGAGGGGATGTATTCGTCCCAAAGCACCAGAGAAATAAAAGTATTATTTAAAACCATTGTCTTGTTTGGACACATAACAAATGCATCCGCACAAAGTTAAATTTAAATTGCCAAAATGACGTAAAATGCATTTTCAGGCATTTTATTTTATTTTTTAATTTTCCTTAACTTCCCATTTTCTGGGGGGTAGCCCCCACTACCCAACCTCATCCCCCCTCTCAAAGCCCCCCAATTCCCCTAAAAGCATATTCCTAGTTATTCCACTTCTGAGTCTTATTAGGGTATCTATTCCCTCATAGTTGCACCACTGGTGTAAATACTAAATTGAGAAATACTAACAGGGAAATACATGCTGTTTTGTTTGGAGTAACATCTAAATTGAACACAGTAAAAAAAAACAAAATTAGTTGATAACAAAGTATAGGTTTTTTGGCTTACCTTATTATCATACTGATAGTTTTGGCTGGGAATTTCATGATTATATTTACGTTATTTTCATTTTTGCGCAAAGTTGAAATAAAAAACGATGAGTTGAAAACAACTACTGACATGATTTCATGCACAAAGGATTCCCTCAAGGCATGCGTTAATTGCCAAGAGTACGTATTAATTTCAGTTAAGGTCAATTGTGCATGAAATTTATCGCACTAATAATAAATAATATAAAGACAATAACATACATATTGAAAAGGATACAACATCCAAAATATATTTCAAGGTGGTTTCTAATGAATAGCATTTAAATTGTTTTTCACCCATAACAGCTGACAACGTGTCCCACCGCAACATTTGGGGAATGACACCTGCCCCAGGCCTCTAGCAGATCATCAAAATGGTATGAGATCCGTTTTTGCTATCATATTTCTACATATACGTATGTACATAAAATTCTAGATATAGAGAAGAAACCACTGCTACTAAGCCTGTTTTGTCAATTAATACAGATAAATAGAGCATTCAAGGTTATATTGACCAAGTCTAAAGTTTATCTAAAGAATTTTATGATTTCATGATGAGTGGGAATGAACAACAAATGTAGAGAGTATGCAACCCGCGTGCCACCCAAATTGTCTGGCTGGGGTGCCTGGCGCTCACTCTCAGTGCGATATCTCGGAATCCTAAGGGCAGAAATGAAAGAAATTTGAGGTGATACTCTGCGAGTGTCTAATGAGTCGTTGTAGAAGACAAAAAAGTGATAGAACAATCCGAGAGTGACATCATCTTCAGTTATGTGCGAAAAACACCCAAAAATACCAACTAGGTACACTACTTTGACACTAGGTAAATTATTGTTTAACTCTATTGGTGAATATTGTAATGATGATAAAGGTGGAGTGTATGAAATGATTTGTGACGATTGTGAAACCAAATATATTCGCCAGACTGGGAGGAGTTTTAAAACGAGAATGAGAGAACATAGACGATGTTTCTTAAATAACGACGACTCATCAGGAATTGCAAGACATTTGAATGACCAACACCAGTGGTGCAATTTTGTTGCAAAAATTTTACATGTACATGACAAGGGGTGGAAACTGTATTTCTTAGAACAGTTTGAAATTGTTAATTGCCCTGCTAATTTTAAATTATGTAACGACCATATGTTCCCATTCCACTCACCCCTACCTCCCACCAATCACCCATTGACATCATCATTAACCTTGGAATGAACACATCCCAATAACCCTCCCCCCTCCTGAAAAACTCTACCACCATAAAAAGGCTGTCATCCAAGGCTATGTACCTTGATAATGGCACGAGTTGTCGAAACCATGGTGGGTTTAAATAAAAGTGTGTGGAAACAGACAAGTGGTTTTACTAAGCTGAAAAATACCTAAATTTCAAAACTTTGAGTGCGATGCGGCATGTTTTCCTGGTATCCAATTGAAAATATAATTTTCATGATTTGTTTTCTCACCAAATGGGATGAAACTGGGGGGGCATCCCAAAATAAATTCGAAAACTTTTAAAATAAGGACCACCCTAATGTGCATGAAAGCATACAAGTGCAACCTGCTGTTGCATGACTGTTGAATACTCATCCCTTGCTGCACGCAATTGCGTTAACTCACAAGGGATTATGTAGATGTATATTTAAATTTTCCAAAATATGCTTGTTAGAAGGCAATGTTTTAGAATTTATATTAACCTTCCAATGATGTGTAACTAATCACGTAGTTAAGTGTCCAATGGACCAAGCTCACCTGGTTACACTAGGAAGAGTTTAAATTTACCATAAACAAGGAAGCAATACCTATATCAAAAAAAAACATTTCCTGGATATAGACAGTTACTTATACCACTTATAAGTGGTATAAGTAACTGTCTATATCCAGGAAATAATGGAATACCACATAGTTAACCAAGAGTTAGTGAATTTTGTTCGTGAAAAAAAACATTTTTCTTATGCCATTTTTTCAAACGAAGTTATGGAAGCTCACATAAGAGGAATATTTTTTTTGTGTTATAAACTGAAATAAAGAGTTTTTTGATTCTACTTGAAGCTATTTCACCAAGTGATGCCTCAAGCTATCCATTTCAAAGTCTCTATTATTCACGTTGGCTTACCAAAGTTTCCTGATTTGGGGTTTGAAACCGTGGGTGGACTTGGTGCTTTCTTTAACAAAAGGGAGAGATCAAGGGGCTGGATACTTACGGCATTCATTCGCCTGTGTTGGAAATTCTCCATTGAATATTTCTGGCTTTCATCTCCTGGGTCAAGTAACGTACTGTCGGATATTTATGGCATCAGTAGCAAAATGGTAAAAGGAATACATAATAAATGCAACTGAGAAATTTATGGAGTACATGGAAAGGCATACGATAGGGAAACTGCGGATTGCTGAAGAAATCATTAAGATAATTTAAGAGCAAAAGATGGATGGGTGGATGAGAAAAGACAGCAGAAGGTTTGAGTAGATTAATGATACATGGCACAGAAAAAAAGGAGGCTGAAGTATATTTAGGGGAAGAGGCAATTTGGTGAAAGGGGAAGCTTGGAGAGGGAAGAAGAGGTAGGGGAATCATAAGCCAGTCTGTGTCACTATCTGGTATTAAAGGAGGACTGGCTATGCTGCAAATTAGGTTTAAGAATGAAGCAATTTGTCCAAATAATAGAATGATGCAGAATAAGTGGAAAGAATACATTGATGAACTGTATGACACATGGAATAGACCAGCAAGGTTGATCCTAAAGGGAGAAAGTGCCAGGGGCAGTTTAGTGTGACTGGGGGCCCTCGGCTAGGGTCCACTATGGGGCCCTCCTCCTGGAGGATTCAGGGGTCCCACTCCAGAAAATTTTAGGAAATTGTATGTCCATGCTATTCTGGCTCTTAAAAATAAGATGAACATTAATGAAAAATAGCAATTTCATAAGGAAAGTAGCTCTAGCAAAGTGAGAATTCCACTGCTTGTAAAAATTAAAACTTTATTGTGGTACTATCATCTACTATTAAGAATATTGTTTCCTTAAAGCTGCACTGAAATATAAAAGAAACCTATACATATAATAATCCTTCAAATACCCTTTTCCAAAAAGATGGAAAGGCATAGGATAAGGAAACTGTGGATTGCTGAAGAAATCATTAAGAATATTTAAGAGCAAAGGAAGGATGGGTAGATAAGGAAAGACAGGAGTAGGTTTGGGTAGATTAATGAGGAATTTATTGAGAAATTGTGTCATTATCTGGTATAGGAAATGTGTAGGAAATTCTCCATTGAATATTTCCTGCTTTCATCTCCTGGGTAAAGAAACGTACTGTCGGATATTTATGGCATCAGTAGAAAATTGGTAAAAGGAATAATAAATGCACACAACAAGGAAACAAGGAAAGTAGCACTAAAAGTGATAATTCCACTGCTAATAAAAATTAAAACCTTACTATGGTTTTATTATCTATTAAGAGTATAATTTCCTTTAAACTGCACTCAAATCTAAACTAAACCTCTAAAATAACCTTTTGAATTACCCTTTCAAAAAAGCGTCACGTTCTCTTTTATCTTCTGGCACCTTAATTTGTTTTTTATATAATTTTTGTCATTATTTTATAAATAAAGCAACTAATGAACACCTAGAATTTAGTAATTGCAAAAAAATCTTATGTTTAAGTAATCTGAGTTTTCTATAATGCCATTCATGTACGCTTCACAATAGAATCGAGCATTATGATGGGCCCATAAGCTAAGGGGCCATTGGCTGTCACCGATCAGCCGACCCGGCCATACCACCCCTGGATAGTGTGGTGGATGAGGATGTTGGACCATGGAATGTAAACATATTGAGGCAAATAAGTCTTTTGAGAAATTAGGATAAGCAAAGGGGTGAGTGTGAAAATCAAATAAAACAGACAAATTTCAAAATAAAAGTCCAAGGTTAAACTTTATTATATATAATGAAAATAATTTGTATAGAGTAATACGCATGATATAATCTTAGCTCACTTTCAAGGCTCTCCCTTCTCTTTACTCTAAGATCATAGCGAGATCTTTTTGACTCTCTTTTGTTTTTTGATATGTATATGTTAATCCTTTTTTGTTAATTACCATTTGACACAATTTTTGGTTGCAAATAATCTGTTTAGTAGAAGTACTATTGTAAAACTTCAATTTAATTTTTTTTCCATTTGTTCAGGTACATTCAAATTCAAGGGCGTACCCAGAATCATTACTAGGGTGGGACAAGCCGTGTTCTAGGGGGAGGGGGTGCAAGCCAAGGTCTGAGGGGGGAGCAGCAATGGGATTTATGAGACTATTTCCTTGAAAAAATAGCTTTATTTTAGTAGCACATCTTAAACTAATATATATCATTTTTCGTGGGTTTAAAGAAAATTTGTTGAATGCTTTTGTTTCAATTCAGTACTGATTTTGCTCAAAGACTTCTGCGACTCTTGTTTCTAAGTGGAAGGGGGGGGGGAGCTGCCCCACCCTGCCCTTAGCTGGGTACGCCCGTGTTCAAATTGTATTAGTCATAGAAAGTGAGAAAATCTTATTTCTCCATTTCATTTTCTCGTAGAATGACAGAAATTCAGAGGAATGATCCATTTACGCCTGTGAATCAGTTGGAAGTACATATTCATGCCTGAATCAATGAATGATTGTCTGTGCAGAGTGCATACATCAGTGCATCAAGCAAGAATGTCTTCTGTGAATGGTATTGTCACCTTTTCCCAATGAAAATAAAGGAGATGGTGATGAGTTGCAAGAAGTCTTCGACCCAGGTTCCAGTCTGGCACAGAAAAAGAGTTTTTGTGGTGGTTTATCAGTCCTGGATATGAGTGGTACTTATAATTTTCATCCAGTTCAAGTTGTTCTATGTTATTATTTGTAAAGTAGTGATTTTATCCTAAATTCAAGCACATCATCTTTTATTATCATTCAGGGGTGGACTTGACTATATTCAACCAAAACATGGTCACCTCTTAATGTGAAATGATTTCCATGCCAAACATTAATTAAGTAATGTGTACTGTCAATTAAGAGTCAATTCTCTGAACTTAATATTATTCAAAAACAGATACCTAATCTTTATTCATTGACCCAAGTAATACATTCTCTACTGTATACAGAGATAAAATATATCAAGCCTTTTACTTCTTTTTCACTTGGTTATCATAATCATTTTTTTTTTCTGTTCATACCTAATGCCTTTTCATTTCCTTGTAGTACATTAGACTACATGTGCATATTTTCTGTAATGATACATTTAACACATTCAATGCGGATGATATTTTTGCCGAAACCTCCAGTGACGGATGGGTGATTTTCCTTCATAACGGTGGTCTTGGAAGTAATACAACAGAATTTGCAATTTTTTTTGTTTCTATTTCTCGCAATTTGTAAAAAACGTTAATGACATACATGTATGCCACCCGTCACCAGTAATTGACAATTCACGCAACCCACATTACACACATGCAATTTTCCTTGTATGAAGTAGTGAACTTTTCATATTTCCGTTTATAATACTTCTTCTACCGTTGATTCCTTAGGTTAATGACGAAAATATCTTGGAATTAGGTTTTACGTGTATTTGTTTCGACGGCCGTAGATTTAATTTTTACGAGTCACAGAAGTAGAACACACAATGAACGGCAAGAAAAATATATATTTATGGAAGAAGCATCTTTTTTTATCAAAGCAAATCTATGTTACCTCAGAGTTATTGCAACATTGAAACATTTCAATAAAAATTCTCACAAATTTTTATGATGTATTTAAAAGCAAGAACTTAGACAGAGCCCTGGTTGACCTTCACATTCTGGGCAAATCGTAGTCACTGTCCTACGGATGCCTTCACGGTTAGCGGAGAAATGAAGAGCCTGCATCATTCCTAAAAACCTATCACGGCACATTTTCTCCCGAAAATCGGTACTCGCACTAATTCTGACCTCCAATCGTTAGAAATCGTGTTATACCTAATTGCGCCCCTGTGGAGAAGAAGGCCCAGCCAAGTTTCCAGTTCTCCCTGCCCAATGGCTTCCAATCCATTATGCCCTTAGTGAAGGACCTTGGTGAAGGATTTCGGATGAAAATGCTTTCTGCATTTTTCTCCGTCTATGAGAGGATGAAAAAGTAATGCTAGGCACGCTCGGAGCACCCTAGTGACCAGTGGAAAAACGAACTCCTGAAGACATACATTTATGTCATCGGCCTGAGTGGAAAAGCCCTCATGACATATATATATGTCATCCGCACATAAAGTGTTAATTTCTTGCTAACTGTGCTGAAAGAATTGAATTCAAAATTATTTTCTCTTTTAAAAAGAAACATTACATACTACCTATAGCAACATACTACCTACACCTAAGTATTGCTTACACGACACTGTTACTGGCACATGGCTCCTGAGAATACGATTCAATTTATAGTGGTACATCATTCCTGTCTGAATAAATTGAATACATAGGTCTGAAATGTGAAAGATGGAGAAGCAGGTATGAAGTATTATTTCTAGAAATTATTTGAAAGTGTCCATGATTGAATGGTATTTAGTTTTTTGGTCTGAAAAAAGGTTAAAAAATTTTAGTACTGTATTTCTCCGTATATAATCCCATGTCTAATTGTGGTTTGTATGTGCTAGGTGTAGCGTTCAAATCATTTACACTACCACGAAAGACAGCACCGCCTGGAGGGAGACAGGTGAAGGACCTTTGGCGCCAGCAGGGTAATGGTACCCCGGGACAGGGATTTGGCACCCTTCTCCGGGAGTAGCATCCCTGAGCCCACACGAGTTAGACCTGCCTGCTGTAGCGTGGAACTGGACTGAAACAGCGGCCATCGCGGTTCGCCGATTCTCTCAGTGCAAGTCAATTGTATTGCTGACGCAATAAATTGATAGTTGTTCATTGTTACATAAGGCGTAGTTATTTTGCACGAAATAATCCCTATAGACCCTAAACTTGGCATTGAATTTATTGACAAATATCTCTAGGATTGATGTGTTTGCTCTTAATCCTGGAGATAATTATTAATTAAAGCACAGATTACCAGTAAAATATTTTGTGCTTACATCAACATTTATTTATGAGTAGGAAAATCTTTCAGATTAGTCATCTATTGTTTTGCCAGAGTAGACAATGATGTGAATGCATTGATGGACTTGCATTTACATGCTAATCAATATCAGTCATATTTTCTTTATCAATTCCATTGGTTGTATGGTATAGCTAAAAAAAAAGATATCAATATTTTCTCCCCCAATGCATTGAAGGGAGATTGTTTTATTCTTCTTTTCTGTGCAAAAGAAGGCCCCCAAAACACCCAAGTACAGCTCAAAGACCTTTTATCTATTGATCCCAGGCTGACAGGGGGGATGGGAATGACATATGAATTTTTATCAAACTTGCATTTCATTCATTGATTTGAAAGTACATAATTGTCATCGAGAAATATCAGTATAGGCTAACCCCTTACCAAGAAAGCACCAACTATCCCAAGCAAAGTTCTGCCTGCGTGTCTACACTATGTGTTCACTTTTCACATTCAGTAGAAGGAGAGTGATTGCATGAGAGAGAGAGAGAGAGAGACAGCTTGAAAAACTTTCATTGAGCATATCTGAAGCTTCTCCCTCAGCTGAATGAACTCACTGCTGCATCTTCTCGCTCTTCGCTGAGCCATGGGGGAGAGAGTGAGGAACCTAGGGAGGAGGAGAGAGGTGGACACATTCTCTCCTACTTTTCCAAAGAGGCATAAATGTGTGCCGATATTATAACGGTAAAGAATGAAGATACATAACATGATAAATCATATTAACATAAATAGAGCAAAATTTACAAGACATGACAGCTAGGCACGATGGAATCTCTTCAAATTAAGATGAAATAATATAAATTACTTCTTTTAAAATTATTCAACTCACAGTTACTTCATCACTATTCCAATTCGTTCCATATATGTATTCAAAGAGACCAGTATTTAAATCATAAAATCTAGCTTCCATTAATATTGGCTATGTAAGGTTCCGCAAATGAAGTAAATATAAAATAGTTACAAATGAACTTTCATGATGAAATAAAACTGATTTATTGGAAGAATTTAACCTTTGCGGGAGGGCTGAGTTCTCTCCTTAGCATGACTGCTGGACAGAGTCCCAAGAGACCATCTCAGCAGGGACTCCACATTATCTAGGACTCCGAGGTTATTTGGACTCCCTGCTTTCCTGGTTTAAAACCCTCCTGGGGGCATTGGTTTGCTTTGGATTACCACAAAGAGACGTAATGTATGAGGAGGGGCAGAGGTATGTACCAGCTCCCAAGGGGCAAGGTGCCAGAAATACATTTATGGCATTCATTTGTTGGCATAGAAAAATCTCTGATAGACAATTCCATCATTTGTCTCCCTGGTCAAGAAACGTAAAGTCGTATATTTCTTGCGTTACTATTAGAGATGGGTCGAATAGCAGATTTCTAGAGCTCCAATATCGAATTTGAATATTATTTTGTTGAATACTTTAGTTTCAATTCAGTAGATTATGCTTAAAGACTTTTGCAATTTTTGCTTCTAGGGGGGGCAGTTGCCCCCCCCCTGCCCCTCACTGGGTATGCATATGTTTACATATGACAGTCTTAATCAATGTATTTAATACAATCGCTTCTTGCTTAATCTTGATTTATGTAACTTTTTGCACACAGTCAAGGCTATAAGATGCCTTAGTTCATCGCAAAAATTTCTTTTTTAAGTCTATAATCATTTTGCCCGCCCAGCATCTTCACTTTTCAGCGACTTTGCAGCGGATGAGTGTTAAAATATCTCAAGCGCATATACAGTATATCTTCTGCATTCCCAGCCGTGACGTCATGCTCCCTTATCCCCCTCACTTTCCCACTGTGCAATGTTGGCCACAGCGTTCCGCCCGAACGGTGGGTCTACTCGCTTATATGGTCTAAGTTTACGATAAACCAGGTTTTTCTCCTCGCCGATTTTTCGAACACATTGAAATATAAATCTAAGGGTATTCTTAATCACGCTAGCGGTCGTCACGTTATTACTTTCGATACTATACCAATTGAAAGTTGAGGCAATGTGCCAAAATAGAGCACCAACATTTGCGTGATGTTTTTTGAAATTCGGTCGTAGGCTATCTCGAGGTAGGAATCCCAAGCCGCCTAAGCGCCAGAGAGCAGGATACAGTTCTAATTAACTCCAAACAGGGGCGGATCCAGGATTTCTTTCTTGGGGGGGAAGGCACAAGGATACCTTGTAATACAAAACGGGGCACGTGCCCCCGTCTGGATCCGCCTATGACACCAAATCATTACAGGCAACCTCAAGGCCGTAGCTAGGAAATATTTTCGGGATAAATAAAATAGCGTGTACGGTTAACTATAGGTATTTATTATAAACCCTTAAAGGATAATATAAACATATTATTAAATAATTAAATTTAGCCTTCTAGATTTCTTTGCAGCAAACAAATTAATTAACTCCTCGGTGTCGATATCCACTCTGCGGCAACGCACAGATGGTATTAAAATATTGAGAAATGATACTGTGTCTTTGTGATTTTGTAATCTCGACGTAAGCTCATCAATGAAATCATCCAAAAGTGGAATCATTATAGTAATTCTAAAATAAGTCTCAGGCTCTTTTGTGTTGTAGTTCAACCTATATGCTAAATTCTAACAATAATCGAGAGTTATCATATAAATGCATCTATCGTGGACAAAGTACGCCACGCGTCTGGTCGTGTATAAATATCAGGCGCGCCCGCTCGGTAGTTATCAAATCCTAACACAAATATCTACATACCTTCAAAAGTACTTGCCACTAAAGAGTCGTAATCCTTTTTCCAAACTTTTCTATCTCCGAAACGGCTTGTTTTATTTAATACAGTGCCCTAAAAATACAATGCCAAATTGAAATACCTACCGATTCGTATATTAAACAGCTTGATATTGATAAATTGATAGGCATATTACACTACGCAAGTTTCACTTGCAGTGGCGCCGACTCCATGGGGCCTGAGGGGGCACGAGCCCCCTTAAAGATTCGTTTGGGGGGCGGAGCCCCCTCAATAATTCAAGAAAATAATTTAGTTATATAATGCTTTGTGAAATCACCAAAATATATTGGTATTTTTTATTCCCCATGCTTCACGATAGTTACCTTTTAAAATAAATTCAACAATGAGTTAAAACAAATCATAAGGTAGTATGCAGGTTAACTGAAAACAAGTGACATGAATCATGATAGTGTTTCGGTGCTGAGACACACTTTGAATTTAATGAATACAGTTTCTTCTCCTGACCTTCCTTATTATTACAACAATGTAGTGTTTATGATCTTGGAGTGTAGGTCATGATTTAAATTAAATACACAATTGGCCAACGTTTCTGAGATTTATTCTCCTTCCTCAGGGCTCTTAATTATAATGAATGTTTACAAAGAAAATAAAGAAAATAAATTAATTAAGTGGTTACAAAAATTTTGAATACAATTGTGCAGTACAAATTCATTGGTAAATTAAAAATTGTGAACAGAATTAAACAACATACCTGTGATAGAAAATTTTCGTTACTAGGCTAATCATGGTTACTAATAAATATTGATTCATTTGTTAACAAATGGTATCTAAATTATACGAAACAATTCTAATTTCGATGAATTAAATAATAATAAATTTTACTTAGGTGTTCGATGTCCGATCTTTTATTGCAACTGTTATTTGATTTTGATATGTAAAACATTTCTTTAAATAATCTTTTCTTAAAATTGGTTTCTATGTCTAAAATTTTGGTGTTCTCGAAATCAAAATGATGGCTATAGTCTGGACTGTGATTTGCAAGAGCAGAAAGAGTGATTTTATTTTTTATTGATGATTTGTGCTGGGATATTCGGTTTTTTAAATATTGAGAAGTTTGACCAATGTAACAACTATTACAATCGAGGCATGGTATGTGGTATATTATGTTACTTTTTAGTTTTTTTGGGGTTTCTGATTTTATTTTTGTGTACAGAAGTCTGCTTTGCGTGTTAGAAATTTTGTGTGCAATTTTATAATCTAATTTTTTGAAAACTCTAGTAAGTTGTTCAGATAATTTATTTATATAAATGATTCCACGGTATGGGGACGTTATTGTGTTTGTTAAAGCTAATTTATTTGGTGAATTCTGTGTTTGTGGACATAGAGCGTTGTTTTTTTGTAGTATACATTGAATGAGTCTTTTTGGAAAATTGTTTTTTATTAGAATGTCCTCGATTATTTTTAAGTTTTTTTTTTTGTGAAAAATTTTATCACTCAGATTTAGCGCTCTAAATTTTAGTGCATTGGCTATATTTATTTTATGTCGTAGAGGATGATGAGACTGAAAATTTAGATATCTGTCTGATTTATGCGGTTTCTTCCACCAATCCACACTTATGGATCCATCTTGATTTCTTATTGTCAACATATCAAGGAATGGGAGTGTGTTATTATTTTCAAATTCTATTGTGAATTGTAACACAATCCCCCCTCAATCCCCTCCTCAATCCCCTCTCCCCTACACAATGAAAGACTTTCCGATGGCACAACTATTAGCAGACATTGACAACATTATATTTGATTTAAAAAATTCATCCATTAAAAACAAAACTAGGGCACAATGCACTAACATTATAACTAACTATATTCAAAGACAAATACAGCATTCAAAATCATCAAATTTACTCAATATGTTTCATAAAACTAAGATTTTTTAAAAAAATAATCCTGATATAATTGTTCTTAAAACTGATAAATCTAACAACACAGTAATAATTTATAAACATGAATATGATAAAAAAATTAAAGAATTACTTGATGATAACGATATCTATACGGAAATTCCCAAAAAGAAAAACTTTACCACTTCACTTCAAGCTAAAGTGAATACTTTTGTTAAAAAGCTTTTTAAAGAAAAGAAAATAGACTTTAAAACGAAATGCACACTAATAAAAAACAATGGCACTCCACCTAAACTGTATGGTTTAGTGAAAGATCATAAACCAAATATACCTCTAAGACCAGTGGTAAGTTTTGTAAATAGTCCTACGTATGAATGCGCCAAATTTATTGCAAAAATTCTTACACATCTATCCTCAGACAAATACAACATTAAAGACTTCTTCCATTTTTTCAATAAAATTAAACAACAAAGAATTCCCCTAAATTATATAATATGCTCACTTGATGTAAAATCATTATTTACGAACATACCACTAGATTTATTAAACAACATTGTGCCCAGTGAGAAATGGGTGGTGGAATCCACGTGGAACCCACGTGGAGAATTAACGTGGATACCACGTGTTTTTGGTCGTGGAATCAACGTGGAACCCACGTGGAAATTTGGTGGAAAAATTAAAACAGCAGTAGGTGCTGTCCTAAAACCATTAAAACCTCAACCACTCTATATCTAAACCTTCTATATATGTGTCTACGATTTTTCATGTGCTCTCATGTCTGCCTTTCCACGAATTATATAAAAATAGAATGTGCGATACATTTTCACATAACTAGCGTGGTTTCAGGATGATAAATGACGAAATGTCACCAGAGAGTTAAGTTCCACAAATTAGAAATTCTGTTTAACATTTTATGATAATCACCACAAATCCACTTGAAATCAACGTGGATTCCACGTGGGTCCAACCACTCAATATCCACCACCACCAAATATCCACCACTCAACGTGGATTCCACGTGGGTTCCACGTGGATTCCACCACCCATTTCTCACTGGGGTGATAGATAATTGGGAAGTAATATCCAATCATACACTTCTAAACAAAGAAGAATTTACTGAATTATTTGATATTGCTGTTAATCAAGGCTATTTGCAGTATAAGGATCGTCAATGTCGAATGAATGATGGAGTACCTATGGGTTCCCCGGTGGCGACCATATTAGCAGACCTGACTATGAATCACCTCCTAGACAATATTATCGCTAAATTACCATTTAATATTCCCTTTATTTACAAATTTGTTGATGATTTATATCTAGCATTACCCAGTGATATACACGAGAACACAATTTTAAATTATTTCAATTGCTTCCATCCTAAATTACAATTCACAATAGAATTTGAAAATAATAACACACTCCCATTCCTTGATATGTTGACAATAAGAAATCAAGATGGATCCATAAGTGTGGATTGGTGGAAGAAACCGCATAAATCAGACAGATATCTAAATTTTCAGTCTCATCATCCTCTACGACATAAAATAAATATAGCCAATGCACTAAAATTTAGAGCGCTAAATCTGAGTGATAAAATTTTTCACAAAAAAAAAAACTTAAAAATAATCGAGGACATTCTAATAAAAAACAATTTTCCAAAAAGACTCATTCAATGTATACTACAAAAAAACAACGCTCTATGTCCACAAACACAGAATTCACCAAATAAATTAGCTTTAACAAACACAATAACGTCCCCATACCGTGGAATCATTTATATAAATAAATTATCTGAACAACTTACTAGAGTTTTCAAAAAATTAGATTATAAAATTGCACACAAAATTTCTAACACGCAAAGCAGACTTCTGTACACAAAAATAAAACCAGAAACCCCAAAAAAACTAAAAAGTAACATAATATACCACATACCATGCCTCGATTGTAATAGTTGTTACATTGGTCAAACTTCTCAATATTTAAAAAACCGAATATCCCAGCACAAATCATCAATAAAAAATAAAATCACTCTTTCTGCTCTTGCAAATCACAGTCCAGACTATAGCCATCATTTTGATTTCGAGAACACCAAAATTTTAGACATAGAAACCAATTTTAAGAAAAGATTATTTAAAGAAATGTTTTACATATCAAAATCAAATAACAGTTGCAATAAAAGATCGGACATCGAACACCTAAGTAAAATTTATTATTATTTAATTCATCGAAATTAGAATTGTTTCGTATAATTTAGATACCATTTGTTAACAAATGAATCAATATTTATTAGTAACCATGATTAGCCTAGTAACGAAAATTTTCTATCACAGGTATGTTGTTTAATTCTGTTCACAATTTTTAATTTACCAATGAATTTGTACTGCACAATTGTATTCAAAATTTTTGTAACCACTTAATTAATTTATTTTCTTTATTTTCTTTGTAAACATTCATTATAATTAAGAGCCCTGAGGAAGGAGAATAAATCTCAGAAACGTTGGCCAATTGTGTATTTAATTTAAATCATGACCTACACTCCAAGATCATAAACACTACATTGTTTGAATTTAATCTCTTCCCGGAGCAAGACCTCCGATATGGGCCCCCCCATATCGGAGGATATGGGACGATATTTTTTATAAGTCGACGCCCCTGTTCACTTGGTAGGGACTCTTAAAAAATCATAACTCACTCATCTCTCTTATAATTCACAGGACTATTATTTCACACACTGCACTGCAACTACACGCACTGCACCTACAACTTCGCTTAGATACATATTGACTTAAGTCGCATTGGATCACTTTCCAATATGGAACTGCCTCTCCGTGCTTGCCGGCGTGCTTATTTATTTTGTAGACGCGGCACCACGAAACATCGAGAAAAATCTCTAAGCCTATCCAATATTCCTGAATACAGCTCGAACACGACTCCAAAGTTTCGTTTCTCCCTTAGTTGGCATAGTGCATGCTATCTAGTGACATTTAGTAGTGAGTAGTTATACTAAGTAGTA
Organism: Ischnura elegans; assembly: GCF_921293095.1. Lineage (NCBI taxonomy): Eukaryota > Metazoa > Arthropoda > Insecta > Odonata > Coenagrionidae > Ischnura > Ischnura elegans. The sequence goes on along the minus strand of NC_060254.1, from coordinate 105,119,987 downwards.
TCACTACTCACTACCTCATGCCACTGCGCCGCAATAACATTGTCGTGTGAGCACCAAGCAAGCATAAAGTCGGTAATATCTGTTTAATTTTTGTTTTCATTTCGGGGGGGATATATCCCCTTTGATCCCCCCTGGCTACGGCCTTGGGCAACCTGCGATTTCAGTTTTTATGTTCACACATCATAGAAAAATCAGGATTACTACCTCATGACCAAGGGTATGTGAAACCCAAATGTTACGTCACAGTTGCTGCATGTAATAGAAATTTTAAGCGGCTATTGAAATAAGACAATCTTCATAATAATGAATTTACCAAAATATCAAATAATTTAAAAATCTGCCACACTTTCAAGAGAAAAAAATCATTCTCTAAGGCCGTAGGAGAACTATTTTTTAATTTTTTTAATCCTAATTTGATGGGGTATATTCGGATTTTTCTTATTGAAAGGATTCACTTGATATCTCAGAAGTTCATAAGGGCGCAGCTAAGAATTAAGGCTGGGGGGGTTTAGGCACAAATAATACTTATGGGTGTATTGCATACCCTCCAGGGTAAGCAGGATTTGCTGGGGCCCTCCTCCAGAAAATTTTAAGAATAATGGTTCAAAATGGCGACTTTTACAGTTTTCTGTGGGATATTTGATTAATCCTAACACTATTCTATAAGTAATCCTAATCTAATTACGTAAAATGGATTTAACTTAAATATTTGTCTGAGCTCTAGGGGGGGTTTTATCCCACAAAACCCCCCCTCGCTGCGCCACTGCATAAGGGGGCAGCTTGGACCTTGTTACCCTTCCTCAGCACTGGCTACAACCAATGGTTTCCACTTTCATCGCTGCAACTTTCAAGGAGAGCCTTTGAAACAATCTCCCCACCACGAAATAGATGATTCTATCGTACCCCATTCCAAGACTTTCACATTCACTTCCTGAAGCTATTAGTTTTTGCCGGGAAGGGCGGATGAACGGGAGAGGGGATCACAGTCAGCGGCAGATCCAGAGAGGGGACAGGGTGTAGAAAGGATATAGACCCCAAATGTGGTATATCAATTTTACAATAGATAAATTATAATTTTGTTCGGACCCCCCACTACTGCTGGGAGGTTACCCTCAGGCGCCCTCTTCTAGTCCCTCCTTGTAGGGGCTGTCAGAGGTGGTTAGGGGCCCTCGGCAAGGGCTCCCCTTACCCGTGGAATCGAGCCCATCCTCCCCCGGAAAAATTTAGGAATTGCATGCTGGGAAATGGATTTTGTTTCTATTCTGGATCTTAAAAATTGGATAAAAGTTAATAAAAATAGTAATTTCATAATAAAAATAATATGGAAGATGAAAATTTCACTGCTTATAAAATTGAAAAATATATGATGCTCCTATATTATCTATTTTGTGAATTTGTTCCTTGAAACCGCACTGACATCTGAAAACCGCGTAAAGTAACCATTTTGAATAACCCTTCAAAAAAGACATACAGGTTGCTTTTAATCTTCTAACACCTTTGCTTGCCCTGTTGCGAGATGCAGGGGAGCAGCCAGGAATTAAGACAGGAGGGGGAGGGTTTAGGTGCAAATAATACTGAGGTGTGTGGGGGTATTGAATACCCTCCAGGATAAGTGGTAGGTGCGAGATTAGTAAATTGCAGATTTTTAAGATAAATGGTTGAAAATGGTGAGTTTTACAGCTTTGTGAGGGGTAACTTATTAATCCCTACGCTATTTTATTGGTAATATCAATCCAATCAAGTATAATGAATTAAACTTAAAGATTTCTCTGAGCTCTGGGGGGGTTATCCCCCCCAGAGCTGGGGGGGTTATCCCCCAAACCCCCCTCCCTCTCTATGCCACTGGCTGGATCAGCTAGTATTGTATACTTTGTAAATATTTTACACATTTTATATAGTGGGTATATATTCTGGTTCATTTATTATCTTGTAACCACTTAACACTGTTGTTCCTAATGTTCACATCCGCTTATATTCCTTAAAATTCATCTCCAGGCTTACCAAGTTGAACGTTAGCCATTGAGGGTATGAGCTCAAACCTGAAGTTTAATGAAATTAATGACTATGTATTGAATTATAATGCGAGAATACTACCTTGTCTTTTCTTCAATCAAATTAAGAGTTAAAGTCAGGCACATTCTGATAAAAAGAAATTGAAAGGCAAATTAAAGAACCTCTCTATCGAAACATATGCTTTATTTACAGTCCTACATTACTTCAGATTACTCCGCCTGTATTTTTAGTTTATTCTTAAATAGAATAGTAAGCGCTTTCGAAGATTGAATTTAAGTTAAGTATCTTTAGTCCGTCAAACGGTGGTTTTTAGTTAAATATACCTCAATTAAAAATGCGAATACATGACACATAATAAATATCCGCATCGAATCCTATGCTTATTTTCTTATCTTGAGTCATATATAGATAGACGAAGACTATGCATATCCCCCCAGTATGCATATATATAGCAAAAACATAAAGCACTATTAACAAGAGGAATAGTGATAAATTAAAAAAATATATAGCCCCCAAAGCAAAACGTATGTAAATTAAGTGTCTTTATTTTAAAGATTTTATCGATCTGCAGTTGCACTATTTGATAAATCACATCATCATGAATGTAAATTTCAGTGGATGCTCCTAATTACGCTTTATTTCCCCATCAAACTCGGATATATATGTCCGTCAGCGACGTGAGTGGCGACTTTAGTAAACCCATTTAAATTCGCGATGGGTGGCAACACAGAGGACAAACAGAAGATCCTCTTTCTAATATTGGAGGCAAAAATTTGTGATTTTTTTACATTAAATTATGACTTTCAGATATATGAATATTGATTTAAGAATCACATACTTCATTCATCAATTCATTTTATGAAAAATCCCAAATGCCGAATTAGGAGTGAAAGCACTGCAGCGCGTAAGAAAGGTGACATGTGAAAAAAGGTGAAACCGCTGCAAAAAAAACCATACCTGCATAGCATATAGTCATTCAATAGTCCAAGACTAGGGTTGACACCTTGCTTGTCCAGATACTCCACCTCATGCGTCAATAACAAATGACCTCCATATAGCCGTTGGTGGTGAACTGGGTGATTTGCAGACCTCGTCAATAACTTTTCCAAGCAAAAAGGCTATGGTAAGTCAGTTCGGCTGCCCAGGTAGAGCAAATTAAACATCATAAACATTTGCCGCACGCATGAACCCTGGCGATCACATTTTTACAATATCGGTAAATTGACTTGAGCACACCTGGAAACTTGGACATCTTAGCAACCATGCTGCTTATGCCATCCCTTTCACATGGGTGGTGACCACCCCTGAGTCCTCAATAGGGCCATGGTAGTCCTCTTTGATTAAAAAGTAGTGTATTCATTTTCTCAAGACCTTTAACCGCGGTTGTGTCATTTTCACCTAGGTATTCAGAAGTTTTTCAATCTCGAAATTTTTAAGCATGCAAAACCCATGCAAAATTTTACATATGGACCCACATTGTGAGGTCAACAATATTCTAACTTCTACTGTGTGGTGTTAGTGTAACTAAAATGAAAACCAGGAGTAAAAATACCATTATAAATTTTTCACCAGTAAATGAGACAAACATCATCTTACAATATTGATACTCTCAGCGGAAGCCGTCAACATGGATGGCAGGTTAGAAACTCTGACTGGGCACATAATAACAGCATCGAAGAAAAGCCTAACAAAAAAGGGATTCAGAAAGAGCAGTACTTCAAATTTTTATTAATTCAAGCTAATTCTACTTATACTTACAAAAAATAATATGCACAAAGGTAATAGAACAATTGTTGCCATATTTTAGCATGTTGCGACGGTTGAATCATGGATCTAACAAAAGATCCCCAGTACCAACGAAAAGGAGGAACAAAAACGTATTTTACAAAAAATATGCTTAAATGGGAATACAAGTTAATATTTAATTTTATAGAATATACCATTACACAACACAACATTATCAAGAGCAGTGAAAATGAATGAATACAGAAAATAATTATTATATCACTTTAATTCCTTAAAAGAACACAGTAATACTTATTCACCATATCATAGTAATGAGAAAATATTAAAAAAAAACAGTACCAAAAATTGGTGGATAAAATCAGCTAAAATAATAAAAAAGTGAATGAAAAATAAATCAGTAATGTCACCATGAAGCATATTTCAACCAAAAGAATAAAAAAATGAAAACATTATAAACAGAACAAAATTGCACAAGCAAAAAATTAGATAACATTCTATCACTTCAAACCTCCTAAATACAAAGCACAAATACAGAACTTGAAATTGCACTAGGATACCATACTGCTTTAGCCAGAGGAAAGTCCAATGCTGTAATTCAAGCAGAAGATGACATAAATGATTCATTAAAATCAACAATTGATTGGACAATTAGACTTTCCTCTGTTTATCCCCCTCCCCACGTAGAGGGAGCAGTTTGGATTTTGAGGGGGAGGGAGGGTGGGGAGGGATTTTTAGTGAAAGGAAGGGAGAGTTAGTGTCAGTATTGCTACTAACACTACCATTAGTACCACTACTACTACAAGCACACACTCACTCATAAAATCACATTCCATTCACTCATTCATAAAATCACATTCATCCATTCATACAGCCCTGCCTACCTAAATGCTACTTTATACGTATGAATTAATTAAACGCCTAAATACGGAATCGTGGCCACGATACATGAAGACCTGCCTAATCTGTGTTATTTCTACTCGACGGTAGGACGCAATATAAGATCCCTACTCTCCTGCCGCAAATCCTAACTATAGCTGGAAAAAAAACATGCATTAATAAATAATATACAAAGACCCTGTACAATAATTGCAACAAAAAATGCAAAAAATACAACTATCTTCAGGCTTGGTGTCTTCTTTCTTCCTATCTTCATTCTTCATTTCTTCACGATAAAATCCTCAATTCTCTAGTTTTCGGCACAGTAACCTTCAGGTGTCAATTTCATGGACCTGAACAGTTGTCTCCAAAAGCAATCGCTGTCGTTGTCCACAAGCTTGACCTGTGGTAATATAACAAAAAAATTCTCATAATCCAACAAAGGAGAGACATAAAAAGTTGACTCTCAGCTCAGAAATATCATTTCGAGAAAGACGTTTAGAAAATATTAATTTTTAAGCGTGTAGAAATTTTTAAAATTAAAAAAATGCAAGAGTGTGTAATTCCAAATTCTTTGACGCTTATCAAATCGGCGATATTTCAATGTATTTTCTTTATTCATTAAAAATTTTAAAGATATATTGGGCAATATTAAAAATTTTCCCGGTAATCATTACAGTGAGCTGAGTGTGTTATTAATATAACTTTTTTTACGACCTACTTGTACTTCATGGGTTTTACTAAAAATTGATAGCAAAAATTTATGTACTATTTTATGAAATGGAAAACAATAATGAAATTATAAAAATCAACACGATGAAATTATTTAAAAAGACGAAAACAGAAGTTACAAATATGGCATCCTTATTAAGGATAAAACAGCTATCCAGGAGAATGTATTATTAATAATTTCTTGTGGGAAATTAATTTAATATTTAAGTCTAATGATACGAAAGAAATAATATAAATTATTTCTCAAGATCATGCAAAGAACCAGAGGTCTAAGTAATCACATCAGAAACAAAACAGCCGAAAAAAATGAAAAATATATACTGAATTTCCTGACACCATTGGCTTAATAAATATTTAACAGCAAGGAAAAAAGCGTCAACGGAAAATAAGTACCCAAAATTAAACAAAAATGAGTATCATTACATTATTTTTGCGACTTTTTTTAAAATATGGCACTTATACTCGGAATATACATTTCACGGAAAATTCAGATAGGTAGAAAATATGACCGGAATCTCATGTTTCACTCAGATAGGGTCTCCGAGGAAGTTATTACTTGAGCGCGCATGACGGATGCTGAGTTACTAAAAGCAAGGCCAATATGGAAACCTCGACCTCCGTATTACAATGAAAAAATTAAACAGCAAAGTATATACTTATGATAGATTGACGACAATTCCCATAACTGTCCTTCATTCGAATTATATAGTTTCTCAGGAATGAAGTTTCAAATCGAAATATATGAAAGCAAACGCTATCGTCGTCGCCAACCAATCAATGCCTTGAGATTCAGCGCAGGATTTTAGTTTTGTGAGTCTTACAAAAAAAGCGCGAACTTTTAATTTTGGGTGCGGTTGAATTAAATATTTTCGCGTAGGAAATGTGAAAATATTAACTTATTTTCTCACGCAATCGTTACTTTTATCATCGAGGTTCCTGAATGTAAAAATCATAGTGTACCTATGTGATCACTAAATATTGGTTCTGAACTGAACTCAAAACTTGGAAGAGAAACGAGTGAAATCTTACCGTCTGCTTGCGGCAACGAGCTGTATTCTTTCGATCTCTTTGCACGTGCTTTCATCGAGGCCTCGAGTAGTCAACTCACACAATACGATCCATCGAACTCTGTAATTGAAAAAAACGAACACTCATAAAGAGACAAACCAATACGCTTGAAAATCGGCCTCATGGCCGATTCAATCGATATATTTTCTTATGGCGCATGGGCGTCACAGTGAGAATATGCTCACCTTTGAATTAGATTTAAAAAACTTGGGGTGTAAAATAACGTTTCCCGTATTGCAGAGGAAATTAAAATAATATTCTATTAATTAATAATACTTATTTTTATAAAATGATTCCAATTGAATGGAACTATATCTCCCTTGAATAGGAAAAATGAAGGACAGATTTTGAAATGGGTAACCTTTCAAAAACTAAAAAAGTTAAATAACTCTGATTCAGAGTGAAAAATCATGATGGAAAATATCATTTGTTATGAATAAGCAGATAATTAGATACTAATTACAAATAAAAGTTATTTGGTCTGCTTTATAATTTGAAAATATTTTGCGAAGACTTTTAAGGGAGGTGATATTTTGACTCGAAAACATTTGTAAAGAAAATACGTTTATGTGTTATTATAAGTCATCCAGAAAAATGTTGGCAAAAAAAATATTTTGCCCATTGGAAATATTTTTTCATAACTTTTCAATTCAATTCTAAGTTAGAATAGATCCATAAAATTATAAATCACTTCCAGTTACTAAGTACCAAGTACAATTTTCAAACTGATTAGTCAATGACTAAATTGAGGAGGATACTAAGTTCATTTGTTCATTTTAATGGCATTATGAACAAATTAGAAGTTCAGTGTAAGCACAATTGAGTTCCGCTAATGAATGTAACATTGAACATTCTCAAACAACTCGTTAATTAAAAAATTTATATGGGAAAAATGAACCAAATTTGAATGAATATTATGAGATCATACCGCTCCTTATCTGCTGCAACTCCTGTAGAGCCGCAAGAAGCCGGCTCGGTGAGGTGCACCATCCCATCTTCTTCCAAGTGTCTTCTTTCTCCTTTTCTCAGCATGTCAAGCGATGGCTTGCGGACCTAGGGAGAGAGCGGGTTAGTGCATACACAAATAAATAACCCTTCCGAGGATTTGCACCACTCCAAAGCATCACACAAGAACGAGACAATGGCATCGATAGGAAATCATGATTTTCCTACCTAGTCACAGCCACATTCCTGCATGACGCAATGGAATTTGTAATGCAAAACCACGGCACAAAAAACTAAAGCTAACGCACGGAAAAAACGCCTAGCCTTACGCAAATTTATGTTCATTGGCCTAAAGGGCCCAAAGCTAAGATGTCGCCTTCTTCTGGTTCCGCGATGCCATCCTCTTCTGTCTTCTATTCTTCCGATGAATCTTCATTCTTCTCTTCACATCCAGCGATGGCTTGCGGACCTAGGGAGAGAGCGGGTTAGTGCATACACAAATAAATAACCCTTCCGAGGATTTGCACCGCTCCAAAGCATCACACAAGAACGAGACAATGGCATCGATAGGAAATCATGAATTTCCTACCTAGTCACAGCCACATTCCTGCATGACGCAATGGAATTTGTAATGCAAACCCACGGCACAAAAAACTAAAGCTAACGCACGGATAAAACGCCTAGCCTTACGCAAATTTATGTTCATTGGCCTAAAGGGCCCAAAGCTAAGATGTCGCCTTCTTCTGGTACCGCGATGCCATCCTCTTCTGTCTTCTGTTCTTCCGATGAATCTTCATTCTTCTCTTCACATCCAGCGATGGCTTGCGGACCTAGGGAGAGAGCGGGTTAGTGCATACACAAATAAATAACCCTTCCGAGGATTTGCACCGCTCCAAAGCATCACACAAGAACGAGACAATGGCATCGATAGGAAATCATAAATTTCCTACCTAGCCACAGCCACATTCCTGAATGACGCAATGGAATCCGTAATGCAAAACCGCGGCAAAAAATAACTAAAACTAACGCACGGAATAAACGCCTAGCCTTACGCATATTTTTTTTTCATTGGCCATAAGGGCCCAAAACTAAGCCGCAAATATCGCACACGTCTTCTTACGATGCTTCTCTTCTTTCTTCCGTGAATACTTGCGTCTTCAATCTCCTCTTCTTCGTGCAGTCTTCACTCTTCCTTCCTCTAAGTCCAGCGATGGCTTGAATCTGTGAAGAGGTAAGATTAGTGCATGCACAAACAAATAAATAAATAACACTAACACGCAAACCCTAACGCGACGCAACGGAAAAATACTCGCAGCACACGCAAATATAAATCATCACACGCAGAAAAATATCACACGAAATCACACGATAGATGAAAAAACACACGTTCTCGTATTCTTGCCGTTCTTCGAGCTCAATTTGATGTCTTCAATCTTCATGGCTGGAAGGGAAGGAGTTACAGACATGTTACAATTAAATACAAAAAAAGTAAACCCAGTTCAGGCGAGTGATTATCAATATCCACTCATTCCCGATACACACAAACATTATCTTCCCTCTTCATTCTTCGAGGCCCCCTTCGATGTCTTCAATCTTCGGGGCCTCAGCTACGTCTTCTTTCTTCATTCTTCACTCCTGCAATAAATGGTGTTAGTACAAAACCCACCCAAATACCTTAAAAAAAACTACAAACAAAAATACCCACGTGGAATTCCTACCTAAGAATGCATTCTATGTCTCCTGGGACCGGTCTCATTCGTAGTAAATAACTTGAAAGTGCACTTTGTGGTACCTTTGTTTCAGCGCTGTTTCGAAACCTTTTTAAACTTGCTCCTTCGAGCCGTTACCTTTCGTGCACTTTTGATACCTAGAGCTCGTGCTTTGATAATCGAGGGTGAATTCACTTTCCACCAGGAGTCTCTCAAAACTCCTGTTGTGTGGTCTAGGTCTTCTGTATTTTACCATTTCACGTTCAAGATTACCTGATGTAAACCTGATGAAAATATACGGCAATGCACAGCGCCCGAGGAAAACTGCACTCTTACCAGCCTTCAACTCAAGTCGATGAATGGTGTTCATACTCTTCAATATTCATTCTGAAATTGAAAGAGCAAAAATGAGGATTAAAATTCGAGTCAAATCTCTCCGAATAACATAAAAGGAATTAGCATTGGATGTCCCGCGAGGCCATCGTCTTCTTCTCTTCTTTATTCTTCCTGCTCCACCTTTCATTCTTCCCCTCATGTCCGGGGATTGGCTGCACCTAGAAGAGAGCAAAAAATTAAGTTAAATTCGGGGGTTAGATTATTAAACATGGGTCAATACACCTTAATTCAACAAGCGTTTGTCCCTAAGAGACTGAGATTTTGATACCTGTATGGGTCTTCATCAACCACACACTAAATACCGTGAGATCTTTTTTTTATATGTGGTTTTAATAGTTTACCGATTATTTTTCTAAAAAAATTGCGCTAAATCATATAAATCCAACAATTTAACTATCAAATTGTCGTAGAGACATTATTTATTGCTTATTTTAGTGATAAGTCCTTTCGGTAGTCACTTTGAGTAAAATATTGCTAGAGTGCACCTATCTATTATTGTTATGTCTAAATATTTAAAACATTGTTCAACAAATCAACTTTTTTCAAATAACCCATCTCGGAAGTGGCCCAAGCATTTAATCTTTAGAATGCAGGCTCAATCATTGCCTTAGAATCACATAAATTAAATATAAATCAACTCCTGAATGATATTTTTTGGAAATATTTGAACGTTTACTTTTTCTCCCGTGCGGCTTTCCGATTACTTTTAATACTAGTGTATAGACGTGTACTCGTAGACTGGTAGTCTATATCGTAGTAGTATGACCTACAGGTTCAACTATAAACTATCAACCATGAATTCATCAAAATCTGACACCCTACGGGACAAGCATTTTTGAAATTGAGTTGGAATGACTAAAAATATTATACCCGTCTGTCTGTATAAATCGTGGGAATGGATGCTAAAACAAAGGCTGTTTATTTAAAAAGAAGGACACCCAAAAAATTCTATAGAAATTCACATATTTGTTTAGTGACTTTTAAACAAGTCTATTTTTTTGGGAGCTTTCTAAAGTGATATTGAATAGGGTAGGTATATTAAAATCTCTCGTAACAGATGAAATCATTGTACTTTAATGTGGAATTCTTTATATCCACTTTATTTTAGCAGTGAAAGATTTGTATAAATATGTAAACTGACTTAGAAATATATAACTTTAAGTATTATAATAGCAACACTAGAGAATTCGTAGAATAAGCAGTACCAAAGAAATACATAGCAAACAAACATTTTTGGAATTATTACACCGTATCAATTTTTTTGTTTTAAAAAATAGGCAGGCAGCAAAATTTAAATATATAACTAAAAAAAATGATTTTATTGACCACACGATATAGTATAAAATTACAAGTTGAACATGATTCTTTGAATTCCAATTTGTACAAATCCAAAGTTGCTTTGTTCCACCGAGATCACGATTTAACTTTATCTAGTTTATTTTGGATAAATTAATACGGAAGATAATTTTTAATCAATAATCAGAGTCAATATTTGCATAAAAATTACCTTCCCTCTTCACATAAATCGTTGAACTTGATACTGGAAACAAAGGAGGCAGTCAAGCGAACCTTATTTCTATATTTCACGGGTTATCTTAGTGGTAAAATAAAAAATCAATAACCTAAAACCATGACGCATGTCCATGCGTTATTATCGCGACGGAATTGAAAACGTATGTTTAGTGTAAATACCATAATCTAACCTTCATTCGTTAGATTTATTAAAAAGCAATATTTTATCATTGTTTTAGAAAAAAATTACGTGATACTCGCAAGGACCCCCTGGTCCCGCACGTGAGATTGGGTGAGAATCGACTCGACCCTCTCGCCCCTCCTAAACGCCACATCTAATTAACCTTTTCACTACTAAAAAAGTAAGTCGTCTGGACGGTTTATGACACAGAAGGCGAAAGTTGCAAATATTCGTCACATATTTTCCGACGCAGGCCAAGGAATGCCGTAAATATCCGTTTCGTTGCCCTTTTATGCCGGTCGAGGCTACGCGAAGTCTTATCTGGACCAACAACATATAAATTGTTGATGCATTAAATCCGTTAATTAGGACGGTAGAGCTCCGTTCAAAAGTTGACAATGCACAGAAAGAAACCGAGGAATTGAATTCGAAGACTGCAACATACGGGCAAACAACAATTATCCATGTAGAAAATTCACATAAACTAATCATGAGTTGACCCGGAACCAATTCCGCTGCTAGGGCTATCAACCCGGAAAGTAGGAAGACCAACTATACTTTGAGCCCGAGATAATGCGGAAAAGTCGAAAATGATTGGCGCTGAGGGAGTGTGATTATCCGTGAGACCCTTCTTAACCAATGTCCTGCAAAATGGTCCGTACAGAGGGGACAGAAGAGACCCTTGGGGCTCAGTCCACAAGTCATGCTAAGGCAACAACACCACTGTGTCGAAAGGGTTAATGGATACCCCCAAAGATGTAATATTCGTGGGAATGGGCTTGTTCGATACTAGGTAAATATATAGTTGACAGACGAAAGTGGTATATTTTGCTTGAATGCTGAAAAAAATACGGAAATAAAATCCTTTAGGGAAATAAGGAAGTCGGAGTAGTAAATCATCGAAGCATTATTTTACAATAACGTCCGAAAAATATGGCTCTGTTGTGCCTACAGGTCAAGGGGAAAGTGAAGGGTCTATCAATTTATAATGAGAGGAACTTTGAGAATAATATGATAGTAATATTCGGTTCTCTTATTTTTCACCTGTATAAAGGCTTCAGTATCGAGTACGGACACGTAAAAGATAAGCGTGAAAACTCCATTTGCGAAAAAAATATGAAATTGAAAGTATGAAATGCTAAAAATTGAATAAATATATTATATTTTTTCAAACGTTTCAACTTCAGTGGTGAAGTATATGAATAAAAAATAATAAAAGGCACGGTCTTGTCCTGTAACTCATGTCATGAATGATTAGCTCCAATGCCCATTGAAAGTTTAGTTAAATTAGCGCCAACGAGAGTGAGACATGTATCCCGATGTCAAATGCTAAATCAGCATAATATCCAGCCATCATTGTGCGAAAAATCCACGGATAAAAAATCATTCGCCAGGATTCGAACCCGGATCCCCCCGAATGATTTTTTTCTCAGTGGGTTTTAGCACAATAGGTTGGTTTCCAATTTTTTTAATTGCCTTAATCGAAAGATTTTTACTCCTGGAGTATGTATTTCCCGCTTTTAGATTTTTTAATGACGATATATATTTTTTGGGATCAAATGAAAAGTGAAAAATTTCAAGCGCGAAAAAACGCGACGGGTAAGTATGAATGATGGGTAATCGCCGTGTGACGTCAGCGGTAGGTGACCTTGTTACGAGAGCGCCGCGCCGCTTCGATGCAGACGACGCATCATCTGAGAGGATAATTCAACGCTTCGAGCAAAAACTATATTTCTCAAAGAAAAACTAAGTTTTACCTGCACTCGAAATGCACAGTATCTTAGATAACCGCTTTGTAATGGATCTCCCAAGATTTTTAAATGCATATACAAAAGTGGTGCACGTCTACTTCAATATAAAAAATGTAATAGCATGATTAACGATTGGTTATGGTACATACAAAAGTGAATTTGATGAGAAGAACTATTAATTAGAGGAAATTCATTGTATTTTAATCATAGCAAAATATTACGCTGGATGGATATCATGTCGAATTGTATTAAATTCATTAAAAAAAACTTAACAGTATTCTGACGAGGTTTGGCGGTAGGGCATATTCCCATCTTTCAAAGGAAAAACACAAATTTCGACATGTATTACGACACAAAAGTTGAGTTACAATGAGGTAAATATTAACTGTTGGGTCATAATACCTTCACGATGTGACTCCAAATAGTTTTCATGGAATAATTAGCAATTTATTACGACTGGCAAAAGAAATTCAAATGGCTCTAGCCGCCTCGGATCCGCGTCGTAATTAATAACGATCGAATACGAAGGCTTATATGATGATTGATACAATAATGCAATGCCTTACGTAGGGCACTCCTCTGCACTGAACACCCTCCTCCCCAAAGTCCTTAAATCCAGTGACTCACAGCGTCTGCTGAATTATTTGAATGTCCGTGGCAGCATGGATGCCAGCAAAAAAATCTACATATAAAGTGTGTTTTAGGCCAATATGTCGTTCTACAACGCTAAAAGCTAGCGGAAAATCGTTCGTCACGGTTCCACTGAGCGAGAAGAAGAGACTTTTGTACTTTGAAGCGGTCAGAAAGAAGTATACAATCCGTAAGAAAAATACTCGCTTTCATTGCTGTATACACCATTTTAAGGTTAGTGCTTACTCATCGACGAAGTGGAAGTAAAACGAATATTCATACACGGAGAGGAGGTTGGTTTACATTGAAAAATCCATTGCATTGAAATTGAGAGAGTCTGTAACGGTATATGTATTATAATATAACGGTACAGTACCGGCACACAAATTTCGTTATTCATTTTTACCACCTTGCTGGCAGGTAGCGCTTGGCTTAAATAAGGATTATTAATACCTTATCAAACGAAGTAAACTTTCCGACCATAGGCAATTTTAATAGGTTATTAATGACAAATGTTTCCCTGAGCTCTGTGCCTCGTGTATGCATTGATAATCTCAGACGACGTGACCCTCCTATCCTCTCGTGTAGAAACTAGGTCCCTGTGACGTCACGTGGAGTGGAATCGCATGGGCGCCAATCTGGCCTTTTTCAAATGAGGATAAAATTGACCATTGCCATTCGTCTAAAATGGGATTTCTAAAACCAAATAATTTGTATATTATGAATACACTAATGGTGGGTAACGAATCGCAATCAGTGCCTTTCGTTTTCTTTGATGAAGGAAACTACCCTTTTTGTGTATTGTGGGTGACTCTCGCAAAGGTACCACCGTGGCTAGTCCCGGTATACTTGTAAAAAAAGAAACACCTATCCAGCCAGCAAACTGAAAAGGTGTTTGGCAGGGTTGGCTTATCACAAGCATGTAAGCTACCTTCCATAAATTTTTACGAAACATAATAGTAATGGAAGAGGAGTTTCGTTCTTGATTTCAAATGAAACTATCGTTGAACATGTAATTTACTGCGTTCCTTGGGTCCTTACTTCCTTTCATCGCAAGATTTATCGCTCACGGACAATATAAAATTAATATGAATTTATTCATTGGCGGTATACAAAGAACTCTGATCGATTTTTTCATGTGGCAATGTTTCAACAAATATTCCAGTAATTTTCATGGGCAATGAGTAGTACTTCCTGATTCCCAATGAAATTACTCGAATGATAGAGATTTATATTATTGTATCAGCTTTAGACTAAGGTTCCCCTTTTCATTTTTTCCATAAAAACCAGCACAAACTAATATTTCAGTTTTCTACGGACAAATAATGATTGAAAAGCTAATTTTAATCATACAGAATCACTTCAACTAAATAGTTTTCCTATCATTGTTCTCAGTGCATAACATATGACGTTATTTCACTCAACTCTTATCTTCGGCAACCATTATTATCCTCTGTATTGTGAAATTCTTTTGAACCAATATCATCTACTTCGGAAACCGCTAAGTAAAAGTTTCAATATTTCTCACTATCGACAAGAGGGCAGGTGAAAAATTATAACGGAATGAAAAAGGAAGATTACATGCGTTCTTGTCAGCGTAGAGAAAAGTATTAACTCAAAAGCACACCATACATTAATGAGCGCATTTGTAAAAATTTCTACGCCAGCGCATTTTATCATCAATTAATCGTTACTCGTAATCCGGGCGTTATTTAGACGGTCCGTTGCCCTTTTATAGAACTCTTCCATAACATAATTTAAATTATCCAAAAATAGTTTTGATCAGCTAAATCTACATCTACATACTAACCAGCAAGCCGTCTGAATAGGCATGTGGCAGGGGGGTGCTAGGTCACCTGCCGTTGATAAATAAAAATGGTATGCTCTAACGAAATAATGCCCAGCATTTATTAAAGTCCGATATTGTCGACAGGGGAAAAACTAATTCCCATACCTATCCGTTCGGCATAATATCTCTCTCAATTTATCGTTTCTGTCAGACCTATAAATGTGGTGGGACTCTGATATTATGTTATCCGTTTTCGCTTCGAAAGATATCCATTGTCAATTGCTCAAGCATTCCAAGTCTAACGCGCAGCCTTCGAATCTACAGCGGTTCCCAACCTAATTTGTTTAACATTTGTGTAACACTTTCTGTACGCCCGAAGCGAGTATATTACGAATCGTGCAGCTTTCCTTTGTATTTCTGCACCAGATCCCATACGCTCGCTGCATATTCAAGGTGTGGCCTGGCGAGTGCGAAATAGCACCTCTTTTTTTCCATCCGAAAATCCACCCACTAAACGCTTGACGAATCCTAGCATCTTCAGGGCTCTGACAAAAATATTTCTTAAGGGCTGTTTGCGCGGTACATTAACACGCACGGGCCTAAATGTAGGAACGCAAGAATAAACGCCAAAATGCACCGTGTAACCACCCAACTTATACGAATGGATGCACAGGAAAAAGAACCTGTTCAAATTAGGTTCATGCATTCATAAGTGTTACGTTCCGATCGACAAAAATCATTCATTCACGATACATTAACTCGTACGTGTCAATCTGTCGCCATAATGTTAAAAACATCCACAGAAAACACATGGAGATAGTAGGGCGACCCGAGCAAAAAATTCACCGTCGTGCATTCCATCAGGTGAAGTTCGAGTCCCCACTCTTGGCCTGCGTCTGATGGAAAAAGGGACGGTGG
Source organism: Ischnura elegans (assembly GCF_921293095.1). NCBI lineage: Eukaryota > Metazoa > Arthropoda > Insecta > Odonata > Coenagrionidae > Ischnura > Ischnura elegans. The sequence goes on along the minus strand of NC_060254.1, from coordinate 105,103,721 downwards.
GAATGACCGCGAGATTCATAATAAATGATGGATCAGTGAGCGATGACTATTATCCCTGAAAACCTATCGCTTAACCTGTCAATGTAAGGGATGGAAAAATGATGGTGTGATTCCGGATTCGTAATCGTAATCGTAATCATACTCAACTTTACAAACTAAAGAGATCTTTGGCTGCAGTTTCGGATAGATTTTATTTCAGATAAGTGAACGAATTAGATGATGTACAATTGATGGTGAAATGCATCATAATATGATACTATGTGACGATGAATTTTAGGTTATTAATGGTAACCTATGTTAGTATATGAGGGAGATAACAAGCATGAGTTTTAGCTAGGTGATAGCAGCGAACCCAATCAATGAGCGGATTCACTTTCATTAAATCTATTAAGCTTCACAAATGTACGTCCAACTAATGAGATGTACAAAGAAACTAATTAATCAGATGTTGTTACTACTCATCAGATGGTAAATTTCTACAACCAATCAGGCCGCGAGTAAAATCTCCATGGCAACCATAACAAATGTAAGGTTACACTGGATGAGTGCTTGCTAAAGGTAATAGTATTTATGGATACGTATGACGTAACAATCTTTTGGGACAATGGGCTAATTCAATATAAAGGCCACCGAGTAGTCCATTTAATCCAAATAATCCGTAGGCAAAACGAGGTGATGTAGACATGATATCGGAAAATGGAAGATTGTAAAGCCGTAGTTTGCTTCACGCTCACCATGCATCATTATGGCGCTAGAGAGTCACTATCGTAATTGTCGGATTCTATTAATTTATATCTTAAATAAATTCAGAGAAAATAGAAAGGAGGTTCTGATTTGTTGCGTAGTAAATATTTCATGTGTAACCAAGAAACGACTTCGTCTTCTAATTCGGCAGCAACGTGGTTGTGTGTTCTCTCGTGTGTCCCGGTCATTCAGTCTGTTCCCCGATCTGCTGCGGAGTAGTTGCACTTGAATTGTTTTCATTGGATTTCTCAGCAGTCAGCAGCACTGTTGTGATGTGATTACGTGTTATCTCTCTCTTAGTGATGGAGCTCTGAAAATTCCTCGAGATTTATTAGAGAAATAACCGGTCAAGCTAATCGTAAAATGGGTTTTGTTAAAAGAATATTAGGCAAGTGCGACGACAAAGTGAGAGAAATTGGCTACTTTTCCCTCGTAAGACTACATTTGGAATACGTTGCCAGTGTTTGGGACCCTCATGAAAAAGGCTTAATAACAGAGTAAGAACGCGTGCAAAGAAGGGCTGCCAGGTATGTGAAAGGTCGTAAGGATAGCCTTGATAGTGTAACTGGCCTCTTAGATAAACTCGGATGGGAATCTCTGTCGGACCGTAGAATGAAAAATAGACTAAACCTTTTAGATAAATTCAAGAGCAGTGTCTTTTTTAACGAAGTTAACCATATCTTACGGACGCCAACATAGTACGGAAGATCCAGATCATATAAATAAAATAAGAGAGATAGATTGTAGAACAGACAGATTCAGAATGTTTTTTTTTCCACGATCATAAAGTGATGGTAACGGCAGCGATAGAACCCATAAGTAGATTGCATGACTTGTAGTGTACTAACCTATGTAAAACTTAATGCATGTTTCTTAATTTTATTATTATTTCTAACAGCATATGGTAGAATAATATTTATCACCATCACAAAAATGAAAATAAAATCATTTTTACCTACCTATATTATGTAAGACTTGTTTAAAAGTATTTATACTACAATCGTGTATCGCCAACAAGATACGAACTATAGTCAACAGCACGAATCATATTTCTAAATTGGCATTTAATGCACTTGTTAACTTTGAAATTAATAACCACCACTTTTTCGATGTAATATATTAAAAACAACAACTGTTTCCTACCTTATATTTCTCCGCTTTTGATTTGAATGCGCTTTGATTTAAACAAGATGTTTGTTCTTGCGGAAAGAAGACGCAAAGAAATAGACACTTCAAATATTATTTTCCTTATTTCCTTCATTATATTTATCAGTTTTTCGTATTAATTCCTTTATCTTCTTTCCCAATTTAGCTCCTCTTGTTTGCATAAACAAATATGTTGCTATGATTGTTCTTGTGTATGACAATTGAATTTGGTGGCCATTTTTGAACTAATCCCCATACTCAATTTGATATGAATAAACAGATAAATAATTGTAAATTTAGTGTTTTCATAATTTTTCCTGGGGTTTCAGACAATTTTAGAGGGGGTCTTCATAAGACTTTTTGTCGTATCTCGTCCCGTTCACCCCAAACATTTGTATGAGTGAGTGAATGAATGAATGAATGAATGAGTGGTCGTTAGGGGACTTTATAGAACTTAGATAAGAGAGATACATTGTAGAACAGCTAGATTCCGAATGTCATTTTTTCCACGATCAATAAGAAATTATAACGACAGCAATAGAACTCGTAAATCGATTGCATGACTTGTGGTGTAGCCTACTAACCTATGTAAAAATTAATGCATGTTCTTAATTCAATTATTAATTCTAACAGCATATAGTAGTTTAGTTGTTAGTATACGGGACGTTTTTTGTACGGAGTGGTGTGCATGTGGGAGTCCAAATGCATGCTGCATGCTGGTGATTGATCACCCCCTGCCAAACACCCTAGAGGTGGCTCGCAGGATATTATGTAGATATAGATGTATATATTACTGACGATGAATGACTATTATGACAGAAAGGTATTTGGATACTTCCCCAAAGAGTATACCTGAAGTGTTGGAGTCGTTTAAAAAATTACTATAGTGTGTGGAGAATCAGATTCGAATACGTAATAAATATACTTTTTCGTTTTGTAAAATACATACATTTAACATCAACGCAGTTAATAGTGTTGACCCAAAAAAAGTTTACGGTGGACTTTTTTAACTGAGCAAATTTTTACAAAATAATGAATATATGTATTTTAACACATCCATTTAATTTGTTTACAAACAAATTCATTCAGTGAGAGGAAATCGGCAAGGAAAGTGGCCATAGTTGTATCTTCGTGTGCATGCGACCAATATCTGTCAATCCTCGATTGAGTTAAATTCTTACGCTTAGTATCGACAACACGCAATAAATATTCTATTCTTACTATGCGTTCTTACGTACGATGTATTCTTAGTTGAAATAGTTTTGATGTTCCAAGAGGAGGAGATATAGTATATATCTTTAACTACAACGCAAAGTATAATGTAGTAGTTATACATAGACGGTAGGTACAAATACTTTCTAAAGAAAGGAAAATCTAAAGAGAGGAAATTATTCGCCACGGATCCCGAAAGAAAACACTTCCAAGACTCTTCCTCAGTGCATTCCATTTGCTGACATTAATTCCGATTATCGCTATCAATTTGTTGGTGGGGCTGTAATGTATTATTAGGTTGAACTCTGCTACACCCTAACGGAAGAAATGATAGAAAGGATTTTAACGAAACATCCGAGAGCATTATAAAAAAAATCGATACTTTTCTCAATACAGGCGCCGTAATATCAATTGAATGGCTAAAATACTGTGACGAGGAAGGCTAGGGTCGACCACCACAACTATCCCCTTATGTCATAGCTACTAATCGGCGAAATACAGTTGTCCGGAGTGGGAGACTTGTGGAGTGAAAGCTACAGAGTTATACAGGAAGGATCGCTAAATATTGATGCTGGAATAAGTATAGTGCTTATCAAAAGCGCCAATTAAAAAGCCACCAAATGTATGATGAAAGGTAGGTAATGGCTAAGATATAAAGCAAAACCCATAACTACTGCATCTCCGAATGTTTGTAAACCTAAAATATTCCTAAGAAATGCAGAAGTGGAGTAAGTGAATCAAGATACAGCGGGAATAATCATGCAGATTAGAGGTGAAGAAAATGTAATTATTCTCGGTGAATTGAATGTCATCACTGACGAAGTTTAAGATGCGAGGAAAGCCGAGAAACAGGGATGATGTAAATCCAAAATGAAAGACTGACAAAGAACACAAGCTAGTGGTTTCGAATACAAAATAAAAGTGATCACAGTCGAAGAAAAAGAGGAAAGTGATAGTGGACTTGATATATTCTAAGTTGATTAAATTCTACGAAGATGAAACGATTCATCGACAATAAAATGGACGGCAAAAGTGACCCTTAGGCTTAAAACGACCGAGACTATGCCTCGATAGAGATGTTATGTCACCAAAAATAATAAAATAAAAACTTAAGAAAGCTGAGAAAAGTATTTGGTAGGCAGAAAATTAAGAAAATCGATATCAAGTGTAATTTCAGGAGGTAGAGGGGAACAAAATAGCATCGGATATGACCGAGAAGTCAGAGGAAGAGAGTCGGAAACATTATCACCATAAAATATTACAGTGTAGTAAAACACAAGGAGTCAAGAATGGCATAAAACCAGGGAGACAAACACTGGAAGCAGAATAACCAGGTGTAGAAACAAAAGAGAAATAACCAGTAAAACAGCCCAGGCGAAGCGATTATAGGGAAAAAAAACGACTAACGGAGGATACGATAGCGAAAATAAAACAATTAAAGAACTTGAAAAATGACGGTAAAAGTCACCCTAAGGCTCTCATCAGCGACAATGCTATCTCATCTTTAATAATAAAAAAATTAAAAACTGAAGAAAGCGGTGAAAAACATTTGGCAAGTAAAAATTTACGAAAACTCGGTATCAAGTGTAATTTGAGGACGCAGAGTAGACCAAAGTAGCATCGGATGTGACCGAGAAATCAGAAGAAGAGAGTCAGAAACGCTTGAGCAGTGGGCTATTGGAAGCAGCTGGAGAAGTTCTTGGGAGAAGGATAATCATCTGAATGGATCACGCAAAAAGTCTCGAATCTAACTGAGGCACCACTGAAGTACAAGAATACTTAAGCCGTGGAATTTCAAAGGAGAATAAAGAACGATATTTGACATGAAGTCAAGGAGGCCAGAGAAAAGCGGTCGAGGAATATGAAAACATCGTGCGCAAGGAAAACTAGAGGCTCGCTATGGGAATCTCTTCAAATTAATGAGCGTATGATGAATACCGTAAGTGACAAAAACGGAGAACTTTTGACTGATGACTAATAAAAACTAGGAGATGGATTGAATATCTGAATGAGACGTGTATAGAAGGGCGACTAACTAAGTACGAAATCAATTTAAATGAATATCGAATATTATACATTAGAGTGTAGCATAAGAATAGCATTAAACTAGGGAAAAAAACATTGGAAGAGGTTGACCAGTTTCTCGCCAAATTCCTTTAGTCTTTATCTTCCTTGAATAATTTGACGCAGCAGTAGTGTGGATTGGAATTCCATGCTTATAATTTTGAATGAAGTTAATTAACAATGGCATATGAATGATCCACAATTCGTTTAAAAACACCAAGTAGGGGTAGGGCCAACATTATAGGGCCCAGCCATGAAGAATCAAGTATTGGGAGCAAAGTCAAGTGATCTGAGGCGGTGTTATTTCTCCCGTAATTTTCATAGTTTACAACTAAAAAGGCACCGATTACATCCAAGAAAAAATTGGGAGTTTACATGCATGAATATCCACGAGGAGACACGCTTATAATATTTGTAAAATAGAAAAACATTCTAGTAAAGGTGGGCAGAACAACGACCAATGCTATCTGAAAATCACCATCAAATACTAGAGTGTAGCAAACGGCAGGAAGTTAAGAATAGAATAAAACTAGTGAAAGAAAGATTGGAAGAGGTCACCAGTTTAAATATTTCGGAGGCAGAATAATCAATTGTAAAAACAAAAGAGAAATAATCAGTAGGACAGCCCAGGGCAAAAATACTTTCCAGAAAAAATAAACCATCAATTTGCTTAGAAAAGCAGGAAATTTTATAATGAAGTTTGGAAATATTTTATCAAAACTAACAATTCGAGTATGCATCTATATATGGCAATGAATCATGGGCAATGACAGCAGTGAAGAAACTGATGGGTATTATTCGGCTGTATGAAAATGAAATGCATCGTTCGAGTGAGGACTGCGGGATTCCTCAGAAGAGTAGGAGCGGATAGAAGCCTAGTCAATTCTTAAAGTAGAATACACACCATTGTAATCGAACATATCTTGAAAAACTGATCTTGATGTTCTAAGGAAGTCAATCCTCGAATGACAAGTGGTTGGTAAGAGCGGAAAAGTAAGACGTTTGATGTCGTATTTAATAAACCAAAAATGAAGGATATGAAAGAGCATTTGAGAGACCGTGGCTTGTTTAAATGCTAAAATGAACCTCGCAAAGTTCACCTGAACTACGTAAAATTAAAACAGCTTTAATTCCTCTTCGCCTTCATAGTCACGGATATTTATACCAGTAAACAGCTGAGAATTCGTAGCGCAAAACGCTATTATAAAATAGGAAATGATGAAATATCATCATAAAAATTATCACAGAATAAGTTAATTTTTGCGCACCGCACAGGATTTAGTTCTTAATTAGTTACTAACAAAGATATAGAGAAGTCAAATATTTATGCATTGGAATATTCAAAGGCCTATCATATGAAGTGAATGATATTGACTCACCATATTTCTTCAGTCTTCCTCTTCCTTGAAACCTCTTCGCAAATGCCCCATTCAACCCCAACCGTTTCACGGAACTGATCCGCCACCCCTATTCAATGGAGGACCTGAAAAGAAAAGTTCGCGTTAAAGGCTGACAATATTCACGCGACAAAAATATACACTTTACTTGGAGCATAACTTAAAGATTATGTTGATATTAAAGGCTACAACAAATTATCATACTAACAACTCCAAAGGTGAAGTAAGTGGAAAAAAAATTCCAAGTGAAGTGCTGTAAATCCAATTAAGACCTCCAATATTCTATTACTTTTCCTCATCATCAAAATTATATGATAAATTATTGCGGAGTGGTTCCGGAGAGGCTGGTGCTTGTATTAACGAAATAAGTTAACTGCAATTTCCTAGGTTCAAATAACAAGGACTTTTTAAAATACCTCGTTGAAACATTAATTACTTACGTGGAATAACTCGCCATTCAGGTACCAATTATGGCAAAAGCATGAATAAGGGATCCTAATGGCTAACAACTAAAGAAATCGCGGATAGAAGCTTCATTTTGAAATGTAATGGTCTCTCACAATCAACAACGAAGCAGCGTGGCTGGCATGAAATACACTGCTCCACGTCTAATGTTAATATCTTATACCTACAGTCAACGCGATAAAATTCATCATTATGACATTCGTCAAAATAGTAACTAACCTGCTGAAGTACTAGAAGTAAGCTATCAGAGTGCCTTACGGATCATAATTCCTGCAATCAAATCGAAATATTTGATGTTCTAAAAGCCTCGATAAATGTAAAGATAAAACTACTTACTCATTTCAAATGACGACACATCATATCAGAATGTAACTGTTATAATTTACACATATTCCTAACGAATGTAGATGCTTTGTCAAAGGTCAAACGAATTGAATGATCGAATATTCGTAATGGCAATAAATCTAGTATTATGGAATTTCGTCCAATGACGTCCAACATCCAATTTTCACAAAAAAAATTATTTCAATTCAAAAGTCACAGGATTAAGAGTGAAAACAGGATGGCTTTAATCCGAGAGGAGATTTCCCTATCACTAGCGTTCTTTAAAAAAACTACTCCGACACTAATATTAACTTCGGGCACATGGTAATAAAAGTTGGAATATGGAGGTAGTTGGCGTTATAAATATTGTGACTCAAAATATATGCCACTCTAATCTCGATAACTGAATGGAATTGAACAAATTGCATTTGCGAAGGATCCTACACTTTAAGGAATACAATGAAAGTGCATTGAAAATAATATGAAAATGATTCACCAAACAAGTAATTAAGGTACTCACCTCTTAATCCCAAGAGAGCTTGCCGCGTACTGAAGGCCAGAAAAGGAGGGAGGGGACGTTCCGACACTACGTCAGCCACGTGACGTGTGCCTGTGACGTCACGATGATTTCGAACCGATTTATTTATTTAATCAACAAAAAACCGAAAAAAAGCGCTGAATATCTTAGATGTGGGTCCTTTGAAATTTTATCCAATGAAGTACATCAATAAATACGGTAATATTTTTTATTATAATTAAAAAATTTATCGCGCGGAAAATCAATAAAACGTTCGACCAATAAGATTCGTTCGTATGATTCAGCTATTATACAAAAATAGCGCGGAAATTCTCAAGCGGCCAACGGTCGAAACACACGTGATCTATGTTCCAGAATTTTCTAGTCATGTGTGAAGGTCATTAGGTACGTTTGCAAAACACGTCACCGCATTACGAATAACAGTACATCAACGGTCCGCATTCAACTGTCGTCCGCAAAGCAGCACCTCCCCTTCCCCTTATTTACGAAGAAAGCACCAACCGTCCTCTCGGCAGAGTCACACTTCTGAATGTTTTCAATTTGTTGAATTCATTTCCTGGAATGTTTTAAACGTTCCTTCGTTCGTTGAAGTCACCGTCTCATTATGCCTAAACGAGGATGGAGAGCGATTATACGACGTACATATCAACAGAAATACTTGGAAGAAATGCAGCGGTTTTGACTGAGGTAAGTGAGCACAAGTAATTTTTATGAAATAGTGAACAGAGAAAGTAATTCTAATCATGATTGTCTTCAAGCATTGACATGTTACTAATGTAGCTCACCATGTAAACTTACTCCATACGACAGTGATTAGCGGAGATATTTAGTGAGTTCGCGAGCGATAAGAGCATTGCTAATCACACTATGCGATTTGTACATAAGTAATAAGTATTTATGTGTTCTCAATAGCGCATAAAAATCTCTCCTTTACGATCCATTATTTGTCACAGATGTTTCAAATTTATCGAATATTTAAGTATGAAAACCACACTGAGCATTAGTAGTTTCAATTCAATCATGGTTCAATGCATTGCTTAGATTAATACTCCTTCTCTACGCATTATTTCGGTGGTAAAGATTCCATGAAACGGAAATGTTCTATCCATTTGTCCGTTGTAAGTCAGCTGCGAATGGGTCGATAATCTCATAATTGCTGCCTTAAATTTAATCGCAAAAATGCATTCAAATAACACCCAAAAATATTTTCCATTTTGTTAATTAGCCGAGCGTAAACAATTAAATCTGGACAGTTCAAAACAGAGCTTTCAATTGCTTCGAAGATCTTCAGTCTTCTATATGATCTATGCTTTTCAATTAAGTCCGCAATGTGATCATCTTCTTCCACTATGCCACGGATATCGATAAAATATCGAAGACTTGCATGCTCGCTTTTACATTTGTTCATTTATAATGGCGTTAGTTAGTAGCTATCAAACCTTTCTTGGCCTCAAAGTAGTGTCGCTAACTAAGCCTGAATAATTATGGCATTATACTTTCATGTATACGCGGATGAAATTAGTAGCTCTTGATTGAATTATAAAAATAACATATTAGTATTTATTTTTCTGGCCATTAGCAGATTCGTTTCCCTGATAGCCAAGTTCAACTTGGGCCAACGGATGGAGTAACCTGATGCCGTCTTCTTTATACAAAGAGATTGCTAAATGGTTCATTACGAACCAACTTAAGATATAAGTCACCAGCAAAAGTTACCACTTCAAGGATAGCGTAATGACGGACAGATGAAATTGATTTCTTCCGTGAAGGATCTTGGTCTTCATCTTCGAATTTTACTCAAGGTAAGTCATGTCGTTATGATTTCATCATTAGATTTAATCATTTTGTAACGACTCAAATTAATTATCTTTGGCTGCTATTCTGGATGGAATAGCATTATGCTATTCTCCGATATTGCAACCGATGTTGCTATAATATAGCGTATTGCAACGCCTATGCTATTTGGTATTCAGAACGGTTGCAATTCGTGTTTTTACTACACCGGAAGACGTAATTCTCAGAATAGCATAGGCCCGTAGCAATTCACTATTCTGAACGGCGAATTGCAACCGGTAGGCTTGCTATAATATTACGCAGTCTTCGAGGCCGAGCTATTAGGTATTGCAACCCTGAAAACGTGCGCATTGCGATGTCGATTTGTTTTTCTGAGGTTAAAGTAACATAATCAAGCATTGAAAAATGGAATAATAGCCAAAAATAAAATGTTATCTGCTTTATTTTAATTAAATAATAGTAGCATAAGTGATGAATATTTCACTAGTTAAGTGAATTGGTTAGAAATTAACATTCGAGCTTAATATATGAAGCTCAAGCTTGCTTCATCGACAGTACGAAAACAATAACATTAATGCAAAGAATTACTACGATTAGCCCAAATTTTCCGTGTTTTATTCATATTTACAACTCATAATTTTATTTCATCACTTGACTTGCTACTAAAAATATCCTCAATGTAGGCTATCAGGTCGATTCTTGAAAATTTTCAAGCTTGTGTGAACACACTAACTCGCCAAATGTAATAACAGTTATAGCTTTCAATGAAAACCATATATTACCATAATAATACCATATACTTTGATCAGCCGCTCATTTCCTCAATTGGACAGTATATACAAAAACATGCAACGAGTCGAAATTATTTTCCCCACTATTCGCTACCTTCTACAATTAAAACTTAAAATTTACAAACTTATAACACGGGCAGTCGACTTGAATTACTTGCTTGAAAACAAAGGATTTCTCCGAACACCAATAAAGTTTCCGAACAAATATGATTCGCCACAAACGTTTAATGGAATATCCATGTACATCATTAATGCTATATATATCATGTGGAATTCAATACAAATTGTTTCCTCTATAGGCAAGTAAGTTATTCACACAATTAAGTTTCAGTATATCGGCACAGTTCAGGGTCTATCAAAAATTTCAGTGAGCATATTAAAATCAGCTGATACGAAAACAATAATAAGTGACACAACAGCACTTTCCACACGATTCACTTTTTCACAGTTGTTCCATCCATCCTCAAATTCACCATCACATCCCTCTGCTTTTTCCAAATCTGCAGCTGAAATATTGATACTATTCCATCATATTACATGAAAGCACAGCGGTGACGTTGCCACCTACTTCATTTCCTAAACAGAGAATGAATTGAAATTAGGGAGTCATATAATATAAAGCTAGTATTAGAAACGAAAGCTTCTAGTTCATACAGTAAAGCTATATCGTCACGATCAAAGCAATAAAAGTTGGTACATATTTATTTTGACATGCAACGAACAGACAGACTTCGAAGCCTAAGACAATTACGAAGAAAATCAAGCATATTTAGGTTTCAATGATTATTTCGCATAACATATATCTCACGATAAAGGACCGATCGGATATAGGTAAATGATTCAATATTTATGCCCGATAAATCATCATTATAACAGTAAAATTATGACCTAACCCACCTGTCTGAAGCCATTGTGATATTATCAAAACAACAACAATCAGCTGATTTCCTAAACGAGATTTTCAAAGCGTATTATATAAATCCACGGTTTAATATAATTTTTAAATGCAAATGAAGCAATTATTTGTAATTGCAAGTCAATATTCCATAAAATACAGAAAAATATATAAAATATCTTCTCCCTCATTGGTTGCGCAAACTGTTCAGAAAGTTTTTCATACGGGAAGGGGCGGAGCTTCCAAATAGCTCGCGCAAGAAATAGCATGCTGCTATTCCGCACAAAATTATTACTACGCTTCATTCTGAATACGGGGTCGTTGCAATAATGACCCGCAGAATAGCATATGCAATTTTTTGCAACGCTTATCCAGAATAGCAGCCTTTGATATAGCAAATTTTGTTCTTCAGTAAAGGCATAAAAACTGGCATCTTGAGTAGGTTTAAACATATTTTAATTTGATACAAATTTTTGTTTTATTTTCCCCGAAATAAAACCATTGTCGACTAGAATTTTTACGGATTTTAGGCCCCAATTCTTGGCGCCACCAGGCATGCCTATTCGAAGTTCTGTGTTTGGAGAGGTTAAAGTGAAGGAGATTTCGCAACAGATCATCGAAGCCACAATGATGCGACACTAACATTCTTGCAAATTTCAAGAAAAAGCTGTACGGAAATAATCAATGAATTTCAACTTCAGCACAAGCCAAGTTCATTGGTATTAGCTTGGTCACCTGATCAATGCGTTTCTGCATGGGAATATTTCTGAATGTGTAATTCAGACTTTGCCAACGTGGGCTTATCAGTTATTTAATGTTAATGGTCGTAGTCAAAAAAAGCTGAAGAGATAAATATTCGTACGCCTCATAACTGTTAAACATGAGATAAGCCGACTAAGTATTCTATCAATATATAATGATATTCTTTCGCAACTCACGAGTTATGTCAGTACAAGGGGAAATGCATCGTGGTTTACTTCAGCTTTCAAACTGTTTCGATTTTTCTGTAAAGTACACGACGAAGGAAAAATATGGAGAAGGGTTTATTTTGGATAAAAAAGTGAACGAAGCAAATGTGGCAGAAATATTGAATTAGCACTTATGGCTTGCGTTTTGTCTGAGATTTACACGGTCGGCACGCAAGGGATCAAATCAAGGTATATACCATGAAACACGCAAAAGAATAGGATTATATTATAGCGAGTCATACGGTTACTGATCCACGTAGGTTTGCACATTCATGTTTTTAAAGCGCAGTGGGAAGTGGAGAAGAAGCTTATCTACTTCTACCAACCAAACACCTTTCTCACTTCAACTCTCTTTACCAAAGAGGTGATTCAGTTGTTCTTTTCTATGTGACCCTGTTTTCACTGAACAAAAACCTTTTTGAGAACTTAGTGTACACGACACTGATTGCATTTTCAGACACTTTACAGATTAAAAACTGTTATAAATGGCGTATCAGTATGGGGTGTAAAATTAAAGCATTGGATCATTACGAATCTCTATACGAGCATTAGGAATATTCATCCCAAGGCATCTTAAATCAACGTAGTCGAACCTGTAGAAATTGGTGGCCAGATCACGCGATAGCGAAAGAGCCGTACTAGGAAATTTATACCTATTGAACTAATATGAAAATCCTTTTTTATTCACCCCGCCATACTACAAAAACCGATAGCTCCAACATTCTAAGACACTCTACGAATAAACTCCTGAAATATTTTTCATTTTCAGGAGACTCCGCGAATTGGGTCAAAGAATTTTCCTTCTCCTCAGAAAAAAATGGAGCTATATCACTTCTGTTTTAAATTATTTTCTGCAAAAATTGTTTAACCTCCATGTTGAATAAAACTGCAAGAGGAGAAGACTCCCTACCTTCTACTTGCTTCCAGGTCCATCGGCGACAGAGCTCAGCTTTAAAACAGCGACAACCCAAAATACTTATATTCACAAGCACTTCACATTGAACACAACACTGACAATGAATTATTAGATGGAACCTTGACACTTTCACTTCACTCTTTAGCCGATGAGTAACACATTCTGGTAGCTTCACATAATTCCAAGAGACATGCACACTGCTTTCATCGTGATGAAGAACCATTTATTATTATCCAAACGCTGAGGAAAAGGCTTGAAGAGATCGTTGGCAACTTGATTTTAGGATTGCACTGTCAATCACTGAATTAACTGAATTGTTCACTCCACCTTTCGTAAACTGTAAAAAGAACAAGAAGTAGCTTTAAGCTATAGCACTAAAAATTTGGTACTGATGAAAGGAACAGTTCTTAATCATTATACTCGGAAGTAACATGAAGTCAAAACCAAGGGTGTGGGTACAAAAACTCCAATAATTGTGTCCAAATAATTTTCCAAAGAATGTTTCCTACTTGATCAAAAATAATCAACAATTATGATTAAATTTGTAGGTTATCATGGATTAATAGGTTATTTACGAGACTTACCCGTACCCTTCTGCGAGGGAGGACACACCTCCTTACCCTATCCGAACTGCTGTGAGGCTCAAACTTAACTAGGTATGATGCAATGAGGAATTAGGGGAAAACCCAAAGTGACGCACTGCATCTAACATACAGTCCTGAGAGGTAAAGAGGGCGGGGAATCCCTTAGGATATCAGGGGAGGTTGCCGTGAACAAATAGCTCAAGTCAGAGTCAAAATTGTCGGCCTGATCTCGAGTCCAAGGCTGCTATTCTGGATAAGCGTTGCAAAAAATAGCATATGCTATTCTGCGGGTCATTATTGCAACGACCCCGTATTCAGAATGAAGCGTAGTAATAATTTTGTTCGGAATAGCAGCATGCTATTTCTTGCGTGAGCTATTTGGAAGCTCCGCCCCTTCCCGTATGAAAAACTTTCTGAACAGTTTGCGCAACCAATGAGGGAGAAGATATTTTATATATTTTTCTGTATTTTATGGAATATTGACTTGCAATTACAAATAATTGCTTCATTTGCATTTAAAAATTATATTAAACCGTGGATTTATATAATACGCTTTGAAAATCTCGTTTAGGAAATCAGCTGATTGTTGTTGTTTTGATAATATCACAATGGCTTCAGACAGGTGGGTTAGGTCATAATTTTACTGTTATAATGATGATTTATCGGGCATAAATATTGAATCATTTACCTATATCCGATCGGTACTTTATCGTGAGATATATGTTATGCGAAATAATCATTGAAACCTAAATATGTTTGATTTTCTTCGCAATTGTCTTAGGCTTCGAAGTCTGTCTGTTCGTTGCATGTCAAAATAAATATGTACCAACTTTAATTGCTTTGATCGTGACGATATAGCTTTTCTGTATGAACTAGAAGCTTTCGTTTCTAATACTAGCTTTATATTATATGACTCCCTAATTTCAATTCATTCTCTGTTTAGGAAATGAAGTAGGTGGCAACGTCACCGCTGTGCTTTCATGTAATATGATGGAATAGTATCAATATTTCAGCTGCAGATTTGGAAAAAGCAGAGGGATGTGATGGTGAATTTGAGGATGGATGGAACAACTGTGAAAAAGTGAATCGTGTGGAAAGTGCTGCTGTGTCACTTATTATTGTTTTCGTATCAGCTGATTTTAATATGCTCACTGAAATTTTTGATAGACCCTTAACTGTGCCGATATACTGAAACTTAATTGTGTGAATAACTTATTACTTGCCTATAGAGGAAACAATTTGTATTGAATTCCACATGATATATATTGCATTAATGATGTACATGGATATTCCATTAAACGTTTGTGGCGAATCATATTTGTTCGGAAACTTTATTGGTGTTCGGAGAAATCCTTTGTTTTCAAACAAGTAATTCAAGTCGACTGCCCGTGTTATAAGTTTGTAAATTTTAAGTTTTAATTGTAGAAGGTAGCGAATAGTGGGGAAAATAATTTCGACTCGTTGCATGTTTTTGTATATACTGTCCAATTGAGGAAATGAACGGCTGATCAAAGTATATGGTATTATTATGGTAATATATGGTTTTCATTGAAAGCTATAACTGTTATTATATTTGGCGAATTAGTGTGTTCACACAAGCTTGAAAATTTTCAAGAATCGACCTGATAGCCTACACTGAGGATATTTTTAGTAGCAAGTCAAGTGATGAAATAAAATTATGAGTTGTAAATATGAATAAAACACGGAAAATTTGGGCTAATCGTAGTAATTCTTTGCATTAATTGTTATTGTTTTCGTACTGTCGATGAAGCAAGCTTGAGCTTCATATATTAAGCTCGAATGTTAATTTCTAACCAATTCACTTAACTAGTTAAATATTCATCACTTATGCTACTATTATTTAATTAAAATAAAGCAGATAACATTTTATTTTTGGCTATTATTCCATTTTTCAATGCTTGATTATGTTACTTTAACCTCAGAAAAACAATTCGACATCGCAATGCGCACGTTTTCAGGGTTGCAATACCGAATAGCTCGGCATCGAAGACCGCGTAATATTATAGCAAGCCTACCGGTTGCAATTCGCCGTTCAGAATAGTGAATTGCTACCGGCCTATGCTATTCTGAGAATTACGTCTTCCGGTGTAGTAAAAACACGAATTGCAACCGTTCTGAATACCAAATAGCATAGGCGTTGCAATACGCTATATTATAGCAACATCGGTTGCAATAACGGAGAATAGCATAATGCTATTCCATCCAGAATAGCAGCCCAAGTGCATCGCGAAAGCGCTCGGTTGGCGCGTCGTAGGGTGGAGAGCTGGTTGTTAAGGGGAGGTATTGAAGGAGAAGGAGGGGGGATGGGGGAAAGGGATTGAGGGCGCCACAAAAGAGACCCTCAACATTCCTCTCCTGACGTCACGCACTTAGGTCACGAGGTACGCTTTACTGCGTATAGTCGCAGAGTGAGCTCTTATGTTAACTTAACTGTGTTAAAGCAAATGAAATTACAAGTACGAGTGAACACGTGAATCAATGAACCAAATCCCCTGATATGGACGTATATTATGCCATTATGCGTAATATTACAATGACCGTGCGGTTTGGGAGCGGTGGTCCTCTTGCATGCTGCAAGATGGTGATTAATCATCCCCTGCCAAACATCCGAAAAGTGGCACGCAGAGAATTATGTTGAATTAGAAGATTTAGAACATGCTGTAATTTCTGTTCAATCGCCTGCTTAATTGGATTGGTTACACGGTGAATTCTTAAGTTTATATATTTAAGTTTACACATTTCCTTTCACGTTTTATGTATCCTATTACCAAACATAAACACCAAGGAGAACTTCTTAATCATTATACACGCAAGAAACATGTGATAAATGTTTTTCATGATAAATTCTAATTCGATTATTATAGTGAGATTTAAAGGTTCAACTCAAATATAAAGTATCACGGGATTAACTTCCATCCGAATGTGACTTCCTTTTTATAGGATGAACTGTGCTACCCAGAACTGCAATACATTGCTTATCTTATGCCATCTCCGCATTTATTTATTGCATAAAGTTATGCCTAGGTGGAGGTCGGTGCAATGGCGGTAGGTGACGAGGATTTTAGTTTTCTGATCCCCCGACCAACCAACCACCGAAAGTATCGATAGTTTAGATGTAATGGCCAATGTTATATACCTGATTATTTTCATTCGTGTGTCATTATTTTCTTTCATCTTTTTGATCTTCCTGATTTAATATTCTGCACCTGAGCATTGGTTATTTTTTAATTATTCTTTGTATGTTCTTTCTCATTACCGAGAGCTGTTTTTTTCTATCTCCAATGGGTCATGACGAAATGAAAAAGTGATCGAACAAAAATCATTTCATTGCTAAACAATAAGTACACATTTGCTTCGTTTTCGATGCAATGGCCTCGGCGAAGGTTGTTCTCCATAGGACGTTGCTGCGAATGCCTTTCAATGATTTTACCGCTTTCCTGAATCTAATCGTCCGCTTAAAAGCGCTTTTTCCTAGCAAAATTGTCACTCCGCGAAATATGCAAGTCAAAAATCGCAAGTTCATTATTGGAAAGGAGGGTTATCGTAAACGCCCCATTGAAATTGCTCAAAGCAAAGTTGGGTAGCACAAGCGCTTAGGGGACGGGTGGTGTCATGCATCAGAACACTTACAGAATTCAGCACGCCTCTTATTTTATTTTAAATGGCTCCACGCAATCAACCAAGCGTTTGCATTTATCGTGAAACCCGGCAGAATGAAATCAAAAAGTAACACGCCTCATTTGTCCCAAAACAAAGAAGCATAATAATTCGATTGTTTGAAGATCGCCTGAATTTCATTTGTTTGCTTGGTGATTTTTAATGCCTCCATTGCTTATGCTGTATCTTTCTTTCAGGTGTCATATGCCGTAAGTATGTTATTCGTCTAAACCTTGGCCACAGTTGATTTTTTTATATATCTCTTTTAAAAGCATAAAGGACAAGAAATTTCAATTCCCATTCATCAAATTTCGTTCTTGTTGCTCCATGGTTCTCACAACGCAAGAGAATCAATGGCTGTTATATTGTTAATGAGGCTTGCTACTAGCCTTAAACGGACAACTTATGTTCTCAGATGACTGAGCTTGTGGTAAGGAGGGTGTGGAGTTGCCCGCTGCCTGCAGTACCCTTCCTCGATCCATGCAATAGATTGAAATTGCACTCAGCGTCCAAAAGAACGGAAGGGCTGGCGGGCGCAGAGTCACCGATCGCTTTCTACCTTCTCCCTTCCTCAGATCCTGCATCCGAGCCAGTGGTCGCCAAAGTGGACCTGCTAGTCTACCATGATACTCATACTATCTGAGCGCTACTTAATCTTAAAATTTAGAGTAACTTCTTTTCACACGATTGAATATATTTTTCATTGGTCATCATGTGATTCTAATATGACTTGATGTCCATTGGTCTTCTTCTTTATAAAGTTATTTTAGAGTCACATGTGAGGTAGGTGCTCGAGACAAAATTAATCCAAAATTCACAATATCGTCGAAGTTAATATCTGCCACATGTTTCTGAAAGAAAATTTCTACGCGACCTAGCCAATATAAGATAACATGAAATACTTAAAATTCCAATTTGATATAGCATAAAACCTACTTTATTAAATCATTCTAAATTTCATCTTACGCCCATTAAGTACCATGTATTTCTCTCCTATCTACCTTCCTTCAGCGGCATCTTGTCTCTCTTTTATTCTCTAATTACTAAGTCTATTAGTTGAGAAAATAAATGATTCAATCAATAATATAAATAATAAATGTTCAATTACATCCTGAAAAATGCGCATGTGGCCATAAAACAATTGGTGTGGCAATGGGAACTTATGGGAACTGTTCTCCACGATTGAATTTAAACATATATTGTAAATTATCTCAATGACCTGAGCCTTATTGCCTAGGCTATAACAAAAAGGACGAGTTTTTTCAAACATTAAAGCTTGTTATAATGTAGTGGACTAATTCCGATTTATTTAAAACACAGCACCTCACAAATAGCATCACCATGAAATCCGCTGTACGAATAATGCAAAGGACAACGAGAGCGCGACGCAAGACAACACAGCGGACACTCTACGCAATCTATTCACCAGCCCTGATGAGGACACGGTGGTCTATTTGGGGGTTTTATCGGCTTCCCTTAAGTTTCGGACGAATACCATATCACAAGGCATCACGGAAGAAGAGAGTTCCAGATGATTTTGACTTAACCATGTTTGCCACATGGTCACTAATAAATGTATTAAATAATAATAACTTATTGACTAGGCTTGACGACGAATAGATACTGTAGCGAGATATTTATGTATTTATCTATTGTAGCTTAATTAATGAGGTTCATGGATCAATTTTTTGGCAATGCCCAAGTTTGCTGTAAAATATTCTAACGATAATTTTTGTCGATGCCATAATTTGAGCCATTAGCATTTGTAACAACCCATTAGAATCACTTACTTTATTATAGAAAGTTAAATGTGTAACAATATTTTAATAATAAATAAAGTGAAAACATCAGCCAGTATGGAGGAGCAGCAGAAAGAGTGAAGAGGTAAAGAAAAAGCAGTTCCATGGTAGTTCTATCAAGTCAGTATTTGTGGTAAGTATTCATTGTTATGGCGGCTTGTCATACCCTCCGAAGAACAGAGGGATGTGTTCCAAACGCCGTCCTCAAAGTGCTACGGCAAGCAAGGTGCAATATTTGAAAAATCTCCGCCTCCACTAGCATTTGTACCCGGTTACACAGGGAGCAATTAGTTATGACTGATATAAATATATAACTCTAGTTATCACAGCAACTAGACCCCAGAGTGTTACCTTAAGAAACAATTACATACATTCTCTTTTTCCTATTTTAAAATTCATTAATTGTGATATTTGTTTAAACACGTAGCTCACGAAAAGAAGGGTTCGTGTCTAATTATAGATTTTATATCAATCGCCTGGTTTAAAAGATTCACTTTCTAACATCCGTTGAGTACGGTGATCCCCGCAGCCAGCAGCCGTCTCCGGACTGCTGGACTGGCGGATGCAATTTTATCTCCCTTTTTTATTTTATCATAGGCGGTCGCTATTTATCTCTAAGCATCACGCCCGACAGAATTCCATATATATCTGGGTAAATATTTCGGGGTAAGTCGATGATCATTTTGTATAATTGGGTAGTTTCCTTCATCAAAGAAAACGAAAGGCGTCGATTGCGATGCCTTACCCACCATTACTGTATTCATAATATACAAATTATTTGGTTTTAGAAATACCGGTTTAGACGAATGGCAAGGGTCAATTTTATCCTCATTTGAAAGAGGCCAGATTGGCGCCCATACGATGCCACTCCACGTAACGTCACAGTTTCTATACGAGTAGATAGGAGTTTTACAGCATCTGAGGTTACAAATGCATGCATGAGGCACAGAGATCAGGGAAACATGTCTTAATAATCACCTTTTAAAACTGGCTAAGGTAGGACAGTTTTCCCCGTTTGATTAAATATTAATAATCCTTATTTAAGCCAAGCGCCATCAGCTAGCATGGTACTCTGCTACATGCTAGCATCCTGCGTCGTATCAGCGCTCAGAGCCTCGCCCCAAGGTCACCTCACTTGCGGCAGCGGGAACCAGAACGACGTCACACGGGAGTTTTCCCGGCATTCATGCTTTCCCGTCGCGTTTTCGCGCGCTTGAAATTTTTCAATTTTCATTTAATCGCGAAAAATAGGTATCGTAATTTAAAAATCTAAAAGCGTGAAATACGTACTCCAGGAGTAATAATCTGAATAAAAAAACAATAGCAAACCACCCTATTTCTCATGGGAAGGACGTCGAAATTTGTGGAGTATATATGACAAGATTGTATGAGGGTGCTTCCGTATAGTTGTTACCGTGGCTGTTCCCGTTATGCTTGAACTAACATCTCATATTAAAACGAATATTTAGGATGTGCTCTATAGAATCAACTGTATTACGCACGTTACCACGCCTAATTCCGATGTAACTGCGATGCCAATGGTCATGCACACAATCATATCAAACTAGACAAATTGTTATACTTTCAAACCCACGGACACATTTCCAATGCATAATGCTACCTACATATTTGTAAGTCATTACGCCATGCATTCCAACTTGTTTAACGTTCTTTTTGCCAAATTACTCGTCCAAATAACAACGCAAATGAACTTGCACCGACAGTGATACAGTCTGCGCATTTATTGTCTAATTTACACGAGAATTAAAGTCACTTACACCAATATTACTCTATCAGAATATCCACATGCATCAGCACTCATGAAATAAAGTGGTATTATTTTATTAGAACCAAATACTTAATAAAAACCAACAGTATAACATATCACCATTCCCAACCGGAATGAGCTTCCTTCACCTATAGCCCACTCGACTTCTATCCTATCGGAAAACCGTGCTTGAGTCAATAGGAAGCAAGTATGAAACGCACGGATTGCCTTGCCGATAGTAAGTGACGTAGAATCCGCGTCAAGTCACCCGATTCGCTCGGAAGGGGAGACTCTGAAACACCCACAGCAGTTTTTTTCTATCATCCGAAGCCCAGTGTTGAGTTACGAGGGTGTGCTAGGAACGGGGCGAGCGCGAGTTTTCAAGTTTTCTGTTCTTCTGCATGGAAAGTGAAAGGAAATCAAAGAGGAAAAAGAATATGAAGACCAATTTCTGAGAAAAGAGGAAGCATATCTTTTGAGGGATGGTGGAAATGAAGTACTAGGAATAATGGTGAGTATATAAATCCGTTTTAAATGTGCTACATTATTAACAGTTTAAATATCTTTCGACACATATTTTCATCCATGTAAAATCTTTAAAAATGTAATGAAGCTAATGAATAGACTATCAAATTATTTTAACCATTTTGATCATTCCAAACCTGCTACAAAAGATGTAATTTACACGGTAGAAGGAGAAACTGCTTTAAAGTAAGTACCTCTCGATAATGTATCGGCTATGACTATAATATATTAACTTTTTGGAACAAAGCATTGAAAATAAGATGAATATAGAGAATATACTGCACATTATCAGTTGGGTTCTAGGTTACACCATTTCCTTTTAAATTCTTGCTGACGCTAGCCAAGAATAAATATTTCACCGAGTAGGTAATATAACGTGCATATCTTCATTTCGTGTCTAAATATTTTCAAAAGTAACCGCTGTGTCATCAAAACACGATACGAAAAGTATCACGTTGGTTAATTTTTCTCGCATTTCCGGAAAATGTGTTTCTCGATAAATTACAACCGAGGGAAAAAACTACGGGAAGTAATTTTCTTATAAAAGATATTCTAGTTATTGAAATTACTATTATTAATTATTGCGTGAGTCACCCAAAATAAAGAATTTGAACTTGAAACAATATCACTAAGCAGGGGTTGATTTTTGGTCGCTGTAATACAGCGATGACGTCTAGATTACCAAATTTAATCGTTACATATCTCCTATTTGCGTAAATATGCTTGTTGTGTGCAAAAAATTTATACATGAAATACATTAAACCTGCGAATCATTTTTACAAGTACAAGACAAGAAGACTTTAAGAAGTATAAGACAATTTCATTTACATTTAATCTGGTATACTCCTCCACGGATGTCCTTAGGGTGTGTTCTTTCATTTTGACGAGGATATTCGAATCTGGTCATGATGCTGTGTTTTTGGAGGATTGCCACTCCTCCACAATGCAGCGGCGGTGATTCCTACATCGACCAAACATCACGAGCACTGAAATGCCGAGTCCAACCCTGTACAAAATAAACTCCTCCATTGTGGGGAGGTCTACCCTCCAATGAGGGTAAGGGAAGGATAGGTGTACCCTTCCTATAACTTTCAGCAACGGTACACGAAGGGTGTTTTAGAACATTGGTGGGTAGGCCCTCTCCTTCCTGGAGTGTAAGGGAAGGGTTCTGCCAGCCTCAACGAAGGGTACAGGAAGGGTAGGACTAATATAAAAACTAAAAATCCATAAATTAACATGAAAATTTAAAAAAAATCGCTAAGCAACTAAATTAAACTAATATGGGGATGAATTATAACAGTGATTTCTAAAATTATAAGACAGAAAAAAATTGACCGAACATGGTCTTGAACCCAGAACCTACATATAGGAGGATGAAAACTTAGTACCTTAACAACCTTGGCTATCGAAGTAGTACTTAGGAAAGGCTTCTCAACGGATCATATACTACAAAATCTTAAGATGAGATTCGCACCTGAGTCTATGTGGAAGAAAGCTGTGACATTTATCAACCACACTCATTTCGTTTCAGAAAATAAGATCGGCATACAAATACCGAACATCACTCCCCCCATGTCCCATTGTCAGCCACACAAATAGGTTACATCCTAAAAATGTGAATGAAAGAACTTCTAACTGAGCTTTTTTCACACAATTATATAATCTATTGTGTACAGTGGCGTAACCAGGAATTTCGTTCGGGGGGGGGGGGGGGGGGGGGGTGTCCAAAACCGGGTGGGTAAATTTTTGAAAAACAGGATACTAAGTATTGGGTTTTCAACTAATTCCAACACTTTTCATGATCGAAAAAACTTCAATAGTTAAAGAAATATTTTTAAATTCATTATTTTTCAATATTTTGTTATTTTTAATGAAGGAAAATGATTGTGTTTTTATATTTCGGGGGGCGGAGGGTACGATTCAAAGACTGCTTACGTTCTTGTACAGAACTCAATGCTCTTAAGCAGGTGAAAGTAGCTGAGGAGGCAATGTCGATATGTTTTCCTCAGTTATAAATGCTATGTCCCAAGGAAGGGTAGACGAAGGATTTTTCTATCCTTCCCTTCCCCTTAATAGTGGGTAGGGCGTGGGTTGTGCAAGGGTAATTACCCACCATGAAGGCTACTACCCTTCCTTTACCCTTCCTTAACCCACCATGGTGGAGTTTATTTTTATCAGGGAAGAGCACAGAAGGCACGTAAAAATAGACATTTCACCCAGTCAGCGGCGGCGGAACACCAATGGAGTGGACCGACGCACAATATTGGCTTTGACGACGCCTCTCTTTTGTACAAAGAAGGCCGCTACTACCCGAGAATAATCAGGGAGGCAATTGAGATCGCCAAAACAACGAAGAACTTCAACCGTGAAGACGGCTACAATCTCGCCAGCGCGTGGAAAAGGGTCTTCAAAGATCCTGACCAATCAGGGCACACCTCCACAAAAAAGGCGGCAAACATGGTGTATATAAGATGAACAACTTTCTGCATCGACACTTCAGTGGACCTGAGGAAGCCAACTGGAACGTTGGCGAAATATTGTCCTACAAAATGGATAAACGCGGAAGAATACCCGAAAAAATCACTAAATATCATCACAATCTCCACGGAAGCCTACTTGAAAACATCAGGTAGACTCATTAAGTGTAACTGTAGAAAGTTTTCTGCATAATGATGCTTCTAGAAGTTTATGACAACAAAATGTAATTTCATTAAAAATTCTTCAATACTAACATCTCCGCCTTGGGAAGAAGTTAAAATTTCTGAGGAGCATTACAAGATCAATTTTTCTCTACCACTCAGGCCACCGTATGACCCTTCCGGGGATGTACCCTGCACTGAAGTCAGGTCTCGTACTTGACATGTTACCCATTTCTTTTTAATTTCGAAGGGAATTTTAGTTCTTATACACCACTATTATTTAACATGAATGAGGACACATATATACCAAGACTGTTAATTGCCACGAAAAAAACATTTCGCTTAACCGGGATTCGAACCCAGATCCTCCCGTTTGCCGGTCAGTTATGTTACACAAGTTACGTATTACCAAGTAATTATTACAGCCAAAACTGGCAGCGCACTAATATTTAGACGACGGATATTTATATGTGTATAAATTAACCCCGCTAAATCAACAAGGATCGAAACAATCAATTCTAATCCGTGGCAATAAAAATTCACGCAGAAAAAAAAATACCCGCATGAATATTAATGGCCCCCGCCACTCCATGTAGATAATTTCAGCGAAAATACTTGTACTAATTTGAAAATACGGCACTTTATTGATTCTTAGAACAGTATACATATTTGCAATGAAATGAATTATAATATATATATATGCACAGCCGCATGCTTTTCCGCACAACAATGCCCTCAGAAGACGATAGCCTCACGTTGCTAGGAGTGCGTTAATATGCCTTTAATCCTTGTAAAAGGTACTCGTAGCAACAGTGCATACGCATAAAAACGCCAGTTTTTTGAGGAAACAGTTTTCAATATGGGTAATACCATACGTAAGTAACAAAACAACTTCTAAACTTTATTATATCGTGTAATACGCCCTTAAGAATATATATTTTTCCCATTTTTTGTTCAAATACATCCCACAGAGATAGCTGCTTAGCAACCAGGATCTGGTTCTCTCAAAAATAATTTTATGTCCAGGAAACTCGCATTTTCCTTGGTTTTCGGGTAAATTTACTCAAGGAAGAGATTGCTAGAGCCCCGTATGAAGGTGTTATTTCCCAGCCTCAATTTTCCTGGCGGAAATTTATCGTAGTCATGAATTATTTAATCGATTTCCTTTCCGGTAAGTTTCCAGCAATTCCGTTGCATTGTATTACTCCTTCAAAGTCAAAAACCGGACATGAAGATCATATTTATCATGAATCGAACATGTATTCGATGCATATAATGATTTTTTGTGGCGTTTGCTGGGAATTTTTTCTCCGGTCGATGAGATATCTAGATAAACACATTCCTTTGCAAACATCTTCCCAATAATTTCTATGTGAAGGCATATTAATGAACGACTTGCTAGAATAACGGATACAAATAGTTTTTTAAACTCACACTGACAATAAGCCATATTAGCCCCTCTTTAGGAAAACACTGAAGTAGTACTCTAGTAGTAGTATTTTAGAGCTATGGAATTTTTGTAAGTTAGTACGGAGTCGTAACTGGATTGATTCCCAAGTGAAGTAGATGGGTCCTTGCATGGCCAACTCTAATACAGGCCGGAACATGCAATTTGGCGACAGCGCTTTACGTGACGTCAGGGGTCCTACTGCCTGGGGTCCGGTGGAACGGCCTCTCAGCTGTTGACGTTGTGTGATGTAAATACGGATGGACATCCGTTCACCCTCCCTAAAGTTAAGATAAAAACTACGGTAGGGTTGAGTTATTCGAGTGGTTGTATTTCGTATTATAACAGCTGTTTATTAAAAGTAATCGTGAGAACTAATAACAAGGCAAGGGATACGAGATTATGCACGGAAATATATTTAAGTACCGCGATCGACGACCCAGAAATTCAGACCAAGAAGGAAATACCGCTTAACCCATTGGTTGTTTATATAGAATAGCACCCTATAAAATTTATTGACTTAGAAATAAAGAGCGGCTTTAAAATAAACATCATTTCACCTCCCTGAATAACCTAATAAATTAACATGTTAAAAAGAAATGCATTATTTTATAGCACCTTTCGCCACGGTATTTCAGGAGAGAAAAAAATGTATGACGTTTAACAACATTTATTTGAAATAAAAATCAGATATATACATTTTCCGGTAAACATTTCATATTGAAGAGGTCAAACGACATATCAAACAACCTCACAATGTCACAAGGCATGGCCATCAAAGCATAAATATTACTCCAGAAAGTGGAATAAATAAAAGCTGCCACAGGTTCTTAATTTCAATTTCAGCCGGAAACAACCTCCATAGATCGTGCCATTTGAAGTTCACCGATGAACCGTCACCAGCAACAGCTATCAGTTTCACAGGCACCACATTATCTGATGGAAAAATTTGATGAAAAAAACATGATTAGTACAAATGTAAGGGCTAATTAGAAAACTTCATGTGATATAACAAAAAAACTAGTCTTAACATTCTATGTATTAGACAAAAATGTGTAAAAAATATGAAGCCATAAGGAAGATAAATATATTGTCAATCTAATATTTCTAAACACCAAGACCAGTATAATGAAATAATAATGACTTCCGAATTGGAGAAATGTCTCAACAAATAACATTATACTACCGTATAACTCAATACCGATTAAAATCAAATCAAATTTTACAAACGAAAGGAAATTATTGAATTAATCTCGATAATGGTAGCCACACCAGGTTCTTAATAATTGATTTTAAGACCAAATTTTCAAAGTTCACTCTAAAGGAAGTTTTAGCTGCAGAGAAAATTATTATGTTGTTCTAAATACCACATATATACATAATTTCACTCAGTACTCATGGATTTTCCAATATACCTACTGTATTGGAAGGCGGCTAGACGTCAATTTACTAAGTCTTTTCAATATGAGAACTTGTATCGTCATTTCCTCAGTAGTTCTTTCATGTTCTCACTAATTCATACAATATTCGTTCATTTCATCTCCAAGAAATAATTCATATTTAATTATTTCCACAGATTTTCATGCTTCACTGATCACAATAAGGAGTTTTACCTGCAATACAAAGATGGATTAGTTCAAAAATACCACGCATATATGATATCACTCAGTACCCTTGGATTTTAAACATACCTAGAGTATAGTACGGCAGATAAATATCAATTAAGGTACCCTTATCGATACGAGAACAAATATTGACATTTCATCAATGTTCTTTCATGTTCCACTGATTCATAAAATATTTGTTGATCTCATTTCCAAGATCTTATCTACTTATGTTCACAGGTTTTCATAGATCACTGATCACAACAAGAAGTTTTACCTGGAAGGGAAAGATGAATTAGTTCAAAATACCACTTATATATTCCATATCACTTAGTAGCAATTGATTTTCCAATGTACCTTCAGTATTAGAAGGCGGCCAGATGTCAAATTAGCATGTCTTTCGGAAATAAAGATATATATTGTCATTTCATCAGCAGTCTTTTCATGTTCCACTGATTCATACAATATTTCCTGATTTCATTTCTTAGAAGTACAACTCATCTACTTATGTTCACAGATTTTCATGGTTCACTGATCACAATAAGAAGTTTTAAGAAGAGGAGAGGGCCTGAAACACTGTGGGAGTAGCACCAGGGGACAACTTTAGGCGATCTAACTCGTAACTTTTCACTCCACCGTTCTTATTCATGTAAGTTACTCGGTGTAGGATATCCCGCTCAGCAAAATGCTTGACGCAAACTGTT
Organism: Ischnura elegans; assembly: GCF_921293095.1. Taxonomy (NCBI): domain Eukaryota; kingdom Metazoa; phylum Arthropoda; class Insecta; order Odonata; family Coenagrionidae; genus Ischnura; species Ischnura elegans. Next base: position 105,075,719 of record NC_060254.1, on the reverse strand, counting down.
GCGCTTGAAGAAAGATTCCAATCCTTCCGAGGGATATTCTTCAGCCACTTCTGTCTACTGCGTTCATCTTTGGTGAACTGGAACACAGTCACATCCACCTACCTATCCCCTACCTATCCACCAAAAACAAGGGGTATATACCCCTTGTTTTTGGTGGATAGGTAGTTGCTTCTGCAATATGCACACAACAACGCTTGGGCCCCTTTAATGAAAACAATGGAAAGTTGCATTAATAAAGATAGTTTCGCTGATCACAGAAAAAAAGCAGTGCATTCATGATAGGTTTGGAAAATATGAATAACATCAGTACCTGGAGACATATATTAACAGAGTAAACGAGAAGCCATTCGTCGTTCAATAATATACGACGTTATTATAAACACAACTACACATAGTTATTCATAAGGCACACCAAATATAGCAATCACTGTTAACCCAACGCCACCTAAAGTAAAAGGCCTGAGGACTTCTGTTGTGTGACGTCAATTAGCGGAGGCCAATGTTTACTTGTAGTCAAGGGGACTCCGTGTTATATTCATGCTTGAATTAACGCGAGTTCAAGGGCGAAAGTGATATAGTTGTACGTTGATTTAAGTTAATCGAAGCTGTTAATTGCCGTGTTTTCCGGAAATTACTTTAAAATTCACCGGAAGTTAATCTAGAAAATAGTTAATAAGTGTTGTGTGCCTCATTGCCGAGGAAATTATGTGGGCGGTGAAAAAGTTTCGGTGTTTCGATTCCCAGATGATGAGCTGCTGAAGATGAAGTGGACAAGAAGCATTCATAGGACTAACTTTACTCCTACTACCTATTCCAGAGTAAGTACTATTGCTTTCTACTATAGTATGTAATAGTTAAACTTAATAACTTCACCTAACAGTAATTAAAATTCCCTGGAAAAAGTTCAAAAATGGGTTTGATACATTCTTCTGTTTTAGGAAATATTTTAATTCGTGCTTATGCCGAACGTATATGTTATTGTGCTTGAATTTTTGACATACGTTTGTTATTTAATAATTTACCGCCAACTTCAAGTGTCCTTTTGTAGTGTTATGTGCGTTGAGTATGTGTGCATTGAGTAAGGTGGTGAAAGTTATTAAATTACACATGGGTCTTGGATATCGAAAAGGGTTTATCTCGCGTTTGTTTTCAATTATCTCGCAAAAAATGAGCACTGCCTGATTTAAGTTCCCTGTTAATGAATGAAATGTCCATCTATTTTGCTGCGTCGTGGTATAATTTATGTGTTTGTATCTCCCCGCAAGTTGGCCAAAGTTCTTATGATGGCAGAAGAGAAGATAATTCTACTAAAACAATTTCCTAGATGAGACTTTTTTTCGAAATTCACAATTCGTACATCGTAATTAGTTGGAAGATAACCATCTCTTTCTATTAACGATACAATTTTTGATATTTATAGGTGTGCATCAAACATTTCATGTCTGAGGATGTTTTGTGGGAGACATCTATGTTTGATGAGAGCACAGGGAAGTTGATCACGGTAAAGCTTCCAGCGCCGAGGCTGAGAGAAGGGGCGGTACCATCAGTATTTCCCGAACGTCCATCATGTACTTCAGTGAACGCTCGCTTGGAGCCTGAAGAGAAGAGAAGAAAGAAGGAAATGGAGCAACTGGAGAAGTGCATTAGAGATAGTATAGAAGAAAGAAGGCTGTACGAGGAGGCAAGGAGCTTCAAAACATTGGGTGAATGTTTTGAGAAGCTCCAAAAGTTCGTATCTTTTGGGGACTTTTCCTTTATTTTAAAAAAAGACAAATTGCTTCTTTGCCATATTATCGCAGATCCGTTTCCAGTAATGAAAGCATGTGTCATTATTGATCGGGATTTAATGTTAAATGTGTTCATGGACCACGCTGAACTGAAAAAGATTGGTAATTTCATCTTCCCAATGTATGTGAAAGACACCAATACTGTAAATGAGGTATTAGCAGGGCTAACAACGTTAATAAGTGACAAACCTGTCCCCAATTCTTGTATGGTGGATAAATTGGGGGTAATTTTGCAGCTCTTGGACTCTTTGCACGCCTCTGATGATTTTGTTGACACAGTCAATTTCTTAACTGAGCAGATTAAGCTTATGATGAGTAGTAAACATTCTTATCGTTATCGGAGTGAAACTTTTGTTTTTTGCAGTATTTTCTTTACAATATCTCCCCATGCTTATAAGTTTGTTAGAAGTTCCGGTATGTTTCAACTCCCACATCCCACCACCATCCGCCAAGTGTGTGCCAGTTATAATTTAAGCCCTCAGCGAGATTTGACCCACAATTTGGCATATGCCAAAACTGTTTTCTCTACTCTCAAGACCAATGAAAGACATGTGGTGCTCATGATGGATGAAATTCATGTAAAATCTTATGTTGACTACAAGGGTGGTAGCATTGTAGGCATAAGTCAAAACTCCCCTTGTGTTACCAAAACGGCTTATGTATTCATGGTGTCTAGTCTAATGTCCTCTTTCAAAGAGGTAGTGTACATACTTCCTGTGAGTAAATTCTCTGCTGATGAATTATTCGCCGTCACTAAAAACATCATTGTGGCATTAGAAGGTATTGGATATAGAATTGTGAGCCTGGTTTCAGACAACAACTCTATCAATAGGAGGGCTGTGTCAAAATTTTCTTTCCCCAACAAATTAAGTATTGTGTACCCCAACCCCTATGATAAGTCAAGGCCATTATTTTTTTAATTTGACTCTGTGCACATTCTGAAGTGCATAAGAAATAATTGGCTTAACCAAGGCAATGGACACCAATTTTTTTACCCCAATTTCGATGATGCTTGCAAACCAAAGGAAATAGCTTCTTTCAGTACTGTTCGTGAATTATATTTCCTTGAGTGTGGTGACATTGTGAGGTATGGGCATTCATTAACCATTAAAGCACTCTATCCATCAAATTTAGAGCGACAAAATGTGAAACTTGCTCTCCAAGTTTTTAACGAGAATGTGGTGAACGCGCTTTCCTTTTTGGGGAGAAGCAAGCAACTGGAGAATTCCTTAGGAACTGCGGCCTTTATTAAGATTATTACCAACTGGTGGAAGGTAGTCAATGTCAAGACACCTTACAAAGGTTTAAGGCTAAGAGATGCTTTGCAAAAGCCATTAACTTTGGGGTGTGAAGGAATGAAATTGTTAGAGAGTGTTTTTGAGTGGGTTGATAGGTGGAGTGAGAGTGGTTGTGGTAATCTATCACGTGAAACAAGGACTGCCTTCATGCATACCACCCATGCTCTAATTGAGTTGGCCTCATATTGCATTATTGAGTTGGGTATGGAGTATATGTTGCCAGGAAAATTCCAGACAGACGCTCTAGAGGCTCGCTTTGGTTTCTACAGGCGGCTGTCAGGCTCCAACTATCATGTATCCATTCGACAACTCTATGAGTCTGAAACCAAATTAAGGCTACAAACGTGCCTGCCGTTACGATTAAAGTCACAGGCTTGTGAGAGTATTTTGATTGATTCGGTTGATGATGGTGATGATGATGATGATATCATAGATATGGATGGCTCTGAGTCAGGGTCGTTCATCCATTTCAAGATTTTTGTTGAACCGCATGACATTAATGGTGTTAGCTCTCATGTACCGGTGCTATCATACATTGCGGGTTATTGTGTACGGTCCTACCTTAAGAAGGTCAACTGCTCCTCATGTAAGGATTTTTTTTCAAAAGACTGCATGTTGGAGGATAATAACAATGATGATTTTATTAAGTGTCTGAGCCGTGGAGGTCTTTTTTTCCGCATGAAGTCTCGTTAAATGCTGTTTTGTTTTGTTGTGTTTAGTAAAATAGTTAGTGGCCCTTTGGAAGAGAAGTTCCTTAGGGAAGCAAATCAAAGAACTGTTCTATTTAGCGTAACTATGAATGCATTGATAATGAGTGACTTTTTTAGTGATGAAGTCTGTCCTGATGGCCATCACATGTCAAGTGGAATTAAAAAAATTGTATATGTTGCATGTAACATATTTTTGAAGAACTACAGCCGTAAATTAAGTGATGCTTGTAGTAAACCTGGATTAAGCAGGAAAATTGTAACTCTTATAAAGTGAAAAAAATTCTTATTAAACCATATTTTAGCATTAAAAATATGTTTTATTGCATTGGATGTGAATTATAATGAGATTGAAAGGGGTAAGCCTATCCTGTTAATCACATCTAAGACAAGTTACAGGTATCACCATCCGTTTCCATTGGTCTGCTGCAGCATTCTACTTCATCCTCCAGTCGCGTCACTGAGATAGGAACCTGGAACTATGATTCTGCCACGCATGCAATTTCTTATAACATATGATGAAGTTTCAATCTTCATTTCTAATTCAAGTTAAAACTTTTATTTCATACAAGTTCTGCATTCAATGCTAATTTTGCCATTGAAACTTTTGGCGTTTTACTCATTCTATGATAGAGAGAATGGAATAAGTAAAATGCCGAATACCAATGATAGAACAGAAAGCCTATAGAATAACATCTTGCGCATCAAAACTTAGTGGTAGTATGTACTTAATATCTGGCTAGCTTTTGGTACTCTGTACGTCGAGATACGTATCACTTTAACTCACGAAATGATTTAATGTGTGACGCACCTCCCGCTAGAATGAACTCACGTCATAATCAATATAATATGGAATATAATAGTTAGTATATAATATGGAAGTGAATGGGCATTTGATCTTCGATGTAATTGTATTACAATTTTTAGCGTAAAGTACTGCAATCGTTCTTTCTGAATGACAGTTTCCTCGAACCCAATGTTCATTATCAAACATCGTAGACGATTTGCCTCTGAAGTGCGTTTTTCTCCCTCGTTTATATCGCGATGCCTCCGGAGGCGATTTCGGCCTCCGCGTCATGACGTCACAGCGAAGTCCTCAGGCCTTTTACTTTAGGTGGCGTTGGTTAACCCGAGAATAATAAAATTGTAAAAACAACGCAGCATTTATATCCCGACAAATACGCCTAGTTTCATTTGTGTACTCTCAAGGTTACTTCGTGGCCGGCCGCCAACAGACGCTATGCTTTGGATGAAATACTGTTGAATATCCACTCACAACTCACTGAGAATATCTTTAAACTATTTTACTTACCGTAAGGCAAAACAAAGTATAGAAAAATAATTCTTGTTCCCCCTTTTAAACCAGTATTGTTGCACTCTCAATTCCCCACCATTTATGGCCGGCCGGCATGTGACCGCGACACTTTTGAAGTAATAAACGTGATTTTCCTCCTTCAGCTCCCAAAAATTATCTTAAAACTATTGTACGTACCTTTAGTCAATATGATATCCACAAAAGAAGTCCAGTTCTGCCTTTTTAACAAGAGATTTAATGCTACTTCGGTTACACGGATACTCTTCACGCATAAGTCGCCATGCTCTCAAACAAACACGATAGGACCCCGGCACAGCGTTGCCAAAATTCCATGTTCCGGCCTGTTTAAAGTTGGCCATGGTCCTTGGCATTGCAAGGGTGCAATAGAGCCTTGATAACCACACTAGGTGTTACACATATAAGACACTTAGGGTCCCTAATGCCCAACTGTTCACTTAGATTCCCCATGAGGAACCCAGGTGAATGCTTCTTCTCCAATTCTTCTAATTATACAATCAAATTAAACGATCTTTCTCTATCCTGCATAGTCTACAAGTGTCATTAACTAATCCATTTTGATAGCAAAATCTATGGGGTGGGAATGAAATGGGCCCAAATTTATTTGTGATCAAGAAGGATTCCTCTCTATAATAGGCAGATGCCTAGGACGCAAAGAGGTGGAGGAATTGGCTGCCGAGGGCCCTATCCCGGAGGAGTTGGAGACTTCAGGGGCTGACGTGGCATTACCGCAAACAGCGACGTCAGATGAAACTGCAGAGATGCCGATAGCCACGTCCCCATTGCCCCCGGAGGAGGGCCGCCCTTCACCAACCGCCTCTCCTCCTCCGGGAGAAGAAGGCCTAGTAAAAGACCCATGGGAAGACCTCAATGTTGAACAACAGGGCCCTGCCAGGGGGGTGGAAGACTTTCCAGGGCCCCACCTACACCGTCCCTCAGTTGAAGAATTCATGCAACAGTATAACAACATAATTCTGGATATAGCGTCTATTACAAACGAAATTGACTGGATGGTGGGGGTTATAGAGAGGCGGATTGAAGATCTTGTCCGCCAGGCCCTGGGACAGAGAGCGTCGCGGAACCATCCCGATGGGGACGGGAGGTTTTACCGCCATCAAGACCACCTGTGACCCGCGGCGAGGCCCAAAGTCCCACCTCAAGAGGTAAGTGAATGTATCATATGTTTGTATGCCTAGAAGTATTGGTGTGGACGTAAGCTAGAGAGATTTCCACCTCATGCAAATGCCAAAAGGATTGAAATGGTAGACTCCCAGATGTTTTGATTCCTCTCAATGTAAAGGAGTGCCTCCCCCTGCAATCTGGATCCATTCCTGCCACCATTCAAACATGAGTGATATTCTGCCTCTGAACTTGCCTAATAGGATAGGAGAATCACGGATCATTGGACTGCTTTCCTTTTTCTATAGCTGGGAAGATTGCTCATTAACTGATTCTGGAAGTAACATTCATTTGGATGTACTTTATTTCCATTGAAAATTCAATTTCCATGGCACTTATCACTTTTAAACAAGGAGAAGTAACAGGATTTTAATCAAATTAATTCATAATTAATTAAATTACATTTCTATTGCCACACTGATATTGAAGCTGAGGTTAACGACACTGTACATAGTTTCAGGCTGCTGCAAAGCTCCTTCAAGCACTCAGAGTAGTCTGTGCAAACTCACATTTGAATATAATTAGTTATGAATCAATGATGATAGCAATAGTATCAGCTACGAGACTACGTGCTCGTTTCCAGACTTTGCTCACATCGCATATACTTTGACTCCGATTTTGCTAGTTCCGTCACATCCTTGACCTTGGGTGCAATTAGCCTTGTATGCCAGCTATCCAAGTTTTACTGGTCTGGCCCTGATAGGAAAATTGGATGTGTGGTTTTCAACAAATTATTGAAAACAATAGTACCTTGCTGTGGGATAATCTATTCCCATGGTGGTATTGATATTGGCAAACACTGACCCCTATGTAATTATCACTTATGTCTCCCATAGTACATTTCTGAATACAAGAATTCTCCCCTATGAACACCCTTATTCTAAAAAATGTAAAGTTCTCTTGGAAAAACTTGTAATAATCTTGGATAATAGTGGTTATAACATTAAAAACACACAACGTTAGGTCTAGAATAACATTTTTTCTGTTATCTTAAGATGTCACACAGTTCTAATTTTCATCAATAAATGAGGTTTATCTACAATTATATGCCTTCACTATTTCAGGGCCATAACATCAAGGACAACTCCCTGGCATGTCGGCGGCCAACCACCCAGAGGTATATGACATTTTCAAGGTTTTCCATTGGAATTGCTGTACCTTAATTCCTAGAATAAGTATTGATCTCTCACTCTTAGATTGTAACAAGATTGAAATACTTTCTACCATTCTAATCATTCCAAAGCAATTCAATTGAGAATTAACCCATGAACGGCTAGCGTGCCCATATGGGCACAGCTGCAGTGGTCTAAAGAATTTCGTATAAATTCTAACCCAGATATTATAGAGCATGCTGTTTTTGCCTAAAATGATTACAATGCATCACTTTATTCGGTTCGTGTGCTAACGGCCAGCATTTATACCAGCAGTTGACTGTGGCAGGTTAGGTATTCTTACTCACTCTGATCGAGGAGGCAAAAGAGAAAAAATGGCGATGTGTCTTCAGTAAATGCGATTTTTTTCCTTTTTATTTTTTATACTCGGCTAAGTATTTAATCTTATCGTCATAATGAATGTTGTCAACTTCGGTTTCTTTTGCAAGCATAGTGATATCTTTCTTATGAGACAAGGAATTTGAATTTATTTTTGGGTGATCCCATATGGGCACGCTAGCCGGTAGCCGGGGGTGTCTTTTTTGGCAGGTGTCCTTCGCTATAAACGTTGTTATTGGGTCTGTTATCAAATAATTTCGATGTAAAACGCTAATTTTTTGTCAATCTTTCATTTTTTTCTTATGTCACTTGATTTTATAGGCATCAATATTTTTTTGTAATATTTCCATTAATTTTTAGTACAAAAAATATATTTTTTACTATTCAACACTTTTATTCATCGTGCTTACGTTATACTTTACTCAACTATCTAGTATGAAGAATGATAGGGCTATTTTCTACCACTGGTATACATACCCAACAATCGAGGGCATGGTGGAAGGGGAAAGGATGTTTGATAAATACAATGGCGAAGCTCATTGTGAACCGCTTTGTATCGCATAGAAAACTTTGTAACGATAAAAAGTAGATTGAACCTTGATCACATCGACCACATTGAACACGTGGTCAAATTTTCCAACTAAGTCCAATCCCTGGTTGTAAGTCGCAAGGAGACAATCAAGGCGAAAGTTAACTAGCAACCATTTCAAGCTCCGTCAGTGATTAGTCCTGAAAAGGATGGAGGAGACAGTAAAATGACCGAGACATACACATAAGCACGAGATGACGTGTCATTCGCTGAGAATATATTCCTCGAAATGAATTTCGCTGAATTTCCGGTAAATTCCAAGTTGAGGTTTCCGAAATGTTCGTGACGGAAGAAATTTATTTTTCTCTTTTCTATTCAATTCTTTTTTGAGTGGTTATTGCTGTCTGCAGGAAGAGAATTTTTGGGAGAGTGGCGATGATTTCCGAAACACTGTGGTGTATAATGCCATTCACAAGGTTGCAAAATATAATGAGGGTTTTTCACTGTGCAGCTAATAATCACTACGATAACAGCGAAAAAATGTGCACACTTAGGCCAATCATAAATATGATAAAGTACCTTTGTTCAGAAAACTATGTGCCAACCCCCGATGTAAAATACCATAAATCCATGATAAAATATTTTAGCAATCATGGCTGCAAACAGTTCATACGGGGTGAACCTATAAGTTTCGCCTTTAAAATATAGTATTGAGTGCTTGAATACTCCTCAAGATTACTTGGTGGACTTCAGCATATAGCAGGGACTGAGTGTTGAAGAAAAAAATAACTACCATAAATTCGTAGGTAAATGCTCTTCGTATTAGCTTATCATGTCGGACAATTTACTAGAGCAAGTGACAAATCTTTTCCATTTATTTTGACAATTGGTTTACTAGCTTCCCTCTCATAAGTCAGTTAAAATCTTAAGGATATGAGGGAGGGTTCTGAGAAAAAGGATACCTAAAATTTTCCCATTGATCGAAAAAACAGCTAGCTAAGCAGCCCCGCTGCTCCCATGCTTTCGCACGGGAGAAAGAAAGGGATATTGTTGTTGCTAGATAGAATGACTATTCGGTAGTGACTGTCAAGTCACCTTGGCAATGTGTACACCCACTCACAAAGGTCACGAGATTCCCACGTGTTACCTCAAAAACTGTACAAGTTAGGCAGCCAGCAGTGGTCTCTAGCTACAATATTTAGATGGGCGGAACTGATCCCACAGATCAAAATATCAACAGATACAGGAATGTTATCAGAGGAAAACATGGTGATGGTCCACATGAAGCTATCTCCTTGATGCTGTCATTGTAAATGCCTGGATCTGTACGGAAAATTCTGCTTCAAATACACCGCAGTAAGCCTTAGGCGAGAGATTGCACAAGTGTTTTTGTAACGAAGATGTACCTTTCCCAGACCTGGTGGTCGTATTTAACATTCCCAATCAAGTGCAACTAATCATAGAAAGTCTGATGACATAAGGTATGATGGCAGAGATAACCAATTTGTCCCGTTTCATAGACGTCGATTTTCTTATGAGTAATATTCTTCCCGTGAGCGCTCAGAATGTTCTAAGTGCCCAGGTACCTTCAATGGAATTCTGACTATCATACTCTGCAATTGAAAAACCCAATTTATAATTGTCAAAGACTCTACCAGCAATATAGGACTAATAATGTTAATAAACTCATTGATAACATGTATTTTTCATTCGATAACTTCTCAAAACTGAGTTTTATACAGTTAATTTCAGCAAAAAAATGTTTAAACCTAAAAAAAATAAAGTATAATCATTTGAAATTACTTCAAATTGTCAAATAAAAGAAGTATTATAGGTAAATGCAAAAATATATGGCGTATCACACAATAAAAATGAGAATTATGATGGTTCGAGCGATTCTTCTGCAGAATGAAGACCGGTGGCCGGAACGGCTAGCGTGCCCATATGGGCACACCCCCTCTAGCAAGAACGAATCAACAGAATTTTAAAACTAAGTGGTTATCTGAATGCTTGGGCAGTAAGCAGTTTATAACGGAAAAACAAAATAAAACTCCGAAAAAAAACTCCGCTGTTTAAGGGTTAAACTCAATACTCAATTGAGCATCCCCTATTCCAGTGGCGCAGCGTGGGGGATAAAACCCCTCCAGAGCTCAGAGAAATTTTTAAGTTTAATCCATTTTACTTAATGGATTTGTATTACTTATAGAATAGTATTAGGATTAATCACATATCCCTCAGAAAACCGTAATGGTTGCCATTTTACACCATTAATCTTAAGGCGGTTATGCAATACCCCCACACCCCAAAGTATTATAGCTGCGCCTAAACCCACCCCCCAGCCTTTGTCCTTAGCTGCGCCCCTGCCCTATTCCTCCTATAAAAGGTAAGAAGGGATTTTATAAATCTAGCTAACCATCTTCTACATATATTTAGAAGTGGATGTCTATTTGTCTGTCTGCTATGCGCATTACCATGGCTGCACAGATTGCTACCCAAGTTAGTACACAAGTACTTCTCATCCTACCAAAACGCCTTAGTTCCTCTTCTTGTTGTATCCCACCTGTCCTTTTTCTTGTTGTTTTTGCATTAGCTTGTTTTATGTCACATGTACGACATCATGCAATTTCTGTGGCTGGTCATCCTGCCGCGTAGGCACACCTCTTGACACGCCCTAAGTGAAAACATAACACAAAGGATACTATAATAAACCCATTTAAATGCACTCGGCGCAAACCTTTTAGCTGAGTTATGCGTTCACAAGACATTTTTTGCCTACTCATGTACGTAAATGCATTACAATCAACATTGTGGAGTGGGATAAAAGCAGATCCCATAAGGGGAGGGTCGGGCTTAATTACGGTGCAGTGGCCCTAAGGTCTCCCTAAGTTGGGTCTCTGGCAGGGCCAGAATGCATACGACCACAGCTATCTCACCAGTCACCTTCCTTCCCCCATGTCAGCTATAGCCGGCATCAGGTCGTTTGCGTATGAAAATGCTCGTCGATTCAACCCGACGTTTGGCATCAAAGGAAATAGGGATGGGTGAACACAAGGAAACTAGCGAACACAACTATATAAAGCCTGTAGATCCAGACTTTGAGACTTTGAGGCTTGTATGCTTTATAATCTGCAAACACCCTAAAATCCATCAAATCCCCAAAATTCGAGCACTCAAATATTGTAATGCGGAATTGATTGGATTCGGAAAAGAACAAGAATGCTTGTGGATAGCACTCTTATCTTTATTACGGTCAAAATATAAATGACTTGTACATCAATACCAGGGACCGCTCAAGGGAAAACACAGAGCAAACTGCTGTTGTGTTGCCCTACTAAGGGGGGTTTGGTATGGAATACCCCTCAATTATGTATACCAATTAAGTGGTCCAGGGAAAGGGGTACAGCTAGGAATTAAGGACAGGGGAATTTTAGAGAGGACAATCAATGCTGTGGGATCTGGATGGTATGGAATGCCTGCCATTGTAAGCCGGTGGTGCTGGGACCTCCCCCAGAAAATTTTAAGATATGTAAATGGTTCAAAATGGTGAGGTTTACAGCTTTCTCAGGGATATTCTATCGATCCTTACACTTTTCCATAATTAATGTCAATGCAATTAAGTAAGTAAAATGAAATGAATTAAAAAATTTCTCTGAATTCGGGGCGGAAGTGGTCTATCCTCCAAAGCCTGACCCCTCCCTGAGCCATTGTGTAGCATCACCTCTTTTGTGTGTAATGCAGTGTACATTTTTTGTTAAAAAGAAATACAGTGTGTCCTCGTTTAACGTCGTCCCGTTTAACGTTGTTTCACGATAACGTTGTCCAAAAATTGAAACCCTTGATCATTTAACGTCGTTATTGCTTCGCGATAACGTTGTTCAAATTATGCGCGGCGAAAAAAAAATGAATGGCGAATAGGACGCAAGCGCATCTGATGTATAGTAAATATTACTATATTAATGCGATTGGTAATTTTCGCTCGACAGAAAAGGTTGGCGTGGGTAGCGTATGTTAAATATGCGTCTGAGCGAATAATTATCACCTCATTTACCCATTATCCGTTTATTTTTCTGATGCCAACCGAAAAAAATGTCCACGAAGAAGAGTGGCTATCCTGGCGGTTCTTCAGACGTGAAGAAAAAACGGCGATATTAGAAAAAAAAACTTGGTATTATTAAAAGAATTGAAGAAGGTGCAACTGCTGGAGAGATCGGTCGAGTTTTAGGTTTGCAGGTCGAGTTTTTACAATTAAAATTTCTTCTGTTACTGAAAATATCGATGTTTCGCCATTAAAATACTTTCTTTTTAGTTTTTATATTTCATTTAATAATGCCTTCTTCCCAACCTTTTCGTTATGAAAATTCGTTTCGTTTCGAATGAATCGTTATCATGCTGAAGTGAATAATCAGTAATGAATGTTTCTCGCGATTTCCGCCGGGTTAAAGAATTCATATCATCACGAAAATTGACTCGCCCTTCATCCTCGTGCTCCCGAGTGTCAGATTCAGATTTTTTTCGTTTTGGCCTGATTCAGGTGTCTCCCGATTGGTCACAAAGTCTGCTTAAAGTTACGGCTCCGATAATTGGCCTCCTTGGATTCTCGCCCGGGAAATTCTGGATTCTTCACGAAGAAATGGATTGTTAGGAACATGGCTAGGAACCAATTTAAATTTTTTACATTGTTTCTTATGGGAAACACTGCATCGTTTAACGTTGTTTCGCTTAACGTCGACTTTTTCAGGAACGAATCAACAACGTTAAACGAGGACTCACTGTACCAGAGAGCATTTTCGGAGGTAATAAGAACATTTTAATCCAAATAGTTTAATAGACTTATATTTTTCAAGAACCAACATAATATGAGTGGCAGTGATATATTTTTATTATATACATGGATAATAGCCATGAAACTTTATGAGTTTTTTTTCACAAAGTCTACCTTTTCTTCCGCAAAAATAAAAAATAAATTTGCACCATGAGATAGAATAAAAAATAAAAAATTTTAAAATTGGAAAACAATTTAATTTTGCTGTTTGGGCGTTTGGTTGCCCCCTAGCTACGCCACCCTGGGTAGTTGCCTGGGAAGCCCAGGGTGACGTAGGTCCTGGTAAATGCCACTGTTTAATCTTGTCACTAAAATCTAGGAGAGCAAGTTACATGCAACCATTCCCTGTGAGCGTTATAAAACATACTAGTATATTAGCATATTAGTGCATTGTAGTTTTTGAAGTGAACTTTATTTAAATATTTCCCTGAGATTTTAATACCTCATCTTTAGATATCTATATTTGTAAAACCCGTAATGTGACATTCAAAAAGACATTCCAGCCCTCATACTAAGACATAGTTTAGGGATAAGAAATGAATAGTTTGAAGTTCAAGATGATTGTGAGTTTTGAAATCTGACCCAAATAAGGTGCTCACAATAAAAAATATCTGCATAGAGTTCCCATCAAGAGTAATTGTGAATGGTCTAGTTGGATAATACATGAGGGGAGCCAAAAATAACAGGAATTGCGCAGTAACTTATTCAATAATCAATATTTTCTCTATAAATTTTTATCACCTTCCAAGTAATCCTCATTGACTGCAACACATTCATTCATCTAATCGTTACTTCGACACTTCTAAACAATTTTTTAATTCACTAAAATCAATGTTCTTTCGGCCTTTCACCGATTTTTGTTTTACTTCACCTACCGTCCCAAAACCTTTTCCGTTAATATCCCTTTTCAGTCTAGGAAGTAGAGAGAGTAACAGGTGGCAATATCTGGTGAAAAGTGGGGGTGAACGATTGGCGTGATGCCTTTTTTTGTCAAAAACCACTTCATGGACATTGCGGTGTGGACGGGTACATTGTCATGGTGGAAGAACCAATCACCTGTGTGCCAAAGATCAGCCCTTTTTCTCCGGATAGTTTCCCTTAACCTCTGCAAAATACCTATAAAGTTCTCCTATGGTTCGGCAACGATCTTCTTGAACGAGGGAGTGGATTTTTGCAACATTGCCGTCCGTTCTTGATGTTGACGGGTGCCCTTAATGAGGATGGTCATCAATCGACATCTGTCCATTGTTGAGATGAGAAAACCAGTCGTAGACACGTGCTTTACTTAGATTACTATTCCCAAAAGCAGTTTTAAGCATCACTAGAGTTTCTGCGGGAGTTTTCCCCTCAAAAAAAAAATAAATAAAATAAACTTCACTGCTGCATGTCCACCCCGCCAGTCAGCCATCACACCTTTTCGCTACATCGGAAAAAGTTGATTAACCAAAAAAATCCCAAAGACAAACAGATGCACTCAGAGAGACCAGGATTCTCACACTGACTCAGAAAATATCACTGCTTGGAACCCTTTACGGGAAAAGCAGATCCCTCTCTCAACCGTTAGGTCCCCTCTCGTAATGTAAACATGTACTAATATGAGAAACACTAACAGGGAATTTCATGCTGTTTTGTTTAACTTGATTTGAATGCAGAAAAAATAACTCCAAATATTGGTATTAACATATAGTATAGTTTTTTATGTGCTTTAAAATAACACTGATAATATCTGCAGGGAAATTATTCATTGCAAAGAGTCATTTCTTCAGAAAGCGGCCTCTCTGTAGCACTGCCTGTATTTCACGCCGTGAACGGCGCACTGCTGGGCCACATTGAAATGGGTGTCGTGGTGACCAAGGCGACCGTTAACGGTGCCATCCCGTCAACTGAGCGATTCGATTCATTAAAAGACATCCATACACACGGATAGTTATTTGAAGGCACAAAGTGCTAGCATTTGGGGAAGGGAAGGTAGGAACAGAAAGGACAGGAGGAGAGGGGTTCTCCTTATAAGCGGTCGGATATTCGGATCTCCACTGAGCTTCAATGCAAAAAGAAAGCATTTTGACATTGGCCAAATCTAACATCTATTTCTTCATGTGAGAAAACCTCATTCTAGATGTTTCAGGATTGATAAATGGGAAATAATTTTTCCCGTTTCTATGAATCCAATCATTTTGAGTTACATGTACTTATTTCACTGCCTTTCCTGGCCGACTGGCAACAGCTGTAATCAAAACTAAGCGATTTTGTTGTATCTAGCTGCATGTCCTACCTTCCCTCAACACCTGGGTGAGGGGTATCGAAAGAGAACCCACGACATGAAATATTTTGGCCAATTTGTAAGTTATACAGTACTACGGTAATACCGTAATAACCCAGCACTCACAATCAGTTTGAAAACACCATTATGAGAGGTTGTGTTTTGCTGTTGGACTGTTATTTATCGTGGTTCCAGCTTTAAATATCGAACGATGGAAACGAATTTTAAAATTCCAAAAGCTAGTGCTACTGCTCATACCAGGGTAAGTGAATTCAACTCGGAAGGATTTTTTGTGAAAGACAGAGCACATTTTACTGTGCTAAGTTTGCAATTAAAGAATTTGAACACACAGTCACTCAGTCAAAGAAAGCGAAGGAGGAACTTGTTGTCGCTACTGCTGAAGCATTTTTAAAGGCTTTATTTAGTGTAGAGAAACTTGACAATCCAAACATTCTGGAATGGCTCTCCAAGTATAGACATATATTAGGGAGTGGGGATTTGCCATTAGCTGATCGTATATGCCAATACCACATACTTGACCATTTCCTTCATTTAGTTTTATCAGAAATTTTGTACAATCGAAATTGTGTTAAATGTTATGTAAAATGCTTAATAAAAGTATTAGTATTCATGAAACGTGTTCCATAAAATAAAAGGCTATAAATGTGGAAAAATTGTAGCATTATAAAACACTGCCAAGATTTTCTATAACACAAAAATCACATGGTTTAAAAATGAATTTTAGCAAAAAATAAAATGTCTTCCACGGACCTCTATTTATAGGCCATTTGGCATAGGCAATTTTTCATACTATTTATAAAAAATTCCAGGAGCAATAATATAAGTTATAATGAGGGCCCGGTGAGAAATGGGTGGTGGAATCCACGTTGACTCGTGGATATATGGTGGTGGTGGATATTGAGTGGTTGGACCCACGTGGAATCCACATTGATTTCAAGCGGATTTGTGGTGATTAGCATAAAATGTTAAACAGAATTTCTAATTTGTGGAACTTAACTCTCTGGTGACATTGCGTCATTTATCATCCTGAAACCACGCTAGTTATGTGAAAATGTATCGCACATTCTATTTTTATATAATTCGTGGAAAGGCAGGCATGAGAGCACATGAAAAATCATAGACACACATATACATAGAAGGTTTAGATATAGAGTGGTTGAGGTTTTAATGGTTTTAGGACAGCACCTACTGCTGTTTTAATTTTTCCACCAAATTTCCACGTGGGTTCCACGTTGATTCCACGACCAAAAACACGTGGTATCCACGTTACATCTCCACGTGGGTTCCACGTGGATTCCACCACCCATTTCTCACTGGGGGTAGATCATCCATAGTTCAATTTAAGCTGATTTCTAAATAATATCATGTAAATTGATTTTCCAGCCATAACACGTGACTGGAACGAGTCCACTGCATAATTTGGGGAATGACCCCTGCCCCCAGCCTCTGGCAGATCGTCAAAATGGTATGAGATCTGTTTTTGTTATCATTTTTCTAGGTACACATTTTATGTAAATCGGTCTCATTTCATGAAAAAAACAAATACATACACTTTCAAAATCATACACCTTTATGGTAGACAAATTCCTCCAGAAACTGATTAATGCTATGATAGCTTTTGTTTACGGGAAAGAGTTTCTAGTTAGAGGTTTTGTAACTCTGAATAACTTAATGACCACCATGCCCCTCTTCTTAGCTTACCCGCCGTGGCCAGCTTTCTTCCTCTTTTAACTCATTGTAAATATAAGGCCATGCTCTTCCTGTATCCTTTATTAATAACTTTTGCATCTTAAATATTTTTAGATATAGATTTTGTGAATATGGATCCAAGATTTTTATTCAAATTGGTGAAAGATTCTTTTTGTATTTGAATTTCTTAAAATTGTGGAATTGACCAATCACCCATTTTTACCTTTTTTGAGATGATAGCAGATGTCGTATCACAACAATGTCATAGATTGTAGGGCAGATTGTTAATGATTTTTTTGTTTCTTTACTGCAACAAATTACTTGCAACCATGCCCTGTGAGCGTTAGAAAATATATGTATTAGTGCACTCAAATTTTTAATGAGAACATAATTTAAACAACAGCCAAGACTTTTCAATGCTTCATCTTTAAATATATGTATGTTTGTCAAACCTGTGATTTAACATTAAAAAGACATTTCAGCCAAGGTATGTACTAAGAAACTTTTGGGACAAGTAATGAATGATTTTGAATTTCGAGATGATAATGAATTTTGAAATCTGAACAAAAAAAAGATACTCGTATTAAAATATTTCTGCATACCTTGAGAACCTATCAAAAGTAATTGTACATGGTCTAGTTGGATAATAGTGTAAATATGTACTAAATATGCAGGGGCAGATCCAGGATTTCTCTCTGGGGGGCACAAGAAAAGGATTTTGATATGGGGAGGCATTAGGCTACCTCGTAATACAAAATGAATGCAATGATGATGGGACATTATTAAAAATCTTGTATATTTTTTAAGGGTATAAGGGTGCACATGCCCCTGTGCTCCCCCCACCCCCTCCTAAATCCACCATTCCTAATATGAGAAACACTAACAGGGAAATACATACATGCTGTTTTGCTTGGAGTAACATTTTATTTCAATGCAGTAAAAAAACCCAGATATTGTTATTAACAAAGTACATATATTTTTTATGTGCTTTAAATAACACTGACCATATCTGCAAAGATATTCTTGATTGCATCACTTTTGATTTTAATTTATGTAAATTTGAAATAAAAAATGATGAAATAAATGGAATTAAATTGAAAAACAACGACACAAATGATTTCGCAAAAAAAAATGTTTCCTCAAGGTACTCATAAATTTCCAAGAGTAGGTACCTATTGTCTTTATTTAAGGGTCATTGGTGTTGTATTTTTAGCCCAGGAGGGTGATAGAGATTAAATGAGCAAGCTGGCACTGGATGGCTATGTATTTATTTGATAGTTCCTACCATACGAGGCATTAATTTGACATTACATATCACTTTCCCGTAATGGGGAATACCGGAAGTAACCACCAGTACCAACCTTGGGTCTTTCACCATTTCCCATCGACGGAAAGTCCTTAGATACCAACCCAAGGTTAGGTACTTTCTGCTACAATTGGCACTTGCAATTTATCATACTTATTATAACAAATTCCAGGAGCAACAACATACATAATGATAAGGGTGGATCATTCAAATAACATTTTAAGATGGTTCCTAATGAATATCATGTAAATTGATTTTCAGCCATAACACCTGACTATGTGTGAATTTTGGGCAAAGACAGCTGCCCCTAGCCTCCAGATGATCATCAAAATGGTATGAGATCTATTTTTTTTTTTTGATTTTTCTGAATATAATTTTTTTATGTATTAGTGTCATTTCATTCAAAAAACATTTCCTCAATGCACATGTTAATTTCCAAGAATACCTATTATCTTCATTCAACCCTTTGGCACTGGCGGCTAGAATAGGAAAACGTTTTTGTGCTACAAGTAGCATTAGAATATTTCAAACCTCTCTGTATTGAGCTCTGTTTAGGGTGTGAGTTGCCTGTGTATTTTTGTCCCTCTGTTTTGGCACCAAGCTCAAAGCCCAGCGATTAGCGTCCGTCCCTTACCCCACCCACTGGACCACACCCTCTATCCCTATCATAGCACGAATCCATGGTCAACTTATTGCGTTACCAGTGTTTTTTCAACCAAACATTGTATTTGATTTTCAATAATTTACTCTTCTAAAAGAATAACAAGTATTTTTTAAGCATTGTGAAATTTTAAACCGGTTTCTTGTGTTAATAACAACAAAGTTAGTAAATATGTATAAGCTCGGCATAAGGTAATAAGGCTTTAAGTCCTTAAGTCTGTTATTTTTTAACACTAAAATTTCCTTTACAAATTAATTACACGCAGAACAAAATGAAAAATTCATTTCAAAGTATTAAAAAAAATTGTAGTATGCACAAAATATATCATTGGAAAAACTATTGACAACATAACATTTTGCAACGGATTCCTACGGTGAGGATGATCATAAATGAGTTGAAGGGTCCGGCTTATAATTGCTAAGGAGTGGCCCTAAAGACTCGCTAAGCTGGGTCTCAGGCCGGGCCTGAATGCATCCAACAATTGCTACCTCAGTGGTCACTTACCATCCCTCAAATCGGCCAGAGCCAATATATCCGGTCGTCTGCATTGAAAAATCTGTGATAGCTATACCTGACGTCAGGTTTTCTGCGTATGAAAATGCCCGTCGGCCACACACGACGTCTGGTGTGAAAGGGTTAAAGGCAGGCCTGTGCTGGGCGCCATCTTACGACAGTGGACAGCCATGGGCAGAGGGTGCCAGGAGTATTCAGGGGGAGGACTGCAGGGGAGTCTGGGGGTGTGGAATACAATAATTAATTTTGAAATTTATATCCTCACCCTCTTGAGATTGAATTGAATCTTACGAGATTGAATCATATTAAATTAAATTATTATTTTTTTTACCCAAGACGGTGTTAATTATGCTGTTGAATGGGACATGATTTACATCAAGGAACTGGGCAATATTGGTATTCTGACATTAGAATTCGTCAATTTCGGAATAGGAGGGTGTCTTGGCGGCCCAACACAGGCCAGGTTAAGGGCCAATGGCATATACAATTTATCATACTATTATACATGCAAGGAGCATGAACATACGTAATAATAAGGGTAGATCATATGTAAGCTGGCTCCTAATGAATATCATTTAAATTGTTTTTCAGCCATAATAGCTGACTATGCGTCTAAACGCGACATTCGGGGAATGACAACTGCCCCTGGCCTTCAACAGATCATCAAAATGGTATGGGATCTGTTTTTGTAATAATTTTTCTGAATATACATTTTTTTTATATTAGCCTCACTACCAACCATCAACAAACACGTACACATTCAAAATCATACACTTCTGTGGTAGACAAATTCCTCCAGAAACTGATTTGTGCTATGATGGCTCAAATAATAGAATGCGTAATAATTGAGCAATAGGTAATATACGTAATAATAAGGTAGAAAATCCAAAGTGCAATTCAAGATGGATTCTAAATAATATCATGTAAATTGATTTTACAGCCATAACACCTGACTATGAGTGAAATTTGGGGAACTTTTGGGACAAGGAATGAATGATTTTCAATTTTGAGATGAAAATTCACTTTGAAATCTGAACAAAAAAATGATACTTGTAATAAAAATTTCTACATACTTTGAATGCATACCAATAATTATTGTGCATGGTATAGCTGGATAATAGTATTAATCAGTGGCGTTACTAGGAATATGCTTTGGGGGTGCGGGGGAATGGGTGAGATGGCGTGGGGTGGCAACCCCCCTCCCTGGCAACTGGGAAAATTTAAAAAATCGTACATGCCTAGGATTACATTTAACATCATTTAGGCACTAAAGATTTAACTTTAAGTAGTTGCAGTTATTCCATGTCAATGCTGGGTAATAGTTTTAAATATTTTCTTTTTAATTGCTCTGAGTCTTAGTGGTTTGAGTATGGGGAGGGGGATGAGGGGCTGTATTCGTCCCAAAGCGCCAGAGAAATAAAAATATTATTTAAAACCATTGTCTAGTTTGGACACATAACAAATGCATCCGCACAAAGTTAAATTTAAATTGCCAAAATGACGTAAAATGCATTTTCAGGCATTTTATTTTATTTTTTAATTTACCTTAACTTCCCATTTTCTGGGGGATATCCCTCACTACCCAACCTCATCCCCCCTCTCAAAGCCCCCCAATTCCCCTAAAGGCATATTCCTAGTTATTCCACTTCTGAGTCTTATTAGGGTATCTATTCACTCATAGTTGCACCACTGGTGTAAATACTAGTATGAGAAATACTTACAGGGAAATACATGCTGTTTTGTTTGGAGTAACATCTAAATTGAACACAGTAAAAATAACCCAAAATTAGTTGATAACAAAGTATAGGTTTTTTGCCTTACCTTATTATCATACTGATAGTTTTGGCTGGGAATTTCATGATTATATTTACGTTATTTTCATTTTTGCGCAAAGTTGAAATAAAAAACGATGAGTTGAAAACAACTACTGACATGATTTCATGCACAAAGGATTCCCTCAAGGCATGCGTTAATTGCCAAGAGTACGTATTAATTTCAGTTAAGGTCAATTGTGCATGAAATTTATCGCACTAATAATAAATAATATAAAGACAATAACATACATATTGAAAAGGATACAACATCCAAAATATATTTCAAGGTGGTTACTAATGAATATCATTTAAATTGTTTTTCACCCATAACAGCTGACGACGTGTCCCACCGCAACATTTGGGGAATGACACCTGCCCCAGGCCTCTAGCAGATCATCAAAATGGTATGAGATCCGTTTTTGCTATCATATTTCTACATATACGTATGTACATAAAATTCTAGATATAGAGAAGAAACCACTGCTACTTAGCCTGTTTTGTCAATTAATAGAGATAAATAGAGCATCCAAGGTTATATTGACCAAGTTTAAAGTTTATCTAAAGAACTTTATGATTTCATGATGAGTGGGAATGAACAACAAATGTAGAGAGTATGCAACCCGCGTGCCACCCAAATTGTCTGGCTGGGGTGCCTGGCGCTCACTCTCGGTGCGATATCTTGGAATCCAAAGGGCAGAAATGAAAGAAATTTGAGGTGATACTCTGCGAGTGTCTAATGAGTAAACACCCAAACTAGGTACACTACTTTGACACTAGGTAAATTATTGTTTAACTCTATTGGTGAATATTGTAATGATGATAAAGGTGGAGTGTATGAAATGATTTGTGACAATTGTGAAACCAAATATATTCGCCAGACTGGGAGGAGTTTTAAAACGAGAATGAGAGAACATAGACGATGTTTTTTAAATAACGACGACTCATCAGGAATTGCAAGACATTTGAATGACGAACACCATTGGTGCAATTTTTTTGCAAAAGTTTTACAAGTACATACATGACTAGAGGCAAAAACTGGATTTCTTAGAACAGTTTGAAATTGTTAATTGCCCTGCTAATTTTAAATTATGTAACGACCATATGTTCCCATTCCACTCACCCCTACCTCCCACCAATCACCCATTGACGTCATCATTAACCTTGGAATGAACACATCCCAATAACCCTCCCCCCTCCTGAAAAACTCTACCACCATAAAAAGGCTGTCATCCAAGGCTATGTACCTTGATAATGGCACGAGTTGTCGAAACCATGGTGGGTTTAAATAAAAGTGTGTGGAAACAGACAAGTGGTTTTACTAAGCTGAAAAATACCTAAATTTCAAAACTTTGAGTGCGATGCGGCATGTTTTCCTGGTATCCAATTGAAAATAT